>NC_080749.1:0-1224133 GCF_020826845.1 Diceros bicornis minor
AAGTTTAGCTCAGTTCTGGGCATCTTTGAAATACCTATACGAACTTGTTCCTACATAGTAACTTGCAACTTTGAATGAGAATGTGCTTGCTTACAGCAACGTGCTATATGTTCTGAATGCCCGAATAGGGAATCTGTGTCAAAACTTTGTTAGGAATTATGTGATCCTTACTAGCTGGAAGTAAGGGAGATGGGGCATGAAGTTATTTCTAGGAGTTGGACACATACCAAGTTTAGCTCAGTTCTGGGCATCTTTGAAATACCTATACAAACTTGTTCCTACATAGTAACTTGCAACTTTAAATGAAAATGTGCTTGCTTACATCAACGTGCTATATGTTCTGAATGCCCGAATTGGGAATCTGTGTCAAAACTTTGTTAGGAATTATGTGATCCTTACTAGCTGGAAGTAAGGGAGATGGGGCATGAAGTTATTTCTAGGAGTTGGACACATACCAAGTTTAGCTCAGTTCTGGGCATCTTTGAAATACCTATACAAACTTGTTCCTACATAGTAACTTGCAACTTTGAATGAGAATGTGCTTGCTTACAGCAACGTGCTATATGTTCTGAATGCCCGAATTGGGATTCTGTGTCAAAACTTTGTTAGGAATTATGTGATCCTTACTAGCTGGAAGTAAGGGAGATGGGGCATGAAGTTATTTCTAGGAGTTGGACACATACCAAGTTTAGCTCAGTTCTGGGCATCTTTGAAATACCTATACAAACTTGTTCCTACATAGTAACTTGCAACTTTGAATGAGAATGTGCTTGCTTGCAGCAACGTGCTATATGTTCTGAATGCCCGATTTGGGAATCTGTGTCAAAACTTTGTTAGGAATATGTGATCCTTACTAGCTGGAAGTAAGGGAGATGGGGCATGAAGTTATTTCTAGGAGTTGGAGACATACCAAGTTTAGCTCAGTTCTGGGCATCTTTGAAATACCTATACAAACTTGTTCCTACATAGTAACTTGCAACTTTGGATGAGAATGTGCTTGCTTGCAGCAACGTGCTATATGTTCTGAATGCCCGATTTGGGAATCTGTGTCAAAACTTTGTTAGGAATTATGTGATCCTTACTAGCTGGAAGTAAGGGAGATGGGGCATGAAGTTATTTCTAGGAGTTGGACACATACCAAGTTTAGCTCAGTTCTGGGCATCTTTGAAATACCTATACAAACTTGTTCCTACATAGTAACTTGCATCTTTGAATGAGAATCTGCTTGCCTACAGCAACGTGCTATATGTTCTGAATGCCCGAATTGGGAATGTGTGTCAAAACTTTGTTAGGAATTATGTGATCCTTACTAGCTGGAAGTAAGGGAGATGGGGCATGAAGTTATTTCTAGGAGTTGGACACATACCAAGTTTAGCTCAGTTCTGGGCATCTTTGAAATACCTATACAAACTTGTTCCTACATAGTAACTTGCAACTTTGAATGAGAATGTGCTTGCTTGCAGCAACGTGCTATATGTTCTGAATGCCCGATTTGGGAATCTGTGTCAAAACTTTGTTAGGAATTATGTGATCCTTACTAGCTGGAAGTAAGGGAGATGGGGCATGAAGTTATTTCTAGGAGTTGGACACATACCAAGTTTAGCTCAGTTCTGGGCATCTTTGAAATACCTATACAAACTTGTTCCTACATAGTAACTTGCATCTTTGAATGAGAATCTGCTTGCCTACAGCAACGTGCTATATGTTCTGAATGCCCGAATTGGGAATGTGTGTCAAAACTTTGTTAGGAATTATGTGATCCTTACTAGCTGGAAGTAAGGGAGATGGGGCATGAAGTTATTTCTAGGAGTTGGACACATACCAAGTTTAGCTCAGTTCTGGGCATCTTTGAAATACCTATACAAACTTGTTCCTACATAGTAACTTGCAACTTTGAATGAGAATGTGCTTGCTTGCAGCAACGTGCTATATGTTCTGAATGCCCGATTTGGGAATCTGTGTCAAAACCTTGCTAGGAATTATGTGATCCTTACTAGCTGGAAGTAAGGGAGATGGGGCATGAAGTTATTTCTAGGAGTTGGACACATACCAAGTTCAGCTCAGTTCTGGGCATCTTTGAAATACCTATACAAACTTGTTCCTACATAGTAACTTGCATCTTTGAATGAGAATGTGCTTGCTTACAGCAACGTGCTATATGTTCTGAATGCCCGAATTGGGAATCTGTGTCAAAACTTTGTTAGGAATTATGTGATCCTTACTAGCTGGAAGTAAGGGAGATGGGGCATGAAGTTATTTCTAGGAGTTGGACACATACCAAGTTTAGCTCAGTTCTGGGCATCTTTGAAATACCTATACGAACTTGTTCCTACATAGTAACTTGCATCTTTGAATGAGAATGTGCTTGCTTACAGCAACGTGCTATATGTTCTGAATGCCCGAATAGGGAATCTGTCTCAAAACTTTGTTAGGAATTATGTGATCCTTACTAGCTGGACGTAAGGGAGATGGGGCATGAAGTTATTTCTAGGAGTTGGACACATACCAAGTTTAGCTCAGTTCTGGGCATCTTTGAAATACCTATACGAACTTGTTCCTACATAGTAACTTGCAACTTTGAATGAGAATGTGCTTGCTTACAGCAACGTGCTATATGTTCTGAATGCCCGAATTGGGAATCTGTGTCAAAACTTTGTTAGGAATTATGTGATCCTTACTAGCTGGAAGTAAGGGAGATGGGGCATGAAGTTATTTCTAGGAGTTGGACACATACCAAGTTTAGCTCAGTTCTGGGCATCTTTGAAATACCTATACAAACTTGTTCCTACATAGTAACTTGCAACTTTAAATGAAAATGTGCTTGCTTACATCAACGTGCTATATGTTCTGAATGCCCGAATTGGGAATCTGTGTCAAAACTTTGTTAGGAATTATGTGATCCTTACTAGCTGGAAGTAAGGGAGATGGGGCATGAAGTTATTTCTAGGAGTTGGACACATACCAAGTTTAGCTCAGTTCTGGGCATCTTTGAAATACCTGTACAAACTTGTTCCTACATAGTAACTTGCATCTTTGAATGAGAATGTGCTTGCTTACAGCAACGTGCTATATGTTCTGAATGCCCGAATTGGGAATCTGTGTCAAAACTTTGTTAGGAATTATGTGATCCTTTCTAGCTGGAAGTAAGGGAGATGGGGCATGAAGTTATTTCTAGGAGTTGGACACATACCAAGTTTAGCTCAGTTCTGGGCATCTTTGAAATACCTATACAAACTTGTTCCTACATAGTAACTTGCAACTTTGAATGAGAATGTGCTTGCTTGCAGCAACGTGCTATATGTTCTGAATGCGCGATTTGGGAATCTGTGTCAAAACTTTGTTAGGAATATGTGATCCTTACTAGCTGGAAGTAAGGGAGATGGGGCATGAAGTTATTTCTAGGAGTTGGAGACATACCAAGTTTAGCTCAGTTCTGGGCATCTTTGAAATACCTATACAAACTTGTTCCTACATAGTAACTTGCAACTTTGAATGAGAATGTGCTTGCCTACAGCAACGTGCTATATGTTCTGAATGCCCGATTTGGGAATCTGTGTCAAAACTTTGTTAGGAATTATGTGATCCTTACTAGCTGGAAGTAAGGGAGATGGGGCATGAAGTTATTTCTAGGAGTTGGACACATACCAAGTTTAGCTCAGTTCTGGGCATCTTTGAAATACCTATACGAACTTGTTCCTACATAGTAACTTGCATCTTTGAATGAGAATCTGCTTGCCTACAGCAACGTGCTATATGTTCTGAATGCCCGAATTGGGAATGTGTGTCAAAACTTTGTTAGGAATTATGTGATCCTTACTAGCTGGAAGTAAGGGAGATGGGGCATGAAGTTATTTCTAGGAGTTGGACACATACCAAGTTTAGCTCAGTTCTGGGCATCTTTGAAATACCTATACGAACTTGTTCCTACATAGTAACTTGCATCTTTGAATGAGAATGTGCTTGCTTACAGCAACGTGCTATATGTTCTGAATGCCCGAATAGGGAATCTGTGTCAAAACTTTGTTAGGAATTATGTGATCCTTACTAGCTGGACGTAAGGGAGATGGGACATGAAGTTATTTCTAGGAGTTGGACACATACCAAGTTTAGCTCAGTTCTGGGCATCTTTGAAATACCTATACGAACTTGTTCCTACATAGTAACTTGCAACTTTGAATGAGAATGTGCTTGCTTACAGCAACGTGCTATATGTTCTGAATGCCCGAATAGGGAATCTGTGTCAAAACTTTGTTAGGAATTATGTGATCCTTACTAGCTGGAAGTAAGGGAGATGGGGCATGAAGTTATTTCTAGGAGTTGGACACATACCAAGTTTAGCTCAGTTCTGGGCATCTTTGAAATACCTATACAAACTTGTTCCTACATAGTAACTTGCAACTTTAAATGAAAATGTGCTTGCTTACATCAACGTGCTATATGTTCTGAATGCCCGAATTGGGAATCTGTGTCAAAACTTTGTTAGGAATTATGTGATCCTTACTAGCTGGAAGTAAGGGAGATGGGGCATGAAGTTATTTCTAGGAGTTGGACACATACCAAGTTTAGCTCAGTTCTGGGCATCTTTGAAATACCTATACAAACTTGTTCCTACATAGTAACTTGCAACTTTGAATGAGAATGTGCTTGCTTACAGCAACGTGCTATATGTTCTGAATGCCCGAATTGGGATTCTGTGTCAAAACTTTGTTAGGAATTATGTGATCCTTACTAGCTGGAAGTAAGGGAGATGGGGCATGAAGTTATTTCTAGGAGTTGGACACATACCAAGTTTAGCTCAGTTCTGGGCATCTTTGAAATACCTATACAAACTTGTTCCTACATAGTAACTTGCAACTTTGAATGAGAATGTGCTTGCTTGCAGCAACGTGCTATATGTTCTGAATGCCCGATTTGGGAATCTGTGTCAAAACTTTGTTAGGAATATGTGATCCTTACTAGCTGGAAGTAAGGGAGATGGGGCATGAAGTTATTTCTAGGAGTTGGAGACATACCAAGTTTAGCTCAGTTCTGGGCATCTTTGAAATACCTATACAAACTTGTTCCTACATAGTAACTTGCAA
Source organism: Diceros bicornis minor (assembly GCF_020826845.1). NCBI lineage: Eukaryota > Metazoa > Chordata > Mammalia > Perissodactyla > Rhinocerotidae > Diceros > Diceros bicornis. Next base: position 5,082 of record NC_080749.1, read on the forward strand.
CTTTGGATGAGAATGTGCTTGCTTGCAGCAACGTGCTATATGTTCTGAATGCCCGATTTGGGAATCTGTGTCAAAACTTTGTTAGGAATTATGTGATCCTTACTAGCTGGAAGTAAGGGAGATGGGGCATGAAGTTATTTCTAGGAGTTGGACACATACCAAGTTTAGCTCAGTTCTGGGCATCTTTGAAATACCTATACAAACTTGTTCCTACATAGTAACTTGCATCTTTGAATGAGAATCTGCTTGCCTACAGCAACGTGCTATATGTTCTGAATGCCCGAATTGGGAATGTGTGTCAAAACTTTGTTAGGAATTATGTGATCCTTACTAGCTGGAAGTAAGGGAGATGGGGCATGAAGTTATTTCTAGGAGTTGGACACATACCAAGTTTAGCTCAGTTCTGGGCATCTTTGAAATACCTATACAAACTTGTTCCTACATAGTAACTTGCAACTTTGAATGAGAATGTGCTTGCTTGCAGCAACGTGCTATATGTTCTGAATGCCCGATTTGGGAATCTGTGTCAAAACTTTGTTAGGAATTATGTGATCCTTACTAGCTGGAAGTAAGGGAGATGGGGCATGAAGTTATTTCTAGGAGTTGGACACATACCAAGTTTAGCTCAGTTCTGGGCATCTTTGAAATACCTATACAAACTTGTTCCTACATAGTAACTTGCATCTTTGAATGAGAATCTGCTTGCCTACAGCAACGTGCTATATGTTCTGAATGCCCGAATTGGGAATGTGTGTCAAAACTTTGTTAGGAATTATGTGATCCTTACTAGCTGGAAGTAAGGGAGATGGGGCATGAAGTTATTTCTAGGAGTTGGACACATACCAAGTTTAGCTCAGTTCTGGGCATCTTTGAAATACCTATACAAACTTGTTCCTACATAGTAACTTGCAACTTTGAATGAGAATGTGCTTGCTTGCAGCAACGTGCTATATGTTCTGAATGCCCGATTTGGGAATCTGTGTCAAAACCTTGCTAGGAATTATGTGATCCTTACTAGCTGGAAGTAAGGGAGATGGGGCATGAAGTTATTTCTAGGAGTTGGACACATACCAAGTTCAGCTCAGTTCTGGGCATCTTTGAAATACCTATACAAACTTGTTCCTACATAGTAACTTGCATCTTTGAATGAGAATGTGCTTGCTTACAGCAACGTGCTATATGTTCTGAATGCCCGAATTGGGAATCTGTGTCAAAACTTTGTTAGGAATTATGTGATCCTTACTAGCTGGAAGTAAGGGAGATGGGGCATGAAGTTATTTCTAGGAGTTGGACACATACCAAGTTTAGCTCAGTTCTGGGCATCTTTGAAATACCTATACGAACTTGTTCCTACATAGTAACTTGCATCTTTGAATGAGAATGTGCTTGCTTACAGCAACGTGCTATATGTTCTGAATGCCCGAATTGGGAATCTGTCTCAAAACTTTGTTAGGAATTATGTGATCCTTACTAGCTGGACGTAAGGGAGATGGGGCATGAAGTTATTTCTAGGAGTTGGACACATACCAAGTTTAGCTCAGTTCTGGGCATCTTTGAAATACCTATACGAACTTGTTCCTACATAGTAACTTGCAACTTTGAATGAGAATGTGCTTGCTTACAGCAACGTGCTATATGTTCTGAATGCCCGAATTGGGAATCTGTGTCAAAACTTTGTTAGGAATTATGTGATCCTTACTAGCTGGAAGTAAGGGAGATGGGGCATGAAGTTATTTCTAGGAGTTGGACACATACCAAGTTTAGCTCAGTTCTGGGCATCTTTGAAATACCTATACAAACTTGTTCCTACATAGTAACTTGCAACTTTAAATGAAAATGTGCTTGCTTACATCAACGTGCTATATGTTCTGAATGCCCGAATTGGGAATCTGTGTCAAAACTTTGTTAGGAATTATGTGATCCTTACTAGCTGGAAGTAAGGGAGATGGGGCATGAAGTTATTTCTAGGAGTTGGACACATACCAAGTTTAGCTCAGTTCTGGGCATCTTTGAAATACCTATACAAACTTGTTCCTACATAGTAACTTGCAACTTTGAATGAGAATGTGCTTGCTTACAGCAACGTGCTATATGTTCTGAATGCCCGAATTGGGATTCTGTGTCAAAACTTTGTTAGGAATTATGTGATCCTTACTAGCTGGAAGTAAGGGAGATGGGGCATGAAGTTATTTCTAGGAGTTGGACACATACCAATTTTAGCTCAGTTCTGGGCATCTTTGAAATACCTATACAAACTTGTTCCTACATAGTAACTTGCATCTTTGAATGAGAATGTGCTTGCTTACAGCAGCGTGCTATATGTTCTGAATGCCCGAATTGGGAATCTGTGTCAAAACTTTGTTAGGAATTATGTGATCCTTACTAGCTGGAAGTAAGGGAGATGGGGCATGAAGTTATTTCTAGGAGTTGGACACATACCAAGTTTAGCTCAGTTCTGGGCATCTTTGAAATACCTATACAAACTTGTTCCTACCTAGTAACTTGCATCTTTGAATGAGAATGTGCTTGCTTACAGCAACGTGCTATATGTTCTGAATGCCCGAATTGGGAATCTGTGTCAAAACTTTGTTAGGAATTATGTGATCCTTACTAGCTGGAAGTAAGGGAGATGGGGCATGAAGTTATTTCTAGGAGTTGGACACATACCAAGTTTAGCTCAGTTCTGGGCATCTTTGAAATACCTATACAAACTTGTTCCTACATAGTAACTTGCAACTTTGAATGAGAATGTGCTTGCTTACAGCAACGTGCTATATGTTCTGAATGCCCGAATTGGGAATCTGTGTCAAAACTTTGTTAGGAATTATGTGATCCTTACTAGCTGGAAGTAAGGGAGATGGGGCATGAAGTTATTTCTAGGAGTTGGACACATACCAAGTTTAGCTCAGTTCTGGGCATCTTTGAAATACCTATACAAACTTGTTCCTACATAGTAACTTGCATCTTTGAATGAGAATGTGCTTGCTTACAGCAACGTGCTATATGTTCTGAATGCCCGAATTGGGAATCTGTGTCAAAATTTTGTTAGGAATTATGTGATCCTTACTAGCTGGAAGTAAGGGAGATGGGGCATGAAGTTATTTCTAGGAGTTGGACACATACCAAGTTTAGCTCAGTTCTGGGCATCTTTGAAATACCTATACAAACTTGTTCCTACATAGTAACTTGCAACTTTGAATGAGAATCTGCTTGCTTACAGCAACGTGCTATATGTTCTGAATGCCCGAATTGGGAATCTGTGTCAAAACTTTGTTAGGAATTATGTGATCCTTACTAGCTGGAAGTAAGGGAGATGGGGCATGAAGTTATTTCTAGGAGTTGGACACATACCAAGTTTAGCTCAGTTCTGGGCATCTTTGAAATACCTATACAAACTTGTTCCTACATAGTAACTTGCATCTTTGAATGAGAATCTGCTTGCCTACAGCAACGTGCTATATGTTCTGAATGCCCGAATTGGGAATCTGTGTCAAAACTTTGTTAGGAATTATGTGATCCTTACTAGCTGGAAGTAAGGGAGATGGGGCATGAAGTTATTTCTAGGAGTTGGACACATACCAAGTTTAGCTCAGTTCTGGGCATCTTTGAAATACCTATACAAACTTGTTCCTACATAGTAACTTGCAACTTTGAATGAGAATGTGCTTGCTTGCAGCAACGTGCTATATGTTCTGAATGCCCGAATTGGGAATCTGTGTCAAAACCTTGTTTGGAATTATGTGATCCTTACTAGCTGGAAGTAAGGGAGATGGGGCATGAAGTTATTTCTAGGAGTTGGACACATACCAAGTTTAGCTCAGTTCTGGGCATCTTTGAAATACCTATACAAACTTGTTCCTACCTAGTAACTTGCATCTTTGAATGAGAATGTGCTTGCTTACAGCAACGTGCTATATGTTCTGAATGCCCGAATTGGCAATCTGTGTCAAAACTTTGTTAGGAATTATGTGATCCTTACTAGCTGTAAGTAAGGGAGATGGGGCATGAAGTTATTTCTAGGAGTTGGACACATACCAAGTTTAGCTCAGTTCTGGGCATCTTTGAAATACCTATACAAACTTGTTCCTACATAGTAACTTGCAACTTTGAATGAGAATGTGCTTGCTTACAGCAACGTGCTATATGTTCTGAATGCCCGAATTGGGAATCTGTGTCAAAACTTTGTTAGGAATTATGTGATCCTTACTAGCTGGAAGTAAGGGAGATGGGGCATGAAGTTATTTCTAGGAGTTGGACACATACCAAGTTTAGCTCAGTTCTGGGCATCTTTGAAATACCTATACAAACTTGTTCCTACATAGTAACTTGCATCTTTGAATGAGAATGTGCTTGCTTACAGCAACGTGCTATATGTTCTGAATGCCCGAATAGGGAATCTGTGTCAAAACTTTGTTAGGAATTATGTGATCCTTATTAGCTGGACGTAAGGGAGATGGGGCATGAAGTTATTTCTAGGAGTTGGACACATACCAAGTTTAGCTCAGTTCTGGGCATCTTTGAAATACCTATACAAACTTGTTCCTACATAGTAACTTGCAACTTTGAATGAGAATGTGCTTGCTTGCAGCAACGTGCTATATGTTCTGAATGCCCGATTTGGGAATCTGTGTCAAAACCTTGTTAGGAATTATGTGATCCTTACTAGCTGGAAGTAAGGGAGATGGGGCATGAAGTTATTTCTAGGAGTTGGACACATACCAAGTTTAGCTCAGTTCTGGGCATCTTTGAAATACCTATACAAACTTGTTCCTACCTAGTAACTTGCATCTTTGAATGAGAATGTGCTTGCTTACAGCAACGTGCTATATGTTCTGAATGCCCGAATTGGCAATCTGTGTCAAAACTTTGTTAGGAATTATGTGATCCTTACTAGCTGTAAGTAAGGGAGATGGGGCATGAAGTTATTTCTAGGAGTTGGACACATACCAAGTTTAGCTCAGTTCTGGGCATCTTTGAAATACCTATACAAACTTGTTCCTACATAGTAACTTGCAACTTTGAATGAGAATGTGCTTGCTTACAGCAACGTGCTATATGTTCTGAATGCCCGAATTGGGAATCTGTGTCAAAACTTTGTTAGGAATTATGTGATCCTTACTAGCTGGAAGTAAGGGAGATGGGGCATGAAGTTATTTCTAGGAGTTGGACACATACCAAGTTTAGCTCAGTTCTGGGCATCTTTGAAATACCTATACAAACTTGTTCCTACATAGTAACTTGCATCTTTGAATGAGAATGTGCTTGCTTACAGCAACGTGCTATATGTTCTGAATGCCCGAATAGGGAATCTGTGTCAAAACTTTGTTAGGAATTATGTGATCCTTACTAGCTGGACGTAAGGGAGATGGGGCATGAAGTTATTTCTAGGAGTTGGACACATACCAAGTTTAGCTCAGTTCTGGGCATCTTTGAAATACATATACAAACTTGTTCCTACATAGTAACTTGCAACTTTGAATGAGAATGTGCTTGCTTACAGCAACGTGCTATATGTTCTGAATGCCCGAATTGGGAATCTGTGTCAAAACTTTGTTAGGAATTATGTGATCCTTACTAGCTGGAAGTAAGGGAGATGGGGCATGAAGTTATTTCTAGGAGTTGGACACATACCAAGTTTAGCTCAGTTCTGGGCATCTTTGAAATACCTATACAAACTTGTTCCTACATAGTAACTTGCAACTTTAAATGAAAATGTGCTTGCTTACATCAACGTGCTATATGTTCTGAATGCCCGAATTGGGAATCTGTGTCAAAACTTTGTTAGGAATTATGTGATCCTTACTAGCTGGAAGTAAGGGAGATGGGGCATGAAGTTATTTCTAGGAGTTGGACACATACCAAGTTTAGCTCAGTTCTGGGCATCTTTGAAATACCTATACAAACTTGTTCCTACATAGTAACTTGCAACTTTGAATGAGAATGTGCTTGCTTACAGCAACGTGCTATATGTTCTGAATGCCCGAATTGGGATTCTGTGTCAAAACTTTGTTAGGAATTATGTGATCCTTACTAGCTGGAAGTAAGGGAGATGGGGCATGAAGTTATTTCTAGGAGTTGGACACATACCAATTTTAGCTCAGTTCTGGGCATCTTTGAAATACCTATACAAACTTGTTCCTACATAGTAACTTGCATCTTTGAATGAGAATGTGCTTGCTTACAGCAGCGTGCTATATGTTCTGAATGCCCGAATTGGGAATCTGTGTCAAAACTTTGTTAGGAATTATGTGATCCTTACTAGCTGGAAGTAAGGGAGATGGGGCATGAAGTTATTTCTAGGAGTTGGACACATACCAAGTTTAGCTCAGTTCTGGGCATCTTTGAAATACCTATACAAACTTGTTCCTACCTAGTAACTTGCATCTTTGAATGAGAATGTGCTTGCTTACAGCAACGTGCTATATGTTCTGAATGCCCGAATTGGGAATCTGTGTCAAAACTTTGTTAGGAATTATGTGATCCTTACTAGCTGGAAGTAAGGGAGATGGGGCATGAAGTTATTTCTAGGAGTTGGACACATACCAAGTTTAGCTCAGTTCTGGGCATCTTTGAAATACCTATACAAACTTGTTCCTACATAGTAACTTGCAACTTTAAATGAGAATCTGCTTGCTTACAGCAACGTGCTATATGTTCTGAATGCCCGAATTGGGAATCTGTGTCAAAACTTTGTTAGGAATTATGTGGAAGTAAGGGAGATGGGGCATGAAGTTATTTCTAGGCGTTGGACACATACCAAGTTTAGCTCAGTTCTGGGCATCTTTGAAATACCTATACAAACTTGTTCCTACATAGTAACTTGCAACTTTGAATGAGAATCTGCTTGCTTACAGCAACGTGCTATATGTTCTGAATGCCCGAATTGGGAATCTGTGTCAAAACTTTGTTAGGAATTATGTGATCCTTACTAGCTGGAAGTAAGGGAGATGGGGCATGAAGTTATTTCTAGGAGTTGGACACATACCAAGTTTAGCTCAGTTCTGGGCATCTTTGAAATACCTATACAAACTTGTTCCTACATAGTAACTTGCAACTTTGAATGAGAATGTGCTTGCTTACAGCAGCGTGCTATATGTTCTGAATGCCCGAATTGGGAATCTGTGTCAAAACTTTGTTAGGAATTATGTGATCCTTACTAGCTGGAAGTAAGGGAGATGGGGCATGAAGTTATTTCTAGGAGTTGGACACATACCAAGTTTAGCTCAGTTCTGGGCATCTTTGAAATACCTATACAAACTTGTTCCTACATAGTAACTTGCAACTTTGAATGAGAATGTGCTTGCTTACAGCAACGTGCTATATGTTCTGAATGCCCGAATTGGGAATCTGTGTCAAAACTTTGTTAGGAATTATGTGATCCTTACTAGCTGGAAGTAAGGGAGATGGGGCATGAAGTTATTTCTAGGAGTTGGACACATACCAAGTTTAGCTCAGTTCTGGGCATCTTTGAAATACCTATACAAACTTGTTCCTACATAGTAACTTGCAACTTTGAATGAGAATGTGCTTGCTTACAGCAACGTGCTATATGTTCTGAATGCCCGAATTGGGAATCTGTGTCAAAACTTTGTTAGGAATTATGTGATCCTTACTAGCTGGAAGTAAGGGAGATGGGGCATGAAGTTATTTCTAGGAGTTGGACACATACCAAGTTTAGCTCAGTTCTGGGCATCTTTGAAATACCTATACAAACTTGTTCCTACATAGTAACTTGCATCTTTGAATGAGAATGTGCTTGCTTACAGCAACGTGCTATATGTTCTGAATGCCCGAATTGGCAATCTGTGTCAAAACTTTGTTAGGAATTATGTGATCCTTACTAGCTGGAAGTAAGGGAGATGGGGCATGAAGTTATTTCTAGGAGTTGGACACATACCAAGTTTAGCTCAGTTCTGGGCATCTTTGAAATACCTATACAAACTTGTTCCTACATAGTAACTTGCAACTTTGAATGAGAATGTGCTTGCTTACAGCAACGTGCTATATGTTCTGAATGCCCGAATTGGGAATCTGTGTCAAAACTTTGTTAGGAATTATGTGATCCTTACTAGCTGGAAGTAAGGGAGATGGGGCATGAAGTTATTTCTAGGAGTTGGACACATACCAAGTTTAGCTCAGTTCTGGGCATCTTTGAAATACCTATACAAACTTGTTCCTACATAGTAACTTGCATCTTTGAATGAGAATCTGCTTGCTTACAGCAACGTGCTATATGTTCTGAATGCCCGAATTGAGAATCTGTGTCAAAACTTTGTTAGGAATTATGTGATCATTACTAGCTGGAAGTAAGGGAGATGGGGCATGAAGTTATTTCTAGGAGTTGGACACATACCAAGTTTAGCTCAGTTCTGGGCATCTTTGAAATACCTATACAAACTTGTTCCTACATAGTAACTTGCAACTTTGAATGAGAATGTGCTTGCTTGCAGCAACGTGCTATATGTTCTAAATGCCCGAATTGGGAATCTGTGTCAAAACTTTGTTAGGAATTATGTGATCCTTACTAGCTGGATGTAAGGGAGATGGGGCATGAAGTTATTTCTAGGAGTTGGACACATACCAAGTTTAGCTCAGTTCTGGGCATCTTTGAAATACCTATACAAACTTGTTCCTACATAGTAACTTGCAACTTTGAATGAGAATGCGCTTGCTTACAGCAACGTGCTATATGTTCTGAATGCCCGAATTGGGAATCTGTGTCAAAACTTTGTTAGGAATTATGTGATCCTTACTAGCTGGAAGTAAGGGAGATGGGGCATGAAGTTATTTCTAGGAGTTGGACACATACCAAGTTTAGCTCAGTTCTGGGCATCTTTGAAATACCTATACAAACTTGTTCCTACATAGTAGCTTGCAACTTTGAATGAGAATGTGCTTGCTTACAGCAACGTGCTATATGTTCTGAATGCCCGAATTGGGAATCTGTGTCAAAACTTTGTTAGGAATTATGTGATCCTTACTAGCTGGAAGTAAGGGAGATGGGGCATGAAGTTATTTCTAGGAGCTGGACACATACCAAGTTTAGCTCAGTTCTGGGCATCTTTGAAATACCTATACAAACTTGTTCCTACATAGTAACTTGCATCTTTGAATGAGAATGTGCTTGCTTACAGCAACGTGCTATATGTTCTGAATGCCCGAATTGCCAATCTGTGTCAAAACTTTGTTAGGAATTATGTGATCCTTACTAGCTGGAAGTAAGGGAGATGGGGCATGAAGTTATTTCTAGGAGTTGGACACATACCAAGTTTAGCTCAGTTCTGGGCATCTTTGAAATACCTATACAAACTTGTTCCTACATAGTAACTTGCAACTTTGAATGAGAATGTGCTTGCTTACAGCAACGTGCTATATGTTCTGAATGCCCGAATTGGGAATCTGTGTCAAAACTTTGTTAGGAATTATGTGATCCTTACTAGCTGGAAGTAAGGGAGATGGGGCATGAAGTTATTTCTAGGAGTTGGACACATACCAAGTTTAGCTCAGTTCTGGGCATCTTTGAAATACCTATACAAACTTGTTCCTACATAGTAACTTGCAACTTTGAATGAGAATGTGCTTGCTTACAGCAACGTGCTATATGTTCTGAATGCCCGAATTGGGAATCTGTGTCAAAACTTTGTTAGGAATTATGTGATCCTTAGTAGCTGGAAGTAAGGGAGATGGGGCATGAAGTTATTTCTAGGAGTTGGACACACACCAAGTTTAGCTCAGTTCTGGGCATCTTTCAAATACCTATACAAACTTGTTCCTACATAGTAACTTGCATCTTTGAATGAGAATCTGCTTGCTTACAGCAACGTGCTATATGTTCTGAATGCCCGAATTTAGAATCTGTGTCAAAACTTTGTTAGGAATTATGTGATCCTTACTAGCTGGAAGTAAGGGAGATGGGGCATGAAGTTATTTCTAGGAGTTGGACACATACCAAGTTTAGCTCAGTTCTGGGCATATTTGAAATACCTATACAAACTTGTTCCTAAATAGTAACTTGCAACTTTGAATGAAAATGTGCTTGCTTACAGCAACGTGCTATATGTTCTGAATGCCCGAATTGGGAATCTGTGTCAAAACTTTGTTAGGAATAATGTGATCCTTAATAGCTGGATGTAAGGGAGATGGGGCATGAAGTTATTTCTAGGAGTTGGACACATACCAAGTTTAGCTCAGTTCTGGGCATCTTTGAAATACCTATACAAACTTGTTCCTACATAGTAACTTGCAACTTTGAATGAGAATGTGCTTGCTTGCAGCAACGTGCTATATGTTCTAAATGCCCGAATTGGGAATCTGTGTCAAAACTTTGTTAGGAATTATGTGATCCTTACTAGCTGGATGTAAGGGAGATGGGGCATGAAGTTATTTCTAGGAGTTGGACACATACCAAGTTTAGCTCAGTTCTGGGCATCTTTGAAATACCTATACAAACTTGTTCCTACATAGTAACTTGCAACTTTGAATGAGAATGTGGTTGCTTAGAGCAACGTGCTATATGTTCTGAATGCCCGAATTGGGAATCTGTGTCAAAACTTTGTTAGGAATTATGTGATCCTTACTAGCTGGAAGTAAGGGAGATGGGGCATGAAGTTATTTCTAGGAGTTGGACACATACCAAGTTTAGCTCAGTTCTGGGCATCTTTGAAATACCTATACAAACTTGTTCCTACATAGTAACTTGCAACTTTGAATGAGAATGTGCTTGCTTGCAGCAACGTGCTATATGTTCTGAATGCCCGAATAGGGAATATGTGTCAAACCTTTGTTAGGAATTATGTGATCCTTACTAGCTGGAAGTAAGGGAGATGGGGCATGAAGTTATTTCTAGGAGTTGGACACATACCAAGTTTAGCTCAGTTCTGGGCATCTTTGAAATACCTATACAAACTTGTTCCTGCCTAGTAACTTGCATCTTTGAATGAGAATGTGCTTGCTTAGAGCAACGTACTATGTGTTCTGAATGCCCGAATTGGGAATCTGTGTCAAAACTTTGTTAGGAATTATGTGATCCTTACTAGCTGGAAGTAAGGGAGATGGGGCATGAAGTTATTTCTAGGAGTTGGACACATACCAAGTTTAGCTCAGTTCTGGGCATCTTTGAAATACCTATACAAACTTGTTCCTACCTAGTAACTTGCATCTTTGAATGAGAATCTGCTTGCTTACAGCAACGTGCTATATGTTCTGAATGCCCGAATTGGGAATCTGTGTCAAAACTTTGTTAGGAATTATGTGATCCTTACTAGCTGGAAGTAAGGGAGATGGGGCATGAAGTTATTTCTAGGAGTTGGACACATACCAAGTTTAGCTCAGTTCTGGGCATCTTTGAAATACCTATACAAACTTGTTCCTACATAGTAACTTGCAACTTTGAATGAAAATGTGCTTGCTTACAGCAACGTGCTATATGTTCTGAATGCCCGAATTGGGAATCTGTGTCAAAACTTTGTTAGGAATTATGTGATCCTTACTAGCTGGAAGTAAGGGAGATGGGGCATGAAGTTATTTCTAGGAGTTGGACACATACCAAGTTTAGCTCAGTTCTGGGCATCTTTGAAATACCTATACAAACTTGTTCCTACATAGTAACTTGCATCTTTGAATGAGAATCTGCTTGCTTACAGCAACGTGCTATATGTTCTGAATGCCCGAATTGGGAATCTGTGTCAAAACTTTGTTAGGAATTATGTCATCCTTACTAGCTGGAAGTAAGGGAGATGGAGCATGAAGTTATTTCTAGGAGTTGGACACATACCAAGTTTAGCTCAGTTCTGGGCATCTTTGAAATACCTATACAAACTTGTTCCTACATAGTAACTTGCAACTTTGAATGAAAATGTGCTTGCTTACAGCAACGTGCTATATGTTCTGAATGCCCGAATTGGGAATCTGTGTCAAAACTTTGTTAGGAATTATGTGATCCTTACTAGCTGGAAGTAAGGGAGATGGGGCATGAAGTTATTTCTAGGAGTTGGACACATACCAAGTTTAGCTCAGTTCTGGGCATCTTTGAAATACCTATACAAACTTGTTCCTACATAGTAACTTGCAACTTTGAATGAAAATGTGCTTGCTTACAGCAACGTGCTATATGTTCTGAATGCCCGAATTGGGAATCTGTGTCAAAACTTTGTTAGGAATTATGTGATCCTTACTAGCTGGAAGTAAGGGAGATGGGGCATGAAGTTATTTCTAGGAGTTGGACACATACCAAGTTTAGCTCAGTTCTGGGCATCTTTGAAATACCTATACAAACTTGTTCCTACATAGTAACTTGCATCTTTGAATGAGAATCTGCTTGCTTACAGCAACGTGCTATATGTTCTGAATGCCCGAATTGAGAATCTGTGTCAAAACTTTGTTAGGAATTATGTGATCCTTACTAGCTGGAAGTAAGGGAGATGGGGCATGAAGTTATTTCTAGGAGTTGGACACATACCAAGTTTAGCTCAGTTCTGGGCATCTTTGAAATACCTATACAAACTTGTTCCTACATAGGAACTTGCAACTTTAAATGAGAATCTGCTTGCTTACAGAAACGTGCTATATGTTCTGAATGCCCGAATTGGGAATCTGTGTCAAAACTTTGTTAGGAATTATGTGATCCTTACTAGCTGGAAGTAAGGGAGATGGGGCATGAAGTTATTTCTAGGAGTTGGACACATACCAAGTTTAGCTCAGTTCTGGGCATCTTTGAAATACCTATACAAACTTGTTCCTACATAGTAACTTGCAACTTTGAATGAGAATGTGCTTGCTTACAGCAACGTGCTATATGTTCTGAATGCCCGAATTGGCAATCTGTGTCAAAACTTTGTTAGGAATTATGTGAACCTTACTAGCTGGAAGTAAGGGAGATGGGGCATGAAGTTATTTCTAGGAGTTGGACACATACCAAGTTTAGCTCAGTTCTGGGCATCTTTGAAATACCTATACAAACTTGTTCCTACATAGTAACTTGCATCTTTGAATGAGAATCTGCTTGCTTACAGCAACGTGCTATATGTTCTGAATGCCCGAATTGAGAATCTGTGTCAAAACTTTGTTAGGAATTATGTGATCCTTACTAGCTGGAAGTAAGGGAGATGGGGCATGAAGTTATTTCTAGGAGTTGGACACATACCAAGTTTAGCTCAGTTCTGGGCATCTTTGAAATACCTATACAAACTTGTTCCTACATAGTAACTTGCAACTTTGAATGAAAATGTGATTGCTTACAGCAACGTGCTATATGTTCTGAATGCCCGAATTGGGAATCTGTGTCAAAACTTTGTTAGGAATTATGTGATCCTTACTAGCTGGAAGTAAGGGAGATGGGGCATGAAGTTATTTCTAGGAGTTGGACACATACCAAGTTTAGCTCAGTTCTGGGCATCTTTGAAATACCTATACAAACTTGTTCCTACATAGTAACTTGCATCTTTGAATGAGAATGTGCTTGCTTACAGCAACGTGCTATATGTTCTGAATGCCCGAATTGGGAATCTGTGTCAAAACTTTGTTAGCAATTATGTGATCCTTACTAGCTGGAAGTAAGGGAGATGGGGCATGAAGTTATTTCTTGGAGTTGGACACATACCAAGTTTAGCTCAGTTCTGGGCATCTTTGAAATACCTATACAAACTTGTTCCTACCTAGTAACTTGCATCTTTGAATGAGAATCTGCTTGCTTACAGCAACGTGCTATATGTTCTGAATGCCCGAATTGGGAATCTGTGTCAAATCTTTGTTAGGAATTATGTGATCCTTACTAGCTGGAAGTAAGGGAGATGGGGCATGAAGTTATTTCTAGGAGTTGGACACATACCAAGTTTAGCTCAGTTCTGGGCATCTTTGAAATACCTATACAAACTTGTTCCTACATAGTAACTTGCATCTTTGAATGAGAATGTGCTTGCTTACAGCAACGTGCTATATGTTCTGAATGCCCGAATTGGGAATCTGTGTCAAAACTTTGTTAGCAATTATGTGATCCTTACTAGCTGGAAGTAAGGGAGATGGGGCATTAAGTTATTTCTTGGAGTTGGACACATACCAAGTTTAGCTCAGTTCTGGGCATCTTTAAAATACCTATACAAACTTGTTCCTACCTAGTAACTTGCATCTTTGAATGAGAATCTGCTTGCTTACAGCAACGTGCTATATGTTCTGAATGCCCGAATTGGGAATCTGTGTCAAAACTTTGTTAGGAATTATGTGATCCTTACTAGCTGGAAGTAAGGGAGATGGGGCATGAAGTTATTTCTAGGAGTTGGACACATACCAAGTTTAGCTCAGTTCTGGGCATCTTTGAAATACCTATACAAACTTGTTCCTACATAGTAACTTGCATCTTTGAATGAGAATCTGCTTGCTTACAGCAACGTGCTATATGTTCTGAATGCCCGAATTGGGAATCTGTGTCAAAACTTTGTTAGGAATTATGTCATCCTTACTAGCTGGAAGTAAGGGAGATGGAGCATGAAGTTATTTCTAGGAGTTGGACACATACCAAGTTTAGCTCAGTTCTGGGCATCTTTGAAATACCTATACAAACTTGTTCCTACATAGTAACTTGCAACTTTGAATGAAAATGTGCTTGCTTACAGCAACGTGCTATATGTTCTGAATGCCCGAATTGGGAATCTGTGTCAAAACTTTGTTAGGAATTATGTGATCCTTACTAGCTGGAAGTAAGGGAGATGGGGCATGAAGTTATTTCTAGGAGTTGGACACATACCAAGTTTAGCTCAGTTCTGGGCATCTTTGAAATACCTATACAAACTTGTTCCTACATAGTAACTTGCAACTTTGAATGAGAATGTGCTTGCTTACAGCAACGTGCTATATGTTCTGAATGCCCGAATTGGGAATCTGTGTCAAAACTTTGTTAGGAATTATGTGATCCTTACTAGCTGGAAGTAAGGGAGATGGGGCATGAAGTTATTTCTAGGAGTTGGACACATACCAAGTTTAGCTCAGTTCTGGGCATCTTTGAAATACCTATACAAACTTTTTCCTACATAGTAACTTGCATCTTTGAATGAGAATCTGCTTGCTTACAGCAACGTGCTATATGTTCTGAATGCCCGAATTGAGAATCTGTGTCAAAACTTTGTTAGGAATTATGTGATCCTTACTAGCTGGAAGTAAGGGAGATGGGGCATGAAGTTATTTCTAGGAGTTGGACACATACCAAGTTTAGCTCAGTTCTGGGCATCTTTGAAATACCTATACAAACTTGTTCCTACATAGTAACTTGCAACTTTAAATGAGAATCTGCTTGCTTACAGAAACGTGCTATATGTTCTGAATGCCCGAATTGGGAATCTGTGTCAAAACTTTGTTAGGAATTATGTGATCCTTACTAGCTGGAAGTAAGGGAGATGGGGCATGAAGTTATTTCTAGGAGTTGGACACATACCAAGTTTAGCTCAGTTCTGGGCATCTTTGAAATACCTATACAAACTTGTTCCTACATAGTAACTTGCAACTTTGAATGAGAATGTGCTTGCTTACAGCAACGTGCTATATGTTCTGAATGCCCGAATTGGCAATCTGTGTCAAAACTTTGTTAGGAATTATGTGATCCTTACTAGCTGGAAGTAAGGGAGATGGGGCATGAAGTTATTTCTAGGAGTTGGACACATACCAAGTTTAGCTCAGTTCTGGGCATCTTTGAAATACCTATACAAACTTGTTCCTACATAGTAACTTGCATCTTTGAATGAGAATCTGCTTGCTTACAGCAACGTGCTATATGTTCTGAATGCCCGAATTGAGAATCTGTGTCAAAACTTTGTTAGGAATTATGTGATCCTTACTAGCTGGAAGTAAGGGAGATGGGGCATGAAGTTATTTCTAGGAGTTGGACACATACCAAGTTTAGCTCAGTTCTGGGCATCTTTGAAATACCTATACAAACTTGTTCCTACATAGTAACTTGCAACTTTGAATGAAAATGTGATTGCTTACAGCAACGTGCTATATGTTCTGAATGCCCGAATTGGGAATCTGTGTCAAAACTTTGTTAGGAATTATGTGATCCTTACTAGCTGGAAGTAAGGGAGATGGGGCATGAAGTTATTTCTAGGAGTTGGACACATACCAAGTTTAGCTCAGTTCTGGGCATCTTTGAAATACCTATACAAACTTGTTCCTACATAGTAACTTGCATCTTTGAATGAGAATGTGCTTGCTTACAGCAACGTGCTATATGTTCTGAATGCCCGAATTGGGAATCTGTGTCAAAACTTTGTTAGGAATTATGTGATCCTTACTAGCTGGAAGTAAGGGAGATGGGGCATGAAGTTATTTCTTGGAGTTGGACACATACCAAGTTTAGCTCAGTTCTGGGCATCTTTGAAATACCTATACAAACTTGTTCCTACATAGTAACTTGCAACTTTGAATGAGAATGTGCTTGCTTGCAGCAACGTGCTATATGTTCTGAATGCCCCAATAGGGAATATGTGTCAAAACTTTGTTAGGAATTATGTGATCCTTACTAGCTGGAAGTAAGGGAGATGGGGCATGAAGTTATTTCTAGGAGTTGGACACATACCAAGTTTAGCTCAGTTCTGGGCATCTTTGAAATACCTATACAAACTTGTTCCTACATAGTAACTTGCAACTTTGAATGAAAATGTGCTTGCTTACAGCAACGTGCTATATGTTCTGAATGCCCGAATTGGGAATCTGTGTCAAAACTTTGTTAGGAATTATGTGATCCTTACTAGCTGGAAGTAAGGGAGATGGGGCATGAAGTTATTTCTAGGAGTTGGACACATACCAAGTTTAGCTCAGTTCTGGGCATCTTTGAAATACCTATACAAACTTGTTCCTACATAGTAACTTGCATCTTTGAATGAGAATCTGCTTGCTTACAGCAACGTGCTATATGTTCTGAATGCCCGAATTGAGAATCTGTGTCAAAACTTTGTTAGGAATTATGTGATCCTTACTAGCTGGAAGTAAGGGAGATGGGGCATGAAGTTATTTCTAGGAGTTGGACACATACCAAGTTTAGCTCAGTTCTGGGCATCTTTGAAATACCTATACAAACTTGTTCCTACATAGTAACTTGCAACTTTGAATGAGAATGTGCTTGCTTACAGCAACGTGCTATATGTTCTGAATGCCCGAATTGGGAATCTGTGTCAAAACTTTGTTAGGAATTATGTGATCCTTACTAGCTGGAAGTAAGGGAGATGGGGCATGAAGTTATTTCTAGGAGTTGGACACATACCAAGTTTAGCTCAGTTCTGGGCATCTTTGAAATACCTATACAAACTTGTTCCTACATAGTAACTTGCATCTTTGAATGAGAATGTGCTTGCTTACAGCAACGTGCTATATGTTCTGAATGCCCGAATTGGGAATCTGTGTCAAAACTTTGTTAGCAATTATGTGATCCTTACTAGCTGGAAGTAAGGGAGATGGGGCATGAAGTTATTTCTTGGAGTTGGACACATACCAAGTTTAGCTCAGTTCTGGGCATCTTTGAAATACCTATACAAACTTGTTCCTACATAGTAACTTGCAACTTTGAATGAGAATGTGCTTGCTTGCAGCAACGTGCTATATGTTCTGAATGCCCGAATAGGGAATATGTGTCAAAACTTTGTTAGGAATTATGTGATCCTTACTAGCTGGAAGTAAGGGAGATGGGGCATGAAGTTATTTCTAGGAGTTGGACACATACCAAGTTTAGCTCAGTTCTGGGCATCTTTGAAATACCTATACAAACTTGTTCCTACCTAGTAACTTGCATCTTTGAATGAGAATCTGCTTGCTTACAGCAACGTGCTATATGTTCTGAATGCCCGAATTGGGAATCTGTGTCAAAACTTTGTTAGGAATTATGTGATCCTTACTAGCTGGAAGTAAGGGAGATGGGGCATGAAGTTATTTCTAGGAGTTGGACACATACCAAGTTTAGCTCAGTTCTGGGCATCTTTGAAATACCTATACAAACTTGTTCCTACATAGTAACTTGCAACTTTGAATGAGAATGTGCTTGCTTGCAGCAACGTGCTATATGTTCTGAATGCCCCAATAGGGAATATGTGTCAAAACTTTGTTAGGAATTATGTGATCCTTACTAGCTGGAAGTAAGGGAGATGGGGCATGAAGTTATTTCTAGGAGTTGGACACATACCAAGTTTAGCTCAGTTCTGGGCATCTTTGAAATACCTATACAAACTTGTTCCTACATAGTAACTTGCAACTTTGAATGAAAATGTGCTTGCTTACAGCAACGTGCTATATGTTCTGAATGCCCGAATTGGGAATCTGTGTCAAAACTTTGTTAGGAATTATGTGATCCTTACTAGCTGGAAGTAAGGGAGATGGGGCATGAAGTTATTTCTAGGAGTTGGACACATACCAAGTTTAGCTCAGTTCTGGGCATCTTTGAAATACCTATACAAACTTGTTCCTACATAGTAACTTGCATCTTTGAATGAGAATCTGCTTGCTTACAGCAACGTGCTATATGTTCTGAATGCCCGAATTGAGAATCTGTGTCAAAACTTTGTTAGGAATTATGTGATCCTTACTAGCTGGAAGTAAGGGAGATGGGGCATGAAGTTATTTCTAGGAGTTGGACACATACCAAGTTTAGCTCAGTTCTGGGCATCTTTGAAATACCTATACAAACTTGTTCCTACATAGTAACTTGCAACTTTGAATGAGAATGTGCTTGCTTACAGCAACGTGCTATATGTTCTGAATGCCCGAATTGGGAATCTGTGTCAAAACTTTGTTAGGAATTATGTGATCCTTACTAGCTGGAAGTAAGGGAGATGGGGCATGAAGTTATTTCTAGGAGTTGGACACATACCAAGTTTAGCTCAGTTCTGGGCATCTTTGAAATACCTATACAAACTTGTTCCTACATAGTAACTTGCATCTTTGAATGAGAATGTGCTTGCTTACAGCAACGTGCTATATGTTCTGAATGCCCGAATTGGGAATCTGTGTCAAAACTTTGTTAGCAATTATGTGATCCTTACTAGCTGGAAGTAAGGGAGATGGGGCATGAAGTTATTTCTTGGAGTTGGACACATACCAAGTTTAGCTCAGTTCTGGGCATCTTTGAAATACCTATACAAACTTGTTCCTACATAGTAACTTGCAACTTTGAATGAGAATGTGCTTGCTTGCAGCAACGTGCTATATGTTCTGAATGCCCGAATAGGGAATATGTGTCAAAACTTTGTTAGGAATTATGTGATCCTTACTAGCTGGAAGTAAGGGAGATGGGGCATGAAGTTATTTCTAGGAGTTGGACACATACCAAGTTTAGCTCAGTTCTGGGCATCTTTGAAATACCTATACAAACTTGTTCCTACCTAGTAACTTGCATCTTTGAATGAGAATCTGCTTGCTTACAGCAACGTGCTATATGTTCTGAATGCCCGAATTGGGAATCTGTGTCAAAACTTTGTTAGGAATTATGTGATCCTTACTAGCTGGAAGTAAGGGAGATGGGGCATGAAGTTATTTCTAGGAGTTGGACACATACCAAGTTTAGCTCAGTTCTGGGCATCTTTGAAATACCTATACAAACTTGTTCCTACATAGTAACTTGCAACTTTGAATGAAAATGTGCTTGCTTACAGCAACGTGCTATATGTTCTGAATGCCCGAATTGGGAATCTGTGTCAAAACTTTGTTAGGAATTATGTGATCCTTACTAGCTGGAAGTAAGGGAGATGGGGCATGAAGTTATTTCTAGGAGTTGGACACATACCAAGTTTAGCTCAGTTCTGGGCATCTTTGAAATACCTATACAAACTTGTTCCTACATAGTAACTTGCATCTTTGAATGAGAATCTGCTTGCTTACAGCAACGTGCTATATGTTCTGAATGCCCGAATTGGGAATCTGTGTCAAAACTTTGTTAGGAATTATGTCATCCTTACTAGCTGGAAGTAAGGGAGATGGAGCATGAAGTTATTTCTAGGAGTTGGACACATACCAAGTTTAGCTCAGTTCTGGGCATCTTTGAAATACCTATACAAACTTGTTCCTACATAGTAACTTGCAACTTTGAATGAAAATGTGCTTGCTTACAGCAACGTGCTATATGTTCTGAATGCCCGAATTGGGAATCTGTGTCAAAACTTTGTTAGGAATTATGTGATCCTTACTAGCTGGAAGTAAGGGAGATGGGGCATGAAGTTATTTCTAGGAGTTGGACACATACCAAGTTTAGCTCAGTTCTGGGCATCTTTGAAATACCTATACAAACTTGTTCCTACATAGTAACTTGCAACTTTGAATGAGAATGTGCTTGCTTACAGCAACGTGCTATATGTTCTGAATGCCCGAATTGGGAATCTGTGTCAAAACTTTGTTAGGAATTATGTGATCCTTACTAGCTGGAAGTAAGGGAGATGGGGCATGAAGTTATTTCTAGGAGTTGGACACATACCAAGTTTAGCTCAGTTCTGGGCATCTTTGAAATACCTATACAAACTTGTTTCTACATACTAACTTGCATCTTTGAATGAGAATCTGCTTGCTTACAGCAACGTGCTATATGTTCTGAATGCCCGAATTGAGAATCTGTGTCAAAACTTTGTTAGGAATTATGTGATCCTTACTAGCTGGAAGTAAGGGAGATGGGGCATGAAGTTATTTCTAGGAGTTGGACACATACCAAGTTTAGCTCAGTTCTGGGCATCTTTGAAATACCTATACAAACTTGTTCCTACATAGTAACTTGCAACTTTAAATGAGAATCTGCTTGCTTACAGAAACGTGCTATATGTTCTGAATGCCCGAATTGGGAATCTGTGTCAAAACTTTGTTAGGAATTATGTGATCCTTACTAGCTGGAAGTAAGGGAGATGGGGCATGAAGTTATTTCTAGGAGTTGGACACATACCAAGTTTAGCTCAGTTCTGGGAATCTTTGAAATACCTATACAAACTTGTTCCTACATAGTAACTTGCAACTTTGAATGAAAATGTGATTGCTTACAGCAACGTGCTATATGTTCTGAATGCCCGAATTGGGAATCTGTGTCAAAACTTTTTAGCAATTATGTGATCCTTACTAGCTGGAAGTAAGGGAGATGGGGCATGAAGTTATTTCTTGGAGTTGGACACATACCAAGTTTAGCTCAGTTCTGGGCATCTTTGAAATACCTATACAAACTTGTTCCTACATAGTAACTTGCAACTTTGAATGAGAATGTGCTTGCTTGCAGCAACGTGCTATATGTTCTGAATGCCCGAATAGGGAATATGTGTCAAAACTTTGTTAGGAATTATGTGATCCTTACTCGCTGGAAGTAAGGGAGATGGGGCATGAAGTTATTTCTAGGAGTTGGACACATACCAAGTTTAGCTCAGTTCTGGGCATCTTTGAAATACCTATACAAACTTGTTCCTGCCTAGTAACTTGCACCTTTGAATGAGAATGTGCTTGCTTACAGCAACGTACTATATGTTCTGAATGCCCGAATTGGGAATCTGTGTCAAAACTTTGTTAGGAATTATGTGATCCTTACTAGCTGGAAGTAAGGGAGATGGGGCATGAAGTTATTTCTAGGAGTTGGACACATACCAAGTTTAGCTCAGTTCTGGGCATCTTTGAAATACCTATACAAACTTGTTCCTACATAGTAACTTGCATCTTTGAATGAGAATCTGCTTGCTTACAGCAACGTGCTATATGTTCTGAATGCCCGAATTGGGAATCTGTGTCAAAACTTTGTTAGGAATTATGTGATCCTTACTAGCTGGAAGTAAGGGAGATGGGGCATGAAGTTATTTCTAGGAGTTGGACACATACCAAGTTTAGCTCAGTTCTGGGCATCTTTGAAATACCTATACAAACTTGTTCCTACATAGTAACTTGCAACTTTGAATGAAAATGTGCTTGCTTGCAGCAACGTGTTATATGTTCTGAATGCCCGAATTGGGAATCTGTGTCAAAACTTTGTTAGGAATTATGTGATCCTAACTAGCTGGAAGTAAGGGAGATGGGGCATGAAGTTATTTCTAGGAGTTGGACACATACCAAGTTTAGCTCAGTTCTGGGCATCTTTGAAATACCTATACAAACTTGTTCCTACATAGTAACTTGCATCTTTGAATGAGAATCTGCTTGCTTACAGCAACGTGCTATATGTTCTGAATGCCCGAATTGGGAATCTGTGTCAAAACTTTGTTAGGAATTATGTCATCCTTACTAGCTGGAAGTAAGGGAGATGGAGCATGAAGTTATTTCTAGGAGTTGGACACATACCAAGTTTAGCTCAGTTCTGGGCATCTTTGAAATACCTATACAAACTTGTTCCTACATAGTAACTTGCAACTTTGAATGAAAATGTGCTTGCTTACAGCAACGTGCTATATGTTCTGAATGCCCGAATTGGCAATCTGTGTCAAAACTTTGTTAGGAATTATGTGATCCTTACTAGCTGGAAGTAAGGGAGATGGGGCATGAAGTTATTTCTAGGAGTTGGACACATACCAAGTTTAGCTCAGTTCTGGGCATCTTTGAAATACCTATACAAACTTGTTCCTACATAGTAACTTGCAACTTTGAATGAGAATGTGCTTGCTTACAGCAACGTGCTATATGTTCTGAATGCCCGAATTGGGAATCTGTGTCAAAACTTTGTTAGGAATTATGTGATCCTTACTAGCTGGAAGTAAGGGAGATGGGGCATGAAGTTATTTCTAGGAGTTGGACACATACCAAGTTTAGCTCAGTTCTGGGCATCTTTGAAATACCTATACAAACTTGTTCCTACATAGTAACTTGCATCTTTGAATGAGAATCTGCTTGCTTACAGCAACGTGCTATATGTTCTGAATGCCCGAATTGAGAATCTGTGTCAAAACTTTGTTAGGAATTATGTGATCCTTACTAGCTGGAAGTAAGGGAGATGGGGCATGAAGTTATTTCTAGGAGTTGGACACATACCAAGTTTAGCTCAGTTCTGGGCATCTTTGAAATACCTATACAAACTTGTTCCTACATAGTAACTTGCAACTTTAAATGAGAATCTGCTTGCTTACAGCAACGTGCTATATGTTCTGAATGCCCGAATTGGGAATCTGTGTCAAAACTTTGTTAGGAATTATGTGATCCTTACTAGCTGGAAGTAAGGGAGATGGGGCATGAAGTTATTTCTAGGAGTTGGACACATACCAAGTTTAGCTCAGTTCTGGGCATCTTTGAAATACCTATACAAACTTGTTCCTACATAGTAACTTGCAACTTTGAATGAGAATGTGCTTGCTTGCAGCAACGTGCTATATGTTCTAAATGCCCGAATTGGGAATCTGTGTCAAAACTTTGTTAGGAATTATGTGATCCTTACTAGCTGGAAGTAAGGGAGATGGGGCATGAAGTTATTTCTTGGAGTTGGACACATACCAAGTTTAGCTCAGTTCTGGGCATCTTTGAAATACCTATACAAACTTGTTCCTACATAGTAACTTGCAACTTTGAATGAGAATGTGCTTGCTTGCAGCAACGTGCTATATGTTCTGAATGCCCGAATAGTGAATCTGTGTCAAAACTTTGTTAGGAATTATGCGATCCTTACTAGCTGGAAGTAAGGGAGATGGGGCATGAAGTTATTTCTAGGAGTTGGACACATACGAAGTTTAGCTCAGTTCTGGGCATCTTTGAAATACCTATACAAACTTGTTCCTACATAGTAACTTGCATCTTTGAATGAGAATGTGCTTGCTTACAGCAACGTGCTATATGTTCTGAATGCCCGAATTGAGAATCTGTGTCAAAACTTTGTTAGGAATTATGTGATCCTTACTAGCTGGAAGTAAGGGAGATGGGGCATGAAGTTATTTCTAGGAGTTGGACACATACCAAGTTTAGCTCAGTTCTGGGCATCTTTGAAATACCTATACAAACTTGTTCCTACATAGTAACTTGCATCTTTGAATGAGAATGTGCTTGCTTACAGCAACGTGCTATATGTTCTGAATGCCCGAATTGGGAATCTGTGTCTAAACTTTGTTAGGAATTATGTGATCCTTACTAGCTGGAAGTAAGGGAGATGGGGCATGAAGTTATTTCTTGGAGTTGGACACATACCAAGTTTAGCTCAGTTCTGGGCATCTTTGAAATACCTATACAAACTTATTCCTACATAGTAACTTGCAACTTTGAATGAGAATGTGCTTGCTTGCAGCAACGTGCTATATGTTCTGAATGCCCGAATAGGGAATCTGTGTCAAAACTTTGTCAGGAATTATGTGATCCTTACTAGCTGGAAGTAAGGGAGATGGGGCATGAAGTTATTTCTAGGAGTTGGACACATACCAAGTTTAGCTCAGTTCTGGGCATCTTTGAAATACCTATACAAACTTGTTCCTACCTAGTAACTTGCATCTTTGAATGAGAATGTGCTTGCTTACAGCAACGTGCTATATGTTCTGAATGCCCGAATAGGGAATCTGTGTCAAAACTTTGTTAGGAATTATGTGATCCTTACTAGCTGGAAGTAAGGGAGATGGGGCATGAAGTTATTTCTAGGAGTTGGACACATACCAAGTTTAGCTCAGTTCTGGGCATCTTTGAAATACCTATACAAACTTGTTCCTACATAGTAACTTGCATCTTTGAATGAGAATGTGCTTGCTTACAGCAACATGCTATATGTTCTGAATGCCCGAATAGGGAATCTGTGTCAAAACTTTGTTAGGAATTATGTGATCCTTACTAGCTGGAAGTAAGGGAGATGGGGCATGAAGTTATTTCTAGGAGTTGGACACATACCAAGTTTAGCTCAGTTCTGGGCATCTTTGAAATACCTATACAAACTTGTTCCTACATAGTAACTTGCAACTTTGAATGAAAATGTGCTTGCTTACAGCAACGTGCTATATGTTCTGAATGCCCGAATTGGGAATCTGTGTCAAAACTTTGTTAGGAATTATGTGATCCTTACTAGCTGGAAGTAAGGGAGATGGGGCATGAAGTTATTTCTAGGAGTTGGACACATACCAAGTTTAGCTCAGTTCTGGGCATCTTTGAAATACCTATACAAACTTGTTCCTACATAGTAACTTGCAACTTTGAATGAGAATGTGCTTGCTTGCAGCAACGTGCTATATGTTCTAAATGCCCGAATTGGGAATCTGTGTCAAAACTTTGTTAGGAATTATGTGATCCTTACTAGCTGGAAGTAAGGGAGATGGGGCATGAAGTTATTTCTTGGAGTTGGACACATACGAAGTTTAGCTCAGTTCTGGGCATCTTTGAAATACCTATACAAACTTGTTCCTACATAGTAACTTGCAACTTTGAATGAGAATGTGCTTGCTTGCAGCAACGTGCTATATGTTCTGAATGCCCGAATAGTGAATCTGTGTCAAAACTTTGTTAGGAATTATGCGATCCTTACTAGCTGGAAGTAAGGGAGATGGGGCATGAAGTTATTTCTAGGAGTTGGACACATACGAAGTTTAGCTCAGTTCTGGGCATCTTTGAAATACCTATACAAACTTGTTCCTACATAGTAACTTGCATCTTTGAATGAGAATGTGCTTGCTTACAGCAACGTGCTATATGTTCTGAATGCCCGAATTGGCAATCTGTGTCAAAACATTGTTAGGAATTATGTGATCCTTAATGGCTGGAAGTAAGGGAGATGGGGCATGAAGTTATTTCTAGGAGTTGGACACATACCAAGTTTAGCTCAGTTCTGGGCATCTTTGAAATACCTATACAAACTTGTTCCTACATAGTAACTTGCATCTTTGAATGAGAATCTTCTTGCTTACAGCAACGTGCTATATGTTCTGAATGCCCGAATTGGGAATCTGTGTCAAAACTGTTAGGAATTATGTGATCCTTACTAGCTGGAAGTAAGGGAGATGGGGCATGAAGTTATTTCTAGGAGTTGGACACATACCAAGTTTAGCTCAGTTCTGGGCATCTTTGAAATACCTATGCAAACTTGTTCCTACATAGTAACTTGCATCTTTGAATGAGAATGTGCTTGCTTACAGCAACGTGCTATATGTTCTGAATGCCCGAATTGGGAATCTGTGTCAAAACTGTTAGGAATTATGTGATCCTTACTAGCTGGAAGTAAGGGAGATGGGGCATGAAGTTATTTCTAGGAGTTGGACACATACCAAGTTTAGCTCAGTTCTGGGCATCTTTGAAATACCTATACAAACTTGTTCCTACATAGTAACTTGCAACTTTGAATGAGAATCTGCTTGCTTACAGCAACGTGCTATATGTTCTGAATGCCCGAATTGGGAATCTGTGTCAAAACTTTGTTAGGAATTATGTGATCCTTACTCGCTGGAAGTAAGGGAGATGGGGCATGAAGTTATTTCTAGGAGTTGGACACATACCAAGTTTAGCTCAGTTCTGGGCATCTTTGAAATACCTATACAAACTTGTTCCTACATAGTAACTTGCATCTTTGAATGAGAATCTGCTTGCTTACAGCAACGTGCTATATGTTCTGAATGCCCGAATTGAGAATCTGTGTCAAAACTTTGTTAGGAATTATGTGATCCTTACTAGCTGGAAGTAAGGGAGATGGGGCATGAAGTTATTTCTAGGAGTTGGACACATACCAAGTTTAGCTCAGTTCTGGGCATCTTTGAAATACCTATACAAACTTGTTCCTACATAGTAACTTGCAACTTTAAATGAGAATCTGCTTGCTTACAGCAACGTGCTATATGTTCTGAATGCCCGAATTGGGAATCTGTGTCAAAACTTTGTTAGGAATTATGTGATCCTTACTAGCTGGAAGTAAGGGAGATGGGGCATGAAGTTATTTCTAGGAGTTGGACACATACCAAGTTTAGCTCAGTTCTGGGCATCTTTGAAATACCTATACAAACTTGTTCCTACATAGTAACTTGCAACTTTGAATGAGAATGTGCTTGCTTACAGCAACGTGCTATATGTTCTGAATGCCCGAATTGGCAATCTGTGTCAAAACTTTGTTAGGAATTATGTGATCCTTACTAGCTGGAAGTAAGGGAGATGGGGCATGAAGTTATTTCTAGGAGTTGGACACATACCAAGTTTAGCTCAGTTCTGGGCATCTTTGAAATACCTATACAAACTTGTTCCTACATAGTAACTTGCAACTTTGAATGAGAATGTGCTTGCTTGCAGCAACGTGCTATATGTTCTAAATGCCCGAATTGGGAATCTGTGTCAAAACTTTGTTAGGAATTATGTGATCCTTACTAGCTGGAAGTAAGGGAGATGGGGCATGAAGTTATTTCTTGGAGTTGGACACATACCAAGTTTAGCTCAGTTCTGGGCATCTTTGAAATACCTATACAAACTTGTTCCTACATAGTAACTTGCAACTTTGAATGAGAATGTGCTTGCTTGCAGCAACGTGCTATATGTTCTGAATGCCCGAATAGTGAATCTGTGTCAAAACTTTGTTAGGAATTATGCGATCCTTACTAGCTGGAAGTAAGGGAGATGGGGCATGAAGTTATTTCTAGGAGTTGGACACATACGAAGTTTAGCTCAGTTCTGGGCATCTTTGAAATACCTATACAAACTTGTTCCTACATAGTAACTTGCATCTTTGAATGAGAATGTGCTTGCTTACAGCAACGTGCTATATGTTCTGAATGCCCGAATTGGCAATCTGTGTCAAAACATTGTTAGGAATTTTGTGATCCTTAATGGCTGGAAGTAAGGGAGATGGGGCATGAAGTTATTTCTAGGAGTTGGACACATACCAAGTTTAGCTCAGTTCTGGGCATCTTTGAAATACCTATACAAACTTGTTCCTACATAGTAACTTGCATCTTTGAATGAGAATCTGCTTGGTTACAGCAACGTGCTATATGTTCTGAATGCCCGAATTGGGAATCTGTGTCAAAACTGTTAGGAATTATGTGATCCTTACTAGCTGGAAGTAAGGGAGATGGGGCATGAAGTTATTTCTAGGAGTTGGACACATACCAAGTTTAGCTCAGTTCTGGGCATCTTTGAAATACCTATGCAAACTTGTTCCTACATAGTAACTTGCATCTTTGAATGAGAATCTGCTTGCTTACAGCAACGTGCTATATGTTCTGAATGCCCGAATTGGGAATCTGTGTCAAAACTGTTAGGAATTATGTGATCCTTACTAGCTGGAAGTAAGGGAGATGGGGCATGAAGTTATTTCTAGGAGTTGGACACATACCAAGTTTAGCTCAGTTCTGGGCATCTTTGAAATACCTATACAAACTTGTTCCTACATAGTAACTTGCAACTTTGAATGAGAATGTGCTTGCTTACAGCAACGTGCTATATGTTCTGAATGCCCGAATTGGGAATCTGTGTCAAAACTTTGTTAGGAATTTTGTGATCCTTACTAGCTGGAAGTAAGGGAGATGGGGCATGAAGTTATTTCTAGGAGTTGGACACATACCAAGTTTAGCTCAGTTCTGGGCATCTTTGAAATACCTATACAAACTTGTTCCTACATAGTAACTTGAATCTTTGAATGAGAATCTGCTTGCTTACAGCAACGTGCTATATGTTCTGAATGCCCGAATTGGGAATCTGTGTCAAAACTTTGTTAGGAATTATGTGATCCTTACTCGCTGGAAGTAAGGGAGATGGGGCATGAAGTTATTTCTAGGAGTTGGACACATACCAAGTTTAGCTCAGTTCTGGGCATCTTTGAAATACCTATACAAACTTGTTCCTACATAGTAACTTGCAACTTTGAATGAGAATGTGCTTGCTTACAGCAACGTGCTATATGTTCTGAATGCCCGAATTGGGAATCTGTGTCAAAACTGTTAGGAATTATGTGATCCTTACTAGCTGGAAGTAAGGGAGATGGGGCATGAAGTTATTTCTAGGAGTTGGACACATACCAAGTTTAGCTCAGTTCTGGGCATCTTTGAAATACCTATACAAACTTGTTCCTACATAGTAACTTGCAACTTTGAATGAGAATGTGCTTGCTTACAGCAACGTGCTATATGTTCTGAATGCCCGAATTGGGAATCTGTGTCAAAACTTTGTTAGGAATTTTGTGATCCTTACTAGCTGGAAGTAAGGGAGATGGGGCATGAAGTTATTTCTAGGAGTTGGACACATACCAAGTTTAGCTCAGTTCTGGGCATCTTTGAAATACCTATACAAACTTGTTCCTACATAGTAACTTGCAACTTTGAATGAGAATGTGCTTGCTTACAGCAACGTGCTATATGTTCTGAATGCCCGAATTGGGAATCTGTGTCAAAACTTTGTTAGGAATTATGTGATCCTTACTCGCTGGAAGTAAGGGAGATGGGGCATGAAGTTATTTCTAGGAGTTGGACACATACCAAGTTTAGCTCAGTTCTGGGCATCTTTGAAATACCTATACAAACTTGTTCCTACATAGTAACTTGCATCTTTGAATGAGAATCTGCTTGCTTACAGCAACGTGCTATATATTCTGAATGCCCGAATTGGGAATCTGTGTCAAAACTTTGTTAGGAATTATGTGATCCTTACTAGCTGGAAGTAAGGGAGATGGGGCATGAAGTTATTTCTAGGAGTTGGACACATACTAAGTTTAGCTCAGTTCTGGGCATCTTTGAAATACCTATACAAACTTGTTCCTACATAGTAACTTGCATCTTTGAATGAGAATCTGCTTGCTTACAGGAACGTGCTATATGTTCTGAATGCCCGAATTGAGAATCTGTGTCAAAACTTTGTTAGGAATTATGTGATCCTTACTAGCTGGAAGTAAGGGAGATGGGGCATGAAGTTATTTCTAGGAGTTGGACACATACCAAGTTTAGCTCAGTTCTGGGCATCTTTGAAATACCTATACAAACTTGTTCCTACATAGTAACTTGCAACTTTGAATGACAATGTGCTTGCTTACAGCAACGTGCTATATGTTCTGAATGCCCGAATTGGGAATCTGTGTCAAAACTTTGTTAGGAATTATGTGATCCTTACTAGCTGGAAGTAAGGGAGATGGGGCATGAAGTTATTTCTAGGAGTTGGACACATACCAAGTTTAGCTCAGTTCTGGGCATCTTTGAAATACATATACAAACTTGTTCCTACATAGTAACTTGCAACTTTGAATGAGAATGTGCTTGCTTGCAGCAACGTGCTATATGTTCTAAATGCCCGAATTGGGAATCTGTGTCAAAACTTTGTTAGGAATTATGTGATCCTTACTAGCTGGAAGTAAGGGAGATGGGGCATGAAGTTATTTCTTGGAGTTGGACACATACCAAGTTTAGCTCAGTTCTGGGCATCTTTGAAATACCTATACAAACTTGTTCCTACATAGTAACTTGCAACTTTGAATGAGAATGTGCTTGCTTGCAGCAACGTGCTATATGTTCTGAATGCCCGAATAGTGAATCTGTGTCAAAACTTTGTTAGGAATTATGCGATCCTTACTAGCTGGAAGTAAGGGAGATGGGGCATGAAGTTATTTCTAGGAGTTGGACACATACCAAGTTTAGCTCAGTTCTGGGCATCTTTGAAATACCTATACAAACTTGTTCTTACATAGTAACTTGCATCTTTGAATGAGAATGTGCTTGCTTACAGCAACGTGCTATATGTTCTGAATGCCCGAATTGGCAATCTGTGTCAAAACATTGTTAGGAATTATGTGATCCTTAATGGCTGGAAGTAAGGGAGATGGGGCATGAAGTTATTTCTAGGAGTTGGACACATACCAAGTTTAGCTCAGTTCTGGGCATCTTTGAAATACCTATACAAACTTGTTCCTACATAGTAACTTGCATCTTTGAATGAGAATCTGCTTGCTTACAGCAACGTGCTATATGTTCTGAATGCCCGAATTGGGAATCTGTGTCAAAACTGTTAGGAATTATGTGATCCTTACTAGCTGGAAGTAAGGGAGATGGGGCATGAAGTTATTTCTAGGAGTTGGACACATACCAAGTTTAGCTCAGTTCTGGGCATCTTTGAAATACCTATGCAAACTTGTTCCTACATAGTAACTTGCATCTTTGAATGAGAATCTGCTTGCTTACAGCAACGTGCTATATGTTCTGAATGCCCGAATTGGGAATCTGTGTCAAAACTGTTAGGAATTATGTGATCCTTACTAGCTGGAAGTAAGGGAGATGGGGCATGAAGTTATTTCTAGGAGTTGGACACATACCAAGTTTAGCTCAGTTCTGGGCATCTTTGATATACCTATACAAACTTGTTCCTACATAGTAACTTGCAACTTTGAATGAGAATGTGCTTGCTTACAGCAACGTGCTATATGTTCTGAATGCCCGAATTGGGAATCTGTGTCAAAACTTTGTTAGGAATTTTGTGATCCTTACTAGCTGGAAGTAAGGGAGATGGGGCATGAAGTTATTTCTAGGAGTTGGACACATACCAAGTTTAGCTCAGTTCTGGGCATCTTTGAAATACCTATACAAACTTGTTCCTACATAGTAACTTGCAACTTTAAATGAAAATGTGCTTGCTTACAGCAACGTGCTATATGTTCTGAATGCCCGAATTGGGAATCTGTGTCAAAACTTTGTTAGGAATTATGTGATCCTTACTAGCTGGAAGTAAGGGAGATGGGGCATGAAGTTATTTCTAGGAGTTGGACACATACCAAGTTTAGCTCAGTTCTGGGCATCTTTGAAATACCTATACAAACTTGTTCCTACATAGTAACTTGCAACTTTGAATGAGAATGTGCTTGCTTACAGCAACGTGCTATATGTTCTGAATGCCCGAATTGGGAATCTGTGTCAAAACTTTGTTAGGAATTATGTGATCCTTACTAGCTGGAAGTAAGGGAGATGGGGCATGAAGTTATTTCTAGGAGTTGGACACATACCAAGTTTAGCTCAGTTCTGGGCATCTTTGAAATACCTATACAAACTTGTTCCTACATAGTAACATGCAACTTTGAATGAGAATGTGCTTGCTTGCAGCAACGTGCTATATGTTCTGAATGCCCGATTTGGGAATCTGTGTCAAAACTTTGTTAGGAATTATGTGATCCTTACTAGCTGGAAGTAAGGGAGATGGGGCATGAAGTTATTTCTAGGAGTTGGACACATACCAAGTTTAGCTCAGTTCTGGGCATCTTTGAAATACCTATACAAACTTGTTCCTACATAGTAACTTGCAACTTTGAATGAGAATGTGCTTGCTTGCAGCAACGTGCTATATGTTCTGAATGCCCGATTTGGGAATCTGTGTCAAAACTTTGTTAGGAATTATGTGATCCTTACTAGCTGGAAGTAAGGGAGATGGGGCATGAAGTTATTTCTAGGAGTTGGACACATACCAAGTTTAGCTCAGTTCTGGGCATCTTTGAAATACCTATACAAACTTGTTCCTACATAGTAACTTGCATCTTTGAATGAGAATCTGCTTGCCTACAGCAACGTGCTATATGTTCTGAATGCCCGAATTGGGAATGTGTGTCAAAACTTTGTTAGGAATTATGTGATCCTTACTAGCTGGAAGTAAGGGAGATGGGGCATGAAGTTATTTCTAGGAGTTGGACACATACCAAGTTTAGCTCAGTTCTGGGCATCTTTGAAATACCTATACAAACTTGTTCCTACATAGTAACTTGCAACTTTGAATGAGAATGTGCTTGCTTGCAGCAACGTGCTATATGTTCTGAATGCCCGATTTGGGAATCTGTGTCAAAACCTTGTTAGAAATTATGTGATCCTTACTAGCTGGAAGTAAGGGAGATGGGGCATGAAGTTATTTCTAGGAGTTGGACACATACCAAGTTTAGCTCAGTTCTGGGCATCTTTGAAATACCTATACAAACTTGTTCCTACATAGTAACTTGCCTCTTTGAATGAGAATGTGCTTGCTTACAGCAACGTGCTATATGTTCTGAATGCCCGAATTGGGAATCTGTGTCAAAACTTTGTTAGGAATTATGTGATCCTTACTAGCTGGAAGTAAGGGAGATGGGGCATGAAGTTATTTCTAGGAGTTGGACACATACCAATTTTAGCTCAGTTCTGGGCATCTTTGAAATACCTATACAAACTTGTTCCTACATAGTAACATGCATCTTTGAATGAGAATGTGCTTGCTTACAGCAACGTGCTATATGTTCTGAATGCCCGAATTGGGAATCTGTGTCAAAACTTTGTTAGGAATTATGTGATCCTTACTAGCTGGAAGTAAGGGAGATGGGACATGAAGTTATTTCTAGGAGTTGGACACATACCAAGTTATCTCAGTTCTGGGCATCTTTGAAATACCTATACAAACTTGTTCCTACATAGTAACTTGCATCTTTGAATGAGAATCTGCTTGCCTACAGCAACGTGATATATGTTCTGAATGCCCGAAGTGGGAATCTGTGTCAAAACTTTGTTAGGAATTATGTGATCCTTACTAGCTGGAAGTAAGGGAGATGGGGCATGAAGTTATTTCTAGGAGTTGGACACATACCAAGTTTAGCTCAGTTCTGGGCATCTTTGAAATACCTATACAAACTTGTTCCTACATAGTAACTTGCAACTTTGAATGAGAATGTGCTTGCTTGCAGCAACGTGCTATATGTTCTGAATGCCCGATTTGGGAATCTGTGTCAAAACCTTGTTAGAAATTATGTGATCCTTACTAGCTGGAAGTAAGGGAGATGGGGCATGAAGTTATTTCTAGGAGTTGGACACATACCAAGTTTAGCTCAGTTCTGGGCATCTTTGAAATACCTGTACAAACTTGTTCCTACATAGTAACTTGCCACTTTGAATGAGAATGTGCTTGCTTACAGCAACGTGCTATATGTTCTGAATGCCCGAATTGGGAATCTGTGTCAAAACTTTGTTAGGAATTATGTGATCCTTACTAGCTGGAAGTAAGGGAGATGGGGCATGAAGTTATTTCTAGGAGTTGGACACATACCAATTTTAGCTCAGTTCTGGGCATCTTTGAAATACCTATACAAACTTGTTCCTACATAGTAACATGCATCTTTGAATGAGAATGTGCTTGCTTACAGCAACGTGCTATATGTTCTGAATGCCCGAATTGGGAATCTGTGTCAAAACTTTGTTAGGAATTATGTGATCCTTACTAGCTGGAAGTAAGGGAGATGGGACATGTAGTTATTTCTAGGAGTTGGACACATACCAAGTTATCTCAGTTCTGGGCATCTTTGAAATACCTATACAAACTTGTTCCTACATAGTAACTTGCAACTTTGAATGAGAATGTGCTTGCTTGCAGCAACGTGCTATATGTTCTGAATGCCCGAATTGGGAATCTGTGTCAAAACTTTGTTAGGAATTATGTGATCCTTACTAGCTGGAAGTAAGGGAGATGGGGCATGAAGTTATTTCTAGGAGTTGGACACATACCAAGTTTAGCTCAGTTCTGGGCATCTTTGAAATACCTATACAAACTTGTTGCTACATAGTAACTTGCATCATTAATGAGAATGTGCTTGCTTACAGCAACGTGCTATATGTTCTGAATGCCCGAATTGGGATTCTGTGTCAAAACTTTGTTAGGAATTATGTGATCCTTACTAGCTGGAAGTAAGGGAGATGGGGCATGAAGTTATTTCTAGGAGTTGGACACATACCAAGTTTAGCTCAGTTCTGGGCATCTTTGAAATACCTATACAAACTTGTCTCTACATAGTAACTTGCATCTTTAATGAGAATGTGCTTGCTTACAGCAACGTGCTATATGTTCTGAATGCCCGAATTGGGAATCTGTGTCAAAACTTTGTTAGGAATTATGTGATCCTTACTAGCTGGAAGTAAGGGAGATGGGGCATGAAGTTATTTCTAGGAG
The DNA here is from genome assembly GCF_020826845.1 of Diceros bicornis minor. NCBI lineage: Eukaryota > Metazoa > Chordata > Mammalia > Perissodactyla > Rhinocerotidae > Diceros > Diceros bicornis. The sequence continues at coordinate 39,852 of NC_080749.1, forward strand.
TTGGACACATACCAATTTTAGCTCAGTTCTGGGCATCTTTGAAATACCTATACAAACTTGTTCCTACATAGTAACATGCATCTTTGAATGAGAATGTGCTTGCTTACAGCAACGTGCTATATGTTCTGAATGCCCGAATTGGGAATCTGTGTCATAACTTTGTTAGGAATTATGTGATCCTTACTAGCTGGAAGTAAGGGAGATGGGACATGAAGTTATTTCTAGGAGTTGGACACATACCAAGTTATCTCAGTTCTGGGCATCTTTGAAATACCTATACAAACTTGTTCCTACATAGTAACTTGCATCTTTGAATGAGAATCTGCTTGCCTACAGCAACGTGCTATATGTTCTGAATGCCCGAATTGGGAATCTGTGTCAAAACTTTGTTAGGAATTATGTGATCCTTACTAGCTGGAAGTAAGGGAGATGGGGCATGAAGTTATTTCTAGGAGTTGGACACATACCAAGTTTAGCTCAGTTCTGGGCATCTTTGAAATACCTATACAAACTTGTTCCTACATAGTAACTTGCAACTTTGAATGAGAATGTGCTTGCTTGCAGCAACGTGCTATATGTTCTGAATGCCCGATTTGGGAATCTGTGTCAAAACCTTGTTAGAAATTATGTGATCCTTACTAGCTGGAAGTAAGGGAGATGGGGCATGAAGTTATTTCTAGGAGTTGGACACATACCAAGTTTAGCTCAGTTCTGGGCATCTTTGAAATACCTATGCAAACTTGTTCCTACATAGTAACTTGCATCTTTGAATGAGAATCTGCTTGCTTACAGCAACGTGCTATATGTTCTGAATGCCCGAATTGGGAATCTGTGTCAAAACTGTTAGGAATTATGTGATCCTTACTAGCTGGAAGTAAGGGAGATGGGGCATGAAGTTATTTCTAGGAGTTGGACACATACCAAGTTTAGCTCAGTTCTGGGCATCTTTGATATACCTATACAAACTTGTTCCTACATAGTAACTTGCAACTTTGAATGAGAATGTGCTTGCTTACAGCAACGTGCTATATGTTCTGAATGCCCGAATTGGGAATCTGTGTCAAAACTTTGTTAGGAATTTTGTGATCCTTACTAGCTGGAAGTAAGGGAGATGGGGCATGAAGTTATTTCTAGGAGTTGGACACATACCAAGTTTAGCTCAGTTCTGGGCATCTTTGAAATACCTATACAAACTTGTTCCTACATAGTAACTTGCAACTTTAAATGAAAATGTGCTTGCTTACAGCAACGTGCTATATGTTCTGAATGCCCGAATTGGGAATCTGTGTCAAAACTTTGTTAGGAATTATGTGATCCTTACTAGCTGGAAGTAAGGGAGATGGGGCATGAAGTTATTTCTAGGAGTTGGACACATACCAAGTTTAGCTCAGTTCTGGGCATCTTTGAAATACCTATACAAACTTGTTCCTACATAGTAACTTGCAACTTTGAATGAGAATGTGCTTGCTTACAGCAACGTGCTATATGTTCTGAATGCCCGAATTGGGAATCTGTGTCAAAACTTTGTTAGGAATTATGTGATCCTTACTAGCTGGAAGTAAGGGAGATGGGGCATGAAGTTATTTCTAGGAGTTGGACACATACCAAGTTTAGCTCAGTTCTGGGCATCTTTGAAATACCTATACAAACTTGTTCCTACATAGTAACATGCAACTTTGAATGAGAATGTGCTTGCTTGCAGCAACGTGCTATATGTTCTGAATGCCCGATTTGGGAATCTGTGTCAAAACTTTGTTAGGAATTATGTGATCCTTACTAGCTGGAAGTAAGGGAGATGGGGCATGAAGTTATTTCTAGGAGTTGGACACATACCAAGTTTAGCTCAGTTCTGGGCATCTTTGAAATACCTATACAAACTTGTTCCTACATAGTAACTTGCAACTTTGAATGAGAATGTGCTTGCTTGCAGCAACGTGCTATATGTTCTGAATGCCCGATTTGGGAATCTGTGTCAAAACTTTGTTAGGAATTATGTGATCCTTACTAGCTGGAAGTAAGGGAGATGGGGCATGAAGTTATTTCTAGGAGTTGGACACATACCAAGTTTAGCTCAGTTCTGGGCATCTTTGAAATACCTATACAAACTTGTTCCTACATAGTAACTTGCAACTTTGAATGAGAATGTGCTTGCTTGCAGCAACGTGCTATATGTTCTGAATGCCCGAATTGGGAATCTGTGTCAAAACTTTGTTAGGAATTATGTGATCCTTACTAGCTGGAAGTAAGGGAGATGGGGCATGAAGTTATTTCTAGGAGTTGGACACATACCAAGTTTAGCTCAGTTCTGGGCATCTTTGAAATACCTATACAAACTTGTTCCTACCTAGTAACTTGCATCTTTGAATGAGAATGTGCTTGCTTGCAGCAACGTCCTATATGTTCTGAATGCCCGAATTGGGAATCTGTGTCAAAACTTTGTTAGGAATTATGTGATCCTTACTAGCTGGAAGTAAGGGAGATGGGGCATGAAGTTATTTCTAGGAGTTGGACACATACCAAGTTTAGCTCAGTTCTGGGCATCTTTGAAATACCTATACAAACTTGTTCCTACATAGTAACTTGCAACTTTGAATGAGAATGTGCTTGCTTACAGCAACGTGCTATATGTTCTGAATGCCCGAATTGGCAATCTGTGTCAAAACTTTGTTAGGAATTATGTGATCCTTACTAGCTGGAAGTAAGGGAGATGGGGCATGAAGTTATTTCTAGGAGTTGGACACATACCAAGTTTAGCTCAGTTCTGGGCATCTTTGAAATACCTATACAAACTTGTTCCTACATAGTAACTTGCATCTTTGAATGAGAATGTGCTTGCTTACAGCAACGTGCTATATGTTCTGAATGCCCGAATTGGGAATCTGTGTCAAAACTTTGTTAGGAATTATGTGATCCTTACTAGCTGGAAGTAAGGGAGATGGGGCATGAAGTTATTTCTAGGAGTTGGACACATACCAAGTTTAGCTCAGTTCTGGGCATCTTTGAAATACCTATACATACTTGTTCCTATATAGTAACTTGCATCTTTGAATGAGAATGTGCTTGGTTACAGCAACGTGCTATATGTTCTGAATGCCCGAATTGGGAATCTGTGTCAAAACTTTGTTAGGAATCATGTGATCCTTACTAGCTGGAAGTAAGGGAGATGGGGCATGAAGTTATTTCTAGGAGTTGGACACATACCAAGTTTAGCTCAGTTCTGGGCATCTTTGAAATACCTATACAAACTTGTTGCTACATAGTAACTTGCATCATTAATGAGAATGTGCTTGCTTACAGCAACGTGCTATATGTTCTGAATGCCCGAATTGGGATTCTGTGTCAAAACTTTGTTAGGAATTATGTGATCCTTACTAGCTGGAAGTAAGGGAGATGGGGCATGAAGTTATTTCTAGGAGTTGGACACATACCAAGTTTAGCTCAGTTCTGGGCATCTTTGAAATACCTATACAAACTTGTCTCTACATAGTAACTTGCATCTTTAATGAGAATGTGCTTGCTTACAGCAACGTGCTATATGTTCTGAATGCCCGAATTGGGAATCTGTGTCAAAACTTTGTTAGGAATTATGTGATCCTTACTAGCTGGAAGTAAGGGAGATGGGGCATGAAGTTATTTCTAGGAGTTGGACACATACCAATTTTAGCTCAGTTCTGGGCATCTTTGAAATACCTATACAAACTTGTTCCTACATAGTAACATGCATCTTTGAATGAGAATGTGCTTGCTTACAGCAACGTGCTATATGTTCTGAATGCCCGAATTGGGAATCTGTGTCAAAACTTTGTTAGGAATTATGTGATCCTTACTAGCTGGAAGTAAGGGAGATGGGACATGAAGTTATTTCTAGGAGTTGGACACATACCAAGTTATCTCAGTTCTGGGCATCTTTGAAATACCTATACAAACTTGTTCCTACATAGTAACTTGCATCTTTGAATGAGAATCTGCTTGCCTACAGCAACGTGCTATATGTTCTGAATGCCCGAATTGGGAATCTGTGTCAAAACTTTGTTAGGAATTATGTGATCCTTACTAGCTGGAAGTAAGGGAGATGGGGCATGAAGTTATTTCTAGGAGTTGGACACATACCAAGTTTAGCTCAGTTCTGGGCATCTTTGAAATACCTATACAAACTTGTTCCTACATAGTAACTTGCAACTTTGAATGAGAATGTGCTTGCTTGCAGCAACGTGCTATATGTTCTGAATGCCCGATTTGGGAATCTGTGTCAAAACCTTGTTAGAAATTATGTGATCCTTACTAGCTGGAAGTAAGGGAGATGGGGCATGAAGTTATTTCTAGGAGTTGGACACATACCAAGTTTAGCTCAGTTCTGGGCATCTTTGAAATACCTGTACAAACTTGTTCCTACATAGTAACTTGCCACTTTGAATGAGAATGTGCTTGCTTACAGCAACGTGCTATATGTTCTGAATGCCCGAATTGGGAATCTGTGTCAAAACTTTGTTAGGAATTATGTGATCCTTACTAGCTGGAAGTAAGGGAGATGGGGCATGAAGTTATTTCTAGGAGTTGGACACATACCAATTTTAGCTCAGTTCTGGGCATCTTTGAAATACCTATACAAACTTGTTCCTACATAGTAACATGCATCTTTGAATGAGAATGTGCTTGCTTACAGCAACGTGCTATATGTTCTGAATGCCCGAATTGGGAATCTGTGTCAAAACTTTGTTAGGAATTATGTGATCCTTACTAGCTGGAAGTAAGGGAGATGGGACATGAAGTTATTTCTAGGAGTTGGACACATACCAAGTTATCTCAGTTCTGGGCATCTTTGAAATACCTATACAAACTTGTTCCTACATAGTAACTTGCAACTTTGAATGAGAATGTGCTTGCTTGCAGCAACGTGCTATATGTTCTGAATGCCCGAATTGGGAATGTGTGTCAAAACTTTGTTAGGAATTATGTGATCCTTACTAGCTGGAAGTAAGGGAGATGGGGCATGAAGTTATTTCTAGGAGTTGGACACATACCAAGTTTAGCTCAGTTCTGGGCATCTTTGAAATACCTATACAAACTTGTTCCTACATAGTAACTTGCATCTTTGAATGAGAATGTGCTTGCTTGCAGCAACGTCCTATATGTTCTGAATGCCCGAATTGGGAATCTGTGTCAAAACTTTGTTAGGAATTATGTGATCCTTACTAGCTGGAAGTAAGGGAGATGGGGCATGAAGTTATTTCTAGGAGTTGGACACATACCAAGTTTAGCTCAGTTCTGGGCATCTTTGAAATACCTATACAAACTTGTTCCTACATAGTAACTTGCAACTTTGAATGAGAATGTGCTTGCTTACAGCAACGTGCTATATGTTCTGAATGCCCGAATTGGGAATCTGTGTCAAAACTTTGTTAGGAATTATGTGATCCTTACTAGCTGGAAGTAAGGGAGATGGGGCATGAAGTTATTTCTAGGAGTTGGACACATACCAAGTTTAGCTCAGTTCTGGGCCTCTTTGAAATACCTATACATACTTGTTCCTATATAGTAACTTGCATCTTTGAATGAGAATGTGCTTGGTTACAGCAACGTGCTATATGTTCTGAATGCCCGAATTGGGAATCTGTGTCAAAACTTTGTTAGGAATTATGTGATCCTTACTAGCTGGAAGTAAGGGAGATGGGGCATGAAGTTATTTCTAGGAGTTGGACACATACCAAGTTTAGCTCAGTTCTGGGCATCTTTGAAATACCTATACAAACTTGTTGCTACATAGTAACTTGCATCATTAATGAGAATGTGCTTGCTTACAGCAACGTGCTATATGTTCTGAATGCCCGAATTGGGATTCTGTGTCAAAACTTTGTTAGGAATTATGTGATCCTTACTAGCTGGAAGTAAGGGAGATGGGGCATGAAGTTATTTCTAGGAGTTGGACACATACCAAGTTTAGCTCAGTTCTGGGCATCTTTGAAATACCTATACAAACTTGTTCCTACATAGTAACTTGCATCTTTAATGAGAATGTGCTTGCTTACAGCAACGTGCTATATGTTCTGAATGCCCGATTTGGGAATCTGTGTCAAAACTTTGTTAGGAATTATGTGATCCTTACTAGCTGGAAGTAAGGGAGATGGGGCATGAAGTTATTTCTAGGAGTTGGACACATACCAAGTTTAGCTCAGTTCTGGGCATCTTTGAAATACCTATACAAACTTGTTCCTACATAGTAACTTGCAACTTTGAATGAGAATGTGCTTGCTTGCAGCAACGTGCTATATGTTCTGAATGCCCGATTTGGGAATCTGTGTCAAAACATTGTTAGGAAGTATGTGATCCTTACTAGCTGGAAGTAAGGGAGATGGGGCATGAAGTTATTTCTAGGAGTTGGACACATACCAAGTTTAGCTCAGTTCTGGGCATCTTTGAAATACCTATACAAACTTGTTCCTACATAGTAACTTGCATCTTTGAATGAGAATGTGCTTGCTTACAGCAACGTGCTATATGTTCTGAATGCCCGAATTGGGAATCTGTGTCAAAACTTTGTTAGGAATTATGTGATCCTTACTAGCTGGAAGTAAGGGAGATGGGGCATGAAGTTATTTCTAGGAATTGGACACATACCAAGTTTAGCTCAGTTCTGGGCAGCTTTGAAATACCTGTACAAACTTGTTCCTACATAGTAACTTGCATCTTTGAATGAGAATGTGCTTGCTTACAGCAACGTGCTATATGTTCTGAATGCCCGAATTGGGAATCTGTGTCAAAACTTTGTTAGGAATTATGTGATCCTTACTAGCTGGAAGTAAGGGAGATGGGGCATGAAGTTATTTCTAGGAGTTGGACACATACCAAGTTTAGCTCAGTTCTGGGCATCTTTGAAATACCTATACAAACTTGTTCCTACATAGTAACTTGCAACTTTGAATGAGAATGTGCTTGCTTGCAGCAACGTGCTATATGTTCTGAATGCCCGATTTGGGAATCTGTGTCAAAACTTTGTTAGGAATATGTGATCCTTACTAGCTGGAAGTAAGGGAGATGGGGCATGAAGTTATTTCTAGGAGTTGGAGACATACCAAGTTTAGCTCAGTTCTGGGCATCTTTGAAATACCTATACAAACTTGTTCCTACATAGTAACTTGCAACTTTGAATGAGAATGTGCTTGCTTGCAGCAACGTGCTATATGTTCTGAATGCCCGAATTGGGAATCTGTGTCAAAACTTTGTTAGGAATTATGTGATCCTTACTAGCTGGAAGTAAGGGAGATGGGGCATGAAGTTATTTCTAGGAGTTGGACACATACCAAGTTTAGCTCAGTTCTGGGCATCTTTGAAATACCTATACAAACTTGTTCCTACATAGTAACTTGCATCTTTGAATGAGAATCTGCTTGCCTACAGCAACGTGCTATATGTTCTGAATGCCCGAATTGGGAATGTGTGTCAAAACTTTGTTAGGAATTATGTGATCCTTACTAGCTGGAAGTAAGGGAGATGGGGCATGAAGTTATTTCTAGGAGTTGGACACATACCAAGTTTAGCTCAGTTCTGGGCATCTTTGAAATACCTATACGAACTTGTTCCTACATAGTAACTTGCATCTTTGAATGAGAATGTGCTTGCTTACAGCAACGTGCTATATGTTCTGAATGCCCGAATAGGGAATCTGTGTCAAAACTTTGTTAGGAATTATGTGATCCTTACTAGCTGGACGTAAGGGAGATGGGGCATGAAGTTATTTCTAGGAGTTGGACACATACCAAGTTTAGCTCAGTTCTGGGCATCTTTGAAATACCTATACGAACTTGTTCCTACATAGTAACTTGCAACTTTGAATGAGAATGTGCTTGCTTACAGCAACGTGCTATATGTTCTGAATGCCCGAATAGGGAATCTGTGTCAAAACTTTGTTAGGAATTATGTGATCCTTACTAGCTGGAAGTAAGGGAGATGGGGCATGAAGTTATTTCTAGGAGTTGGACACATACCAAGTTTAGCTCAGTTCTGGGCATCTTTGAAATACCTATACAAACTTGTTCCTACATAGTAACTTGCAACTTTGAATGAGAATGTGCTTGCTTGCAGCAACGTGCTATATGTTCTGAATGCCCGATTTGGGAATCTGTGTCAAAACTTTGTTAGGAATTATGTGATCCTTACTAGCTGGAAGTAAGGGAGATGGGGCATGAAGTTATTTCTAGGAGTTGGACACATACCAAGTTTAGCTCAGTTCTGGGCATCTTTGAAATACCTATACAAACTTGTTCCTACATAGTAACTTGCATCTTTGAATGAGAATCTGCTTGCCTACAGCAACGTGCTATATGTTCTGAATGCCCGAATTGGGAATGTGTGTCAAAACTTTGTTAGGAATTATGTGATCCTTACTAGCTGGAAGTAAGGGAGATGGGGCATGAAGTTATTTCTAGGAGTTGGAGACATACCAAGTTTAGCTCAGTTCTGGGCATCTTTGAAATACCTATACAAACTTGTTCCTACATAGTAACTTGCAACTTTGAATGAGAATGTGCTTGCTTGCAGCAACGTGCTATATGTTCTGAATGCCCGATTTGGGAATCTGTGTCAAAACTTTGTTAGGAATTATGTGATCCTTACTAGCTGGAAGTAAGGGAGATGGGGCATGAAGTTATTTCTAGGAGTTGGACACATACCAAGTTTAGCTCAGTTCCTGGCATCTTTGAAATATCTATACAAACTTGTTCCTACATAGTAACTTGCAACTTTGAATGAAAATGTGCTTGCTTACAGCAACGTGCTATATGTTCTGAATGCCCGAATTGGCAATCTGTGTCAAAACTTTGTTAGGAATTATGTGATCCTTACTAGCTGGAAGTAAGGGAGATGGGGCATGAAGTTATTTCTAGGAGTTGGACACATACCAAGTTTAGCTCAGTTCTGGGCATCTTTGAAATACCTATACAAACTTGTTCCTACATAGTAACTTGCAACTTTGAATGAGAATGTGCTTGCTTACAGCAACGTGCTATATGTTCTGAATGCCCGAATTGGCAATCTGTGTCAAAACTTTGTTAGGAATTATGTGATCCGTACTAGCTGGAAGTAAGGGAGATGGGGCATGAAGTTATTTCTTGGAGTTGGAGACATACCAAGTTTAGCTCAGTTCTGGGCATCTTTGAAATACCTATAGAAACTTGTTCCTACATAGTAACTTGCATCTTTGAATGAGAATCTGCTTGCTTACAGCAACGTGCTATATGTTCTGAATGCCCGAATTGGCAATCTGTGTCAAAACTTTGTTAGGAATTATGTGATCCTTACTAGCTGGAAGTAAGGGAGATGGGGCATGAAGTTATTTCTAGGAGTTGTACACATACCAAGTTTAGCTCAGTTCTGGGCATCTTTGAAATACCTATACAAACTTGTTCCTACATAGTAACTTGCATCTTTGAATGAGAATCTGCCTGCTTACAGCAACGTGCTATATGTTCTGAATGCCCGAATTGGGAATCTGTGTCAAAACTTTGTTAGGAATTATGTGATCCTTACTAGCTGGAAGTAAGGGAGATGGGGCATGAAGTTATTTCTAGGAGTTGGACACATACCAAGTTTAGCTCAGTTCTGGGCATCTTTGAAATACCTATACAAACTTGTTCCTACATAGTAACTTGCATCTTTGAATGAGAATCTGCCTGCTTACAGCAACGTGCTATATGTTCTGAATGCCCGAATTGGGAATCTGTGTCAAAACTTTGTTAGGAATTATGTGATCCTTACTAGCTGGAAGTAAGGGAGATGGGGCATGAAGTTATTTCTAGGAGTTGGACACATACCAAGTTTAGCTCAGTTCTGGGCATCTTTGAAATACCTATACAAACTTGTTCCTACAAAGTATCTTGCAACTTTGAATGAGAATGTGCTTGCTTACAGCAACGTGCTATATGTTCTGAATGCCCGAATTGGGAATCTGTGTCAAAACTTTGTTAGGAATTATGTGATCCTTACTAGCTGGAAGTAAGGGAGATGGGGCATGAAGTTATTTCTAGGAGTTGGACACATACCAAGTTTAGCTCAGTTCTGGGCATCTTTGAAATACCTATACAAACTTGTTCCTACATAGTAACTTGCATCTTTGAATGAGAATGTGCTTGCTTACAGCAACGTGCTATATGTTCTGAATGACCGAATTGGCAATCTGTGTCAAAACTTTGTTAGGAATTATGTGATCCTTACTAGCTGGAAGTAAGGGAGATGGGGCATGAAGTTATTTCTAGGAGTTGGACACATACCAAGTTTAGCTCAGTTCTGGGCATCTTTGAAATACCTATACAAACTTGTTCCTACATAGTAACTTGCAACTTTGAATGAAAATGTGCTTGCTTACAGCAACGTGCTATATGTTCTGAATGCCCGAATTGGCAATCTGTGTCAAAACTTTGTTAGGAATTATGTGATCCTTACTAGCTGGAAGTAAGGGAGATGGGGCATGAAGTTATTTCTAGGAGTTGGACACATACCAAGTTTAGCTCAGTTCTGGGCATCTTTGAAATACCTATACAAACTTGTTCCTACATAGTAACTTGCAACTTTGAATGAGAATGTGCTTGCTTACAGCAACGTGCTATATGTTCTGAATGCCCGAATTGGCAATCTGTGTCAAAACTTTGTTAGGAATTATGTGATCCTTACTAGCTGGAAGTAAGGGAGATGGGGCATGAAGTTATTTCTAGGAGTTGGACACATACCAAGTTTAGCTCAGTTCTGGGCATCTTTGAAATACCTATACAAACTTGTTCCTACATAGTAACTTGCAACTTTGAATGCGAATGTGCTTGCTTACAGCAACGTGCTATATGTTCTGAATGCCCGAATTGGCAATCTGTGTCAAAACTTTGTTAGGAATTATGTGATCCTTACTAGCTGGAAGTAAGGGAGATGGGGCATGAAGTTATTTCTAGGAGTTGTACACATACCAAGTTTAGCTCAGTTCTGGGCATCTTTGAAATACCTATACAAACTTGTTCCTACATAGTAACTTGCATCTTTGAATGAGAATGTGCTTGCTTACAGCAACGTGCTATATGTTCTGAATGTCCGAATTGGGAATCTGTGTCAAAACTTTGTTAGGAATTATGTGATCCTTACTAGCTGGAAGTAAGGGAGATGGGGCATGAAGTTATTTCTAGGAGTTGGACACATACCAAGTTTAGCTCAGTTCTGGGCATCTTTGAAATACCTATACAAACTTGTTCCTACATAGTAACTTGCAACTTTGAATGAGAATGTGCTTGCTTACAGCAACGTGCTATATGTTCTGAATGCCCGAATTGGGAATCTGTGTCAAAACTTTGTTAGGAATTATGTGATCCTTACTAGCTGGAAGTAAGGGAGATGGGGCATGAAGTTATTTCTAGGAGTTGGACACATACCAAGTTTAGCTCAGTTCTGGGCATCTTTGAAATACCTATACAAACTTGTTCCTACATAGTAACTTGCAACTTTGAATGAGAATGTGCTTGCTTACAGCAACGTGCTATATGTTCTGAATGCCCGAATTGGCAATCTGTGTCAAAACTTTGTTAGGAATTATGTGATCCGTACTAGCTGGAAGTAAGCGAGATGGGGCATGAAGTTATTTCTTGGAGTTGGAGACATACCAAGTTTAGCTCAGTTCTGGGCATCTTTGAAATACCTATACAAACTTGTTCCTACATAGTAACTTGCATCTTTGAATGAGAATCTGCTTGCTTACAGCAACGTGCTATATGTTCTGAATGCCCGAATTGGCAATCTGTGTCAAAACTTTGTTAGGAATTATGTGATCCTTACTAGCTGGAAGTAAGGGAGATGGGGCATGAAGTTATTTCTAGGAGTTGTACACATACCAAGTTTAGCTCAGTTCTGGGCATCTTTGAAATACCTATACAAACTTGTTCCTACATAGTAACTTGCATCTTTGAATGAGAATCTGCCTGCTTACAGCAACGTGCTATATGTTCTGAATGCCCGAATTGGGAATCTGTGTCAAAACTTTGTTAGGAATTATGTGATCCTTACTAGCTGGAAGTAAGGGAGATGGGGCATGAAGTTATTTCTAGGAGTTGGACACATAACAAGTTTAGCTCACTTCTGGGCATCTTTGAAATACCTATACAAACTTGTTCCTACATAGTAACTTGCAACTTTGAATGAGAATGTGCTTGCTTACAGCAACGTGCTATATGTTCTGAATGCCCGAATTGGGAATCTGTGTCAAAACTTTGTTAGGAATTATGTGATCCTTACTAGCTGGAAGTAAGGGAGATGGGGCATGAAGTTATTTCTAGGAGTTGGACACATACCAAGTTTAGCTCAGTTCTGGGCATCTTTGAAATACCTATACAAACTTGTTCCTACATAGTAACTTGCAACTTTGAATGAGAATGTGCTTGCTTACAGCAACGTGCTATATGTTCTGAATGCCCGAATTGGGAATCTGCGTCAAAACTTTGTTAGGAATTATGTGATCCGTACTAGCTGGAAGTAAGCGAGATGGGGCATGAAGTTATTTCTTGGAGTTGGAGACATACCAAGTTTAGCTCAGTTCTGGGCATCTTTGAAATACCTATACAAACTTGTTCCTACATAGTAACTTGCATCTTTGAATGAGAATCTGCTTGCTTACAGCAACGTGCTATATGTTCTGAATGCCCGAATTGGGAATCTGTGTCAAAACTTTGTTAGGAATTATGTGATCCTTACTAGCTGGAAGTAAGGGAGATGGGGCATGAAGTTATTTCTAGGAGTTGTACACATACCAAGTTTAGCTCAGTTCTGGGCATCTTTGAAATACCTATACAAACTTGTTCCTACATAGTAACTTGCATCTTTGAATGAGAATCTGCCTGCTTACAGCAACGTGCTATATGTTCTGAATGCCCGAATTGGGAATCTGTGTCAAAACTTTGTTAGGAATTATGTGATCCTTACTAGCTGGAAGTAAGGGAGATGGGGCATGAAGTTATTTCTAGGAGTTGGACACATACCAAGTTTAGCTCAGTTCTGGGCATCTTTGAAATACCTATACAAACTTGTTCCTACATAGTAACTTGCATCTTTGAATGAGAATCTGCCTGCTTACAGCAACGTGCTATATGTTCTGAAAGCCCGAATTGGGAATCTGTGTCAAATCTTTGTTAGGAATTATGTGATCCTTACTAGCTGGAAGTAAGGGAGATGGGGCATGAAGTTATTTCTAGGAGTTGGACACATACCAAGTTTAGCTCAGTTCTGGGCATCTTTGAAATACCTATACAAACTTGTTCCTACATAGTAACTTGCAACTTTGAATGCGAATGTGCTTGCTTACAGCAACGTGCTATATGTTCTGAATGCCCGAATTGGGAATCTGTGTCAAAACTTTGTTAGGAATTATGTCATCCTTACTAGCTGGAAGTAAGGGAGATGGGGCATGAAGTTATTTCTAGGAGTTGGACACATACCAAGTTTAGCTCAGTTCTGGGCATCTTTGAAATACCTATACAAACTTGTTCCTACATAGTAACTTGCAACTTTGAATGAGAATCTGCTTGCTTACAGCAACGTGGTATATGTTCTGAATGCCCGAATTGGGAATCTGTGTCAAAACTTTGTTAGGAATTATGTGATCCTTACTAGCTGGAAGTAAGGGAGATGGGGCATGAAGTTATTTCTAGGAGTTGGACACATACCAAGTTTAGCTCAGTTCTGGGCATCTTTGAAATACCTATACAAACTTGTTCCTACATAGTAACTTGCATCTTTGAATGAGAATGTGCTTGCTTACAGCAGCGTGCTATATGTTCTGAATGTCCGAATTGGCAATCTGTGTCAAAACTTTGTTAGGAATTATGTGATCCTTACTAGCTGGAAGTAAGGGAGATGGGGCATGAAGTTATTTCTAGGAGTTGGACACATACCAAGTTTAGCTCAGTTCTGGGCATCTTTGACATACCTATACAAACTTGTTCCTACATAGTAACTTGCATCTTTGAATGAGAATCTGCTTGCTTACAGCAACGTGGTATATGTTCTGAATGCCCGAATTGGGAATCTGTGTCAAAACTTTGTTAGGAATTATGTGATCCTTACTAGCTGGAAGTAAGGGAGATGGGGCATGAAGTTATTTCTAGGAGTTGGACACATACCAAGTTTAGCTCAGTTCTGGGCATCTTTGAAATACCTATACAAACTTGTTCCTACATAGTAACTTGCAACTTTGAATGAGAATGTGCTTGCTTACAGCAACGTGCTATATGTTCTGAATGCCCGAATTGGGAATCTGTGTCAAATTTTGTTAGGAATTATGTGATCCTTACTAGCTGGAAGTAAGGGAGATGGGGCATGAAGTTATTTCTAGGAGTTGGACACATACCAAGTTTAGCTCAGTTCTGGGCATCTTTGAAATACCTATACAAACTTGTTCCTACATAGTAACTTGCAACTTTGAATGAGAATGTGCTTGCTTGCAGCAACGTGCTATATGTTCTGAATGCCCGAATTGGGAATCTGTGTCAAAACTTTGTTAGGAATTATGTGATCCTTACTAGCTGGAAGTAAGGGAGATGGGGCATGAAGTTATTTCTAGGAGTTGGACACATACCAAGTTTAGCTCAGTTCTGGGCATCTTTGAAATACCTATACAAACTTGTTCCTACATAGTAACTTGCATCTTTAAGGAGAATGTGCTTGCTTTGAGCAACGTGCTATATGTTCTGAATGCCCGAATTGGGAATCTGTGTCAAAACTTTGTTAGGAATTATGTGATCCTTACTAGCTGGAAGTAAGGGAGATGGGGCATGAAGTTATTTCTAGGAGTTGGACACATACCAAGTTTAGCTCAGTTCTGGGCATCTTTGAAATACCTATACAAACTTGTTGCTACATAGTAACTTGCATCATTAATGAGAATGTGCTTGCTTACAGCAACGTGCTATATGTTCTGAATGCCCGATTTGGGAATCTGTGTCAAAACTTTGTTAGGAATTATGTGATCCTTACTAGCTGGAAGTAAGGGAGATGGGGCATGAAGTTATTTCTAGGAGTTGGACACATACCAAGTTTAGCTCAGTTCTGGGCATCTTTGAAATACCTATACAAACTTGTTCCTACATAGTAACTTGCATCTTTGAATGAGAATGTGCTTGCTTTCAGCAACGTTCTATATGTTCTGAATGCCCGAATTGGGAATCTGTGTCAAAACTTTGTTAGGAATTATGTGATCCTTACTAGCTGGAAGTAAGGGAGATGGGGCATGAAGTTATTTCTAGGAGTTGGACACATACCAAGTTTAGCTCAGTTCTGGGCATCTTTGAAATACCTATACAAACTTGTTCCTACATAGTAACTTGCATCTTTGAATGAGAATCTGCTTGCTTTCAGCAACGTGCTATATGTTCTGAATGCCCGAATTGGGAATCTGTGTCAAAACTTTGTTAGGAATTATGTGATCCTTACTAGCTGGAAGTAAGGGAGATGGGGCATGAAGTTATTTCTAGGAGTTGGACACATACCAAGTTTAGCTCAGTTCTGGGCATCTTTGAAATACCTTTACAAACTTGTTCCTACATAGTAACTTGCATCTTTGAATGAGAATCTGCTTGCTTACAGCAACGTGCTATATGTTCTGAATGCCCGAATTGGGAATCTGTGTCAAAACTTTGTTAGGAATTATGTGATCCTTACTAGCTGGAAGTAAGGGAGATGGGGCATGAAGTTATTTCTAGGAGTTGGACACATACCAAGTTTAGCTCAGTTCTGGGCATCTTTGAAATACCTATACAAACTTGTTCCTACATAGTAACTTGCATCTTTGAATGAGAATCTGCTTGCTTTGAGCAACGTGCTATATGTTCTGAATGCCCGAATTGGGAATCTGTGTCAAAACTTTGTTAGGAATTATGTGATCCTTACTAGCTGGAAGTAAGGGAGATGGGGCATGAAGTTATTTCTAGGAGTTGGACACATACGAAGTTTAGCTCAGTTCTGGGCATCTTTGAAATACCTATACAAACTTGTTCCTACATAGTAACTTGCATCTTTGAATGAGAATGTGCTTGCTTACAGCAACGGGCTATATGTTCTGAATGCCCGAATTGGGAATCTGTGTCAAAACTTTGTTAGGAATTATGTGATCCTTACTAGCTGGAAGTAAGGGAGATGGGGCATGAAGTTATTTCTAGGAGTTGGACACATACCAAGTTTAGCTCAGTTCTGGGCATCTTTGAAATACCTATACAAACTTGTTCCTACATAGTAACTTGCAACTTTGAATGCGAATGTGCTTGCTTGCAGCAACGTGCTATATGTTCTGAATGCCCGAATTGGGAATCTGTGTCAAAACTTTGTTAGGAATTATGTGATCCTTACTAGCTGGAAGTAAGGGAGATGGGGCATGAAGTTATTTCTAGGAGTTGGACACATGCCAAGTTTAGCTCAGTTCTGGGCATCTTTGAAATACCTATACAAACTTGTTCCTACATAGTAACTTGCAACTTTGAATGAGAATCTGCTTGCTTACAGCAACGTGCTATATGTTCTGAATGCCCGAATTGGGAATCTGTGTCAAAACTTTGTTAGGAATTATGTGATCCTTACTAGCTGGAAGTAAGGGAGTTGGGGCATGAAGTTATTTCTAGGAGTTGGACACATACCAAGTTTAGCTCAGTTCTGGGCATCTTTGAAATACCTATACAAACTTGTTCCTACATGGTAACTTGCATCTTTGAATGAGAATGTGCTTGCTTACAGCAACGTGCTATATGTTCTGAATGCCCGAATTGGCAATCTGTGTCAAAACTTTGTTAGGAATTATGTGATCCTTACTAGCTGGAATTAAGGGAGATGGGGCATGAAGTTATTTCTAGGAGTTGGACACATACCAAGTTTAGCTCAGTTCTGGGCATCTTTGAAATACCTATACAAACTTGTTCCTACATAGTAACTTGCATCTTTGAATGAGAATGTGCTTGCTTACAGCAACGTGCTATATGTTCTGAATGCCCGAATTGGCAATCTGTGTCAAAACTTTGTTAGGAATTATGTGATCCTTACTAGCTGGAAGTAAGGGAGATGGGGCATGAAGTTATTTCTAGGAGTTGGACACATACCAAGTTTAGCTCAGTTCTGGGCATCTTTGAAATACCTATACAAACTTGTTCCTACATAGTAACTTGCATCTTTAAGGAGAATGTGCTTGCTTACAGCAACGTGCTATATGTTCTGAATGCCCGAATTGGGAATCTGTGTCAAAACTTTGTTAGGAATTATGTGATCCTTTGTAGCTGGAAGTAAGGGAGATGGGGCATGAAGTTATTTCTAGGAGTTGGACACATACCAAGTTTAGCTCAGTTCTGGGCATCTTTGAAATACCTATACAAACTTGTTGCTACATAGTAACTTGCATCATTAATGAGAATGTGCTTGCTTACAGCAACGTGCTATATGTTCTGAATGCCCGAATTGGGAATCTGTGTCAAAACTTTGTTAGGAATTATGTGATCCTTACTAGCTGGAAGTAAGGGAGATGGGGCATGAAGTTATTTCTAGGAGTTGGACACATACCAAGTTTAGCTCAGTTCTGGGCATCTTTGAAATACCTATACAAACTTGTTCCTACATAGTAACTTGCATCTTTGAATGAGAATGTGCTTGCTTACAGCAACGTGCTATATGTTCTGAATGCCCGAATTGGGAATCTGTGTCAAAACTTTGTTAGGAATTATGTGATCCTTACTAGCTGGAAGTAAGGGAGATGGGGCATGAAGTTATTTCTAGGAGTTGGACACATACCAAGTTTAGCTCAGTTCTGGGCATCTTTGAAATACCTATACAAACTTGTTCCTACATAGTAACTTGCATCTTTGAATGAGAATCTGCCTGCTTACAGCAACGTGCTATATGTTCTGAATGCCCGAATTGGGAATCTGTGTCAAATCTTTGTTAGGAATTATGTGATCCTTACTAGCTGGAAGTAAGGGAGATGGGGCATGAAGTTATTTCTAGGAGTTGGACACATACCAAGTTTAGCTCAGTTCTGGGCATCTTTGAAATACCTATACAAACTTGTTCCTACATAGTAACTTGCAACTTTGAATGCGAATGTGCTTGCTTACAGCAACGTGCTATATGTTCTGAATGCCCGAATTGGGAATCTGTGTCAAAACTTTGTTAGGAATTATGTCATCCTTACTAGCTGGAAGTAAGGGAGATGGGGCATGAAGTTATTTCTAGGAGTTGGACACATACCAAGTTTAGCTCAGTTCTGGGCATCTTTGAAATACCTATACAAACTTGTTCCTACATAGTAACTTGCAACTTTGAATGAGAATCTGCTTGCTTACAGCAACGTGGTATATGTTCTGAATGCCCGAATTGGGAATCTGTGTCAAAACTTTGTTAGGAATTATGTGATCCTTACTAGCTGGAAGTAAGGGAGATGGGGCATGAAGTTATTTCTAGGAGTTGGACACATACCAAGTTTAGCTCAGTTCTGGGCATCTTTGAAATACCTATACAAACTTGTTCCTACATAGTAACTTGCATCTTTGAATGAGAATGTGCTTGCTTACAGCAACGTGCTATATGTTCTGAATGTCCGAATTGGCAATCTGTGTCAAAACTTTGTTAGGAATTATGTGATCCTTACTAGCTGGAAGTAAGGGAGATGGGGCATGAAGTTATTTCTAGGAGTTGGACACATACCAAGTTTAGCTCAGTTCTGGGCATCTTTGACATACCTATACAAACTTGTTCCTACATAGTAACTTGCATCTTTGAATGAGAATCTGCTTGCTTACAGCAACGTGGTATATGTTCTGAATGCCCGAATTGGGAATCTGTGTCAAAACTTTGTTAGGAATTATGTGATCCTTACTAGCTGGAAGTAAGGGAGATGGGGCATGAAGTTATTTCTAGGAGTTGGACACATACCAAGTTTAGCTCAGTTCTGGGCATCTTTGAAATACCTATACAAACTTGTTCCTACATAGTAACTTGCAACTTTGAATGAGAATGTGCTTGCTTACAGCAACGTGCTATATGTTCTGAATGCCCGAATTGGGAATCTGTGTCAAAACTTTGTTAGGAATTATGTGATCCTTACTAGCTGGAAGTAAGGGAGATGGGGCATGAAGTTATTTCTAGGAGTTGGACACATACCAAGTTTAGCTCAGTTCTGGGCATCTTTGAAATACCTATACAAACTTGTTCCTACATAGTAACTTGCAACTTTGAATGAGAATGTGCTTGCTTGCAGCAACGTGCTATATGTTCTGAATGCCCGAATTGGGAATCTGTGTCAAAACTTTGTTAGGAATTATGTGATCCTTACTAGCTGGAAGTAAGGGAGATGGGGCATGAAGTTATTTCTAGGAGTTGGACACATACCAAGTTTAGCTCAGTTCTGGGCATCTTTGAAATACCTATACAAACTTGTTCCTACATAGTAACTTGCATCTTTAAGGAGAATGTGCTTGCTTTGAGCAACGTGCTATATGTTCTGAATGCCCGAATTGGGAATCTGTGTCAAAACTTTGTTAGGAATTATGTGATCCTTACTAGCTGGAAGTAAGGGAGATGGGGCATGAAGTTATTTCTAGGAGTTGGACACATACCAAGTTTAGCTCAGTTCTGGGCATCTTTGAAATACCTATACAAACTTGTTGCTACATAGTAACTTGCATCATTAATGAGAATGTGCTTGCTTACAGCAACGTGCTATATGTTCTGAATGCCCGAATTGGGAATCTGTGTCAAAACTTTGT
The DNA here is from genome assembly GCF_020826845.1 of Diceros bicornis minor. NCBI lineage: Eukaryota > Metazoa > Chordata > Mammalia > Perissodactyla > Rhinocerotidae > Diceros > Diceros bicornis. The sequence goes on from NC_080749.1 coordinate 59,606, forward strand.
TACGAATTATGTGATCCTTACTAGCTGGAAGTAAGGGAGATGGGGCATGAAGTTATTTCTAGGAGTTGGACACATACCAAGTTTAGTTCAGTTCTGGGCATCTTTGAAATACCTATACAAACTTGTTCCTACATAGTAACTTGCATCTTTGAATGAGAATGTGCTTGCTTTCAGCAACGTTCTATATGTTCTGAATGCCCGAATTGGAAATCTGTGTCAAAACTTTGTTAGGAATTATGTGATCCTTACTAGCTGGAAGTAAGGGAGATGGGGCATGAAGTTATTTCTAGGAGTTGGACACATACCAAGTTTAGCTCAGTTCTGGGCATCTTTGAAATACCTATACAAACTTGTTCCTACATAGTAACTTGCATCTTTGAATGAGAATCTGCTTGCTTTCAGCAACGTGCTATATGTTCTGAATGCCCGAATTGGGAATCTGTGTCAAAACTTTGTTAGGAATTATGTGATCCTTACTAGCTGGAAGTAAGGGAGATGGGGCATGAAGTTATTTCTAGGAGTTGGACACATACCAAGTTTAGCTCAGTTCTGGGCATCTTTGAAATACCTATACAAACTTGTTCCTACATAGTAACTTGCATCTTTGAATGAGAATCTGCTTGCTTACAGCAACGTGCTATATGTTCTGAAAGCCCGAATTGGGAATCTGTGTCAAAACTTTGTTAGGAATTATGTGATCCTTACTAGCTGGAAGTAAGGGAGATGGGGCATGAAGTTATTTCTAGGAGTTGGACACATACCAAGTTTAGCTCAGTTCTGGGCATCTTTGAAATACCTATACAAACTTGTTCCTACATAGTAACTTGCATCTTTGAATGAGAATCTGCTTGCTTTCAGCAACGTGCTATATGTTCTGAATGCCCGAATTGGGAATCTGTGTCAAAACTTTGTTAGGAATTATGTGATCCTTACTAGCTGGAAGTAAGGGAGATGGGGCATGAAGTTATTTCTAGGAGTTGGACACATACCAAGTTTAGCTCAGTTCTGGGCATCTTTGAAATACCTATACAAACTTGTTCCTACATAGTAACTTGCATCTTTGAATGAGAATGTGCTTGCTTACAGCAACGGGCTATATGTTCTGAATGCCCGAATTGGGAATCTGTGTCAAAACTTTGTTAGGAATTATGTGATCCTTACTAGCTGGAAGTAAGGGAGATGGGGCATGAAGTTATTTCTAGGAGTTGGACACATACCAAGTTTAGCTCAGTTCTGGGCATCTTTGAAATACCTATACAAACTTGTTCCTACATAGTAACTTGCATCTTTGAATGAGAATCTGCTTGCTTACAGCAACGTGCTATATGTTCTGAATGCCCTAATTGGGAATCTGTGTCAAAACTTTGTTAGGAATTATGTGATCCTTACTAGCTGGAAGTAAGGGAGATGGGGCATGAAGTTATTTCTAGGAGTTGGACACATACCAAGTTTAGCTCAGTTCTGGGCATCTTTGAAATACCTATACAAACTTGTTCCTACATAGTAACTTGCATCTTTGAATGAGAATGTGCTTGCTTACAGCAACGTGCTATATGTTCTGAATGCCCGAATTGGGAATCTGTGTCAAAACTTTGTTAGGAATTATGTGATCCTTACTAGCTGGAAGTAAGGGAGATGGGGCATGAAGTTATTTCTAGGAGTTGGACACATACCAAGTTTAGCTCAGTTCTGGGCATCTTTGAAATACCTATACAAACTTGTTCCTACATAGTAACTTGCATCTTTGAATGAGAATGTGCTTGATTACAGCAACGTGCTATATGTTCTGAATGCCCGAATTGGGAATCTGTGTCAAAACTTTGTTAGGAATTATGTGATCCTTACTAGCTGGAAGTAAGGGAGATGGGGCATGAAGTTATTTCTAGGAGTTGGACACATACCAAGTTTAGCTCAGTTCTGGTCATCTTTGAAATACCTATACAAACTTGTTCCTACATAGTAACTTGCATCTTTGAATGAGAATGTGCTTGCTTACAGCAACGTGCTATATGTTCTGAATGCCCGAATTGGCAATCTGTGTCAAAACTTTGTTAGGAATTATGTGATCCTTACTAGCTGGAAGTAAGGGAGATGGGGCATGAAGTTATTTCTAGGAGTTGGACACATACCAAGTTTAGCTCAGTTCTGGGCATCTTTGAAATACCTATACAAACTTGTTCCTACATAGTAACTTGCAACTTTGAATGAAAATGTGCTTGCTTACAGCAACGTGCTATATGTTCTGAATGCCCGAATTGGGAATCTGTGTCAAAACTTTGTTAGGAATTATGTGATCCTTACTAGCTGGAAGTAAGGGAGATGGGGCATGAAGTTATTTCTAGGAGTTGGACACATACCAAGTTTAGCTCAGTTCTGGGCATCTTTGAAATACCTATACAAACTTGGTCCTACATAGTAAATTGCATCTTTGAATGAGAATCTGCTTGCTTACAGCAACGTGCTATATGTTCTGAATGCCCGAATTGGGAATCTGTGTCAAAACTTTGTTAGGAATTATGTGATCCTTACTAGCTGGAAGTAAGGGAGATGGGGCATGAAGTTATTTCTAGGAGTTGGACACATACCAAGTTTAGCTCAGTTCTGGGCATCTTTGAAATACCTATACAAACTTGTTCCTACATAGTAACTTGCAACTTTGAATGAGAATGTGCTTGCTTACAGCAACGTGCTATATGTTCTGAATGCCCGAATTGGGAATCTGTGTCAAAACTTTGTTAGAAATTATGTGATCCTTACTAGCTGGAAGTAAGGGAGATGGGGCATGAAGTTATTTCTAGGAGTTGGACACATACCAAGTTTAGCTCAGTTCTGGGCATCTTTGAAATACCTATACAAACTTGTTCCTACATAGTAACTTGCATCTTTGAATGAGAATCTGCTTGCTTACAGCAAGGTGCTATATGTTCTGAATGCCCGAATTGGGAATCTGTGTCAAAACTTTGTTAGGAATTATGTGATCCTTACTAGCTGGAAGTAAGGGAGATGGGGCATGAAGTTATTTCTAGGAGTTGGACACATACCAAGTTTAGCTCAGTTCTGGCTATCTTTGAAATACCTATACAAACTTGTTCCTACATAGTAACTTGCAACTTTGAATGAGAATGTGCCTGCTTACAGCAACGTGCTATATGTTCTGAATGCCCGAATTGGGAATCTGTGTCAAAACTTTGTTAGGAATTATGTGATCCTTACTAGCTGGAAGTAAGGGAGATGGGGCATGAAGTTATTTCTAGGAGTTGGACACATACCAAGTTTAGCTCAGTTCTGGGCATCTTTGAAATACCTATACAGACTTGTTCCTACATAGTAACTTGCATCTTTCAATGAGAATCTGCCTGCTTACAGCAACGTGCTATATGTTCTGCATGCCCGAATTGGGAATCTGTGTCAAATCTTTGTTAGGAATTATGTGATCCTTACTAGCTGGAAGTAAGGGAGATGGGGCATGAAGTTATTTCTAGGAGTTGGACACATACCAAGTTTAGCTCAGTTCTGGGCATCTTTGAAATACCTATACAAACTTGTTCCTACATAGTAACTTGCATCTTTGAATGAGAATCTGCTTGCTTACAGCAACGTGCTATATGTTCTGAATGCCCGAATTGGGAATCTGTGTCAAAACGTTGTTAGGAATTATGTCATCCTTACTAGCTGGAAGTAAGGGAGATGGGGCATGAAGTTATTTCTAGGAGTTGGACACATACCAAGTTTAGCTCAGTTCTGGGCATCTTTGAAATACCTATACAAACTTGTTCCCACATAGTAACTTGCAACTTTGAATGAGAATCTGCTTGCTTACAGCAACGTGCTATATGTTCTGAATGCCCGAATTGGGAATCTGTGTCAAAACTTTGTTAGGAATTATGTGATCCTTACTAGCTGGAAGTAAGGGAGATGGGGCATGAAGTTATTTCTAGGAGTTGGACACATACCAAGTTTAGCTCAGTTCTGGGCATCTTTGAAATACCTATACAAACTTGTTCCTACATAGTAACTTGCATCTTTGAATGAGAATGTGCTTGCTTACAGCAACGTGCTATATGTTCTGAATGCCCGAATTGGCAATCTGTGTCAAAACTTTGTTAGGAATTATGTGATCCTTACTAGCTGGAAGTAAGGGAGATGGGGCATGAAGTTATTTCTAGGAGTTGGACACATACCAAGTTTAGCTCAGTTCTGGGCATCTTTGAAATACCTATACAAACTTGTTCCTACATAGTAACTTGCATCTTTGAATGAGAATGTGCTTGCTTACAGCAACGTGCTATATGTTCTGAATGCCCGAATTGGGAATCTGTGTCAAAACTTTGTTAGGAATTATGTGATCCTTACTAGCTGGAAGTAAGGGAGATGGGGCATGAAGTTATTTCTAGGAGTTGGACACATACCAAGTTTAGCTCAGTTCTGGGCATCTTTGAAATACCTATACAAACTTGTTCCTACATAGTAACTTGCAACTTTGAATGAGAATGTGCTTGCTTACAGCAACGTGCTATATGTTCTGAATGCCCGAATTGGGAATCTATGTCAAAACTTTGTTAGGAATTATGTGATCCTTACTAGCTGGAAGTAAGGGAGATGGGGCATGAAGTTATTTCTAGGAGTTGGACACATACCAAGTTTAGCTCAGTTCTGGGCATCTTTGAAATACCTATACAAACTTGTTCCTACGTAGTAACTTGCATCTTTGAATGAGAATGTGCTTGCTTACAGCAACGTGCTATATGTTCTGAATGCCCGAATTGACAATCTGTGTCAAAACTTTGTTAGGAATTATGTGATCCTTACTAGCTGGAAGTAAGGGAGATGGGGCATGAAGTTATTTCTAGGAGTTGGACACATACCAAGTTTAGCTCAGTTCTGGGCATCTTTGAAATACCTATACAAACTTGTTCCTACGTAGTAACTTGCATCTTTGAATGAGAATCTGCTTGCTTACAGCAACGTGCTATATGTTCTGAATGCCCGAATTGGGAATCTGTGTCAAAACTTTGTTAGGAATTATGTGATCCTTACTAGCTGGAAGTAAGGGAGATGGGGCATGAAGTTATTTCTAGGAGTTGGACACATACCAAGTTTAGCTCAGTTCTGGGCATCTTTGAAATACCTATACAAACTTGTTCCTACATAGTAACTTGCAACTTTGAATGAGAATGTGCTTGCTTACAGCAACGTGCTATATGTTCTGAATGCCCGAATTGGGAATCTGTGTCAAAACTTTGTTAGGAATTATGTGATCCTTACTAGCTGGAAGTAAGGGAGATGGGGCATGAAGTTATTTCTAGGAGTTGGACACATACCAAGTTTAGCTCAGTTCTGGGCATCTTTGAAATACCTATACAAACTTGTTCCTACATAGTAACTTGCATCTTTAAGGAGAATGTGCTTGCTTTGAGCAACGTGCTATATGTTCTGAATGCCCGAATTGGGAATCTGTGTCAAAACTTTGTTAGGAATTATGTGATCCTTACTAGCTGGAAGTAAGGGAGATGGGGCATGAAGTTATTTCTAGGAGTTGGACACATACCAAGTTTAGCTCAGTTCTGGGCATCTTTGAAATACCTATACAAACTTGTTGCTACATAGTAACTTGCATCATTAATGAGAATGTGCTTGCTTACAGCAACGTGCTATATGTTCTGAATGCCCGAATTGGGAATCTGTGTCAAAACTTTGTTAGGAATTATGTGATCCTTACTAGCTGGAAGTAAGGGAGATGGGGCATGAAGTTATTTCTAGGAGTTGGACACATACCAAGTTTAGCTCAGTTCTGGGCATCTTTGAAATACCTATACAAACTTGTTCCTACATAGTAACTTGCATCTTTGAATGAGAATGTGCTTGCTTTCAGCAACGTTCTATATGTTCTGAATGCCCGAATTGGGAATCTGTGTCAAAACTTTGTTAGGAATTATGTGATCCTTACTAGCTGGAAGTAAGGGAGATGGGGCATGAAGTTATTTCTAGGAGTTGGACACATACCAAGTTTAGCTCAGTTCTGGGCATCTTTGAAATACCTATACAAACTTGTTCCTACATAGTAACTTGCATCTTTGAATGAGAATCTGCTTGCTTTCAGCAACGTGCTATATGTTCTGAATGCCCGAATTGGGAATCTGTGTCAAAACTTTGTTAGGAATTATGTGATCCTTACTAGCTGGAAGTAAGGGAGATGGGGCATGAAGTTATTTCTAGGAGTTGGACACATACCAAGTTTAGCTCAGTTCTGGGCATCTTTGAAATACCTATACAAACTTGTTCCTACATAGTAACTTGCATCTTTGAATGAGAATCTGCTTGCTTACAGCAACGTGCTATATGTTCTGAATGCCCGAATTGGGAATCTGTGTCAAAACTTTGTTAGGAATTATGTGATCCTTACTAGCTGGAAGTAAGGGAGATGGGGCATGAAGTTATTTCTAGGAGTTGGACACATACCAAGTTTAGCTCAGTTCTGGGCATCTTTGAAATACCTATACAAACTTGTTCCTACATAGTAACTTGCATCTTTGAATGAGAATCTGCTTGCTTTCAGCAACGTGCTATATGTTCTGAATGCCCGAATTGGGAATCTGTGTCAAAACTTTGTTAGGAATTATGTGATCCTTACTAGCTGGAAGTAAGGGAGATGGGGCATGAAGTTATTTCTAGGAGTTGGACACATACCAAGTTTAGCTCAGTTCTGGGCATCTTTGAAATACCTATACAAACTTGTTCCTACATAGTAACTTGCAACTTTGAATGAGAATGTGCTTGCTTACAGCAACGTGCTATATGTTCTGAATGCCCGAATTGGGAATCTATGTCAAAACTTTGTTAGGAATTATGTGATCCTTACTAGCTGGAAGTAAGGGAGATGGGGCATGAAGTTATTTCTAGGAGTTGGACACATACCAAGTTTAGCTCAGTTCTGGGCATCTTTGAAATACCTATACAAACTTGTTCCTACATAGTAACTTGCATCTTTGAATGAGAATGTGCTTGCTTACAGCAACGTGCTATATGTTCTGAATGCCCGAATTGACAATCTCTGTCAAAACTTTGTTAGGAATTATGTGATCCTTACTAGCTGGAAGTAAGGGAGATGGGGCATGAAGTTATTTCTAGGAGTTGGACACATACCAAGTTTAGCTCAGTTCTGGGCATCTTTGAAATACCTATACAAACTTGTTCCTACATAGTAACTTGCATCTTTGAATGAGAATCTGCTTGCTTACAGCAACGTGCTATATGTTCTGAATGCCCGAATTGGGAATCTGTGTCAAAACTTTGTTAGGAATTATGTGATCCTTACTAGCTGGAAGTAAGGGAGATGGGGCATGAAGTTATTTCTAGGAGTTGGACACATACCAAGTTTAGCTCAGTTCTGGGCATCTTTGAAATACCTATACAAACTTGTTCCTACATAGTAACTTGCAACTTTGAATGAGAATGTGCTTGCTTACAGCAACGTGCTATATGTTCTGAATGCCCGAATTGGGAATCTGTGTCAAAACTTTGTTAGGAATTATGTGATCCTTACTAGCTGGAAGTAAGGGAGATGGGGCATGAAGTTATTTCTAGGAGTTGGACACATACCAAGTTTAGCTCAGTTCTGGGCATCTTTGAAATACCTTTACAAACTTGTTCCTACATAGTAACTTGCATCTTTAAGGAGAATGTGCTTGCTTTGAGCAACGTGCTATATGTTCTGAATGCCCGAATTGGGAATCTGTGTCAAAACTTTGTTAGGAATTATGTCATCCTTACTAGCTGGAAGTAAGGGAGATGGGGCATGAAGTTATTTCTAGGAGTTGGACACATACCAAGTTTAGCTCAGTTCTGGGCATCTTTGAAATACCTATACAAACTTGTTCCCACATAGTAACTTGCAACTTTGAATGAGAATCTGCTTGCTTACAGCAACGTGCTATATGTTCTGAATGCCCGAATTGGGAATCTGTGTCAAAACTTTGTTAGGAATTATGTGATCCTTACTAGCTGGAAGTAAGGGAGATGGGGCATGAAGTTATTTCTAGGAGTTGGACACATACCAAGTTTAGCTCAGTTCTGGGCATCTTTGAAATACCTATACAAACTTGTTCCTACATAGTAACTTGCATCTTTGAATGAGAATGTGCTTGCTTACAGCAACGTGCTATATGTTCTGAATGCCCGAATTGGCAATCTGTGTCAAAACTTTGTTAGGAATTATGTGATCCTTACTAGCTGGAAGTAAGGGAGATGGGGCATGAAGTTATTTCTAGGAGTTGGACACATACCAAGTTTAGCTCAGTTCTGGGCATCTTTGAAATACCTATACAAACTTGTTCCTACATAGTAACTTGCATCTTTGAATGAGAATGTGCTTGCTTACAGCAACGTGCTATATGTTCTGAATGCCCGAATTGGGAATCTGTGTCAAAACTTTGTTAGGAATTATGTGATCCTTACTAGCTGGAAGTAAGGGAGATGGGGCATGAAGTTATTTCTAGGAGTTGGACACATACCAAGTTTAGCTCAGTTCTGGGCATCTTTGAAATACCTATACAAACTTGTTCCTACATAGTAACTTGCAACTTTGAATGAGAATGTGCTTGCTTACAGCAACGTGCTATATGTTCTGAATGCCCGAATTGGGAATCTATGTCAAAACTTTGTTAGGAATTATGTGATCCTTACTAGCTGGAAGTAAGGGAGATGGGGCATGAAGTTATTTCTAGGAGTTGGACACATACCAAGTTTAGCTCAGTTCTGGGCATCTTTGAAATACCTATACAAACTTGTTCCTACATAGTAACTTGCATCTTTGAATGAGAATGTGCTTGCTTACAGCAACGTGCTATATGTTCTGAATGCCCGAATTGACAATCTGTGTCAAAACTTTGTTAGGAATTATGTGATCCTTACTAGCTGGAAGTAAGGGAGATGGGGCATGAAGTTATTTCTAGGAGTTGGACACATACCAAGTTTAGCTCAGTTCTGGGCATCTTTGAAATACCTATACAAACTTGTTCCTACATAGTAACTTGCAACTTTGAATGAGAATGTGCTTGCTTACAGCAACGTGCTATAAGTTCTGAATGCCCGAATTGGGAATCTGTGTCAAAACTTTGTTAGGAATTATGTGATCCTTACTAGCTGGAAGTAAGGGAGATGGGGCATGAAGTTATTTCTAGGAGTTGGACACATACCAAGTTTAGCTCAGTTCTGGGCATCTTTGAAATACCTATACAAACTTGTTCCTACATAGTAACTTGCATCTTTAAGGAGAATGTGCTTGCTTTGAGCAACGTGCTATATGTTCTGAATGCCCGAATTGGGAATCTGTGTCAAAACTTTGTTAGGAATTATGTGATCCTTACTAGCTGGAAGTAAGGGAGATGGGGCATGAAGTTATTTCTAGGAGTTGGACACATACCAAGTTTAGCTCAGTTCTGGGCATCTTTGAAATACCTATACAAACTTGTTGCTACATAGTAACTTGCATCATTAATGAGAATGTGCTTGCTTACAGCAACGTGCTATATGTTCTGAATGCCCGAATTGGGAATCTGTGTCAAAACTTTGTTAGGAATTATGTGATCCTTACTAGCTGGAAGTAAGGGAGATGGGGCATGAAGTTATTTCTAGGAGTTGGACACATACCAAGTTTAGCTCAGTTCTGGGCATCTTTGAAATACCTATACAAACTTGTTCCTACCTAGTAACTTGCATCTTTGAATGAGAATGTGCTTGCTTTCAGCAACGTTCTATATGTTCTGAATGCCCGAATTGGGAATCTGTGTCAAAACTTTGTTAGGAATTATGTGATCCTTACTAGCTGGAAGTAAGGGAGATGGGGCATGAAGTTATTTCTAGGAGTTGGACACATACCAAGTTTAGCTCAGTTCTGGGCATCTTTGAAATACCTATACAAACTTGTTCCTACATAGTAACTTGCATCTTTGAATGAGAATCTGCTTGCTTTCAGCAACGTGCTATATGTTCTGAATGCCCGAATTGGGAATCTGTGTCAAAACTTTGTTAGGAATTATGTGATCCTTACTAGCTGGAAGTAAGGGAGATGGGGCATGAAGTTATTTCTAGGAGTTGGACACATACCAAGTTTAGCTCAGTTCTGGGCATCTTTGAAATACCTATACAAACTTGTTCCTACATAGTAACTTGCATCTTTGAATGAGAATCTGCTTGCTTACAGCAACGTGCTATATGTTCTGAATGCCCGTATTGGGAATCTGTGTCAAAACTTTGTTAGGAATTATGTGATCCTTACTAGCTGGAAGTAAGGGAGATGGGGCATGAAGTTATTTCTAGGAGTTGGACACATACCAAGTTTAGCTCAGTTCTGGGCATCTTTGAAATACCTATACAAACTTGTTCCTACATAGTAACTTGCATCTTTGAATGAGAATCTGCTTGCTTTCAGCAACGTGCTATATGTTCTGAATGCCCGAATTGGGAATCTGTGTCAAAACTTTGTTAGGAATTATGTGATCCTTACTAGCTGGAAGTAAGGGAGATGGGGCATGAAGTTATTTCTAGGAGTTGGACACATACCAAGTTTAGCTCAGTTCTGGGCATCTTTGAAATACCTATACAAACTTGTTCCTACATAGTAACTTGCAACTTTGAATGAGAATGTGCTTGCTTACAGCAACGTGCTATATGTTCTGAATGCCCGAATTGGGAATCTATGTCAAAACTTTGTTAGGAATTATGTGATCCTTACTAGCTGGAAGTAAGGGAGATGGGGCATGAAGTTATTTCTAGGAGTTGGACACATACCAAGTTTAGCTCAGTTCTGGGCATCTTTGAAATACCTATACAAACTTGTTCCTACATAGTAACTTGCATCTTTGAATGAGAATGTGCTTGCTTACAGCAACGTGCTATATGTTCTGAATGCCCGAATTGACAATCTCTGTCAAAACTTTGTTAGGAATTATGTGATCCTTACTAGCTGGAAGTAAGGGAGATGGGGCATGAAGTTATTTCTAGGAGTTGGACACATACCAAGTTTAGCTCAGTTCTGGGCATCTTTGAAATACCTATACAAACTTGTTCCTACATAGTAACTTGCATCTTTGAATGAGAATCTGCTTGCTTACAGCAACGTGCTATATGTTCTGAATGCCCGAATTGGGAATCTGTGTCAAAACTTTGTTAGGAATTATGTGATCCTTACTAGCTGGAAGTAAGGGAGATGGGGCATGAAGTTATTTCTAGGAGTTGGACACATACCAAGTTTAGCTCAGTTCTGGGCATCTTTGAAATACCTATACAAACTTGTTCCTACATAGTAACTTGCAACTTTGAATGAGAATGTGCTTGCTTACAGCAACGTGCTATATGTTCTGAATGCCCGAATTGGGAATCTGTGTCAAAACTTTGTTAGGAATTATGTGATCCTTACTAGCTGGAAGTAAGGGAGATGGGGCATGAAGTTATTTCTAGGAGTTGGACACATACCAAGTTTAGCTCAGTTCTGGGCATCTTTGAAATACCTATACAAACTTGTTCCTACATAGTAACTTGCATCTTTAAGGAGAATGTGCTTGCTTTGAGCAACGTGCTATATGTTCTGAATGCCCGAATTGGGAATCTGTGTCAAAACTTTGTTAGGAATTATGTGATCCTTACTAGCTGGAAGTAAGGGAGATGGGGCATGAAGTTATTTCTAGGAGTTGGACACATACCAAGTTTAGCTCAGTTCTGGGCATCTTTGAAATACCTATACAAACTTGTTGCTACATAGTAACTTGCATCATTAATGAGAATGTGCTTGCTTACAGCAACGTGCTATATGTTCTGAATGCCCGAATTGGGAATCTGTGTCAAAACTTTGTTAGGAATTATGTGATCCTTACTAGCTGGAAGTAAGGGAGATGGGGCATGAAGTTATTTCTAGGAGTTGGACACATACCAAGTTTAGCTCAGTTCTGGGCATCTTTGAAATACCTATACAAACTTGTTCCTACATAGTAACTTGCATCTTTGAATGAGAATGTGCTTGCTTTCAGCAACGTTCTATATGTTCTGAATGCCCGAATTGGGAATCTGTGTCAAAACTTTGTTAGGAATTATGTGATCCTTACTAGCTGGAAGTAAGGGAGATGGGGCATGAAGTTATTTCTAGGAGTTGGACACATACCAAGTTTAGCTCAGTTCTGGGCATCTTTGAAATACCTATACAAACTTGTTCCTACATAGTAACTTGCATCTTTGAATGAGAATCTGCTTGCTTTCAGCAACGTGCTATATGTTCTGAATGCCCGAATTGGGAATCTGTGTCAAAACTTTGTTAGGAATTATGTGATCCTTACTAGCTGGAAGTAAGGGAGATGGGGCATGAAGTTATTTCTAGGAGTTGGACACATACCAAGTTTAGCTCAGTTCTGGGCATCTTTGAAATACCTATACAAACTTGTTCCTACATAGTAACTTGCATCTTTGAATGAGAATCTGCTTGCTTACAGCAACGTGCTATATGTTCTGAATGCCCGAATTGGGAATCTGTGTCAAAACTTTGTTAGGAATTATGTGATCCTTACTAGCTGGAAGTAAGGGAGATGGGGCATGAAGTTATTTCTAGGAGTTGGACACATACCAAGTTTAGCTCAGTTCTGGCTATCTTTGAAATACCTATACAGACTTGTTCCTACATAGTAACTTGCAACTTTGAATGAGAATGTGCCTGCTTACAGCAACGTGCTATATGTTCTGAATGCCCGAATTGGGAATCTGTGTCAAAACTTTGTTAGGAATTATGTGATCCTTACTAGCTGGAAGTAAGGGAGATGGGGCATGAAGTTATTTCTAGGAGTTGGACACATACCAAGTTTAGCTCAGTTCTGGGCATCTTTGAAATACCTATACAAACTTGTTCCTACATAGTAACTTGCATCTTTGAATGAGAATGTGCTTGCTTACAGCAACGTGCTATATGTTCTGAATGCCCGAATTGGCAATCTGTGTCAAAACTTTGTTAGGAATTATGTGATCCTTACTAGCTGGAAGTAAGGGAGATGGGGCATGAAGTTATTTCTAGGAGTTGGACACATACCAAGTTTAGCTCAGTTCTGGGCATCTTTGAAATACCTATACAAACTTGTTCCTACATAGTAACTTGCATCTTTGAATGAGAATGTGCTTGCTTACAGCAACGTGCTATATGTTCTGAATGCCCGAATTGGCAATCTGTGTCAAAACTTTGTTAGGAATTATGTGATCCTTACTAGCTGGAAGTAAGGGAGATGGGGCATGAAGTTATTTCTAGGAGTTGGACACATACCAAGTTTAGCTCAGTTCTGGGCATCTTTGAAATACCTATACAAACTTGTTCCTACATAGTAACTTGCAACTTTGAATGAGAATGTGCTTGCTTACAGCAACGTGCTATATGTTCTGAATGCCCGAATTGGGAATCTATGTCAAAACTTTGTTAGGAATTATGTGATCCTTACTAGCTGGAAGTAAGGGAGATGGGGCATGAAGTTATTTCTAGGAGTTGGACACATACCAAGTTTAGCTCAGTTCTGGGCATCTTTGAAATACCTATACAAACTTGTTCCTACATAGTAACTTGCATCTTTGAATGAGAATGTGCTTGCTTACAGCAACGTGCTATATGTTCTGAATGCCCGAATTGACAATCTGTGTCAAAACTTTGTTAGGAATTATGTGATCCTTACTAGCTGGAAGTAAGGGAGATGGGGCATGAAGTTATTTCTAGGAGTTGGACACATACCAAGTTTAGCTCAGTTCTGGGCATCTTTGAAATACCTATACAAACTTGTTCCTACATAGTAACTTGCATCTTTGAATGAGAATCTGCTTGCTTACAGCAACGTGCTATATGTTCTGAATGCCCGAATTGGGAATCTGTGTCAAAACTTTGTTAGGAATTATGTGATCCTTACTAGCTGGAAGTAAGGGAGATGGGGCATGAAGTTATTTCTAGGAGTTGGACACATACCAAGTTTAGCTCAGTTCTGGGCATCTTTGAAATACCTATACAAACTTGTTCCTACATAGTAACTTGCAACTTTGAATGAGAATGTGCTTGCTTACAGCAACGGGCTATATGTTCTGAATGCCCGAATTGGGAATCTGTGTCAAAACTTTGTTAGGAATTATGTGATCCTTACTAGCTGGAAGTAAGGGAGATGGGGCATGAAGTTATTTCTAGGACTTGGACACATACCAAGTTTAGCTCAGTTCTGGGCATCTTTGAAATACCTATACAAACTTGTTCCTACATAGTAACTTGCATCTTTAAGGAGAATGTGCTTGCTTTGAGCAACGTGCTATATGTTCTGAATGCCCGAATTGGGAATCTGTGTCAAAACTTTGTTAGGAATTATGTGATCCTTACTAGCTGGAAGTAAGGGAGATGGGGCATGAAGTTATTTCTAGGAGTTTGACACATACCAAGTTTAGCTCAGTTCTGGGCATCTTTGAAATACCTATACAAACTTGTTGCTACATAGTAACTTGCATCATTAATGAGAATGTGCTTGCTTACAGCAACGTGCTATATGTTCTGAATGCCTGAATTGGGAATCTGTGTCAAAACTTTGTTAGGAATTATGTGATCCTTACTAGCTGGAAGTAAGGGAGATGGGGCATGAAGTTATTTCTAGGAGTTGGACACATACCAAGTTTAGCTCAGTTCTGGGCATCTTTGAAATACCTATACAAACTTGTTCCTACATAGTAACTTGCATCTTTGAATGAGAATCTGCTTGCTTACAGCAACGTGCTATATGTTCTGAATGCCCGAATTGGGAATCTGTGTCAAAACTTTGTTAGGAATTATGTGATCCTTACTAGCTGGAAGTAAGGGAGATGGGGCATGAAGTTATTTCTAGGAGTTGGACACATACCAAGTTTAGCTCAGTTCTGGGCATCTTTGAAATACCTATACAAACTTGTTCCTACATAGTAACTTGCATCTTTGAATGAGAATCTGCTTGCTTTCAGCAACGTGCTATATGTTCTGAATGCCCGAATTGGGAATCTGTGTCAAAACTTTGTTAGGAATTATGTGATCCTTACTAGCTGGAAGTAAGGGAGATGGGGCATGAAGTTATTTCTAGGAGTTGGACACATACCAAGTTTAGCTCAGTTCTGGGCATCTTTGAAATACCTATACAAACTTGTTCCTACATAGTAACTTGCAACTTTGAATGAGAATGTGCTTGCTTACAGCAACGTGCTATATGTTCTGAATGCCCGAATTGGGAATCTATGTCAAAACTTTGTTAGGAATTATGTGATCCTTACTAGCTGGAAGTAAGGGAGATGGGGCATGAAGTTATTTCTAGGAGTTGGACACATACCAAGTTTAGCTCAGTTCTGGGCATCTTTGAAATACCTATACAAACTTGTTCCTACATAGTAACTTGCATCTTTGAATGAGAATGTGCTTGCTTACAGCAACGTGCTATATGTTCTGAATGCCCGAATTGACAATCTGTGTCAAAACTTTGTTAGGAATTATGTGATCCTTACTAGCTGGAAGTAAGGGAGATGGGGCATGAAGTTATTTCTAGGAGTTGGACACATACCAAGTTTAGCTCAGTTCTGGGCATCTTTGAAATACCTATACAAACTTGTTCCTACATAGTAACTTGCATCTTTGAATGAGAATCTGCTTGCTTACAGCAACGTGCTATATGTTCTGAATGCCCGAATTGGGAATCTGTGTCAAAACTTTGTTAGGAATTATGTGATCCTTACTAGCTGGAAGTAAGGGAGATGGGGCATGAAGTTATTTCTAGGAGTTGGACACATACCAAGTTTAGCTCAGTTCTGGGCATCTTTGAAATACCTATACAAACTTGTTCCTACATAGTAACTTGCAACTTTGAATGAGAATGTGCTTGCTTACAGCAACGTGCTATATGTTCTGAATGCCCGAATTGGGAATCTGTGTCAAAACTTTGTTAGGAATTATGTGATCCTTACTAGCTGGAAGTAAGGGAGATGGGGCATGAAGTTATTTCTAGGAGTTGGACACATACCAAGTTTAGCTCAGTTCTGGGCATCTTTGAAATACCTATACAAACTTGTTCCTACATAGTAACTTGCATCTTTAAGGAGAATGTGCTTGCTTTGAGCAACGTGCTATATGTTCTGAATGCCCGAATTGGGAATCTGTGTCAAAACTTGTTAGGAATTATGTGATCCTTACTAGCTGGAAGTAAGGGAGATGGGGCATGAAGTTATTTCTAGGAGTTGGACACATACCAAGTTTAGCTCAGTTCTGGGCATCTTTGAAATACCTATACAAACTTGTTGCTACATAGTAACTTGCATCATTAATGAGAATGTGCTTGCTTACAGCAACGTGCTATATGTTCTGAATGCCCGAATTGGGAATCTGTGTCAAAACTTTGTTAGGAATTATGTGATCCTTACTAGCTGGAAGTAAGGGAGATGGGGCATGAAGTTATTTCTAGGAGTTGGACACATACCAAGTTTAGCTCAGTTCTGGGCATCTTTGAAATACCTATACAAACTTGTTCCTACATAGTAACTTGCATCTTTGAATGAGAATGTGCTTGCTTTCAGCAACGTTCTATATGTTCTGAATGCCCGAATTGGGAATCTGTGTCAAAACTTTGTTAGGAATTATGTGATCCTTACTAGCTGGAAGTAAGGGAGATGGGGCATGAAGTTATTTCTAGGAGTTGGACACATACCAAGTTTAGCTCAGTTCTGGGCATCTTTGAAATACCTATACAAACTTGTTCCTACATAGTAACTTGCATCTTTGAATGAGAATCTGCTTGCTTTCAGCAACGTGCTATATGTTCTGAATGCCCTAATTGGGAATCTGTGTCAAAACTTTGTTAGGAATTATGTGATCCTTACTAGCTGGAAGTAAGGGAGATGGGGCATGAAGTTATTTCTAGGAGTTGGACACATACCAAGTTTAGCTCAGTTCTGGGTATCTTTGAAATACCTATACAAACTTGTTCCTACATAGTAACTTGCATCTTTGAATGAGAATCTGCTTGCTTACAGCAACGTGCTATATGTTCTGAATGCCCGAATTGGGAATCTGTGTCAAAACTTTGTTAGGAATTATGTGATCCTTACTAGCTGGAAGTAAGGGAGATGGGGCATGAAGTTATTTCTAGGAGTTGGACACATACCAAGTTTAGCTCAGTTCTGGGCATCTTTGAAATACCTATACAAACTTGTTCCTACATAGTAACTTGCATCTTTGAATGAGAATGTGCTTGCTTACAGCAACGGGCTATATGTTCTGAATGCCCGAATTGGGAATCTGTGTCAAAACTTTGTTAGGAATTATGTGATCCTTACTAGCTGGAAGTAAGGGAGATGGGGCATGAAGTTATTTCTAGGAGTTGGACACATACCAAGTTTAGCTCAGTTCTGGGCATCTTTGAAATACCTATACAAACTTGTTCCTACATAGTAACTTGCATCTTTGAATGAGAATCTGCTTGCTTTCAGCAACGTGCTATATGTTCTGAATGCCCTAATTGGGAATCTGTGTCAAAACTTTGTTAGGAATTATGTGATCCTTACTAGCTGGAAGTAAGGGAGATGGGGCATGAAGTTATTTCTAGGAGTTGGACACATACCAAGTTTAGCTCAGTTCTGGGCATCTTTAAAATACCTATACAAACTTGTTCCTACATAGTAACTTGCATCTTTGAATGAGAATGTGCTTGCTTACAGCAACGTGCTATATGTTCTGAATGCCCGAATTGGGAATCTGTGTCAAAACTTTGTTAGGAATTATGTGATCCTTACTAGCTGGAAGTAAGGGAGATGGGGCATGAAGTTATTTCTAGGAGTTGGACACATACCAAGTTTAGCTCAGTTCTGGGCATCTTTGAAATACCTATACAAACTTGTTCCTACATAGTAACTTGCATCTTTGAATGAGAATGTGCTTGATTACAGCAACGTGCTATATGTTCTGAATGCCCGAATTGGGAATCTGTGTCAAAACTTTGTTAGGAATTATGTGATCCTTACTAGCTGGAAGTAAGGGAGATGGGGCATGAAGTTATTTCTAGGAGTTGGACACATACCAAGTTTAGCTCAGTTCTGGTCATCACTGAAATACCTATACAAACTTGTTCCTACATAGTAACTTGCATCTTTGAATGAGAATGTGCTTGCTTACAGCAACGTGCTATATGTTCTGAATGCCCGAATTGGGAATCTGTGTCAAAACTTTGTTAGGAATTATGTGATCCTTACTAGCTGGAAGTAAGGGAGATGGGGCATGAAGTTATTTCTAGGAGTTGGACACATACCAAGTTTAGCTCAGTTCTGGGCATCTTTGAAATACCTATACAAACTTGGTCCTACATAGTAACTTGCATCTTTGAATGAGAATCTGCTTGCTTACAGCAACGTGCTATATGTTCTGAATGCCCGAATTGGGAATCTGTGTCAAAACTTTGTTAGGAATTATGTGATCCTTACTAGCTGGAAGTAAGGGAGATGGGGCATGAAGTTATTTCTAGGAGTTGGACACATACCAAGTTTAGCTCAGTTCTGGGCATCTTTGAAATACCTATACAAACTTGTTCCTACAAAGTAACTTGCAACTTTGAATGAGAATGTGCTTCCTTACAGCAACGTGCTATATGTTCTGAATGCCCGAATTGGGAATCTGTGTCAAAACTTTGTTAGAAATTATGTGATCCTTACTAGCTGGAAGTAAGGCAGATGGGGCATGAAGTTATTTCTAGGAGTTGGACACATACCAAGTTTAGCTCAGTTCTGGGCATCTTTGAAATACCTATACAAACTTGTTCCTACATAGTAACTTGCATCTTTGAATGAGAATCTGCTTGCTTACAGCAAGGAGCTATATGTTCTGAATGCCCGAATTGGGAATCTGTGTCAAAACTTTGTTAGGAATTATGTGATCCTTACTAGCTGGAAGTAAGGGAGATGGGGCATGAAGTTATTTCTAGGAGTTGGACACATACCAAGTTTAGCTCAGTTCTGGCTATCTTTGAAATACCTATACAAACTTGTTCCTACATAGTAACTTGCAACTTTGAATGAGAATCTGCTTGCTTACAGCAACGTGCTATATGTTCTGAATGCCCGAATTGGGAATCTGTGTCAAAACTTTGTTAGGAATTATGTGATCCTTACTAGCTGGAAGTAAGGGAGATGGGGCATGAAGTTATTTCTAGGAGTTGGACACATACCAAGTTTAGCTCAGTTCTGGGCATCTTTGAAATACCTATACAAACTTGTTCCTACATAGTAACTTGCAACTTTGAATGAGAATGTGCTTGCTTACAGCAACGTGCTATATGTTCTGAATGCCCGAATTGGCAATCTGTGTCAAAACTTTGTTAGGAATTATGTGATCCTTACTAGCTGGAAGTAAGGGAGATGGGGCATGAAGTTATTTCTAGGAGTTGGACACATACCAAGTTTAGCTCAGTTCTGGGCATCTTTGAAATACCTATACAAACTTGTTCCTACATAGTAACTTGCATCTTTGAATGAGAATGTGCTTGCTTACAGCAACGTGCTATATGTTCTGAATGCCCGAATTGGGAATCTGTGTCAAAACTTTGTTAGGAATTATGTGATCCTTACTAGCTGGAAGTAAGGGAGATGGGGCATGAAGTTATTTCTAGGAGTTGGACACATACCAAGTTTAGCTCAGTTCTGGGCATCTTTGAAATACCTATACAAACTTGTTCCTACATAGTAACTTGCATCTTTGAATGAGAATGTGCTTGCTTACAGCAACGTGCTATATGTTCTGAATGCCCGAATTGGGAATCTGTGTCAAAACTTTGTTAGGAATTATGTGATCCTTACTAGCTGGAAGTAAGGGAGATGGGGCATGAAGTTATTTCTAGGAGTTGGACACATACCAAGTTTAGCTCAGTTCTGGGCATCTTTGAAATACCTATACAAACTTGTTCCTACATAGTAACTTGCATCTTTAAGGAGAATGTGCTTGCTTTGAGCAACGTGCTATATGTTCTGAATGCCCGAATTGGGAATCTGTGTCAAAACTTGTTAGGAATTATGTGATCCTTACTAGCTGGAAGTAAGGGAGATGGGGCATGAAGTTATTTCTAGGAGTTGGACACATACCAAGTTTAGCTCAGTTCTGGGCATCTTTGAAATACCTATACAAACTTGTTGCTACATAGTAACTTGCATCATTAATGAGAATGTGCTTGCTTACAGCAACGTGCTATATGTTCTGAATGCCCGAATTGGGAATCTGTGTCAAAACTTTGTTAGGAATTATGTGATCCTTACTAGCTGGAAGTAAGGGAGATGGGGCATGAAGTTATTTCTAGGAGTTGGACACATACCAAGTTTAGCTCAGTTCTGGGCATCTTTGAAATACCTATACAAACTTGTTCCTACATAGTAACTTGCATCTTTGAATGAGAATGTGCTTGCTTTCAGCAACGTTCTATATGTTCTGAATGCCCGAATTGGGAATCTGTGTCAAAACTTTGTTAGGAATTATGTGATCCTTACTAGCTGGAAGTAAGGGAGATGGGGCATGAAGTTATTTCTAGGAGTTGGACACATACCAAGTTTAGCTCAGTTCTGGGCATCTTTGAAATACCTATACAAACTTGTTCCTACATAGTAACTTGCATCTTTGAATGAGAATCTGCTTGCTTTCAGCAACGTGCTATATGTTCTGAATGCCCTAATTGGGAATCTGTGTCAAAACTTTGTTAGGAATTATGTGATCCTTACTAGCTGGAAGTAAGGGAGATGGGGCATGAAGTTATTTCTAGGAGTTGGACACATACCAAGTTTAGCTCAGTTCTGGGTATCTTTGAAATACCTATACAAACTTGTTCCTACATAGTAACTTGCATCTTTGAATGAGAATCTGCTTGCTTACAGCAACGTGCTATATGTTCTGAATGCCCGAATTGGGAATCTGTGTCAAAACTTTGTTAGGAATTATGTGATCCTTACTAGCTGGAAGTAAGGGAGATGGGGCATGAAGTTATTTCTAGGAGTTGGACACATACCAAGTTTAGCTCAGTTCTGGGCATCTTTGAAATACCTATACAAACTTGTTCCTACATAGTAACTTGCATCTTTGAATGAGAATGTGCTTGCTTACAGCAACGGGCTATATGTTCTGAATGCCCGAATTGGGAATCTGTGTCAAAACTTTGTTAGGAATTATGTGATCCTTACTAGCTGGAAGTAAGGGAGATGGGGCATGAAGTTATTTCTAGGAGTTGGACACATACCAAGTTTAGCTCAGTTCTGGGCATCTTTGAAATACCTATACAAACTTGTTCCTACATAGTAACTTGCATCTTTGAATGAGAATCTGCTTGCTTTCAGCAACGTGCTATATGTTCTGAATGCCCTAATTGGGAATCTGTGTCAAAACTTTGTTAGGAATTATGTGATCCTTACTAGCTGGAAGTAAGGGAGATGGGGCATGAAGTTATTTCTAGGAGTTGGACACATACCAAGTTTAGCTCAGTTCTGGGCATCTTTAAAATACCTATACAAACTTGTTCCTACATCGTAACTTGCATCTTTGAATGAGAATGTGCTTGCTTACAGCAACGTGCTATATGTTCTGAATGCCCGAATTGGGAATCTGTGTCAAAACTTTGTTAGGAATTATGTGATCCTTACTAGCTGGAAGTAAGGGAGATGGGGCATGAAGTTATTTCTAGGAGTTGGACACATACCAAGTTTAGCTCAGTTCTGGGCATCTTTGAAATACCTATACAAA
Organism: Diceros bicornis minor; assembly: GCF_020826845.1. Lineage (NCBI taxonomy): Eukaryota > Metazoa > Chordata > Mammalia > Perissodactyla > Rhinocerotidae > Diceros > Diceros bicornis. The sequence goes on from NC_080749.1 coordinate 81,372, forward strand.
CTTGTTCCTACATAGTAACTTGCATCTTTGAATGAGAATGTGCTTGATTACAGCAACGTGCTATATGTTCTGAATGCCCGAATTGGGAATCTGTGTCAAAACTTTGTTAGGAATTATGTGATCCTTACTAGCTGGAAGTAAGGGAGATGGGGCATGAAGTTATTTCTAGGAGTTGGACACATACCAAGTTTAGCTCAGTTCTGGTCATCACTGAAATACCTATACAAACTTGTTCCTACATAGTAACTTGCATCTTTGAATGAGAATGTGCTTGCTTACAGCAACGTGCTATATGTTCTGAATGCCCGAATTGGGAATCTGTGTCAAAACTTTGTTAGGAATTATGTGATCCTTACTAGCTGGAAGTAAGGGAGATGGGGCATGAAGTTATTTCTAGGAGTTGGACACATACCAAGTTTAGCTCAGTTCTGGGCATCTTTGAAATACCTATACAAACTTGGTCCTACATAGTAACTTGCATCTTTGAATGAGAATCTGCTTGCTTACAGCAACGTGCTATATGTTCTGAATGCCCGAATTGGGAATCTGTGTCAAAACTTTGTTAGGAATTATGTGATCCTTACTAGCTGGAAGTAAGGGAGATGGGTCATGAAGTTATTTCTAGGAGTTGGACACATACCAAGTTTAGCTCAGTTCTGGGCATCTTTGAAATACCTATACAAACTTGTTCCTACAAAGTAACTTGCAACTTTGAATGAGAATGTGCTTCCTTACAGCAACGTGCTATATGTTCTGAATGCCCGAATTGGGAATCTGTGTCAAAACTTTGTTAGAAATTATGTGATCCTTACTAGCTGGAAGTAAGGCAGATGGGGCATGAAGTTATTTCTAGGAGTTGGACACATACCAAGTTTAGCTCAGTTCTGGGCATCTTTGAAATACCTATACAAACTTGTTCCTACATAGTAACTTGCATCTTTGAATGAGAATCTGCTTGCTTACAGCAAGGAGCTATATGTTCTGAATGCCCGAATTGGGAATCTGTGTCAAAACTTTGTTAGGAATTATGTGATCCTTACTAGCTGGAAGTAAGGGAGATGGGGCATGAAGTTATTTCTAGGAGTTGGACACATACCAAGTTTAGCTCAGTTCTGGCTATCTTTGAAATACCTATACAAACTTGTTCCTACATAGTAACTTGCAACTTTGAATGAGAATCTGCTTGCTTACAGCAACGTGCTATATGTTCTGAATGCCCGAATTGGGAATCTGTGTCAAAACTTTGTTAGGAATTATGTGATCCTTACTAGCTGGAAGTAAGGGAGATGGGGCATGAAGTTATTTCTAGGAGTTGGACACATACCAAGTTTAGCTCAGTTCTGGGCATCTTTGAAATACCTATACAAACTTGTTCCTACATAGTAACTTGCAACTTTGAATGAGAATGTGCTTGCTTACAGCAACGTGCTATATGTTCTGAATGCCCGAATTGGCAATCTGTGTCAAAACTTTGTTAGGAATTATGTGATCCTTACTAGCTGGAAGTAAGGGAGATGGGGCATGAAGTTATTTCTAGGAGTTGGACACATACCAAGTTTAGCTCAGTTCTGGGCATCTTTGAAATACCTATACAAACTTGTTCCTACATAGTAACTTGCATCTTTGAATGAGAATGTGCTTGCTTACAGCAACGTGCTATATGTTCTGAATGCCCGAATTGGGAATCTGTGTCAAAACTTTGTTAGGAATTATGTGATCCTTACTAGCTGGAAGTAAGGGAGATGGGGCATGAAGTTATTTCTAGGAGTTGGACACATACCAAGTTTAGCTCAGTTCTGGGCATCTTTGAAATACCTATACAAACTTGTTCCTACATAGTAACTTGCAACTTTGAATGAGAATGTGCTTGCTTACAGCAACGTGCTATATGTTCTGAATGCCCGAATTGGGAATCTATGTCAAAACTTTGTTAGGAATTATGTGATCCTTACTAGCTGGAAGTAAGGGAGATGGGGCATGAAGTTATTTCTAGGAGTTGGACACATACCAAGTTTAGCTCAGTTCTGGGCATCTTTGAAATACCTATACAAACTTGTTCCTACATAGTAACTTGCATCTTTGAATGAGAATGTGCTTGCTTACAGCAACGTGCTATATGTTCTGAATGCCCGAATTGACAATCTGTGTCAAAACTTTGTTAGGAATTATGTGATCCTTACTAGCTGGAAGTAAGGGAGATGGGGCATGAAGTTATTTCTAGGAGTTGGACACATACCAAGTTTAGCTCAGTTCTGGGCATCTTTGAAATACCTATACAAACTTGTTCCTACATAGTAACTTGCAACTTTGAATGAGAATGTGCTTGCTTACAGCAACGTGCTATATGTTCTGAATGCCCGAATTGGTAATCTGTGTCAAAACTTTGTTAGGAATTATGTGATCCTTACTAGCTGGAAGTAAGGGAGATGGGGCATGAAGTTATTTCTAGGAGTTGGACACATACCAAGTTTAGCTCAGTTCTGGGCATCTTTGAAATACCTATACAAACTTGTTCCTACATAGTAACTTGCAACTTTGAATGAGAATGTGCTTGCTTACAGCAACGTGCTATATGTTCTGAATGCCCGAATTGGGAATCTGTGTCAAAACTTTGTTAGGAATTATGTGATCCTTACTAGCTGGAAGTAAGGGAGATGGGGCATGAAGTTATTTCTAGGAGTTGGACACATACCAAGTTTAGCTCAGTTCTGGGCATCTTTGAAATACCTATACAAACTTGTTCCTACATAGTAACTTGCAACTTTGAATGAGAATGTGCTTGCTTACAGCAACGTGCTATATGTTCTGAATGCCCGAATTGGGAATCTGTGTCAAAACTTTGTTAGGAATTATGTGATCCTTACTAGCTGGAAGTAAGGGAGATGGGGCATGAAGTTATTTCTAGGAGTTGGACACATACCAAGTTTAGCTCAGTTCTGGGCATCTTTGAAATACCTATACAAACTTGTTCCTACATAGTAACTTGCAACTTTGAATGAGAATGTGGTTGCTTACAGCAACGTGCTATATGTTCTGAATCCCCGAATTGGGAATCTGTGTCAAAATTTTGTTAGGAATTATGTCATCCTTACTAGCTGGAAGTAAGGGAGATGGGGCATGAAGTTATTTCTAGGAGTTGGACACATACCAAGTTTAGCTCAGTTCTGGGCATCTTTGAAATACCTATACAAACTTGTTCCTACATAGTAACTTGCATCTTTAAGGAGAATGTGCTTGCTTACAGCAACGTGCTATATGTTCTGAATGCCCGAATTGGGAATCTGTGTCAAAACTTTGTTAGGAATTATGTGATTCTTACTAGCTGGAAGTAAGGGAGATGGGGCATGAAGTTATTTCTAGGAGTTGGACACATACCAAGTTTAGCTCAGTTCTGGGCATCTTTGAAATACCTATACAAACTTGTTGCTACATAGTAACTTGCATCATTAATGAGAATGTGCTTGCTTACAGCAACGTGCTATATGTTCTGAATGCCCGAATTGGGAATCTGTGTCAAAACTTTGTTAGGAATTATGTGATCCTTACTAGCTGGAAGTAAGGGAGATGGCGCATGAAGTTATTTCTAGGAGTTGGACACATACCAAGTTTAGCTCAGTTCTGGGCATCTTTGAAATACCTATACAAACTTGTTCCTACATAGTAACTTGCATCTTTGAATGAGAATCTGCTTGCTTTCAGCAACGTGCTATATGTTCTGAATGCCCGAATTGGGAATCTGTGTCAAAACTTTGTTAGGAATTATGTGATCCTTACTAGCTGGAAGTAAGGGAGATGGGGCATGAAGTTATTTCTAGGAGTTGGACACATACCAAGTTTAGCTCAGTTCTGGGCATCTTTGAAATACCTATACAAACTTGTTCCTACATAGTAACTTGCATCTTTGAATGAGAATGTGCTTGCTTACAGCAACGTGCTATATGTTCTGAATGCCCGAATTGGGAATCTGTGTCAAAACTTTGTTAGGAATTATGTGATCCTTACTAGCTGGAAGTAAGGGAGATGGGGCATGAAGTTATTTCTAGGAGTTGGACACATACCAAGTTTAGCTCAGTTCTGGGCATCTTTGAAATACCTATACAAACTTGTTCCTACATAGTAACTTGCATCTTTGAATGAGAATCTGCTTGCTTACAGCAACGTGCTATATGTTCTGAATGCCCGAATTGGGAATCTGTGTCAAAACTTTGTTAGGAATTATGTGATCCTTACTAGCAGGAAGTAAGGGAGATGGGGCATGAAGTTATTTCTAGGAGTTGTACACATACCAAGTTTAGCTCAGTTCTGGGCATCTTTGAAATACCTATACAAACTTTTTCCTACATAGTAACTTGCATCTTTGAATGAGATTCTGCCTGCTTACAGCAACGTGCTATATGTTCTGAATGCCCGAATTGGGAATCTGTGTCAAAACTTTGTTAGGAATTATGTGATCCTTACTAGCTGGAAGTAAGGGAGATGGGGCATGAAGTTATTTCTAGGAGTTGGACACATACCAAGTTTAGCTCAGTTCTGGGCATCTTTGAAATACCTATACAAACTTGTTCCTACATAGTAACTTGCATCTTTGAATGAGAATCTGCCTGCTTACAGCAACGTGCTATATGTTCTGAATGCCCGAATTGGGAATCTGTGTCAAATCTTTGTTAGGAATTATGTGATCCTTACTAGCTGGAAGTAAGGGAGATGGGGCATGAAGTTATTTCTAGGAGTTGGACACATACCAAATTTAGCTCAGTTCTGGGCATCTTTGAAATACCTATACAAACTTGTTCCTACATAGTAACTTGCAACTTTGAATGCGAATGTGTTTGCTTACAGTAACGTGCTATATGTTCTGAATGCCCGAATTGGGAATCTGTGTCAAAACTTTGTTAGGAATTATGTCATCCTTACTAGCTGGAAGTAAGGGAGATGGGGCATGAAGTTATTTCTAGGAGTTGGACACATACCAAGTTTAGCTCAGTTCTGGGCATCTTTGAAATACCTATACAAACTTGTTCCTACATAGTAACTTGCAACTTTGAATGAGAATCTGCTTGCTTACAGCAACGTGCTATATGTTCTGAATGCCCGAATTGGGAATCTGTGTCAAAACTTTGTTAGGAATTATGTGATCCTTACTAGCTGGAAGTAAGGGAGATGGGGCATGAAGTTATTTCTAGGAGTTGGACACATACCAAGTTTAGCTCAGTTCTGGGCATCTTTGAAATACCTATACAAACTTGTTCCTACATAGTAACTTGCATCTTTGAATGAGAATGTGCTTGCTTACAGCAACGTGCTATATGTTCTGAATGCCCGAATTGGCAATCTGTGTCAAAACTTTGTTAGGAATTATGTGATCCTTACTAGCTGGAAGTAAGGGAGATGGGGCATGAAGTTATTTCTAGGAGTTGGACACATACCAAGTTTAGCTCAGTTCTGGGCATCTTTGAAATACCTATACAAACTTGTTCCTACATAGTAACTTGCATCTTTGAATGAGAATCTGCTTGCTTACAGCAACGTGCTTTATGTTCTGAATGCCCGAATTGGGAATCTGTGTCAAAACTTTGTTAGGAATTATGTGATCCTTACTAGCTGGAAGTAAGGGAGATGGGGCATGAAGTTATTTCTAGGAGTTGGACACATACCAAGTTTAGCTCAGTTCTGGGCATCTTTGAAATACCTATACAAACTTGTTCCTACATAGTAACTTCCAACTTTGAATGAGAATCTGCTTGCTTACAGCAACGTGCTATATGTTCTGAATGCCCGAATTGGGAATCTGTGTCAAAACTTTGTTAGGAATTATGTGATCCTTACTAGCTGGAAGTAAGGGAGATGGGGCATGAAGTTATTTCTAGGAGTTGGACACATACCAAGTTTAGCTCAGTTCTGGGCATCTTTGAAATACCTATACAAACTTGTTCCTACATAGTAACTTGCAACTTTGAATGAGAATGTGCTTGCTTACAGCAACGGGCTATATGTTCTGAATGCCCGAATTGGGAATCTGTGTCAAAACTTTGTTAGGAATTATGTGATCCTTACTAGCTGGAAGTAAGGGAGATGGGGCATGAAGTTATTTCTAGGAGTTGGACACATACCAAGTTTAGCTCAGTTCTGGGCATCTTTGAAATACCTATACAAACTTGTTCCTACATAGTAACTTGCAACATTGAATGAGAATGTGCTTGCTTGCAGCAACTTGCTATATGATCTGAATGCCCGAATAGGGAATCTGTGTCAAAACTTTGTTAGGAATTCTGTGATCCTTACTAGCTGGAAGTAAGGGAGATGGGGCATGAAGTTATTTCTAGGAGTTGGACACATACCAAGTTTAGCTCAGTTCTGGGCATCTTTGAAATACCTATACAAACTTGTTCCTACATAGTAACTTGCATCGTTAAGGAGAATGTGCTTGCTTACAGCAACGTGCTATATGTTCTGAATGCCCGAATTGGGAATCTGTGTCAAAACTTTGTTAGGAATTATGTGATCCTTACTAGCTGGAAGTAAGGGAGATGGGGCATGAAGTTATTTCTAGGAGTTGGACACATACCAAGTTTAGCTCAGTTCTGGGCATCTTTGAAATACCTATACAAACTTGTTGCTACATAGTAACTTGCATCGTTAATGAGAATGTGCTTGCTTACAGCAACGTGCTATATGTTCTGAATGCCCGAATTGGGAATCTGTGTCAAAACTTTGTTAGGAATTATGTGATCCTTACTAGCTGGAAGTAAGGGAGATGGGGCATGAAGTTATTTCTAGGAGTTGGACACATACCAAGTTTAGCTCAGTTCTGGGCATCTTTGAAATACCTATACAAACTTGTTCCTACATAGTAACTTGCATCTTTGAATGAGAATCTGCTTGCTTTCAGCAACGTGCTATATGTTCTGAATGCCCGAATTGGGAATCTGTGTCAAAACTTTGTTAGGAATTATGTGATCCTTACTAGCTGGAAGTAAGGGAGATGGGGCATGAAGTTATTTCTAGGAGTTGGACACATACCAAGTTTAGCTCAGTTCTGGGCATCTTTGAAATACCTATACAAACTTGTTCCTACATAGTAACTTGCATCTTTGAATGAGAATGTGCTTGCTTACAGCAACGTGCTATATGTTCTGAATGCCCGAATTGGCAATCTGTGTCAAAACTTTGTTAGGAATTATGTGATCCGTACTAGCTGGAAGTAAGGGAGATGGGGCATGAAGTTATTTCTAGGAGTTGGACACATACCAAGTTTAGCTCAGTTCTGGGCATCTTTGAAATACCTATACAAACTTGTTCCTACATAGTAACTTGCATCTTTGAATGAGAATCTGCTTGCTTACAGCAACGTGCTATATGTTCTGAATGCCCGAATTGGGAATCTGTGTCAAAACTTTGTTAGGAATTATGTGATCCTTACTAGCTGGAAGTAAGGGAGATGGGGCATGAAGTTATTTCTAGGAGTTGGACACATACCAAGTTTAGCTCAGTTCTGGGCATCTTTGAAATACCTATACAAACTTGTTCCTACATAGTAACTTGCAACTTTGAATGAGAATCTGCTTGCTTACAGCAACGTGCTATATGTTCCTAATGCCCGAATTGGGAATCTGTGTCAAAACTTTGTTAGGAATTATGTGATCCTTACTAGCTGGAAGTAAGGGAGATGGGGCATGAAGTTATTTCTAGGAGTTGGACACATACCAAGTTTAGCTCAGTTCTGGGCATCTTTGAAATACCTATACAAACTTGTTCCTACATAGTAACTTGCATCTTTGAATGAGAATGTGCTTGCTTACAGCAACGTGCTATATGTTCTGAATGCCCGAATTGGCAATCTGTGTCAAAACTTTGTTAGGAATTATGTGATCCTTACTAGCTGGAAGTAAGGGAGATGGGGCATGAAGTTATTTCTAGGAGTTGGACACATACCAAGTTTAGCTCAGTTCTGGGCATCTTTGAAATACCTATACAAACTTGTTCCTACATAGTAACTTGCATCTTTGAATGAGAATCTGCTTGCTTACAGCAACGTGCTATATGTTCTGAATGCCCGAATTGGGAATCTGTGTCAAAACTTTGTTAGGAATTATGTGATCCTTACTAGCTGGAAGTAAGGGAGATGGGACATGAAGTTATTTCTAGGAGTTGGACACATACCAAGTTTAGCTCAGTTCTGGGCATCTTTGAAATACCTATACAAACTTGTTCCTACATAGTAACTTCCAACTTTGAATGAGAATCTGCTTGCTTACAGCAACGTGCTATATGTTCTGAATGCCCGAATTGGGAATCTGTGTCAAAACTTTGTTAGGAATTATGTGATCCTTACTAGCTGGAAGTAAGGGAGATGGGGCATGAAGTTATTTCTAGGAGTTGGACACATACCAAGTTTAGCTCAGTTCTGGGCATCTTTGAAATACCTATACAAACTTGTTCCTACATAGTAACTTGCAACTTTGAATGAGAATGTGCTTGCTTACAGCAACGGGCTATATGTTCTGAATGCCCGAATTGGGAATCTGTGTCAAAACTTTGTTAGGAATTATGTGATCCTTACTAGCTGGAAGTAAGGGAGATGGGGCATGAAGTTATTTCTAGGAGTTGGACACATACCAAGTTTAGCTCAGTTCTGGGCATCTTTGAAATACCTATACAAACTTGTTCCTACATAGTAACTTGCAACTTTGAATGAGAATGTGCTTGCTTGCAGCAACTTGCTATATGTTCTGAATGCCCGAATTGGGAATCTCTGTCAAAACTTTGTTAGGAATTATGTGATCCTTACTAGCTGGAAGTAAGGGAGATGGGGCATGAAGTTATTTCTAGGAGTTGGACACATACCAAGTTTAGCTCAGTTCTGGGCATCTTTGAAATACCTATACAAACTTGTTCCTACATAGTAACTTGCATCGTTAAGGAGAATGTGCTTGCTTACAGCAACGTGCTATATGTTCTGAATGCCCGAATTGGGAATCTGTGTCAAAACTTTGTTAGGAATTATGTGATCCTTACTAGCTGGAAGTAAGGGAGATGGGGCATGAAGTTATTTCTAGGAGTTGGACACATACCAAGTTTAGCTCAGTTCTGGGCATCTTTGAAATACCTATACAAACTTGTTCCTACATAGTAACTTGCAACTTTGAATGAGAATGTGCTTGCTTTCAGCAACGTGCTATATGTTCTGAATGCCCGAATTGGCAATCTGTGTCAAAACTTTGTTAGGAATTATGTGATCCTTACTAGCTGGAAGTAAGGGAGATGGGGCATGAAGTTATTTCTAGGAGTTGGACACATACCAAGTTTAGCTCAGTTCTGGGCATCTTTGAAATACCTATACAAACTTGTTCCTACATAGTAACTTGCATCTTTGAATGAGAATGTGCTTGCTTACAGCAACGTGCTATATGTTCTGAATGCCCGAATTGGCAATCTGTGTCAAAACTTTGTTAGGAATTATGTGATCCTTACTAGCTGGAAGTAAGGGAGATGGGGCATGAAGTTATTTCTAGGAGTTGGACACATACCAAGTTTAGCTCAGTTCTGGGCATCTTTGAAATACCTATACAAACTTGTTCCTACATAGTAACTTGCATCTTTGAATGAGAATCTGCTTGCTTACAGCAACGTGCTATATGTTCTGAATGCCCGAATTGGGAATCTGTGTCAAAACTTTGTTAGGAATTATGTGATCCTTACTAGCTGGAAGTAAGGGAGATGGGGCATGAAGTTATTTCTAGGAGTTGGACACATACCAAGTTTAGCTCAGTTCTGGGCATCTTTGAAATACCTATACAAACTTGTTCCTACATAGTAACTTGCATCGTTAAGGAGAATGTGCTTGCTTACAGCAACGTGCTATATGTTCTGAATGCCCGAATTGGGAATCTGTGTCAAAACTTTGTTAGGAATTATGTGATCCTTACTAGCTGGAAGTAAGGGAGATGGGGCATGAAGTTATTTCTAGGAGTTGGACACATACCAAGTTTAGCTCAGTTCTGGGCATCTTTGAAATACCTATACAAAATTGTTGCTACATAGTAACTTGCATCGTTAATGAGAATGTGCTTGCTTACAGCAACGTGCTATATGTTCTGAATGCCCGAATTGGGAATCTGTGTCAAAACTTTGTTAGGAATTATGTGATCCTTACTAGCTGGAAGTAAGGGAGATGGGGCATGAAGTTATTTCTAGGAGTTGGACACATACCAAGTTTAGCTCAGTTCTGGGCATCTTTGAAATACCTATACAAACTTGTTCCTACATAGTAACTTGCATCTTTGAATGAGAATCTGCTTGCTTACAGCAACGTGCTATATGTTCTGAATGCCCGAATTGGGAATCTGTGTCAAAACTTTGTTAGGAATTATGTGATCCTTACTAGCTGGAAGTAAGGGAGATGGGGCATGAAGTTATTTCTAGGAGTTGGACACATACCAAGTTTAGCTCAGTTCTGGGCATCTTTGAAATACCTATACAAACTTGTTCCTACATAGTAACTTGCATCTTTAAGGAGAATGTGCTTGCTTACAGCAACGTGCTATATGTTCTGAATGCCCGAATTGGGAATCTGTGTCAAAACTTTGTTAGGAATTATGTGATCCTTACTAGCTGGAAGTAAGGGAGATGGGGCATGAAGTTATTTCTAGGTGTTGGACACATACCAAGTTTAGCTCAGTTCTGGGCATCTTTGAAATACCTATACAAAATTGTTGCTACATAGTAACTTGCATCGTTAATGAGAATGTGCTTGCTTACAGCAACGTGCTATATGTTCTGAATGCCCGAATTGGGAATCTGTGTCAAGACTTTGTTAGGAATTATGTGATCCTTACTAGCTGGAAGTAAGGGAGATGGGGCATGAAGTTATTTCTAGGAGTTGGACACATACCAAGTTTAGCTCAGTTCTGGGCATCTTTGAAATACCTATACAAACTTGTTCCTACATAGTAACTTGCATCTTTGAATGAGAATCTGCTTGCTTTCAGCAACGTGCTATATGTTCTGAATGCCCGAATTGGGAATCTGTGTCAAAACTTTGTTAGGAATTATGTCATCCTTACTAGCTGGAAGTAAGGGAGATGGGGCATGAAGTTATTTCTAGGAGTTGGACACATACCAAGTTTAGCTCAGTTCTGGGCATCTTTGAAATACCTATACAAACTTGTTCCTACATAGTAACTTGCATCTTTGAATGAGAATGTGCTTGCTTACAGCAACGTGCTATATGTTCTGAATGCCCGAATTGGCAATCTGTGTCAAAACTTTGTTAGGAATTATGTGATCCTTACTAGCTGGAAGTAAGGGAGATGGGGCATGAAGTTATTTCTAGGAGTTGGACACATACCAAGTTTAGCTCAGTTCTGGGCATCTTTGAAATACCTATACAAACTTGTTCCTACATAGTAACTTGCATCTTTGAATGAGAATCTGCTTGCTTACAGCAACGTGCTATATGTTCTGAATGCCCGAATTGGGAATCTGTGTCAAAACTTTGTTAGGAATTATGTGATCCTTACTAGCTGGAAGTAAGGGAGATGGGGCATGAAGTTATTTCTAGGAGTTGGACACATACCAAGTTTAGCTCAGTTCTGGGCATCTTTGAAATACCTATACAAACTTTTTCCTACATAGTAACTTGCATCTTTGAATGAGAATCTGCTTGCTTTCAGCAACGTGCTATATGTTCTGAATGCCCGAATTGGGAATCTGTGTCAAAACTTTGTTAGGAATTATGTGATCCTTACTAGCTGGAAGTAAGGGAGATGGGACATGAAGTTATTTCTAGGAGTTGGACACATACCAAGTTTAGCTCAGTTCTGGGCATCTTTGAAATACCTATACAAACTTGTTCCTACATAGTAACTTGCATCTTTGAATGAGAATGTGCTTGCTTACAGCAACGTGCTATATGTTCTGAATGCCCGAATTGGGAATCTGTGTCAAAACTTTGTTAGGAATTATGTGATCCTTACTAGCTGGAAGTAAGGGAGATGGGGCATGAAGTTATTTCTAGGAGTTGGACACATACCAAGTTTAGCTCAGTTCTGGGCATCTTTGAAATACCTATACAAACTTGTTCCTACATAGTAACTTGCAACTTTGAATGAGAATGTGCTTGCTTACAGCAACGGGCTATATGTTCTGAATGCCCGAATTGGGAATCTGTGTCAAAACTTTGTTAGGAATTATGTGATCCTTACTAGCTGGAAGTAAGGGAGATGGGGCATGAAGTTATTTCTAGGAGTTGGACACATACCAAGTTTAGCTCAGTTCTGGGCATCTTTGAAATACCTATACAAACTTGTTCCTACATAGTAACTTGCAACTTTGAATGAGAATGTGCTTGCTTGCAGCAACTTGCTATATGTTCTGAATGCCCGAATTGGGAATCTGTGTCAAAACTTTGTTAGGAATTATGTGATCCTTACTAGCTGGAAGTAAGGGAGATGGGGCATGAAGTTATTTCTAGGAGTTGGACACATACCAAGTTTAGCTCAGTTCTGGGCATCTTTGAAATACCTATACAAACTTGTTCCTACATAGTAACTTGCATCGTTAAGGAGAATGTGCTTGCTTACAGCAACGTGCTATATGTTCTGAATGCCCGAATTGGGAATCTGTGTCAAAACTTTGTTAGGAATTATGTGATCCTTACTAGCTGGAAGTAAGGGAGATGGGGCATGAAGTTATTTCTAGGAGTTGGACACATACCAAGTTTAGCTCAGTTCTGGGCATCTTTGAAATACCTATACAAACTTGTTCCTACATAGTAACTTGCAACTTTGAATGAGAATGTGCTTGCTTACAGCAACGTGCTATATGTTCTGAATGCCCGAATTGGCAATCTGTGTCAAAACTTTGTTAGGAATTATGTGATCCTTACTAGCTGGAAGTAAGGGAGATGGGGCATGAAGTTATTTCTAGGAGTTGGACACATACCAAGTTTAGCTCAGTTCTGGGCATCTTTGAAATACCTATACAAACTTGTTCCTACATAGTAACTTGCATCTTTGAATGAGAATGTGCTTGCTTACAGCAACGTGCTATATGTTCTGAATGCCCGAATTGGCAATCTGTGTCAAAACTTTGTTAGGAATTATGTGATCCTTACTAGCTGGAAGTAAGGGAGATGGGGCATGAAGTTATTTCTAGGAGTTGGACACATACCAAGTTTAGCTCAGTTCTGGGCATCTTTGAAATACCTATACAAACTTGTTCCTACATAGTAACTTGCATCTTTGAATGAGAATCTGCTTGCTTACAGCAACGTGCTATATGTTCTGAATGCCCGAATTGGGAATCTGTGTCAAAACTTTGTTAGGAATTATGTGATCCTTACTAGCTGGAAGTAAGGGAGATGGGGCATGAAGTTATTTCTAGGAGTTGGACACATACCAAGTTTAGCTCAGTTCTGGGCATCTTTGAAATACCTATACAAACTTGTTCCTACATAGTAACTTGCATCGTTAAGGAGAATGTGCTTGCTTACAGCAACGTGCTATATGTTCTGAATGCCCGAATTGGGAATCTGTGTCAAAACTTTGTTAGGAATTATGTGATCCTTACTAGCTGGAAGTAAGGGAGATGGGGCATGAAGTTATTTCTAGGAGTTGGACACATACCAAGTTTAGCTCAGTTCTGGGCATCTTTGAAATACCTATACAAAATTGTTGCTACATAGTAACTTGCATCGTTAATGAGAATGTGCTTGCTTACAGCAACGTGCTATATGTTCTGAATGCCCGAATTGGGAATCTGTGTCAAGACTTTGTTAGGAATTATGTGATCCTTACTAGCTGGAAGTAAGGGAGATGGGGCATGAAGTTATTTCTAGGAGTTGGACACATACCAAGTTTAGCTCAGTTCTGGGCATCTTTGAAATACCTATACAAACTTGTTCCTACATAGTAACTTGCATCTTTGAATGAGAATCTGCTTGCTTTCAGCAACGTGCTATATGTTCTGAATGCCCGAATTGGGAATCTGTGTCAAAACTTTGTTAGGAATTATGTGATCCTTACTAGCTGGAAGTAAGGGAGATGGGGCATGATGTTATTTCTAGGAGTTGGACACATACCAAGTTTAGCTCAGTTCTGGGCATCTTTGAAATACCTATACAAACTTGTTCCTACATAGTAACTTGCATCTTTGAATGAGAATCTGCTTGCTTACAGCAACGTGCTATATGTTCTGAATGCCCGAATTGGCAATCTGTGTCAAAACTTTGTTAGGAATTATGTGATCCTTACTAGCTGGAAGTAAGGGAGATGGGGCATGAAGTTATTTCTAGGAGTTGGACACATACCAAGTTTAGCTCAGTTCTGGGCATCTTTGAAATACCTATACAAACTTGTTCCTACATAGTAACTTGCATCTTTGAATGAGAATCTGCTTGCTTACAGCAACGTGCTATATGTTCTGAATGCCCGAATTGGGAATCTGTGTCAAAACTTTGTTAGGAATTATGTGATCCTTACTAGCTGGAAGTAAGGGAGATGGGGCATGAAGTTATTTCTAGGAGTTGGACACATACCAAGTTTAGCTCAGTTCTGGGCATCTTTGAAATACCTATACAAACTTGTTCCTACATAGTAACTTGCATCGTTAAGGAGAATGTGCTTGCTTACAGCAACGTGCTATATGTTCTGAATGCCCGAATTGGGAATCTGTGTCAAAACTTTGTTAGGAATTATGTGATCCTTACTAGCTGGAAGTAAGGGAGATGGGGCATGAAGTTATTTCTAGGAGTTGGACACATACCAAGTTTAGCTCAGTTCTGGGCATCTTTGAAATACCTATACAAAATTGTTGCTACATAGTAACTTGCATCGTTAATGAGAATGTGCTTGCTTACAGCAACGTGCTATATGTTCTGAATGCCCGAATTGGGAATCTGTGTCAAGACTTTGTTAGGAATTATGTGATCCTTACTAGCTGGAAGTAAGGGAGATGGGGCATGAAGTTATTTCTAGGAGTTGGACACATACCAAGTTTAGCTCAGTTCTGGGCATCTTTGAAATACCTATACAAACTTGTTCCTACATAGTAACTTGCATCTTTGAATGAGAATCTGCTTGCTTTCAGCAACGTGCTATATGTTCTGAATGCCCGAATTGGGAATCTGTGTCAAAACTTTGTTAGGAATTATGTGATCCTTACTAGCTGGAAGTAAGGGAGATGGGGCATGAAGTTATTTCTAGGAGTTGGACACATACCAAGTTTAGCTCAGTTCTGGGCATCTTTGAAATACCTATACAAACTTGTTCCTACATAGTAACTTGCATCTTTGAATGAGAATGTGCTTGCTTACAGCAACGTGCTATATGTTCTGAATGCCCGAATTGGCAATCTGTGTCAAAACTTTGTTAGGAATTATGTGATCCTTACTAGCTGGAAGTAAGGGAGATGGGGCATGAAGTTATTTCTAGGAGTTGGACACATACCAAGTTTAGCTCAGTTCTGGGCATCTTTGAAATACCTATACAAACTTGTTCCTACATAGTAACTTGCATCTTTGAATGAGAATCTGCTTGCTTACAGCAACGTGCTATATGTTCTGAATGCCCGAATTGGGAATCTGTGTCAAAACTTTGTTAGGAATTATGTGATCCTTACTAGCTGGAAGTAAGGGAGATGGGGCATGAAGTTATTTCTAGGAGTTGGACACATACCAAGTTTAGCTCAGTTCTGGGCATCTTTGAAATACCTATACAAACTTGTTCCTACATAGTAACTTGCAACTTTGAATGAGAATGTGCTTGCTTACAGCAACGTGCTATATGTTCTGAATGCCCGAATTGGCAATCTGTGTCAAAACTTTGTTAGGAATTATGTGATCCTTACTAGCTGGAAGTAAGGGAGATGGGGCATGAAGTTATTTCTAGGAGTTGGACACATACCAAGTTTAGCTCAGTTCTGGGCATCTTTGAAATACCTATACAAACTTGTTCCTACATAGTAACTTGCATCTTTGAATGAGAATCTGCTTGCTTACAGCAACGTGCTATATGTTCTGAATGCCCGAATTGGGAATCTGTGTCAAAACTTTGTTAGGAATTATGTGATCCTTACTAGCTGGAAGTAAGGGAGATGGGGCATGAAGTTATTTCTAGGAGTTGGACACATACCAAGTTTAGCTCAGTTCTGGGCATCTTTGAAATACCTATACAAACTTGTTCCTACATAGTAACTTGCAACTTTGAATGAGAATGTGCTTGCTTACAGCAACGTGCTATATGTTCTGAATGCCCGAATTGGGAATCTGTGTCAAATCTTTGTTAGGAATTATGTGATCCTTACTAGCTGGAAGTAAGGGAGATGGGGCATGAAGTTATTTCTAGGAGTTGGACATATACCAAGTTTAGATCAGTTCTGGGCATCTTTGAAATACCTATACAAACTTGTTCCTACATAGTAACTTGCAACTTTGAATGAGAATGTGCTTGCTTGCAGCAACGTGCTATATGTTCTGAATGCCCGAATTGGGAATCTGTGTCAAAACTTTGTTAGGAATTATGTGATCCTTACTAGCTAGAAGTAAGGGAGATGGGGCATGAAGTTATTTCTAGGAGTTGGACACATACCAAGTTTAGCTCAGTTCTGGGCATCTTTGAAATACCTATAGAAACTTGTTCCTACATAGTAACTTGCATCTTTGAATGAGAATGTGCTTGCTTACAGCAACGTGCTATATGTTCTGAATGCCCGAATTGGCAATCTGTGTCAAAACTTTGTTAGGAATTATGTGATCCTTACTAGCTGGAAGTAAGGGAGATGGGGCATGAAGTTATTTCTAGGAGTTGGACACATACCAAGTTTAGCTCAGTTCTGGGCATCTTTGAAATACCTATACAAACTTGTTCCTACATAGTAACTTGCATCTTTAATGGGAATCTGCTTGCTTACAGCAACGTGCTATATGTTCTGAATGCCCGATTTGGGAATCTGTGTCAAAACTTTGATAGGAATTATGTGATCCTTACTAGCTGGAAGTAAGGGAGATGGGGCATGAAGTTATTTCTAGGAGTTGGACACATACCAAGATTAGCTCAGTTCTGGGCATCTTTGAAATACCTATACAAACTTGTTCCTACATAGTAACTTGAAACTTTGAATGAGAATGTGCTTGCTTGCAGCAACGTGCTATATGTTCTGAATGCCCGATTTGGGAATCTGTGTCAAATCTTTGTTAGGAATTATGTGATCCTTACTAGCTGGAAGTAAGGGAGATGGAGCATGAAGTTATTTCTAGGAGTTGGACACATACCAAGTTTAGCTCAGTTCTGGGCATCTTTGAAATACCTATACAAACTTGTTCCTACATAGTAACTTGCATCTTTGAATGAGAATGTGCTTGCTTACAGCAACGGGCTATATGTTCTGAATGCCCGAATTGGCAATCTGTGTCAAAACTTTGTTAGGAATTATGTGATCCTTACTAGCTGGAAGTAAGGGAGATGGGGCATGAAGTTATTTCTAGGAGATGGACACATACCAAGTTTAGCTCAGTTCTGGGCATCTTTGAAATACCTATACAAACTTGTTCCTACATAGTAACTTGCATCTTTGAATGAGAATCTGCTTGCTTACAGCAACGTGCTATATGTTCTGAATGCCCGAATTGGGAATCTGTGTCAAAACTTTGTTAGGAATTATGTGATCCTTACTAGCTGGAAGTAAGGGAGATGGGGCATGAAGTTATTTCTAGGAGTTGGACACATACCAAGTTTAGCTCAGTTCTGGGCATCTTTGAAATACCTATACAAACTTGTTCCTACATAGTAACTTGCAACTTTGAATGAGAATGTGCTTGCTTACAGCAACGTGCTATATGTTCTGAATGCCCGAATTGGGAATCTGTGTCAAAACTTTGTTAGGAATTATGTGATCCTTACTAGCTGGAAGTAAGGGAGATGGGGCATGAAGTTATTTCTAGGAGTTGGACACATACCAAGTTTAGCTCAGTTCTGGGCATCTTTGAAATACCTATACAAACTTGTTCCTACATAGTAACTTGCAACTTTGAATGAGAATCTGCTTGCTTACAGCAAGGTGCTATATGTTCTGAATGCCCGAATTGGGAATCTGTGTCAAAACTTTGTTAGGAATTATGTGATCCTTACTAGCTGGAAGTAAGGGAGATGGGGCATGAAGTTATTTCTAGACGTTGGACACATACCAAGTTTAGCTCAGTTCTGGGCATCTTTGAAATACCTATACAAACTTGTTCCTACATAGTAACTTGCAACTTTGAATGAGAATGTGCTTGCTTGCAGCAACGTGCTATATGTTCTGAATGCCCGATTTGGGAATCTGTGTCAAAACTTTGTTAGGAATTATGTGATCCTTACTAGCTGGAAGTAAGGGAGATGGAGCATGAAGTTATTTCTAGGAGTTCGACACATACCAAGTTTAGCTCAGTTCTGGGCATCTTTGAAATACCTATACAAACTTGTGCCTACATAGTAACTTGCAACTTTGAATGAGAATGTGCTTGCCTACAGCAACGTGCTATATGTTCTGAATGCCCGAATTGGGAATCTGTGTCAAATCTTTGTTAGGAAATATGTGATCCTTACAAGCTGGAAGTAAGGGAGATGGGGCATGAAGTTATTTCTAGGAGTTGGACACATACCAAGTTTAGCTCAGTTCTGGGCATCTTTGAAATACCTATACAAACTTGTTCCTACATAGTAACTTGCAACTTTGAATGAGAATGTGCTTGCCTACAGCAACGTGCTATATGTTCTGAATGCCCGAATTGGAAATCTGTGTCAAAACTTTGTTAGGAATTATGTGATCCTTACTAGCTGGAAGTAAGGGAGATGGGGCATGAAGTTATTTCTAGGAGTTGGACACATACCAAGTTTAGCTCAGTTCTGGGCATCTTTGAAATACCTATACAAACTTGTTCCTACATAGTAACTTGCAACTTTGAATGAGAATGTGCTTGCCTACAGCAACGTGCTATATGTTCTGAAAGCCCGAATTGGGAATCTGTGTCAAAACTTTGTTAGGAATTATGTGATCCTTACTAGCTGGAAGTAAGGGAGATGGGGCATGAAGTTATTTCTAGGAGTTGGACACATACGAAGTTTAGCTCAGTTCTGGGCATCTTTGAAATACCTATACAAACTTGTTCCTACATAGTAACTTGCAACTTTGAATGAGAATGTGCTTGCTTACAGCAACGTGCTATATGTTCTGAATGCCCGAATTGGGAATCTGTGTCAAAACTTTGTTAGGAATTATGTGATCCTTACTAGCTGGAAGTAAGGGAGATGGGGCATGAAGTTATTTCTTGGAGTTGGAGACATACCAAGTTTAGCTCAGTTCTGGGCATCTTTGAAATACCTATACAAACTTGTTCCTACATAGTAACTTGCATCTTTGAATGAGAATGTGCTTGCTTACAGCAACGTGCTATATGTTCTGAATGCCCGAATTGGCAATCTGTGTCAAAACTTTGTTAGGAATTATGTGATCCTTACTAGCTGGAAGTAAGGGAGATGGGGCATGAAGTTATTTCTAGGAGTTGGACACATACCAAGTTTAGCTCAGTTCTGGGCATCTTTGAAATACCTATACAAACTTGTTCCTACATAGTAACTTGCAACTTTGAATGAAAATGTGCTTGCTTACAGCAACGTGCTATATGTTCTGAATGCCCGAATTGGGAATCTGTGTCAAAACTTTGTTAGGAATTATGTGATCCTTACTAGCTGGAAGTAAGGGAGATGGGGCATGAAGTTATTTCTAGGAGTTGGACACATACCAAGTTTAGCTCAGTTCTGGGCATCTTTGAAATACCTATACAAACTTGTTCCTACATAGTAACTTGCAACTTTGAATGAAAATGTGCTTGCTTACAGCAACGTGCTATATGTTCTGAATGCCCGAATTGGGAATCTGTGTCAAAACTTTGTTAGGAATTATGTGATCCTTACTAGCTGGAAGTAAGGGAGATGGGGCATGAAGTTATTTCTAGGAGTTGGACACATACCAAGTTTAGCTCAGTTCTGGGCATCTTTGAAATACCTATACAAACTTGTTCCTACATAGTAACTTGCAACTTTGAATGAAAATGTGCTTGCTTACAGCAACGTGCTATATGTTCTGAATGCCCGAATTGGGAATCTGTGTCAAAACTTTGTTAGGAATTATGTGATCCTTACTAGCTGGAAGTAAGGGAGATGGGGCATGAAGTTACTTCTAGGAGTTGGACACATACCAAGTTTAGCTCAGTTCTGGGCATCTTTGAAATACCTATACAAACTTGTTCCTACATAGTAACTTGCAACTTTGAATGAGAATGTGCTTGCTTACAGCAACGTGCTATATGTTCTGAATGCCCGAATTGGGAATCTGTGTCAAAACTTTGTTAGGAATTATGTGATCCGTACTAGCTGGAAGTAAGGCAGATGGGGCATGAAGTTATTTCTTGGAGTTGGAGACATACCAAGTGTAGCTCAGTTCTGGGCATCTTTGAAATACCTATACAAACTTGTTCCTACATAGTAACTTGCATCTTTGAATGAGAATGTGATTGCTTACAGCAACGTGCTATATGTTCTGAATGCCCGAATTGGCAATCTGTCAAAACTTTATTAGGAATTATGTGATCCTTACTAGCTGGAAGTAAGGGAGATGGGGCATGAAGTTATTTCTAGGAGTTGGACACATACCAAGTTTAGCTCAGTTCTGGGCATCTTTGAAATACCTATACAAACTTGTTCCTACATAGTAACTTGCATCTTTGAATGAGAATCTGCTTGCTTACAACAACGTGCTATATGTTCTGAATGCCCGAATTGGGAATCTGTGTCAAAACTTTGTTAGGAATTATGTGATCCTTACTAGCTGGAAGTAAGGGAGATGGGGCATGAAGTTATTTCTAGGAGTTGGACACATACCAAGTTTAGCTCAGTTCTGGGCATCTTTGAAATACCTATACAAACTTGTTCCTACATAGTAACTTGCAACTTTGAATGAGAATGTGCTTGCTTACAGCAACGTGCTATATGTTCTGAATGCCCGAATTGGGAATCTGTGTCAAAACTTTGTTAGGAATTATGTGATCCTTACTAGCTGGAAGTAAGGGAGATGGGGCATGAAGTTATTTCTTGGAGTTCGACACATACCAAGTTTAGCTCAGTTCTGGGCATCTTTGAAATACCTATACAAACTTGTTCCTACCTAGTAACTTGCATCTTTGAATGAGAATCAGCTTGCTTACAGCAACGTGCTATATGTTCTGAATGCCCGAATAGGGAATCTGTGTCAAAACTTTGTTAGGAATTATGTGATCCTTACTAGCTGGAAGTAAGGGAGATGGGGCATGAAGTTATTTCTAGGAGTTGGACACATACCAAGTTTAGCTCAGTTCTGGGCATCTTTGAAATACCTATACAAACTTGTTCCTACATAGTAACTTGCAACTTTCAATGAGAATGTGCTTGCTTACAGCAACGTGCTATATGTTCTGAATGCCCGAATTGGGAATCTGTGTCAAAACTTTGTTAGGAATTATGTGATCCTTACTAGCTGGAAGTAAGGGAGATGGGGCATGAAGTTATTTCTAGGAGTTGGACACATACCAAGTTTAGCTCAGTTCTGGGCATCTTTGAAATACCTATACAAACTTGTTCCTACATAGTAACTTGCAACTTTGAATGAGAATGTGCTTGCTTACAGCAACGTGCTATGTGTTCTGTATGCCCGAATTGGCAATCTGTGTCAAAACTTTGTTAGGAATTATGTGATCCTTACTAGCTGGAAGTAAGGGAGATGGGGCATGAAGTTATTTCTAGGAGTTGGACACATACCAAGTTTAGCTCAGTTCTGGGCATCTTTGAAATACCTATACAAACTTGTTCCTACATAGTAACTTGCAACTTTGAATGAGAATGTGCTTGCTTACAGCAACGTGCTATATGTTCTGAATGCCCGAATTGGGAATCTGTGTCAAATCTTTGTTAGGAATTATGTGATCCTTACTAGCTGGAAGTAAGGGAGATGGGGCATGAAGTTATTTCTAGGAGTTGGACATATACCAAGTTTAGATCAGTTCTGGGCATCTTTGAAATACCTATACAAACTTGTTCCTACATAGTAACTTGCAACTTTGAATGAGAATGTGCTTGCTTGCAGCAACGTGCTATATGTTCTGAATGCCCGAATTGGGAATCTGTGTCAAAACTTTGTTAGGAATTATGTGATCCTTACTAGCTAGAAGTAAGGGAGATGGGGCATGAAGTTATTTCTAGGAGTTGGACACATACCAAGTTTAGCTCAGTTCTGGGCATCTTTGAAATACCTATAGAAACTTGTTCCTACATAGTAACTTGCATCTTTGAATGAGAATGTGCTTGCTTACAGCAACGTGCTATATGTTCTGAATGCCCGAATTGGCAATCTGTGTCAAAACTTTGTTAGGAATTATGTGATCCTTACTAGCTGGAAGTAAGGGAGATGGGGCATGAAGTTATTTCTAGGAGTTGGACACATACCAAGTTTAGCTCAGTTCTGGGCATCTTTGAAATACCTATACAAACTTGTTCCTACATAGTAACTTGCATCTTTAATGGGAATCTGCTTGCTTACAGCAACGTGCTATATGTTCTGAATGCCCGATTTGGGAATCTGTGTCAAAACTTTGATAGGAATTATGTGATCCTTACTAGCTGGAAGTAAGGGAGATGGGGCATGAAGTTATTTCTAGGAGTTGGACACATACCAAGATTAGCTCAGTTCTGGGCATCTTTGAAATACCTATACAAACTTGTTCCTACATAGTAACTTGCAACTTTGAATGAGAATGTGCTTGCTTGCAGCAACGTGCTATATGTTCTGAATGCCCGATTTGGGAATCTGTGTCAAATCTTTGTTAGGAATTATGTGATCCTTACTAGCTGGAAGTAAGGGAGATGGAGCATGAAGTTATTTCTAGGAGTTGGACACATACCAAGTTTAGCTCAGTTCTGGGCATCTTTGAAATACCTATACAAACTTGTTCCTACATAGTAACTTGCATCTTTGAATGAGAATGTGCTTGCTTACAGCAACGGGCTATATGTTCTGAATGCCCGAATTGGCAATCTGTGTCAAAACTTTGTTAGGAATTATGTGATCCTTACTAGCTGGAAGTAAGGGAGATGGGGCATGAAGTTATTTCTAGGAGATGGACACATACCAAGTTTAGCTCAGTTCTGGGCATCTTTGAAATACCTATACAAACTTGTTCCTACATAGTAACTTGCATCTTTGAATGAGAATCTGCTTGCTTACAGCAACGTGCTATATGTTCTGAATGCCCGAATTGGGAATCTGTGTCAAAACTTTGTTAGGAATTATGTGATCCTTACTAGCTGGAAGTAAGGGAGATGGGGCATGAAGTTATTTCTAGGAGTTGGACACATACCAAGTTTAGCTCAGTTCTGGGCATCTTTGAAATACCTATACAAACTTGTTCCTACATAGTAACTTGCAACTTTGAATGAGAATGTGCTTGCTTACAGCAACGTGCTATATGTTCTGAATGCCCGAATTGGGAATCTGTGTCAAAACTTTGTTAGGAATTATGTGATCCTTACTAGCTGGAAGTAAGGGAGATGGGGCATGAAGTTATTTCTAGGAGTTGGACACATACCAAGTTTAGCTCAGTTCTGGGCATCTTTGAAATACCTATACAAACTTGTTCCTACATAGTAACTTGCAACTTTGAATGAGAATGTGCTTGCTTACAGCAAGGTGCTATATGTTCTGAATGCCCGAATTGGGAATCTGTGTCAAAACTTTGTTAGGAATTATGTGATCCTTACTAGCTGGAAGTAAGGGAGATGGGGCATGAAGTTATTTCTAGACGTTGGACACATACCAAGTTTAGCTCAGTTCTGGGCATCTTTGAAATACCTATACAAACTTGTTCCTACATAGTAACTTGCAACTTTGAATGAGAATGTGCTTGCTTGCAGCAACGTGCTATATGTTCTGAATGCCCGATTTGGGAATCTGTGTCAAAACTTTGTTAGGAATTATGTGATCCTTACTAGCTGGAAGTAAGGGAGATGGAGCATGAAGTTATTTCTAGGAGTTCGACACATACCAAGTTTAGCTCAGTTCTGGGCATCTTTGAAATACCTATACAAACTTGTGCCTACATAGTAACTTGCAACTTTGAATGAGAATGTGCTTGCCTACAGCAACGTGCTATATGTTCTGAATGCCCGAATTGGGAATCTGTGTCAAATCTTTGTTAGGAAATATGTGATCCTTACAAGCTGGAAGTAAGGGAGATGGGGCATGAAGTTATTTCTAGGAGTTGGACACATACCAAGTTTAGCTCAGTTCTGGGCATCTTTGAAATACCTATACAAACTTGTTCCTACATAGTAACTTGCAACTTTGAATGAGAATGTGCTTGCCTACAGCAACGTGCTATATGTTCTGAATGCCCGAATTGGAAATCTGTGTCAAAACTTTGTTAGGAATTATGTGATCCTTACTAGCTGGAAGTAAGGGAGATGGGGCATGAAGTTATTTCTAGGAGTTGGACACATACCAAGTTTAGCTCAGTTCTGGGCATCTTTGAAATACCTATACAAACTTGTTCCTACATAGTAACTTGCAACTTTGAATGAGAATGTGCTTGCCTACAGCAACGTGCTATATGTTCTGAAAGCCCGAATTGGGAATCTGTGTCAAAACTTTGTTAGGAATTATGTGATCCTTACTAGCTGGAAGTAAGGGAGATGGGGCATGAAGTTATTTCTAGGAGTTGGACACATACGAAGTTTAGCTCAGTTCTGGGCATCTTTGAAATACCTATACAAACTTGTTCCTACATAGTAACTTGCAACTTTGAATGAGAATGTGCTTGCTTACAGCAACGTGCTATATGTTCTGAATGCCCGAATTGGGAATCTGTGTCAAAACTTTGTTAGGAATTATGTGATCCTTACTAGCTGGAAGTAAGGGAGATGGGGCATGAAGTTATTTCTTGGAGTTGGAGACATACCAAGTTTAGCTCAGTTCTGGGCATCTTTGAAATACCTATACAAACTTGTTCCTACATAGTAACTTGCATCTTTGAATGAGAATGTGCTTGCTTACAGCAACGTGCTATATGTTCTGAATGCCCGAATTGGCAATCTGTGTCAAAACTTTGTTAGGAATTATGTGATCCTTACTAGCTGGAAGTAAGGGAGATGGGGCATGAAGTTATTTCTAGGAGTTGGACACATACCAAGTTTAGCTCAGTTCTGGGCATCTTTGAAATACCTATACAAACTTGTTCCTACATAGTAACTTGCAACTTTGAATGAAAATGTGCTTGCTTACAGCAACGTGCTATATGTTCTGAATGCCCGAATTGGGAATCTGTGTCAAAACTTTGTTAGGAATTATGTGATCCTTACTAGCTGGAAGTAAGGGAGATGGGGCATGAAGTTATTTCTAGGAGTTGGACACATACCAAGTTTAGCTCAGTTCTGGGCATCTTTGAAATACCTATACAAACTTGTTCCTACATAGTAACTTGCAACTTTGAATGAAAATGTGCTTGCTTACAGCAACGTGCTATATGTTCTGAATGCCCGAATTGGGAATCTGTGTCAAAACTTTGTTAGGAATTATGTGATCCTTACTAGCTGGAAGTAAGGGAGATGGGGCATGAAGTTATTTCTAGGAGTTGGACACATACCAAGTTTAGCTCAGTTCTGGGCATCTTTGAAATACCTATACAAACTTGTTCCTACATAGTAACTTGCAACTTTGAATGAAAATGTGCTTGCTTACAGCAACGTGCTATATGTTCTGAATGCCCGAATTGGGAATCTGTGTCAAAACTTTGTTAGGAATTATGTGATCCTTACTAGCTGGAAGTAAGGGAGATGGGGCATGAAGTTACTTCTAGGAGTTGGACACATACCAAGTTTAGCTCAGTTCTGGGCATCTTTGAAATACCTATACAAACTTGTTCCTACATAGTAACTTGCAACTTTGAATGAGAATGTGCTTGCTTACAGCAACGTGCTATATGTTCTGAATGCCCGAATTGGGAATCTGTGTCAAAACTTTGTTAGGAATTATGTGATCTGTACTAGCTGGAAGTAAGGCAGATGGGGCATGAAGTTATTTCTTGGAGTTGGAGACATACCAAGTGTAGCTCAGTTCTGGGCATCTTTGAAATACCTATACAAACTTGTTCCTACATAGTAACTTGCATCTTTGAATGAGAATGTGATTGCTTACAGCAACGTGCTATATGTTCTGAATGCCCGAATTGGCAATCTGTCAAAACTTTATTAGGAATTATGTGATCCTTACTAGCTGGAAGTAAGGGAGATGGGGCATGAAGTTATTTCTAGGAGTTGGACACATACCAAGTTTAGCTCAGTTCTGGGCATCTTTGAAATACCTATACAAACTTGTTCCTACATAGTAACTTGCATCTTTGAATGAGAATCTGCTTGCTTACAACAACGTGCTATATGTTCTGAATGCCCGAATTGGGAATCTGTGTCAAAACTTTGTTAGGAATTATGTGATCCTTACTAGCTGGAAGTAAGGGAGATGGGGCATGAAGTTATTTCTAGGAGTTGGACACATACCAAGTTTAGCTCAGTTCTGGGCATCTTTGAAATACCTATACAAACTTGTTCCTACATAGTAACTTGCAACTTTGAATGAGAATGTGCTTGCTTACAGCAACGTGCTATATGTTCTGAATGCCCGAATTGGGAATCTGTGTCAAAACTTTGTTAGGAATTATGTGATCCTTACTAGCTGGAAGTAAGGGAGATGGGGCATGAAGTTATTTCTTGGAGTTCGACACATACCAAGTTTAGCTCAGTTCTGGGCATCTTTGAAATACCTATACAAACTTGTTCCTACCTAGTAACTTGCATCTTTGAATGAGAATCAGCTTGCTTACAGCAACGTGCTATATGTTCTGAATGCCCGAATAGGGAATCTGTGTCAAAACTTTGTTAGGAATTATGTGATCCTTACTAGCTGGAAGTAAGGGAGATGGGGCATGAAGTTATTTCTAGGAGTTGGACACATACCAAGTTTAGCTCAGTTCTGGGCATCTTTGAAATACCTATACAAACTTGTTCCTACATAGTAACTTGCAACTTTGAATGAGAATGTGCTTGCTTACAGCAACGTGCTATGTGTTCTGTATGCCCGAATTGGCAATCTGTGTCAAAACTTTGTTAGGAATTATGTGATCCTTACTAGCTGGAAGTAAGGGAGATGGGGCATGAAGTTATTTCTAGGAGTTGGACACATACCAAGTTTAGCTCAGTTCTGGGCATCTTTGAAATACCTATACAAACTTGTTCCTACATAGTAACTTGCAACTTTGAATGAGAATGTGCTTGCTTACAGCAACGTGCTATGTGTTCTGAATGCCCGAATTGGGAATCTGTGTCAAAATTTGTTAGGAATTATGTGATCCTTACTAGCTGGAAGTAAGGGAGATGGGGCATGAAGTTATTTCTAGGAGTTGGACACATACCAAGTTTAGCTCAGTTCTGGGCATCTTTGAAATACCTATACAAACTTGTTCCTACATAGTAACTTGCAACTTTGAATGAGAATCTGCTTGCTTACAGCAACGTGGTATGTGTTCTGAATGCCCGAATTGGCAATCTGTGTCAAAACTTTGTTAGGAATTATGTGATCCTTACTAGCTGGAAGTAAGGGAGATGGGGCATGAAGTTATTTCTAGGAGTTGGACACATACCAAGTTTAGCTCAGTTCTGGGCATCTTTGAAATACCTATACAAACTTGTTCCTACATAGTAACTTGCATCTTTGAATGAGAATCTGCTTGCTTACAGCAACGTGCTATATGTTCTGAATGCCCGAATTGGCAATCTGTGTCAAAACTTTGTTAGGAATTATGTGATCCTTACTAGCTGGAAGTAAGGGAGATGGGGCATGAAGTTATTTCTAGGAGTTGGACACATACCAAGTTGAGCTCAGTTCTGGGCATCTTTGAAATACCTATACAAACTTGTTCCTACATAGTAACTTGCATCTTTGAATGAGAATGTGCTTGCTTACAGCAACGTGCTATATGTTCTGAATGCCCGAATTGGGAATCTGTGTCAAAACTTTGTTAGGAATTATGTCATCCTTACAAGCTGGAAGTAAGGGAGATGGGGCATGAAGTTATTTCTAGGAGTTGGACACATACCAAGTTTAGCTCAGTTCTGGGCATCTTTGAAATACCTATACAAACTTGTTCCTACATAGTAACTTGCATCTTTGAATGAGAATGTGCCTGCTTACAGCAACGTGCTATATGTTCTGAATGCCCGAATTGGGAATCTGTGTCAAAACTTTGTTAGGAATTATGCCATCCTTACTAGCTGGAAGTAAGCGAGATGGGGCATGAAGTTATTTCTAGGAGTTGGACACATACCAAGTTTAGCTCAGTTCTGGGCATCTTTGAAATACCTATACAAACTTGTTCCTACATAGTAACTTGCAACTTTGAATGAGAATCTGCTTGCTTACAGCAACGTGCTATATGTTCTGAATGCCCGAATTGGGAATCTGTGTCAAAACTTTGTTAGTAATTATGTGATCCTTACTAGCTGGAAGTAAGGGAGATGGGGCATGAAGTTATTTCTAGGAGATGGACACATACCAAGTTTAGCTCAGTTCTGGGCATCTTTGAAATACCTATACAAACTTGTTCCTACATAGTAACTTGCATCTTTGAATGAGAATGTGCTTGCTTACAGCAACGTGCTATATGTTCTGAATGCCCGAATAGGGAATCTGTGTCAAAACTTTGTTAGGAATTATGTGATCCTTACTAGCTGGAAGTAAGGGAGATGGGGCATGAAGTTATTTCTAGGAGTTGGACACATACCAAGTTTAGCTCAGTTCTGGGCATCTTTGAAATACCTATACAAACTTCTTCCTACCTAGTAACTTGCATCTTTGAATGAGAATCTGCTTGCTTACAGCAACGTGCTATATGTTCTGAATGCCCGAATTGGGAATCTGTGTCAAAACTTTGTTAGGAATTATGTGATCCTTACTAGCTGGAAGTAAGGGAGATGGGGCCTGAAGTTATTTCTAGGAGTTGGACACATACCAAGTTTAGCTCAGTTCTGGGCATTTTTGAAATAACTATACAAACTTGTTGCTACCTAGTAACTTGCATCTTTGAATGAGAATCTGCTTGCTTACAGCAACGTGCTATATGTTCTGAATGTTCCTAACAAAGTTTTGACACAGATTCCCAATTCGGGCATCTGTGTCAAACCTTTGTTAGGAATTATGTGATCCTTACTAGCTGGAAGTAAGGGAGATGGGGCATGAAGTTATTTCTAGGAGTTGGACACATACCAAGTTTAGCTCAGTTCTGGGCATCTTTGAAATACCTATACAAACTTCTTCCTACATAGTAACTTGCAACTTTGAATGAGAATCTGCTTACTTACAGCAACGTGCTATATGTTCTGAATGCCCGAATTGGGAATCTGTTTCAAAACTTTGTTAGGAATTATGTGATCCTTACTAGCTGGAAGTAAGGGAGATGGGGCATGAAGTTATTTCTAGGAGTTGGACACATACCAAGTTTAGCTCAGTTCTGGGCATCTTTGAAATACCTATACAAACTTGTTCCTACATAGTAACTTGCATCTTTGAATGAGAATGTGCTTGCTTAGAGCAACGTGCTATATGTTCTGAATGCCCGAATTGGGAATCTGTGTCAAAACTTTGTTAGGAATTATGTCATCCTTACTAGCTGGAAGTAAGGGAGATGGAGCATGAAGTTATTTCTAGGAGTTGGACACATACCAAGTTTAGCTCAGTTCTGGGCATCTTTGAAATACCTATACAAACTTGTTCCTACATAGTAACTTGCAACTTTGAATGAGAATCTGCTTGCTTACAGCAACGTGCTATATGTTCTGAATGCCCGAATTGGGAATCTGTGTCAAAACTTTGTTAGGAATTATGTGATCCTTACTAGCTGGAAGTAAGGGAGATGGGGCATGAAGTTATTTCTAGGAGTTGGACACATACCAAGTTTAGCTCAGTTCTGGGCATCTTTGAAATACCTATACAAACTTGTTCCTACATAGTAACTTGCATCTTTGAATGAGAATCTGCTTGCTTACAGCAACGTGCTATATGTTCTGAATGCCCGAATTGGCAATCTGTGTCAAAACTTTGTTAGGAATTATGTGATCCTTACTAGCTGGAAGTAAGGGAGATGGGGCATGAAGTTATTTCTAGGAGTTGGACACATACCAAGTTTAGCTCAGTTCTGGGCATCTTTGAAATACCTATACAAACTTGTTCCTACATAGTAACTTGCAACTTTGAATGAGAATGTGCTTGCTTACAGCAACGTGCTATATGTTCTGAATGCCCGAATTGGGAATCTGTGTCAAAACTTTGTTAGGAATTATGTGATCCTTACTAGCTGGAAGTAAGGGAGATGGGGCATGAAGTTATTTCTAGGAGTTGGACACATACCAAGTTTAGCTCAGTTCTGGGCATCTTTGAAATACCTATACAAACTTGTTCCTACATAGTAACTTGCATCTTTGAATGAGAATGTGCTTGCTTACAGCAACGTGCTATATGTTCTGAATGCCCGAATTGGGAATCTGTGTCAAAACTTTGTTAGGAATTATGTCATCCTTACTAGCTGGAAGTAAGGGAGATGGGGCATGAAGTTATTTCTAGGAGTTGGACACATACCAAGTTTAGCTCAGTTCTGGGCATCTTTGAAATACCTATACAAACTTGTTCCTACATAGTAACTTGCATCTTTGAATGAGAATGTGCTTGCTTACAGCAACGTGCTATATGTTCTGAATGCCAGAATTGGGAATCTGTGTCAAAACTTTGTTAGGAATTATGTGATCCTTACTAGCTGGAAGTAAGGGAGATGGGGCATGAAGTTATTTCTAGGAGTTGGACACATACCAAGTTTAGCTCAGTTCTGGGCATCTTTGAAATACCTATACAAACTTGTTCCTACATAGTAACTTGCAACTTTGAATGAAAATGTGCTTGCTTACAGCAACGTGCTATATGTTCTGAATGCCCGAATTGGGAATCTGTGTCAAAACTTTGTTAGGAATTTTATGATCCTTACTAGCTGGAAGTAAGGGAGATGGGGCATGAAGTTATTTCTAGGAGTTGGACACATACCAAGTTTAGCTCAGTTCTGGGCATCTTTGAAATACCTATACAAACTTGTTCCTACATAGTAACTTGCAACTTTGAATGAAAATGTGCTTGCTTACAGCAACGTGCTATATGTTCTGAATGCCCGAATTGGGAATCTGTGTCAAAACTTTGTTAGGAATTATGTGATCCTTACTAGCTGGAAGTAAGGGAGATGGGGCATGAAGTTATTTCTAGGAGTTGGACACATACCAAGTTTAGCTCAGTTCTGGGCATCTTTGAAATACCTATACAAACTTGTTCCCACATAGTAACTTGCAACTTTGAATGAAAATGTGCTTGCTTACAGCAACGTGCTATATGTTCTGAATGCCCGAATTGGGAATCTGTGTCAAAACTTTGTTAGGAATTATGTGATCCTTACTAGCTGGAAGTAAGGGAGATGGGGCATGAAGTTACTTCTAGGAGTTGGACACATACCAAGTTTAGCTCAGTTCTGGGCATCTTTGAAATACCTATACAAACATGTTCCTACATAGTAACTTGCAACTTTGAATGAGAATGTGCTTGCTTACAGCAACGTGCTATATGTTCTGAATGCCCGAATTGGGAATCTGTGTCAAATCTTTGTTAGGAATTATGTGATCCGTACTAGCTGGAAGTAAGGCAGATGGGGCATGAAGTTATTTCTTGGAGTTGGAGACATACCAAGTGTAGCTCAGTTCTGGGCATCTTTGAAATACCTATACAAACTTGTTCCTACATAGTAACTTGCATCTTTGAATGAGAATGTGCTTGCTTACAGCAACGTGCTATATGTTCTGAATGCCCGAATTGGCAATCTGTCAAAACTTTATTAGGAATTATGTGATCCTTACTAGCTGGAAGTAAGGGAGATGGGGCATGAAGTTATTTCTAGGAGTTGGACACATACCAAGTTTAGCTCAGTTCTGGGCATCTTTGAAATACCTATACAAACTTGTTCCTACATAGTAACTTGCATCTTTGAATGAGAATCTGCTTGCTTACAGCAACGTGCTATATGTTCTGAATGCCCGAATTGGGAATCTGTGTCAAAACTTTGTTAGGAATTATGTGATCCTTACTAGCTGGAAGTAAGGGAGATGGGGCATGAAGTTATTTCTAGGAGTTGGACACATACCAAGTTTAGCTCAGTTCTGGGCATCTTTGAAATACCTATACAAACTTGTTCCTACATAGTAACTTGCAACTTTGAATGAAAATGTGCTTGCTTACAGCAACGTGCTATAAGTTCTGAATGCCCGAATTGGGAATCTGTGTCAAAACTTTGTTAGGAATTATGTGATGCTTACTAGCTGGAAGTAAGGGAGATGGGGCATGAAGTTATTTCTAGGAGTTGGACACATACCAAGTTTAGCTCAGTTCTGGGCATCTTTGAAATACCTATACAAACTTGTTCCTACCTAGTAACTTGCATCTTTGAATGAGAATCAGCTTGCTTACAGCAAAGTGCTATATGTTCTGAATGCCCGAATTGGGAATCTGTGTCAAAACTTTGTTAGGAATTATGTGATCCTTACTAGCTGGAAGTAAGGGAGATGGGGCATGAAGTTATTTCTAGGAGTTGGACACATACCAAGTTTAGCTCAGTTCTGGGCATCTTTGAAATACCTATACAAACTTGTTCCTACATAGTAACTTGCAACTTTGAATGAGAATGTGCTTGCTTACAGCAACGTGCTATGTGTTCTGAATGCCCGAATTGGGAATCTGTGTCAAAACTTTGTTAGGAATTATGTGATCCTTACTAGCTGGAAGTAAGGGAGATGGGGCATGAAGTTATTTCTAGGAGTTGGACACATACCAAGTTTAGCTCAGTTCTGGGCATCTTTGAAATACCTATACAAACTTGTTCCTACATAGTAACTTGCAACTTTGAATGAGAATGTGCTTGCTTACAGCAACGTGCTATGTGTTCTGAATGCCCGAATTGGCAATCTGTGTCAAAACTTTGTTAGGAATTATGTGATCCTTACTAGCTGGAAGTAAGGGAGATGGGGCATGATGTTATTTCTAGGAGTTGGACACATACCAAGTTTAGCTCAGTTCTGGGCATCTTTGAAATACCTATACAAACTTGTTCCTACATAGTAACTTGCAACTTTGAATGAGAATGTGCTTGCTTAAAGCAACGTGCTATGTGTTCTGAATGCCCGAATTGGGAATCTGTGTCAAAACTTTGTTAGGAATTATGTGATCCTTACTAGCTGGAAGTAAGGGAGATTGTGCATGAAGTTATTTCTAGGAGTTGGACACATACCAAGTTTAGCTCAGTTCTGGGCATCTTTGAAATACCTATACAAACTTGTTCCTACATAGTAACTTGCATCTTTGAATGAGAATGTGCTTGCTTACAGCAACGTGCTATATGTTCTGAATGCCCGAATTGGGAATCTGTGTCAAAACTTTGTTAGGAATTATGTCATCCTTACTAGCTGGAAGTAAGGGAGATGGGGCATCAAGTTATTTCTAGGAGTTGGACACATACCAAGTTTAGCTCAGTTCTGGGCATCTTTGAAATACCTATACAAACTTGTTCCTACATAGTAACTTGCATCTTTGAATGAGAATGTGCTTGCTTACAGCAACGTGCTATATGTTCTGAATGCCAGAATTGGGAATCTGTGTCAAAACTTTGTTAGGAATTATGTGATCCTTACTAGCTGGAAGTAAGCGAGATGGGGCATGAAGTTATTTCTAGGAGTTGGACACATACCAAGTTTAGCTCAGTTCTGGGCATCTTTGAAATACCTATACAAACTTGTTCCTACATAGTAACTTGTAACTTTGAATGAGTATGTGCTTGCTTACAGCAACGTGCTATATGTTCTGAATGCCCGAATTGGGAATCTGTGTCAAAACTTTGTTAGGAATTATGTGATCCTTACTAGCTGGAAGTAAGGGAGATGGGGCATGAAGTTATTTCTAGGAGATGGACACATACCAAGTTTAGCTCAGTTCTGGGCATCTTTGAAATACCTATACAAACTTGTTCCTACATAGTAACTTGCATCTTTGAATGAGAATGTGCTTGCTTACAGCAACGTGCTATATGTTCTGAATGCCCGAATTGGGAATCTGTGTCAAAACTTTGTTAGGAATTATGTGATCCTTACTAGCTGGAAGTAAGGGAGATGGGGCATGAAGTTATTTCTAGGAGTTGGACACATACCAAGTTTAGCTCAGTTCTGGGCATCTTTGAAATACCTATACAAACTTGTTCCCACATAGTAACTTGCAACTTTGAATGAAAATGTGCTTGCTTACAGCAACGTGCTATATGTTCTGAATGCCCGAATTGGGAATCTGTGTCAAAACTTTGTTAGGAATTATGTGATCCTTACTAGCTGGAAGTAAGGGAGATGGGGCATCAAGTTACTTCTAGGAGTTGGACACATACCAAGTTTAGCTCAGTTCTGGGCATCTTTGAAATACCTATACAAACATGTTCCTACATAGTAACTTGCAACTTTGAATGAGAATGTGCTTGCTTACAGCAACGTGCTATATGTTCTGAATGCCCGAATTGGGAATCTGTGTCAAATCTTTGTTAGGAATTATGTGATCCGTACTAGCTGGAAGTAAGGCAGATGGGGCATGAAGTTATTTCTTGGAGTTGGAGACATACCAAGTGTAGCTCAGTTCTGGGCATCTTTGAAATACCTATACAAACTTGTTCCTACATAGTAACTTGCATCTTTGAATGAGAATGTGCTTGCTTACAGCAACGTGCTATATGTTCTGAATGCCCGAATTGGCAATCTGTCAAAACTTTATTAGGAATTATGTGATCCTTACTAGCTGGAAGTAAGGGAGATGGGGCATGAAGTTATTTCTAGGAGTTGGACACATACCAAGTTTAGCTCAGTTCTGGGCATCTTTGAAATACCTATACAAACTTGTTCCTACATAGTAACTTGCATCTTTGAATGAGAATCTGCTTGCTTACAGCAACGTGCTATATGTTCTGAATGCCCGAATTGGGAATCTGTGTCAAAACTTTGTTAGGAATTATGTGATCCTTACTAGCTGGAAGTAAGGGAGATGGGGCATGAAGTTATTTCTAGGAGTTGGACACATACCAAGTTTAGCTCAGTTCTGGGCATCTTTGAAATACCTATACAAACTTGTTCCTACATAGTAACTTGCAACTTTGAATGAGAATCTGCTTGCTTACAGCAACGTGCTATGTGTTCTGAATGCCCGAATTGGGAATCTGTGTCAAAACTTTGTTAGGAATTATGTGATCCTTACTAGCTGGAAGTAAGGGAGATGGGGCATGAAGTTATTTCTAGGAGTTGGACACATACCAAGTTTAGCTCAGTTCTGGGCATCTTTGAAATACCTATACAAACTTGTTCCTACATAGTAACTTGCAACTTTGAATGAGAATGTGCTTGCTTACAGCAACGTGCTATGTGTTCTGAATGCCCGAATTGGCAATCTGTGTCAAAACTTTGTTAGGAATTATGTGATCCTTACTAGCTGGAAGTAAGGGAGATGGGGCATGATGTTATTTCTAGGAGTTGGACACATACCAAGTTTAGCTCAGTTCTGGGCATCTTTGAAATACCTATACAAACTTGTTCCTACATAGTAACTTGCAACTTTGAATGAGAATGTGCTTGCTTAAAGCAACGTGCTATGTGTTCTGAATGCCCGAATTGGGAATCTGTGTCAAAACTTTGTTAGGAATTATGTGATCCTTACTAGCTGGAAGTAAGGGAGATTGTGCATGAAGTTATTTCTAGGAGTTGGACACATACCAAGTTTAGCTCAGTTCTGGGCATCTTTGAAATACCTATACAAACTTGTTCCTACATAGTAACTTGCATCTTTGAATGAGAATGTGCTTGCTTACAGCAACGTGCTATATGTTCTGAATGCCCGAATTGGGAATCTGTGTCAAAACTTTGTTAGGAATTATGTCATCCTTACTAGCTGGAAGTAAGGGAGATGGGGCATGAAGTTATTTCTAGGAGTTGGACACATACCAAGTTTAGCTCAGTTCTGGGCATCTTTGAAATACCTATACAAACTTGTTCCTACATAGAAACTTGCATCTTTGAATGAGAATGTGCTTGCTTACAGCAACGTGCTATATGTTCTGAATGCCAGAATTGGGAATCTGTGTCAAAACTTTGTTAGGAATTATGTGATCCTTACTAGCTGGAAGTAAGCGAGATGGGGCATGAAGTTATTTCTAGGAGTTGGACACATACCAAGTTTAGCTCAGTTCTGGGCATCTTTGAAATACCTATACAAACTTGTTCCTACATAGTAACTTGTAACTTTGAATGAGAATGTGCTTGCTTACAGCAACGTGCTATATGTTCTGAATGCCCGAATTGGGAATCTGTGTCAAAACTTTGTTAGGAATTATGTGATCCTTACTAGCTGGAAGTAAGGGAGATGGGGCATGAAGTTATTTCTAGGAGATGGACACATACCAAGTTTAGCTCAGTTCTGGGCATCTTTGAAATACCTATACAAACTTGTTCCTACATAGTAACTTGCATCTTTGAATGAGAATGTGCTTGCTTACAGCAACGTGCTATATGTTCTGAATGCCCGAATTGGGAATCTGTGTCAAAACTTTGTTAGGAATTATGTGATCCTTACTAGCTGGAAGTAAGGGAGATGGGGCATGAAGTTATTTCTAGGAGTTGGACACATACCAAGTTTAGCTCAGTTCTGGGCATCTTTGAAATACCTATACAAACTTGTTCCCACATAGTAACTTGCAACTTTGAATGAAAATGTGCTTGCTTACAGCAACGTGCTATATGTTCTGAATGCCCGAATTGGGAATCTGTGTCAAAACTTTGTTAGGAATTATGTGATCCTTACTAGCTGGAAGTAAGGGAGATGGGGCATCAAGTTACTTCTAGGAGTTGGACACATACCAAGTTTAGCTCAGTTCTGGGCATCTTTGAAATACCTATACAAACATGTTCCTACATAGTAACTTGCAACTTTGAATGAGAATGTGCTTGCTTACAGCAACGTGCTATATGTTCTGAATGCCCGAATTGGGAATCTGTGTCAAAACTTTGTTAGGAATTATGTGATCCGTACTAGCTGGAAGTAAGGCAGATGGGGCATGAAGTTATTTCTTGGAGTTGGAGACATACCAAGTGTAGCTCAGTTCTGGGCATCTTTGTAATACCTATACAAACTTGTTGCTACATAGTAACTTGCATCATTAATGAGAATGTGCTTGCTTACAGCAACGTGCTATATGTTCTGAATGCCCGAATTGGGAATCTGTGTCAAAACTTTATTAGGAATTATGTGATCCTTACTAGCTGGAAGTAAGGGAGATGGGGCATGAAGTTATTTCTAGGAGTTGGACACATACCAAGTTTAGCTCAGTTCTGGGCATCTTTGAAATACCTATACAAACTTGTTCCTACAAGTAACTTGCATCTTTGAATGAGAATCTGCTTGCTTACAGCAACGTGCTATATGTTCTGAATGCCCGAATTGGGAATCTGTGTCAAAACTTTGTTAGGAATTATGTGATCCTTACTAGCTGGAAGTAAGGGAGATGGGGCATGAAGTTATTTCTAGGAGTTGGACACATACCAAGTTTAGCTCAGTTCTGGGCATCTTTGAAATACCTATACAAACTTGTTCCTACATAGTAACTTGCATCTTTGAATGAGAATGTGCTTGCTTACAGCAACGTGCTATATGTTCTGAATGCCCGAATTGGGAATCTGTGTCAAAACTTTGTTAGGAATTATGTGATCCTTACTAGCTGGAAGTAAGGGAGATGGGGCATGAAGTTATTTCTAGGAGTTGGACACATACCAAGTTTAGCTCAGTTCTGGGCATCTTTGAAATACCTATACAAACTTGTTCCTACATAGTAACTTGCATCTTTGAATGAGAATGTGCTTGCTTACAGCAACGTGCTATATGTTCTGAATGCCCGAATTGGGAATCTGTGTCAAAACTTTGTTAGGAATTATGTCATCCTTACTAGCTGGAAGTAAGGGAGATGGGGCATGAAGTTATTTCTAGGAGTTGGACACATACCAAGTTTAGCTCAGTTCTGGGCATCTTTGAAATACCTATACAAACTTGTTCCTACATAGTAACTTGCAACTTTGAATGAGAATGTGCTTGCTTACAGCAACGTGCTATATGTTCTGAATGCCCGAATTGGGAATCTGTGTCAAAACTTTGTTAGGAATTATGTGATCCTTACTAGCTGGAAGTAAGGGAGATGGGGCATGAAGTTATTTCTAGGAGATGGACACATACCAAGTTTAGCTCAGTTCTGGGCTTCTTTGAAATACCTATACAAACTTGTTCCTACATAGTAACTTGCATCTTTGAATGAGAATCTGCTTGCTTACAGCAACGTGCTATATGTTCTGAATGCCCGAATTGGGAATCTGTGTCAAAACTTTGTTAGGAATTATGTGATCCTTACTAGCTGGAAGTAAGGGAGATGGGGCATGAAGTTATTTCTAGGAGTTGGACACATACCAAGTTTAGCTCAGTTCTGGGCATCTTTGAAATACCTATACAAACTTGTTCCTACATAGTAACTTGCATCTTTGAATGAGAATGTGCTTGCTTACAGCAACGTGCTATATGTTCTGAATGCCCGAATTGGGAATCTGTGTCAAAACTTTGTTAGGAATTATGTGATCCTTACTAGCTGGAAGTAAGGGAGATGGGGCATGAAGTTATTTCTAGGAGTTGGACACATACCAAGTTTAGCTCAGTTCTGGGCATCTTTGAAATACCTATACAAACTTGTTCCTACATAGTAACTTGCATCTTTGAATGAGAATGTGCTTGCTGACAGCAACGTGCTATATGTTCTGAATGCCCGAATTGGGAATCTGTGTCAAAACTTTGTTAGGAATTATGTGATCCTTACTAGCTGGAAGTAAGGGAGATGGGGCATGAAGTTATTTCTAGGAGTTGGACACATACCAAGTTTAGCTCAGTTCTGGGCATCTTTGAAATACCTATACAAACTTGTTCCTACATAGTAACTTGCAACTTTGAATGAGAATGTGCTTGCTTGCAGCAACGTGCTATATGTTCTGAATGCCCGAATAGGGAATCTGTGTCAAAACTTTGTTAGGAATTATGTGATCCTTACTAGCTGGAAGTAAGGGAGATGGGGCATGAAGTTACTTCTAGGAGTTGGACACATACCAAGTTTAGCTCAGTTCTGGGCATCTTTGAAATACCTATACAAACTTGTTCCTACATAGTAACTTGCAACTTTGAATGAGAATGTGCTTGCTTACAGCAACGTGCTATATGTTCTGAATGCCCGAATTGGGAATCTGTGTCAAAACTTTGTTAGGAATTATGTGATCCGTACTAGCTGGAAGTAAGGCAGATCGGGCATGAAGTTATTTCTTGGAGTTGGAGACATACCAAGTTTAGCTCAGTTCTGGGCATCTTTGAAATACCTATACAAACTTGTTCCTGCATAGTAACTTGCATCTTTGAATGAGAATGTGCTTGCTTACAGCAACGTGCTATATGTTCTGAATGCCCGAATTGGCAATCTGTCAAAACTTTATTAGGAATTATGTGATCCTTACTAGCTGGAAGTAAGGGAGATGGGGCATGAAGTTATTTCTAGGAGTTGGACACATACCAAGTTTAGCTCAGTTCTGGGCATCTTTGAAATACCTATACAAACTTGTTCCTACATAGTAACTTGCATCTTTGAATGAGAATCTGCTTGCTTACAGCAACGTGCTATATGTTCTGAATGCCCGAATTGGGAATCTGTGTCAAAACTTTGTTAGGAATTATGTGATCCTTACTAGCTGGAAGTAAGGGAGATGGGGCATGAAGTTATTTCTAGGAGTTGGACACATACCAAGTTTAGCTCAGTTCTGGGCATCTTTGAAATACCTATACAAACTTGTTCCTACATAGTAACTTGCATCTTTGAATGAGAATCTGCTTGCTTACAGCAACGTGCTATATGTTCTGAATGCCCGAATTGGGAATCTGTGTCAAAACTTTGTTAGGAATTATGTGATCCTTACTAGCTGGAAGTAAGGGAGATGGGGCATGAAGTTATTTCTAGGAGTTGGACACATACTAAGTTTAGCTCAGTTCTGGGCATCTTTGAAATACCTATACAAACTTGTTCCTACATAGTAACTTGCAGCTTTGAATGAGAATGTGCTTGCTTACAGCAACGTGCTATATGTTCTGAATGCCCGAATTGGGAATCTGTGTCAAAACTTTGTTAGGAATTATGTGATCCTTACTAGCTGGAAGTAAGGGAGATGGGGCATGAAGTTATTTCTAGGAGTTGGACACATACCAAGTTTAGCTCAGTTCTGGGCATCTTTGAAATACCTATACAAACTTGTTCCTACATAGTAACTTGCATCTTTGAATGAGAATGTGCTTGCTTACAGCAACGTGCTATATGTTCTGAATGCCCAAATTGGGAATCTGTGTCAAAACTTTGTTAGGAATTATGTGATCCTTACTAGCTGGAAGTAAGGGAGATGGGGCATGAAGTTATTTCTAGGAGATGGACACATACCAAGTTTAGCTCAGTTCTGGGCATCTTTGAAATACCTATACAAACTTGTTCCTACATAGTAACTTGCATCTTTGAATGAGAATGTGCTTGCTTACAGCAACGTGCTATATGTTCTGAATGCCCGAATTGGGAATCTGTGTCAAAACTTTGTTAGGAATTATGTGATCCTTACTAGCTGGAAGTAAGGGAGATGGGGCATGAAGTTATTTCTAGGAGTTGGACACATACCAAGTTTAGCTCAGTTCTGGGCATCTTTGAAATACCTATACAAACTTGTTCCTACATAGTAACTTGCATCTTTGAATGAGAATGTGCTTGCTTACAGCAACGTGCTATATGTTCTGAATGCCCGAATTGGGAATCTGTGTCAAAACTTTGTTAGGAATTATGTGATCCTTACTAGCTGGAAGTAAGGGAGATGGGGCATGAAGTTATTTCTAGGAGTTGGACACATACCAAGTTTAGCTCAGTTCTGGGC
Organism: Diceros bicornis minor; assembly: GCF_020826845.1. Classification (NCBI taxonomy): domain Eukaryota; kingdom Metazoa; phylum Chordata; class Mammalia; order Perissodactyla; family Rhinocerotidae; genus Diceros; species Diceros bicornis. The sequence goes on from NC_080749.1 coordinate 122,615, forward strand.
ATCTTTGAAATACCTATACAAACTTGTTCCTACATAGTAACTTGCATCTTTGAATGAGTATGTGCTTGCTTACAGCAACGTGCTATATGTTCTGAATGCCCGAATTGGGAATCTGTGTCAAAACTTTGTTAGGAATTATGTGATCCTTACTAGCTGGAAGTAAGGGAGATGGGGCATGAAGTTATTTCTTGGAGTTGGAGACATACCAAGTTTAGCTCAGTTCTGGGCATCTTTGAAATACCTATACAAACTTGTTCCTACATAGTAACTTGCAACTTTGAATGAGAATGTGCTTGCTTGCAGCAACGTGCTATATGTTCTGAATGCCCGAATTGGCAATCTGTGTCAAAACTTTGTTAGGAATTATGTGATCCTTACTAGCTGGAAGTAAGGGAGATGGGGCATGAAGTTATTTCTAGGAGTTGGACACATACCAAGTTTAGCTCAGTTCTGGGCATCTTTGAAATACCTATACAAACTTGTTCCTACATAGTAACTTGCATCTTTGAATGAGAATGTGCTTGCTTACAGCAACGTGCTATATGTTCTGAATGCCCGAATTGGGAATCTGTGTCAAAACTTTGTTAGGAATTATGTGATCCTTACTAGCTGGAAGTAAGGGAGATGGGGCATGAAGTTATTTCTTGGAGTTGGACACATACCAAGTTTAGCTCAGTTCTGGGCATCTTTGAAATACCTATACAAACTTGTTCCTACATAGTAACTTGCAACTTTGAATGAGAATGTGCTTGCTTGCAGCAACGTGCTATATGTTCTGAATGCCCGAATAGGGAATCTGTGTCAAAACTTTGTTAGGAATTATGTGATCCTTACTAGCTAGAAGTAAGGGAGATGGAGCATGAAGTTATTTCTAGGAGTTGAACACATACCAAGTTTAGCTCAGTTCTGGGCATCTTTGAAATACCTATACAAACTTGTTCCTACATAGTAACTTGCATCTTTGAATGAGAATGTGCTTGCTTACAGCAACGTGCTATATGTTCTGAATGCCAGAATTGGGAATCTGTGTCAAAACTTTGTTAGGAATTATATGATCCTGACTAGCTGGAAGTAAGGGAGATGGGGCATGAAGTTATTTCTAGGAGTTGGACACATACAAAGTTTAGCTCAGTTCTGGGCATCTTTGAAATACCTATACAAACTTGTTCCTACATAGTAACTTGCAACTTTGAATGAAAATGTGCTTGCTTACAGCAACGTGCTATATGTTCTGAATGCCCGAATTGGGAATCTGTGTCAAAACTTTGTTAGGAATTATGTGATCCTTACTAGCTGGAAGTAAGGGAGATGGGGCATGAAGTTATTTCTAGGAGTTGGACACATACCAAGTTTAGCTCAGTTCTGGGCATCTTTGAAATACCTATACAAACTTGTTCCTACATAGTAACTTGCAACTTTGAATGAGAATGTGCTTGCTTGCAGCAACGTGCTATATGTTCTGAATGCCCGAATAGGGAATCTGTGTCAAAACTTTGTTAGGAATTATGTGATCCTTACTAGCTGGAAGTAAGGGAGATGGGGCATGAAGTTACTTCTAGGAGTTGGACACATACCAAGTTTAGCTCAGTTCTGGGCATCTTTGAAATACCTATACAAACTTGTTCCTACATAGTAACTTGCAACTTTGAATGAGAATGTGCTTGCTTACAGCAACGTGCTATATGTTCTGAATGCCCGAATTGGGAATCTGTGTCAAAACTTTGTTAGGAATTATGTGATCCGTACTAGCTGGAAGTAAGGCAGATCGGGCATGAAGTTATTTCTTGGAGTTGGAGACATACCAAGTTTAGCTCAGTTCTGGGCATCTTTGAAATACCTATACAAACTTGTTCCTACATAGTAACTTGCATCTTTGAATGAGAATGTGCTTGCTTACAGCAACGTGCTATATGTTCTGAATGCCCGAATTGGCAATCTGTCAAAACTTTATTAGGAATTATGTGATTCTTACTAGCTGGAAGTAAGGGAGATGGGGCAGGAAGTTATTTCTAGGAGTTGGACACATACCAAGTTTAGCTCAGTTCTGGGCATCTTTGAAATACCTATACAAACTTGTTCCTACATAGTAACTTGCATCTTTGAATGAGAATCTGCTTGCTTACAGCAACGTGCTATATGTTCTGAATGCCCGAATTGGGAATCTGTGTCAAAACTTTGTTAGGAATTATGTGATCCTTACTAGCTGGAAGTAAGAGAGATGGGGCATGAAGTTATTTCTAGGAGTTGGACACATACCAAGTTTAGCTCAGTTCTGGGCATCTTTGAAATACCTATACAAACTTGTTCCTACATAATAACTTGCAACTTTGAATGAAAATGTGCTTGCTTACAGCAACGTGCTATAAGTTCTGAATGCCCGAATTGGGAATCTGTGTCAAAACTTTGTTAGGAATTATGTGATCCTTACTAGCTGGAAGTAAGGGAGATGGGGCATGAAGTTATTTCTAGGAGTTGGACACATACCAAGTTTAGCTCAGTTCTGGGCATCTTTGAAATACCTATACAAACTTGTTCCTACCTAGTAACTTGCATCTTTGAATGAGAATCAGCTTGCTTACAGCAACGTGCTATATGTTCTGAATGCCCGAATTGGGAATCTGTGTCAAAACTTTGTTAGGAATTATGTGATCCTTACTAGCTGGAAGTAAGGGAGATGGGGCATGAAGTTATTTCTAGGAGTTGGACACATACCAAGTTTAGCTCAGTTCTGGGCATCTTTGAAATACCTATACAAACTTGTTCCTACATAGTAACTTGCAACTTTGAATGAGAATGTGCTTGCTTACAGCAACGTGCTATGTGTTCTGAATGCCCGAATTGGCAATCTGTGTCAAAACTTTGTTAGGAATTATGTGATCCTTACTAGCTGGAAGTAAGGGAGATGGGGCATGAAGTTATTTCTAGGAGTTGGACACATACCAAGTTTAGCTCAGTTCTGGGCATCTTTGAAATACCTATACAAACTTGTTCCTACATAGTAACTTGCAACTTTGAATGAGAATGTGCTTGCTTACAGCAACGTGCTATGTGTTCTGAATGCCCGAATTGGGAATCTGTGTCAAAACTTTGTTAGGAATTATGTGATCCTTACTAGCTGGAAGTAAGGGAGATGGGGCATGAAGTTATTTCTAGGAGTTGGACACATACCAAGTTTAGCTCAGTTCTGGGCATCTTTGAAATACCTATACAAACTTGTTCCTACATAGTAACTTGCAACTTTGAATGAGAATCTGCTTGCTTACAGCAACGTGCTATGTGTTCTGAATGCCCGAATTGGCAATCTGTGTCAAAACTTTGTTAGGAATTATGTGATCCTTACTAGCTGGAAGTAAGGGAGATGGGGCATGAAGTTATTTCTAGGAGTTGGACACATACCAAGTTTAGCTCAGTTCTGGGCATCTTTGAAATACCTATACAAACTTGTTCCTACATAGTAACTTGCATCTTTGAATGAGAATCTGCTTGCTTACAGCAACGTGCTATATGTTCTGAATGCCCGAATTGGGAATCTGTGTCAAAACTTTGTTAGGAATTATGTCATCCTTACTAGCTGGAAGTAAGTGAGATGGGGCATGAAGTTATTTCTAGGAGTTGGACACATACCAAGTTTAGCTCAGTTCTGGGCATCTTTGAAATACCTATATAAACTTGTTCCTACATAGTAACTTGCATCTTTGAATGAGAATGTGCTTGCTTACAGCAACGTGCTATATGTTCTGAATGCCCGAATTGGGAATCTGTGTCAAAACTTTGTTAGGAATTATGTGATCCTTACTAGCTGGAAGTAAGGGAGATGGGGCATGAAGTTATTTCTAGGAGTTGGACACATACCAAGTTTAGCTCAGTTCTGGGCATCTTTGAAATACCTATACAAACTTGTTCCTACATAGTAACTTGCATCTTTGAATGAGAATGTGCTTGCTTACAGCAACGTGCTATATGTTCTGAATGCCCGAATTGGGAATCTGTGTCAAAACTTTGTTAGGAATTATGTCATCCTTACTAGCTGGAAGTAAGGGAGATGGGGCATGAAGTTATTTCTAGGAGTTGGACACATACCAAGTTTAGCTCAGTTCTGGGCATCTTTGAAATACCTATACAAACTTGTTCCTACATAGTAACTTGCATCTTTGAATGAGAATGTGCTTGCTTACAGCAACGTGCTATATGTTCTGAATGCCAGAATTGGGAATCTGTGTCAAACCTTTGTTAGGAATTATGTCATCCTTACTAGCTGGAAGTAAGGGAGATGGGGCATGAAGTTATTTCTAGGAGTTGGACACATACCAAGTTTAGCTCAGTTCTGGGCATCTTTGAAATACCTATACAAACTTGTTCCTACATAGTAACTTGCAACTTTGAATGAGAATCTGCTTGCTTACAGCAACGTGCTATATGTTCTGAATGCCCGAATTGGGAATCTGTGTCAAAACTTTGTTAGGAATTATGTGATCCTTACTAGCTGGAAGTAAGGGAGATGGGGCATGAAGTTATTTCTGGGAGATAGACACATACCAAGTTTAGCTCAGTTCTGGGCATCTTTGAAATACCTATACAAACTTGTTCCTACATAGTAACTTGCATCTTTGAATGAGAATGTGCTTGCTTACAGCAACGTGCTATATGTTCTGAATGCCCGAATTGGGAATCTGTGTCAAAACTTTGTTAGGAATTATGTGATCCTTACTAGCTGGAAGTAAGGGAGATGGGGCATGAAGTTATTTCTTGGAGTTGGACACATACCAAGTTTAGCTCAGTTCTGGGCATCTTTGAAATACCTATACAAACTTGTTCCTACATAGTAACTTGCAACTTTGAATGAGAATGTGCTTGCTTGCAGCAACGTGCTATATGTTCTGAATGCCCGAATAGGGAATCTGTGTCAAAACTTTGTTAGGAATTATGTGATCCTTACTAGCTGGAAGTAAGGGAGATGGAGCATGAAGTTATTTCTAGGAGTTGAACACATACCAAGTTTAGCTCAGTTCTGGGCATCTTTGAAATACCTATACAAACTTGTTCCTACATAGTAACTTGCAACTTTGAATGAAAATGTGCTTGCTTACAGCAACGTGCTATATGTTCTGAATGCCCGAATTGGGAATCTGTGTCAAAACTTTGTTAGGAATTATATGATCCTTACTAGCTGGAAGTAAGGGAGATGGGGCATGAAGTTATTTCTAGGAGTTGGACACATACCAAGTTTAGCTCAGTTCTGGGCATCTTTGAAATACCTATACAAACTTGTTCCTACATAGTAACTTGCAACTTTGAATGAAAATGTGCTTGCTTACAGCAACGTGCTATATGTTCTGAATGCCCGAATTGGGAATCTGTGTCAAAACTTTGTTAGGAATTATGTGATCCTTACTAGCTGGAAGTAAGGGAGATGGGGCATGAAGTTATTTCTTGGAGTTGGACACATACCAAGTTTAGCTCAGTTCTGGGCATCTTTGAAATACCTATACAAACTTGTTCCTACATAGTAACTTGCAACTTTGAATGAGAATGTGCTTGCTTGCAGCAACGTGCTATATGTTCTGAATGCCCGAATAGGGAATCTGTGTCAAAACTTTGTTAGGAATTATGTGATCCTTACTAGCTGGAAGTAAGGGAGATGGGGCATGAAGTTATTTCTAGGAGTTGGACACATACCAAGTTTAGCTCAGTTCTGGGCATCTTTGAAATACCTATACAAATTTGTTCCTACATAGTAACTTGCATCTTTGAATGAGAATCTGCTTGCTTACAGCAACGTGCTATATGTTCTGAATGCCCGAATTGGGAATCTGTGTCAAAACTTTGTTAGGAATTATGTGATCCTTACTAGCTGGAAGTAAGGGAGATGGGACATGAAGTTATTTCTAGGAGTTGGACACATACCAAGTTTAGCTCAGTTCTGGGCATCTTTGAAATACCTATACAAACTTGTTCCTACATAGTAACTTGCATCTTTGAATGAGAATCTGCTTGCTTACAGCAACGTGCTATATGTTCTGAATGCCCGAATTGGGAATCTGTGTCAAAACTTTGTTAGGAATTATGTGATCCTTACTAGCTGGAAGTAAGGGAGATGGGGCATGAAGTTATTTCTAGGAGTTGGACACATACTAAGTTTAGCTCAGTTCTGGGCATCTTTGAAATACCTATACAAACTTGTTCCTACATAGTAACTTGCATCTTTGAATGAGAATGTGCTTGCTTACAGCAACGTGCTATATGTTCTGAATGCCCGAATTGGGAATCTGTGTCAAAACTTTGTTAGGAATTATGTGATCCTTACTAGCTGGAAGTAAGGGAGATGGGGCATGAAGTTATTTCTAGGAGTTGGACACATACCAAGTTTAGCTCAGTTCTGGGCATCTTTGAAATACCTATACAAACTTGTTCCTACATAGTAACTTGCATCTTTGAATGAGAATGTGCTTGCTTACAGCAACGTGCTATATGTTCTGAATGCCCAAATTGGGAATCTGTGTCAAAACTTTGTTAGGAATTATGTGATCCTTACTAGCTGGAAGTAAGGGAGATGGGGCATGAAGTTATTTCTAGGAGATGGACACATACCAAGTTTAGCTCAGTTCTGGGCATCTTTGAAATACCTATACAAACTTGTTCCTACATAGTAACTTGCATCTTTGAATGAGAATGTGCTTGCTTACAGCAACGTGCTATATGTTCTGAATGCCCGAATTGGGAATCTGTGTCAAAACTTTGTTAGGAATTATGTGATCCTTACTAGCTGGAAGTAAGGGAGATGGGGCATGAAGTTATTTCTAGGAGTTGGACACATACCAAGTTTAGCTCAGTTCTGGGCATCTTTGAAATACCTATACAAACTTGTTCCTACATAGTAACTTGCATCTTTGAATGAGAATGTGCTTGCTTACAGCAACGTGCTATATGTTCTGAATGCCCGAATTGGGAATCTGTGTCAAAACTTTGTTAGGAATTATGTGATCCTTACTAGCTGGAAGTAAGGGAGATGGGGCATGAAGTTATTTCTAGGAGTTGGACACATACCAAGTTTAGCTCAGTTCTGGGCATCTTTGAAATACCTATACAAACTTGTTCCTACATAGTAACTTGCATCTTTGAATGAGAATGTGCTTGCTTACAGCAACGTGCTATATGTTCTGAATGCCCGAATTGGGAATCTGTGTCAAAACTTTGTTAGGAATTATGTGATCCTTACTAGCTGGAAGTAAGGGAGATGGGGCATGAAGTTATTTCTTGGAGTTGGAGACATACCAAGTTTAGCTCAGTTCTGGGCATCTTTGAAATACCTATACAAACTTGTTCCTACATAGTAACTTGCAACTTTGAATGAGAATGTGCTTGCTTGCAGCAACGTGCTATATGTTCTGAATGCCCGAATTGGCAATCTGTGTCAAAACTTTGTTAGGAATTATGTGATCATTACTAGCTGGAAGTAAGGGAGATGGGGCATGAAGTTATTTCTAGGAGTTGGACACATACCAAGTTTAGCTCAGTTCTGGGCATCTTTGAAATACCTATACAAACTTGTTCCTACATAGTAACTTGCATCTTTGAATGAGAATGTGCTTGCTTACAGCAACGTGCTATATGTTCTGAATGCCCGAATTGGGAATCTGTGTCAAAACTTTGTTAGGAATTATGTGATCCTTACTAGCTGGAAGTAAGGGAGATGGGGCATGAAGTTATTTCTTGGAGTTGGACACATACCAAGTTTAGCTCAGTTCTGGGCATCTTTGAAATACCTATACAAACTTGTTCCTACATAGTAACTTGCAACTTTGAATGAGAATGTGCTTGCTTGCAGCAACGTGCTATATGTTCTGAATGCCCGAATAGGGAATCTGTGTCAAAACTTTGTTAGGAATTATGTGATCCTTACTAGCTAGAAGTAAGGGAGATGGAGCATGAAGTTATTTCTAGGAGTTGAACACATACCAAGTTTAGCTCAGTTCTGGGCATCTTTGAAATACCTATACAAACTTGTTCCTACATAGTAACTTGCAACTTTGAATGAGAATGTGCTTGCTTACAGCAACGTGCTATATGTTCTGAATGCCCGAATTGGGAATCTGTGTCAAAACTTTGTTAGGAATTATATGATCCTGACTAGCTGGAAGTAAGGGAGATGGGGCATGAAGTTATTTCTAGGAGTTGGACACATACAAAGTTTAGCTCAGTTTTGGGCATCTTTGAAATACCTATACAAACTTGTTCCTACATAGTAACTTGCAACTTTGAATGAAAATGTGCTTGCTTACAGCAACGTGCTATATGTTCTGAATGCCCGAATTGGGAATCTGTGTCAAATCTTTGTTAGGAATTATGTGATCCTTACTAGCTGGAAGTAAGGGAGATGGGGCATGAAGTTATTTCTAGGAGTTGGACACATACCAAGTTTAGCTCAGTTCTGGGCATCTTTGAAATACCTATACAAACTTGTTCCTACATAGTAACTTGCAACTTTGAATGAGAATGTGCTTGCTTGCAGCAACGTGCTATATGTTCTGAATGCCCGAATAGGGAATCTGTGTCAAAACTTTGTTAGGAATTATGTGATCCTTACTAGCTGGAAGTAAGGGAGATGGGGCATGAAGTTACTTCTAGGAGTTGGACACATACCAAGTTTAGCTCAGTTCTGGGCATCTTTGAAATACCTATACAAACTTGCTCCTACATAGTAACTTGCAACTTTGAATGAGAATGTGCTTGCTTACAGCAACGTGCTATATGTTCTGAATGCCCGAATTGGGAATCTGTGTCAAAACTTTGTTAGGAATTATGTGATCCGTACTAGCTGGAAGTAAGGCAGATCGGGCATGAAGTTATTTCTTGGAGTTGGAGACATACCAAGTTTAGCTCAGTTCTGGGCATCTTTGAAATACCTATACAAACTTGTTCCTACATAGTAACTTGCATCTTTGAATGAGAATGTGCTTGCTTACAGCAACGTGCTATATGTTCTGAATGCCCGAATTGGCAATCTGTCAAAACTTTATTAGGAATTATGTGATTCTTACTAGCTGGAAGTAAGGGAGATGGGGCATGAAGTTATTTCTAGGAGTTGGACACATACCAAGTTTAGCTCAGTTCTGGGCATCTTTGAAATACCTATACAAACTTGTTCCTACATAGTAACTTGCAACTTTGAATGAGAATGTGCTTGCTTACAGCAACGTGCTATGTGTTCTGAATGCCCGAATTGGCAATCTGTGTCAAAACTTTGTTAGGAATTATGTGATCCTTACTAGCTGGAAGTAAGGGAGATGGGGCATGAAGTTATTTCTAGGAGTTGGACACATACCAAGTTTAGCTCAGTTCTGGGCATCTTTGAAATACCTATACAAACTTGTTCCTACATAGTAACTTGCAACTTTGAATGAGAATGTGCTTGCTTACAGCAACGTGCTATGTGTTCTGAATGCCCGAATTGGGAATCTGTGTCAAAACTTTGTTAGGAATTATGTGATCCTTACTAGCTGGAAGTAAGGGAGATGGGGCATGAAGTTATTTCTAGGAGTTGGACACATACCAAGTTTAGCTCAGTTCTGGGCATCTTTGAAATACCTATACAAACTTGTTCCTACATAGTAACTTGCAACTTTGAATGAGAATCTGCTTGCTTACAGCAACGTGCTATGTGTTCTGAATGCCCGAATTGGCAATCTGTGTCAAAACTTTGTTAGGAATTATGTGATCCTTACTAGCTGGAAGTAAGGGAGATGGGGCATGAAGTTATTTCTAGGAGTTGGACACATACCAAGTTTAGCTCAGTTCTGGGCATCTTTGAAATACCTATACAAACTTGTTCCTACATAGTAACTTGCATCTTTGAATGAGAATCTGCTTGCTTACAGCAACGTGCTATATGTTCTGAATGCCCGAATTGGGAATCTGTGTCAAAACTTTGTTAGGAATTATGTCATCCTTACTAGCTGGAAGTAAGTGAGATGGGGCATGAAGTTATTTCTAGGAGTTGGACACATACCAAGTTTAGCTCAGTTCTGGGCATCTTTGAAATACCTATATAAACTTGTTCCTACATAGTAACTTGCATCTTTGAATGAGAATGTGCTTGCTTACAGCAACGTGCTATATGTTCTGAATGCCCGAATTGGGAATCTGTGTCAAAACTTTGTTAGGAATTATGTGATCCTTACTAGCTGGAAGTAAGGGAGATGGGGCATGAAGTTATTTCTAGGAGTTGGACACATACCAAGTTTAGCTCAGTTCTGGGCATCTTTGAAATACCTATACAAACTTGTTCCTACATAGTAACTTGCATCTTTGAATGAGAATGTGCTTGCTTACAGCAACGTGCTATATGTTCTGAATGCCCGAATTGGGAATCTGTGTCAAAACTTTGTTAGGAATTATGTCATCCTTACTAGCTGGAAGTAAGGGAGATGGGGCATGAAGTTATTTCTAGGAGTTGGACACATACCAAGTTTAGCTCAGTTCTGGGCATCTTTGAAATACCTATACAAACTTGTTCCTACATAGTAACTTGCATCTTTGAATGAGAATGTGCTTGCTTACAGCAACGTGCTATATGTTCTGAATGCCAGAATTGGGAATCTGTGTCAAAACTTTGTTAGGAATTATGTCATCCTTACTAGCTGGAAGTAAGGGAGATGGGGCATGAAGTTATTTCTAGGAGTTGGACACATACCAAGTTTAGCTCAGTTCTGGGCATCTTTGAAATACCTATACAAACTTGTTCCTACATAGTAACTTGCAACTTTGAATGAGAATCTGCTTGCTTACAGCAACGTGCTATATGTTCTGAATGCCCGAATTGGGAATCTGTGTCAAAACTTTGTTAGGAATTATGTGATCCTTACTAGCTGGAAGTAAGGGAGATGGGGCATGAAGTTATTTCTGGGAGATAGACACATACCAAGTTTAGCTCAGTTCTGGGCATCTTTGAAATACCTATACAAACTTGTTCCTACATAGTAACTTGCATCTTTGAATGAGAATGTGCTTGCTTACAGCAACGTGCTATATGTTCTGAATGCCCGAATTGGGAATCTGTGTCAAAACTTTGTTAGGAATTATGTGATCCTTACTAGCTGGAAGTAAGGGAGATGGGGCATGAAGTTATTTCTTGGAGTTGGACACATACCAAGTTTAGCTCAGTTCTGGGCATCTTTGAAATACCTATACAAACTTGTTCCTACATAGTAACTTGCAACTTTGAATGAGAATGTGCTTGCTTGCAGCAACGTGCTATATGTTCTGAATGCCCAAATAGGGAATCTGTGTCAAAACTTTGTTAGGAATTATGTGATCCTTACTAGCTGGAAGTAAGGGAGATGGAGCATGAAGTTATTTCTAGGAGTTGAACACATACCAAGTTTAGCTCAGTTCTGGGCATCTTTGAAATACCTATACAAACTTGTTCCTACATAGTAACTTGCAACTTTGAATGAAAATGTGCTTGCTTACAGCAACGTGCTATATGTTCTGAATGCCCGAATTGGGAATCTGTGTCAAAACTTTGTTAGGAATTATATGATCCTTACTAGCTGGAAGTAAGGGAGATGGGGCATGAAGTTATTTCTAGGAGTTGGACACATACCAAGTTTAGCTCAGTTCTGGGCATCTTTGAAATACCTATACAAACTTGTTCCTACATAGTAACTTGCAACTTTGAATGAAAATGTGCTTGCTTACAGCAACGTGCTATATGTTCTGAATGCCCGAATTGGGAATCTGTGTCAAAACTTTGTTAGGAATTATGTGATCCTTACTAGCTGGAAGTAAGGGAGATGGGGCATGAAGTTATTTCTTGGAGTTGGACACATACCAAGTTTAGCTCAGTTCTGGGCATCTTTGAAATACCTATACAAACTTGTTCCTACATAGTAACTTGCAACTTTGAATGAGAATGTGCTTGCTTGCAGCAACGTGCTATATGTTCTGAATGCCCGAATAGGGAATCTGTGTCAAAACTTTGTTAGGAATTATGTGATCCTTACTAGCTGGAAGTAAGGGAGATGGAGCATGAAGTTATTTCTAGGAGTTGAACACATACCAAGTTTAGCTCAGTTCTGGGCATCTTTGAAATACCTATACAAACTTGTTCCTACATAGTAACTTGCAACTTTGAATGAAAATGTGCTTGCTTACAGCAACGTGCTATATGTTCTGAATGCCCGAATTGGGAATCTGTGTCAAAACTTTGTTAGGAATTATGTGATCCTTACTAGCTGGAAGTAAGGGAGATGGGGCATGAAGTTATTTCTAGGAGTTGGCAACATACCAAGTTTAGCTCAGTTCTGGGCATCTTTGAAATACCTATACAAACTTGTTCCTACATAGTAACTTGCAACTTTGAATGAAAATGTGCTTGCTTACAGCAACGTGCTATATGTTCTGAATGCCCGAATTGGGAATCTGTGTCAAAACTTTGTTAGGAATTATGTGATCCTTACTAGCTGGAAGTAAGGGAGATGGGGCATGAAGTTATTTCTAGGAGTTGGACACATACCAAGTTTAGCTCAGTTCTGGGCATCTTTGAAATACCTATACAAACTTGTTCCTACATAGTAACTTGCAACTTTGAATGAGAATGTGCTTGCTTACAGCAACGTGCTATGTGTTCTGAATGCCCGAATTGGCAATCTGTGTCAAAACTTTGTTAGGAATTATGTGATCCTTACTAGCTGGAAGTAAGGGAGATGGGGCATGAAGTTATTTCTAGGAGTTGGACACATACCAAGTTTAGCTCAGTTCTGGGCATCTTTGAAATACCTATACAAACTTGTTCCTACATAGTAACTTGCATCTTTGAATGAGAATCTGCTTGCTTACAGCAACGTGCTATATGTTCTGAATGCCCGAATTGGGAATCTGTGTCAAAACTTTGTTAGGAATTATGTGATCCTTACTAGCTGGAAGTAAGGGAGATGGGGCATGAAGTTATTTCTAGGAGTTGGACACATACCAAGTTTAGCTCAGTTCTGGGCATCTTTGAAATACCTATACAAACTTGTTCCTACATAGTAACTTGCAACTTTGAATAAAAATGTGCTTGCTTACAGCAACGTGCTATAAGTTCTGAATGCCCAAATTGGGAATCTGTGTCAAAACTTTGTTAGGAATTATGTGATCCTTACTAGCTGGAAGTAAGGGAGATGGGGCATGAAGTTATTTCTAGGAGTTGGACACATACCAAGTTTAGCTCAGTTCTGGGCATCTTTGAAATACCTATACAAACTTGTTCCTACCTAGTAACTTGCATCTTTGAATGAGAATCAGCTTGCTTACAGCAACGTGCTATATGTTCTGAATGCCCGAATTGGGAATCTGTGTCAAAACTTTGTTAGGAATTATGTGATCCTTACTAGCTGGAAGTAAGGGAGATGGGGCATGAAGTTATTTCTAGGAGTTGGACACATACCAAGTTTAGCTCAGTTCTGGGCATCTTTGAAATACCTATACAAACTTGTTCCTACATAGTAACTTGCAACTTTGAATGAGAATGTGCTTGCTTACAGCAACGTGCTATATGTTCTGAATGCCCGAATTGGGAATCTGTGTCAAAACTTTGTTAGGAATTATGTGATCCTTACTAGCTGGAAGTAAGGGAGATGGGGCATGAAGTTATTTCTAGGAGTTGGACACATACCAAGTTTAGCTCAGTTCTGGGCATCTTTGAAATACCTATACAAACTTGTTCCTACATAGTAACTTGCAACTTTGAATGAGAATGTGCTTGCTTACAGCAACGTGCTATGTGTTCTGAATGCCCGAATTGGCAATCTGTGTCAAAACTTTGTTAGGAATTATGTGATCCTTGCTAGCTGGAAGTAAGGGAGATGGGGCATGAAGTTTTTTCTAGGATTTGGACACATACCAAGTTTAGCTCAGTTCTGGGCATCTTTGAAATACCTATACAAACTTGTTCCTACATAGTAACTTGCAACTTTGAATGAGAATGTGCTTGCTTACAGCAACGTGCTATGTGTTCTGAATGCCCGAATTGGGAATCTGTGTCAAAACTTTGTTAGGAATTATGTGATCCTTACTAGCTGGAAGTAAGGGAGATGGGGCATGAAGTTATTTCTAGGAGTTGGACACATACCAAGTTTAGCTAAGTTCTGGGCATCTTTGAAATACCTATACAAACTTGTTCCTACATAGTAACTTGCAACTTTGAATGAGAATCTGCTTGCTTACAGCAACGTGCTATATGTTCTGAATGCCCGAATTGGCAATCTGTGTCAAAACTTTGTTAGGAATTATGTGATCCTTACTAGCTGGAAGTAAGGGAGATGGGGCATGAAGTTATTTCTAGGAGTTGGACACATACCAAGTTTAGCTCAGTTCTGGGCATCTTTTAAATACCTATACAAACTTGTTCCTACATAGTAACTTGCATCTTTGAATGAGAATCTGCTTGCTTACAGCAACGTGCTATATGTTCTGAATGCCCGAATTGGGAATCTGTGTCAAAACTTTGTTAGGAATTATGTGATCCTTACTAGCTGGAAGTAAGGGAGATGGGGCATGAAGTTATTTCTAGGAGTTGGACACATACCAAGTTTAGCTCAGTTCTGGGCATCTTTGAAATACCTATACAAACTTGTTCCTACATAGTAACTTGCATCTTTGAATGAGAATGTGCTTGCTTACAGCAACGTGCTATATGTTCTGAATGCCCGAATTGGGAATCTGTGTCAAAACTTTGTTAGGAATTATGTGATCCTTACTAGCTGGAATTAAGGGAGATGGGGCATGAAGTTATTTCTAGGAGTTGGACACATACCAAGTTTAGCTCAGTTCTGGGCATCTTTGAAATACCTATACAAACTTGTTCCTACATAGTAACTTGCATCTTTGAATGAGAATGTGCTTGCTTACAGCAACGTGCTATATGTTCTGAATGCCCGAATTGGGAATCTGTGTCAAAACTTTGTTAGGAATTATGTGATCCTTACTAGCTGGAAGTAAGGGAGATGGGGCATGAAGTTATTTCTAGGAGTTGGACACATACCAAGTTTAGCTCAGTTCTGGGCATCTTTGAAATACCTATACAAACTTGTTCCTACATAGTAACTTGCATCTTTGAATGAGAATGTGCTTGCTTACAGCAACGTGCTATATGTTCTGAATGCCAGAATTGGGAATCTGTGTCAAAACTTTGTTAGGAATTATGTCATCCTTACTAGCTGGAAGTAAGCGAGATGGGGCATGAAGTTATTTCTAGGAGTTGGACACATACCAAGTTTAGCTCAGTTCTGGGCATCTTTGAAATACCTATACAAACTTGTTCCTACATAGTAACTTGCAACTTTGAATGAGAATCTGCTTGCTTACAGCAACGTGCTATATGTTCTGAATGCCCGAATTGGGAATCTGTGTCAAAACTTTGTTAGGAATTATGTGATCCTTACTAGCTGGAAGTAAGGGAGATGGGGCATGAAGTTATTTCTAGGAGATGGACACATACCAAGTTTAGCTCAGTTCTGGGCATCTTTGAAATACCTATACAAACTTGTTCCTACATAGTAACTTGCATCTTTGAATGAGAATGTGCTTGCTTACAGCAACGTGCTATATGTTCTGAATGCCCGAATTGGGAATCTGTGTCAAAACTTTGTTAGGAATTATGTGATCCTTACTAGCTGGAAGTAAGGGAGATGGGGCATGAAGTTATTTCTAGGAGTTGGACACATACCAAGTTTAGCTCAGTTCTGGGCATCTTTGAAATACCTATACAAACTTGTTCCTAC
This sequence comes from Diceros bicornis minor, assembly GCF_020826845.1. Lineage (NCBI taxonomy): Eukaryota > Metazoa > Chordata > Mammalia > Perissodactyla > Rhinocerotidae > Diceros > Diceros bicornis. Next base: position 138,376 of record NC_080749.1, read on the forward strand.
ATAGTAACTTGCATCTTTGAATGAGAATGTGCTTGCTTACAGCAACGTGCTATATGTTCTGAATGCCCGAATTGGGAATCTGTGTCAAAACTTTGTTAGGAATTATGTGATCCTTACTAGCTGGAAGTAAGGGAGATGGGGCATGAAGTTATTTCTAGGAGTTGGACACATACCAAGTTTAGCTCAGTTCTGGGCATCTTTGAAATACCTATACAAACTTGTTCCTACATAGTAACTTGCATCTTTGAATGAGAATGTGTTTGCTTACAGCAACGTGCTATATGTTCTGAATGCCCGAATTGGGAATCTGTGTCAAAACTTTGTTAGGAATTATGTGATCCTTACTAGCTGGAAGTAAGGGAGATGGGGCATGAAGTTATTTCTTGGAGTTGGAGACATACCAAGTTTAGCTCAGTTCTGGGCATCTTTGAAATACCTATACAAACTTGTTCCTACATAGTAACTTGCAACTTTGAATGAGAATGTGCTTGCTTGCAGCAACGTGCTATATGTTCTGAATGCCCGAATTGGCAATCTGTGTCAAAACTTTGTTAGGAATTATGTGATCCTTACTAGCTGGAAGTAAGGGAGATGGGGCATGAAGTTATTTCTAGGAGTTGGACACATACCAAGTTTAGCTCAGTTCTGGGCATCTTTGAAATACCTATACAAACTTGTTCCTACATAGTAACTTGCAACTTTGAATGAGAATCTGCTTGCTTACAGCAACGTGCTATATGTTCTGAATGCCCGAATTGGGAATCTGTGTCAAAACTTTGTTAGGAATTATGTCATCCTTACTAGCTGGAAGTAAGGGAGATGGGGCATGAAGTTATTTCTAGGAGTTGGACACATACCAAGTTTAGCTCAGTTCTGGGCATCTTTGAAATACCTATACAAACTTGTTCCTACATAGTAACTTGCATCTTTGAATGAGAATGTGCTTGCTTACAGCAACGTGCTATATGTTCTGAATGCCCGAATTGGGAATCTGTGTCAAAACTTTGTTAGGAATTATGTGATCCTTACTAGCTGGAATTAAGGGAGATGGGGCATGAAGTTATTTCTAGGAGTTGGACACATACCAAGTTTAGCTCAGTTCTGGGCATCTTTGAAATACCTATACAAACTTGTTCCTACATAGTAACTTGCATCTTTGAATGAGAATGTGCTTGCTTACAGCAACGTGCTATATGTTCTGAATGCCCGAATTGGGAATCTGTGTCAAAACTTTGTTAGGAATTATGTGATCCTTACTAGCTGGAAGTAAGGGAGATGGGGCATGAAGTTATTTCTAGGAGTTGGACACATACCAAGTTTAGCTCAGTTCTGGGCATCTTTGAAATACCTATACAAACTTGTTCCTACATAGTAACTTGCATCTTTGAATGAGAATGTGCTTGCTTACAGCAACGTGCTATATGTTCTGAATGCCAGAATTGGGAATCTGTGTCAAAACTTTGTTAGGAATTATGTCATCCTTACTAGCTGGAAGTAAGCGAGATGGGGCATGAAGTTATTTCTAGGAGTTGGACACATACCAAGTTTAGCTCAGTTCTGGGCATCTTTGAAATACCTATACAAACTTGTTCCTACATAGTAACTTGCAACTTTGAATGAGAATCTGCTTGCTTACAGCAACGTGCTATATGTTCTGAATGCCCGAATTGGGAATCTGTGTCAAAACTTTGTTAGGAATTATGTGATCCTTACTAGCTGGAAGTAAGGGAGATGGGGCATGAAGTTATTTCTAGGAGATGGACACATACCAAGTTTAGCTCAGTTCTGGGCATCTTTGAAATACCTATACAAACTTGTTCCTACATAGTAACTTGCATCTTTGAATGAGAATGTGCTTGCTTACAGCAACGTGCTATATGTTCTGAATGCCCGAATTGGGAATCTGTGTCAAAACTTTGTTAGGAATTATGTGATCCTTACTAGCTGGAAGTAAGGGAGATGGGGCATGAAGTTATTTCTAGGAGTTGGACACATACCAAGTTTAGCTCAGTTCTGGGCATCTTTGAAATACCTATACAAACTTGTTCCTACACAGTAACTTGCATCTTTGAATGAGAATGTGCTTGCTTACAGCAACGTGCTATATGTTCTGAATGCCCGAATTGGGAATCTGTGTCAAAACTTTGTTAGGAATTATGTGATCCTTACTAGCTGGAAGTAAGGGAGATGGGGCATGAAGTTATTTCTAGGAGTTGGACACATACCCAGTTTAGCTCAGTTCTGGGCATCTTTGAAATACCTATACAAACTTGTTCCTACATAGTAACTTGCATCTTTGAATGAGAATGTGCTTGCTTACAGCAACGTGCTATATGTTCTGAATGCCCGAATTGGGAATCTGTGTCAAAACTTTGTTAGGAATTATGTGATCCTTACTAGCTGGAAGTAAGGGAGATGGGGCATGAAGTTATTTCTTGGAGTTGGAGACATACCAAGTTTAGCTCAGTTCTGGGCATCTTTGAAATACCTATACAAACTTGTTCCTACATAGTAACTTGCAACTTTGAATGAGAATGTGCTTGCTTGCAGCAACGTGCTATATGTTCTGAACGCCCGAATTGGCAATCTGTGTCAAAACTTTGTTAGGAATTATGTGATCCTTACTAGCTGGAAGTAAGGGAGATGGGGCATGAAGTTATTTCTAGGAGTTGGACACATACCAAGTTTAGCTCAGTTCTGGGCATCTTTGAAATACCTATACAAACTTGTTCCTACATAGTAACTTGCATCTTTGAATGAGAACGTGCTTGCTTACAGCAACGTGCTATATGTTCTGAATGCCCGAATTGGGAATCTGTGTCAAAACTTTGTGAGGAATTATGTGATCCTTACTAGCTGGAAGTAAGGGAGATGGGGCAGGAAGTTATTTCTTGGAGGTGGACACATACCAAGTTTAGCTCAGTTCTGGGCATCTTTGAAATACCTGTACAAACTTGTTCCTACATAGTAACTTGCAACTTTGAATGAGAATCTGCTTGCTTGCAGCAACGTGCTATATGTTCTGAATGCCCGAATAGGGAATCTGTGTCAAAACTTTGTTAGGAATTATGTGATCCTTACTAGCTGGAAGTAAGTGAGATGGAGCATGAAGTTATTTCTAGGAGTTGAACACATACCAAGTTTAGCTCAGTTCTGGGCATCTTTGAAATACCTATACAAACTTGTTCCTACATAGTAACTTGCAACTTTGAATGAGAATGTGCTTGCTTACAGCAACGTGCTATATGTTCTGAATGCCCGAATTGGGAATCTGTGTCAAAACTTTGTTAGGAATTATATGATCCTTACTAGCTGGAAGTAAGGGAGATGGGGCATGAAGTTATTTCTAGGAGATGGACACATACCAAGTTTAGCTCAGTTCTGGGCATCTTTGAAATACCTATACAAACTTGTTCCTACATAGTAACTTGCATCTTTGAATGAGAATGTGCTTGCTTACAGCAACGTGCTATATGTTCTGAATGCCCGAATTGGGAATCTGTGTCAAAACTTTGTTAGGAATTATGTGATCCTTACTAGCTGGAAGTAAGGGAGATGGGGCATGAAGTTATTTCTAGGAGTTGGACACATACCAAGTTTAGCTCAGTTCTGGGCATCTTTGAAATACCTATACAAACTTGTTCCTACATAGTAACTTGCATCTTTGAATGAGAATGTGCTTGCTTACAGCAACGTGCTATATGTTCTGAATGCCCGAATTGGGAATCTGTGTCAAAACTTTGTTAGGAATTATGTGATCCTTACTAGCTGGAAGTAAGGGAGATGGGGCATGAAGTTATTTCTAGGAGTTGGACACATACCAAGTTTAGCTCAGTTCTGGGCATCTTTGAAATACCTATACAAACTTGTTCCTACATAGTAACTTGCATCTTTGCATGAGAATGTGCTTGCTTACAGCAACGTGCTATATGTTCTGAATGCCCGAATTGGGAATCTGTGTCAAAACTTTGTTAGGAATTATGTGATCCTTACTAGCTGGAAGTAAGGGAGATGGGGCATGAAGTTATTTCTTGGAGTTGGAGACATACCAAGTTTAGCTCAGTTCTGGGCATCTTTGAAATACCTATACAAACTTGTTCCTACATAGTAACTTGCAACTTTGAATGAGGATGTGCTTGCTTGCAGCAACGTGCTATATGTTCTGAATGCCCGAATTGGCAATCTGTGTCAAAACTTTGTTAGGAATTATGTGATCCTTACTAGCTGGAAGTAAGGGAGATGGGGCATGAAGTTATTTCTAGGAGTTGGACACATACCAAGTTTAGCTCAGTTCTGGGCATCTTTGAAATACCTATACAAACTTGTTCCTACCTAGTAACTTGCATCTTTGAATGAGAATCAGCTTGCTTACAGCAACGTGCTATATGTTCTGAATGCCCGAATTGGGAATCTGTGTCAAAACTTTGTTAGGAATTATGTGATCCTTACTAGCTGGAAGTAAGAGAGATGGGGCATGAAGTTATTTCTAGGAGTTGGACACATACCAAGTTTAGCTCAGTTCTGGGCATCTTTGAAATACCTATACAAACTTGTTCCTACATAGTAACTTGCAACTTTGAATGAGAATGTGCTTGCTTACAGCAACGTGCTATATGTTCTGAATGCCCGAATTGGGAATCTGTGTCAAAACTTTGTTAGGAATTATGTGATCCTTACTAGCTGGAAGTAAGGGAGATGGGGCATGAAGTTATTTCTAGGAGTTGGACACATACCAAGTTTAGCTCAGTTCTGGGCATCCTTGAAATTCCTATACAAACTTGTTCCTACATAGTAACTTGCAACTTTGAATGAGAATGTGCTTGCTTACAGCAACGTGCTATGTGTTCTGAATGCCCGAATTGGCAATCTGTGTCAAAACTTTGTTAGGAATTATGTGATCCTTACTAGCTGGAAGTAAGGGAGATGGGGCATGAAGTTTTTTCTAGGAGTTGGACACATACCAAGTTTAGCTCAGTTCTGGGCATCTTTGAAATACCTATACAAACTTGTTCCTACATAGTAACTTGCAACTTTGAATGAGAATGTGCTTGCTTATAGCAACGTGCTATGTGTTCTGAATGCCCGAATTGGGAATCTGTGTCAAAACTTTGTTAGGAATTATGTGATCCTTACTAGCTGGAAGTAAGGGAGATGGGGCATGAAGTTATTTCTAGGAGTTGGAGACATACAACGTTTAGCTCAGTTCTGGGCATCTTTGAAATACCTATACAAACTTGTTCCTACATAGTAACTTGCAACTTTGAATGAGAATCTGCTTGCTTACAGCAACGTGCTATATGTTCTGAATGCCCGAATTGGCAATCTGTGTCAAAACTTTGTTAGGAATTATGTGATCCTTACTAGCTGGAAGTAAGGGAGATGGGGCATGAAGTTATTTCTAGGAGTTGGACACATACCAAGTTTAGCTCAGTTCTGGGCATCTTTGAAATACCTATACAAACTTGTTCCTACATAGTAACATGCATCTTTGAATGAGAATCTGCTTGCTTACAGCAACGTGCTATATGTTCTGAATGCCCGAATTGGGAATCTGTGTCAAAACTTTGTTAGGAATTATGTCATCCTTACTAGCTGGAAGTAAGGAAGATGGGGCATGAAGTTATTTCTAGGAGTTGGACACATACCAAGTTTAGCTCAGTTCTGGGCATCTTTGAAATACCTATACAAACTTGTTCCTACATAGTAACTTGCATCTTTGAATGAGAATGTGCTTGCTTACAGCAACGTGCTATATGTTCTGAATGCCCGAATTGGGAATCTGTGACAAAACTTTGTTAGGAATTATGTGATCCTTACTAGCTGGAATTAAGGGAGATGGGGCATGAAGTTATTTCTAGGAGTTGGACACATACCAAGTTTAGCTCAGTTCTGGGCATCTTTGAAATACCTATACAAACTTGTTCCTACATAGTAACTTGCATCTTTGAATGAGAATGTGCTTGCTTACAGCAACGTGCTATATGTTCTGAATGCCCGAATTGGGAATCTGTGTCAAAACTTTGTTAGGAATTATGTCATCCTTACTAGCTGGAAGTAAGGGAGGTGGGGCATGAAGTTATTTCTAGGAGTTGGACACATACCAAGTTTAGCTCAGTTCTGGGCATCTTTGAAATACCTATACAAACTTGTTCCTACATAGTAACTTGCAACTTTGAATGAGAATGTGCATGCTTACAGCAACGTGCTATGTGTTCTGAATGCCCGAATTGGGAATCTGTGTCAAAACTTTGTTAGGAATTATGTCATCCTTACTAGCTGGAAGTAAGGGAGATGGGGCATGAAGTTATTTCTAGGAGTTGGACACATACCAAGTTTAGCTCAGTTCTGGGCATCTTTGAAATACCTATACAAACTTGTTCCTACATAGTAACTTGCAACTTTGAATGAGAATCTGCTTGCTTACAGCAACGTGCTATATGTTCTGAATGCCCGAATTGGCAATCTGTGTCAAAACCTTGTTAGGAATTATGTGATCCTTACTAGCTGGAAGTAAGGGAGATGGGGCATGAAGTTATTTCTAGGAGTTGGACACATACCAAGTTTTGCTCAGTTCTGGGCATCTTTGAAATACCTATACAAACTTGTTCCTACATAGTAACTTGCATCTTTGAATGAGAATCTGCTTGCTTACAGCAACGTGCTATATGTTCTGAATGCCCGAATTGGGAATCTGTGTCAAAACTTTGTTAGGAATTATGTCATCCTTACTAGCTGGAAGTAAGGGAGATGGGGCATGAAGTTATTTCTAGGAGTTGGACACATACCAAGTTTAGCTCAGTTCTGGGCATCTTTGAAATACCTATACAAACTTGTTCCTACATAGTAACTTGCATCTTTGAATGAGAATGTGCTTGCTTACAGCAACGTGCTATATGTTCTGAATGCCCGAATTGGCAATCTGTGTCAAAACTTTGTTAGGAATTATGTGATCCTTACTAGCTGGAAGTAAGGGAGATGGGGCATGAAGTTATTTCTAGGAGTTGGACACATACCAAGTTTAGCTCAGTTCTGGGCATCTTTGAAATACCTATACAAACTTGTTCCTACATAGTAACTTGCATCTTTGAATGAGAATGTGCTTGCTTACAGCAACGTGCTATATGTTCTGAATGCCCGAATTGGGAATCTGTGTCAAAACTTTGTTAGGAATTATGTGATCCTTACTAGCTGGAATTAAGGGAGATGGGGCATGAAGTTATTTCTAGGAGTTGGACACATACCAAGTTTAGCTCAGTTCTGGGCATCTTTGAAATACCTATACAAACTTGTTCCTACATAGTAACTTGCATCTTTGAATGAGAATGTGCTTGCTTACAGCAACGTGCTATATGTTCTGAATGCCCGAATTGGGAATCTGTGTCAAAACTTTGTTAGGAATTATGTGATCCTTACTAGCTGGAAGTAAGGGAGATGGGGCATGAAGTTATTTCTAGGAGTTGGACACATACCAAGTTTAGCTCAGTTCTGGGCATCTTTGAAATACCTATACAAACTTGTTCCTACATAGTAACTTGCAACTTTGAATGAGAATGTGCTTGCTTACAGCAACGTGCTATATGTTCTGAATGCCCGAATTGGGAATCTGTGTCAAAACTTTGTTAGGAATTATATGATCCTTACTAGCTGGAAGTAAGGGAGATGGGGCATGAAGTTATTTCTAGGAGTTGGACACATACCAAGTTTAGCTCAGTTCTGGGCATCTTTGAAATACCTATACAAACTTGTTCCTACATAGTAACTTGCAACTTTGAATGAAAATGTGCTTGCTTACAGCAACGTGCTATATGTTCTGAATGCCCGAATTGGGAATCTGAGTCAAAACTTTGTTAGGAATTATATGATCCTTACTAGCTGGAAGTAAGAGAGATGGGGCATGAAGTTATTTCTAGGAGTTGGACACATACCAAGTTTAGCTCAGTTCTGGGCATCTTTGAAATACCTATACAAACTTGTTCCTACATAGTAACTTGCAACTTTGAATGAGAATCTGCTTGCTTACAGCAACGTGCTATATGTTCTGAATGCCCGAATTGGCAATCTGTGTCAAAACTTTGTTAGGAATTATGTGATCCTTACTAGCTGGAAGTAAGGGAGATGGGGCATCAAGTTATTTCTAGGAGTTGGACACATACCAAGTTTAGCTCAGTTCTGGGCATCTTTGAAATACCTATACAAACTTGTTCCTACATAGTAACTTGCATCTTTGAATGAGAATGTGCTTGCTTACAGCAACGTGATATATGTTCTGAAAGCCCGAATTGGGAATCTGTGTCAAAACTTTGTTAGGAATTATGTGATCCTTACTAGCTGGAAGTAAGGGAGATGGGGCATGAAGTTATTTCTAGGAGTTGGACACATACCAAGTTTAGCTCAGTTCTGGGCATCTTTGAAATACCTATACAAACTTGTTCCTACATAGTAACTTTCAACTTTGAATGAGAATCTGCTTGCTTGCAGCAACGTGCTATATGTTCTGAATGCCCGAATAGGGAATCTGTGTCAAAACTTTGTTAGGAATTATGTGATCCTTACTAGCTGGAAGTAAGGGAGATGGAGCATGAAGTTATTTCTAGGAGTTGAACACATACCAAGTTTAGCTCAGTTCTGGGCATCTTTGAAATACCTATACAAACTTGTTCCTACATAGTAACTTGCATCTTTGAATGAGAATGTGCTTGCTTACAGCAACGTGCTATATGTTCTGAATGCCCGAATTGGGAATCTGTGTCAAAACTTTGTTAGGAATTATATGATCCTTACTAGCTGGAAGTAAGGGAGATGGGGCATGAAGTTATTTCTAGGAGATGGACACATACCAAGTTTAGCTCAGTTCTGGGCATCTTTGAAATACCTATACAAACTTGTTCCTACATAGTAACTTGCAACTTTGAATGAGAATGTGCTTGCTTACAGCAACGTGCTATATGTTCTGAATGCCCGAATTGGGAATCTGTGTCAAAACTTTGTTAGGAATTATGTGATCCTTACTAGCTGGAAGTAAGGGAGATGGGGCATGAAGTTATTTCTAGGAGTTGGACACATACCAAGTTTAGCTCAGTTCTGGGCATCTTTGAAATACCTATACAAACTTGTTCCTACATAGTAACTTGCAACTTTGAATGAGAATGTGCTTGCTTACAGCAACGTGCTATATGTTGTGAATGCCCGAATTGGCAATCTGTGTCAAAACTTTGTTAGGAATTATGTGATCCTTACTAGCTGGAAGTAAGGGAGATGGGGCATGAAGTTATTTCTAGGAGTTGGACACATACCAAGTTTAGCGCAGTTCTGGGCATCTTTGAAATACCTATACAATCTTGTTACTACCTAGTAACTTGCATCTTTGAATGAGAATCTGCTTGCTTACAGCAACGTGCTATATGTTCTGAATGCCCGAATTGGGAATCTGTGTCAAATCTTTGTTAGGAATTATGTGATCCTTACTAGCTGGAAGTAAGGGAGATGGGGCATGAAGTTATTTCTAGGAGTTGGACACATACCAAGTTTAGCTCAGTTCTGGGCATCTTTGAAATACCTATACAAACTTGTTCCTACATAGTAACTTGCATCTTTGAATGAGAATCTGCTTGCTTACAGCAACGTGCTATATGTTCTGAATGCCCGAATTGGGAATCTGTGTCAAAACTTTGTTAGGAATTATGTCATCCTTACTAGCTGGAAGTAAGGGAGATGGGGCATGAAGTTATTTCTAGGAGTTGGACACATACCAAGTTTAGATCAGTTCTGGGCATCTTTGAAATACCTATACAAACTTGTTCCTACATAGTAACTTGCAACTTTGAATGAAAATGTGCTTGCTTACAGCAACGTGCTATATGTTCTGAATGCCCGAATTGGGAATCTGTGTCAAAACTTTGTTAGGAATTATGTCATCCTTACTAGCTGGAAGTAAGGGAGATGGGGCATGAAGTTATTTCTAGGAGTTGGACACATACCAAGTTTAGCTCAGTTCTGGGCATCTTTGAAATACCTATACAAACTTGTTCCTACATAGTAACTTGCAACTTTGAATGAGAATCTGCTTGCTTACAGCAACGTGCTATATGTTCTGAATGCCCGAATTGAGAATCTGTGTCAAAACTTTGTTAGGAATTATGTGATCCTTACTAGCTGGAAGTAAGGGAGATGGGGCATGAAGTTATTTCTTGGAGTTGGACACATACCAAGTTTAGCTCAGTTCTGGGCATCTTTGAAATACCTATACAAACTTGTTCCTACATAGTAACTTGCAACTTTGAATGAGAATCTGCTTGCTTACAGGAACGTGCTATATGTTCTGAATGCCCGAATTGGGAATCTGTGTCAAAACTTTGTTAGGAATTATGTGATCCTTACTAGCTGGAAGTAAGGGAGATGGGGCATGAAGTTATTTCTAGGAGTTGGACACATACCAAGTTTAGCTCAGTTCTGGGCATCTTTGAAATACCTATACAAACTTGTTCCTACATAGTAACTTGCAACTTTGAATGAAAATGTGCTTGCTTACAGCAACGTGCTACATGTTCTGAATGCCCGAATTGGGAATCTGTGTCAAAACTTTGTTAGGAATTATGTGATCCTTACTAGCTGGAAGTAAGGGAGATGGGGCATGAAGTTACTTCTAGGAGTTGGACACATACCAAGTTTAGCTCAGTTCTGGGCATCTTTGAAATACCTATACAAACTTGTTCCTACATAGTAACTTGCAACTTTGAATGAGAATGTGCTTGCTTACAGCAACGTGCTATATGTTCTGAATGCCCGAATTGGGAATCTGTGTCAAAACTTTGTTAGGAATTATGTGATCCGTACTAGCTGGAAGTAAGGCAGATGGGGCATGAAGTTATTTCTTGGAGTTGGAGACATACCAAGTTTAGCGCAGTTCTGGGCATCTTTGAAATACCTATACAATCTTGTTACTACCTAGTAACTTGCATCTTTGAATGAGAATCTGCTTGCTTACAGCAACGTGCTATATGTTCTGAATGCCCGAATTGGGAATCTGTGTCAAAACTTTGTTAGGAATTATGTGATCCTTACTAGCTGGAAGTAAGGGAGATGGGGCATGAAGTTATTTCTAGGAGTTGGACACATACCAAGTATAGCTCAGTTCTGGGCATCTTTGAAATACCTATACAAACTTGTTCCTACCTAGTAACTTGCATCTTTGAATGAGAATCTGCTTGCTTACAGCAACGTGCTATATGTTCTGAATGCCCGAATTGGGAATCTGTGTCAAAACTTTGTTAGGAATTATGTCATCCTTACTAGCTGGAAGTAAGGGAGATGGGGCATGAAGTTATTTCTAGGAGTTGGACACATACCAAGTTTAGCGCAGTTCTGGGCATCTTTGAAATACCTATACAATCTTGTTACTACCTAGTAACTTGCATCTTTGAATGAGAATCTGCTTGCTTACAGCAACGTGCTATATGTTCTGAATGCCCGAATTGGGAATCTGTGTCAAATCTTTGTTAGGAATTATGTGATCCTTACTAGCTGGAAGTAAGGGAGATGGGGCATGAAGTTATTTCTAGGAGTTGGACACATACCAAGTTTAGCTCAGTTCTGGGCATCTTTGAAATACCTATACAAACTTGTTCCTACATAGTAACTTGCATCTTTGAATGAGAATCTGCTTGCTTACAGCAACGTGCTATATGTTCTGAATGCCCGAATTGGGAATCTGTGTCAAAACTTTGTTAGGAATTATGTCATCCTTACTAGCTGGAAGTAAGGGAGATGGGGCATGAAGTTATTTCTAGGAGTTGGACACATACCAAGTTTAGATCAGTTCTGGGCATCTTTGAAATACCTATACAAACTTGTTCCTACATACTAACTTGCAACTTTGAATGAAAATGTGCTTGCTTACAGCAACGTGCTATATGTTCTGAATGCCCGAATTGGGAATCTGTGTCAAAACTTTGTTAGGAATTATGTCATCCTTACTAGCTGGAAGTAAGGGAGATGGGGCATGAAGTTATTTCTAGGAGTTGGACACATACCAAGTTTAGCTCAGTTCTGGGCATCTTTGAAATACCTATACAAACTTGTTCCTACATAGTAACTTGCAACTTTGAATGAGAATCTGCTTGCTTACAGCAACGTGCTATATGTTCTGAATGCCCGAATTGAGAATCTGTGTCAAAACTTTGTTAGGAATTATGTGATCCTTACTAGCTGGAAGTAAGGGAGATGGGGCATGAAGTTATTTCTTGGAGTTGGACACATACCAAGTTTAGCTCAGTTCTGGGCATCTTTGAAATACCTATACAAACTTGTTCCTACATAGTAACTTGCAACTTTGAATGAGAATCTGCTTGCTTACAGGAACGTGCTATATGTTCTGAATGCCCGAATTGGGAATCTGTGTCAAAACTTTGTTAGGAATTATGTGATCCTTACTAGCTGGAAGTAAGGGAGATGGGGCATGAAGTTATTTCTAGGAGTTGGACACATACCAAGTTTAGCTCAGTTCTGGGCATCTTTGAAATACCTATACAAACTTGTTCCTACATAGTAACTTGCAACTTTGAATGAAAATGTGCTTGCTTACAGCAACGTGCTACATGTTCTGAATGCCCGAATTGGGAATCTGTGTCAAAACTTTGTTAGGAATTATGTGATCCTTACTAGCTGGAAGTAAGGGAGATGGGGCATGAAGTTACTTCTAGGAGTTGGACACATACCAAGTTTAGCTCAGTTCTGGGCATCTTTGAAATACCTATACAAACTTGTTCCTACATAGTAACTTGCAACTTTGAATGAGAATGTGCTTGCTTACAGCAACGTGCTATATGTTCTGAATGCCCGAATTGGGAATCTGTGTCAAAACTTTGTTAGGAATTATGTGATCCGTACTAGCTGGAAGTAAGGCAGATGGGGCATGAAGTTATTTCTTGGAGTTGGAGACATACCAAGTTTAGCGCAGTTCTGGGCATCTTTGAAATACCTATACAATCTTGTTACTACCTAGTAACTTGCATCTTTGAATGAGAATCTGCTTGCTTACAGCAACGTGCTATATGTTCTGAATGCCCGAATTGGGAATCTGTGTCAAAACTTTGTTAGGAATTATGTGATCCTTACTAGCTGGAAGTAAGGGAGATGGGGCATGAAGTTATTTCTAGGAGTTGGACACATACCAAGTATAGCTCAGTTCTGGGCATCTTTGAAATACCTATACAAACTTGTTCCTACCTAGTAACTTGCATCTTTGAATGAGAATCTGCTTGCTTACAGCAACGTGCTATATGTTCTGAATGCCCGAATTGGGAATCTGTGTCAAAACTTTGTTAGGAATTATGTCATCCTTACTAGCTGGAAGTAAGGGAGATGGGGCATGAAGTTACTTCTAGGAGTTGGACACATACCAAGTTTAGCTCAGTTCTGGGCATCTTTGAAATACCTATACAAACTTGTTCCTACATAGTAACTTGCATCTTTGAATGAGAATGTGCTTGCTTACAGCAACGTGCTATGTGTTCTGAATGCCCGAACTGGGAATCTGTGTCAAAACTTTGTTAGGAATTATGTGATCCTTACTAGCTGGAAGTAAGGGAGATGGGGCATGAAGTTATTTCTAGGAGTTGGACACATACCAAGTTTAGCTCAGTTCTGGGCATCTTTGAAATACCTATACCAACTTGTTCCTACATAGTAACTTGCATCTTTGAATGAGAATCTGCTTGCTTACAGCAACGTGCTATATGTTCTGAATGCCCGAATTGGGAATCTGTGTCAAAACTTTGTTAGGAATTATGTCATCCTTACTAGCTGGAAGTAAGGGAGATGGGGCATGAAGTTATTTCTAGGAGTTGGACACATACCAAGTTTAGCTCAGTTCTGGGCATCTTTGAAATACCTATACAAACTTGTTCCTACATAGTAACTTGCATCTTTGAATGAGAATGTGCTTGCTTACAGCAACGTGCTATATGTTCTGAATGCCCGAATTGGGAATCTGTGTCAAAACTTTGTTAGGAATTATGTCATCCTTACTAGCTGGAAGTAAGGGAGATGGGGCATGAAGTTATTTCTAGGAGTTGGACACATACCAAGTTTAGCTCAGTTCTGGGCATCTTTGAAATACCTATACAAACTTGTTCCTACATAGTAACTTGCAACTTTGAATGAGAATGTGCTTGCTTACAGCAACGTGCTATATGTTCTGAATGCCCGAATTGGGAATCTGTGTCAAAACTTTGTTAGGAATTATATGATCCTTACTAGCTGGAAGTAAGGGAGATGGGGCATGAAGTTATTTCTAGGAGTTGGACACATACCAAGTTTAGCTCAGTTCTGGGCATCTTTGAAATACCTATACAAACTTGTTCCTACATAGTAACTTGCAACTTTGAATGAAAATGTGCTTGCTTACAGCAACGTGCTATATGTTCTGAATGCCCGAATTGGGAATCTGTGTCAAAACTTTGTTAGGAATTATATGATCCTTACTAGCTGGAAGTAAGAGAGATGGGGCATGAAGTTATTTCTAGGAGTTGGACACATACCAAGTTTAGCTCAGTTCTGGGCATCTTTGAAATACCTATACAAACTTGTTCCTACATAGTAACTTGCAACTTTGAATGAGAATCTGCTTGCTTACAGCAACGTGCTATATGTTCTGAATGCCCGAATTGGCAATCTGTGTCAAAACTTTGTTAGGAATTATGTGATCCTTACTAGCTGGAAGTAAGGGAGATCGGGCATATAGTTATTTCTAGGAGTTGGACACATACCAAGTTTAGCTCAGTTCTGGGCATCTTTGAAATACCTATACAAACTTGTTCCTACATAGTAACTTGCATCTTTGAATGAGAATGTGCTTGCTTACAGCAACGTGCTATGTGTTCTGAATGCCCGAATTGGGAATCTGTGTCAAAACTTTGTTAGGAATTATGTCATCCTTACTAGCTGGAAGTAAGGGAGATGGGGCATGAAGTTATTTCTAGGAGTTGGACACATACCAAGTTTAGCTCAGTTCTGGGCATCTTTGAAATACCTATACAAACTTGTTCCTACATAGTAACTTGCAACTTTGAATGAGAATGTGCTTGCTTACAGCAACGTGCTATATATTCTGAATGCCCGAATTGGGAATCTGTGTCAAAACTTTGTTAGGAATTATGTGATCCGTACTAGCTGGAAGTAAGGCAGATGGGGCATGAAGTTATTTCTTGGAGATGGAGACATACCAAGTTTAGCGCAGTTCTGGGCATCTTTGAAATACCTATACAATCTTGTTACTACCTAGTAACTTGCATCTTTGAATGAGAATCTGCTTGCTTACAGCAACGTGCTATATGTTCTGAATGCCCGAATTGGGAATCTGTGTCAAAACTTTGTTAGGAATTATGTGATCCTTACTAGCTGGAAGTAAGGGAGATGGGGCATGAAGTTATTTCTAGGAGTTGGACACATACCAAGTTTAGCTCAGTTCTGGGCATCTTTGAAATACCTATACAAACTTGTTCCTACATAGTAACTTGCATCTTTGAATGAGAATCTGCTTGCTTACAGCAACGTGCTATATGTTCTGAATGCCCGAATTGGGAATCTGTGTCAAAACTTTGTTAGGAATTATGTCATCCTTACTAGCTGGAAGTAAGGGAGATGGGGCATGAAGTTATTTCTAGGAGTTGGACACATACCAAGTTTAGCTCAGTTCTGGGCATCTTTGAAATACCTATACAAACTTGTTCCTACATAGTAACTTGCAACTTTGAATGAAAATGTGCTTGCTTACAGCAACGTGCTATATGTTCTGAATGCCCGAATTGGGAATCTGTGTCAAAACTTTGTTAGGAATTATGTCATCCTTACTAGCTGTAAGTAAGCGAGATGGGGCATGAAGTTATTTCTAGGAGTTGGACACATACCAAGTTTAGCTCAGTTCTGGGCATCTTTGAAATACCTATACAAACTTGTTCCTACATAGTAACTTGCAACTTTGAATGAGAATCTGCTTGCTTACAGCAACGTGCTATATGTTCTGAATGCCCGAATTGAGAATCTGTGTCAAAACTTTGTTAGGAATTATGTGATCCTTACTAGCTGGAAGTAAGGGAGATGGGGCATGAAGTTATTTCTAGGAGTTGGACACATACCAAGTTTAGCTCAGTTCTGGGCATCTTTGAAATACCTATACAAACTTGTTCCTACATAGTAACTTGCAACTTTGAATGAAAATGTGCTTGCTTACAGCAACGTGCTACATGTTCTGAATGCCCGAATTGGGAATCTGTGTCAAAACTTTGTTAGGAATTATGTGATCCTTACTAGCTGGAAGTAAGGGAGATGGGGCATGAAGTTACTTCTAGGAGTTGGACACATACCAAGTTTAGCTCAGTTCTGGGCATCTTTGAAATACCTATACAAACTTGTTCCTACATAGTAACTTGCAACTTTGAATGAGAATCTGCTTGCTTACAGCAACGTGCTATATGTTCTGAATGCCCGAATTGGGAATCTGTGTCAAAACTTTGTTAGGAATTATGTGATCCGTACTAGCTGGAAGTAAGGCAGATGGGGCATGAAGTTATTTCTTGGAGTTGGAGACATACAAAGTTTAGCTCAGTTCTGGGCATCTTTGAAATACCTATACAAACTTGTTCCTACATAGTAACTTGCATCTTTGAATGAGAATGTGCTTGCTTACAGCAACGTGCTATATGTTCTGAATGCCCGAATTGGCAATCTGTCAAAACTTTATTAGGAATTATGTGATCCTTACTAGCTGGAAGTAAGGGAGATGGGGCATGAAGTTATTTCTAGGAGTTGGACACATACCAAGTTTAGCTCAGTTCTGGGCATCTTTGAAATACCTATACAAACTTGTTCCTACATAGTAACTTGCAACTTTGAATGAAAATGTGCTTGCTTACAGCAACGTGCTACATGTTCTGAATGCCCGAATTGGGAATCTGTGTCAAAACTTTGTTAGGAATTATGTGATCCTTACTAGCTGGAAGTAAGGGAGATGGGGCATGAAGTTACTTCTAGGAGTTGGACACATACCAAGTTTAGCTCAGTTCTGGGCATCTTTGAAATACCTATACAAACTTGTTCCTACATAGTAACTTGCAACTTTGAATGAGAATCTGCTTGCTTACAGCAACGTGCTATATGTTCTGAATGCCCGAATTGGGAATCTGTGTCAAAACTTTGTTAGGAATTATGTGATCCGTACTAGCTGGAAGTAAGGCAGATGGGGCATGAAGTTATTTCTTGGAGTTGGAGACATACAAAGTTTAGCTCAGTTCTGGGCATCTTTGAAATACCTATACAAACTTGTTCCTACATAGTAACTTGCATCTTTGAATGAGAATGTGCTTGCTTACAGCAACGTGCTATATGTTCTGAATGCCCGAATTGGCAATCTGTCAAAACTTTATTAGGAATTATGTGATCCTTACTAGCTGGAAGTAAGGGAGATGGGGCATGAAGTTATTTCTAGGAGTTGGACACATACCAAGTTTAGCTCAGTTCTGGGCATCTTTGAAATACCTATACAAACTTGTTCCTACATAGTAACTTGCATCTTTGAATGAGAATCTGCTTGCTTACAGCAACGTGCTATATGTTCTGAATGCCCGAATTGGGAATCTGTGTCAAAACTTTGTTAGGAATTATGTGATCCTTACTAGCTGGAAGTAAGGCAGATGGGGCATGAAGTTATTTCTAGGAGTTGGACACATACCAAGTTTAGCTCAGTTCTGGGCATCTTTGAAATACCTATACAAACTTGTTCCTACATAGTAACTTGCAACTTTGAATGAAAATGTGCTTGCTTACAGCAACGTGCTATATGTTCTGAATGCCCGAATTGGGAATCTGTGTCAAAACTTTGTTAGGAATTATGTGATCCTTACAGGCTGGAAGTAAGGGAGATGGGGCATGAAGTTATTTCTAGGAGTTGGACACATACCAAGTTTAGCTCAGTTCTGGGCATCTTTGAAATACCTATACAAACTTGTTCCTACCTAGTAACTTGCATCTTTGAATGAGAATCTGCTTGCTTACAGCAACGTGCTATATGTTCTGAATGCCCTAATTGGGAATCTGTGTCAAAACTTTGTTAGGAATTATGTGATCCTTACTAGCTGGAAGTAAGGGAGATGGGGCATGAATTTATTTCTAGGAGTTGGACACATACCAAGTTTAGCTCAGTTCTGGGCATCTTTGAAATACCTATACAAACTTGTTCCTACATAGTAACTTGCAACTTTGAATGAGAATGTGCTTGCTTACAGCAACGTGCTATATGTTCTGAATGCCCGAATTGGGAATCTGTGTCAAAACTTTGTTAGGAATTATATGATCCTTACTAGCTGGAAGTAAGGGAGATGGGGCATGAAGTTATTTCTAGGAGTTGGGCACATACCAAGTTTAGCTCAGTTCTGGGCATCTTTGAAATACCTATACAAACTTGTTCCTACATAGTAACTTGCAACTTTGAATGAAAATGTGCTTGCTTACAGCAACGTGCTATATGTTCTGAATGCCCGAATTGGGAATCTGTGTCAAAACTTTGTTAGGAATTATGTGATCCTTACTAGCTGGAAGTAAGAGAGATGGGGCATGAAGTTATTTCTAGGAGTTGGACACATACCAAGTTTATCTCAGTTCTGGGCATCTTTGAAATACCTATACAAACTTGTTCCTACATAGTAACTTGCAACTTTGAATGAGAATCTGCTTGCTTACAGCAACGTGCTATATGTTCTGAATGCCCGAATTGGCAATCTGTGTCAAAACTTTGTTAGGAATTATGTGATCCTTACTAGCTGGAAGTAAGGGAGATCGGGCATATAGTTATTTCTAGGAGTTGGACACATACCAAGTTTAGCTCAGTTCTGGGCATCTTTGAAATACCTATACAAACTTGTTCCTACATAGTAACTTGCATCTTTGAATGAGAATGTGCTTGCTTACAGCAACGTGCTATGTGTTCTGAATGCCCGAATTGGGAATCTGTGTCAAAACTTTGTTAGGAATTATGTCATCCTTACTAGCTGGAAGTAAGGGAGATGGGGCATGAAGTTATTTCTAGGAGTTGGACACATACCAAGTTTAGCTCAGTTCTGGGCATCTTTGAAATACCTATACAAACTTGTTCCTACATAGTAACTTGCAACTTTGAATGAGAATGTGCTTGCTTACAGCAACGTGCTATATATTCTGAATGCCCGAATTGGGAATCTGTGTCAAAACTTTGTTAGGAATTATGTGATCCGTACTAGCTGGAAGTAAGGCAGAAGGGGCATGAAGTTATTTCTTGGAGTTGGAGACATACCAAGTTTCGCGCAGTTCTGGGCATCTTTGAAATACCTATACAATCTTGTTACTACCTAGTAACTTGCATCTTTGAATGAGAATCTGCTTGCTTACAGCAACGTGCTATATGTTCTGAATGCCCGAATTGGGAATCTGTGTCAAAACTTTGTTAGGAATTATGTGATCCTTACTAGCTGGAAGTAAGGGAGATGGGGCATGAAGTTATTTCTAGGAGTTGGACACATACCAAGTTTAGCTCAGTTCTGGGCATCTTTGAAATACCTATACAAACTTGTTCCTACATAGTAACTTGCATCTTTGAATGAGAATCTGCTTGCTTACAGCAACGTGCTATATGTTCTGAATGCCCGAATTGGGAATCTGTGTCAAAACTTTGTTAGGAATTATGTCATCCTTACTAGCTGGAAGTAAGGGAGATGGGGCATGAAGTTATTTCTAGGAGTTGGACACATACCAAGTTTAGCTCAGTTCTGGGCATCTTTGAAATACCTATACAAACTTGTTCCTACATAGTAACTTGCAACTTTGAATGAAAATGTGCTTGCTTACAGCAACGTGCTATATGTTCTGAATGCCCGAATTGGGAATCTGTGTCAAAACTTTGTTAGGAATTATGTCATCCTTACTAGCTGTAAGTAAGCGAGATGGGGCATGAAGTTATTTCTAGGAGTTGGACACATACCAAGTTTAGCTCAGTTCTGGGCATCTTTGAAATACGTATACAAACTTGTTCCT
This sequence comes from Diceros bicornis minor, assembly GCF_020826845.1. Lineage (NCBI taxonomy): Eukaryota > Metazoa > Chordata > Mammalia > Perissodactyla > Rhinocerotidae > Diceros > Diceros bicornis. The sequence continues at coordinate 158,434 of NC_080749.1, forward strand.
ACATAGTAACTTGCAACTTTGAATGAGAATCTGCTTGCTTACAGCAACGTGCTATATGTTCTGAATGCCCGAATTGAGAATCTGTGTCCAAACTTTGTTAGGAATTATGTGATCCTTACTAGCTGGAAGTAAGGGAGATGGGGCATGAAGTTATTTCTAGGAGTTGGACACATACCAAGTTTAGCTCAGTTCTGGGCATCTTTGAAATACCTATACAAACTTGTTCCTACATAGTAACTTGCAACTTTGAATGAAAATGTGCTTGCTTACAGCAACGTGCTACATGTTCTGAATGCCCGAATTGGGAATCTGTGTCAAAACTTTGTTAGGAATTATGTGATCCTTACTAGCTGGAAGTAAGGGAGATGGGGCATGAAGTTACTTCTAGGAGTTGGACACATACCAAGTTTAGCTCAGTTCTGGGCATCTTTGAAATACCTATACAAACTTGTTCCTACATAGTAACTTGCAACTTTGAATGAGAATCTGCTTGCTTACAGCAACGTGCTATATGTTCTGAATGCCCGAATTGGGAATCTGTGTCAAAACTTTGTTAGGAATTATGTGATCCGTACTAGCTGGAAGTAAGGCAGATGGGGCATGAAGTTATTTCTTGGAGTTGGAGACATACCAAGTTTAGCTCAGTTCTGGGCATCTTTGAAATACCTATACAAACTTGTTCCTACATAGTAACTTGCATCTTTGAATGAGAATGTGCTTGCTTACAGCAACGTGCTATATGTTCTGAATGCCCGAATTGGCAATCTGTCAAAACTTTATTAGGAATTATGTGATCCTTACTAGCTGGAAGTAAGGGAGATGGGGCATGAAGTTATTTCTAGGAGTTGGACACATACCAAGTTTAGCTCAGTTCTGGGCATCTTTGAAATACCTATACAAACTTGTTCCTACATAGTAACTTGCAACTTTGAATGAAAATGTGCTTGCTTACAGCAACGTGCTACATGTTCTGAATGCCCGAATTGGGAATCTGTGTCAAAACTTTGTTAGGAATTATGTGATCCTTACTAGCTGGAAGTAAGGGAGATGGGGCATGAAGTTACTTCTAGGAGTTGGACACATACCAAGTTTAGCTCAGTTCTGGGCATCTTTGAAATACCTATACAAACTTGTTCCTACATAGTAACTTGCAACTTTGAATGAGAATCTGCTTGCTTACAGCAACGTGCTATATGTTCTGAATGCCCGAATTGGGAATCTGTGTCAAAACTTTGTTAGGAATTATGTGATCCGTACTAGCTGGAAGTAAGGCAGATGGGGCATGAAGTTATTTCTTGGAGTTGGAGACATACAAAGTTTAGCTCAGTTCTGGGCATCTTTGAAATACCTTTACAAACTTGTTCCTACATAGTAACTTGCATCTTTGAATGAGAATGTGCTTGCTTACAGCAACGTGCTATATGTTCTGAATGCCCGAATTGGCAATCTGTCAAAACTTTATTAGGAATTATGTGATCCTTACTAGCTGGAAGTAAGGGAGATGGGGCATGAAGTTATTTCTAGGAGTTGGACACATACCAAGTTTAGCTCAGTTCTGGGCATCTTTGAAATACCTATACAAACTTGTTCCTACATAGTAACTTGCATCTTTGAATGAGAATCTGCTTGCTTACAGCAACGTGCTATATGTTCTGAATGCCCGAATTGGGAATCTGTGTCAAAACTTTGTTAGGAATTATGTGATCCTTACTAGCTGGAAGTAAGGCAGATGGGGCATGAAGTTATTTCTAGGAGTTGGACACATACCAAGTTTAGCTCAGTTCTGGGCATCTTTGAAATACCTATACAAACTTGTTCCTACATAGTAACTTGCAACTTTGAATGAAAATGTGCTTGCTTACAGCAACGTGCTATATGTTCTGAATGCCCGAATTGGGAATCTGTGTCAAAACTTTGTTAGGAATTATGTGATCCTTACAGGCTGGAAGTAAGGGAGATGGGGCATGAAGTTATTTCTAGGAGTTGGACACATACCAAGTTTAGCTCAGTTCTGGGCATCTTTGAAATACCTATACAAACTTGTTCCTACATAGTAACTTGCATCTTTGAATGAGAATGTGCTTGCTTACAGCAACGTGCTATATGTTCTGAATGCCCGAATTGGCAATCTGTCAAAACTTTATTAGGAATTATGTGATCCTTACTAGCTGGAAGTAAGGGAGATGGGGCATGAAGTTATTTCTAGGAGTTGGACACATACCAAGTTTAGCTCAGTTCTGGGCATCTTTGAAATACCTATACAAACTTGTTCCTACATAGTAACTTGCATCTTTGAATGAGAATCTGCTTGCTTACAGCAACGTGCTATATGTTCTGAATGCCCGAATTGGGAATCTGTGTCAAAACTTTGTTAGGAATTATGTGATCCTTACTAGCTGGAAGTAAGGCAGATGGGGCATGAAGTTATTTCTAGGAGTTGGACACATACCAAGTTTAGCTCAGTTCTGGGCATCTTTGAAATACCTATACAGACTTGTTCCTACATAGTAACTTGCAACTTTGAATGAAAATGTGCTTGCTTACAGCAACGTGCTATATGTTCTGAATGCCCGAATTGGGAATCTGTGTCAAAACTTTGTTAGGAATTATGTGATCCTTACAGGCTGGAAGTAAGGGAGATGGGGCATGATGTTATTTCTAGGAGTTGGACACATACCAAGTTTAGCTCAGTTCTGGGCATCTTTGAAATACCTATACAAACTTGTTCCTACCTAGTAACTTGCATCTTTGAATGAGAATCTGCTTGCTTACAGCAACGTGCTATATGTTCTGAATGCCCTAATTGGGAATCTGTGTCAAAACTTTGTTAGGAATTATGTGATCCTTACTAGCTGGAAGTAAGGGAGATGGGGCATGAAGTTATTTCTAGGAGTTGGACACATACCAAGTTTAGCTCAGTTCTGGGCATCTTTGAAATACCTATACAAACTTGTTCCTACATAGTAACTTGCAACTTCGAATGAGAATGTGCTTGCTTACAGCAACGTGCTATGTGTTCTGAATGCCCGAATTGGCAATCTGTGTCAAAACTTTGTTAGGAATTATGTGATCCTTACTAGATGGAAGTAAGGGAGATGGGGCATGAATTTATTTCTAGGAGTTGGACACATACCAAGTTTTGCTCAGTTCTGGGCATCTTTGAAATACCTATACAAACTTGTTCCTACATAGTAACTTGCAACTTTGAATGAGAATGTGCTTGCTTACAGCAACGTGCTATGTGTTCTGAATGCCCGAATTGGGAATCTGTGTCAAAACTTTGTTAGGAATTATGTGATCCTTACTAGCTGGAAGTAAGGGAGATGGGGCATGAAGTTATTTCTAGGAGTTGGACACATACCAAGTTTAGCTCAGTTCTGGGCATCTTTGAAATACCTATACAAACTTGTTCCTACATAGTAACTTGCAACTTTGAATGAGAATGTGCTTGCTTACAGCAACGTGCTATATGTTCTGAATGCCCGAATAGGGAATCTGTGTCAAAACTTTGTTAGGAATTATGTGATCCTTACTAGCTGGAAGTAAGGGAGATGGGGCATGAAGTTATTTCTAGGAGTTGGACACATACCAAGTTTAGCTCAGTTCTGGGCATCTTTGAAATACCTATACAATCTTGTTCCTACCTAGTAACTTGCATCTTTGAATGAGAATCTGCTTGCTTACAGCAACGTGCTATATGTTCTGAATGCCCGAATTGGGAATCTGTGTCAAAACTTTGTTAGGAATTATGTGATCCTTACTAGCTGGAAGTAAGGGAGATGGGGCATGAAGTTATTTCTAGGAGTTGGACACATACCAAGTTTAGCTCAGTTCTGGGCATCTTTGAAATACCTATACAAACTTGTTCCTACATAGTAACTTGCATCTTTGAATGAGAATGTGCTTGCTTACAGCAACGTGCTATATGTTCTGAATGCCCGAATTGGGAATCTGTGTCAAAACTTTGTTAGGAATTATGTCATCCTTACTAGCTGGAAGTAAGGGAGATGGGGCATGAAGTTATTTCTAGGAGTTGGACACATACCAAGTTTAGCTCAGTTCTGGGCATCTTTGAAATACCTATACAAACTTGTTCCTACATAGTAACTTGCAACTTTGAATGAAAATGTGCTTGCTTACAGCAACGTGCTATATGTTCTGAATGCGCGAATTGGGAATCTGTGTCAAAACTTTGTTAGGAATTATGTCATCCTTACTAGCTGGAAGTAAGCGAGATGGGGCATGAAGTTATTTCTAGGAGTTGGACACATACCAAGTTTAGCTCAGTTCTGGGCATCTTTGAAATACCTATACAAACTTGTTCCTACATAGTAACTTGCAACTTTGAATGAGAATCTGCTTGCTTACAGCAACGTGCTATATGTTCTGAATGACCGAATTGGGAATCTGTGTCAAAACTTTGTTAGGAATTATGTGATCCTTACTAGCTGGAAGTAAGGGAGATGGGGCATGAAGTTATTTCTTGGAGTTGGACACATACCAAGTTTAGCTCAGTTCTGGGCATCTTTGAAATACCTATACAAACTTGTTCCTACATAGTAACTTGCATCTTTGAATGAGAATGTGCTTGCTTACAGCAACGTGCTATATGTTCTGAATGCCCGAATTGGGAATCTGTGTCAAAACTTTGTTAGGAATTATGTGATCCTTACTAGCTGGAAGTAAGGGAGATGGGGCATGAAGTTATTTCTAGGAGTTGGACACAGACCAAGTTTAGCTCAGTTCTGGGCATCTTTGAAATACCTATACAAACTTGTTCCTACATAGTAACTTGCATCTTTGAATGAGAATCTGCTTGCTTACAGCAACGTGCTATATGTTCTGAATGCCCGAATTGGCAATCTGTGTCAAAACTTTGTTAGGAATTATGTGATCCTTACTAGCTGGAAGTAAGGGAGATGGGGCATGAAGTTATTTCTAGGAGTTGGACACATACCAAGTTTAGCTCAGTTCTGGGCATCTTTGAAATACCTATACAAACTTGTTCCTACATAGTAACTTGCAACTTTGAATGAGAATGTGCTTGCCTACAGCAACGTGCTATATGTTCTGAATGCCCGAATTGGGAATCTGTGTCAATACTTTGTTAGGAATTATGTGATCCTTACTAGCTGGAAGTAAGGGAGATGGGGCATGTAGTTATTTCTAGCAGTTGGACACATACCAAGTTTAGCTCAGTTCTGGGCATCTTTGAAATACCTATACAAACTTGTTCCTACATAGTAACTTGCAACTTTGAATGAGAATGTGCTTGCCTACAGCAACGTGCTATATGTTCTGAATGCCCGAATTGGGAATCTGTGTCAAAACTTTGTTAGGAATTATGTGATCCTTACTAGCTGGAAGTAAGGGAGATGGGGCATGAAGTTATTTCTAGGAGTTGGAGACATACCAAGTTTAGCTCAGTTCTGGGCATCTTTGAAATACCTATACAAACTTGTTCCTACATAGTAACTTGCATCTTTGAATGAGAATGTGCTTGCCTACAGCAACGTGCTATATGTTCTGAATGCCCGAATTGGGAATCTGTGTCAAAACTTTGTTAGGAATTATGTGATCCTTACTAGCTGGAAGTAAGGGAGATGGGGCATGACGTTATTTCTTGGAGTTGGACACATACCAAGTTTAGCTCAGTTCTGGGCATCTTTGAAATACCTATACAAACTTGTTCCTACATAGTAACTTGCAACTTTGAATGAAAATGTGCTTGCTTACAGGAACGTGCTATATGTTCTGAATGCCCGAATTGGGAATCTGTGTCAAAACTTTGTTAGGAATTATGTGATCCTTACTAGCTGGAAGTAAGGGAGATGGGGCATGAAGTTATTTCTAGGAGTTGGACACATACCAAGTTTAGCTCAGTTCTGGGCATCTTTGAAATACCTATACAAACTTGTTCCTACATAGTAACTTGCAACTTTGAATGAAAATGTGCTTGCTTACAGGAACGTGCTATATGTTCTGAATGCCCGAATTGGGAATCTGTGTCAAAACTTTGTTAGTAATTATGTGATCCTTACTAGCTGGAAGTAAGGGAGATGGGGCATGAAGTTATTTCTAGGAGTTGGACACATACCAAGTTTAGCTCAGTTCTGGGCATCTTTGAAATACCTATACAAACTTGTTCCTACATAGTAACTTGCAACTTTGAATGAAAATGTGCTTGCTTACAGCAACGTGCTACATGTTCTGAATGCCCGAATTGGGAATCTGTGTCAAAACTTTGTTAGGAATTATGTGATCCTTACTAGCTGGAAGTAAGGGAGATCGGGCATGAAGTTACTTCTAGGAGTTGGACACATACCAAGTTTAGCTCAGTTCTGGGCATCTTTGAAATACCTATACAAACTTGTTCCTACATAGTAACTTGCATCTTTGAATGAGAATGTGCTTGCTTACAGCAACGTGCTATATGTTCTGAATGCCCGAATTGGGAATCTGTGTCAAAACTTTGTTAGGAATTATGTGATCCGTACTAGCTGGAAGTAAGGCAGATGGGGCATGAAGTTATTTCTTGGAGTTGGAGACATACCAAGTTTAGCTCAGTTCTGGGCATCTTTGAAATACCTATACAAACTTGTTCCTACATAGTAACTTGCATCTTTGAATGAGAATGTGCTTGCTTACAGCAACGTGCTATATGTTCTGAATGCCCGAATTGGCAATCTGTCAAAACTTTATTAGGAATTATGTGATCCTTACTAGCTGGAAGTAAGGGAGATGGGGCATGAAGTTATTTCTAGGAGTTGGACACATACCAAGTTTAGCTCAGTTCTGGGCATCTTTGAAATACCTATACAAACTTGTTCCTACATAGTAACTTGCATCTTTGAATGAGAATCTGGTTGCTTACAGCAACGTGCTATATGTTCTGAATGCCCGAATTGGGAATCTGTGTCAAAACTTTGTTAGGAATTATGTGATCCTTACTAGCTGGAAGTAAGGGAGATGGGGCATGAAGTTATTTCTAGGAGTTGGACACATACCAAGTTTAGCTCAGTTCTGGGCATCTTTGAAATACCTATACAAACTTGTTCCTACATAGTAACTTGCAACTTTGAATGAAAATGTGCTTGCTTACAGCAACGTGCTATATGTTCTGAATGCCCGAATTGGGAATCTGTGTCAAAACTTTGTTAGAAATTATGTGATCCTTACTAGCTGGAAGTAAGGGAGATGGGGCATGAAGTTATTTCTAGGAGTTGGACACATACCAAGTTTAGCTCAGTTCTGGGCATCTTTGAAATACCTATACAAACTTGTTCCTACCTAGTAACTTGCATCTTTGAATGAGAATCTGCTTGCTTACAGCAACGTGCTATATGTTCTGAATGCCCGAATTGGGAATCTGTGTCAAAACTTTGTTAGGAATTATGTGATCCTTACTAGCTGGAAGTAAGGGAGATGGGGCATGAAGTTATTTCTAGGAGTTGGACACATACCAAGTTTAGCTCAGTTCTGGGCATCTTTGAAATACCTATACAAACTTGTTCCTTCATAGTAACTTGCATCTTTGAATGAGAATCTGCTTGCTTACAGCAACGTGCTATATGTTCTGAATGCCCGAATTGGGAATCTGTGTCAAATCTTTGTTAGGAATTATGTGATCCTTACTAGCTGGAAGTAAGGGAGATGGGGCATGAAGTTATTTCTAGGAGTTGGACACATACCAAGTTTAGCTCAGTTCTGGGCATCTTTGAAATACCTATACAAAGTTGTTCCTACATAGTAACTTGCAACTTTGAATGAGAATGTGCTTGCGTACAGCAACGTGCTATATGTTCTGAATGCCCGAATTGGGAATCTGTGTCAAATCTTTGTTAGGAATTATGTGATCCTTACTAGCTGGAAGTAAGGGAGATGGGGCATGAAGTTATTTCTAGGAGTTGGACACATACCAAGTTTAGCTCAGTTCTGGGCATCTTTGAAATACCTATACAAACTTGTTCCTACATAGTAACTTGCAACTTTGAATGAGAATGTGCTTGCCTACAGCAACGTGCTATATGTCCTGAATGCCCGAATTGGGAATCTGTGTCAAAACTTTGTTAGGAATTATGTGATCCTTACTAGCTGGAAGTAAGGGAGATGGGGCATGAAGTTATTTCTAGGAGTTGGACACATACCAAGTTTAGCTCAGTTCTGGGCATCTTTGAAATACCTATACAAACTTGTTCCTACATAGTAACTTGCATCTTTGAATGAGAATGTGCTTGCCTACAGCAACGTGCTATATGTTCTGAATGCCCGAATTGGGAATCTGTGTCAAAACTTTGTTAGGAATTATGTGATCCTTACTAGCTGGAAGTAAGGGAGATGGGGCATGAAGTTATTTCTAGGAGTTGGACACATACCAAGTTTAGCTCAGTTCTGGGCATCTTTGAAATACATATACAGACTTGTTCCTACATAGTAACTTGCATCTTTGAATGAGAATGTGCTTGCTTACAGCAACGTGCTATATGTTCTAAATGCCCGAATTGGCAATCTGTGTCAAAACTTTGTTAGGAATTATGTGATCCTTACTAGCTGGAAGTAAGGGAGATGGGGCATGAAGTTATTTCTAGGAGTTGGACACATACCAAGTTTAGCTCAGTTCTGGGCATCTTTGAAATACCTATACAGACTTGTTCCTACATAGTAACTTGCATCTTTGAATGAGAATCTGCTTGCTTACAGCAACGTGCTATATGTTCTGAATGCCCGAATTGGGAATCTGTGTCAAAACTTTGTTAGGAATTATGTGATCCTTACTAGCTGGAAGTAAGGGAGATGGGGCATGAAGTTATTTCTAGGAGTTGGACACATACCAAGTTTAGCTCAGTTCTGGGCATCTTTGAAATACCTATACAAACTTGTTCCTACATAGTAACTTGCAACTTTGAATGAAAATGTGCTTGCCTACAGCAACGTGCTATATGTTCTGAATGCCCGAATTGGGAATCTGTGTCAAAACTTTGTTAGGAATTATGTGATCCTTACTAGCTGGAAGTAAGGGAGATGGGGCCTGAAGTTATTTCTAGGAGTTGGACACATACCAAGTTTAGCTCAGTTCTGGGCATCTTTGAAATACCTATACAAACTTGTTCCTACATAGTAACTTGCAACTTTGAATGAGAATGTCCTTGCCTACAGCAACGTGCTATATGTTCTGAATGCCCGAATTGGGAATCTGTGTCAAAACTTTGTTAGGAATTATGTGATCCTTACTAGCTGGAAGTAAGGGAGATGGGGCCTGAAGTTATTTCTAGGAGTTGGACACATACCAAGTTTAGCTCAGTTCTGGGCATCTTTGAAATACCTATACAAACTTGTTCCTACATAGTAACTTGCAACTTTGAATGAGAATGTGCTTGCCTACAGCAACGTGCTATATGTTCTGAATGCCCGAATTGGGAATCTGTGTCAAAACTTTGTTAGGAATTTTGTGATCCTTACTAGCTGGAAGTAAGGGAGATGGGGCATGAAGTTATTTCTTGGAGTTGGAGACATACCAAGTTTAGCTCAGTTCTGGGCATCTTTGAAATACCTATACAGACTTGTTCCTACATAGTAACTTGCATCTTTGAATGAGAATGTGCTTGCTTACAGCAACGTGCTATATGTTCTAAATGCCCGAATTTGGAATCTGTGTCAAAACTTTGTTAGGAATTATGTGATCCTTACTAGCTGGAAGTAAGGGAGATGGGGCATGAAGTTATTTCTAGGAGTTGGACAGATACCAAGTTTAGCTCAGTTCTGGGCATCTTTGAAATACCTATACAGACTTGTTCCTACATAGTAACTTGCATCTTTGAATGAGAATGTGCTTGCTTACAGCAACGTGCTATATGTTCTGAATGCCCGAATTGGGAATCTGTGTCAAAACTTTGTTAGGAATTATGTGATCCTTACTAGCTGGAAGTAAGGGAGATGGGGCATGAAGTTATTTCTAGGAGTTGGACACATACCAAGTTTAGCTCAGTTCTGGGCATCTTTGAAATACCTATACAAACTTGTTCCTACATAGTAACTTGCATCTTTGAATGAGAATGTGCTTGCTTACAGCAACGTGCTATATGTTCTGAATGCCCGAATTGGGAATCTGTGTCAAAACTTTGTTAGGAATTATATGATCCTTACTAGCTGGAAGTAAGGGAGATGGGGCATGAAGTTACTTCTAGGAGTTGGACACATACCAAGTTTAGCTCAGTTCTGGGCATCTTTGAAATACCTATACAGACTTGTTCCTACATAGTAACTTGCATCTTTGAATGAGAATGTGCTTGCTTACAGCAACGTGCTATATGTTCTGTATGCCCGAATTGGGAATCTGTGTCAAAACTTTGTTAGGAATTATGTGATCCGTACTAGCTGGAAGTAAGGGAGATGGGGCATGAAGTTACTTCTAGGAGTTGGACACATACCAAGTTTAGCTCAGTTCTGGGCATCTTTGAAATACCTATACAGACTTGTTCCTACATAGTAACTTGCATCTTTGAATGAGAATCTGCTTGCCTACAGCAACGTGCTATATGTTCTGAATGCCCGAATTGGGAATCTGTGTCAAAACTTTGTTAGGAATTATGTGATCCGTACTAGCTGGAAGTAAGGGAGATGGGGCATGAAGTTATTTCTAGGAGTTGGACACATACCAAGTTTAGCTCAGTTCTGGGCATCTTTGAAATACCTATACAAACTTTTTCCTACATAGTAACTTGCATCTTTGAATGAAAATGTGCTTGCCTACAGCAACGTGCTATATGTTCTGAATGCCCGAATTGGGAATCTGGGTCAAAACTTTGTTAGGAATTATGTGATCCTTACTAGCTGGAAGTAAGGGAGATGGGGCCTGAAGTTATTTCTAGGAGTTGGACACATACCAAGTTTAGCTCAGTTCTGGGCATCTTTGAAATACCTATACAAACTTGTTCCTACATAGTAACTTGCAACTTTGAATGAGAATGTGCTTGCCTACAGCAACGTGCTATATGTTCTGAATGCCCGAATTGGGAATCTGTGTCAAAACTTTGTTAGGAATTATGTGATCCTTACTAGCTGGAAGTAAGGGAGATGGGGCATGAAGTTATTTCTAGGAGTTGGACACATACCAAGTTTAGCTCAGTTCTGGGCATCTTTGAAATACCTATACAGACTTGTTCCTACATAGTAACTTGCAACTTTGAATGAGAATGTGCTTGACTACAGCAACGTGCTATATGTTCTGAATGCCCGAATTGGGAATCTGTGTCAAAACTTTGTTAGGAATTTTGTGATCCTTACTAGCTGGAAGTAAGGGAGATGGGGCATGAAGTTATTTCTTGGAGTTGGAGACATACCAAGTTTAGCTCAGTTCTGGGCATCTTTGAAATACCTATACAGACTTGTTCCTACATAGTAACTTGCATCTTTGAATGAGAATGTGCTTGCTTACAGCAACGTGCTATATGTTCTAAATGCCCGAATTGGGAATCTGTGTCAAAACTTTGTTAGGAATTATGTGATCCTTACTAGCTGGAAGTAAGGGAGATGGGGCATGAAGTTATTTCTAGGAGTTGGACACATACCAAGTTTAGCTCAGTTCTGGGCATCTTTGAAATACCTATACAGACTTGTTCCTACATAGTAACTTGCATCTTTGAATGAGAATGTGCTTGCTTACAGCAACGTGCTATATGTTCTGAATGCCCGAATTGGCAATCTGTGTCAAAACTTTGTTAGGAATTATGTGATCCTTACTAGCTGGAAGTAAGGGAGATGGGGCATGAAGTTATTTCTAGGAGTTGGACACATACCAAGTTTAGCTCAGTTCTGGGCATCTTTGAAATACCTATACAAACTTTTTCCTACATAGTAACTTGCAACTTTGAATGAAAATGTGCTTGCTTACAGCAACGTGCTATATGTTCTGAATGCCCGAATTGGGAATCTGTGTCAAAACTTTGTTAGGAATTATATGATCCTTACTAGCTGGAAGTAAGGGAGATGGGGCATGAAGTTACTTCTAGGAGTTGGACACATACCAAGTTTAGCTCAGTTCTGGGCATCTTTGAAATACCTATACAAACTTGTTCCTACATAGTAACTTGCATCTTTGAATGAGAATGTGCTTGCTTACAGCAACGTGCTATATGTTCTGTGTGCCCGGATTGGGAATCTGTGTCAAAACTTTGTTAGGAATTATGTGATCCGTACTAGCTGGAAGTAAGGCAGATGGGGCATGAAGTTATTTCTTGGAGTTGGAGACATACCAAGTTTAGCTCAGTTCTGGGCATCTTTGAAATACCTATACAAACTTGTTCCTACATAGTAACTTGCATCTTTGAATGAGAATGTGCTTGCTTACAGCAACGTGCTATATGTTCTGAATGCCCGAATTGGGAATCTGTGTCAAAACTTTGTTAGGAATTATGTGATCCTTACTAGCTGGAAGTAAGGGAGATGGGGCATGAAGTTATTTCTAGGAGTTGGACACATACCAAGTTTAGCTCAGTTCTGGGCTTCTTTGAAATACCTATACAAACTTGTTCCTACATAGTAACTTGCATCTTTGAATTAGAATCTGCTTGCTTACAGCAACGTGCTATATGTTCTGAATGCCCGAATTGGGAATCTGTGTCAAAACTTTGTTAGGAATTATGTGATCCTTACTAGCTGGAAGTAAGGGAGATGGGGCATGAAGTTATTTCTAGGAGTTGGACACATACCAAGTTTAGCTCAGTTCTGGGCATCTTTGAAATACCTATACAAACTTGTTCCTACATAGTAACTTGCAACTTTGAATGAGAATGTGCTTGCCTACAGCAACGTGCTATATGTTCTGAATGCCCGAATTGGGAATCTGTGTCAAAACTTTGTTAGGAATTATGTGATCCTTACTAGCTGGAAGTAAGGGAGATGGGGCATGAAGTTATTTCTAGGAGTTGGACACATACCAAGTTTAGCTCAGTTCTGGGCATCTTTGAAATACCTATACAAACTTGTTCCTACATAGTAACTTGCATCTTTGAATGAGAATCTGCTTGCTTACAGCAACGTGCTATATGTTCTGAATGCCCGAATTGGGAATCTGTGTCAAAACTTTGTTAGGAATTATGTGATCCTTACTAGCTGGAAGTAAGGGAGATGGGGCATGAAGTTATTTCTAGGAGTTGGACACATACCAAGTTTAGCTCAGTTCTGGGCATCTTTGAAATACCTATACAAACTTGTTCCTACATAGTAACTTGCAACTTTGAATGAGAATCTGCTTGCTTACAGCAACGTGCTATATGTTCTGAATGCACGAATTGGGAATCTGTGTCAAAACTTTGTTAGGAATTATGTGATCCTTACTAGCTGGAAGTAAGGGAGATGGGGCATGAAGTTATTTCTAGGAGTTGGACACATACCAAGTTTAGCTCAGTTCTGGGCATCTTTGAAATACCTATACAAACTTGTTCCTACATAGTAACTTGCATCTTTGAATGAGAATCTGCTTGCTTACAGCAACGTGCTATATGTTCTGAATGCCCGAATTGGGAATCTGTGTCAAAACTTTGTTAGGAATTATGTGATCCTTACTAGCTGGAAGCAATGGAGATGGGGCATGAAGTTATTTCTTGGAGTTGGACACATACCAAGTTTAGCTCAGTTCTGGGCATCTTTGAAATACCTATACAAACTTGTTCCTACATAGTAACTTGCAACTTTGAATGAGAATGTGCTTGCTTGCAGCAACGTGCTATATGTTCTGAATGCCCGAATAGGGAATCTGTGTCAAAACTTTGTTACGAATTATGTGATCCTTACTAGCTGGAAGTAAGGGAGATGGAGCATGAAGTTATTTCTAGGAGTTGAACTCATACCAAGTTTAGCTCAGTTCTGGGCATCTTTGAAATACCTATACAAACTTGTTCCTACATAGTAACTTGCAACTTTGAATGAGAATGTGCTTGCTTACAGCAACGTGCTATATGTTCTGAATGCCCGAATTGGGAATCTGTGTCAAAACTTTGTTAGGAATTATGTCATCCTTACTAGCTGGAAGTAAGCGAGATGGGGCATGATGTTATTTCTAGGAGTTGGACACATACCAAGTTTAGCTCAGTTCTGGGCGTCTTTGAAATACCTATACAAACTTGTTCCTACATAGTAACTTGCAACTTTGAATGAGAATCTGCTTGCTTACAGCAACGTGCTATATGTTCTGAATGCCCGAATTGGGAATCTGTGTCAAAACTTTGTTAGGAATTATGTGATCCTTACTAGCTGGAAGTAAGGGAGATGGGGCATGAAGTTATTTCTATGAGATGGACACATACCAAGTTTAGCTCAGTTCTGGGCATCTTTGAAATACCTATACAAACTTGTTCCTACATAGTAACTTGCATCTTTGAATGAGAATGTGCTTGCTTACAGCAACGTGCTATATGTTCTGAATGCCCGAATTGGGAATCTGTGTCAAAACTTTGTTAGGAATTATGTGATCCTTACTAGCTGGAAGTAAGGGAGATGGGGCATGAAGTTATTTCTAGGAGTTGGACACATACCAAGTTTAGCTCAGTTCTGGGCATCTTTGAAACACCTATACAAACTTGTTCCTACATAGTAACTTGCATCTTTGAATGAGAATCTGCTTGCTTACAGCAACGTGCTATATGTTCTGAATGCCCGAATTGGCAATCTGTGTCAAAACTTTGTTAGGAATTATGTGATCCTTACTAGCTGGAAGTAAGGGAGATGGGGCATGAAGTTATTTCTAGGAGTTGGACACATACCAAGTTTAGCTCAGTTCTGGGCATCTTTGAAATACCTATACAAACTTGTTCCTACATAGTAACTTGCATCTTTGAATGAGAATGTGCTTGCTTACAGCAACGTGCTATATGTTCTGAATGCCCGAATTGGGAATCTGTGTCAAAACTTTGTTAGGAATTATGTGATCCTTACTAGCTGGAAGTAAGGGAGATGGGGCATGAAGTTATTTCTAGGAGTTGGACACATACCAAGTTTAGCTCAGTTCTGGGCATCTTTGAAATACCTATACAGACTTGTTCCTACATAGTAACTTGCAACTTTGAATGAGAATCTGCTTGCTTACAGCAACGTGCTATATGTTCCGAATGCCCGAATTGGGAATCTGTGTCAAAACTTTGTTAGGAATTATGTGATCCTTACTAGCTGGAAGTAAGGGAGATGGGGCATGAAGTTATTTCTAGGAGTTGGACACATACCAAGTTTAGCTCAGTTCTGGGCATCTTTGAAATACCTATACAAACTTGTTCCTACATAGTAACTTGCAACTTTGAATGAGAATGTGCTTGCCTACAGCAACGTGCTATATGTTCTGAATGCCCGAATTGGGAATCTGTGTCAAAACTTTGTTAGGAATTATGTGATCCTTACTAGCTGGAAGTAAGGGAGATGGGACATGAAGTTACTTCTAGGAGTTGGACACATACCAAGTTTAGCTCAGTTCTGGGCATCTTTGAAATACCTATACAAACTTGTTCCTACATAGTAACTTGCATCTTTGAATGAGAATGTGCTTGCCTACAGCAACGTGCTATATGTTCTGAATGCCCGAATTGGCAATCTGTGTCAAAACTTTGTTAGGAATTATGTGATCCGTACTAGCTGGAAGTAAGGCAGATGGGGCATGAAGTTATTTCTTGGAGTTGGAGACATACCAAGTTTAGCTCAGTTCTGGGCATCTTTGAAATACCTATACAAACTTGTTCCTACATAGTAACTTGCATCTTTGAATGAGAATGTGCTTGCTTACAGCAACCTGCTATATGTTCTGAATGCCCGAATTGGGAATCTGTGTCAAAACTTTGTTAGGAATTATGTGATCCTTACTAGCTGGAAGTAAGGGAGATGGGGCATGAAGTTATTTCTAGGAGTTGGACACATACCAAGTTTAGCTCAGTTCTGGGCTTCTTTGAAATACCTATACAAACTTGGTCCTACATAGTAACTTGCAACTTTGAATGAGAATGTGCTTGCTTGCAGCAACGTGCTATATGTTCTGAGCCCGAATAGGGAATCTGTGTCAAAACTTTGTTAGGAATTATGTGATCCTTACTAGCTGGAAGTAAGGGAGATGGAGCATGAAGTTATTTCTAGGAGTTGAACTCATACCAAGTTTAGCTCAGTTCTGGGCATCTTTGAAATACCTATTCAAACTTGTTCCTACCTAGTAACTTGCAACTTTGAATGAGAATGTGGTTGCCTACAGCAACGTGCTATATGTTCTGAATGCCCGAATTGGGAATCTGTGTCAAAACTTTGTTAGGAATTATGTGATCCTTACTAGCTGGAAGTAAGGGAGATGGGGCCTGAAGTTATTTCTAGGAGTTGGACACATACCAAGTTTAGCTCAGTTCTGGGCATCTTTGAAATACCTATACAAACTTGTTCCTACATAGTAACTTGCATCTTTGAATGAGAATCTGCTTGCTTACAGCAACGTGCTATATGTTCTGAATGCCCGAATTGGGAATCTGTGTCAAAACTTTGTTAGGAATTATGTGATCCTTACTAGCTGGAAGTAAGGGAGATGGGGCATGAAGTTATTTCTAGGAGTTGGACACATACCAAGTTTAGCTCAGTTCTGGGCATCTTTCAAATACCTATACTAACTTGTTCCTACATAGTAACTTGCAACTTTGAATGAGAATGTGCTTGCCTACAGCAACGTGCTATATGTTCTGAATGCCCGAATTGGGAATCTGTGTCAAAACTTTGTTAGGAATTATGTGATCCTTACTAGCTGGAAGTAAGGGAGATGGGGCATGAAGTTATTTCTTGGAGTTGGAGACATACCAAGTTTAGCTCAGTTCTGGGCATCTTTGAAATACCTATACAAACTTGTTCCTACCTAGTAACTTGCATCTTTGAATGAGAATGTGCTTGCTTACAGCAACGTGCTATATGTTCTGAATGCCCGAATTGGGAATCTGTGTCAAAACTTTGTTAGGAATTATGTCATCCTTACTAGCTGGAAGTAAGGGAGATGGGGCATGAAGTTATTTCTAGGAGTTGGACACATACCAAGTTTAGCTCAGTTCTGGGCATCTTTGAAATACCTATACAAACTTGTTCCTACATAGTAACTTGCAACTTTGAATGAAAATGTGCTTGCTTACAGCAACGTGCTATATGTTCTGAATGCCCGAATTGGGAATCTGTGTCAAAACTTTGTTAGGAATGATGTGATCCTTACTAGCTGGAAGTAAGGGAGATGGGGCATGAAGTTATTTCTAGGAGTTGGACACATACCAAGTTTAGCTCAGTTCTGGGCATCTTTGAAATACCTATACAAACTTGTTCCTACATAGTAACTTGCATCTTTGAATGAGAATGTGCTTGCTTACAGCAACGTGCTATATGTTCTGAATGCCCGAATTGGGAATCTGTGTCAAAACTTTGTTAGGAATTATGTGATCCTTACTAGCTGGAAGTAAGGGAGATGGGGCATGAAGTTATTTCTTGGAGTTGGACACATACCAAGTTTAGCTCAGTTCTGGGCATCTTTGAAATACCTATACAAACTTGTTCCTACATAGTAACTTGCAACTTTGAATGAGAATGTGCTTGCTTGCAGCAACGTGCTATATGTTCTGAATGCCCGAATTGGGAATCTGTGTCAAAACTTTGTTAGGAATTATGTGATCCTTACTAGCTGGAAGTAAGGGAGATGGGGCATGAAGTTATTTCTAGGAGTTGGACACATACCAAGTTTAGCTCAGTTCTGGGCATCTTTGAAATACCTATACAAACTTGTTCCTACATAGTAACTTGCAACTTTGAATGAGAATGTGCTTGCCTACAGCAACGTGCTATATGTTCTGAATGCCCGAATTGGGAATCTGTGTCAAAACTTTGTTAGGAATTATGTGATCCTTACTAGCTGGAAGTAAGGGAGATGGGGCATGAAGTTATTTCTAGGAGTTGGACACATACCAAGTTTAGCTCAGTTCTGGGCATCTTTGAAATACCTATACAAACTTGTTCCTACATAGTAACTTGCAACTTTGAATGAGAATGTGCTTGCTTACAGCAACGTGCTATATGTTCTGAATGCCCGAATTGGCAATCTGTGTCAAAACTTTGTTAGGAATTATGTGATCCTTACTAGCTGGAAGTAAGGGAGATGGGGCATGAAGTTATTTCTAGGAGTTGGACACATACCAAGTTTAGCTCAGTTCTGGGCATCTTTGAAATACCTATACAAACTTGTTCCTTCATAGTAACTTGCATCTTTGAATGAGAATCTGCTTGCTTACAGCAACGTGCTATATGTTCTGAATGCCCGAATTGGGAATCTGTGTCAATACTTTGTTAGGAATTATGTGATCCTTACTAGCTGGAAGTAAGGGAGATGGGGCATGAAGTTATTTCTAGGAGTTGGACATATACCAAGTTTAGCTCAGTTCTGGGCATCTTTGAAATACCTATACAAACTTGTTCCTTCATAGTAACTTGCATCTTTGAATGAGAATGTGCTTGCCTACAGCAACGTGCTATATGTTCTGAATGCCCGAATTGGGAATCTGTGTCAAAACTTTGTTAGGAATTATGTGATCCTTACTAGCTGGAAGTAAGGGAGATGGGGCATGAAGTTATTTCTAGGAGTTGGACACATACCAAGTTTAGCTCAGTTCTGGGCATCTTTGAAATACCTATACAAACTTGTTCCTTCATAGTAACTTGCATCTTTGAATGATAATGTGCTTGCCGACAGCAACGTGCTATATGTTCTGAATGCCCGAATTGGGAATCTGTGTCAAAACTTTGTTAGGAATTATGTGATCCTTACTAGCTGGAAGTAAGGGAGATGGGGCATGAAGTTATTTCTAGGAGTTGGACACATACCAAGTTTAGCTCAGTTCTGGGCATCTTTGAAATACCTATACAAACTTGTTCCTACATAGTAACTTGCAACTTTGAATGAGAATGTGCTTGCCTACAGCAACGTGCTATATGTTCTGAATGCCCGAATTGGGAATCTGTGTCAAAACTTTGTTAGGAATTATGTGATCCTTACTAGCTGGAAGTAAGGGAGATGGGGCATGAAGTTATTTCTAGGAGTTGGAGACATACCAAGTTTAGCTCAGTTCTGGGCATCTTTGAAATACCTATACAGACTTGTTCCTACATAGTAACTTGCATCTTTGAATGAGAATCTGCTTGCTTACAGCAACGTGCTATATGTTCTAAATGCCCGAATTGGGAATCTGTGTCAAAACTTTGTTAGGAATTATGTGATCCTTACTAGCTGGAAGTAAGGGAGATGGGGCATGAAGTTATTTCTAGGAGTTGGAGACATACCAAGTTTAGCTCAGTTCTGGGCATCTTTGAAATACCTATACAGACTTGTTCCTACATAGTAACTTGCATCTTTGAATGAGAATCTGCTTGCTTACAGCAACGTGCTATATGTTCTGAATGCCCGAATTGGGAATCTGTGTCAAAACTTTGTTAGGAATTATGTGATCCTTACTAGCTGGAAGTAAGGGAGATGGGGCATGAAGTTATTTCTAGGAGTTGGACACATACCAAGTTTAGCTCAGTTCTGGGCATCTTTGAAATACCTATACAGACTTGTTCCTACATAGTAACTTGCAACATTGAATGAGAATCTGCTTGCTTACAGCAACGTGCTATATGTTCTGAATGCCCGAATTGGGAATCTGTGTCAAAACTTTGTTAGGAATTATGTGATCCTTACTAGCTGGAAGTAAGGGAGATGGGGCATGAAGTTATTTCTAGGAGTTGGACACATACCAAGTTTAGCTCAGTTCTGGGCATCTTTGAAATACCTATACAGACTTTTTCCTACATAGTAACTTGCAACTTTGAATGAGAATGTGCTTGCCTACAGCATCGTGCTATATGTTCTGAATGCCCGAATTGGGAATCTGTGTCAAAACTTTGTTAGGAATTATGTGATCCTTACTAGCTGGAAGTAAGGGAGATGGGGCATGAAGTTATTTCTAGGAGTTGGACACATACCAAGTTTAGCTCAGTTCTGGGCATCTTTGAAATACCTATACAAACTTGTTCCTACATAGTAACTTGCAACTTTGAATGAGAATGTGCTTGCCTACAGCAACGTGCTATATGTTCTGAATGCCCGAATTGGGAATCTGTGTCAAAACTTTGTTAGGAATTATGTGATCCTTACTAGCTGGAAGTAAGGGAGATGGGGCATGAAGTTATTTCTAGGAGTTGGACACATACCAAGTTTAGCTCAGTTCTGGGCATCTTTGAAATACCTATACAAACTTGTTCCTACATAGTAACTTGCAACTTTGAATGAGAATGTGCTTGCCTACAGCAACGTGCTATATGTTCTGAATGCCCGAATTGGGAATCTGTGTCAAAACTTTGTTAGGAATTATGTGATCCTTACTAGCTGGAAGTAAGGGAGATGGGGCATGAAGTTATTTCTAGGAGTTGGACACATACCAAGTTTAGCTCAGTTCTGGGCATCTTTGAAATACCTATACAAACTTGTTCCTACATAGTAACTTGCATCTTTGAATGAGAATGTGCTTGCTTACAGCAACGTGCTATATGTTCTGAATGCCCGAATTGGCAATCTGTGTCAAAACTTTGTTAGGAATTATGTGATCCTTACTAGCTGGAAGTAAGGGAGATGGGGCATGAAGTTATTTCTAGGAGTTGGACACATACCAAGTTTAGCTCAGTTCTGAGCATCTTTGAAATACCTATACAAACTTGTTCCTTCATAGTAACTTGCATCTTTGAATGAGAATCTGCTTGCTTACAGCAACGTGCTATATGTTCTGAATGCCCGAATTGGGAATCTGTGTCAAAACTTTGTTAGGAATTATGTGATCCTTACTAGCTGGAAGTAAGGGAGATGGGGCATGAAGTTATTTCTAGGAGTTGGACACATACCAAGTTTAGCTCAGTTCTGGGCATCTTTGAAATACCTATACAAACTTGTTCCTTCATAGTAACTTGCATCTTTGAATGAGAATGTGCTTGCCTACAGCAACGTGCTATATGTTCTGAATGCCCGAATTGGGAATCTGTGTCAAAACTTTGTTAGGAATTATGTGATCCTTACTAGCTGGAAGTAAGGGAGATGGGGCATGAAGTTATTTCTAGGAGTTGGACACATACCAAGTTTAGCTCAGTTCTGGGCATCTTTGAAATACCTATACAAACTTGTTCCTTCATAATAACTTGCATCTTTGAATGAGAATGTGCTTGCCTACAGCAACGTGCTATATGTTCTGAATGCCCGAATTGGGAATCTGTGTCAAAACTTTGTTAGGAATTATGTGATCCTTACTAGCTGGAAGTAAGGGAGATGGGGCATGAAGTTATTTCTAGGAGTTGGACACATACCAAGTTTAGCTCAGTTCTGGGCATCTTTGAAATACCTATACAAACTTGTTCCTACATAGTAACTTGCAACTTTGAATGAGAATGTGCTTGCCTACAGCAACGTGCTATATGTTCTGAATGCCCGAATTGGGAATCTGTGTCAAAACTTTGTTAGGAATTATGTGATCCTTACTAGCTGGAAGTAAGGGAGATGGGGCATGAAGTTATTTCTAGGAGTTGGACACATACCAAGTTTAGCTCAGTTCTGGGCATCTTTGAAATACCTATACAGACTTGTTCCTACATAGTAACTTGCATCTTTGAATGAGAATCTGCTTGCTTACAGCAACGTGCTATATGTTCTAAATGCCCGAATTGGGAATCTGTGTCAAAACTTTGTTAGGAATTATGTGATCCTTACTAGCTGGAAGTAAGGGAGATGGGGCATGAAGTTATTTCTAGGAGTTGGACACATACCAAGTTTAGCTCAGTTCTGGGCATCTTTGAAATACCTATACAGACTTGTTCCTACATAGTAACTTGCATCTTTGAATGAGAATCTGCTTGCTTACAGCAACGTGCTATATGTTCTGAATGCCCGAATTGGGAATCTGTGTCAAAACTTTGTTAGGAATTATGTGATCCTTACTAGCTGGAAGTAAGGGAGATGGGGCATGAAGTTATTTCTAGGAGTTGGACACATACCAAGTTTAGCTCAGTTCTGGGCATCTTTTAAATACCTATACAGACTTGTTCCTACATAGTAACTTGCATTTTTGAATGAGAATCTGCTTGCTTACAGCAACGTGCTATATGTTCTGAATGCCCGAATTGGGAATCTGTGTCAAAACTTTGTTAGGAATTATGTGATCCTTACTAGCTGGAAGTAAGGCAGATGGGGCATGAAGTTATTTCTAGGAGTTGGACACATACCAAGTTTAACTCAGTTCTGGGCATCTTTGAAATACCTATACAAACTTGTTCCTACATAGTAACTTGCAACTTTGAATGAAAATGAGCTTGCTTACAGCAATGTGCTATATGTTCTGAATGCCCGAATTGGGAATCTGTGTCAAAACTTTGTTAGGAATTATGTGATCCTTACTAGCTGGAAGTAAGGGAGATGGGGCATGAAGTTATTTCTAGGAGTTGGACACATACCAAGTTTAGCTCAGTTCTGGGCATCTTTGAAATACCTATACAAACTTCTTCCTACATAGTAACTTGCAACTTTGAATGAGAATGTGCTTGCTTACAGCAACGTGCTATATGTTCTGAATGCCCGAATTGGGAATCTGTGTCAAAACTTTGTTAGGAATTATGTGATCCTTACTAGCTGGAAGTAAGGGAGATGGGGCATGAAGTTATTTCTAGGAGTTGGACACATACCAAGTTTAGCTCAGTTCTGGGCATCTTTGAAATACCTATACAAACTTGTTCCTACATAGTAATTTGCAACTTTGAATGAAAATGTGCTTGCTTACAGCAACGTGCTATATGTTCTGAATGCCCGAATTGGAAATCTGTGTCAAAACTTTGTTAGGAAGTATGTGATCCTTACTAGCTGGAAGTAAGGGAGATGGGGCATGAAGTTACTTCTAGGAGTTGGACACATACCAAGTTTAGCTCAGTTCTGGGCATCTTTGAAATACCTATACAAACTTGTTCCTACATAGTAACTTGCATCTTTGAATGAGAATCTGCTTGCTTACAGCAACGTGCTATATGTTCTGAATGCCCGAATTGGGAATCTGTGTCAAAACTTTGTTAGGAATTATGTGATCCTTACTAGCTGGAAGTAAGGGAGATGGGGCATGAAGTTATTTCTAGGAGTTGGACACATACCAAGTTTAGCTCAGTTCTGGGCATCTTTGAAATACCTATACAAACTTGTTCCTTCATAGTAACTTGCATCTTTGAATGAGAATGTGCTTGCCTACAGCAACGTGCTATATGTTCTGAATGCCCGAATTGGGAATCTGTGTCAAATCTTTGTTAGGAATTATGTGATCCTTACTAGCTGGAAGTAAGGGAGATGGGGCATGAAGTTATTTCTAGGAGTTGGACACATACCAAGTTTAGCTCAGTTCTGGGCATCTTTGAAATACCTATACAAACTTGTTCCTTCATAGTAACTTGCATCTTTGAATGAGAATGTGCTTGCTTACAGCAACGTGCTATATGTTCTGAATGCCCGAATTGGGAATCTGTGTCAAAACTTTGTTAGGAATTATGTGATCCTTACTATCTGGAAGTAAGGCAGATGGGGCATGAAGTTATTTCTAGGAGTTGGACACATACCAAGTTTAGCTCAGTTCTGGGCATCTTTGAAATACCTATACAGACTTGTTCCTACATAGTAACTTGCAACATTGAATGAGAATCTGCTTGCTTACAGCAACGTGCTATATGTTCTGAATGCCCGAATTGGGAATCTGTGTCAAAACTTTGTTAGGAATTATGTGATCCTTACTAGCTGGAAGTAAGGGAGATGGGGCATGAAGTTATTTCTAGGAGTTGGACACATACCAAGTTTAGCTCAGTTCTGGGCATCTTTGAAATACCTATACAGACTTTTTCCTACATAGTAACTTGCAACTTTGAATGAGAATGTGCTTGCCTACAGCAACGTGCTATATGTTCTGAATGCCCGAATTGGGAATCTGTGTCAAAACTTTGTTAGGAATTATGTGATCCTTACTAGCTGGAAGTAAGGGAGATGGGGCATGAAGTTATTTCTAGGAGTTGGACACATACCAAGTTTAGCTCAGTTCTGGGCATCTTTGAAATACCTATACAAACTTGTTCCTACATAGTAACTTGCAACTTTGAATGAGAATGTGCTTGCCTACAGCAACGTGCTATATGTTCTGAATGCCCGAATTGGGAATCTGTGTCAAAACTTTGTTAGGAATTATGTGATCCTTACTAGCTGGAAGTAAGGGAGATGGGGCATGAAGTTATTTCTAGGAGTTGGACACATACCAAGTTTAGCTCAGTTCTGGGCATCTTTGAAATACCTATACAAACTTGTTCCTACATAGTAACTTGCATCTTTGAATGAGAATGTGCTTGCTTACAGCAACGTGCTATATGTTCTGAATGCCCGAATTGGGAATCTGTGTCAAAACTTTGTTAGGAATTATGTGATCCTTACTAGCTGGAAGTAAGGGAGATGGGGCATGAAGTTATATCTAGGAGTTGGACACATACCAAGTTTAGCTCAGTTCTGGGCATCTTTGAAATACCTATACAAACTTGTTCCTTCATAGTAACTTGCATCTTTGAATGAGAATGTGCTTGCCTACAGCAACGTGCTATATGTTCTGAATGCCCGAATTGGGAATCTGTGTCAAAACTTTGTTAGGAATTATGTGATCCTTACTAGCTGGAAGTAAGGGAGATGGGGCATGAAGTTATTTCTAGGAGTTGGACACATACCAAGTTTAGCTCAGTTCTGGGCATCTTTGAAATACCTATACAAACTTGTTCCTACATAGTAACTTGCAACTTTGAATGAGAATGTGCTTGCCTACAGCAACGTGCTATATGTTCTGAATGCCCGAATTGGGAATCTGTGTCAAAACTTTGTTAGGAATTATGTGATCCTTACTAGCTGGAAGTAAGGGAGACGGGGCATGAAGTTATTTCTAGGAGTTGGAGACATACCAAGTTTAGCTCAGTTCTGGGCATCTTTGAAATACCTATACAGACTTGTTCCTACATAGTAACTTGCATCTTTGAATGAGAATCTGCTTGCTTACAGCAACGTGCTATATGTTCTAAATGCCCGAATTGGGAATCTGTGTCAAAACTTTGTTAGGAATTATGTGATCCTTACTAGCTGGAAGTAAGGGAGATGGGGCATGAAGTTATTTCTAGGAGTTGGACACATACCAAGTTTAGCTCAGTTCTGGGCATCTTTGAAATACCTATACAGACTTGTTCCTACATAGTAACTTGCATCTTTGAATGAGAATCTGCTTGCTTACAGCAAAGTGCTATATGTTCTGAATGCCCGAATTGGGAATCTGTGTCAAAACTTTGTTAGGAATTATGTGA
Organism: Diceros bicornis minor; assembly: GCF_020826845.1. Classification (NCBI taxonomy): domain Eukaryota; kingdom Metazoa; phylum Chordata; class Mammalia; order Perissodactyla; family Rhinocerotidae; genus Diceros; species Diceros bicornis. The sequence continues at coordinate 183,844 of NC_080749.1, forward strand.
TCCGTACTAGCTGGAAGTAAGGCAGATGGGGCATGAAGTTATTTCTTGGAGTTGGAGACATACCAAGTTTAGCTCAGTTCTGGGCATCTTTGAAATACCTATACAAACTTGTTCCTACATAGTAACTTGCATCTTTGAATGAGAATGTGCTTGCTTACAGCAACGTGCTATATGTTCTGAACGCCCGAATTGGGAATCTGTGTCAAAACTTTGTTAGGAATTATGTGATCCTTACTAGCTGGAAGTAAGGGAGATGGGGCATGAAGTTATTTCTAGGAGTTGGACACATACCAAGTTTAGCTCAGTTCTGGGCATCTTTGAAATACCTATACAAACTTCTTCCTACATAGTAACTTGCAACTTTGAATGAGAATGTGCTTGCTTACAGCAACGTGCTATATGTTCTGAATGCCCGAATTGGGAATCTGTGTCAAAACTTTGTTAGGAATTATGTGATCCTTACTAGCTGGAAGTAAGGGAGATGGGGCATGAAGTTATTTCTAGGAGTTGGACACATACCAAGTTTAGCTCAGTTCTGGGCATCTTTGAAATACCTATACAAACTTGTTCCTACATAGTAATTTGCAACTTTGAATGAAAATGTGCTTGCTTACAGCAACGTGCTATATGTTCTGAATGCCCGAATTGGAAATCTGTGTCAAAACTTTGTTAGGAAGTATGTGATCCTTACTAGCTGGAAGTAAGGGAGATGGGGCATGAAGTTACTTCTAGGAGTTGGACACATACCAAGTTTAGCTCAGTTCTGGGCATCTTTGAAATACCTATACAAACTTGTTCCTACATAGTAACTTGCATCTTTGAATGAGAATCTGCTTGCTTACAGCAACGTGCTATATGTTCTGAATGCCCGAATTGGGAATCTGTGTCAAAACTTTGTTAGGAATTATGTGATCCTTACTAGCTGGAAGTAAGGGAGATGGGGCATGAAGTTATTTCTAGGAGTTGGACACATACCAAGTTTAGCTCAGTTCTGGGCATCTTTGAAATACCTATACAAACTTGTTCCTTCATAGTAACTTGCATCTTTGAATGAGAATGTGCTTGCCTACAGCAACGTGCTATATGTTCTGAATGCCCGAATTGGGAATCTGTGTCAAATCTTTGTTAGGAATTATGTGATCCTTACTAGCTGGAAGTAAGGGAGATGGGGCATGAAGTTATTTCTAGGAGTTGGACACATACCAAGTTTAGCTCAGTTCTGGGCATCTTTGAAATACCTATACAAACTTGTTCCTTCATAGTAACTTGCATCTTTGAATGAGAATGTGCTTGCTTACAGCAACGTGCTATATGTTCTGAATGCCCGAATTGGGAATCTGTGTCAAAACTTTGTTAGGAATTATGTGATCCTTACTAGCTGGAAGTAAGGCAGATGGGGCATGAAGTTATTTCTAGGAGTTGGACACATACCAAGTTTAGCTCAGTTCTGGGCATCTTTGAAATACCTATACAAACTTGTTCCTACATAGTAACTTGCAACTTTGAATGAGAATGTGCTTGCCTACAGCAACGTGCTATATGTTCTGAATGCCCGAATTGGGAATCTGTGTCAAAACTTTGTTAGGAATTATGTGATCCTTACTAGCTGGAAGTAAGGGAGATGGGGCATGAAGTTATTTCTAGGAGTTGGAGACATACCAAGTTTAGCTCAGTTCTGGGCATCTTTGAAATACCTATACAGACTTGTTCCTACATAGTAACTTGCATCTTTGAATGAGAATCTGCTTGCTTACAGCAACGTGCTATATGTTCTAAATGCCCGAATTGGGAATCTGTGTCAAAACTTTGTTAGGAATTATGTGATCCTTACTAGCTGGAAGTAAGGGAGATGGGGCATGAAGTTATTTCTAGGAGTTGGACACATACCAAGTTTAGCTCAGTTCTGGGCATCTTTGAAATACCTATACAGACTTGTTCCTACATAGTAACTTGCATCTTTGAATGAGAATCTGCTTGCTTACAGCAACGTGCTATATGTTCTGAATGCCCGAATTGGGAATCTGTGTCAAAACTTTGTTAGGAATTATGTCATCCTTACGAGCTGGAAGTAAGGGAGATGGGGCATGAAGTTATTTCTAGGAGTTGGACACATACCAAGTTTAGCTCAGTTCTGGGCATCTTTGAAATACCTATACAGACTTGTTCCTACATAGTAACTTGCAACATTGAATGAGAATCTGCTTGCTTACAGCAACGTGCTATATGTTCTGAATGCCCGAATTGGGAATCTGTGTCAAAACTTTGTTAGGAATTATGTGATCCTTACTAGCTGGAAGTAAGGGAGATGGGGCATGAAGTTATTTCTAGGAGTTGGACACATACCAAGTTTAGCTCAGTTCTGGGCATCTTTGAAATACCTATACAGACTTTTTCCTACATAGTAACTTGCAACTTTGAATGAGAATGTGCTTGCCTACAGCAACGTGCTATATGTTCTGAATGCCCGAATTGGGAATCTGTGTCAAAACTTTGTTAGGAATTATGTGATCCTTACTAGCTGGAAGTAAGGGAGATGGGGCATGAAGTTATTTCTAGGAGTTGGACACATACCAAGTTTAGCTCAGTTCTGGGCATCTTTGAAATACCTATACAGACTTGTTCCTACATAGTAACTTGCATCTTTGAATGAGAATCTGCTTGCTTACAGCAAAGTGCTATATGTTCTGAATGCCCGAATTGGGAATCTGTGTCAAAACTTTGTTAGGAATTATGTGATCCGTACTAGCTGGAAGTAAGGCAGATGGGGCATGAAGTTATTTCTTGGAGTTGGAGACATACCAAGTTTAGCTCAGTTCTGGGCATCTTTGAAATACCTATACAAACTTGTTCCTACATAGTAACTTGCATCTTTGAATGAGAATGTGCTTGCTTACAGCAACGTGCTATATGTTCTGAACGCCCGAATTGGGAATCTGTGTCAAAACTTTGTTAGGAATTATGTGATCCTTACTAGCTGGAAGTAAGGGAGATGGGGCATGAAGTTATTTCTAGGAGTTGGACACATACCAAGTTTAGCTCAGTTCTGGGCATCTTTGAAATACCTATACAAACTTCTTCCTACATAGTAACTTGCAACTTTGAATGAGAATGTGCTTGCTTACAGCAACGTGCTATATGTTCTGAATGCCCGAATTGGGAATCTGTGTCAAAACTTTGTTAGGAATTATGTGATCCTTACTAGCTGGAAGTAAGGGAGATGGGGCATGAAGTTATTTCTAGGAGTTGGACACATACCAAGTTTAGCTCAGTTCTGGGCATCTTTGAAATACCTATACAAACTTGTTCCTACATAGTAATTTGCAACTTTGAATGAAAATGTGCTTGCTTACAGCAACGTGCTATATGTTCTGAATGCCCGAATTGGAAATCTGTGTCAAAACTTTGTTAGGAAGTATGTGATCCTTACTAGCTGGAAGTAAGGGAGATGGGGCATGAAGTTACTTCTAGGAGTTGGACACATACCAAGTTTAGCTCAGTTCTGGGCATCTTTGAAATACCTATACAAACTTGTTCCTACATAGTAACTTGCATCTTTGAATGAGAATCTGCTTGCTTACAGCAACGTGCTATATGTTCTGAATGCCCGAATTGGGAATCTGTGTCAAAACTTTGTTAGGAATTATGTGATCCTTACTAGCTGGAAGTAAGGGAGATGGGGCATGAAGTTATTTCTAGGAGTTGGACACATACCAAGTTTAGCTCAGTTCTGGGCATCTTTGAAATACCTATACAAACTTGTTCCTTCATAGTAACTTGCATCTTTGAATGAGAATGTGCTTGCCTACAGCAACGTGCTATATGTTCTGAATGCCCGAATTGGGAATCTGTGTCAAATCTTTGTTAGGAATTATGTGATCCTTACTAGCTGGAAGTAAGGGAGATGGGGCATGAAGTTATTTCTAGGAGTTGGACACATACCAAGTTTAGCTCAGTTCTGGGCATCTTTGAAATACCTATACAAACTTGTTCCTTCATAGTAACTTGCATCTTTGAATGAGAATGTGCTTGCTTACAGCAACGTGCTATATGTTCTGAATGCCCGAATTGGGAATCTGTGTCAAAACTTTGTTAGGAATTATGTGATCCTTACTAGCTGGAAGTAAGGCAGATGGGGCATGAAGTTATTTCTAGGAGTTGGACACATACCAAGTTTAGCTCAGTTCTGGGCATCTTTGAAATACCTATACAAACTTGTTCCTACATAGTAACTTGCAACTTTGAATGAGAATGTGCTTGCCTACAGCAACGTGCTATATGTTCTGAATGCCCGAATTGGGAATCTGTGTCAAAACTTTGTTAGGAATTATGTGATCCTTACTAGCTGGAAGTAAGGGAGATGGGGCATGAAGTTATTTCTAGGAGTTGGAGACATACCAAGTTTAGCTCAGTTCTGGGCATCTTTGAAATACCTATACAGACTTGTTCCTACATAGTAACTTGCATCTTTGAATGAGAATCTGCTTGCTTACAGCAACGTGCTATATGTTCTAAATGCCCGAATTGGGAATCTGTGTCAAAACTTTGTTAGGAATTATGTGATCCTTACTAGCTGGAAGTAAGGGAGATGGGGCATGAAGTTATTTCTAGGAGTTGGACACATACCAAGTTTAGCTCAGTTCTGGGCATCTTTGAAATACCTATACAGACTTGTTCCTACATAGTAACTTGCATCTTTGAATGAGAATCTGCTTGCTTACAGCAACGTGCTATATGTTCTGAATGCCCGAATTGGGAATCTGTGTCAAAACTTTGTTAGGAATTATGTCATCCTTACGAGCTGGAAGTAAGGGAGATGGGGCATGAAGTTATTTCTAGGAGTTGGACACATACCAAGTTTAGCTCAGTTCTGGGCATCTTTGAAATACCTATACAGACTTGTTCCTACATAGTAACTTGCAACATTGAATGAGAATCTGCTTGCTTACAGCAACGTGCTATATGTTCTGAATGCCCGAATTGGGAATCTGTGTCAAAACTTTGTTAGGAATTATGTGATCCTTACTAGCTGGAAGTAAGGGAGATGGGGCATGAAGTTATTTCTAGGAGTTGGACACATACCAAGTTTAGCTCAGTTCTGGGCATCTTTGAAATACCTATACAGACTTTTTCCTACATAGTAACTTGCAACTTTGAATGAGAATGTGCTTGCCTACAGCAACGTGCTATATGTTCTGAATGCCCGAATTGGGAATCTGTGTCAAAACTTTGTTAGGAATTATGTGATCCTTACTAGCTGGAAGTAAGGGAGATGGGGCATGAAGTTATTTCTAGGAGTTGGACACATACCAAGTTTAGCTCAGTTCTGGGCATCTTTGAAATACCTATACAAACTTGTTCCTACATAGTAACTTGCAACTTTGAATGAGAATGTGCTTGCCTACAGCAACGTGCTATATGTTCTGAATGCCCGAATTGGGAATCTGTGTCAAAACTTTGTTAGGAATTATGTGATCCTTACTAGCTGGAAGTAAGGGAGATGGGGCATGAAGTTATTTCTAGGAGTTGGACACATACCAAGTTTAGCTCAGTTCTGGGCATCTTTGAAATACCTATACAAACTTGTTCCTACATAGTAACTTGCATCTTTGAATGAGAATGTGCTTGCTTACAGCAACGTGCTATATGTTCTGAATGCCCGAATTGGGAATCTGTGTCAAAACTTTGTTAGGAATTATGTGATCCTTACTAGCTGGAAGTAAGGGAGATGGGGCATGAAGTTATATCTAGGAGTTGGACACATACCAAGTTTAGCTCAGTTCTGGGCATCTTTGAAATACCTATACAAACTTGTTCCTTCATAGTAACTTGCATCTTTGAATGAGAATGTGCTTGCCTACAGCAACGTGCTATATGTTCTGAATGCCCGAATTGGGAATCTGTGTCAAAACTTTGTTAGGAATTATGTGATCCTTACTAGCTGGAAGTAAGGGAGATGGGGCATGAAGTTATTTCTAGGAGTTGGACACATACCAAGTTTAGCTCAGTTCTGGGCATCTTTGAAATACCTATACAAACTTGTTCCTACATAGTAACTTGCAACTTTGAATGAGAATGTGCTTGCCTACAGCAACGTGCTATATGTTCTGAATGCCCGAATTGGGAATCTGTGTCAAAACTTTGTTAGGAATTATGTGATCCTTACTAGCTGGAAGTAAGGGAGACGGGGCATGAAGTTATTTCTAGGAGTTGGAGACATACCAAGTTTAGCTCAGTTCTGGGCATCTTTGAAATACCTATACAGACTTGTTCCTACATAGTAACTTGCATCTTTGAATGAGAATCTGCTTGCTTACAGCAACGTGCTATATGTTCTAAATGCCCGAATTGGGAATCTGTGTCAAAACTTTGTTAGGAATTATGTGATCCTTACTAGCTGGAAGTAAGGGAGATGGGGCATGAAGTTATTTCTAGGAGTTGGACACATACCAAGTTTAGCTCAGTTCTGGGCATCTTTGAAATACCTATACAGACTTGTTCCTACATAGTAACTTGCATCTTTGAATGAGAATCTGCTTGCTTACAGCAAAGTGCTATATGTTCTGAATGCCCGAATTGGGAATCTGTGTCAAAACTTTGTTAGGAATTATGTGATCCGTACTAGCTGGAAGTAAGGCAGATGGGGCATGAAGTTATTTCTTGGAGTTGGAGACATACCAAGTTTAGCTCAGTTCTGGGCATCTTTGAAATACCTATACAAACTTGTTCCTACATAGTAACTTGCATCTTTGAATGAGAATGTGCTTGCTTACAGCAACGTGCTATATGTTCTGAACGCCCGAATTGGGAATCTGTGTCAAAACTTTGTTAGGAATTATGTGATCCTTACTAGCTGGAAGTAAGGGAGATGGGGCATGAAGTTATTTCTAGGAGTTGGACACATACCAAGTTTAGCTCAGTTCTGGGCTTCTTTGAAATACCTATACAAACTTGTTCCTACATAGTAACTTGCATCTTTGAATGAGAATCTGCTTGCTTACAGCAACGTGCTATATGTTCTGACAGCCCGAATTGGGAATCTGTATCAAAACTTTGTTAGGAATTATGTGATCCTTACTAGCTGGAAGTAAGGGAGATGGGGCATGAAGTTATTTCTAGGAGTTGGACACATACCAAGTTTAGCTCAGTTCTGGGCATCTTTGAAATACCTATACAAACTTGTTCCTACATAGTAACTTGCAACTTTGAATGAGAATGTGCTTGCCTACAGCAACGTGCTATATGTTCTGAATGCCCGAATTGGGAATCTGTGTCAAAACTTTGTTAGGAATTATGTGATCCTTACTAGCTGGAAGTAAGGGAGATGGGGCATGAAGTTATTTCTAGGAGTTGGACACATACCAAGTTTAGCTCAGTTCTGGGCATCTTTGAAATACCTATACAAACTTGTTCCTACATAGTAACTTGCATCTTTGAATGAGAATCTGCTTGCTTACAGCAACGTGCTATATGTTCTGAATGCCCGAATTGGGAATCTGTGTCAAAACTTTGTTAGGAATTATGTGATCCTTACTAGCTGGAAGTAACGGAGATGGGGCATGAAGTTATTTCTAGGAGTTGGACACATACCAAGTTTAGCTCAGTTCTGGGCATCTTTGAAATACCTATACAAACTTGTTCCTACATAGTAACTTGCAACTTTGAATGAGAATGTGCTTGCCTACAGCAACGTGCTATATGTTCTGAATGCCCGAATTGGGAATCTGTGTCAAAACTTTTTTAGGAATTATGTGATCCTTACTAGCTGGAAGTAAGGGAGATGGGGCATGAAGTTATTTCTAGGAGTTGGACACATACCAAGTTTAGCTCAGTTCTGGGCATCTTTGAAATACCTATACAAACTTGTTCCTACATAGTAACTTGCAACTTTGAATGAGAATGTGCTTGCCTACAGCAACGTGCTACATGTTCTGAATGCCCGAATTGGGAATCTGTGTCAAAACTTTGTTAGGAATTATGTGATCCTTACTAGCTGGAAGTAAGGGAGATGGGGCATGAAGTTATTTCTAGGAGTTGGACACATACCAAGTTTAGCTCAGTTCTGGGCATCTTTGAAATACCTATACAAACTTGTTCCTACATAGTAACTTGCATCTTTGAATGAGAATGTGCTTGCTTACAGCAACGTGCTATATGTTCTGAATGCCCGAATTGGGAATCTGTGTCAAAACTTTGTTAGGAATTATGTGATCCTTACTAGCTGGAAGTAAGGGAGATGGGGCATGAAGTTATTTCTAGGAGTTGGACACATACCAAGTTTAGCTCAGTTCTGGGCATCTTTGAAATACCTATACAAACTTGTTCCTACATAGTAACTTGCAACTTTGAATGAGAATGTGCTTGCCTACAGCAACGTGCTATATGTTCTGAATGCCCGAATTGGGAATCTGTGTCAAAACTTTGTTAGGAATTATGTGATCCTTACTAGCTGGAAGTAAGGGAGATGGGGCATGAAGTTATTTCTAGGAGTTGGACACATACCAAGTTTAGCTCAGTTCTGGGCATCTTTGAAATACCTATACAAACTTGTTCCTACATAGTAACTTGCAACTTTGAATGAGAATGTGCTTGCCTACAGCAACGTGCTACATGTTCTGAATGCCCGAATTGGGAATCTGTGTCAAAACTTTGTTAGGAATTATGTGATCCTTACTAGCTGGAAGTAAGGGAGATGGGGCATGAAGTTATTTCTAGGAGTTGGACACATACCAAGTTTAGCTCAGTTCTGGGCATCTTTGAAATACCTATACAAACTTGTTCCTACATAGTAACTTGCAACTTTGAATGAGAATCTGCTTGCTTACAGCAATGTGCTATATGTTCTGAATGCCCGAATTGGGAATCTGTGTCAAAACTATGTTAGGAATTATGTGATCCTTACTAGCTGGAAGTAAGGGAGATGGGGCATGAAGTTATTTCTAGGAGTTGGACACATACCAAGTTTAGCTCAGTTCTGGGCATCTTTGAAATACCTATACAAACTTGTTCCTACATAGTAACTTGCATCTTTGAATGAGAATCTGCTTGCTTACAGCAACGTGCTATATGTTCTGAATGCCCGAATTGGGAATCTGTGTCAAAACTTTGTTAGGAATTATGTGATCCTTACTAGCTGGAAGTAATGGAGATGGGGCATGAAGTTATTTCTTGGAGTTGGACACATACCAAGTTTAGCTCAGTTCTGGGCATCTTTGAAATACCTATACAAACTTGTTCCTACATAGTAACTTGCAACTTTGAATGAGAATGTGCTTGCTTGCAGCAACGTGCTATATGTTCTGAATGCCCGAATAGGGAATCTGTGTCAAAACTTTGTTAGGAATTATGTGATCCTTACTAGCTGGAAGTAAGGGAGATGGAGCATGAAGTTATTTCTAGGAGTTGAACTCATACCAAGTTTAGCTCAGTTCTGGGCATCTTTGAAATACCTATACAAACTTGTTCCTACCTAGTAACTTGCATCTTTGAATGAGAATGTGCTTGCTTACAGCAACGTGCTATACGTTCTGAATGCCCGAATTGGGAATCTGTGTCAAAACTTTGTTAGGAATTATGTGATCCTTACTAGCTGGAAGTAAGGGAGATGGGGCATGAAGTTATTTCTAGGAGTTGGACAGATACCAAGTTTAGCTCAGTTCTGGGCATCTTTGAAATACCTATACAAACTTGTTCCTACATAGTAACTTGCAACTTTGAATGAAAATGTGCTTGCTTACAGCAACGTGCTATATGTTCTGAATGCCCGAATTGGGAATCTGTGTCAAAACTTTGTTAGGAATTATGTGATCCTTACTAGCTGGAAGTAAGGGAGATGGGGCATGAAGTTATTTCTAGGAGTTGGACACATACCAAGTTTAGCTCAGTTCTGGGCATCTTTGAAATACCTATACAAACTTGTTCCTACATAGTAACTTGCAACTTTGAATGAGAATCTGCTTGCTTACAGCAACGTGCTATATGTTCTGAATGCCCGAATTGGGAATCTGTGTCAAAACTTTGTTAGGAATTATGTGATCCTTACTAGCTGGAAGTAAGGGAGATGGGGCATGAAGTTATTTCTTGGAGTTGGACACATACCAAGTTTAGCTCAGTTCTGGGCATCTTTGAAATACCTATACAAACTTGTTCCTACATAGTAACTTGCAACTTTGAATGAGAATGTGCTTGCTTGCAGCAACGTGCTATATGTTCTGAATGCCCGAATTGGGAATCTGTGTCAAAACTTTGTTAGGAATTATGTCATCCTTACGAGCTGGAAGTAAGGGAGATGGAGCATGAAGTTATTTCTAGGAGTTGGACACATACCAAGTTTAGCTAAGTTCTGGGCATCTTTGAAATACCTATACAAACTTGTTCCTACATAGTAACTTGCAACTTTGAATGAAAATGTGCTTGCCTACAGCAACGTGCTATATGTTCTGAATGCCCGAATTGGGAATCTGTGTCAAAACTTTGTTAGGAATTATGTGATCCTTACTAGCTGGAAGTAAGGGAGATGGGGCATGAAGTTATTTCTAGGAGTTGGACACATACCAAGTTTAGCTCAGTTCTGGGCATCTTTGAAATACCTATACAAACTTGTTCCTACATTGTAACTTGCAACTTTGAATGAGAATCTGCTTGCTTTCAGCAACGTGCTATATGTTCTGAATGCCCGAATTGGGAATCTGTGTCAAAACTTTGTTAGGAATTATGTGTTCCTTACTAGCTGGAAGTAAGGGAGATGGGGCATGAAGTTATTTCTAGGTGTTGGACACATACCAAGTTGAGCTCAGTTCTGGGCATCTTTGAAATACCTATACAAACTTGTTCCTACATAGTAACTTGCATCTTTGAATGAGAATCTGCTTGCTTACAGCAACGTGCTATATGTTCTGAATGCCCGAATTGGGAATCTGTGTCAAAACTTTGTTAGGAATTATGTGATCCTTACTAGCTGGAAGTAAGGCAGATGGGGCATGAAGTTATTTCTAGGAGTTGGACACATACCAAGTTGAGCTCAGTTCTGGGCATCTTTGAAATACCTATACAAACTTGTTCCTACATAGTAACTTGCAACTTTGAATGAGAATGTGCTTGCCTACAGCAACGTGCTATATGTTCTGAATGCCCGAATTGGGAATCTGTGTCAAAACTTTGTTAGGAATTATGTGATCCTTACTAGCTGGAAGTAAGGGAGATGGGGCATGAAGTTATTTCTAGGAGTTGGACACATACCAAGTTTAGCTCAGTTCTGGGCATCTTTGAAATACCTATACAAACTTGTTCCTACATAGTAACTTGCAACTTTGAATGAGAATGTGCTTGCCTACAGCAACGTGCTATATGTTCTGAATGCCCGAATTGGGAATCTGTGTCAAAACTTTGTTAGGAATTATGTGATCCTTACTAGCTGGAAGTAAGGGAGATGGGGCATGAAGTTATTTCTAGGAGTTGGACACATACCAAGTTTAGCTCAGTTCTGGGCATCTTTGAAATACCTATACAAACTTGTTCCTACATAGTAACTTGCAACTTTGAATGAGAATGTGCTTGCTTACAGCAACGTGCTATATGTTCTAAATGCCCGAATTGGGAATCTGTGTCAAAACTTTGTTAGGAATTATGTGATCCTTACTAGCTGGAAGTAAGGGAGATGGGGCATGAAGATATTTCTTGGAGTTGGAGACATACCAAGTTTAGCTCAGTTCTGGGCATCTTTGAAATACCTATACAAACTTGTTCCTACATAGTAACTTGCATCTTTGAATGAGAATGTGCTTGCTTACAGCAAACGTGCTATATGTTCTAAATGCCCGAATTGGCAATCTGTGTCAAAACTTTGTTAGGAATTATGTGATCCTTACTAGCTGGAAGTAAGGGAGATGGGGCATGAAGTTATTTCTCGGAGTTGGACACATACCAAGTTTAGCTCAGTTCTGGGCATCTTTGAAATACCTATACAAACTTGTTCCTACATAGTAACTTGCATCTTTGAATGAGAATCTGCTTGCTTACAGCAACGTGCTATATGTTCCAAATGCCCGAATTGGGAATCTGTGTCAAAACTTTGTTAGGAATTATGTGATCCTTACTAGCTGGAAGTAAGGGAGATGGGGCATGAAGTTATTTCTAGGAGTTGGACACATACCAAGTTTAGCTCAGTTCTGGGCATCTTTGAAATACCTATACAAACTTTTTCCTACATAGTAACTTGCAACTTTGAATGAAAATGTGCTTGCTTACAGCAACGTGCTATATGATCTGAATGCCCCAATTGGGAATCTGTGTCAAAACTTTGTTAGGAATTATGTGATCCTTACTAGCTGGAAGTAAGGGAGATGGGGCATGAAGTTATTTCTAGGAGTTGGACACATACCAAGTTTAGCTCAGTTCTGGGCATCTTTGAAATACCTATACAAACTTGTTCCTACATAGTAACTTGCAACTTTGAATGAGAATGTGCTTGCCTACAGCAACGTGCTACATGTTCTGAATGCCCGAATTGGGAATCTGTGTCAAAACTTTGTTAGGAATTATGTGATCCTTACTAGCTGGAAGTAAGGGAGATGGGGCATGAAGTTATTTCTAGGAGTTGGACACATACCAAGTTTAGCTCAGTTCTGGGCATCTTTGAAATACCTATACAAACTTGTTCCTACATAGTAACTTGCAACTTTGAATGAGAATCTGCTTGCTTACAGCAACGTGCTATATGTTCTGAATGCCCGAATTGGGAATCTGTGTCAAAACTTTGTTAGGAATTATGTGATCCTTACTAGCTGGAAGTAAGGGAGATGGGGCATGAAGTTATTTCTAGGAGTTGGACACATACCAAGTTTAGCTCAGTTCTGGGCATCTTTGAAATACCTATACAAACTTGTTCCTACATAGTAACTTGCATCTTTGAATGAGAATCTGCTTGCTTACAGCAACGTGCTATATGTTCTGAATGCCCGAATTGGGAATCTGTGTCAAAACTTTGTTAGGATTTATGTGATCCTTACTAGCTGGAAGTAATGGAGATGGGGCATGAAGTTATTTCTTGGAGTTGGACACATACCAAGTTTAGCTCAGTTCTGGGCATCTTTGAAATACCTATACAAACTTGTTCCTACATAGTAACTTGCAACTTTGAATGAGAATGTGCTTGCTTACAGCAACGTGCTATACGTTCTGAATGCCCGAATTGGGAATCTGTGTCAAAACTTTGTTAGGAATTATGTGATCCTTACGAGCTGGAAGTAAGGGAGATGGGGCATGAAGTTATTTCTAGGAGTTGGACACATACCAAGTTTAGCTCAGTTCTGGGCATCTTTGAAATACCTATACAAACTTGTTCCTACATAGTAACTTGCATCTTTGAATGAGAATCTGCTTGCTTACAGCAACGTGCTATATGTTCTGAATGCCCGAATTGGGAATCTGTGTCAAAACTTTGTTAGGAATTATGTGATCCTTACTAGCTGGAAGTAAGGGAGATGGGGCATGAAGTTATTTCTTGGAGTTGGACACATACCAAGTTTAGCTCAGTTCTGGGCATCTTTGAAATACCTATACAAACTTGTTCCTACATAGTAACTTGCAACTTTGAATGAGAATGTGCTTGCTTGCAGCAACGTGCTATATGTTCTGAATGCCCGAATTGGGAATCTGTGTCAAAACTTTGTTAGGAATTATGTCATCCTTACGAGCTGGAAGTAAGGGAGATGGAGCATGAAGTTATTTCTAGGAGTTGGACACATACCAAGTTTAGCTAAGTTCTGGGCATCTTTGAAATACCTATACAAACTTGTTCCTACATAGTAACTTGCAACTTTGAATGAAAATGTGCTTGCCTACAGCAACGTGCTATATGTTCTGAATGCCCGAATTGGGAATCTGTGTCAAAACTTTGTTAGGAATTATGTGATCCTTACTAGCTGGAAGTAAGGGAGATGGGGCATGAAGTTATTTCTAGGAGTTGGACACATACCAAGTTTAGCTCAGTTCTGGGCATCTTTGAAATACCTATACAAACTTGTTCCTACATTGTAACTTGCAACTTTGAATGAGAATCTGCTTGCTTTCAGCAACGTGCTATATGTTCTGAATGCCCGAATTGGGAATCTGTGTCAAAACTTTGTTAGGAATTATGTGATCCTTACTAGCTGGAAGTAAGGGAGATGGGGCATCAAGTTATTTCTAGGTGTTGGACACATACCAAGTTGAGCTCAGTTCTGGGCATCTTTGAAATACCTATACAAACTTGTTCCTACATAGTAACTTGCATCTTTGAATGAGAATCTGCTTGCTTACAGCAACGTGCTATATGTTCTGAATGCCCGAATTGGGAATCTGTGTCAAAACTTTGTTAGGAATTATGTGATCCTTACTAGCTGGAAGTAAGGCAGATGGGGCATGAAGTTATTTCTAGGAGTTGGACACATACCAAGTTGAGCTCAGTTCTGGTCATCTTTGAAATACCTATACAAACTTGTTCCTACATAGTAACTTGCAACTTTGAATGAGAATGTGCTTGCCTACAGCAACGTGCTATATGTTCTGAATGCCCGAATTGGGAATCTGTGTCAAAACTTTGTTAGGAATTATGTGATCCTTACTAGCTGGAAGTAAGGGAGATGGGGCATGAAGTTATTTCTAGGAGTTGGACACATACCAAGTTTAGCTCAGTTCTGGGCATCTTTGAAATACCTATACAAACTTGTTCCTACATAGTAACTTGCAACTTTGAATGAGAATGTGCTTGCCTACAGCAACGTGCTATATGTTCTGAATGCCCGAATTGGGAATCTGTGTCAAAACTTTGTTAGGAATTATGTGATCCTTACTAGCTGGAAGTAAGGGAGATGGGGCATGAAGTTATTTCTAGGAGTTGGACACATACCAAGTTTAGCTCAGTTCTGGGCATCTTTGAAATACCTATACAAACTTGTTCCTACATAGTAACTTGCAACTTTGAATGAGAATGTGCTTGCTTACAGCAACGTGCTATATGTTCTAAATGCCCGAATTGGGAATCTGTGTCAAAACTTTGTTAGGAATTATGTGATCCTTACTAGCTGGAAGTAAGGGAGATGGGGCATGAAGATATTTCTTGGAGTTGGAGACATACCAAGTTTAGCTCAGTTCTGGGCATCTTTGAAATACCTATACAAACTTGTTCCTACATAGTAACTTGCATCTTTGAATGAGAATGTGCTTGCTTACAGCAAACGTGCTATATGTTCTAAATGCCCGAATTGGCAATCTGTGTCAAAACTTTGTTAGGAATTATGTGATCCTTACTAGCTGGAAGTAAGGGAGATGGGGCATGAAGTTATTTCTAGGAGTTGGACACATACCAAGTTTAGCTCAGTTCTGGGCATCTTTGAAATACCTATACAAACTTGTTCCTACATAGTAACTTGCATCTTTGAATGAGAATCTGCTTGCTTACAGCAACGTGCTATATGTTCCAAATGCCCGAATTGGGAATCTGTGTCAAAACTTTGTTAGGAATTATGTGATCCTTACTAGCTGGAAGTAAGGGAGATGGGGCATGAAGTTATTTCTAGGAGTTGGACACATACCAAGTTTAGCTCAGTTCTGGGCATCTTTGAAATACCTATACAAACTTTTTCCTACATAGTAACTTGCAACTTTGAATGAAAATGTGCTTGCTTACAGCAACGTGCTATATGATCTGAATGCCCCAATTGGGAATCTGTGTCAAAACTTTGTTAGGAATTATGTGATCCTTACTAGCTGGAAGTAAGGGAGATGGGGCATGAAGTTACTTCTAGGAGTTGGACACATACCAAGTTTAGCTCAGTTCTGGGCATCTTTGAAATACCTATACAAACTTGTTCCTACATAGTAACTTGCAACTTTGAATGAGAATGTGCTTGCTTACAGCAACGTGCTATATGTTCTGAATGCCCGAATTGGGAATCTGTGTCAAAACTTTGTTAGGAATTATGTGATCCTTACTAGCTGGAAGTAAGGGAGATGGGGCATGAAGTTATTTCTAGGAGTTGGACACATACCAAGTTTAGCTCAGTTCTGGGCATCTTTGAAATACCTATACAAACTTGTTCCTACATAGTAATTTGCAACTTTGAATGAGAATGTGCTTGCTTACAGCAACGTGCTATATGTTCTGATTGCCCGAATTGGGAATCTGTGTCAAAACTTTGTTAGGAATGATGTGATCCTTACTAGCTGGAAGTAAGGGAGATGGGGCATGAAGTTATTTCTTGGAGTTGGAGACATACCAAGTTCAGCTCAGTTCTGGGCATCTTTGAAATACCTATACAAACTTGTTCCTACATAGTAACTTGCATCTTTGAATGAGAATCCGCTTGCTTACAGCAACGTGCTATATGTTCGGAATGCCCGAATTGGGAATCTGTGTCAAAACTTTGTTAGGAATTATGTGATCCTTACTAGCTGGAAGTAAGGGAGATGGGGCATGAAGTTATTTCTAGGAGATGGACACATACCAAGTTTAGCTCAGTTCTGGGCATCTTTGAAATACCTATACAAACTTGTTCCTACATAGTAACTTGCAACTTTGAATGAGAATCTGCTTGCTTGCAGCAACGTGCTATATGTTCTGAAT
Source organism: Diceros bicornis minor (assembly GCF_020826845.1). Lineage (NCBI taxonomy): Eukaryota > Metazoa > Chordata > Mammalia > Perissodactyla > Rhinocerotidae > Diceros > Diceros bicornis. The sequence continues at coordinate 200,444 of NC_080749.1, forward strand.
GCCCGAATAGGGAATCTGTGTCAAAACTTTGTTAGGAATTATGTGATCCTTACTAGCTGGAAGTAAGGGAGATGGAGCATGAAGTTATTTCTAGGAGTTGAACACATACCAAGTTTAGCTCAGTTCTGGGCATCTTTGAAATACCTATACAAACTTGTTCCTACATAGTAACTTGCATCTTTGAATGAGAATGTGCTTGCTTACAGCAACGTGCTATATGTTCTGAATGCCCGAATTGGGAATCTGTGTCAAAACTTTGTTAGGAATTATATGATCCTTACTAGCTGGAAGTAAGGGAGATGGGGCATGAAGTTATTTCTAGGAGTTGGACACATACCAAGTTTAGCTCAGTTCTGGGCATCTTTGAAATACCTATACAAACTTGTTCCTACATAGTAACTTGCAACTTTGAATGAGAATGTGCTTGCTTACAGCAACGTGCTATATGTTCTGAATGCCCGAATTGGGAATCTGTGTCAAAACTTTGTTAGGAATTATGTGATCCTTACTAGCTGGAAGTAAGGGAGATGGAGCATGAAGTTATTTCTAGGAGTTGAACACATACCAAGTTTAGCTCAGTTCTGGGCATCTTTGAAATACCTATACAAACTTGTTCCTTCATAGTAACTTGCAACTTTGAATGAAAATGTGCTTGCTTACAGCAACGTGCTATATGTTCTGAATGCCCGAATCTGGAATCTGTGTCAAAACTTTGTTAGGAATTATATGATCCTTACTAGCTGGAAGTAAGGGAGATGGGGCATGAAGTTATTTCTAGGAGTTGGACACATACCAAGTTTAGCTCAGTTCTGGGCATCTTTGAAATACCTATACAAACTTGTTCCTACATAGTAACTTGCAACTTTGAATGAAAATGTGCTTGCTTACAGCAACGTGCTATATGTTCTGAATGCCCGAATTGGGAATCTGTGTCAAAACTTTGTTAGGAATTATGTGATCCTTACTAGCTGGAAGTAAGGGAGATGGGGCATGAAGTTATTTCTAGGAGTTGGACACATACCAAGTTTAGCTCAGTTCTGGGCATCTTTGAAATACCTATACAAACTTGTTCCTACATAGTAACTTGCAACTTTGAATGAAAATGTGCTTGCTTACAGCAACGTGCTATATGTTCTGAAAGCCCGAATTGGCAATCTGTGTCAAAACTTTGTTAGGAATTATGTGATCCTTACTAGCTGGAAGTAAGGGAGATGGGGCATGAAGTTACTTCTAGGAGTTGGACACATACCAAGTTTAGCTCAGTTCTGGGCATCTTTGAAATACCTATACAAACTTGTTCCTACATAGTAACTTGCAACTTTGAATGAGAATGTGCTTGCTTACAGCAACGTGCTATATGTTCTGAATGCCCGAATTGGGAATCTGTGTCAAAACTTTGTTAGGAATTATGTGATCCGTACTAGCTGGAAGTAAGGCAGATCGGGCATGAAGTTATTTCTTGGAGTTGGAGACATACCAAGTTTAGCTCAGTTCTGGGCATCTTTGAAATACCTATACAAACTTGTTCCTACATAGTAACTTGCATCTTTGAATGAGAATGTGCTTGCTAACAGCAACGTGCTATATGTTCTGAATGCCCGAATTGGCAATCTGTCAAAACTTTATTAGGAATTATGTGATCCTTACTAGCTGGAAGTAAGGGAGATGGGGCATGAAGTTATTTCTAGGAGTTGGACACATACCAAGTTTAGCTCAGTTCTGGGCATCTTTGAAATACCTATACAAACTTGTTCCTACATAGTAACTTGCATCTTTGAATGAGAATCTGCTTGCTTACAGCAACGTGCTATATGTTCTGAATGCCCGAATTGGGAATCTGTGTCAAAACTTTGTTAGGAATTATGTGATCCTTACTAGCTGGAAGTAAGGGAGATGGGGCATGAAGTTATTTCTAGGAGTTGGACACATACCAAGTTTAGCTCAGTTCTGGGCATCTTTGAAATACCTATACAAACTTGTTCCTACCTAGTAACTTGCATCTTTGAATGAGAATGTGCTTGCTTACAGCAACGTGCTATATGTTCTGAATGCCCGAATTGGGAATCTGTGTCAAAACTTTGTTAGGAATTATGTGATCCTTACTAGCTGGAAGTAAGGGAGATGGGGCATGAAGTTATTTCTAGGAGTTGGACAGATACCAAGTTTAGCTCAGTTCTGGGCATCTTTGAAATACCTATACAAACTTGTTCCTACATAGTAACTTGCAACTTTGAATGAAAATGTGCTTGCTTACAGCAACGTGCTATATGTTCTGAATGCCCGAATTGGGAATCTGTGTCAAAACTTTGTTAGGAATTATGTGATCCTTACTAGCTGGAAGTAAGGGAGATGGGGCATGAAGTTATTTCTAGGAGTTGGACACATACCAAGTTTAGCTCAGTTCTGGGCATCTTTGAAATACCTATACAAACTTGTTCCTACATAGTAACTTGCAACTTTGAATGAGAATCTGCTTGCTTACAGCAACGTGCTATATGTTCTGAATGCCCGAATTGGGAATCTGTGTCAAAACTTTGTTAGGAATTATGTGATCCTTACTAGCTGGAAGTAAGGGAGATGGGGCATGAAGTTATTTCTAGGAGTTGGACACATACCAAGTTTAGCTCAGTTCTGGGCATCTTTGAAATACCTATACAAACTTGTTCCTACATAGTAACTTGCATCTTTGAATGAGAATCTGCTTGCTTACAGCAACGTGCTATATGTTCTGAATGCCCGAATTGGGAATCTGTGTCAAAACTTTGTTAGGAATTATGTGATCCTTACTAGCTGGAAGTAAGGGAGATGGGGCATGAAGTTATTTCTTGGAGTTGGACACATACCAAGTTTAGCTCAGTTCTGGGCATCTTTGAAATACCTATACAAACTTGTTCCTACATAGTAACTTGCAACTTTGAATGAGAATGTGCTTGCTTGCAGCAACGTGCTATATGTTCTGAATGCCCGAATTGGGAATCTGTGTCAAAACTTTGTTTGGAATTATGTCATCCTTACGAGCTGGAAGTAAGGGAGATGGAGCATGAAGTTATTTCTAGGAGTTGGACACATACCAAGTTTAGCTAAGTTCTGGGCATCTTTGAAATACCTATACAAACTTGTTCCTACATAGTAACTTGCAACTTTGAATGAAAATGTGCTTGCCTACAGCAACGTGCTATATGTTCTGAATGCCCGAATTGGGAATCTGTGTCAAAACTTTGTTAGGAATTATGTGATCCTTACTAGCTGGAAGTAAGGGAGATGGGGCATGAAGTTATTTCTAGGAGTTGGACACATACCAAGTTTAGCTCAGTTCTGGGCATCTTTGAAATACCTATACAAACTTGTTCCTACCTTGTAACTTGCAACTTTGAATGAGAATCTGCTTGCTTTCAGCAACGTGCTATATGTTCTGAATGCCCGAATTGGGAATCTGTGTCAAAACTTTGTTAGGAATTATGTGATCCTTACTAGCTGGAAGTAAGGGAGATGGGGCATGAAGTTATTTCTAGGTGTTGGACACATACCAAGTTGAGCTCAGTTCTGGGCATCTTTGAAATACCTATACAAACTTGTTCCTACATAGTAACTTGCATCTTTGAATGAGAATCTGCTTGCTTACAGCAACGTGCTATATGTTCTGAATGCCCGAATTGGGAATCTGTGTCAAAACTTTGTTAGGAATTATGTGATCCTTACTAGCTGGAAGTAAGGCAGATGGGGCATGAAGATATTCCTAGGAGTTGGACACATACCAAGTTGAGCTCAGTTCTGGGCATCTTTGAAATACCTATACAAACTTGTTCCTACATAGTAACTTGCAACTTTGAATGAGAATGTGCTTGCCTACAGCAACGTGCTATATGTTCTGAATGCCCGAATTGGGAATCTGTGTCAAAACTTTGTTAGGAATTATGTGATCCTTACTAGCTGGAAGTAAGGGAGATGGGGCATGAAGTTATTTCTAGGAGTTGGACACATACCAAGTTTAGCTCAGTTCTGGGCATCTTTGAAATACCTATACAAACTTGTTCCTACATAGTAACTTGCAACTTTGAATGAGAATGTGCTTGCCTACAGCAACGTGCTATATGTTCTGAATGCCCGAATTGGGAATCTGTGTCAAAACTTTGTTAGGAATTATGTGATCCTTACTAGCTGGAAGTAAGGGAGATGGGGCATGAAGTTATTTCTAGGAGTTGGACACATACCAAGTTTAGCTCAGTTCTGGGCATCTTTGAAATACCTATACAAACTTGTTCCTACATAGTAACTTGCAACTTTGAATGAGAATGTGCTTGCTTACAGCAACGTGCTATATGTTCTAAATGCCCGAATTGGGAATCTGTGTCAAAACTTTGTTAGGAATTATGTGATCCTTACTAGCTGGAAGTAAGGGAGATGGGGCATGAAGATATTTCTTGGAGTTGGAGACATACCAAGTTTAGCTCAGTTCTGGGCATCTTTGAAATACCTATACAAACTTGTTCCTACATAGTAACTTGCATCTTTGAATGAGAATGTGCTTGCTTACAGCAAACGTGCTATATGTTCTAAATGCCCGAATTGGCAATCTGTGTCAAAACTTTGTTAGGAATTATGTGATCCTTACTAGCTGGAAGTAAGGGAGATGGGGCATGAAGTTATTTCTAGGAGTTGGACACATACCAAGTTTAGCTCAGTTCTGGGCATCTTTGAAATACCTATACAAACTTGTTCCTACATAGTAACTTGCATCTTTGAATGAGAATCTGCTTGCTTACAGCAACGTGCTATATGTTCCAAATGCCCGAATTGGGAATCTGTGTCAAAACTTTGTTAGGAATTATGTGATCCTTACTAGCTGGAAGTAAGGGAGATGGGGCATGAAGTTATTTCTAGGAGTTGGACACATACCAAGTTTAGCTCAGTTCTGGGCATCTTTGAAATACCTATACAAACTTTTTCCTACATAGTAACTTGCAACTTTGAATGAAAATGTGCTTGCTTACAGCAACGTGCTATATGATCTGAATGCCCCAATTGGGAATCTGTGTCAAAACTTTGTTAGGAATTATGTGATCCTTACTAGCTGGAAGTAAGGGAGATGGGGCATGAAGTTACTTCTAGGAGTTGGACACATACCAAGTTTAGCTCAGTTCTGGGCATCTTTGAAATACCTATACAAACTTGTTCCTACATAGTAACTTGCAACTTTGAATGAGAATGTGCTTGCTTACAGCAACGTGCTATATGTTCTGAATGCCCGAATTGGAATCTGTGTCAAAACTTTGTTAGGAATTATGTGATCCTTACTAGCTGGAAGTAAGGGAGATGGGGCATGAAGTTATTTCTAGGAGTTGGACACATACCAAGTTTAGCTCAGTTCTGGGCATCTTTGAAATACCTATACAAACTTGTTCCTACATAGTAACTTGCAACTTTGAATGAGAATGTGCTTGCCTACAGCAACGTGCTATATGTTCTGAATGCCCGAATTGGGAATCTGTGTCAAAACTTTGTTAGGAATTATGTGATCCTTACTAGCTGGAAGTAAGGGAGATGGGGCATGAAGTTATTTCTAGGAGTTGGACACATACCAAGTTTAGCTCAGTTCTGGGCATCTTTGAAATACCTATACAAACTTGTTCCTACATAGTAACTTGCAACTTTGAATGAGAATGTGCTTGCCTACAGCAACGTGCTATATGTTCTGAATGCCCGAATTGGGAATCTGTGTCAAAACTTTGTTAGGAATTATGTGATCCTTACTAGCTGGAAGTAAGGGAGATGGGGCATGAAGTTATTTCTAGGAGTTGGACACATACCAAGTTTAGCTCAGTTCTGGGCATCTTTGAAATACCTATACAAACTTGTTCCTACATAGTAACTTGCAACTTTGAATGAGAATGTGCTTGCTTACAGCAACGTGCTATATGTTCTAAATGCCCGAATTGGGAATCTGTGTCAAAACTTTGTTAGGAATTATGTGATCCTTACTAGCTGGAAGTAAGGGAGATGGGGCATGAAGATATTTCTTGGAGTTGGAGACATACCAAGTTTAGCTCAGTTCTGGGCATCTTTGAAATACCTATACAAACTTGTTCCTACATAGTAACTTGCATCTTTGAATGAGAATGTGCTTGCTTACAGCAAACGTGCTATATGTTCTAAATGCCCGAATTGGCAATCTGTGTCAAAACTTTGTTAGGAATTATGTGATCCTTACTAGCTGGAAGTAAGGGAGATGGGGCATGAAGTTATTTCTAGGAGTTGGACACATACCAAGTTTAGCTCAGTTCTGGGCATCTTTGAAATACCTATACAAACTTGTTCCTACATAGTAACTTGCATCTTTGAATGAGAATCTGCTTGCTTACAGCAACGTGCTATATGTTCCAAATGCCCGAATTGGGAATCTGTGTCAAAACTTTGTTAGGAATTATGTGATCCTTACTAGCTGGAAGTAAGGGAGATGGGGCATGAAGTTATTTCTAGGAGTTGGACACATACCAAGTTTAGCTCAGTTCTGGGCATCTTTGAAATACCTATACAAACTTTTTCCTACATAGTAACTTGCAACTTTGAATGAAAATGTGCTTGCTTACAGCAACGTGCTATATGATCTGAATGCCCCAATTGGGAATCTGTGTCAAAACTTTGTTAGGAATTATGTGATCCTTACTAGCTGGAAGTAAGGGAGATGGGGCATGAAGTTACTTCTAGGAGTTGGACACATACCAAGTTTAGCTCAGTTCTGGGCATCTTTGAAATACCTATACAAACTTGTTCCTACATAGTAACTTGCAACTTTGAATGAGAATGTGCTTGCTTACAGCAACGTGCTATATGTTCTGAATGCCCGAATTGGAATCTGTGTCAAAACTTTGTTAGGAATTATGTGATCCTTACTAGCTGGAAGTAAGGGAGATGGGGCATGAAGTTATTTCTAGGAGTTGGACACATACCAAGTTTAGCTCAGTTCTGGGCATCTTTGAAATACCTATACAAACTTGTTCCTACATAGTAATTTGCAACTTTGAATGAGAATGTGCTTGCTTACAGCAACGTGCTATATGTTCTGATTGCCCGAATTGGGAATCTGTGTCAAATCTTTGTTAGGAATTATGTGATCCTTACTAGCTGGAAGTAAGGGAGATGGGGCATGAAGTTATTTCTAGGAGTTGGACACATACGAAGTTTAGCTCAGTTCTGGGCATCTTTGAAATACCTATACAAACTTGTTCCTACATAGTAACTTGCATCTTTGAATGAGAATGTGCTTGCTTACAGCAACGTGCTATATGTACTGAATGCCCGAATTGGGAATCTGTGTCAAAACTTTGTTAGGAATTATGTGATCCGTACTAGCTGGAAGTAAGGCAGATGGGGCATGAAGTTATTTCTTGGAGTTGGAGACATACCAAGTTTAGCTCAGTTCTGGGCATCTTTGAAATACCTATACAAACTTGTTCCTACATAGTAACTTGCATCTTTGAATGAGAATCCGCTTGCTTACAGCAACGTGCTATATGTTCTGAATGCCCGAATTGGGAATCTGTGTCAAAACTTTGTTAGGAATTATGTGATCCTTACTAGCTGGAAGTAAGGGAGATGGGGCATGAAGTTATTTCTAGGAGATGGACACATACCAAGTTTAGCTCAGTTCTGGGCATCTTTGAAATACCTATACAAACTTGTTCCTACATAGTAACTTGCAACTTTGAATGAGAATCTGCTTGCTTGCAGCAACGTGCTATATGTTCTGAATGCCCGAATAGGGAATCTGTGTCAAAACTTTGTTAGGAATTATGTGATCCTTACTAGCTGGAAGTAAGGGAGATGGAGCATGAAGTTATTTCTAGGAGTTGAACACATACCAAGTTTAGCTCAGTTCTGGGCATCTTTGAAATACCTATACAAACTTGTTCCTACATAGTAACTTGCATCTTTGAATGAGAATGTGCTTGCTTACAGCAACGTGCTATATGTTCTGAATGCCCGAATTGGCAATCTGTGTCAAAACTTTGTTAGGAATTATATGATCCTTACTAGCTGGAAGTAAGGGAGATGGGGCATGAAGTTATTTCTAGGAGTTGGACACATACCAAGTTTAGCTCAGTTCTGGGCATCTTTGAAATACCTATACAAACTTGTTCCTACATAGTAACTTGCAACTTTGAATGAGAATGTGCTTGCTTACAGCAACGTGCTATATGTTCTGAATGCCCGAATTGGGAATCTGTGTCAAAACTTTGTTAGGAATTATGTGATCCTTACTAGCTGGAAGTAAGGGAGATGGAGCATGAAGTTATTTCTAGGAGTTGAACACATACCAAGTTTAGCTCAGTTCTGGGCATCTTTGAAATACCTATACAAACTTGTTCCTTCATAGTAACTTGCAACTTTGAATGAAAATGTGCTTGCTTACAGCAACGTGCTATATGTTCTGAATGCCCGAATCTGGAATCTGTGTCAAAACTTTGTTAGGAATTATATGATCCTTACTAGCTGGAAGTAAGGGAGATGGGGCATGAAGTTATTTCTAGGAGTTGGACACATACCAAGTTTAGCTCAGTTCTGGGCATCTTTGAAATACCTATACAAACTTGTTCCTACATAGTAACTTGCAACTTTGAATGAAAATGTGCTTGCTTACAGCAACGTGCTATATGTTCTGAAAGCCCGAATTGGCAATCTGTGTCAAAACTTTGTTAGGAATTATGTGATCCTTACTAGCTGGAAGTAAGGGAGATGGGGCATGAAGTTACTTCTAGGAGTTGGACACATACCAAGTTTAGCTCAGTTCTGGGCATCTTTGAAATACCTATACAAACTTGTTCCTACATAGTAACTTGCAACTTTGAATGAGAATGTGCTTGCTTACAGCAACGTGCTATATGTTCTGAATGCCCGAATTGGGAATCTGTGTCAAAACTTTGTTAGGAATTATGTGATCCGTACTAGCTGGAAGTAAGGCTGATCGGGCATGAAGTTATTTCTTGGAGTTGGAGACATACCAAGTTTAGCTCAGTTCTGGGCATCTTTGAAATACCTATACAAACTTGTTCCTACATAGTAACTTGCATCTTTGAATGAGAATGTGCTTGCTTACAGCAACGTGCTATATGTTCTGAATGCCCGAATTGGCAATCTGTCAAAACTTTATTAGGAATTATGTGATCCTTACTAGCTGGAAGTAAGGGAGATGGGGCATGAAGTTATTTCTAGGAGTTGGACACATACCAAGTTTAGCTCAGTTCTGGGCATCTTTGAAATACCTATACAAACTTGTTCCTACATAGTAACTTGCATCTTTGAATGAGAATCTGCTTGCTTACAGCAACGTGCTATATGTTCTGAATGCCCGAATTGGGAATCTGTGTCAAAACTTTGTTAGGAATTATGTGATCCTTACTAGATGGAAGTAAGAGAGATGGGGCATGAAGTTATTTCTAGGAGTTGGACACATACCAAGTTTAGCTCAGTTCTGGGCATCTTTGAAATACCTATACAAACTTGTTCCTACATAGTAACTTGCAACTTTGAATGAAAATGTGCTTGCTTACAGCAACGTGCTATATGTTCTGAATGCCCGAATAGGGAATCTGTGTCAAAACTTTGTTAGGAATTATGTGATCCTTACTAGCTGGAAGTAAGGGAGATGGGGCATGAAGTTATTTCTAGGAGTTGGGCACATACCAAGTTTAGCTCAGTTCTGGGCATCTTTGAAATACCTATACAAACTTGTTCCTACATAGTAACTTGCATCTTTGAATGAGAATCAGCTTGCTTACAGCAACGTGCTATATGTTCTGGATGCCCGAATTGGGAATATGTGTCAAAACTTTGTTAGGAATTATGTGATCCTTACTAGCTGGAAGTAAGGGAGATGGGGCATGAAGTTATTTCTAGGAGTTGGACACATACCAAGTTTAGCTCAGTTCTGGGCATCTTTGAAATACCTATACAAACTTGTTCCTACATAGTAACTTGCAACTTTGAATGAGAATGTGCTTGCTTACAGCAACGTGCTATATGTTCTGAATGCCCGAATTGGGAATCTGTGTCAAAACTTTGTTAGGAATTATGTGATCCTTACTAGCTGGAAGTAAGGGAGATGGGGCATGAAGTTATTTCTAGGAGTTGGACACATACCAAGTTTAGCTCAGTTCTGGGCATCTTTGAAATACCTATACAAACTTGTTCCTACATAGTAACTTGCAACTTTGAATGAGAATGTGCTTGCTTACAGCAACGTGCTATGTGTTCTGAATGCCCAAATTGGCAATCTGTGTCAAAACTTTGTTAGGAATTATGTGATCCTTACTAGCTGGAAGTAAGGGAGATGGGGCATGAAGTTATTTCTAGGAGTTGGACACATACCAAGTTTAGCTCAGTTCTGGGCATCTTTGAAATACCTATACAAACTTGTTCCTACATAGTAACTTGCAACTTTGAATGAGAATGTGCTTGCTTACAGCAACGTGCTATGTGTTCTGAATGCCCGAATTGGGAATCTGTGTCAAAACTTTGTTAGGAATTATGTGATCCTTACTAGCTGGAAGTAAGGGAGATGGGGCATGAAGTTATTTCTAGGAGTTGGACACATACCAAGTTTAGCTCAGTTCTGGGCATCTTTGAAATACCTATACAAACTTGTTCCTACATAGTAACTTGCAACTTTGAATGAGAATCTGCTTGCTTACAGCAACGTGCTATGTGTTCTGAATGCCCGAATTGGCAATCTGTGTCAAAACTTTGTTAGGAATTATGTGATCCTTACTAGCTGGAAGTAAGGGAGATGGGGCATGAAGTTATTTCTAGGAGTTGGACACATACCAAGTTTAGCTCACTTCTGGGCATCTTTGAAATACCTATACAAACTTGTTCCTACATAGTAACTTGCAACTTTGAATGAGAATCTGCTTGCTTACAGCAACGTGCTATATGTTCTGAATGCCCGAATTGGGAATCTGTGTCAAAACTTTGTTAGGAATTATGTCATCCTTACTAGCTGGAAGTAAGGGAGATGGGGCATGAAGTTATTTCTAGGAGTTGGACACATACCAAGTTTAGCTCAGTTCTGGGCATCTTTGAAATACCTATACAAACTTGTTCCTACATAGTAACTTGCATCTTTGAATGAGAATCTGCTTGCTTACAGCAACGTGCTATATGTTCTGAATGCCCGAATTGGGAATCTGTGTCAAAACTTTGTTAGGAATTATGTGATCCTTACTAGCTGGAAGTAAGGGAGATGGGGCATGAAGTTATTTCTAGGAGTTGGACACATACCAAGTTTAGCTCAGTTCTGGGCATCTTTGAAATACCTATACAAACTTGTTCCTACATAGTAACTTGCAACTTTGAATGAGAATGTGCTTGCTTACAGCAATGTGCTATATGTTCTGAATGCCCGAATTGGGAATCTGTGTCAAAACTTTGTTAGGAATTATGTGATCCGTACTAGCTGGAAGTAAGGGAGATGGGCATCTTTGAAATACCTATACAAACTTGTTCCTACATAGTAACTTGCATCTTTGAATGAGAATGTGCTTGCTTACAGCAACGTGCTATATGTTCTGAATGCCCGAATTGGAAATCTGTGTCAAAACTTTGTTAGGAATTATGTCATCCTTACTAGCTGGAAGTAAGGCAGATGGGGCATGAAGTTATTTCTGGGAGTTCGACACATACCAAGTTTAGCTCAGTTCTGGGCATCTTTGAAATACCTATACAAACTTGTTCCTACATAGTAACTTGCATCTTTGAATGAGAATCTGCTTGCTTACAGCAGTGTGCTATATGTTCTGAATGCCCGAATTGGGAATCTGTGTCAAAACTTTGTTAGGAATAATGTGATCCTTACTAGCTGGAAGTAAGGCAGATGGGGCATGAAGTTATTTCTAGGAGTTGGACACATACCAAATTTAGCTCAGTTCTGGGCATCTTTGAAATACCTATACAAACTTGTTCCTACATAGTAACTTGCAACTTTGAATGAGAATGTGCTTGCCTACAGCATCGTGCTATATGTTCTGAATGCCCGAATTCGGAATCTGTGTCAAAACTTTGTTAGGAATTATGTGATCCTTACTAGCTGGAAGTAAGGCAGATGGGGCATGAAGTTATTTCTAGGAGTTGGACACATACCAAGTTTAGCTCAGTTCTGGGCATCTTTGAAATACCTATACAAACTTGTTCCTACATAGTAACTTGCATCTTTGAATGAGAATCTGCTTGCTTACAGCAACGTGCTATATGTTCTGAATGCCCGAATTGGGAATCTGTGTCAAAACTTTGTTAGGAATTATGTGATCCTTACTAGCTGGAAGTAAGGGAGATGGGGCATGAAGTTATTTCTAGGAGTTGGACACATACCAAGTTTAGCTCAGTTCTGGGCATCTTTGAAATACCTATACAAACTTGTTCCTACATAGTAACTTGCAACTTTGAATGAGAATGTGCTTGCTTACAGCAACGTGCTATATGTTCTGAATGCCCGAATTGGGAATCTGTGTCAAAACTTTGTTAGGAATTATGTGATCCTTACTAGCTGGAAGTAAGGGAGATGGGGCATGAAGTTATTTCTAGGAGTTGGACACATACCAAGTTTAGCTCAGTTCTGGGCATCTTTGAAATACCTATACAAACTTGTTCCTACATAGTAACTTGCATCTTTGAATGAGAATGTGCTTGCTTACAGCAACGTGCTATATGTTCTGAATGCCTGAATTGGCAATCTGTGTCAAAACTTTGTTAGGAATTATGTGATCCTTACTAGCTGGAAGTAAGGGAGATGGGGCATGAAGTTATTTCTAGGAGTTGGACACATACCAAGTTTAGCTCAGTTCTGGGCATCTTTGAAATACCTATACAAACTTGTTCCTACATAGTAACTTGCATCTTTGAATGAGAATGTGCTTGCTTACAGCAACGTGCTATATGTTCTGAATGCCCGAATTGGGAATCTGTGTCAAAACTTTGTTAGGAATTATGTGATCCTTACTAGCTGGAAGTAAGGGAGATGGGGCATGAAGTTATTTCTAGGAGTTGGACACATACCAAGTTTAGCTCAGTTCTGGGCATCTTTGAAATACCTATACAAACTTGTTCCTACATAGTAACTTGCAACTTTGAATGAGAATTTGCTTGCTTGCAGCAACGTGCTATATGTTCTGAATGCCCGAATTGGGAATCTGTGTCAAAACATTGTTAGGAATTATGTGATCCTTACTAGCTGGAAGTAAGGGAGATGGGGCATGAAGTTATTTCTAGGAGTTGGACACATACCAATTTTAGCTCAGTTCTGGGCATCTTTGAAATACCTATACCAACTTGTTCCTACATAGTAACTTGCAACTTTGAATGAGAATGTGCTTGCCTACAGCAACGTGCTATATGTTCTGAATGCCCAAATTGGCAATCTGTGTCAAAACTTTGTTAGGAATTATGTGATCCTTACTAGCTGGAAGTAAGGGAGATGGGGCATGAAGTTATTTCTAGGAGTTGGACACATACCAAGTTTAGCTCAGTTCTGGGCATCTTTGAAATACCTATACCAACTTGTTCCTACATAGTAACTTGCAACTTTGAATGAGAATGTGCTTGCTTACAGCAACGTGCTATATGTTCTGAATGCCCGAATTGGGAATCTGTGTCAAATCTTTGTTAGGAATTATGTGATCCTTACTAGCTGGAAGTAAGGGAGATGGGGCATGAAGTTATTTCTAGGAGTTGGACACATACCAAGTTTAGCTCAGTTCTGGGCATCTTTGAAATACCTATACAAACTTGTTCCTACATAGTAACTTGCAACTTTGAATGAGAATGTGCTTGCTTGCAGCAACGTGCTATATGTTCTGAATGCCCGAATTGGGAATCTGTGTCAAAACTTTGTTAGGAATTATGTGATCCTTACTAGCTGGAAGTAAGGGAGATGGGGCATGAAGTTATTTCTAGGAGTTGGACACATACCAAGTTTAGCTCAGTTCTGGGCATCTTTGAAATACCTATACAAACTTGTTCCTACATAGTAACTTGCAACTTTGAATGAGAATCTGCTTGCTTACAGCAACGTGCTATATGTTCTGAATGCCCGAATTGGGAATCTGTGTCAAAACTTTGTTAGGAATTATGTGATCCTTACTAGCTGGAAGTAAGGGAGATGGGGCATGAAGTTATTTCTAGGAGTTGGACACATACCAAGTTTAGCTCAGTTCTGGGCATCTTTGAAATACCTATACAAACTTGTTCCTACATAGTAACTTGCAACTTTGAATGAGAATGTGCTTGCTTGCAGCAACGTGCTATATGTTCTGAATGCCCGATTTGGGAATCTGTGTCAAAACTTTGTTAGGAATTATGTGATCCTTACTAGCTGGAAGTAAGGGAGATGGAGCATGAAGTTATTTCTAGGAGTTGGACACATACCAAGTTTAGCTCAGTTCTGGGCATCTTTGAAATACCTATACAAACTTGTTCCTACATAGTAACTTGCATCTTTGAATGAGAATGTGCTTGCTTACAGCAACGGGCTATATGTTCTGAATGCCCGAATAGGGAATCTGTGTCAAAACTTTGTTAGGAATTATGTGATCCTTACTAGCTGGAAGTAAGGGAGATGGGGCATGAAGTTATTTCTAGGAGATGGACACATACCAAGTTTAGCTCAGTTCTGGGCATCTTTGAAATACCTATACAAACATGTTCCTACATAGTAACTTGCATCTTTGAATGAGAATCTGCTTGCTTACAGCAACGTGCTATATGTTCTGAATGCCCGAATTGGGAATCTGTGTTCAAATCTTTGTTAGGAATTATGTGATCCTTACTAGCTGGAAGTAAGGGAGATGGGGCATGAAGTTATTTCTAGGAGTTGGACACATACCAAGTTTAGCTCAGTTCTGGGCATCTTTGAAATACCTATACAAACTTGTTCCTACATAGTAACTTGCAACTTTGAATGAGAATGTGCTTGCTTACAGCAACGTGCTATATGTTCTGAATGCCCGAATTGGGAATCTGTGTCAAAACTTTGTTAGGAATTATGTCATCCTTACTAGCTGGAAGTAAGGGAGATGGGGCATGAAGTTATTTCTAGGAGTTGGACACATACCAAGTTTAGCTCAGTTCTGGGCATCTTTGAAATACCTATACAAACTTGTTCCTACATAGTAACTTGCAACTTTGAATGAGAATGTGCTTGCTTACAGCAACGTGCTATATGTTCTGAATGCCCGAATTGGGAATCTGTGTCAAAACTTTGTTAGGAATTATGTGATCCTTACTAGCTGGAAGTAAGGGAGATGGGGCATGATGTTATTTCTAGGAGTTGGACACATACCAAGTTTAGCTCAGTTCTGGGCATCTTTGAAATACCTATACAAACTTGTTCCTACATAGTAACTTGCAACTTTGAATGAGAATGTGCTTGCCTACAGCAACGTGCTATATGTTCTGAATGCCCGAATTGGGAATCTGTGTCAAAACTTTGTTAGGAATTATGTGATCCTTACTAGCTGGAAGTAAGGGAGATGGGGCATGAAGTTATTTCTAGGAGTTGGACACATACCAAGTTTAGCTCAGTTCTGGGCATCTTTGAAATACCTATACAAACTTGTTCCTACATAGTAACTTGCAACTTTGAATGAGAATGTGCTTGCCTACAGCAACGTGCTATATGTTCTGAATGCCCGAATTGGGAATCTGTGTCAAAACTTTGTTAGGAATTATGTGATCCTTACTAGCTGGAAGTAAGGGAGATGGGGCATGAAGTTATTTCTAGGAGTTGGACACATACCAAGTTTAGCTCAGTTCTGGGCATCTTTGAAATACCTATACAAACTTGTTCCTACATAGTACCTTGCAACTTTGAATGAGAATGTGCTTGCTTACAGCAACGTGCTATATATTCTGAATGCCCGAATTGGGAATCTGTGTCAAAACTTTGTTAGGAATTATGTGATCCTTACTAGCTGGAAGTAAGGGAGATGGGGCATGATGTTATTTCTTGGAGTTGGAGACATACCAAGTTTAGCTCAGTTCTGGGCATCTTTGAAATACCTATACAAACTTGTTCCTACATAGTAACTTGCAACTTTGAACGAGAATGTGCTTGCTTGCAGCAACGTGCTATATGTTCTGAATGCCCGAATTGGGAATCTGTGTCAAAACTTTGTTAGGAATTATGTGATCCTTACTAGCTGGAAGTAAGGGAGATGGAGCATGAAGTTATTTCTAGGAGTTCGACACATACCAAGTTTAGCTCAGTTGTGGGCATCTTTGAAATACCTATACAAACTTGTTCCTACATAGTAACTTGCATCTTTGAATGAGAATGTGCTTGCTTGCAGCAACGTGCTATATGTTCTGAATGCCCGAATTGGCAATCTGTGTCAAAACTTTGTTAGGAATTATGTGATCCTTACTAGCTGGAAGTAAGGGAGATGTGGCATGAAGTTATTTCTAGGAGTTGGACACATACCAAGTTTAGCTCAGTTCTGGGCATCTTTGAAATACCTATACAAACTTGTTCCTACATAGTAACTTGCAACTTTGAATGAGAATGTGCTTGCCTACAGCAACGTGCTATATGTTCTGAATGCCCGAATTGGGAATCTGTGTCAAAACTTTGTTAGGAATTATGTGATCCTTACTAGCTGGAAGTAAGGGAGATGGGGCATGAAGTTATTTCTAGGAGTTGGACACATACCAAGTTTAGCTCAGTTCTGGGCATCTTTGAAATACCTATACAAACTTGTTCCTACATAGTAACTTGCAACTTTGAATGAGAATGTGCTTGCTTACAGCAACGTGCTATGTGTTCTGAATGCCCGAATTGGGAATCTGTGTCAAAACTTTGTTAGGAATTATGTGATCCTTACTAGCTGGAAGTAAGGGAGATGGGGCATGAAGTTATTTCTAGGAGTTGGACACATACCAAGTTTAGCTCAGTTCTGGGCATCTTTGAAATACCTATACAAACTTGTTCCTACATAGTAACTTGCATCTTTGAATGAGAATGTGCTTGCTTGCAGCAACGTGCTATATGTTCTGAATGCCCGAATTGGCAATCTGTGTCAAAACTTTGTTAGGAATTATGTGATCCTTACTAGCTGGAAGTAAGGGAGATGTGGCATGAAGTTATTTCTAGGAGTTGGACACATACCAAGTTTAGCTCAGTTCTGGGCATCTTTGAAATACCTATACAAACTTGTTCCTACATAGTAACTTGCAACTTTGAATGAGAATGTGCTTGCCTACAGCAACGTGCTATATGTTCTGAATGCCCGAATTGGGAATCTGTGTCAAAACTTTGTTAGGAATTATGTGATCCTTACTAGCTGGAAGTAAGGGAGATGGGGCATGAAGTTATTTCTAGGAGTTGGACACATACCAAGTTTAGCTCAGTTCTGGGCATCTTTGAAATACCTATACAAACTTGTTCCTACATAGTAACTTGCAACTTTGAATGAGAATGTGCTTGCTTACAGCAACGTGCTATGTGTTCTGAATGCCCGAATTGGGAATCTGTGTCAAAACTTTGTTAGGAATTATGTGATCCTTACTAGCTGGAAGTAAGGGAGATGGGGCATGAAGTTATTTCTAGGAGTTGGACACATACCAAGTTTAGCTCAGTTCTGGGCATCTTTGAAATACCTATACAAACTTGTTCCTACATAGTAACTTGCAACTTTGAATGAGAATCTGCTTGCTTACAGCAACGTGCTATATGTTCTGAATGCCCGAATTGGCAATCTGTGTCAAAACTTTGTTAGGAATTATGTGATCCTTACTAGCTGGAAGTAAGGGAGATGGGGCATGAAGTTATTTCTAGGAGTTGGACACATACCAAGTTTAGCTCAGTTCTGGGCATCTTTGAAATACCTATACAAACTTGTTCCTACATAGTAACTTGCATCTTTGAATGAGAATCTGCTTGCTTACAGCAACGTGCTATATGTTCTGAATGCCCGAATTGGGAATCTGTGTCAAAACTTTGTTAGGAATTATGTGATCCTTACTAGCTGGAAGTAAGGGAGATGGGGCATGAAGTTATTTCTTGGAGTTGGACACATACCAAGTTTAGCTCAGCTCTGGGCATCTTTGAAATACCTATACAAACTTGTTCCTACATAGTAACTTGCAACTTTGAATGAGAATGAGCTTGCTTACAGCAACGTGCTATATGTTCTGAATGCCCGAATTGGGAATCTGTGTCAAATCTTTGTTAGGAATTATGTGATCCTTACTAGCTGGAAGTAAGGGAGATGGGGCATGAAGTTACTTCTAGGAGTTGGACACATACCAAGTTTAGCTCAGTTCTGGGCATCTTTGAAATACCTATACAAACTTGTTCCTACATAGTAACTTGCATCTTTGATTGAGAATGTGCTTGCTTACAGAAACGTGCTATATGTTCTGAATGCCCGAATTGGGAATCTGTGTCAAAACTTTGTTAGGAATTATGTCATCCTTACTAGCTGGAAGTAAGGGAGATGGGCATCTTTGAAATACCTATACAAACTTGTTCCTACATAGTATCTTGCATCTTTGAATGAGAATGTGCTTGCTTACAGCAACGTGCTATATGTTCTGAGTGCCCGAATTGGAAATCTGTGTCAAAACTTTGTTAGGAATTATGTCATCCTTACTAGCTGGAAGTAAGGCAGATGGGGCATGAAGTTATTTCTGGGAGTTCGACACATACCAAGTTTAGCTCAGTTCTGGGCATCTTTGAAATACCTATACAAACTTGTTCCTACATAGTAACTTGCATCTTTGAATGAGAATCTGCTTGCTTACAGCAGTGTGCTATATGTTCTGAATGCCCGAATTGGGAATCTGTGTCAAAACTTTGTTAGGAATTATGTGATCCTTACTAGCTGGAAGTAAGGCAGATGGGGCATGAAGTTATTTCTAGGAGTTGGACACATACCAAGTTTAGCTCAGTTCTGGGCATCTTTGAAATACCTATACAAACTTGTTCCTACGTAGTAACTTGCATCTTTGAATGAGAATCTGCTTGCTTACAGCAACGTGCTATATGTTCTGAATGCCCGAATTGGCAATCTGTGTCAAAACTTTGTTAGGAATTATGTGATCCTTACTAGCTGGAAGTAAGGGAGATGGGGCATGAAGTTATTTCTAGGAGTTGGACACATACCAAGTTTAGCTCAGTTCTGGGCATCTTTGAAATACCTATACAAACTTGTTCCTACATAGTAACTTGCAACTTTGAATGAGAATGTGCTTGCTTACAGCAACGTGCTATATGTTCTGAATGCCCGAATTGGGAATCTGTGTCAAAACTTTGTTAGGAATTATGTGATCCTTACTAGCTGGAAGTAAGGGAGATGGGGCATGAAGTTATTTCTAGGAGTTGGACACATACCAAGTTTAGCTCAGTTCTGAGCATCTTTGAAATACCTATACAAACTTGTTCCTACATAGTAACTTGCATCTTTGAATGAGAATGTGCTTGCTTACAGCAACGTGCTATATGTTCTGAATGCCCGAATTGGCAATCTGTGTCAAAACTTTGTTAGGAATTATGTGATCCTTACTAGCTGGAAGTAAGGGAGATGGGGCATGAAGTTATTTCTAGGAGTTGGACACATACCAAGTTTAGCTCAGTTCTGGGCATCTTTGAAATACCTATACAAACTTGTTCCTACATAGTAACTTGCATCTTTGAATGAGAATGTGCTTGCTTACAGCAACGTGCTATATGTTCTGAATGCCCGAATTGGGAATCTGTGTCAAAACTTTGTTAGGAATTATGTGATCCTTACTAGCTTGAAGTAAGGGAGATGGGGCATGAAGTTATTTCTAGGAGTTGGACACATACCAAGTTTAGCTCAGTTCTGGGCATCTTTGAAATACCTATACAAACTTGTTCCTACATAGTAACTTGCAACTTTGAATGAGAATTTGCTTGCTTGCAGCAACGTGCTATATGTTCTGAATGCCCGAATTGGGAATCTGTGTCAAAACTTTGTTAGGAATTATGTGATCCTTACTAGCTGGAAGTAAGGGAGATGGGGCATGAAGTTATTTCTAGGAGTTGGACACATACCAATTTTAGCTCAGTTCTGGGCATCTTTGAAATACCTATACCAACTTGTTCCTACATAGTAACTTGCAACTTTGAATGAGAATGTGCTTGCCTACAGCAACGTGCTATATGTTCTGAATGCCCAAATTGGCAATCTGTGTCAAAACTTTGTTAGGAATTATGTGATCCTTACTAGCTGGAAGTAAGGGAGATGGAGCATGAAGTTATTTCTAGGAGTTGGACACATACCAAGTTTAGCTCAGTTCTGGGCATCTTTGAAATACCTATACAAACTTGTTCCTACATAGTAACTTGCATCTTTGAATGAGAATGTGCTTGCTTACAGCAACGGGCTATATGTTCTGAATGCCCGAATAGGGAATCTGTGTCAAAACTTTGTTAGGAATTATGTGATCCTTACTAGCTGGAAGTAAGGGAGATGGGGCATGAAGTTATTTCTAGGAGATGGACACATACCAAGTTTAGCTCAGTTCTGGGCATCTTTGAAATACCTATACAAACATGTTCCTACATAGTAACTTGCATCTTTGAATGAGAATCTGCTTGCTTACAGCAACGTGCTATATGTTCTGAATGCCCGAATTGGGAATCTGTGTTCAAATCTTTGTTAGGAATTATGTGATCCTTACTAGCTGGAAGTAAGGGAGATGGGGCATGAAGTTATTTCTAGGAGTTGGACACATACCAAGTTTAGCTCAGTTCTGGGCATCTTTGAAATACCTATACAAACTTGTTCCTACATAGTAACTTGCAACTTTGAATGAGAATGTGCTTGCTTACAGCAACGTGCTATATGTTCTGAATGCCCGAATTGGGAATCTGTGTCAAAACTTTGTTAGGAATTATGTCATCCTTACTAGCTGGAAGTAAGGGAGATGGGGCATGAAGTTATTTCTAGGAGTTGGACACATACCAAGTTTAGCTCAGTTCTGGGCATCTTTGAAATACCTATACAAACTTGTTCCTACATAGTAACTTGCAACTTTGAATGAGAATGTGCTTGCTTGCAGCAACGTGCTATATGTTCTGAATGCCCGAATTGGCAATCTGTGTCAAAACTTTGTTAGGAATTATGTGATCCTTACTAGCTGGAAGTAAGGGAGATGGGGCATGAAGTTATTTCTAGGAGTTGGACACATACCAAGTTTAGCTCAGTTCTGGGCATCTTTGAAATACCTATACAAACTTGTTCCTACATAGTAACTTGCATCTTTGAATGAGAATGTGCTTGCTTGCAGCAACGTGCTATATGTTCTGAATGCCCGAATTGGCAATCTGTGTCAAAACTTTGTTAGGAATTATGTCATCCTTACTAGCTGGAAGTAAGGGAGATGGGGCATGAAGTTATTTCTAGGAGTTGGACACATACCAAGTTTAGCTCAGTTCTGGGCATCTTTGAAATACCTATACAAACTTGTTCCTACATAGTAACTTGCAACTTTGAATGAGAATGTGCTTGCCTACAGCAACGTGCTATATGTTCTGAATGCCCGCATTGGGAATCTGTGTCAAAACTTTGTTAGGAATTATGTGATCCTTACTAGCTGGAAGTAAGGGAGATGGGGCATGAAGTTATTTCTAGGAGTTGGACACATACCAAGTTTAGCTCAGTTCTGGGCATCTTTGAAATACCTATACAAACTTGTTCCTACATAGTAACTTGCAACTTTGAATGAGAATGTGCTTGCCTACAGCAACGTGCTATATGTTCTGAATGCCCGAATTGGGAATCTGTGTCAAAACTTTGTTAGGAATTATGTGATCCTTACTAGCTGGAAGTAAGGGAGATGGGGCATGAAGTTATTTCTAGGAGTTGGACACATACCAAGTTTAGCTCAGTTCTGGGCATCTTTGAAATACCTATACAAACTTGTTCCTACATAGTAACTTGCAACTTTGAATGAGAATGTGCTTGCTTACAGCAACGTGCTATATGTTCTGAATGCCCGAATTGGGAATCTGTGTCAAAACTTTGTTAGGAATTATGTGATCCTTACTAGCTGGAAGTAAGGGAGATGGGGCATGATGTTATTTCTTGGAGTTGGAGACATACCAAGTTTAGCTCAGTTCTGGGCATCTTTGAAATACCTATACAAACTTGTTCCTACATAGTAACTTGCAACTTTGAACGAGAATGTGCTTGCTTGCAGCAACGTGCTATATGTTCTGAATGCCCGAATTGGCAATCTGTGTCAAAACTTTGTTAGGAATTATGTGATCCTTACTAGCTGGAAGTAAGGGAGATGGAGCATGAAGTTATTTCTAGGAGTTCGACACATACCAAGTTTAGCTCAGTTGTGGGCATCCTTGAAATACCTATACAAACTTGTTCCTACATAGTAACTTGCATCTTTGAATGAGAATGTGCTTGCTTGCAGCAACGTGCTATATGTTCTGAATGCCCGAATTGGCAATCTGTGTCAAAACTTTGTTAGGAATTATGTGATCCTTACTAGCTGGAAGTAAGGGAGATGGGGCATGAAGTTATTTCTAGGAGTTGGACACATACCAAGTTTAGCTCAGTTCTGGGCATCTTTGAAATACCTATACAAACTTGTTCCTACATAGTAACTTGCAACTTTGAATGAGAATGTGCTTGCCTACAGCAACGTGCTATATGTTCTGAATGCCCGAATTGGGAATCTGTGTCAAAACTTTGTTAGGAATTATGTGATCCTTACTAGCTGGAAGTAAGGGAGATGGGGCATGAAGTTATTTCTAGGAGTTGGACACATACCAAGTTTAGCTCAGTTCTGGGCATCTTTGAAATACCTATACAAACTTGTTCCTACATAGTAACTTGCAACATTGAATGAGAATGTGCTTGCCTACAGCAACGTGCTATATGTTCTGAATGCCCGAATTGGGAATCTGTGTCAAAACTTTGTTAGGAATTATGTCATCCTTACTAGCTGGAAGTAAGGGAGATGGGGCATGAAGTTATTTCTAGGAGATGGACACATACCAAGTTTAGCTCAGTTCTGGGCATCTTTGAAATACCTATACAAACTTGTTCCTACATAGTAACTTGCAACTTTGAATGAGAATCTGCTTGCTTGCAGCAACGTGCTATATGTTCTGAATGCCCGAATAGGGAATCTGTGTCAAAACTTTGTTAGGAATTATGTGATCCTTACTAGCTGGAAGTAAGGGAGATGGAGCATGAAGTTATTTCTAGGAGTTGAACACATACCAAGTTTAGCTCAGTTCTGGGCATCTTTGAAATACCTATACAAACTTGTTCCTACATAGTAACTTGCATCTTTGAATGAGAATGTGCTTGCTTACAGCAACGTGCTATATGTTCTGAATGCCCGAATTGGGAATCTGTGTCAAAACTTTGTTAGGAATTATGTGATCCTTACTAGCTGGAAGTAAGGGAGATGGAGCATGAAGTTATTTCTAGGAGTTGAACACATACCAAGTTTAGCTCAGTTCTGGGCATCTTTGAAATACCTATACAAACTTGTTCCTTCATAGTAACTTGCAACTTTGAATGAAAATGTGCTTGCTTACAGCAACGTGCTATATGTTCTGAATGCCCGAATTGGGAATCTGTGTCAAAACTTTGTTAGGAATTATGTGATCCTTACTAGCTGGAAGTAAGGGAGATGGGGCATGAAGTTATTTCTAGGAGTTGGACACATACCAAGTTTAGCTCAGTTCTGGGCATCTTTGAAATACCTATACAAACTTGTTCCTACATAGTAACTTGCAACTTTGAATGAAAATGTGCTTGCTTACAGCAACGTGCTATATGTTCTGAATGCCCGAATTGGGAATCTGTGTCAAAACTTTGTTAGGAATTATGTGATCCTTACTAGCTGGAAGTAAGGGAGATGGGGCATGAAGTTATTTCTAGGAGTTGAACACATACCAAGTTTAGCTCAGTTCTGGGCATCTTTGAAATACCTATACAAACTTGTTCCTACATAGTAACTTGCAACTTTGAATGAAAATGTGCTTGCTTACAGCAACGTGCTATATGTTCTGAAAGCCCGAATTGGCAATCTGTGTCAAAACTTTGTTAGGAATTATGTGATCCTTACTAGCTGGAAGTAAGGGATATGGGGCATGAAGTTACTTCTAGGAGTTGGACACATACCAAGTTTAGCTCAGTTCTGGGCATCATTGAAATACCTATACAAACTTGTTCCTACATAGTAACTTGCAACTTTGAATGAGAATGTGCTTGCTTACAGCAACGTGCTATATGTTCTGAATGCCCGAATTGGGAATCTGTGTCAAAACTTTGTTAGGAATTATGTGATCCGTACTAGCTGGAAGTAAGGCAGATCGGGCATGAAGTTATTTCTTGGAGTTGGAGACATACCAAGTTTAGCTCAGTTCTGGGCATCTTTGAAATACCTATACAAACTTGTTCCTACATAGTAACTTGCATCTTTGAATGAGAATGTGCTTGCTTACAGCAACGTGCTATATGTTCTGAATGCCCGAATTGGCAATCTGTCAAAACTTTATTAGGAATTATGTGATCCTTACTAGCTGGAAGTAAGGGAGATGGGGCATGAAGTTATTTCTAGGAGTTGGACACATACCAAGTTTAGCTCAGTTCTGGGCATCGTTGAAATACCTATACAAACTTGTTCCTACATAGTAACTTGCATCTTTGAATGAGAATCTGCTTGCTTACAGCAACGTGCTATATGTTCTGAATGCCCGAATTGGGAATCTGTGTCAAAACTTTGTTAGGAATTATGTGATCCTTACTAGATGGAAGTAAGAGAGATGGGGCATGAAGTTATTTCTAGGAGTTGGACACATACCAAGTTTAGCTCAGTTCTGGGCATCTTTGAAATACCTATACAAACTTGGTCCTACATAGTAACTTGCAACTTTGAATGAAAATGTGCTTGCTTACAGCAACGTGCTATATGTTCTGAATGCCCGAATAGGGAATCTGTGTCAAAACTTTGTTAGGAATTATGTGATCCTTACTAGCTGGAAGTAAGGGAGATGGGGCATGAAGTTATTTCTAGGAGTTGGACACATACCAAGTTTAGCTCAGTTCTGGGCATCTTTGAAATACCTATACAAACTTGTTCCTACATAGTAACTTGCATCTTTGAATGAGAATCAGCTTGCTTACAGCAACGTGCTATATGTTCTGAATGCCCGAATTGGGAATATGTGTCAAAACTTTGTTAGGAATTATGTGATCCTTACTAGCTGGAAGTAAGGGAGATGGGGCATGAAGTTATTTCTAGGAGTTGGACACATACCAAATTTAGCTCAGTTCTGGGCATCTTTGAAATACCTATACAAACTTGTTCCTACATAGTAACTTGCAACTTTGAATGAGAATGTGCTTGCTTACAGCAACGTGCTATATGTTCTGAATGCCCGAATTGGGAATCTGTGTCAAAACTTTGTTAGGAATTATGTGATCCTTACTAGCTGGAAGTAAGGGAGATGGGGCATGAAGTTATTTCTAGGAGTTGGACACATACCAAGTTTAGCTCAGTTCTGGGCATCTTTGAAATACCTATACAAACTTGTTCCTACATAGTAACTTGCAACTTTGAATGAGAATGAGCTTGCTTACAGCAACGTGCAATATGTTCTGAATGCCCGAATTGGGAATCTGTGTCAAATCTTTGTTAGGAATTATGTGATCCTTACTAGCTGGAAGTAAGGGAGATGGGGCATCAAGTTACTTCTAGGAGTTGGACACATACCAAGTTTAGCTCAGTTCTGGGCATCTTTGAAATACCTATACAAACTTGTTCCTACATAGTAATTTGCAACTTTGAATGAAAATGTGCTTGCTTACAGCAACGTGCTATATGTTCTGAATGCCCGAATTGGGAATCTGTGTCAAATCTTTGTTAGGAATTATGTGATCCTTACTAGCTGGAAGTAAGGGAGATGGGGCATGAAGTTACTTCTAGGAGTTGGACACATACCAAGTTTAGCTCAGTTCTGGGCATCTTTGAAATACCTATACAAACTTGTTCCTACATAGTAACTTGCATCTTTGAATGAGAATGTGCCTGCTTACAGCAACCTGCTATATGTTCTGAATGCCCGAATTGGGAATCTGTGTCAAAACTTTGTTAGGAATTATGTGATCCGTACTAGCTGGAAGTAAGGGAGATGGGCATCTTTGAAATACCTATACAAACTTGTTCCTACATAGGAACTTGCATCTTTGAATGAGAATGTGCTTGCTTACAGCAACGTGCTATATGTTCTGAATGCCCGAATTGGAAATCTGTGTCAAAACTTTGTTAGGAATTATGTCATCCTTACTAGCTGGAAGTAAGGCAGATGGGGCATGAAGTTATTTCTGGGAGTTCGACACATACCAAGTTTAGCTCAGTTCTGGGCATCTTTGAAATACCTATACAAACTTGTTCCTACATAGTAACTTGCATCTTTGAATGAGAATCTGCTTGCTTACAGCAGTGTGCTATATGTTCTGAATGCCCGAATTGGGAATCTGTGTCAAAACTTTGTTAGGAATTATGTGATCCTTACTAGCTGGAAGTAAGGCAGATGGGGCATGAAGTTATTTCTAGGAGTTGGACACATACCAAGTTTAGCTCAGTTCTGGGCATCTTTGAAATACCTATACAAACTTGTTCCTACATAGTAACTTGCATCTTTGAATGAGAATGTGCTTGCTTACAGCAACGTGCTATATGTTCTGAATGCCCGAATTGGCAATCTGTGTCAAAACTTTGTTAGGAATTATGTGATCCTTACTAGCTGGAAGTAAGGGATACGGGGCATGAAGTTATTTCTAGGTGTTGGACACATACCAAGTTTAGCTCAGTTCTGGGCATCTTTGAAATACCTATACAAACTTGTTCCTACATAGTAACTTGCAACTTTGAATGAGAATGTGCTTGCTTACAGCAACGTGCTATATGTTCTGAATGCCCGAATTGGGAATCTGTGTCAAAACTTTGTTAGGAATTATGTGATCCTTACTAGCTGGAAGTAAGGGAGATGGGGCATGAAGTTATTTCTAGGAGTTGGACACATACCAAGTTTAGCTCAGTTCTGGGCATCTTTGAAATACCTATACAAACTTGTTCCTACATAGTAACTTGCATCTTTGAATGAGAATGTGCTTGCTTACAGCAACGTGCTATATGTTCTGAATGCCCGAATTGGCAATCTGTGTCAAAACTTTGTTAGGAATTATGTGATCCTTACTAGCTGGAAGTAATGGAGATGGGGCATGAAGTTATTTCTAGGAGTTGGACACATACCAAGTTTAGCTCAGTTCTGGGCATCTTTGAAATACCTATACAAACTTGTTCCTACATAGTAACTTGCATCTTTGAATGAGAATGTGCTTGCTTACAGCAACGTGCTATATGTTCTGAATGCCCAAATTGGGAATCTGTGTCAAAACTTTGTTAGGAATTATGTGATCCTTACTAGCTGGAAGTAAGGGAGATGGGGCATGAAGTTATTTCTAGCAGTTGGACACATACCAAGTTTAGCTCAGTTCTGGGCATCTTTGAAATACCTATACAAACTTGTTCCTACATAGTAACTTGCAACTTTGAATGAGAATTTGCTTGCTTGCAGCAACGTGCTATATGTTCTGAATGCCCGAATTGGGAATCTGTGTCAAAACTTTGTTAGGAATTATGTGATCCTTACTAGCTGGAAGTAAGGGAGATGGGGCATGAAGTTATTTCTAGGAGTTGGACACATACCAATTTTAGCTCAGTTCTGGGCATCTTTGAAATACCTATACCAACTTGTTCCTACATAGTAACTTGCAACTTTGAATGAGAATGTGCTTGCCTACAGCAACGTGCTATATGTTCTGAATGCCCAAATTGGCAATCTGTGTCAAAACTTTGTTAGGAATTATGTGATCCTTACTAGCTGGAAGTAAGGGAGATGGGGCATGAAGTTATTTCTAGGAGTTGGACACATACCAAGTTTAGCTCAGTTCTGGGCATCTTTGAAATACCTATACCAACTTGTTCCTACATAGTAACTTGCAACTTTGAATGAGAATGTGCTTGCTTACAGCAACGTGCTATATGTTCTGAATGCCCGAATTGGGAATCTGTGTCAAATCTTTGTTAGGAATTATGTGATCCTTACTAGCTGGAAGTAAGGGAGATGGGGCATGAAGTTATTTCTAGGAGTTGGACACATACCAAGTTTAGCTCAGTTTTGGGCATCTTTGAAATACCTATACAAACTTGTTCCTACATAGTAACTTGCAACTTTGAATGAGAATGTGCTTGCTTGCAGCAACGTGCTATATGTTCTGAATGCCCGAATTGGGAATCTGTGTCAAAACTTTGTTAGGAATTATGTGATCCTTACTAGCTGGAAGTAAGGGAGATGGGGCATGAAGTTATTTCTAGGAGTTGGACACATACCAAGTTTAGCTCAGTTCTGGGCATCTTTGAAATACCTATACAAACTTGTTCCTACATAGTAACTTGCATCTTTAATGAGAATCTGCTTGCTTACAGCAACGTGCTATATGTTCTGAATGCCCGAATTGGGAATCTGTGTCAAAACTTTGTTAGGAATTATGTGATCCTTACTAGCTGGAAGTAAGGGAGATGGGGCATGAAGTTATTCCTAGGAGTTGGACACATACCAAGTTTAGCTCAGTTCTGGGCATCTTTGAAATACCTATACAAACTTGTTCCTACATAGTAACTTGCATCTTTGAATGAGAATGTGCTTGCTTACAGCAACGTGCTATATGTTCTGAATGCCCGAATTGGGAATCTGTGTCAAAACTTTGTTCGGAATTATATGATCCTTACTAGCTGGAAGTAAGGGAGATGGGGCATGAAGTTATTTCTAGGAGTTGGACACATACCAAGTTAAGCTCAGTTCTGGGCATCTTTGAAATACCTATACAAACTTGTTCCTACATAGTAACTTGCAACTTTGAATGAGAATGTGCTTGCTTACAGCAACGTGCTATATGTTCTGAATGCCCGAATTGGGAATCTGTGTCAAAATTTTGTTAGGAATTATGTGATCCTTACTAGCTGGAAGTAAGGGAGATGGAGCATGAAGTTATTTCTAGGAGTTGAACACATACCAAGTTTAGCTCAGTTCTGGGCATCTTTGAAATACCTATACAAACTTGTTCCTTCATAGTAACTTGCAACTTTGAATGAAAATGTGCTTGCTTACAGCAACGTGCTATATGTTCTGAATGCCCGAATTGGGAATCTGTGTCAAAACTTTGTTAGGAATTATGTGATCCTTACTAGCTGGAAGTAAGGGAGATGGGGCATGAAGTTATTTCTAGGAGTTGGACACATACCAAGTTTAGCTCAGTTCTGGGCATCTTTGAAATACCTATACAAACTTGTTCCTACATAGTAACTTGCAACTTTGAATGAAAATGTGCTTGCTTACAGCAACGTGCTATATGTTCTGAATGCCCGAATTGGGAATCTGTGTCAAAACTTTGTTAGGAATTATGTGATCCTTACTAGCTGGAAGTAAGGGAGATGGGGCATGAAGTTATTTCTAGGAGTTGAACACATACCAAGTTTAGCTCAGTTCTGGGCATCTTTGAAATACCTATACAAACTTGTTCCTACATAGTAACTTGCAACTTTGAATGAAAATGTGCTTGCTTACAGCAACGTGCTATATGTTCTGAAAGCCCGAATTGGCAATCTGTGTCAAAACTTTGTTAGGAATTATGTGATCCTTACTAGCTGGAAGTAAGGGATATGGGGCATGAAGTTACTTCTAGGAGTTGGACACATACCAAGTTTAGCTCAGTTCTGGGCATCTTTGAAATACCTATACAAACTTGTTCCTACATAGTAACTTGCAACTTTGAATGAGAATGTGCTTGCTTACAGCAACGTGCTATATGTTCTGAATGCCCGAATTGGGAATCTGTGTCAAAACTTTGTTAGGAATTATGTGATCCGTACTAGCTGGAAGTAAGGCAGATCGGGCATGAAGTTATTTCTTGGAGTTGGAGACATACCAAGTTTAGCTCAGTTCTGGGCATCTTTGAAATACCTATACAAACTTGTTCCTACATAGTAACTTGCATCTTTGAATGAGAATGTGCTTGCTTACAGCAACGTGCTATATGTTCTGAATGCCCGAATTGGCAATCTGTCAAAACTTTATTAGGAATTATGTGATCCTTACTAGCTGGAAGTAAGGGAGATGGGGCATGAAGTTATTTCTAGGAGTTGGACACATACCAAGTTTAGCTCAGTTCTGGGCATCGTTGAAATACCTATACAAACTTGTTCCTACATAGTAACTTGCATCTTTGAATGAGAATCTGCTTGCTTACAGCAACGTGCTATATGTTCTGAATGCCCGAATTGGGAATCTGTGTCAAAACTTTGTTAGGAATTATGTGATCCTTACTAGATGGAAGTAAGAGAGATGGGGCATGAAGTTATTTCTAGGAGTTGGACACATACCAAGTTTAGCTCAGTTCTGGGCATCTTTGAAATACCTATACAAACTTGGTCCTACATAGTAACTTGCAACTTTGAATGAAAATGTGCTTGCTTACAGCAACGTGCTATATGTTCTGAATGCCCGAATAGGGAATCTGTGTCAAAACTTTGTTAGGAATTATGTGATCCTTACTAGCTGGAAGTAAGGGAGATGGGGCATGAAGTTATTTCTAGGAGTTGGACACATACCAAGTTTAGCTCAGTTCTGGGCATCTTTGAAATACCTATACAAACTTGTTCCTACATAGTAACTTGCATCTTTGAATGAGAATCAGCTTGCTTACAGCAACGTGCTATATGTTCTGAATGCCCGAATTGGGAATATGTGTCAAAACTTTGTTAGGAATTATGTGATCCTTACTAGCTGGAAGTAAGGGAGATGGGGCATGAAGTTATTTCTAGGAGTTGGACACATACCAAATTTAGCTCAGTTCTGGGCATCTTTGAAATACCTATACAAACTTGTTCCTACATAGTAACTTGCAACTTTGAATGAGAATGTGCTTGCTTACAGCAACGTGCTATATGTTCTGAATGCCCGAATTGGGAATCTGTGTCAAAACTTTGTTAGGAATTATGTGATCCTTACTAGCTGGAAGTAAGGGAGATGGGGCATGAAGTTATTTCTAGGAGTTGGACACATACCAAGTTTAGCTCAGTTCTGGGCATCTTTGAAATACCTATACAAACTTGTTCCTACATAGTAACTTGCAACTTTGAATGAGAATGAGCTTGCTTACAGCAACGTGCTATATGTTCTGAATGCCCGAATTGGGAATCTGTGTCAAATCTTTGTTAGGAATTATGTGATCCTTACTAGCTGGAAGTAAGGGAGATGGGGCATGAAGTTACTTCTAGGAGTTGGACACATACCAAGTTTAGCTCAGTTCTGGGCATCTTTGAAATACCTATACAAACTTGTTCCTACATAGTAATTTGCAACTTTGAATGAAAATGTGCTTGCTTACAGCAACGTGCTATATGTTCTGAATGCCCGAATTGGGAATCTGTGTCAAATCTTTGTTAGGAATTATGTGATCCTTACTAGCTGGAAGTAAGGGAGATGGGGCATGAAGTTACTTCTAGGAGTTGGACACATACCAAGTTTAGCTCAGTTCTGGGCATCTTTGAAATACCTATACAAACTTGTTCCTACATAGTAACTTGCATCTTTGAATGAGAATGTGCCTGCTTACAGCAACCTGCTATATGTTCTGAATGCCCGAATTGGGAATCTGTGTCAAAACTTTGTTAGGAATTATGTGATCCGTACTAGCTGGAAGTAAGGGAGATGGGCATCTTTGAAATACCTATACAAACTTGTTCCTACATAGTAACTTGCATCTTTGAATGAGAATGTGCTTGCTTACAGCAACGTGCTATATGTTCTGAATGCCCGAATTGGAAATCTGTGTCAAAACTTTGTTAGGAATTATGTCATCCTTACTAGCTGGAAGTAAGGCAGATGGGGCATGAAGTTATTTCTGGGAGTTCGACACATACCAAGTTTAGCTCAGTTCTGGGCATCTTTGAAATACCTATACAAACTTGTTCCTACATAGTAACTTGCATCTTTGAATGAGAATCTGCTTGCTTACAGCAGTGTGCTATATGTTCTGAATGCCCGAATTGGGAATCTGTGTCAAAACTTTGTTAGGAATTATGTGATCCTTACTAGCTGGAAGTAAGGCAGATGGGGCATGAAGTTATTTCTAGGAGTTGGACACATACCAAGTTTAGCTCAGTTCTGGGCATCTTTGAAATACCTATACAAACTTGTTCCTACATAGTAACTTGCATCTTTGAATGAGAATCTGCTTGCTTACAGCAACGTGCTATATGTTCTGAATGCCCGAATTGGCAATCTGTGTCAAAACTTTGTTAGGAATTATGTGATCCTTACTAGCTGGAAGTAAGGGAGATGGGGCATGAAGTTATTTCTAGGTGTTGGACACATACCAAGTTTAGCTCAGTTCTGGGCATCTTTGAAATACCTATACAAACTTGTTCCTACATAGTAACTTGCAACTTTGAATGAGAATGTGCTTGCTTACAGCAACGTGCTATATGTTCTGAATGCCCGAATTGGGAATCTGTGTCAAAACTTTGTTAGGAATTATGTGATCCTTACTAGCTGGAAGTAAGGGAGATGGGGCATGAAGTTATTTCTAGGAGTTGGACACATACCAAGTTTAGCTCAGTTCTGGGCATCTTTGAAATACCTATACAAACTTGTTCCTACATAGTAACTTGCATCTTTGAATGAGAATGTGCTTGCTTACAGCAACGTGCTATATGTTCTGAATGCCCGAATTGGCAATCTGTGTCAAAACTTTGTTAGGAATTATGTGATCCTTACTAGCTGGAAGTAAGGGAGATGGGGCATGAAGTTATTTCTAGGAGTTGGACACATACCAAGTTTAGCTCAGTTCTGGGCATCTTTGAAATACCTATACAAACTTGTTCCTACATAGTAACTTGCATCTTTGAATGAGAATGTGCTTGCTTACAGCAACGTGCTATATGTTCTGAATGCCCGAATTGGGAATCTGTGTCAAAACTTTGTTAGGAATTATGTGATCCTTACTAGCTGGAAGTAAGGGAGATGGGGCATGAAGTTATTTCTAGCAGTTGGACACATACCAAGTTTAGCTCAGTCCTGGGCATCTTTGAAATACCTATACAAACTTGTTCCTACATAGTAACTTGCAACTTTGAATGAGAATTTGCTTGCTTGCAGCAACGTGCTATATGTTCTGAATGCCCGAATTGGGAATCTGTGTCAAAACTTTGTTAGGAATTATGTGATCCTTACTAGCTGGAAGTAAGGGAGATGGGGCATGAAGTTATTTCTAGGAGTTGGACACATACCAATTTTAGCTCAGTTCTGGGCATCTTTGAAATACCTATACCAACTTGTTCCTACATAGTAACTTGCAACTTTGAATGAGAATGTGCTTGCCTACAGCAACGTGCTATATGTTCTGAATGCCCAAATTGGCAATCTGTGTCAAAACTTTGTTAGGAATTATGTGATCCTTACTAGCTGGAAGTAAGGGAGATGGGGCATGAAGTTATTTCTAGGAGTTGGACACATACCAAGTTTAGCTCAGTTCTGGGCATCTTTGAAATACCTATACCAACTTGTTCCTACATAGTAACTTGCAACTTTGAATGAGAATGTGCTTGCTTACAGCAACGTGCTATATGTTCTGAATGCCCGAATTGGGAATCTGTGTCAAATCTTTGTTAGGAATTATGTGATCCTTACTAGCTGGAAGTAAGGGAGATGGGGCATGAAGTTATTTCTAGGAGTTGGACACATACCAAGTTTAGCTCAGTTTTGGGCATCTTTGAAATACCTATACAAACTTGTTCCTACATAGTAACTTGCAACTTTGAATGAGAATGTGCTTGCTTGCAGCAACGTGCTATATGTTCTGAATGCCCGAATTGGGAATCTGTGTCAAAACTTTGTTAGGAATTATGTGATCCTTACTAGCTGGAAGTAAGGGAGATGGGGCATGAAGTTATTTCTAGGAGTTGGACACATACCAAGTTTAGCTCAGTTCTGGGCATCTTTGAAATACCTATACAAACTTGTTCCTACATAGTAACTTGCATCTTTAATGAGAATCTGCTTGCTTACAGCAACGTGCTATATGTTCTGAATGCCCGAATTGGGAATCTGTGTCAAAACTTTGTTAGGAATTATGTGATCCTTACTAGCTGGAAGTAAGGGAGATGGGGCATGAAGTTATTCCTAGGAGTTGGACACATACCAAGTTTAGCTCAGTTCTGGGCATCTTTGAAATACCTATACAAACTTGTTCCTACATAGTAACTTGCAACTTTGAATGAGAATGTGCTTGCTTGCAGCAACGTGCTATATGTTCTGAATGCCCGAATTGGGAATCTGTGTCAAAACTTTGTTAGGAATTATATGATCCTTACTAGCTGGAAGTAAGGGAGATGGGGCATGAAGTTATTTCTAGGAGTTGGACACATACCAAGTTTAGCTCAGTTCTGGGCATCTTTGAAATACCTATACAAACTTGTTCCTACATAGTAACTTGCAACTTTGAATGAAAATGTGCTTGCTTACAGCAACGTGCTATATGTTCTGAATGTCCGAATTGGGAATCTGTGTCAAAACTTTGTTAGGAATTATGTGATCCTTACTAGCTGGAAGTAAGGGAGATGGGGCATGAAGTTATTTCTAGGAGTTGGACACATACCAAGTTTAGCTCAGTTCTGGGCATCTTTGAAATACCTATACAAACTTGTTCCTACATAGTAACTTGCAACTTTGAATGAGAATGTGCTTGCTTACAGCAACGTGCTATATGTTCTGAATGCCCGAATTGGGAATCTGTGTCAAAACTTTGTTAGGAATTATGTGATCCTTACTAGCTGGAAGTAAGGGAGATGGGGCATGAAGTTATTTCTTGGAGTTGGAGACATACCAAGTTTAGCTCAGTTCTGGGCATCTTTGAAATACCTATACAAACTTGTTCCTACATAGTAACTTGCAACTTTGAATGAGAATGTGCTTGCTTACAGCAACGTGCTATATGTTCTGAATGCCCGAATTGGGAATCTGTGTCAAAACTTTGTTAGGAATTATGTGATCCGTACTAGCTGGAAGTAAGGCAGATGGGGCATGAAGTTATTTCTAGGAGTTGGACACATACCAAGTTTAGCTCAGTTCTGGGCATCTTTGAAATACCTATACAAACTTGTTCCTACATAGTAACTTGCATCTTTGAATGAGAATCTGCTTGCTTACAGCAACGTGCTATATCTTCTGAATGCCCGAATTGGGAATCTGTGTCAAAACTTTGTTAGGAATTATGTGATCCTTACTAGCTGGAAGTAAGGGAGATGGGGCATGAAGTTATTTCTAGGAGTTGGACACATACCAAGTTTAGCTCAGTTCTGGGCATCTTTGAAATACCTATACAAACTTGTTCCTACATAGTAACTTGCAACTTTGAATGACAATGTGCTTGCTTACAGCAACGTGCTATATGTTCTCAATGCCCGAATTGGGAATCTGTGTCAAAACTTTGTTAGGAATTATATGATCCTTACTAGCTGGAAGTAAGGGAGATGGGGCATGAAGTTATTTCTAGGAGTTGGACACATACCAAGTTTAGCTCAGTTCTGGGCATCTTTGAAATACCTATACAAACTTGTTCCTACATAGTATCTTGCAACTTTCAATGAAAATGTGCTTGCTTACAGCAACGTGCTATATGTTCTGAATGCCCGAATTGGGAATCTGTGTCAAAACTTTGTTAGGAATTATGTGATCCTTACTAGCTGGAAGTAAGGGAGATGGGGCATGAAGTTATTTCTAGGAGTTGGACACATACCAAGTTTAGCTCAGTTCTGGGCATCTTTGAAATACCTATACAAACTTGTTCCTACATAGTAACTTGCAACTCTGAATGAGAATGTGCTTGCTTACAGCAACGTGCTATGTGTTCTGAATGCCCGAATTGGCAATCTGTGTCAAAACTTTGTTAGAAATTATGTGATCCTTACTAGCTGGAAGTAAGGGAGATGGGGCATGAAGTTATTTCTAGGAGTTGGACACATACCAAGTTTAGCTCAGTTCTGGGCATCTTTCAAATACCTATACAAACTTGTTCCTACATAGTAACTTGCAACTTTGAATGAGAATGTGCTTGCTTACAGCAACGTGCTATATGTTCTGAATGCCCGAATTGGGAATCTGTGTCAAAACTTTGTTAGGAATTATGTGATCCTTACTAGCTGGAAGTAAGGGAGATGGGGCATGAAGTTATTTCTAGGAGTTGGACACATACCTAGTTTAGCTCAGTTCTGGGCATCTTTGAAATACCTATACAAACTTGTTCCTACATAGTAACTTGCATCTTTGAATGAGAATCTGCTTGCTTACAGCAACGTGCTATATGTTCTGAAAGCCCGAATTGGCAATCTGTGTCAAAACTTTGTTAGGAATTATGTCATCCTTACTAGCTGGAAGTAAGGGAGATGGGGCATGAAGTTATTTCTAGGAGTTGGACACATACCAAGTTTAGCTCAGTTCTGGGCATCTTTGAAATACCTATACAAACTTGTTCCTACATAGTAACTTGCATCTTTGAATGAGAATGTGCTTGCTTACAGCAACGTGCTATATGTTCTGAATGCCCGAATTGGGAATCTGTGTCAAAACTTTGTTAGGAATTATGTGATCCTTACTAGCTGGAAGTAAGGGAGATGGGGCATGAAGTTATTTCTAGGAGTTGGACACATAC
Organism: Diceros bicornis minor; assembly: GCF_020826845.1. NCBI lineage: Eukaryota > Metazoa > Chordata > Mammalia > Perissodactyla > Rhinocerotidae > Diceros > Diceros bicornis. The sequence continues at coordinate 237,265 of NC_080749.1, forward strand.
CAAGTTTAGCTCAGTTCTGGGCATCTTTGAAATACCTATACAAACTTGTTCCTACATAGTAACTTGCATCTTTGAATGAGAATGTGCTTGCTTACAGCAACGTGCTATATGTTCTGAATGCCCGAATTGGGAATCTGTGTCAAAACTTTGTTAGGAATTATGTGATCCTTACTAGCTGGAAGTAAGGGAGATGGGGCATGAAGTTATTTCTTGGAGTTGGAGACATACCAAGTTTAGCTCAGTTCTGGGCATCTTTGAAATACCTATACAAACTTGTTCCTACATAGTAACTTGCAACTTTGAATGAGAATGTGCTTGCTTGCAGCAACGTGCTATATGTTCTGAATGCCCGAATAGGGAATCTGTGTCAAAACTTTGTTAGGAATTATGTGATCCTTACTAGCTGGAAGTAAGGGAGATGGAGCACGAAGTTATTTCTAGGAGTTGGACACATACCAAGTTTAGCTCAGTTCTGGGCATCTTTGAAATACCTATACAAACTTGTTCCTACCTAGTAACCTGCATCTTTGAATGAGAATGTGCTTGCTTACAGCAACGTGCTATATGTTCTGAATGCCCGAATAGGGAATCTGTGTCAAAACTTTGTTAGGAATTATGTGATCCTTACTAGCTGGAAGTAAGGGAGATGGAGCACGAAGTTATTTCTAGGAGTTGGACACATACCAAGTTTAGCTCAGTTCTGGGCATCTTTGAAATACCTATACAAACTTGTTCCTACCTAGTAACTTGCATCTTTGAATGAGAATCTGCTTGCTTACAGCAACGTGCTATATGTTCTGAATGCCCGAATAGGGAATCTGTGTCAAAACTTTGTTAGGAATTATGTGATCCTTACTAGCTGGAAGTAAGGGAGATGGGGCCTGAAGTTATTTCTAGGAGTTGGACACATACCAAGTTTAGCTCAGTTCTGGGCATCTTTGAAATACCTATACAAACTTGTTCCTACCTAGTAACTTGCATCTTTGAATGAGAATCTGCTTACTTACAGCAACGTGCTATATGTTCTGAATGCCCGAATTGGGAATCTGTGTCAAAACTTTGTTAGGAATTATGTGATCCTTACTAGCTGGAAGTAAGGGAGATGGGGCCTGAAGTTATTTCTAGGAGTTGGACACATACCAAGTTTAGCTCAGTTCTGGGCATCTTTGAAATACCTATACAAACTTGTTCCTACCTAGTAACTTGCAACTTTGAATGAGAATGTGCTTGCTTACAGCAACGTGCTATATGTTCTGAATGCCCGAATTGGGAATCTGTGTCAAAACTTTGTTAGGAATTATGTGATCCTTACTAGCTGGAAGTAAGGGAGATGGGGCATGAAGTTACTTCCAGGAGTTGGACACATACCAAGTTTAGCTCAGTTCTGGGCATCTTTGAAATACCTATACAAACTTGTTCCTACATAGTAACTTGCATCTTTGAATGAGAATCTGCTTACTTACAGCAACGTGCTATATGTTCTGAATGCCCGAATTGGGAATCTGTGTCAAAACTTTGTTAGGAATTATGTGATCCTTACTAGCTGGAAGTAAGGGAGATGGGGCATGAAGTTATTTCTAGGAGTTGGACACATACCAAGTTTAGCTCAGTTCTGGGCATCTTTGAAATACCTATACAAACTTGTTCCTACCTAGTAACTTGCATCTTTGAATGAGAATGTGCTTGCTTACAGCAACGTGCTATATGTTCTGAATGCCCGAATTGGGAATCTGTGTCAAAACTTTGTTAGGAATTATGTCATCCTTACTAGCTGGAAGTAAGGGAGATGGAGCATGAAGTTATTTCTAGGAGTTGGACACATACCAAGTTTAGCTCAGTTCTGGGCATCTTTGAAATACCTATACAAACTTGTTCCTACATAGTAACTTGCAACTTTGAATGAGAATGTGCTTGCTTACAGCAACGTGCTATATGTTCTGAATGCCCGAATTGGCAATCTGTGTCAAAACTTTGTTAGGAATTATGTGATCCTTACTAGCTGGAAGTAAGGGAGATGGGGCATGAAGTTATTTCTAGGAGTTGGACACATACCAAGTTTAGCTCAGTTCTGGGCATCTTTGAAATACCTATACAAACTTGTTCCTACATAGTAACTTGCATCTTTGAATGAGAATCTGCTTGCTTACAGCAACGTGCTATATGTTCTGAATGCCCGAATTGGCAATCTGTGTCAAACCTTGTTAGGAATTATGTGATCCTTACTAGCTGGAAGTAAGGGAGATGGGGCATGAAGTTATTTCTAGGAGTTGGACACATACCAAGTTTAGCTCACTTCTGGGCATCTTTGAAATACCTATACAAACTTGTTCCTACATAGTAACTTGCATCTTTGAATGAGAATCTGCTTGCTTACAGCAACGTGCTATATGTTCTGAATGCCCGAATTGGGAATCTGTGTCAAAACTTTGTTAGGAATTATGTGATCCTTACTAGCTGGAAGTAAGGGAGATGGGGCATGAAGTTATTCCTAGGAGTTGGACACATACCAAGTTTAGCTCAGTTCTGGGCATCTTTGAAATACCTATACAAACTTGTTCCTACATAGTAACTTGCAACTTTGAATGAGAATGTGCTTGCTTGCAGCAACGTGCTATATGTTCTGAATGCCCGAATTGGGAATCTGTGTCAAAACTTTGTTAGGAATTATATGATCCTTACTAGCTGGAAGTAAGGGAGATGGGGCATGAAGTTATTTCTAGGAGTTGGACACATACCAAGTTTAGCTCAGTTCTGGGCATCTTTGAAATACCTATACAAACTTGTTCCTACATAGTAACTTGCAACTTTGAATGAAAATGTGCTTGCTTACAGCAACGTGCTATATGTTCTGAATGTCCGAATTGGGAATCTGTGTCAAAACTTTGTTAGGAATTATGTGATCCTTACTAGCTGGAAGTAAGGGAGATGGGGCATGAAGTTATTTCTAGGAGTTGGACACATACCAAGTTTAGCTCAGTTCTGGGCATCTTTGAAATACCTATACAAACTTGTTCCTACATAGTAACTTGCAACTTTGAATGAGAATGTGCTTGCTTACAGCAACGTGCTATATGTTCTGAATGCCCGAATTGGGAATCTGTGTCAAAACTTTGTTAGGAATTATGTGATCCTTACTAGCTGGAAGTAAGGGAGATGGGGCATGAAGTTATTTCTTGGAGTTGGAGACATACCAAGTTTAGCTCAGTTCTGGGCATCTTTGAAATACCTATACAAACTTGTTCCTACATAGTAACTTGCAACTTTGAATGAGAATGTGCTTGCTTACAGCAACGTGCTATATGTTCTGAATGCCCGAATTGGGAATCTGTGTCAAAACTTTGTTAGGAATTATGTGATCCGTACTAGCTGGAAGTAAGGCAGATGGGGCATGAAGTTATTTCTAGGAGTTGGACACATACCAAGTTTAGCTCAGTTCTGGGCATCTTTGAAATACCTATACAAACTTGTTCCTACATAGTAACTTGCATCTTTGAATGAGAATCTGCTTGCTTACAGCAACGTGCTATATCTTCTGAATGCCCGAATTGGGAATCTGTGTCAAAACTTTGTTAGGAATTATGTGATCCTTACTAGCTGGAAGTAAGGGAGATGGGGCATGAAGTTATTTCTAGGAGTTGGACACATACCAAGTTTAGCTCAGTTCTGGGCATCTTTGAAATACCTATACAAACTTGTTCCTACATAGTAACTTGCAACTTTGAATGACAATGTGCTTGCTTACAGCAACGTGCTATATGTTCTCAATGCCCGAATTGGGAATCTGTGTCAAAACTTTGTTAGGAATTATATGATCCTTACTAGCTGGAAGTAAGGGAGATGGGGCATGAAGTTATTTCTAGGAGTTGGACACATACCAAGTTTAGCTCAGTTCTGGGCATCTTTGAAATACCTATACAAACTTGTTCCTACATAGTATCTTGCAACTTTCAATGAAAATGTGCTTGCTTACAGCAACGTGCTATATGTTCTGAATGCCCGAATTGGGAATCTGTGTCAAAACTTTGTTAGGAATTATGTGATCCTTACTAGCTGGAAGTAAGGGAGATGGGGCATGAAGTTATTTCTAGGAGTTGGACACATACCAAGTTTAGCTCAGTTCTGGGCATCTTTGAAATACCTATACAAACTTGTTCCTACATAGTAACTTGCAACTCTGAATGAGAATGTGCTTGCTTACAGCAACGTGCTATGTGTTCTGAATGCCCGAATTGGCAATCTGTGTCAAAACTTTGTTAGAAATTATGTGATCCTTACTAGCTGGAAGTAAGGGAGATGGGGCATGAAGTTATTTCTAGGAGTTGGACACATACCAAGTTTAGCTCAGTTCTGGGCATCTTTCAAATACCTATACAAACTTGTTCCTACATAGTAACTTGCAACTTTGAATGAGAATGTGCTTGCTTACAGCAACGTGCTATATGTTCTGAATGCCCGAATTGGGAATCTGTGTCAAAACTTTGTTAGGAATTATGTGATCCTTACTAGCTGGAAGTAAGGGAGATGGGGCATGAAGTTATTTCTAGGAGTTGGACACATACCTAGTTTAGCTCAGTTCTGGGCATCTTTGAAATACCTATACAAACTTGTTCCTACATAGTAACTTGCATCTTTGAATGAGAATCTGCTTGCTTACAGCAACGTGCTATATGTTCTGAAAGCCCGAATTGGCAATCTGTGTCAAAACTTTGTTAGGAATTATGTCATCCTTACTAGCTGGAAGTAAGGGAGATGGGGCATGAAGTTATTTCTAGGAGTTGGACACATACCAAGTTTAGCTCAGTTCTGGGCATCTTTGAAATACCTATACAAACTTGTTCCTACATAGTAACTTGCATCTTTGAATGAGAATGTGCTTGCTTACAGCAACGTGCTATATGTTCTGAATGCCCGAATTGGGAATCTGTGTCAAAACTTTGTTAGGAATTATGTGATCCTTACTAGCTGGAAGTAAGGGAGATGGGGCATGAAGTTATTTCTAGGAGTTGGACACATACCAAGTTTAGCTCAGTTCTGGGCATCTTTGAAATACCTATACAAACTTGTTCCTACATAGTAACTTGCATCTTTGAATGAGAATGTGCTTGCTTACAGCAACGTGCTATATGTTCTGAATGCCCGAATTGGGAATCTGTGTCAAAACTTTGTTAGGAATTATGTGATCCTTACTAGCTGGAAGTAAGGGAGATGGGGCATGAAGTTATTTCTTGGAGTTGGAGACATACCAAGTTTAGCTCAGTTCTGGGCATCTTTGAAATACCTATACAAACTTGTTCCTACATAGTAACTTGCAACTTTGAATGAGAATGTGCTTGCTTGCAGCAACGTGCTATATGTTCTGAATGCCCGAATAGGGAATCTGTGTCAAAACTTTGTTAGGAATTATGTGATCCTTACTAGCTGGAAGTAAGGGAGATGGAGCACGAAGTTATTTCTAGGAGTTGGACACATACCAAGTTTAGCTCAGTTCTGGGCATCTTTGAAATACCTATACAAACTTGTTCCTACCTAGTAACCTGCATCTTTGAATGAGAATGTGCTTGCTTACAGCAACGTGCTATATGTTCTGAATGCCCGAATAGGGAATCTGTGTCAAAACTTTGTTAGGAATTATGTGATCCTTACTAGCTGGAAGTAAGGGAGATGGAGCACGAAGTTATTTCTAGGAGTTGGACACATACCAAGTTTAGCTCAGTTCTGGGCATCTTTGAAATACCTATACAAACTTGTTCCTACCTAGTAACTTGCATCTTTGAATGAGAATCTGCTTGCTTACAGCAACGTGCTATATGTTCTGAATGCCCGAATAGGGAATCTGTGTCAAAACTTTGTTAGGAATTATGTGATCCTTACTAGCTGGAAGTAAGGGAGATGGGGCCTGAAGTTATTTCTAGGAGTTGGACACATACCAAGTTTAGCTCAGTTCTGGGCATCTTTGAAATACCTATACAAACTTGTTCCTACCTAGTAACTTGCATCTTTGAATGAGAATCTGCTTACTTACAGCAACGTGCTATATGTTCTGAATGCCCGAATTGGGAATCTGTGTCAAAACTTTGTTAGGAATTATGTGATCCTTACTAGCTGGAAGTAAGGGAGATGGGGCCTGAAGTTATTTCTAGGAGTTGGACACATACCAAGTTTAGCTCAGTTCTGGGCATCTTTGAAATACCTATACAAACTTGTTCCTACCTAGTAACTTGCAACTTTGAATGAGAATGTGCTTGCTTACAGCAACGTGCTATATGTTCTGAATGCCCGAATTGGGAATCTGTGTCAAAACTTTGTTAGGAATTATGTGATCCTTACTAGCTGGAAGTAAGGGAGATGGGGCATGAAGTTACTTCCAGGAGTTGGACACATACCAAGTTTAGCTCAGTTCTGGGCATCTTTGAAATACCTATACAAACTTGTTCCTACATAGTAACTTGCATCTTTGAATGAGAATCTGCTTACTTACAGCAACGTGCTATATGTTCTGAATGCCCGAATTGGGAATCTGTGTCAAAACTTTGTTAGGAATTATGTGATCCTTACTAGCTGGAAGTAAGGGAGATGGGGCATGAAGTTATTTCTAGGAGTTGGACACATACCAAGTTTAGCTCAGTTCTGGGCATCTTTGAAATACCTATACAAACTTGTTCCTACCTAGTAACTTGCATCTTTGAATGAGAATGTGCTTGCTTACAGCAACGTGCTATATGTTCTGAATGCCCGAATTGGGAATCTGTGTCAAAACTTTGTTAGGAATTATGTCATCCTTACTAGCTGGAAGTAAGGGAGATGGAGCATGAAGTTATTTCTAGGAGTTGGACACATACCAAGTTTAGCTCAGTTCTGGGCATCTTTGAAATACCTATACAAACTTGTTCCTACATAGTAACTTGCAACTTTGAATGAGAATGTGCTTGCTTACAGCAACGTGCTATATGTTCTGAATGCCCGAATTGGCAATCTGTGTCAAAACTTTGTTAGGAATTATGTGATCCTTACTAGCTGGAAGTAAGGGAGATGGGGCATGAAGTTATTTCTAGGAGTTGGACACATACCAAGTTTAGCTCAGTTCTGGGCATCTTTGAAATACCTATACAAACTTGTTCCTACATAGTAACTTGCATCTTTGAATGAGAATCTGCTTGCTTACAGCAACGTGCTATATGTTCTGAATGCCCGAATTGGCAATCTGTGTCAAACCTTGTTAGGAATTATGTGATCCTTACTAGCTGGAAGTAAGGGAGATGGGGCATGAAGTTATTTCTAGGAGTTGGACACATACCAAGTTTAGCTCACTTCTGGGCATCTTTGAAATACCTATACAAACTTGTTCCTACATAGTAACTTGCATCTTTGAATGAGAATGTGCTTGCTTACAGCAACGTGCTATATGTTCTGAATGCCAGAATTGGGAATCTGTGTCAAAACTTTGTTAGGAATTATGTGATCCTTACTAGCTGGAAGTAAGGGAGATGGGGCATGAAGTTATTTCTTGGAGTTGGACACATACCAAGTTTAGCTCAGTTCTGGGCATCTTTGAAATACCTATACAAACTTGTTCCTACATAGTAACTTGCTACTTTGAATGAGAATGTGCTTGCTTACAGCAACGTGCTATATGTTCTGAATGCCCGAATAGGGAATCTGTGTCAAAACTTTGTTAGGAATTATGTGATCCTTACTAGCTGGAAGTAAGGGAGATGGGGCATGAAGTTATTTCTAGGAGTTGGACACATACCAAGTTTAGCTCAGTTCTGGGCATCTTTGAAATACCTATACAAACTTGTTCCTACATAGTAACTTGCAACATTGAATAAGAATGTGCTTGCTTACAGCAACGTGCTATATGTTCTGAATGCCCGAATTGGCAATCTGTGTCAAAACTTTGTTAGGAATTATGTGATCCTTACTAGCTGGAAGTAAGGGAGATGGGGCATGAAGTTATTTCTAGGAGTTGGACACATACCAAGTTTAGCTCAGTTCTGGGCATCTTTGAAATACCTATACAAACTTGTTCCTTCATAGTAACTTGCATCTTTGAATGAGAATCTGCTTGCTTACAGCAACGTGCTATATGTTCTGAATGCCCGAATTGGGAATCTGTGTCAAAACTTTGTTAGGAATTATGTGATCCTTACTAGCTGGAAGTAAGGGAGATGGGGCATGAAGTTATTTCTAGGAGTTGGACACATACCAAGTTTAGCTCAGTTCTGGGCATCTTTGAAATACCTATACAAACTTGTTCCTACATAGTAACTTGCAACTTTGAATGAGAATGTGCTTGCCTACAGCAACGTGCTATATGTTCTGAATGCCCGAATTGGGAATCTGTGTCAAAACTTTGTTAGGAATTATGTGATCCTTACTAGCTGGAAGTAAGGGAGATGGGGCATGAAGTTATTTCTAGGAGTTGGACACATACCAAGTTTAGCTCAGTTCTGGGCATCTTTGAAATACCTATACAAACTTGTTCCTACATAGTAACTTGCAACTTTGAATGAGAATGTGCTTGCCTACAGCAACGTGCTATATGTTCTGAATGCCCGAATTGGGAATCTGTGTCAAAACTTTGTTAGGAATTATGTGATCCTTACTAGCTGGAAGTAAGGGAGATGGGGCATGAAGTTATTTCTTGGAGTTGGACACATACCAAGTTTAGCTCAGTTCTGGGCATCTTTGAAATACCTATACAGACTTGTTCCTACATAGTAACATGCATCTTTGAATGAGAATGTGCTTGCTTACAGCAACGTGCTAAATGTTCTAAATGCCCGAATTGGCAATCTGTGTCAAAACTTTGTTAGGAATTATGTGATCCTTACTAGCTGGAAGTAAGGCAGATGGGGCATGAAGTTATTTCTTGGAGTTGGAGACATACCAAGTTTAGCTCAGTTCTGGGCATCTTTGAAATACCTATAAAAACTTGTTCCTACATAGTAACTTGCATCTTTGAATGAGAATCTGCTTGCTTACAGCAGCGTGCTATATGTTCTGAATGCCCGAATTGGCAATCTGTGTCAAAACTTTGTTAGGAATTATGTGATCCTTACTAGCTGGAAGTAAGGGAGATGGGGCATGAAGTTATTTCTAGGAGTTGGACACATACCAAGTTTAGCTCAGTTCTGGGCATCTTTGAAATACCTATACAAACTTGTTCCTACATAGTAACTTGCAACTTTGAATGAGAATGTGCTTGCCTACAGCAACGTGCTATATGTTCTGAATGACCGAATTGGGAATCTGTGTCAAAACTTTGTTAGGAATTATGTGATCCTTACTAGCTGGAAGTAAGGGAGATGGGGCATGAAGTTATTTCTAGGAGTTGGACACTTACCAAGTTTAGCTCAGTTCTGGGCATCTTTGAAATACCTATACAAACTTGTTCCTACATAGTAACTTGCAACTTTGAATGAAAATGTGCTTGCTTACAGGAACGTGCTATATGTTCTGAATGCCCGAATTGGGAATCTGTGTCAAAACTTTGTTAGGAATTATGTGATCCTTACTAGCTGGAAGTAAGGGAGATGGGGCATGAAGTTATTTCTAGGAGTTGGACACATACCAAGTTTAGCTCAGTTCTGGGCATCTTTGAAATACCTATACAAACTTGTTCCTACATAGTAACTTGCAACTTTGAATGAAAATGTGCTTGCTTACAGCAACGTGCTACATGTTCTGAATGCCCGAATTGGGAATCTGTGTCAAAACTTTGTTAGGAATTATGTGATCCTTACTAGCTGGAAGTAAGGGAGATGGGGCATGAAGTTACTTCTAGGAGTTGGACACATACCAACTTTAGCTCAGTTCTGGGCATCTTTGAAATACCTATACAAACTTGTTCCTACATAGTAACTTGCAACTTTGAATGAGAATGTGCTTGCTTACAGCAACGTGCTATATGTTCTGAATGCCCGAATTGGGAATCTGTGTCAAAACTTTGTTAGGAATTATGTGATCCGTACTAGCTGGAAGTAAGGCAGATGGGGCATGAAGTTATTTCTTGGAGTTGGAGACATACCAAGTTTAGCTCAGTTCTGGGCATCTTTGAAATACCTATACAAACTTGTTCCTACATAGTAACTTGCATCTTTGAATGAGAATGTGCTTGCTTACAGCAACGTGCTATATGTTCTGAATGCCCGAATTGGCAATCTGTCAAAACTTTATTAGGAATTATGTGATCCTTACTAGCTGGAAGTAAGGGAGATGGGGCATGAAGTTATTTCTAGGAGTTGGACACATACCAAGTTTAGTTCAGTTCTGGGCATCTTTGAAATACCTATACAAACTTGTTCCTACATAGTAACTTGCATCTTTGAATGAGAATCTGCTTGCTTACAGCAACGTGCTATATGTTCTGAATGCCCGAATTGGGAATCTGTGTCAAAACTTTGTTAGGAATTATGTGATCCTTACTAGCTGGAAGTAAGGGAGATGGGGCATGAAGTTATTTCTAGGAGTTGGACACATACCAAGTTTAGCTCAGTTCTGGGCATCTTTGACTTACCTATACAAACTTGTTCCTACATAGTAACTTGCAACTTTGAATGAAAATGTGCTTGCTTACAGCAATGTGCTATATGTTCTGAATGCCCGAATTGGGAATCTGTGTCAAAACTTTGTTAGGAATTATGTGATCCTTACTAGCTGGAAGTAAGGGAGATGGGGCATGAAGTTATTTCTAGGAGTTGGACACATACCAAGTTTAGCTCAGTTCTGGGCATCTTTGAAATACCTATACAAACTTGTTCCTACCTAGTAACTTGCATCTTTGAATGAGAATCTGCTTGCTTACAGCAACGTGCTATATGTTCTGAATGCCCGAATTGGGAATCTGTGTCAAAACTTTGTTAGGAATTATGTGATCCTTACTAGCTGGAAGTAAGGGAGATGGGGCATGAAGTTATTTCTAGGAGTTGGACACATACCAAGTTTAGCTCAGTTCTGGGCATCTTTGAAATACCTATACAAACTTGTTCCTACATAGTAACTTGCAACTTTGAATGAGAATCTGCTTGCTTACAGCAACGTGCTATATGTTCTGAATGCCCGAATTGGGAATCTGTGTCAAAACTTTGTTAGGAATTATGTGATCCTTACTAGCTGGAAGTAAGGGAGATGGGGCATGAAGTTATTTCTAGGAGGTGGACTCATACCAAGTTTAGCTCAGTTCTGGGCATCTTTGAAATACCTATACAAACTTGTTCCTACATAGTAACTTGCAACTTTGAATGAGAATGTGCTTGCTTACAGCAACGTGCTATATGTTCTGAATGCCCGAATTGGCAATCTGTGTCAAAACTTTGTTAGGAATTATGTGATCCTTACTAGCTGGAAGTAAGGGAGATGGGGCATGAAGTTATTTCTAGGAGTTGGACACATACCAAGTTTAGCGCAGTTCTGGGCATCTTTGAAATACCTATACAGACTTGTTCCTACATAGTAACTTGCATCTTTGAATGAGAATCTGCTTGCTTACAGCAACGTGCTAAATGTTCTAAATGCCCGAATTGGCAATCTGTGTCAAAACTTTGTTAGGAATTATGTGATCCTTACTAGCTGGAAGTAAGGCAGATGGGGCATGAAGTTATTTCTTGGAGTTGGAGACATACCAAGTTTAGCTCAGTTCTGGGCATCTTTGAAATACCTATACAAACTTGTTCCTACATAGTAACTTGCATCTTTGAATGAGAATCTGCTTGCTTACAGCAGCGTGCTATATGTTCTGAATGCCCGAATTGGCAATCTGTGTCAAAACTTTGTTAGGAATTATGTGATCCTTACTAGCTGGAAGTAAGGGAGATGGGGCATGAAGTTATTTCTAGGAGTTGGACACATACCAAGTTTAGCTCAGTTCTGGGCATCTTTGAAATACCTATACAAACTTGTTCCTACATAGTAACTTGCAACTTTGAATGAGAATGTGCTTGCCTACAGCAACGTGCTATATGTTCTGAATGCCCGAATTGGGAATCTGTGTCAAAACTTTGTTAGGAATTATGTGATCCTTACTAGCTGGAAGTAAGGGAGATGGGGCATGAAGTTATTTCTAGGAGTTGGACACATACCAAGTTTAGCTCAGTTCTGGGCATCTTTGAAATACCTATACAAACTTGTTCCTACATAGTAACTTGCAACTTTGAATGAGAATCTGCTTGCTTACAGCAACGTGCTATATGATCTGAATGCCCGAATTGGGAATCTGTGTCAAAACTTTGTTAGGAATTATGTGATCCTTACTAGCTGGAAGTAAGGGAGATGGGGCATGAAGTTATTTCTAGGAGGTGGACACATACCAAGTTTAGCTCAGTTCTGGGCATCTTTGAAATACCTATACAAACTTGTTCCTACATAGTAACTTGCAACTTTGAATGAGAATGTGCTTGCTTACAGCAACGTGCTATATGTTCTGAATGCCCGAATTGGCAATCTGTGTCAAAACTTTGTTAGGAATTATGTGATCCTTACTAGCTGGAAGTAAGGGAGATGGGGCATGAAGTTATTTCTAGGAGTTGGACACATACCAAGTTTAGCGCAGTTCTGGGCATCTTTGAAATACCTATACAATCTTGTTACTACCTAGTAACTTGCATCTTTGAATGAGAATCTGCTTGCTTACAGCAACGTGCTATATGTTCTGAATGCCCGAATTGGGAATCTGTGTCAAAACTTTGTTAGGAATTATGTGATCCTTACTAGCTGGAAGTAAGGGAGATGGGGCATGAAGTTATTTCTAGGAGTTGGACACATACCAAGTTTAGCTCAGATCTGGGCATCTTTGAAATACCTATACAAACTTGTTCCTACATAGTAACTTGCAACTTTGAATGAGAATGTGCTTGCTTACAGCAACGTGCTATATGTTCTGAATGCCCGAATTGGCAATCTGTGTCAAAACTTTGTTAGGAATTATATGATCCTTACTAGCTGGAAGTAAGGGAGATGGGGCATGAAGTTTTTTCTAGGAGTTGGACACATACCAAGTTTAGCTCAGTTCTGGGCATCTTTGAAATACCTATACAAACTTGTTCCTACATAGTAACTTGCAACTTTGAATGAAAATGTGCTTGCTTACAGCAACGTGCTATATGTTCTGAATGCCCGAATTGGGAATCTGTGTCAAAACTTTCTTAGGAATTATATGATCCTTACTAGCTGGAAGTAAGAGAGATGGGGCATGAAGTTATTTCTAGGAGTTGGACACATACCAAGTTTAGCTCAGTTCTGGGCATCTTTGAAATACCTATACAAACTTGTTCCTACATAGTAACTTGCAACTTTGAATGAGAATCTGCTTGCTTACAGCAACGTGCTATATGTTCTGAATGCCCGAATTGGGAATCTGTGTCAAATCTTTGTTAGGAATTATGTGATCCTTACTAGCTGGAAGTAAGGGAGATGGGGCATGAAGTTATTTCTAGGAGTTGGACACATACCAAGTTTAGATCAGTTCTGGGCATCTTTGAAATACCTATACAAACTTGTTCCTACATAGTAACTTGCATCTTTGAATGAGAATGTGCTTGCTTACAGCAACGTGCTATATGTTCTGAATGCCCGAATTGGGAATCTGTGTCAAAACTTTGTTAGGAATTATGTGATCCTTACTAGCTGGAAGTAAGGGAGATGGGGCATGAAGTTATTTCTAGGAGTTGGACACATACCAAGTTTAGCTCAGTTCTGGGCATCTTTGAAATACCTATACAAACTTGTTCCTACATAGTAACTTGCATCTTTGAATGAGAATGTGCTTGCTTACAGCAACGTGCTATGTGTTCTGAATGCCCGAATTGGGAATCTGTGTCAAAACTTTGTTAGGAATTATGTCATCCTTACTAGCTGGAAGTAAGGGAGATGGGGCATGAAGTTATTTCTAGGAGTTGGACACATACCAAGTTTAGCTCAGTTCTGGGCATCTTTGAAATACCTATACAAACTTGTTCCTACATAGTAACTTGCAACTTTGAATGAGAATGTGCTTGCTTACAGCAACGTGCTATATGTTCTGAATGCCAGAATTGGGAATCTGTGTCAAAACTTTGTTAGGAATTATGTGATCCTTACTAGCTAGAAGTAAGGGAGATGGAGCATGAAGTTATTTCTAGGAGTTGAACACATACCAAGTTTAGCTCAGTTCTGGGCATCTTTGAAATACCTATACAAACTTGTTCCTACATAGTAACTTGCAACTTTGAATGAGAATCTGCTTGCTTACAGCAACGTGCTATATGTTCTGAATGCCCGAATTGGCAATCTGTGTCAAAACTTTGTTAGGAATTATGTGATCCTTACTAGCTGGAAGTAAGGGAGATGGGGCATGAAGTGATTTCTAGGAGTTGGACACATACCAAGTTTAGCTCAGTTCTGGGCATCTTTGAAATACCTATACAAACTTGTTCCTACATAGTAACTTGCAACTTTGAATGAAAATGTGCTTGCTTACAGCAACGTGCTATATGTTCTGAATGCCCGAATTGGGAATCTGTGTCAAAACTTTGTTAGGAATTATGTGATCCTTACTAGCTGGAAGTAAGGGAGATGGGGCATGAAGTTATTTCTAGGAGATGGACACATACCAAGTTTAGCTCAGTTCTGGGCATCTTTGAAATACCTATACAAACTTGTTCCTACATAGTAACTTGCAACTTTGAATTAGAATCTGCTTGCTTGCAGCAACGTGCTATATGTTCTGAATGCCCGAATAGGGAATCTGTGTCAAAACTTTGTTAGGAATTATGTGATCCTTACTAGCTGGAAGTAAGGGAGATGGAGCATGAAGTTATTTCTAGGAGTTGAACACATACCAAGTTTAGCTCAGTTCTGGGCATCTTTGAAATACCTATACAAACTTGTTCCTACATAGTAACTTGCATCTTTGAATGAGAATGTGCTTGCTTACAGCAACGTGCTATATGTTCTGAATGCCCGAATTGGGAATCTGTGTCAAAACTTTGTTAGGAATTATATGATCCTTACTAGCTGGAAGTAAGGGAGATGGGGCATGAAGTTATTTCTAGGAGTTGGACACATACCAAGTTTAGCTCAGTTCTGGGCATCTTTGAAATACCTATACAAACTTGTTCCTACATAGTAACTTGCAACTTTGAATGAGAATGTGCTTGCTTACAGCAACGTGCTATATGTTCTGAATGCCCGAATTGGGAATCTGTGTCAAAACTTTGTTAGGAATTATGTGATCCTTACTAGCTGGAAGTAAGGGAGATGGGGCATGAAGTTATTTCTAGGAGATGGACACATACCAAGATTAGCTCAGTTCTGGGCATCTTTGAAATACCTATACAAACTTGTTCCTACATAGTAACTTGCATCTTTGAATGAGAATGTGCTTGCTTACAGCAACGTGCTATATGTTCTGAATGCCCGAATTGGGAATCTGTGTCAAAACTTTGTTAGGAATTATGTGATCCTTACTAGCTGGAAGTAAGGGAGATGGGGCATGAAGTTATTTCTAGGAGTTGGACACATACCAAGTTTAGCTCAGTTCTGGGCATCTTTGAAATACCTATACAAACTTGTTCCTACATAGTAACTTGCATCTTTGAATGAGAATGTGCTTGCTTACAGCAACGTGCTATATGTTCTGAATGCCCGAATTGGGAATCTGTGTCAAAACTTTGTTAGGAATTATGTGATCCTTACTAGCTGAAAGTAAGGGAGATGGGGCATGAAGTTATTTCTAGGAGTTGGACACATACCAAGTTTAGCTCAGTTCTGGGCATCTTTGAAATACCTATACAAACTTGTTCCTACATAGTAACTTGCATCTTTGAATGAGAATGTGCTTGCTTACAGCAACGTGCTATATGTTCTGAAT
Organism: Diceros bicornis minor; assembly: GCF_020826845.1. NCBI lineage: Eukaryota > Metazoa > Chordata > Mammalia > Perissodactyla > Rhinocerotidae > Diceros > Diceros bicornis. The sequence goes on from NC_080749.1 coordinate 253,112, forward strand.
GCCCGAATTGGGAATCTGTGTCAAAACTTTGTTAGGAATTATGTGATCCTTACTAGCTGGAAGTAAGGGAGATGGGGCATGAAGTTATTTCTTGGAGTTGGAGACATACCAAGTTTAGCTCAGTTCTGGGCATCTTTGAAATACCTATACAAACTTGTTCCTACATAGTAACTTGCAACTTTGAATGAGAATGTGCTTGCTTACAGCAACGTGCTATATGTTCTGAATGCCCGAATTGGCAATCTGTGTAAAAACTTTGTTAGGAATTATGTGATCCTTACTAGCTGGAAGTAAGGGAGATGGGGCATGAAGTTATTTCTAGGAGTTGGACACATACCAAGTTTAGCTCAGTTCTGGGCATCTTTGAAATACCTATACAAACTTGTTCCTACATAGTAACTTGCATCTTTGAATGAGAATGTGCTTGCTTACAGCAACGTGCTATGTGTTCTGAATGCCCGAATTGGGAATCTGTGTCAAAACTTTTTTAGGAATTATGTGATCCTTACTAGCTGGAAGTAAGGGAGATGGGGCATGAAGTTATTTCTTGGAGTTGGACACATACCAAGTTTAGCTCAGTTCTGGGCATCTTTGAAATACCTATACAAACTTGTTCCTACATAGTAACTTGCAACTTTGAATGAGAATGTGCTTGCTTACAGCAACGTGCTATATGTTCTGAATGCCCCAATTGGGAATCTGTGTCTTAACTTTGTTAGGAATTATGTGATCCGTACTAGCTGGAAGTAAGGGAGATGGAGCATGAAGTTATTTCTAGGAGTTGAACACATACCAAGTTTAGCTCAGTTCTGGGCATCTTTGAAATACCTATACAAACTTGTTCCTTCATAGTAACTTGCAACTTTGAATGAAAATGTGCTTGCTTACAGCAACGTGCTATATGTTCTGAATGCCCGAATTGGGAATCTGTGTCAAAACTTTGTTAGGAATTATATGATCCTTACTAGCTGGAAGTAAGGGAGATGGGGCATGAAGTTATTTCTAGGAGTTGGACACATACCAAGTTTAGCTCAGTTCTGGGCATCTTTGAAATACCTATACAAACTTGTTCCTACATAGTAACTTGCAACTTTGAATGAAAATGTGCTTGCTTACAGCAACGTGCTATATGTTCTGAATGCCCGAATTGGGAATCTGTGTCAAAACTTTGTTAGGAATTATGTGATCCTTACTAGCTGGAAGTAAGGGAGATGGGGCATGAAGTTATTTCTAGGAGTTGGACACATACCAAGTTTAGCTCAGTTCTGGGCATCTTTGAAATACCTATACAAACTTGTTCCTACATAGTAACTTGCAACTTTGAATGAAAATGTGCTTGCTTACAGCAACGTGCTATATGTTCTGAAAGCCCGAATTGGCAATCTGTGTCAAAACTTTGTTAGGAATTATGTGATCCTTACTAGCTGGAAGTAAGGGAGATGGGGCATGAAGTTACTTCTAGGAGTTGGACACATACCAAGTTTAGCTCAGTTCTGGGCATCTTTGAAATACCTATACAAACTTGTTCCTACATAGTAACTTGCAACTTTGAATGAGAATGTGCTTGCTTACAGCAACGTGCTATATGTTCTGAATGCCCGAATTGGGAATCTGTGTCAAAACTTTGTTAGGAATTATGTGATCCGTACTAGCTGGAAGTAAGGCAGATCGGGCATGAAGTTATTTCTTGGAGTTGGAGACATACCAAGTTTAGCTCAGTTCTGGGCATCTTTGAAATACCTATACAAACTTGTTCCTACATAGTAACTTGCATCTTTGAATGAGAATGTGCTTGCTTACAGCAACGTGCTATATGTTCTGAATGCCCGAATTGGCAATCTGTCAAAACTTTATTAGGAATTATGTGATCCTTACTAGCTGGAAGTAAGGGAGATGGGGCATGAAGTATTTCTAGGAGTTGGACACATACCAAGCTTAGCTCAGTTCTGGGCATCTTTGAAATACCTATACAAACTTGTTCCTACATAGTAACTTGCATCTTTGAATGAGAATCTGCTTGCTTACAGCAACGTGCTATATGTTCTGAATGCCCGAATTGGGAATCTGTGTCAAATCTTTGTTAGGAATTATGTGATCCTTACTAGATGGAAGTAAGAGAGATGGGGCATGAAGTTATTTCTAGGAGTTGGACACATACCAAGTTTAGCTCAGTTCTGGGCATCTTTGAAATACCTATACAAACTTGTTCCTACATAGTAACTTGCAACTTTGAATGAAAATGTGCTTGCTTACAGCAACGTGCTATATGTTCTGAATGCCCGAATAGGGAATCTGTGTCAAAACTTTGTTAGGAATTATGTGATCCTTACTAGCTGGAAGTAAGGGAGATGGGGCATGAAGTTATTTCTAGGAGTTGGACACATACCAAGTTTAGCTCAGTTCTGGGCATCTTTGAAATACCTATACAAACTTGTTCCTACATAGTAACTTGCATCTTTGAATGAGAATCAGCTTGCTTACAGCAACGTGCTATATGTTCTGAATGCCCGAATTGGGAATATGTGTCAAAACTTTGTTAGGAATTATGTGATCCTTACTAGCTGGAAGTAAGGGAGATGGGGCATGAAGTTATTTCTAGGAGTTGGACACATACCAAGTTTAGCTCAGTTCTGGGCATCTTTGAAATACCTATACAAACTTGTTCCTACATAGTAATTTGCAACTTTGAATGAAAATGTGCTTGCTTACAGCAACTTGCTATATGTTCTGAATGCCCGAATTGGGAATCTGTGTCAAATCTTTGTTAGGAATTATGTGATCCTTACTAGCTGGAAGTAAGGGAGATGGGGCATGAAGTTACTTCTAGGAGTTGGACACATACCAAGTTTAGCTCAGTTCTGGGCATCTTTGAAATACCTATACAAACTTGTTCCTACATAGTAACTTGCATCTTTGAATGAGAATGTGCTTGCTTACAGCAACGTGCTATATGTTCTGAATGCCCGAATTGGGAATCTGTGTTAAAACTTTGTTAGGAATTATGTGATCCGTACTAGCTGGAAGTAAGGGAGATGGGCATCTTTGAAATACCTATACAAACTTGTTCCTACATAGTAACTTGCATCTTTGAATGAGAATCTGCTTGCTTACAGCAACGTGCTATATGTTCTGAATGCCCGAATTGGAAATCTGTGTCAAAACTTTGTTAGGAATTATGTCATCCTTACTAGCTGGAAGTAAGGCAGATGGGGCATGAAGTTATTTCTGGGAGTTCGACACATACCAAGTTTAGCTCAGTTCTGGGCATCTTTGAAATACCTATACAAACTTGTTCCTACATAGTAACTTGCATCTTTGAATGAGAATCTGCTTGCTTACAGCAGTGTGCTATATGTTCTGAATGCCCGAATTGGGAATCTGTGTCAAAACTTTGTTAGGAATTATGTGATCCTTACTAGCTGGAAGTAAGGCAGATGGGGCATGAAGTTATTTCTAGGAGTTGGACACATACCAAATTTAGCTCAGTTCTGGGCATCTTTGAAATACCTATACAAACTTGTTCCTACATAGTAACTTGCATCTTTGAATGAGAATCTGCTTGCTTACAGCAACGTGCTATATGTTCTGAATGCCCGAATTGGCAATATGTGTCAAAACTTTGTTAGGAATTATGTGATCCTTACTAGCTGGAAGTAAGGGAGATGGGGCATGAAGTTATTTCTAGGAGTTGGACACATACCAAGTTTAGCTCAGTTCTGGGCATCTTTGAAATACCTATACAAACTTGTTCCTACATAGTAACTTGCAACTTTGAATGAGAATGTGCTTGCTTACAGCAACGTGCTATATGTTCTGAATGCCCGAATTGGGAATCTGTGTCAAAACTTTGTTAGGAATTATGTGATCCTTACTAGCTGGAAGTAAGGGAGATGGGGCATGAAGTTATTTCTAGGAGTTGGACACATACCAAGTTTAGCTCAGTTCTGGGCATCTTTGAAATACCTATACAAACTTGTTCCTACATAGTAACTTGCAACTTTGAATGAGAATGTGCTTGCTTACAGCAACGTGCTATATGTTCTGAATGCCCGAATTGGCAATCTGTGTCAAAACATTGTTAGGAATTATGTGATCCTTACTAGCTGGAAGTAAGGGAGATGGGGCATGAAGTTATTTCTAGGAGTTGGACACATACCAAGTTTAGCTCAGTTCTGGGCATCTTTGAAATACCTATACAAACTTGTTCCTACATAGTAACTTGCATCTTTGAATGAGAATGTGCTTGCTTACAGCAACGTGCTATATGTTCTGAATGCCCGAATTGGGAATCTGTGTCAAAACTTTGTTAGGAATTATGTGATCCTTACTAGCTGGAAGTAAGGGAGATGGGGCATGAAGTTATTTCTAGGAGTTGGACACATACCAAGTTTAGCTCAGTTCTGGGCATCTTTGAAATACCTATACAAACTTGTTCCTACATAGTAACTTGCAACTTTGAATGAGAATGTGCTTGCTTGCAGCAACGTGCTATATGTTCTGAATGCCCGAATTGGGAATCTGTGTCAAAACTTTGTTAGGAATTATGTGATCCTTACTAGCTGGAAGTAAGGGAGATGGGGCATGAAGTTATTTCTAGGAGTTGGAGACATACCAAGTTTAGCTCAGTTCTGGGCATCTTTGAAATACCTATACAAACTTGTTCCTACATAGTAACTTGCATCTTTAATGAGAATCTGCTTGCTTACAGCAACGTGCTATATGTTCTGAATGCCCGAATTGGGAATCTGTGTCAAAACTTTGTTAGGAATTATGTGATCCTTACTAGCTGGAAGTAAGGGAGATGGGGCATGAAGTTATTTCTAGGAGTTGGACACATACCAAGTTTAGCTCAGTTCTGGGCATCTTTGAAATACCTATACAAACTTGTTCCTACATAGTAACTTGCAACTTTGAATGAGAATGTGCTTGCTTGCAGCAACGTGCTATATGTTCTGAATGCCCGATTTGGGAATCTGTGTCAAAACTTTGTTAGGAATTATGTGATCCTTACAAGCTGGAAGTAAGGGAGATGGGGCATGAAGTTATTTCTAGGAGTTGGACACATACCAAGTTTAGCTCAGTTCTGGGCATCTTTGAAATACCTATACAAACTTGTTCCTACATAGTAACTTGCATCTTTGAATGAGAATGTGCTTGCTTACAGCAACGTGCTATATGTTCTGAATGCCCGAATTGGGAATCTGTGTCAAAACTTTGTTAGGAATTATGTGATCCTTACTAGCTGGAAGTAAGGGAGATGGGGCATGAAGTTATTTCTTGGAGTTGGACACATACCAAGTTTAGCTCAGTTCTGGGCATCTTTGAAATACCTATACAAACTTGTTCCTACATAGTAACTTGCAACTTTGAATGAGAATGTGCTTGCCTACAGCAACGTGCTATATGTTCTGAATGCCCGAATAGGGAATCTGTGTCAAAACTTTGTTAGGAATTATGTGATCCTTACTAGCTGGAAGTAAGGGAGATGGAGCATGAAGTTATTTCTAGGAGTTGAACACATACCAAGTTTAGCTCAGTTCTGGGCATCTTTGAAATACCTATACAAACTTGTTCCTACATAGTAACTTGCAACATTGAATGAAAATGTGCTTGCTTACAGCAACGTGCTATATGTTCTGAATGCCCGAATTGGGAATCTGTGTCAAAACTTTGTTAGGAATTATGTGATCCTTACTAGCTGGATGTAAGGGAGATGGAGCATGAAGTTATTTCTAGGAGTTGGACACATACCAAGTTTAGTTCAGTTCTGGGCATCTTTGAAATACCTATACAAACTTGTTCCTACATAGTAACTTGCAACTTTGAATGAGAATGTGCTTGCTTGCAGCAACGTGCTATATGTTCTGAATACCCGAATTGGCAATCTGTGTCAAAACTTTGTTAGGAATTATGTGATCCTTACTAGCTGGAAGTAAGGGAGATGGGGCATGAAGTTATTTCTAGGAGTTGGACACATACCAAGTTTAGCTCAGTTCTGGGCATCTTTGAAATACCTATACAAACTTGTTCCTACATAGTAACTTGCATCTTTGAATGAGAATGTGCTTGCTTACAGCAACGTGCTATATGTTCTGAATGCCCGAATTGGGAATCTGTGTCAAAACTTTGTTAGGAATTATGTGATCCTTACTAGCTGGAAGTAAGGGTGATGGGGCATGAAGTTATTTCTTGGAGTTCGACACATACCAAGTTTAGCTCAGTTCTGGGCATCTTTGAAATACCTATACAAACTTGTTCCTACATAGTAACTTGCAACTTTGAATGAGAATCTGCTTGCTTGCAGCAACGTGCTATAGGTTCTGAATGCCCGAATAGGGAATCTGTGTCAAAACTTTGTTAGGAATTATGTGATCCTTACTAGCTGGAAGTAAGGGAGATGGGGCATGAAGTTATTTCTAGGAGTTGGACACATACCAAGTTTAGCTCAGTTCTGGGCATATTTGAAATACCTATACAAACTTGTTCCTACATAGTAACTTGCATCTTTGAATGAGAATGTGCTTGCTTACAGCAACGTGCTATATGTTCTGAATGCCCGAATTGGGAATCTGTGTCAAAACTTTGTTAGGAATTATGTGATCCTTACTAGCTCTAAGTAAGGGAGATGGGGCATGAAGTTATTTCTAGGAGTTGGACACATACCAAGTTTAGCTCAGTTCTGGGCATCTTTGAAATACCTATACAAACTTGTTCCTACATAGTAACTTGCATCTTTGAATGAGAATGTGCTTGCTTACAGCAACGTGCTATGTGTTCTGAATGCCCAAATTGGGAATCTGTGTCAAAACTTTGTTAGGAATTATGTGATCCTTACTAGCTGGAAGTAAGGGAGATGGGGCATGAAGTTATTTCTAGGAGTTGGACACATACCAAGTTTAGCTCAGTTCTGGGCATCTTTGAAATACCTATACAAACTTGTTCCTACATAGTAACTTGCATCTTTGAATGAGAATCTGCTTGCTTACAGCAACGTGCTATATGTTCTGAATGCCCGAATTGGGAATCTGTGTCAAAACTTTGTTAGGAATTATGTCATCCTTACTAGCTGGAAGTAAGGGAGATGGGGCATGAAGTTATTTCTAGGAGTTGGACACATACCAAGTTTATCTCAGTTCTGGGCATCTTTGAAATACCTATACAAACTTGTTCCTACATAGTAACTTGCATCTTTGAATGAGAATGTGCTTGCTTACAGCAACGTGCTATATGTTCTGAATGCCCGAATTGGGAATCTGTGTCAAAACTTTGTTAGGAATTATATGATCCTTACTAGCTGGAAGTAAGGGAGATGGGGCATGAAGTTTTTTCTAGGAGTTGGACACATACCAAGTTTAGCTCAGTTCTGGGCATCTTTGAAATACCTATACAAACTTGTTCCTACATAGTAACTTGCAACTTTGAATGAAAATGTGCTTGCTTACAGCAACGCGCTATATGTTCTGAATGCCCGAATTGGGAATCTGTGTCAAAACTTTGTTAGGAATTATATGATCCTTACTAGCTGGAAGTAAGAGAGATGGGGCATGAAGTTATTTCTAGGAGTTGGACACATACCAAGTTTAGCTCAGTTCTGGGCATCTTTGAAATACCTATACAAACTTGTTCCTACATAGTAACTTGCAACTTTGAATGAGAATGTGCTTGCTTACAGCAACGTGCTATATGTTCTGAATGCCCGAATTGGCAATCTGTGTCAAAACTTTGTTAGGAATTATGTGATCCTTACTAGCTGGAAGTAAGGGAGATGGGGCATGAAGTTATTTCTAGGAGTTGGACACATACCAAGTTTAGCTCAGTTCTGGGCATCTTTGAAATACCTATACAAACTTGTTCCTACATAGTAACTTGCATCTTTGAATGAGAATGTGCTTGCTTACAGCAACGTGCTATATGTTCTGAATGCCCGAATTGGGAATCTGTGTCAAAACATTGTTAGGAATTATGTGATCCTTACTAGCTGGAAGTAAGGGAGATGGGGCATGAAGTTATTTCTAGGAGTTGGACACATACCAAGTTTAGCTCAGTTCTGGGCATCTTTGAAATACCTATACAAACTTGTTCCTACATAGTAACTTGCATCTTTGAATGAGAATGTGCTTGCTTACAGCAACGTGCTATGTGTTCTGAATGCCCGAATTGGGAATCTGTGTCAAAACTTTGTTAGGAATTATGTCATCCTTACTAGCTGGAAGTAAGGGAGATGGGGCATGAAGTTATTTCTAGGAGTTGGACACATACCAAGTTTAGCTCAGTTCTGGGCATCTTTGAAATACCTATACAAACTTGTTCCTACATAGTAACTTGCAACTTTGAATGAGAATGTGCTTGCTTACAGCAACGTGCTATATGTTCTGAATGCCAGAATTGGGAATCTGTGTCAAAACTTTGTTAGGAATTATGTGATCCTTACTAGCTGGAAGTAAGGGAGATGGAGCATGAAGTTATTTCTAGGAGTTGAACACATACCAAGTTTAGCTCAGTTCTGGGCAACTTTGAAATACCTATACAAACTTGTTCCTACATAGTAACTTGCAACTTTGAATGAGAATCTGCTTGCTTACAGCAACGTGCTATATGTTCTGAATGCCCGAATTGGCAATCTGTGTCAAAACTTTGTTAGGAATTATGTGATCCTTACTAGCTGGAAGTAAGGGAGATGGGGCATGAAGTTATTTCTAGGAGTTGGACACATACCAAGTTTAGCTCAGTTCTGGGCATCTTTGAAATACCTATACAAACTTGTTCCTACATAGTAACTTGCAACTTTGAATGAAAATGTGCTTGCTTACAGCAACGTGCTATATGTTCTGAATGCCCGAATTGGGAATCTGTGTCAAAACTTTGTTAGGAATTATGTGATCCTTACTAGCTGGAAGTAAGGGAGATGGGGCATGAAGTTATTTCTAGGAGATGGACACATACCAAGTTTAGCTCAGTTCTGGGCATCTTTGAAATACCTATACAAACTTGTTCCTACATAGTAACTTGCAACTTTGAATGAGAATCTGCTTGCTTGCAGCAACGTGCTATATGTTCTGAATGCCCGAATAGGGAATCTGTGTCAAAACTTTGTTAGGAATTATGTGATCCTTACTAGCTGGAAGTAAGGGAGATGGGGCATGAAGTTATTTCTAGGAGTTGGACACATACCAAGTTTAGCTCAGTTCTGGGCATCTTTGAAATACCTATACAAACTTGTTCCTACATAGTAACTTGCATCTTTGAATGAGAATGTGCTTGCTTACAGCAACGTGCTATATGTTCTGAATGCCCGAATTGGGAATCTGTGTCAAATCTTTGTTAGGAATTATGTGATCCTTACTAGCTGGAAGTAAGGGAGATGGGGCATGAAGTTATTTCTAGGAGTTGGACACATACCAAGTTTAGCTCAGTTCTGGGCATCTTTGAAATACCTATACAAACTTGTTCCTACATAGTAACTTGCAACTTTGAATGAAAATGTGCTTGCTTACAGCAACGTGCTATATGTTCTGAATGCCCGAATTGGGAATCTGTGTCAAAACTTTGTTAGGAATTATGTGATCCTTACTAGCTGGAAGTAAGGGAGATGGGGCATGAAGTTATTTCTAGGAGATGGACACATACCAAGTTTAGCTCAGTTCTGGGCATCTTTGAAATACCTATACAAACTTGTTCCTACATAGTAACTTGCATCTTTGAATGAGAATGTGCTTGCTTACAGCAACGTGCTATGTGTTCTGAATGCCCGAATTGGGAATCTGTGTCAAAACTTTGTTAGGAATTATGTGATCCTTACTAGCTGGAAGTAAGGGAGATGGGGCATGAAGTTATTTCTAGGAGTTGGACACATACCAAGTTTAGCTCAGTTCTGGGCATCTTTGAAATACCTATACAAACTTGTTCCTACATAGTAACTTGCATCTTTGAATGAGAATCTGCTTGCTTACAGCAACGTGCTATATGTTCTGAATGCCCGAATTGGGAATCTGTGTCAAAACTTTGTTAGGAATTATGTCATCCTTACTAGCTGGAAGTAAGGGAGATGGGGCATGAAGTTATTTCTAGGAGTTGGACACATACCAAGTTTAGCTCAGTTCTGGGCATCTTTGAAATACCTATACAAACTTGTTCCTACATAGTAACTTGCATCTTTGAATGAGAATGTGCTTGCTTACAGCAACGTGCTATATCTTCTGAATGCCCGAATTGGGAATCTGTGTCAAAACTTTGTTAGGAATTATGTGATCCTTACTAGCTGGAAGTAAGGGAGATGGGGCATGAAGTTATTTCTAGGAGTTGGACACATACCAAGTTTAGCTCAGTTCTGGGCATCTTTGAAATACCTATACAAACTTGTTCCTACATAGTAACTTGCAACTTTGAATGAGAATGTGCTTGCTTACAGCAACGTGCTATATGTTCTGAATGCCCGAATTGGGAATCTGTGTCAAAACTTTGTTAGGAATTATATGATCCTTACTAGCTGGAAGTAAGGGAGATGGGGCATGAAGTTTTTTCTAGGAGTTGGACACATACCAAGTTTAACTCAGTTCTGGGCATCTTTGAAATACCTATACAAACTTGTTCCTACATAGTAACTTGCAACTTTGAATGAAAATGTGCTTGCTTACAGCAACGTGCTATATGTTCTGAATGCCCGAATTGGGAATCTGTGTCAAAACTTTGTTAGGAATTATATGATCCTTACTAGCTGGAAGTAAGAGAGATGGGGCATGAAGTTATTTCTAGGAGTTGGACACATACCAAGTTTAGCTCAGTTCTGGGCATCTTTGAAATACCTATACAAACTTGTTCCTACATAGTAACTTGCAACTTTGAATGAGAATGTGCTTGCTTACAGCAACGTGCTATATGTTCTGAATGCCCGAATTGGCAATCTGTGTCAAAACTTTGTTAGGAATTATGTGATCCTTACTAGCTGGAAGTAAGGGAGATGGGGCATGAAGTTATTTCTAGGAGTTGGACACATACCAAGTTTAGCTCAGTTCTGGGCATCTTTGAAATACCTATACAAACTTGTTCCTACATAGTAACTTGCATCTTTGAATGAGAATGTGCTTGCTTACAGCAACGTGCTATGTGTTCTGAATGCCCGAATTGGGAATCTGTGTCAAAACTTTTTTAGGAATTATGTGATCCTTACTAGCTGGAAGTAAGGGAGATGGGGCATGAAGTTATTTCTAGGAGTTGGACACATACCAAGTTTAGCTCAGTTCTGGGCATCTTTGAAATACCTATACAAACTTGTTCCTACATAGTAACTTGCATCTTTGAATGAGAATGTGCTTGCTTACAGCAACGTGCTATGTGTTCTGAATGCCCGAATTGGGAATCTGTGTCAAAACTTTGTTAGGAATTATGTCATCCTTACTAGCTGGAAGTAAGGGAGATGGGGCATGAAGTTATTTCTAGGAGTTGGACACATACCAAGTTTAGCTCAGTTCTGGGCATCTTTGAAATACCTATACAAACTTGTTCCTACATAGTAACTTGCAACTTTGAATGAGAATGTGCTTGCTTACAGCAACGTGCTATATGTTCTGAATGCCAGAATTGGGAATCTGTGTCAAAACTTTGTTAGGAATTATGTGATCCTTACTAGCTGGAAGTAAGGGAGATGGAGCATGAAGTTATTTCTAGGAGTTGAACACATACCAAGTTTAGCTCAGTTCTGGGCATCTTTGAAATACCTATACAAACTTGTTCCTACATAGTAACTTGCAACTTTGAATGAGAATCTGCTTGCTTACAGCAACGTGCTATATGTTCTGAATGCCCGAATTGGCAATCTGTGTCAAAACTTTGTTAGGAATTATGTGATCCTTACTAGCTGGAAGTAAGGGAGATGGGGCATGAAGTTATTTCTAGGAGTTGGACACATACCAAGTTTAGCTCAGTTCTGGGCATCTTTGAAATACCTATACAAACTTGTTCCTACATAGTAACTTGCAACTTTGAATGAAAATGTGCTTGCTTACAGCAACGTGCTATATGTTCTGAATGCCCGAATTGGGAATCTGTGTCAAAACTTTGTTAGGAATTATGTGATCCTTACTAGCTGGAAGTAAGGGAGATGGGGCATGATGTTATTTCTAGGAGATGGACACATACCAAGTTTAGCTCAGTTCTGGGCATCTTTGAAATACCTATACAAACTTGTTCCTACATAGTAACTTGCAACTTTGAATGAGAATCTGCTTGCTTGCAGCAACGTGCTATATGTTCTGAATGCCCGAATAGGGAATCTGTGTCAAAACTTTGTTAGGAATTATGTGATCCTTACTAGCTGGAAGTAAGGGAGATGGGGCATGAAGTTATTTCTAGGAGTTGGACACATACCAAGTTTAGCTCAGTTCTGGGCATGTTTGAAATACCTATACAAACTTGTTCCTACATAGTAACTTGCATCTTTGAATGAGAATGTGCTTGCTTACAGCAACGTGCTATATGTTCTGAATGCCCGAATTGGGAATCTGTGTCAAAACTTTGTTAGGAATTATGTGATCCTTACTAGCTGGAAGTAAGGGAGATGGGGCATGAAGTTATTTCTAGGAGTTGGACACATACCAAGTTTAGCTCAGTTCTGGGCATCTTTGAAATACCTATACAAACTTGTTCCTACATAGTAACTTGCAACTTTGAATGAAAATGTGCTTGCTTACAGCAACGTGCTATATGTTCTGAATGCCCGAATTGGGAATCTGTGTCAAAACTTTGTTAGGAATTATGTGATCCTTACTAGCTGGAAGTAAGGGAGATGGGGCATGAAGTTATTTCTAGGAGATGGACACATACCAAGTTTAGCTCACTTCTGGGCATCTTTGAAATACCTATACAAACTTGTTCCTACATAGTAACTTGCATCTTTGAATGAGAATGTGCTTGCTTACAGCAACGTGCTATGTGTTCTGAATGCCCGAATTGGGAATCTGTGTCAAAACTTTGTTAGGAATTATGTGATCCTTACTAGCTGGAAGTAAGAGAGATGGGGCATGAAGTTATTTCTAGGAGTTGGACACATACCAAGTTTAGCTCAGTTCTGGGCATCTTTGAAATACCTATACAAACTTGTTCCTACATAGTAACTTGCAACTTTGAATGAGAATCTGCTTGCTTGCAGCAACGTGCTATATGTTCTGAATGCCCGAATAGGGAATCTGTGTCAAAACTTTGTTAGGAATTATGTGATCCTTACTAGCTGGAAGTAAGGGAGATGGGGCATGAAGTTATTTCTAGGAGTTGGACACATACCAAGTTTAGCTCAGTTCTGGGCATCTTTGAAATACCTATACAAACTTGTTCCTACATAGTAACTTGCATCTTTGAATGAGAATGTGCTTGCTTACAGCAACGTGCTATATGTTCTGAATGCCCGAATTGGGAATCTGTGTCAAAACTTTGTTAGGAATTATGTGATCCTTACTAGCTGGAAGTAAGGGAGATGGGGCATGAAGTTATTTCTAGGAGTTGGACACATACCAAGTTTAGCTCAGTTCTGGGCATCTTTGAAATACCTATACAAACTTGTTCCTACATAGTAACTTGCAACTTTGAATGAAAATGTGCTTGCTTACAGCAACGTGCTATATGTTCTGAATGCCCGAATTGGGAATCTGTGTCAAAACTTTGTTAGGAATTATGTGATCCTTACTAGCTGGAAGTAAGGGAGATGGGGCATGAAGTTATTTCTAGGAGATGGACACATACCAAGTTTAGCTCAGTTCTGGGCATCTTTGAAATACCTATACAAACTTGTTCCTACATAGTAACTTGCATCTTTGAATGAGAATGTGCTTGCTTACAGCAACGTGCTATGTGTTCTGAATGCCCGAATTGGGAATCTGTGTCAAAACTTTGTTAGGAATTATGTGATCCTTACTAGCTGGAAGTAAGGGAGATGGGGCATGAAGTTATTTCTAGGAGTTGGACACATACCAAGTTTAGCTCAGTTCTGGGCATCTTTGAAATACCTATACAAACTTGTTCCTACATAGTAACTTGCATCTTTGAATGAGAATCTGCTTGCTTACAGCAACGTGCTATATGTTCTGAATGCCCGAATTGGGAATCTGTGTCAAAACTTTGTTAGGAATTATGTCATCCTTACTAGCTGGAAGTAAGGGAGATGGGGCATGAAGTTATTTCTAGGAGTTGGACACATACCAAGTTTAGCTCAGTTCTGGGCATCTTTGAAATACCTATACAAACTTGTTCCTACATAGTAACTTGCATCTTTGAATGAGAATGTGCTTGCTTACAGCAACGTGCTATATCTTCTGAATGCCCGAATTGGGAATCTGTGTCAAAACTTTGTTAGGAATTATGTGATCCTTACTAGCTGGAAGTAAGGGAGATGGGGCATGAAGTTATTTCTAGGAGTTGGACACATACCAAGTTTAGCTCAGTTCTGGGCATCTTTGAAATACCTATACAAACTTGTTCCTACATAGTAACTTGCAACTTTGAATGAGAATGTGCTTGCTTACAGCAACGTGCTATATGTTCTGAATGCCCGAATTGGGAATCTGTGTCAAAACTTTGTTAGGAATTATATGATCCTTACTAGCTGGAAGTAAGGGAGATGGGGCATGAAGTTTTTTCTAGGAGTTGGACACATACCAAGTTTAACTCAGTTCTGGGCATCTTTGAAATACCTATACAAACTTGTTCCTACATAGTAACTTGCAACTTTGAATGAAAATGTGCTTGCTTACAGCAACGTGCTATATGTTCTGAATGCCCGAATTGGGAATCTGTGTCAAAACTTTGTTAGGAATTATATGATCCTTACTAGCTGGAAGTAAGAGAGATGGGGCATGAAGTTATTTCTAGGAGTTGGACACATACCAAGTTTAGCTCAGTTCTGGGCATCTTTGAAATACCTATACAAACTTGTTCCTACATAGTAACTTGCAACTTTGAATGAGAATGTGCTTGCTTACAGCAACGTGCTATATGTTCTGAATGCCCGAATTGGCAATCTGTGTCAAAACTTTGTTAGGAATTATGTGATCCTTACTAGCTGGAAGTAAGGGAGATGGGGCATGAAGTTATTTCTAGGAGTTGGACACATACCAAGTTTAGCTCAGTTCTGGGCATCTTTGAAATACCTATACAAACTTGTTCCTACATAGTAACTTGCATCTTTGAATGAGAATGTGCTTGCTTACAGCAACGTGCTATGTGTTCTGAATGCCCGAATTGGGAATCTGTGTCAAAACTTTTTTAGGAATTATGTGATCCTTACTAGCTGGAAGTAAGGGAGATGGGGCATGAAGTTATTTCTAGGAGTTGGACACATACCAAGTTTAGCTCAGTTCTGGGCATCTTTGAAATACCTATACAAACTTGTTCCTACATAGTAACTTGCATCTTTGAATGAGAATGTGCTTGCTTACAGCAACGTGCTATGTGTTCTGAATGCCCGAATTGGGAATCTGTGTCAAAACTTTGTTAGGAATTATGTCATCCTTACTAGCTGGAAGTAAGGGAGATGGGGCATGAAGTTATTTCTAGGAGTTGGACACATACCAAGTTTAGCTCAGTTCTGGGCACCTTTGAAATACCTATACAAACTTGTTCCTACATAGTAACTTGCAACTTTGAATGAGAATGTGCTTGCTTACAGCAACGTGCTATATGTTCTGAATGCCAGAATTGGGAATCTGTGTCAAAACTTTGTTAGGAATTATGTGATCCTTACTAGCTGGAAGTAAGGGAGATGGAGCATGAAGTTATTTCTAGGAGTTGAACACATACCAAGTTTAGCTCAGTTCTGGGCATCTTTGAAATACCTATACAAACTTGTTCCTACATAGTAACTTGCAACTTTGAATGAGAATCTGCTTGCTTACAGCAACGTGCTATATGTTCTGAATGCCCGAATTGGCAATCTGTGTCAAAACTTTGTTAGGAATTATGTGATCCTTACTAGCTGGAAGTAAGGGAGATGGGGCATGAAGTTATTTCTAGGAGTTGGACACATACCAAGTTTAGCTCAGTTCTGGGCATCTTTGAAATACCTATACAAACTTGTTCCTACATAGTAACTTGCAACTTTGAATGAAAATGTGCTTGCTTACAGCAACGTGCTATATGTTCTGAATGCCCGAATTGGGAATCTGTGTCAAAACTTTGTTAGGAATTATGTGATCCTTACTAGCTGGAAGTAAGGGAGATGGGGCATGAAGTTATTTCTAGGAGATGGACACATACCAAGTTTAGCTCAGTTCTGGGCATCTTTGAAATACCTATACAAACTTGTTCCTACATAGTAACTTGCAACTTTGAATGAGAATCTGCTTGCTTGCAGCAACGGGCTATATGTTCTGAATGCCCGAATAGGGAATCTGTGTCAAAACTTTGTTAGGAATTATGTGATCCTTACTAGCTGGAAGTAAGGGAGATGGGGCATGAAGTTATTTCTAGGAGTTGGACACATACCAAGTTTAGCTCAGTTCTGGGCATGTTTGAAATACCTATACAAACTTGTTCCTACATAGTAACTTGCATCTTTGAATGAGAATGTGCTTGCTTACAGCAACGTGCTATATGTTCTGAATGCCCGAATTGGGAATCTGTGTCAAAACTTTGTTAGGAATTATGTGATCCTTACTAGCTGGAAGTAAGGGAGATGGGGCATGAAGTTATTTCTAGGAGTTGGACACATACCAAGTTTAGCTCAGTTCTGGGCATCTTTGAAATACCTATACAAACTTGTTCCTACATAGTAACTTGCAACTTTGAATGAAAATGTGCTTGCTTACAGCAACGTGCTATATGTTCTGAATGCCCGAATTGGGAATCTGTGTCAAAACTTTGTTAGGAATTATGTGATCCTTACTAGCTGGAAGTAAGGGAGATGGGGCATGAAGTTATTTCTAGGAGATGGACACATACCAAGTTTAGCTCACTTCTGGGCATCTTTGAAATACCTATACAAACTTGTTCCTACATAGTAACTTGCATCTTTGAATGAGAATGTGCTTGCTTACAGCAACGTGCTATGTGTTCTGAATGCCCGAATTGGGAATCTGTGTCAAAACTTTGTTAGGAATTATGTGATCCTTACTAGCTGGAAGTAAGAGAGATGGGGCATGAAGTTATTTCTAGGAGTTGGACACATACCAAGTTTAGCTCAGTTCTGGGCATCTTTGAAATACCTATACAAACTTGTTCCTACATAGTAACTTGCAACTTTGAAGGAGAATGTGCTTGCTTACAGCAACGTGCTATATGTTCTGAATGCCCGAATTGGCAATCTGTGTCAAAACTTTGTTAGGAATTATGTGATCCTTACTAGCTGGAAGTAAGGGAGATGGGGCATGAAGTTATTTCTAGGAGTTGGACACATACCAAGTTTAGCTCAGTTCTGGGCATCTTTGAAATACCTATACAAACTTGTTCCTACATAGTAACTTGCATCTTTGAATGAGAATGTGCTTGCTTACAGCAACGTGCTATGTGTTCTGAATGCCCGAATTGGGAATCTGTGTCAAAACTTTTTTAGGAATTATGTGATCCTTACTAGCTGGAAGTAAGGGAGATGGGGCATGAAGTTATTTCTAGGAGTTGGACACATACCAAGTTTAGCTCAGTTCTGGGCATCTTTGAAATACCTATACAAACTTGTTCCTACATAGTAACTTGCATCTTTGAATGAGAATGTGCTTGCTTACAGCAACGTGCTATGTGTTCTGAATGCCCGAATTGGGAATCTGTGTCAAAACTTTGTTAGGAATTATGTCATCCTTACTAGCTGGAAGTAAGGGAGATGGGGCATGAAGTTATTTCTAGGAGTTGGACACATACCAAGTTTAGCTCAGTTCTGGGCATCTTTGAAATACCTATACAAACTTGTTCCTACATAGTAACTTGCAACTTTGAATGAGAATGTGCTTGCTTACAGCAACGTGCTATATGTTCTGAATGCCAGAATTGGGAATCTGTGTCAAAACTTTGTTAGGAATTATGTGATCCTTACTAGCTGGAAGTAAGGGAGATGGAGCATGAAGTTATTTCTAGGAGTTGAACACATACCAAGTTTAGCTCAGTTCTGGGCATCTTTGAAATACCTATACAAACTTGTTCCTACATAGTAACTTGCAACTTTGAATGAGAATCTGCTTGCTTACAGCAACGTGCTATATGTTCTGAATGCCCGAATTGGCAATCTGTGTCAAAACTTTGTTAGGAATTATGTGATCCTTACTAGCTGGAAGTAAGGGAGATGGGGCATGAAGTTATTTCTAGGAGTTGGACACATACCAAGTTTAGCTCAGTTCTGGGCATCTTTGAAATACCTATACAAACTTGTTCCTACATAGTAACTTGCAACTTTGAATGAAAATGTGCTTGCTTACAGCAACGTGCTATATGTTCTGAATGCCCGAATTGGGAATCTGTGTCAAAACTTTGTTAGGAATTATGTGATCCTTACTAGCTGGAAGTAAGGGAGATGGGGCATGAAGTTATTTCTAGGAGATGGACACATACCAAGTTTAGCTCAGTTCTGGGCATCTTTGAAATACCTATACAAACTTGTTCCTACATAGTAACTTGCAACTTTGAATGAGAATCTGCTTGCTTGCAGCAACGTGCTATATGTTCTGAATGCCCGAATAGGGAATCTGTGTCAAAACTTTGTTAGGAATTATGTGATCCTTACTAGCTGGAAGTAAGGGAGATGGGGCATGAAGTTATTTCTAGGAGTTGGACACATACCAAGTTTAGCTCAGTTCTGGGCATGTTTGAAATACCTATACAAACTTGTTCCTACATAGTAACTTGCATCTTTGAATGAGAATGTGCTTGCTTACAGCAACGTGCTATATGTTCTGAATGCCCGAATTGGGAATCTGTGTCAAAACTTTGTTAGGAATTATGTGATCCTTACTAGCTGGAAGTAAGGGAGATGGGGCATGAAGTTATTTCTAGGAGTTGGACACATACCAAGTTTAGCTCAGTTCTGGGCATCTTTGAAATACCTATACAAACTTGTTCCTACATAGTAACTTGCATCTTTGAATGAGAATGTGCTTGCTTACAGCAACGTGCTATATGTTCTGAATGCCCGAATTGGGAATCTGTGTCAAAACTTTGTTAGGAATTATGTGATCCTTACTAGCTGGAAGTAAGGGAGATGGGGCATGAAGTTATTTCTAGGAGATGGACACATACCAAGTTTAGCTCACTTCTGGGCATCTTTGAAATACCTATACAAACTTGTTCCTACATAGTAACTTGCATCTTTGAATGAGAATGTGCTTGCTTACAGCAACGTGCTATGTGTTCTGAATGCCCGAATTGGGAATCTGTGTCAAAACTTTGTTAGGAATTATGTGATCCTTACTAGCTGGAAGTAAGGGAGATGGGGCATGAAGTTATTTCTAGGAGTTGGACACATACCAAGTTTAGCTCAGTTCTGGGCATCTTTGAAATACCTATACAAACTTGTTCCTACATAGTAACTTGCATCTTTGAATGAGAATCTGCTTGCTTACAGCAACGTGCTATATGTTCTGAATGCCCGAATTGGGAATCTGTGTCAAAACTTTGTTAGGAATTATGTCATCCTTACTAGCTGGAAGTAAGGCAGATGGGGCATGAAGTTATTTCTAGGAGTTGGACACATACCAAGTTTAGCTCAGTTCTGGGCATCTTTGAAATACCTATACAAACTTGTTCCTACATAGTAACTTGCATCTTTGAATGAGAATGTGCTTGCTTACAGCAACGTGCTATATCTTCTGAATGCCCGAATTGGGAATCTGTGTCAAAACTTTGTTAGGAATTATGTGATCCTTACTAGCTGGAAGTAAGGGAGATGGGGCATGAAGTTATTTCTAGGAGTTGGACACATACCAAGTTTAGCTCAGTTCTGGGCATCTTTGAAATACCTATACAAACTTGTTCCTACATAGTAACTTGCAACTTTGAATGAGAATGTGCTTGCTTACAGCAACGTGCTATATGTTCTGAATGCCCGAATTGGGAATCTGTGTCAAAACTTTGTTAGGAATTATATGATCCTTACTAGCTGGAAGTAAGGGAGATGGGGCATGAAGTTTTTTCTAGGAGTTGGACACATACCAAGTTTAGCTCAGTTCTGGGCATCTTTGAAATACCTATACAAACTTGTTCCTACATAGTAACTTGCAACTTTGAATGAAAATGTGCTTGCTTACAGCAACGTGCTATATGTTCTGAATGCCCGAATTGGGAATCTGTGTCAAAACTTTGTTAGGAATTATATGATCCTTACTAGCTGGAAGTAAGAGAGATGGGGCATGAAGTTATTTCTAGGAGTTGGACACATACCAAGTTTAGCTCAGTTCTGGGCATCTTTGAAATACCTATACAAACTTGTTCCTACATAGTAACTTGCAACTTTGAATGAGAATCTGCTTGCTTACAGCAACGTGCTATATGTTCTGAATGCCCGAATTGGCAATCTGTGTCAAAACTTTGTTAGGAATTATGTGATCCTTACTAGCTGGAAGTAAGGGAGATGGGGCATGAAGTTATTTCTAGGAGTTGGACACATACCAAGTTTAGCTCAGTTCTGGGCATCTTTGAAATACCTATACAAACTTGTTCCTACATAGTAACTTGCATCTTTGAATGAGAATGTGCTTGCTTACAGCAACGTGCTATATGTTCTGAATGCCCGAATTGGGAATCTGTGTCAAAACTTTGTTAGGAATTATGTGATCCTTACTAGCTGGAAGTAAGGGAGATGGGGCATGAAGTTATTTCTAGGAGTTGGACACATACCAAGTTTAGCTCAGTTCTGGGCATCTTTGAAATACCTATACAAACTTGTTCCTACATAGTAACTTGCAACTTTGAATGAGAATGTGCTTGCTTACAGCAACGTGCTATATGTTCTGAATGCCAGAATTGGGAATCTGTGTCAAAACTTTGTTAGGAATTATGTGATCCTTACTAGCTGGAAGTAAGGGAGATGGAGCATGAAGTTATTTCTAGGAGTTGGACACATACCAAGTTTAGCTCAGTTCTGGGCATCTTTGAAATACCTATACAAACTTGTTCCTACATAGTAACTTGCAACTTTGAATGAGAATCTGCTTGCTTACAGCAACGTGCTATATGTTCTGAATGCCCGAATTGGCAATCTGTGTCAAAACTTTGTTAGGAATTATGTGATCCTTACTAGCTGGAAGTAAGGGAGATGGGGCATGAAGTTATTTCTAGGAGTTGGACACATACCAAGTTTAGCTCAGTTCTGGGCATCTTTGAAATACCTATACAAACTTGTTCCTACATAGTAACTTGCAACTTTGAATGAAAATGTGCTTGCTTACAGCAACGTGCTATATGTTCTGAATGCCCGAATTGGGAATCTGTGTCAAAACTTTGTTAGGAATTATGTGATCCTTACTAGCTGGAAGTAAGGGAGATGGGGCATGAAGTTATTTCTAGGAGATGGACACATACCAAGTTTAGCTCAGTTCTGGGCATCTTTGAAATACCTATACAAACTTGTTCCTACATAGTAACTTGCAACTTTGAATGAGAATCTGCTTGCTTGCAGCAACGTGCTATATGTTCTGAATGCCCGAATAGGGAATCTGTGTCAAAACTTTGTTAGGAATTATGTGATCCTTACTAGCTGGAAGTAAGGGAGATGGAGCATGAAGTTATTTCTAGGAGTTGAACACATACCAAGTTTAGCTCAGTTCTGGGCATCTTTGAAATACCTATACAAACTTGTTCCTACATAGTAACTTGCATCTTTGAATGAGAATGTGCTTGCTTACAGCAACGTGCTATATGTTCTGAATGCCCGAATTGGGAATCTGTGTCAAAACTTTGTTAGGAATTATATGATCCTTACTAGCTGGAAGTAAGGGAGATGGGGCATGAAGTTATTTCTAGGAGTTGGACACATACCAAGTTTAGCTCAGTTCTGGGCATCTTTGAAATACCTATACAAACTTGTTCCTACATAGTAACTTGCAACTTTGAATGAGAATGTGCTTGCTTACAGCAACGTGCTATATGTTCTGAATGCCCGAATTGGGAATCTGTGTCAAAACTTTGTTAGGAATTATGTGATCCTTACTAGCTGGAAGTAAGGGAGATGGGGCATGAAGTTATTTCTAGGAGTTGGACACATACCAAGTTTAGCGCAGTTCTGGGCATCTTTGAAATACCTATACAAACTTGTTCCTACATAGTAACTTGCATCTTTGAATGAGAATGTGCTTGCTTACAGCAACGTGCTATATGTTCTGAATGCCCGAATTGGCAATCTGTGTCAAAACTTTGTTAGGAATTATGTGATCCTTACTAGCTGGAAGTAAGGGAGATGGGGCATGAAGTTATTTCTTGGAGTTGGACACATACCAAGTTTAGCTCAGTTCTGGGCATCTTTGAAATACCTATACAAACTTGTTCCTACATAGTAACTTGCAACTTTGAATGAGAATCTGCTTGCTTGCAGCAACGTGCTATATGTTCTGAATGCCCGAATAGGGAATCTGTGTCAAAACTTTGTTAGGAATTATGTGATCCTTACTAGCTGGAAGTAAGGGAGATGGAGCATGAAGTTATTTCTAGGAGTTGAACACATACCAAGTTTAGCTCAGTTCTGGGCATCTTTGAAATACCTATACAAACTTTTTCCTACATAGTAACTTGCAACTTTGAATGAAAATGTGCTTGCTTACAGCAACGTGCTATATGTTCTGAATGCCCGAATTGGGAATCTGTGTCAAAACTTTGTTAGGAATTATGTGATCCTTACTAGCTGGAAGTAAGGGAGATGGGGCATGAAGTTATTTCTAGGAGTTGGACACATACAAAGTTTAGCTCAGTTCTGGGCATCTTTGAAATACATATACAAACTTGTTCCTACATAGTAACTTTCAACTTTGAATGAGAATGTGCTTGCTTACAGCAACGTGCTATATGTTCTGAATGCCCGAATTGGGAATCTGTGTCAAAACTTTGTTAGGAATTATGTGATCCTTACTAGCTGGAAGTAAGGGAGATGGGGCATGAAGTTATTTCTAGGAGATGGACACATACCAAGTTTAGCTCAGTTCTGGGCATCTTTGAAATACCTATACAAACTTGTTCCTACATAGTAACTTGCATCTTTGAATGAGAATGTGCTTGCTTACAGCAACGTGCTATATGTTCTGAATGCCCGAATTGGGAATCTGTGTCAAAACTTTGTTAGGAATTATGTGATCCTTACTAGCTGGAAGTAAGGGAGATGGGGCATGAAGTTATTTCTAGGAGTTGGACACATACCAAGTTTAGCTCAGTTCTGGGCATCTTTGAAATACCTATACAAACTTGTTCCTACATAGTAACTTGCATCTTTGAATGAGAATGTGCTTGCTTACAGCAACGTGCTATATGTTCTGAATGCCCGAATTGGGAATCAGTGTCAAAACTTTGTTAGGAATTATGTGATCCTTACTAGCTGGAAGTAAGGGAGATGGGGCATGAAGTTATTTCTAGGAGTTGGACACATACCAAGTTTAGCTCAGTTCTGGGCATCTTTGAAATACCTATACAAACTTGTTCCTACATAGTAACTTGCATCTTTGAATGAGAATGTGCTTGCTTACAGCAACGTGCTATATGTTCTGAATGCCCGAATTGGGAATCTGTGTCAAAACTTTGTTAGGAATTATGTGATCCTTACTAGCTGGAAGTAAGGGAGATGGGGCATGAAGTTATTTCTTGGAGTTGGAGACATACCAAGTTTAGCTCAGTTCTGGGCATCTTTGAAATACCTATACAAACTTGTTCCTACATAGTAACTTGCAACTTTGAATGAGAATGTGCTTGCTTACAGCAACGTGCTATATGTTCTGAATGCCCGAATTGGCAATCTGTGTAAAAACTTTGTTAGGAATTATGTGATCCTTACTAGCTGGAAGTAAGGGAGATGGGGCATGAAGTTATTTCTAGGAGTTGGACACATACCAAGTTTAGCTCAGTTCTGGGCATCTTTGAAATACCTATACAAACTTGTTCCTACATAGTAACTTGCATCTTTGAATGAGAATGTGCTTGCTTACAGCAACGTGCTATGTGTTATGAATGCCCGAATTGGGAATCTGTGTCAAAACTTTGTTAGGAATTATGTGATCCTTACTAGCTGGAAGTAAGGGAGATGGGGCATGAAGTTATTTCTTGGAGTTGGACACATACCAAGTTTAGCTCAGTTCTGGGCATCTTTGAAATACCTATACAAACTTGTTCCTACATAGTAACTTGCAACTTTGAATGAGAATGTGCTTGCTTACAGCAACGTGCTATATGTTCTGAATGCCCGAATTGGGAATCTGTGTCAAAACTTTGTTAGGAATTATGTGATCCGTACTAGCTGGAAGTAAGGGAGATGGAGCATGAAGTTATTTCTAGGAGTTGAACACATACCAAGTTTAGCTCAGTTCTGGGCATCTTTGAAATACCTATACAAACTTGTTCCTTCATAGTAACTTGCAACTTTGAATGAAAATGTGCTTGCTTACAGCAACGTGCTATATGTTCTGAATGCCCGAATTGGGAATCTGTGTCAAAACTTTGTTAGGAATTATATGATCCTTACTAGCTGGAAGTAAGGGAGATGGGGCATGAAGTTATTTCTAGGAGTTGGACACATACCAAGTTTAGCTCAGTTCTGTGCATCTTTGAAATACCTATACAAACTTGTTCCTACATAGTAACTTGCAACTTTGAATGAAAATGTTCTTGCTTACAGCAACGTGCTATATGTTCTGAATGCCCGAATTGGGAATCTGTGTCAAAACTTTGTTAGGAATTATGTGATCCTTACTAGCTGGAAGTAAGTGAGATGGGGCATGAAGTTATTTCTAGGAGTTGGACACATACCAAGTTTAGCTCAGTTCTGGGCATCTTTGAAATACCTATACAAACTTGTTCCTACATAGTAACTTGCAACTTTGAATGAAAATGTGCTTGCTTACAGCAACGTGCTATATGTTCTGAAAGCCCGAATTGGCAATCTGTGTCAAAACTTTGTTAGGAATTATGTGATCCTTACTAGCTGGAAGTAAGGGAGATGGGGCATGAAGTTACTTCTAGGAGTAGGACACATACCAAGTTTAGCTCAGTTCTGGGCATCTTTGAAATACCTATACAAACTTGTTCCTACATAGTAACTTGCAACTTTGAATGAGAATGTGCTTGCTTACAGCAACGTGCTATATGTTCTGAATGCCCGAATTGGGAATCTGTGTCAAAACTTTGTTAGGAATTATGTGATCCGTACTAGCTGGAAGTAAGGCAGATCGGGCATGAAGTTATTTCTTGGAGTTGGAGACATACCAAGTTTAGCTCAGTTCTGGGCATCTTTGAAATACCTATACAAACTTGTTCCTACATAGTAACTTGCATCTTTGAATGAGAATGTGCTTGCTTACAGCAACGTGCTATGTGTTCTGAATGCCCGAATTGGGAATCTGTGTCAAAACTTTGTTAGGAATTATGTGATCCTTACTAGCTGGAAGTAAGGGAGATGGGGCATGAAGTTATTTCTAGGAGTTGGACACATACCAAGTTTAGCTCAGTTCTGGGCATCTTTGAAATACCTATACAAACTTGTTCCTACATAGTAACTTGCATCTTTGAATGAGAATCTGCTTGCTTACAGCAACGTGCTATATGTTCTGAATGCCCGAATTGGGAATCTGTGTCAAAACTTTGTTAGGAATTATGTCATCCTTACTAGCTGGAAGTAAGGGAGATGGGGCATGAAGTTATTTCTAGGAGTTGGACACATACCAAGTTTAGCTCAGTTCTGGGCATCTTTGAAATACCTATACAAACTTGTTCCTACATAGTAACTTGCATCTTTGAATGAGAATGTGCTTGCTTACAGCAACGTGCTATATCTTCTGAATGCCCGAATTGGGAATCTGTGTCAAAACTTTGTTAGGAATTATGTGATCCTTACTAGCTGGAAGTAAGGGAGATGGGGCATGAAGTTATTTCTAGGAGTTGGACACATACCAAGTTTAGCTCAGTTCTGGGCATCTTTGAAATACCTATACAAACTTGTTCCTACATAGTAACTTGCAACTTTGAATGAGAATGTGCTTGCTTACAGCAACGTGCTATATGTTCTGAATGCCCGAATTAGGAATCTGTGTCAAAACTTTGTTAGGAATTATATGATCCTTACTAGCTGGAAGTAAGGGATATGGGGCATGAAGTTTTTTCTAGGAGTTGGACACATACCAAGTTTAGCTCAGTTCTGGGCATCTTTGAAATACCTATACAAACTTGTTCCTACATAGTAACTTGCAACTTTGAATGAAAATGTGCTTGCTTACAGCAACGTGCTATATGTTCTGAATGCCCGAATTGGGAATCTGTGTCAAAACTTTGTTAGGAATTATATGATCCTTACTAGCTGGAAGTAAGAGAGATGGGGCATGAAGTTATTTCTAGGAGTTGGACACATACCAAGTTTAGCTCAGTTCTGGGCATCTTTGAAATACCTATACAAACTTGTTCCTACATAGTAACTTGCAACTTTGAATGAGAATGTGCTTGCTTACAGCAACGTGCTATATGTTCTGAATGCCCGAATTGGCAATCTGTGTCAAAACTTTGTTAGGAATTATGTGATCCTTACTAGCTGGAAGTAAGGGAGATGGGGCATGAAGTTATTTCTAGGAGTTGGACACATACCAAGTTTAGCTCAGTTCTGGGCATCTTTGAAATACCTATACAAACTTGTTCCTACATAGTAACTTGCATCTTTGAATGAGAATGTGCTTGCTTACAGCAACGTGCTATGTGTTCTGAATGCCCGAATTGGGAATCTGTGTCAAAACTTTTTTAGGAATTATGTGATCCTTACTAGCTGGAAGTAAGGGAGATGGGGCATGAAGTTATTTCTAGGAGTTGGACACATACCAAGTTTAGCTCAGTTCTGGGCATCTTTGAAATACCTATACAAACTTGTTCCTACATAGTAACTTGCATCTTTGAATGAGAATGTGCTTGCTTACAGCAACGTGCTATGTGTTCTGAATGCCCGAATTGGGAATCTGTGTCAAAACTTTGTTAGGAATTATGTCATCCTTACTAGCTGGAAGTAAGGGAGATGGGGCATGAAGTTATTTCTAGGAGTTGGACACATACCAAGTTTAGCTCAGTTCTGGGCATCTTTGAAATACCTATACAAACTTGTTCCTACATAGTAACTTGCAACTTTGAATGAGAATGTGCTTGCTTACAGCAACGTGCTATATGTTCTGAATGCCAGAATTGGGAATCTGTGTCAAAACTTTGTTAGGAATTATGTGATCCTTACTAGCTGGAAGTAAGGGAGATGGAGCATGAAGTTATTTCTAGGAGTTGAACACATACCAAGTTTAGCTCAGTTCTGGGCATCTTTGAAATACCTATACAAACTTGTTCCTACATAGTAACTTGCAACTTTGAATGAGAATCTGCTTGCTTACAGCAACGTGCTATATGTTCTGAATGCCCGAATTGGCAATCTGTGTCAAAACTTTGTTAGGAATTATGTGATCCTTACTAGCTGGAAGTAAGGGAGATGGGGCATGAAGTTATTTCTAGGAGTTGGACACATACCAAGTTTAGCTCAGTTCTGGGCATCTTTGAAATACCTATACAAACTTGTTCCTACATAGTAACTTGCAACTTTGAATGAAAATGTGCTTGCTTACAGCAACGTGCTATATGTTCTGAATGCCCGAATTGGGAATCTGTGTCAAAACTTTGTTAGGAATTATGTGATCCTTACTAGCTGGAAGTAAGGGAGATGGGGCATGAAGTTATTTCTAGGAGATGGACACATACCAAGTTTAGCTCAGTTCTGGGCATCTTTGAAATACCTATACAAACTTGTTCCTACATAGTAACTTGCAACTTTGAATGAGAATCTGCTTGCTTGCAGCAACGTGCTATATGTTCTGAATGCCCGAATAGGGAATCTGTGTCAAAACTTTGTTAGGAATTATGTGATCCTTACTAGCTGGAAGTAAGGGAGATGGGGCATGAAGTTATTTCTAGGAGTTGGACACATACCAAGTTTAGCTCAGTTCTGGGCATGTTTGAAATACCTATACAAACTTGTTCCTACATAGTAACTTGCATCTTTGAATGAGAATGTGCTTGCTTACAGCAACGTGCTATATGTTCTGAATGCCCGAATTGGGAATCTGTGTCAAAACTTTGTTAGGAATTATGTGATCCTTACTAGCTGGAAGTAAGGGAGATGGGGCATGAAGTTATTTCTAGGAGTTGGACACATACCAAGTTTAGCTCAGTTCTGGGCATCTTTGAAATACCTATACAAACTTGTTCCTACATAGTAACTTGCAACTTTGAATGAAAATGTGCTTGCTTACAGCAACGTGCTATATGTTCTGAATGCCCGAATTGGGAATCTGTGTCAAAACTTTGTTAGGAATTATGTGATCCTTACTAGCTGGAAGTAAGGGAGATGGGGCATGAAGTTATTTCTAGGAGATGGACACATACCAAGTTTAGCTCACTTCTGGGCATCTTTGAAATACCTATACAAACTTGTTCCTACATAGTAACTTGCATCTTTGAATGAGAATGTGCTTGCTTACAGCAACGTGCTATGTGTTCTGAATGCCCGAATTGGGAATCTGTGTCAAAACTTTGTTAGGAATTATGTGATCCTTACTAGCTGGAAGTAAGGGAGATGGGGCATGAAGTTATTTCTAGGAGTTGGACACATACCAAGTTTAGCTCAGTTCTGGGCATCTTTGAAATACCTATACAAACTTGTTCCTACATAGTAACTTGCATCTTTGAATGAGAATCTGCTTGCTTACAGCAACGTGCTATATGTTCTGAATGCCCGAATTGGGAATCTGTGTCAAAACTTTGTTAGGAATTATGTCATCCTTACTAGCTGGAAGTAAGGCAGATGGGGCATGAAGTTATTTCTAGGAGTTGGACACATACCAAGTTTAGCTCAGTTCTGGGCATCTTTGAAATACCTATACAAACTTGTTCCTACATAGTAACTTGCATCTTTGAATGAGAATGTGCTTGCTTACAGCAACGTGCTATATCTTCTGAATGCCCGAATTGGGAATCTGTGTCAAAACTTTGTTAGGAATTATGTGATCCTTACTAGCTGGAAGTAAGGGAGATGGGGCATGAAGTTATTTCTAGGAGTTGGACACATACCAAGTTTAGCTCAGTTTTGGGCATCTTTGAAATACCTATACAAACTTGTTCCTACATAGTAACTTGCAACTTTGAATGAGAATGTGCTTGCTTACAGCAACGTGCTATATGTTCTGAATGCCCGAATTGGGAATCTGTGTCAAAACTTTGTTAGGAATTATATGATCCTTACTAGCTGGAAGTAAGGGAGATGGGGCATGAAGTTTTTTCTAGGAGTTGGACACATACCAAGTTTAGCTCAGTTCTGGGCATCTTTGAAATACCTATACAAACTTGTTCCTACATAGTAACTTGCAACTTTGAATGAAAATGTGCTTGCTTACAGCAACGTGCTATATGTTCTGAATGCCCGAATTGGGAATCTGTGTCAAAACTTTGTTAGGAATTATATGATCCTTACTAGCTGGAAGTAAGAGAGATGGGGCATGAAGTTATTTCTAGGAGTTGGACACATACCAAGTTTAGCTCAGTTCTGGGCATCTTTGAAATACCTATACAAACTTGTTCCTACATAGTAACTTGCAACTTTGAATGAGAATCTGCTTGCTTACAGCAACGTGCTATATGTTCTGAATGCCCGAATTGGCAATCTGTGTCAAAACTTTGTTAGGAATTATGTGATCCTTACTAGCTGGAAGTAAGGGAGATGGGGCATGAAGTTATTTCTAGGAGTTGGACACATACCAAGTTTAGCTCAGTTCTGGGCATCTTTGAAATACCTATACAAACTTGTTCCTACATAGTAACTTGCATCTTTGAATGAGAATGTGCTTGCTTACAGCAACGTGCTATATGTTCTGAATGCCCGAATTGGGAATCTGTGTCAAAACTTTGTTAGGAATTATGTGATCCTTACTAGCTGGAAGTAAGGGAGATGGGGCATGAAGTTATTTCTAGGAGTTGGACACATACCAAGTTTAGCTCAGTTCTGGGCATCTTTGAAATACCTATACAAACTTGTTCCTACATAGTAACTTGCAACTTTGAATGAGAATGTGCTTGCTTACAGCAACGTGCTATATGTTCTGAATGCCAGAATTGGGAATCTGTGTCAAAACTTTGTTAGGAATTATGTGATCCTTACTAGCTGGAAGTAAGGGAGATGGAGCATGAAGTTATTTCTAGGAGTTGGACACATACCAAGTTTAGCTCAGTTCTGGGCATCTTTGAAATACCTATACAAACTTGTTCCTACATAGTAACTTGCAACTTTGAATGAGAATCTGCTTGCTTACAGCAACGTGCTATATGTTCTGAATGCCCGAATTGGCAATCTGTGTCAAAACTTTGTTAGGAATTATGTGATCCTTACTAGCTGGAAGTAAGGGAGATGGGGCATGAAGTTATTTCTAGGAGTTGGACACATACCAAGTTTAGCTCAGTTCTGGGCATCTTTGAAATACCTATACAAACTTGTTCCTACATAGTAACTTGCAACTTTGAATGAAAATGTGCTTGCTTACAGCAACGTGCTATATGTTCTGAATGCCCGAATTGGGAATCTGTGTCAAAACTTTGTTAGGAATTATGTGATCCTTACTAGCTGGAAGTAAGGGAGATGGGGCATGAAGTTATTTCTAGGAGATGGACACATACCAAGTTTAGCTCAGTTCTGGGCATCTTTGAAATACCTATACAAACTTGTTCCTACATAGTAACTTGCAACTTTGAATGAGAATCTGCTTGCTTGCAGCAACGTGCTATATGTTCTGAATGCCCGAATAGGGAATCTGTGTCAAAACTTTGTTAGGAATTATGTGATCCTTACTAGCTGGAAGTAAGGGAGATGGAGCATGAAGTTATTTCTAGGAGTTGAACACATACCAAGTTTAGCTCAGTTCTGGGCATCTTTGAAATACCTATACAAACTTGTTCCTACATAGTAACTTGCATCTTTGAATGAGAATGTGCTTGCTTACAGCAACGTGCTATATGTTCTGAATGCCCGAATTGGGAATCTGTGTCAAAACTTTGTTAGGAATTATATGATCCTTACTAGCTGGAAGTAAGGGAGATGGGGCATGAAGTTATTTCTAGGAGTTGGACACATACCAAGTTTAGCTCAGTTCTGGGCATCTTTGAAATACCTATACAAACTTGTTCCTACATAGTAACTTGCAACTTTGAATGAGAATGTGCTTGCTTACAGCAACGTGCTATATGTTCTGAATGCCCGAATTGGGAATCTGTGTCAAAACTTTGTTAGGAATTATGTGATCCTTACTAGCTGGAAGTAAGGGAGATGGGGCATGAAGTTATTTCTAGGAGTTGGACACATACCAAGTTTAGCGCAGTTCTGGGCATCTTTGAAATACCTATACAAACTTGTTCCTACATAGTAACTTGCATCTTTGAATGAGAATGTGCTTGCTTACAGCAACGTGCTATATGTTCTGAATGCCCGAATTGGCAATCTGTGTCAAAACTTTGTTAGGAATTATGTGATCCTTACTAGCTGGAAGTAAGGGAGATGGGGCATGAAGTTATTTCTTGGAGTTGGACACATACCAAGTTTAGCTCAGTTCTGGGCATCTTTGAAATACCTATACAAACTTGTTCCTACATAGTAACTTGCAACTTTGAATGAGAATCTGCTTGCTTGCAGCAACGTGCTATATGTTCTGAATGCCCGAATAGGGAATCTGTGTCAAAACTTTGTTAGGAATTATGTGATCCTTACTAGCTGGAAGTAAGGGAGATGGAGCATGAAGTTATTTCTAGGAGTTGAACACATACCAAGTTTAGCTCAGTTCTGGGCATCTTTGAAATACCTATACAAACTTGTTCCTACATAGTAACTTGCAACTTTGAATGAAAATGTGCTTGCTTACAGCAACGTGCTATATGTTCTGAATGCCCGAATTGGGAATCTGTGTCAAAACTTTGTTAGGAATTATGTGATCCTTACTAGCTGGAAGTAAGGGAGATGGGGCATGAAGTTATTTCTAGGAGTTGGACACATACAAAGTTTAGCTCAGTTCTGGGCATCTTTGAAATACCTATACAAACTTGTTCCTACATAGTAACTTTCAACTTTGAATGAGAATGTGCTTGCTTACAGCAACGTGCTATATGTTCTGAATGCCCGAATTGGGAATCTGTGTCAAAACTTTGTTAGGAATTATGTGATCCTTACTAGCTGGAAGTAAGGGAGATGGGGCATGAAGTTATTTCTAGGAGATGGACACATACCAAGTTTAGCTCAGTTCTGGGCATCTTTGAAATACCTATACAAACTTGTTCCTACATAGTAACTTGCATCTTTGAATGAGAATGTGCTTGCTTACAGCAACGTGCTATATGTTCTGAATGCCCGAATTGGGAATCTGTGTCAAAACTTTGTTAGGAATTATGTGATCCTTACTAGCTGGAAGTAAGGGAGATGGGGCATGAAGTTATTTCTAGGAGTTGGACACATACCAAGTTTAGCTCAGTTCTGGGCATCTTTGAAATACCTATACAAACTTGTTCCTACATAGTAACTTGCATCTTTGAATGAGAATGTGCTTGCTTACAGCAACGTGCTATATGTTCTGAATGCCCTAATTGGGAATCAGTGTCAAAACTTTGTTAGGAATTATGTGATCCTTACTAGCTGGAAGTACGGGAGATGGGGCATGAAGTTATTTCTAGGAGTTGGACACATACCAAGTTTAGCTCAGTTCTGGGCATCTTTGAAATACCTATACAAACTTGTTCCTACATAGTAACTTGCATCTTTGAATGAGAATGTGCTTGCTTACAGCAACGTGCTATATGTTCTGAATGCCCGAATTGGGAATCTGTGTCAAAACTTTGTTAGGAATTATGTGATCCTTACTAGCTGGAAGTAAGGGAGATGGGGCATGAAGTTATTTCTTGGAGTTGGAGACATACCAAGTTTAGCTCAGTTCTGGGCATCTTTGAAATACCTATACAAACTTGTTCCTACATAGTAACTTGCAACTTTGAATGAGAATGTGCTTGCTTACAGCAACGTGCTATATGTTCTGAATGCCCGAATTGGCAATCTGTGTAAAAACTTTGTTAGGAATTATGTGATCCTTACTAGCTGGAAGTAAGGGAGATGGGGCATGAAGTTATTTCTAGGAGTTGGACACATACCAAGTTTAGCTCAGTTCTGGGCATCTTTGAAATACCTATACAAACTTGTTCCTACATAGTAACTTGCATCTTTGAATGAGAATGTGCTTGCTTACAGCAACGTGCTATGTGTTATGAATGCCCGAATTGGGAATCTGTGTCAAAACTTTGTTAGGAATTATGTGATCCTTACTAGCTGGAAGTAAGGGAGATGGGGCATGAAGTTATTTCTTGGAGTTGGACACATACCAAGTTTAGCTCAGTTCTGGGCATCTTTGAAATACCTATACAAACTTGTTCCTACATAGTAACTTGCAACTTTGAATGAGAATGTGCTTGCTTACAGCAACGTGCTATATGTTCTGAATGCCCGAATTGGGAATCTGTGTCAAAACTTTGTTAGGAATTATGTGATC
This sequence comes from Diceros bicornis minor, assembly GCF_020826845.1. Classification (NCBI taxonomy): domain Eukaryota; kingdom Metazoa; phylum Chordata; class Mammalia; order Perissodactyla; family Rhinocerotidae; genus Diceros; species Diceros bicornis. The sequence goes on from NC_080749.1 coordinate 286,846, forward strand.
CGTACTAGCTGGAAGTAAGGGAGATGGAGCATGAAGTTATTTCTAGGAGTTGAACACATACCAAGTTTAGCTCAGTTCTGGGCATCTTTGAAATACCTATACAAACTTGTTCCTTCATAGTAACTTGCAACTTTGAATGAAAATGTGCTTGCTTACAGCAACGTGCTATATGTTCTGAATGCCCGAATTGGGAATCTGTGTCAAAACTTTGTTAGGAATTATATGATCCTTACTAGCTGGAAGTAAGGGAGATGGGGCATGAAGTTATTTCTAGGAGTTGGACACATACCAAGTTTAGCTCAGTTCTGTGCATCTTTGAAATACCTATACAAACTTGTTCCTACATAGTAACTTGCAACTTTGAATGAAAATGTTCTTGCTTACAGCAACGTGCTATATGTTCTGAATGCCCGAATTGGGAATCTGTGTCAAAACTTTGTTAGGAATTATGTGATCCTTACTAGCTGGAAGTAAGTGAGATGGGGCATGAAGTTATTTCTAGGAGTTGGACACATACCAAGTTTAGCTCAGTTCTGGGCATCTTTGAAATACCTATACAAACTTGTTCCTACATAGTAACTTGCAACTTTGAATGAAAATGTGCTTGCTTACAGCAACGTGCTATATGTTCTGAAAGCCCGAATTGGCAATCTGTGTCAAAACTTTGTTAGGAATTATGTGATCCTTACTAGCTGGAAGTAAGGGAGATGGGGCATGAAGTTACTTCTAGGAGTAGGACACATACCAAGTTTAGCTCAGTTCTGGGCATCTTTGAAATACCTATACAAACTTGTTCCTACATAGTAACTTGCAACTTTGAATGAGAATGTGCTTGCTTACAGCAACGTGCTATATGTTCTGAATGCCCGAATTGGGAATCTGTGTCAAAACTTTGTTAGGAATTATGTGATCCGTACTAGCTGGAAGTAAGGCAGATCGGGCATGAAGTTATTTCTTGGAGTTGGAGACATACCAAGTTTAGCTCAGTTCTGGGCATCTTTGAAATACCTATACAAACTTGTTCCTACCTAGTAACTTGCATCTTTGAATGCGAATGTGCTTGCTTACAGCAACGTGCTATATGTTCTGAATGCCCGAATTGGGAATCTGTGTCAAAACTTTGTTAGGAATTATGTGATCCTTACTAGCTGGAAGTAAGGGAGATGGGGCATGAAGTTATTTCTAGGAGTTGGACACATACCAAGTTTAGCGCAGTTCTGGGCATCTTTGAAATACCTATACAAACTTGTTCCTACATAGTAACTTGCATCTTTGAATGAGAATGTGCTTGCTTACAGCAACGTGCTATATGTTCTGAATGCCCGAATTGGCAATCTGTGTCAAAACTTTGTTAGGAATTATGTGATCCTTACTAGCTGGAAGTAAGGGAGATGGGGCATGAAGTTATTTCTTGGAGTTGGACACATACCAAGTTTAGCTCAGTTCTGGGCATCTTTGAAATACCTATACAAACTTGTTCCTACATAGTAACTTGCAACTTTGAATGAGAATCTGCTTGCTTGCAGCAACGTGCTATATGTTCTGAATGCCCGAATAGGGAATCTGTGTCAAAACTTTGTTAGGAATTATGTGATCCTTACTAGCTGGAAGTAAGGGAGATGGAGCATGAAGTTATTTCTAGGAGTTGAACACATACCAAGTTTAGCTCAGTTCTGGGCATCTTTGAAATACCTATACAAACTTGTTCCTACATAGTAACTTGCAACTTTGAATGAAAATGTGCTTGCTTACAGCAACGTGCTATATGTTCTGAATGCCCGAATTGGGAATCTGTGTCAAAACTTTGTTAGGAATTATGTGATCCTTACTAGCTGGAAGTAAGGGAGATGGGGCATGAAGTTATTTCTAGGAGTTGGACACATACAAAGTTTAGCTCAGTTCTGGGCATCTTTGAAATACCTATACAAACTTGTTCCTACATAGTAACTTTCAACTTTGAATGAGAATGTGCTTGCTTACAGCAACGTGCTATATGTTCTGAATGCCCGAATTGGGAATCTGTGTCAAAACTTTGTTAGGAATTATGTGATCCTTACTAGCTGGAAGTAAGGGAGATGGGGCATGAAGTTATTTCTAGGAGATGGACACATACCAAGTTTAGCTCAGTTCTGGGCATCTTTGAAATACCTATACAAACTTGTTCCTACATAGTAACTTGCATCTTTGAATGAGAATGTGCTTGCTTACAGCAACGTGCTATATGTTCTGAATGCCCGAATTGGGAATCTGTGTCAAAACTTTGTTAGGAATTATGTGATCCTTACTAGCTGGAAGTAAGGGAGATGGGGCATGAAGTTATTTCTAGGAGTTGGACACATACCAAGTTTAGCTCAGTTCTGGGCATCTTTGAAATACCTATACAAACTTGTTCCTACATAGTAACTTGCATCTTTGAATGAGAATGTGCTTGCTTACAGCAACGTGCTATGTGTTATGAATGCCCGAATTGGGAATCTGTGTCAAAACTTTGTTAGGAATTATGTGATCCTTACTAGCTGGAAGTAAGGGAGATGGGGCATGAAGTTATTTCTTGGAGTTGGACACATACCAAGTTTAGCTCAGTTCTGGGCATCTTTGAAATACCTATACAAACTTGTTCCTACATAGTAACTTGCAACTTTGAATGAGAATGTGCTTGCTTACAGCAACGTGCTATATGTTCTGAATGCCCGAATTGGGAATCTGTGTCAAAACTTTGTTAGGAATTATGTGATCCGTACTAGCTGGAAGTAAGGGAGATGGAGCATGAAGTTATTTCTAGGAGTTGAACACATACCAAGTTTAGCTCAGTTCTGGGCATCTTTGAAATACCTATACAAACTTGTTCCTTCATAGTAACTTGCAACTTTGAATGAAAATGTGCTTGCTTACAGCAACGTGCTATATGTTCTGAATGCCCGAATTGGGAATCTGTGTCAAAACTTTGTTAGGAATTATATGATCCTTACTAGCTGGAAGTAAGGGAGATGGGGCATGAAGTTATTTCTAGGAGTTGGACACATACCAAGTTTAGCTCAGTTCTGTGCATCTTTGAAATACCTATACAAACTTGTTCCTACATAGTAACTTGCAACTTTGAATGAAAATGTTCTTGCTTACAGCAACGTGCTATATGTTCTGAATGCCCGAATTGGGAATCTGTGTCAAAACTTTGTTAGGAATTATGTGATCCTTACTAGCTGGAAGTAAGTGAGATGGGGCATGAAGTTATTTCTAGGAGTTGGACACATACCAAGTTTAGCTCAGTTCTGGGCATCTTTGAAATACCTATACAAACTTGTTCCTACATAGTAACTTGCAACTTTGAATGAAAATGTGCTTGCTTACAGCAACGTGCTATATGTTCTGAAAGCCCGAATTGGCAATCTGTGTCAAAACTTTGTTAGGAATTATGTGATCCTTACTAGCTGGAAGTAAGGGAGATGGGGCATGAAGTTACTTCTAGGAGTAGGACACATACCAAGTTTAGCTCAGTTCTGGGCATCTTTGAAATACCTATACAAACTTGTTCCTACATAGTAACTTGCAACTTTGAATGAGAATGTGCTTGCTTACAGCAACGTGCTATATGTTCTGAATGCCCGAATTGGGAATCTGTGTCAAAACTTTGTTAGGAATTATGTGATCCGTACTAGCTGGAAGTAAGGCAGATCGGGCATGAAGTTATTTCTTGGAGTTGGAGACATACCAAGTTTAGCTCAGTTCTGGGCATCTTTGAAATACCTATACAAACTTGTTCCTACCTAGTAACTTGCATCTTTGAATGCGAATGTGCTTGCTTACAGCAACGTGCTATATGTTCTGAATGCCCGAATTGGGAATCTGTGTCAAAACTTTGTTAGGAATTATGTGATCCTTACTAGCTGGAAGTAAGGGAGATGGGGCATGAAGTTATTTCTAGGAGTTGGACACATACCAAGTTTAGCGCAGTTCTGGGCATCTTTGAAATACCTATACAAACTTGTTCCTACATAGTAACTTGCATCTTTGAATGAGAATGTGCTTGCTTACAGCAACGTGCTATATGTTCTGAATGCCCGAATTGGCAATCTGTGTCAAAACTTTGTTAGGAATTATGTGATCCTTACTAGCTGGAAGTAAGGGAGATGGGGCATGAAGTTATTTCTTGGAGTTGGACACATACCAAGTTTAGCTCAGTTCTGGGCATCTTTGAAATACCTATACAAACTTGTTCCTACATAGTAACTTGCAACTTTGAATGAGAATCTGCTTGCTTGCAGCAACGTGCTATATGTTCTGAATGCCCGAATAGGGAATCTGTGTCAAAACTTTGTTAGGAATTATGTGATCCTTACTAGCTGGAAGTAAGGGAGATGGAGCATGAAGTTATTTCTAGGAGTTGAACACATACCAAGTTTAGCTCAGTTCTGGGCATCTTTGAAATACCTATACAAACTTGTTCCTACATAGTAACTTGCAACTTTGAATGAAAATGTGCTTGCTTACAGCAACGTGCTATATGTTCTGAATGCCCGAATTGGGAATCTGTGTCAAAACTTTGTTAGGAATTATGTGATCCTTACTAGCTGGAAGTAAGGGAGATGGGGCATGAAGTTATTTCTAGGAGTTGGACACATACAAAGTTTAGCTCAGTTCTGGGCATCTTTGAAATACCTATACAAACTTGTTCCTACATAGTAACTTTCAACTTTGAATGAGAATGTGCTTGCTTACAGCAACGTGCTATATGTTCTGAATGCCCGAATTGGGAATCTGTGTCAAAACTTTGTTAGGAATTATGTGATCCTTACTAGCTGGAAGTAAGGGAGATGGGGCATGAAGTTATTTCTAGGAGATGGACACATACCAAGTTTAGCTCAGTTCTGGGCATCTTTGAAATACCTATACAAACTTGTTCCTACATAGTAACTTGCATCTTTGAATGAGAATGTGCTTGCTTACAGCAACGTGCTATATGTTCTGAATGCCCGAATTGGGAATCTGTGTCAAAACTTTGTTAGGAATTATGTGATCCTTACTAGCTGGAAGTAAGGGAGATGGGGCATGAAGTTATTTCTAGGAGTTGGACACATACCAAGTTTAGCTCAGTTCTGGGCATCTTTGAAATACCTATACAAACTTGTTCCTACATAGTAACTTGCATCTTTGAATGAGAATGTGCTTGCTTACAGCAACGTGCTATATGTTCTGAATGCCCGAATTGGGAATCAGTGTCAAAACTTTGTTAGGAATTATGTGATCCTTACTAGCTGGAAGTACGGGAGATGGGGCATGAAGTTATTTCTAGGAGTTGGACACATACCAAGTTTAGCTCAGTTCTGGGCATCTTTGAAATACCTATACAAACTTGTTCCTACATAGTAACTTGCATCTTTGAATGCGAATGTGCTTGCTTACAGCAACGTGCTATATGTTCTGAATGCCCGAATTGGGAATCTGTGTCAAAACTTTGTTAGGAATTATGTGATCCTTACTAGCTGGAAGTAAGGGAGATGGGGCATGAAGTTATTTCTTGGAGTTGGAGACATACCAAGTTTAGCTCAGTTCTGGGCATCTTTGAAATACCTATACAAACTTGTTCCTACATAGTAACTTGCAACTTTGAATGAGAATGTGCTTGCTTACAGCAACGTGCTATATGTTCTGAATGCCCGAATTGGCAATCTGTGTAAAAACTTTGTTAGGAATTATGTGATCCTTACTAGCTGGAAGTAAGGGAGATGGGGCATGAAGTTATTTCTAGGAGTTGGACACATACCAAGTTTAGCTCAGTTCTGGGCATCTTTGAAATACCTATACAAACTTGTTCCTACATAGTAACTTGCATCTTTGAATGAGAATGTGCTTGCTTACAGCAACGTGCTATGTGTTATGAATGCCCGAATTGGGAATCTGTGTCAAAACTTTGTTAGGAATTATGTGATCCTTACTAGCTGGAAGTAAGGGAGATGGGGCATGAAGTTATTTCTTGGAGTTGGACACATACCAAGTTTAGCTCAGTTCTGGGCATCTTTGAAATACCTATACAAACTTGTTCCTACATAGTAACTTGCAACTTTGAATGAGAATGTGCTTGCTTACAGCAACGTGCTATATGTTCTGAATGCCCGAATTGGGAATCTGTGTCAAAACTTTGTTAGGAATTATGTGATCCGTACTAGCTGGAAGTAAGGGAGATGGAGCATGAAGTTATTTCTAGGAGTTGAACACATACCAAGTTTAGCTCAGTTCTGGGCATCTTTGAAATACCTATACAAACTTGTTCCTTCATAGTAACTTGCAACTTTGAATGAAAATGTGCTTGCTTACAGCAACGTGCTATATGTTCTGAATGCCCGAATTGGGAATCTGTGTCAAAACTTTGTTAGGAATTATATGATCCTTACTAGCTGGAAGTAAGGGAGATGGGGCATGAAGTTATTTCTAGGAGTTGGACACATACCAAGTTTAGCTCAGTTCTGTGCATCTTTGAAATACCTATACAAACTTGTTCCTACATAGTAACTTGCAACTTTGAATGAAAATGTTCTTGCTTACAGCAACGTGCTATATGTTCTGAATGCCCGAATTGGGAATCTGTGTCAAAACTTTGTTAGGAATTATGTGATCCTTACTAGCTGGAAGTAAGTGAGATGGGGCATGAAGTTATTTCTAGGAGTTGGACACATACCAAGTTTAGCTCAGTTCTGGGCATCTTTGAAATACCTATACAAACTTGTTCCTACATAGTAACTTGCAACTTTGAATGAAAATGTGCTTGCTTACAGCAACGTGCTATATGTTCTGAAAGCCCGAATTGGCAATCTGTGTCAAAACTTTGTTAGGAATTATGTGATCCTTACTAGCTGGAAGTAAGGGAGATGGGGCATGAAGTTACTTCTAGGAGTAGGACACATACCAAGTTTAGCTCAGTTCTGGGCATCTTTGAAATACCTATACAAACTTGTTCCTACATAGTAACTTGCATCTTTGAATGAGAATGTGCTTGCTTACAGCAACGTGCTATATGTTCTGAATGCCCGAATTGGGAATCTGTGTCAAAACTTTGTTAGGAATTATGTGATCCGTACTAGCTGGAAGTAAGGCAGATCGGGCATGAAGTTATTTCTTGGAGTTGGAGACATACCAAGTTTAGCTCAGTTCTGGGCATCTTTGAAATACCTATACAAACTTGTTCCTACATAGTAACTTGCATCTTTGAATGAGAATGTGCTTGCTTACAGCAACGTGCTATATGTTCTGAATTCCCGAATTGGCAATCTGTCAAAACTTTATTAGGAATTATGTGATCCTTACTAGCTGGAAGTAAGGGAGATGGGGCATGAAGTTATTTCTAGGAGTTGGACACATACCAAGTATAGCTCAGTTCTGGGCATCTTTGAAATACCTATACAAACTTGTTCCTACATAGTAACTTGCATCTTTGAATGAGAATCTGCTTGCTTACAGCAACGTGCTATATGTTCTGAATGCCCGAATTGGGAATCTGTGTCAAAACTTTGTTAGGAATTATGTGATCCTTACTAGATGGAAGTAAGAGAGATGGGGCATGAAGTTATTTCTAGGAGTTGGACACATACCAAGTTTAGCTCAGTTCTGGGCATCTTTGAAATACCTATACAAACTTGTTCCTACATAGTAACTTGCAACTTTGAATGAAAATGTGCTTGCTTACAGCAACGTGCTATATGTTCTGAATGCCCGAATAGGGAATCTGTGTCAAAACTTTGTTAGGAATTATGTGATCCTTACTAGCTGGAAGTAAGGGAGATGGGGCATGAAGTTATTTCTAGGAGTTGGACACATACCAAGTTTAGCTCAGTTCTGGGCATCTTTGAAATACCTATACAAACTTGTTCCTACATAGTAACTTGCATCTTTGAATGAGAATCAGCTTGCTTACAGCAACGTGCTATATGTTCTGAATGCCCGAATTGGGAATATGTGTCAAAACTTTGTTAGGAATTATGTGATCCTTACTAGCTGGAAGTAAGGGAGATGGGGCATGAAGTTATTTCTTGGAGTTGGACACATACCAAGTTTAGCTCAGTTCTGGGCATCTTTGAAATACCTATACAAACTTGTTCCTACATAGTAACTTGCAACTTTGAATGAGAATGTGCTTGCTTACAGCAACGTGCTATATGTTCTGAATGCCCGAATTGGGAATCTGTGTCAAAACTTTGTTAGGAATTATGTGATCCTTACTAGCTGGAAGTAAGGGAGATGGGGCATGAAGTTATTTCTAGGAGTTGGACACATACCAAGTTTAGCTCATTTCTGGGCATCTTTGAAATACCTATACAAACTTGTTCCTACATAGTAACTTGCAACTTTGAATGAGAATGTGCTTGCTTACAGCAACGTGCTATGTGTTCTGAATGCCCAAATTGGGAATCTGTGTCAAAACTTTGTTAGGAATTATGTGATCCTTACTAGCTGGAAGTAAGGGAGATGGGGCATGAAGTTATTTCTAGGAGTTGGACACATACCAAGTTTAGCTCAGTTCTGGGCATCTTTGAAATACCTATACAAACTTGTTCCTACATAGTAACTTGCAACTTTGAATGAGAATGTGCTTGCTTACAGCAACGTGCTATGTGTTCTGAATGCCCGAATTGGCAATCTGTGTCAAAACTTTGTTAGGAATTATGTGATCCTTACTAGCTGGAAGTAAGGGAGATGGGGCATGAAGTTATTTCTAGGAGTTGGACACATACCAAGTTTAGCTCAGTTCTGGGCATCTTTGAAATACCTATACAAACTTGTTCCTACATAGTAACTTGCATCTTTGAATGAGAATCTGCTTGCTTACAGCAACGTGCTATATGTTCTGAATGCCCGAATTGGCAATCTGTGTCAAAACTTTGTTAGGAATTATGTGATCCTTGCTAGCTGGAAGTAAGGGAGATGGGGCATGAAGTTATTTCTAGGAGTTGGACACATACCAAGTTTAGCTCAGTTCTGGGCATCTTTGAAATACCTATACAAACTTGTTCCTACATAGTAACTTGCATCTTTGAATGAGAATCTGCTTGCTTACAGCAACGTGCTATATGTTCTGAATGCCCGAATTGGGAATCTGTGTCAAATCTTTGTTAGGAATTATGTGATCCTTACTAGCTGGAAGTAAGGGAGATGGGGCATGAAGTTATTTCTAGGAGTTGGACACATACCAAGTTTAGCTCAGTTCTGGGCATCTTTGAAATACCTATACAAACTTGTTCCTACATAGTAACTTGCATCTTTGAATGAGAATCTGCTTGCTTACAGCAACGTGCTATATGTTCTGAATGCCCGAATTGGAAATCTGTGTCAAAACTTTGTTAGGAATTATGTCATCCTTACTAGCTGGAAGTAAGGCAGATGGGGCATGAAGTTATTTCTGGGAGTTCGACACATACCAAGTTTAGCTCAGTTCTGGGCATCTTTGAAATACCTATACAAACTTGTTCCTACATAGTAACTTGCATCTTTGAATGAGAATCTGCTTGCTTACAGCAGTGTGCTATATGTTCTGAATGCCCGAATTGGGAATCTGTGTCAAAACTTTGTTAGGAATTATGTGATCCTTACTAGCTGGAAGTAAGGCAGATGGGGCATGAAGTTATTTCTAGGAGTTGGACACATACCAAATTTAGCTCAGTTCTGGGCATCTTTGAAATACCTATACAAACTTGTTCCTACATAGTAACTTGCAACTTTGAATGAGAATGTGCTTGCCTACAGCAACGTGCTATATGTTCTGAATGCCCGAATTGGGAATCTGTGTCAAAACTTTGTTAGGAATTATGTGATCCTTACTAGCTGGAAGTAAGGCAGATGGGCCATGAAGTTATTTCTAGGAGTTGGACACATACCAAGTTTAGCTCAGTTCTGGGCATCTTTGAAATACCTATACAAACTTGTTCCTACATAGTAACTTGCAACTTTGAATGAGAATGAGCTTGCTTACAGCAACGTGCTATATGTTCTGAATGCCCGAATTGGGAATCTGTGTCAAATCTTTGTTAGGAATTATGTGATCCTTACTAGCTGGAAGTAAGGGAGATGGAGCATGAAGTTACTTCTAGGAGTTGGACACATACCAAGTTTAGCTCAGTTCTGGGCATCTTTGAAATACCTATACAAACTTGTTCCTACATAGTAATTTGCAACTTTGAATGAAAATGTGCTTGCTTACAGCAACGTGCTATATGTTCTGAATGCCCGAATTGGGAATCTGTGTCAAATCTTTGTTAGGAATTATGTGATCCTTACTAGCTGGAAGTAAGGGAGATGGGGCATGAAGTTACTTCTAGGAGTTGGACACATACCAAGTTTAGCTCAGTTCTGGGCATCTTTGAAATACCTATACAAACTTGTTCCTACATAGTAACTTGCATCTTTGAATGAGAATGTGCTTGCTTACAGCAACGTGCTATATGTTCTGAATGCCCGAATTGGGAATCTGTGTCAAACCTTTGTTAGGAATTATGTGATCCGTACTAGCTGGAAGTAAGGGAGATGGGCATCTTTGAAATACCTATACAAACTTGTTCCTACATAGTAACTTGCATCTTTGAATGAGAATGTGCTTGCTTACAGCAACGTGCTATATGTTCTGAATGCCCGAATTGGAAATCTGTGTCAAAACTTTGTTAGGAATTATGTCATCCTTACTAGCTGGAAGTAAGGCAGATGGGGCATGAAGTTATTTCTGGGAGTTCGACACATACCAAGTTTAGCTCAGTTCTGGGCATCTTTGAAATACCTATACAAACTTGTTCCTACATAGTAACTTGCATCTTTGAATGAGAATCTGCTTGCTTACAGCAGTGTGCTATATGTTCTGAATGCCCGAATTGGGAATCTGTGTCAAAACTTTGTTAGGAATTATGTGATCCTTACTAGCTGGAAGTAAGGCAGATGGGGCATGAAGTTATTTCTAGGAGTTGGACACATACCAAATTTAGCTCAGTTCTGGGCATCTTTGAAATACCTATACAAACTTGTTCCTACATAGTAACTTGCAACTTTGAATGAGAATGTGCTTGCCTACAGCAACGTGCTATATGTTCTGAATGCCCGAATTGGGAATCTGTGTCAAAACTTTGTTAGGAATTATGTGATCCTTACTAGCTGGAAGTAAGGCAGATGGGCCATGAAGTTATTTCTAGGAGTTGGACACATACCAAGTTTAGCTCAGTTCTGGGCATCTTTGAAATACCTATACAAACTTGTTCCTACATAGTAACTTGCATCTTTGAATGAGAATCTGCTTGCTTACAGCAACGTGCTATATGTTCTGAATGCCCGAATTGGCAATCTGTGTCAAAACTTTGTTAGGAATTATGTGATCCTTACTAGCTGGAAGTAAGGGAGATGGGGCATGAAGTTATTTCTAGGAGTTGGACACATACCAAGTTTAGCTCAGTTCTGGGCATCTTTGAAATACCTATACAAACTTGTTCCTACATAGTAACTTGCAACTTTGAATGAGAATGTGCTTGCTTACAGCAACGTGCTATATGTTCTGAATGCCCGAATTGGGAATCTGTGTCAAAACTTTGTTAGGAATTATGTGATCCTTACTAGCTGGAAGTAAGGGAGATGGGGCATGAAGTTATTTCTAGGAGTTGGACACATACCAAGTTTAGCTCAGTTCTGGGCATCTTTGAAATACCTATACAAACTTGTTCCTACATAGTAACTTGCATCTTTGAATGAGAATGTGCTTGCTTACAGCAACGTGCTATATGTTCTGAATGCCCGAATTGGCAATCTGTGTCAAAACTTTGTTAGGAATTATGTGATCCTTACTAGCTGGAAGTAAGGGAGATGGGGCATGAAGTTATTTCTAGGAGTTGGACACATACCAAGTTTAGCTCAGTTCTGGGCATCTTTGAAATACCTATACAAACTTGTTCCTACATAGTAACTTGCATCTTTGAATGAGAATCTGCTTGCTTACAGCAACGTGCTATATGTTCTGAATGCCCGAATTGGCAATCTGTGTCAAAACTTTGTTAGGAATTATGTGATCCTTACTAGCTGGAAGTAAGGGAGATGGGGCATGAAGTTATTTCTAGGAGTTGGACACATACCAAGTTTAGCTCAGTTCTGGGCATCTTTGAAATACCTATACAAACTTGTTCCTACATAGTAACTTGCAACTTTGAATGAGAATGTGCTTGCTTGCAGCAACGTGCTATATGTTCTGAATGCCCGAATTGGGAATCTGTGTCAAAACTTTGTTAGGAATTATGTGATCCTTACTAGCTGGAAGTAAGGGAGATGGGGCATGAAGTTATTTCTAGGAGTTGGACACATACCATGTTTAGCTCAGTTCTGGGCATCTTTGAAATACCTATACAAACTTGTTCCTACATAGTAACTTGCATCTTTAATGAGAATCTTCTTGCTTACAGCAACGTGCTATATGTTCTGAATGCCCGAATTGGGAATCTGTGTCAAAACTTTGTTATGAATTATGTGATCCTTACTAGCTGGAAGTAAGGGAGATGGGGCATGAAGTTGTTTCTAGGAGTTGGACACATACCAAGTTTAGCTCAGTTCTGGGCATCTTTGAAATACCTATACAAACTTGTTCCTACATAGTAACTTGCAACTTTGAATGAGAATGTGCTTGCTTGCAGCAACGTGCTATATGTTCTGAATGCCCGATTTGGGAATCTGTGTCAAAACTTTGTTAGGAATTATGTGATCCTTACTAGCTGGAAGTAAGGGAGATGGAGCATGAAGTTATTTCTAGGAGTTGGACACATACCAAGTTTAGCTCAGTTCTGGGCATCTTTGAAATACCTATACAAACTTGTTCCTACATAGTAACTTGCATCTTTGAATGAGAATGTGCTTGCTTACAGCAACGGGCTATATGTTCTGAATGCCCGAATAGGGAATCTGTGTCAAAACTTTGTTAGGAATTATGTGATCCTTACTAGCTGGAAGTAAGGGAGATGGGGCATGAAGTTATTTCTAGGAGATGGACACATACCAAGTTTAGCTCAGTTCTGGGCATCTTTGAAATACCTATACAAACATGTTCCTACATAGTAACTTGCATCTTTGAATGAGAATCTGCTTGCTTACAGCAACGTGCTATATGTTCTGAATGCCCGAATTGGGAATCTGTGTTCAAATCTTTGTTAGGAATTATGTGATCCTTACTAGCTGGAAGTAAGGGAGATGGGGCATGAAGTTATTTCTAGGAGTTGGACACATACCAAGTTTAGCTCAGTTCTGGGCATCTTTGAAATACCTATACAAACTTGTTCCTACATAGTAACTTGCAACTTTGAATGAGAATGTGCTTGCTTACAGCAACGTGCTATATGTTCTGAATGCCCGAATTGGGAATCTGTGTCAAAACTTTGTTAGGAATTATGTCATCCTTACTAGCTGGAAGTAAGGCAGATGGGGCATGAAGTTATTTCTGGGAGTTCGACACATACCAAGTTTAGCTCAGTTCTGGGCATCTTTGAAATACCTATACAAACTTGTTCCTACATAGTAACTTGCATCTTTGAATGAGAATCTGCTTGCTTACAGCAGTGTGCTATATGTTCTGAATGCCCGAATTGGGAATCTGTGTCAAAACTTTGTTAGGAATTATGTGATCCTTACTAGCTGGAAGTAAGGCAGATGGGGCATGAAGTTATTTCTAGGAGTTGGACACATACCAAATTTAGCTCAGTTCTGGGCATCTTTGAAATACCTATACAAACTTGTTCCTACATAGTAACTTGCAACTTTGAATGAGAATGTGCTTGCCTACAGCAACGTGCTATATGTTCTGAATCCCCGAATTGGGAATCTGTGTCAAAACTTTGTTAGGAATTATGTGATCCTTACTAGCTGGAAGTAAGGCAGATGGGGCATGAAGTTATTTCTAGGAGTTGGACACATACCAAGTTTAGCTCAGTTCTGGGCATCTTTGAAATACCTATACAAACTTGTTCCTACATAGTAACTTGCATCTTTGAATGAGAATCTGCTTGCTTACAGCAACGTGCTATATGTTCTGAATGCCCGAATTGGCAATCTGTGTCAAAACTTTGTTAGGAATTATGTGATCCTTACTAGCTGGAAGTAAGGGAGATGGGGCATGAAGTTATTTCTAGGAGTTGGACACATACCAAGTTTAGCTCAGTTCTGGGCATCTTTGAAATACCTATACAAACTTGTTCCTACATAGTAACTTGCAACTTTGAATGAGAATGTGCTTGCTTACAGCAACGTGCTATATGTTCTGAATGCCCGAATTGGGAATCTGTGTCAAAACTTTGTTAGGAATTATGTGATCCTTACTAGCTGGAAGTAAGGGAGATGGGGCATGAAGTTATTTCTAGGAGTTGGACACATACCAAGTTTAGCTCAGTTCTGGGCATCTTTGAAATACCTATACAAACTTGTTCCTACATAGTAACTTGCAACTTTGAATGAGAATGTGCTTGCTTGCAGCAACGTGCTATATGTTCTGAATGCCCGAATTGGGAATCTGTGTCAAAACTTTGTTAGGAATTATGTGATCCTTACTAGCTGGAAGTAAGGGAGATGGGGCATGAAGTTATTTCTAGGAGTTGGACACATACCAAGTTTAGCTCAGTTCTGGGCATCTTTGAAATACCTATACAAACTTGTTCCTACATAGTAACTTGCATCTTTAATGAGAATCTGCTTGCTTACAGCAACGTGCTATATGTTCTGAATGCCCGAATTGGGAATCTGTGTCAAAACTTTGTTAGGAATTATGTGATCCTTACTAGCTGGAAGTAAGGGAGATGGGGCATGAAGTTATTTCTAGGAGTTGGACACATACCAAGTTTAGCTCAGTTCTGGGCATCTTTGAAATACCTATACAAACTTGTTCCTACATAGTAACTTGCAACTTTGAATGAGAATGTGCTTGCTTGCAGGAACGTGCTATATGTTCTGAATGCCCGAATTGGGAATCTGTGTCAAAACTTTGTTAGGAATTATGTGATCCTTACTAGCTGGAAGTAAGGGAGATGGGGCATGATGTTATTTCTTGGAGTTGGAGACATACCAAGTTTAGCTCAGTTCTGGGCATCTTTGAAATACCTATACAAACTTGTTCCTACATAGTAACTTGCATCTTTGAATGAGAATGTGCTTGCTTGCAGCAACGTGCTATATGTTCTGAATGCCCGAATTGGCAATCTGTGTCAAAACTTTGTTAGGAATTATGTGATCCTTACTAGCTGGAAGTAAGGGAGATGGGGCATGAAGTTATTTCTAGGAGTTGGACACATACCAAGTTTAGCTCAGTTCTGGGCATCTTTGAAATACCTATACAAACTTGTTCCTACATAGTAACTTGCAACTTTGAATGAGAATGTGCTTGCCTACAGCAACGTGCTATATGTTCTGAATGCCCGAATTGGGAATCTGTGTCAAAACTTTGTTAGGAATTATGTGATCCTTACTAGCTGGAAGTAAGGGAGATGGGGCATGAAGTTATTTCTAGGAGTTGGACACATACCAAGTTTAGCTCAGTTCTGGGCATCTTTGAAATACCTATACAAACTTGTTCCTACATAGTAACTTGCAACTTTGAATGAGAATGTGCTTGCCTACAGCAACGTGCTATATGTTCTGAATGCCCGAATTGGGAATCTGTGTCAAAACTTTGTTAGGAATTATGTGATCCTTACTAGCTGGAAGTAAGGGAGATGGGGCATGAAGTTATTTCTAGGAGTTGGACACATACCAAGTTTAGCTCAGTTCTGGGCATCTTTGAAATACCTATACAAACTTGTTCCTACATAGTAACTTGCAACTTTGAATGAGAATGTGCTTGCTTACAGCAACGTGCTATATGTTCTGAATGCCCGAATTGGGAATGTGTGTCAAAACTTTGTTAGGAATTATGTGATCCTTACTAGCTGGAAGTAAGGGAGATGGGGCATGAAGTTATTTCTTGGAGTTGGAGACATACCAAGTTTAGCTCAGTTCTGGGCATCTTTGAAATACCTATACAAACTTGTTCCTACCTAGTAACTTGCATCTTTGAATGAGAATGTGCTTGCTTACAGCAACGTGCTATATGTTCTGAATGCCCGAATTGGCAATCTGTGTCAAAACTTTGTTAGGAATTATGTGATCCTTACTAGCTGGAAGTAAGGGAGATGGGGCATGAAGTTATTTCTAGGAGTTGGACACATACCAAGTTTAGCTCAGTTCTGGGCATCTTTGAAATACCTATACAAACTTGTTCCTACATAGTAACTTGCATCTTTGAATGAGAATCTGCTTGCTTACAGCAACGTGCTATATGTTCTGAATGCCCGAATTGGGAATCTGTGTCAAAACTTTGTTAGGAATTATATGATCCTTACTAGCTGGAAGCAAGGGAGATGGGGCATGAAGTTATTTCTAGGAGTTGGACACATACCAAGTTTAGCTCAGTTCTGGGCATCTTTGAAATACCTATACAAACTTGTTCCTACATAGTAACTTGCAACTTTGAATGAAAATGTGCTTGCTTACAGCAACGTGCTATATGTTCTGAATGCCCGAATTGGGAATCTGTGTCAAAACTTTGTTAGGAATTATGTGATCCTTACTAGCTGGAAGTAAGGGAGATGGGGCATGAAGTTATTTCTAGGAGTTGGACACATACCAAGTTTAGCTCAGTTCTGGGCATCTTTGAAATACCTATACAAACTTGTTCCTACATAGTAACTTGCAACTTTGAATGAGAATGTGCTTGCTTACAGCAACGTGCTATATGTTCTGAATGCCCGAATTGGCAATCTGTGTCAAAACTTTGTTAGGAATTATGTGATCCGTACTAGCTGGAAGTAAGGCAGATGGGGCATGAAGTTATTTCTAGGAGTTGGACACATACCAAGTTTAGCTCAGTTCTGGGCATCTTTGAAATACCTATACAAACTTGTTCCTACATTCTAACTTGCATCTTTGAATGAGAATCTGCTTGCTTACAGCAACGTGCTATATGTTCTGAATGCCCGAATTGGCAATCTGTGTCAAAACTTTATTAGGAATTATGTGATCCTTACTAGCTGGAAGTAAGGGAGATGGGGCATGAAGTTATTTCTAGGAGTTGGACACATACCAAGTTTAGCTCAGTTCTGGGCATCTTTGAAATACCTATACAAACTTGTTCCTACCTAGTAACTTGCATCTTTGAATGAGAATCTGCTTGCTTACAGCAACGTGCTATATGTTCTGAATGCCCGAATTGGGAATCTGTGTCAAAACTTTGTTAGGAATTATGTGATCCTTACTAGCTGGAAGTAAGGGAGATGGGGCATGAAGTTATTTCTAGGAGTTGGACACATACCAAGTTTAGCTCAGTTCTGGGCATCTTTGAAATACCTATACAAACTTGTTCCTACATAGTAACTTGCAACTTTGAATGAGAATGTGCTTGCTTACAGCAACGTGCTATATGTTCTGAATGCCCGAATTGGGAATCTGTGTCAAAACTTTGTTAGGAATTATGTGATCCTTACTAGCTGGAAGTAAGGGTGATGGGGCATGAAGTTATTTCTAGGAGTTGGACACATACCAAGTTTAGCTCAGTTCTGGGCATCATTGAAATAATTATACAAACTTGTTCCTACATAGTACCTTGCAACTCTGAATGAGAATGTGCTTGCTTACAGCAACGTGCTATGTGTTCTGAATGCCCGAATTGGCAATCTGTGTCAAAACTTTGTTAGAAATTATGTGATCCTTACTAGCTGGAAGTAAGGGAGATGGGGCATGAAGTTATTTCTAGGAGTTGGACACATACCAAGTTTAGCTCAGTTCTGGGCATCTTTGAAATACCTATACAAACTTGTTCCTACATAGTAACTTGCAACTTTGAATGAGAATGTGCTTGCTTACAGCAACGTGCTATATGTTCTGAATGCCCGAATTGGGAATCTGTGTCAAAACTTTGTTAGGAATTATGTGATCCTTACTAGCTGGAAGTAAGGGAGATGGGGCATGAAGTTATTTCTAGGAGTTGGACACATACCAAGTTTAGCTCAGTTCTGGGCATCTTTGAAATACCTATACAAACTTGTTCCTACATAGTAACTTGCATCTTTGAATGAGAATCTGCTTGCTTACAGCAACGTGCTATATGTTCTGAATGCCCGATTTGGGAATCTGTGTCAAAACTTTGTTAGGAATTATGTCATCCTTACTAGCTGGAAGTAAGGGAGATGGGGCATGAAGTTATTTCTAGGAGTTGGACACATACCAAGTTGAGCTCAGTTCTGGGCATCTTTGAAATACCTATACAAACTTGTTCCTACATAGTAACTTGCAACTTTGAATGAGAATCTGCTTGCTTGCAGCAACGTGCTATATGTTCTGAATGCCCGAATTGGGAATCTGTGTCAAAACTTTGTTAGGAATTATGTGATCCTTACTAGCTGGAAGTAAGGGAGATGGGGCATGAAGTTATTTCTAGGAGATGGACACATACCAAGTTTAGCTCAGTTCTGGGCATCTTTGAAATACCTATACAAACTTGTTCCTACATAGTAACTTGCATCTTTGAATGAGAATGTGCTTGCTTACAGCAACGTGCTATATGTTCTGAATGCCCGAATTGGGAATCTGTGTCAAAACTTTGTTAGGAATTATGTGATCCTTACTAGCTGGAAGTAAGGGAGATGGGGCATGAAGTTATTTCTAGGAGTTGGACACATACCAAGTTTAGCTCAGTTCTGGGCATCTTTGAAATACCTATACAAACTTGTTCCTACCTAGTAACTTGCATCTTTGAATGAGAATGTGCTTGCTTACAGCAACGTGCTATATGTTCTGAATGCCCGAATTGGGAATCTGTGTCAAAACTTTGTTAGGAATTATGTGATCCTTACTAGCTGGAAGTAAGGCAGATGGGGCATGAAGTTATTTCTTGGAGTTGGAGACATACCAAGTTTAGCTCAGTTCTGGGCATCTTTGAAATACCTATACAAACTTGTTCCTACATAGTAACTTGCAACTTTGAATGAGAATGTGCTTGCTTGCAGCAACGTGCTATATGTTCTGAATGCCCGAATAGGGAATCTGTGTCAAAACTTTGTTAGGAATTATGTGATCCTTACTAGCTGGAAGTAAGGGAGATGGAGCACGAAGTTATTTCTAGGAGTTGGACACATACCAAGTTTAGCTCAGTTCTGGGCATCTTTGAAATACCTATACAAACTTGTTCCTACCTAGTAACTTGCATCTTTGAATGAGAATGTGCTTGCTTACAGCAACGTGCTATATGTTCTGAATGCCCGAATAGGGAATCTGTGTCAAAACTTTGTTAGGAATTATGTGATCCTTACTAGCTGGAAGTAAGGGAGATGGAGCACGAAGTTATTTCTAGGAGTTGGACACATACCAAGTTTAGCTCAGTTCTGGGCATCTTTGAAATACCTATACAAACTTGTTCCTACCTAGTAACTTGCATCTTTGAATGAGAATCTGCTTGCTTACAGCAACGTGCTATATGTTCTGAATGCCCGAATAGGGAATCTGTGTCAAAACTTTGTTAGGAATTATGTGACCCTTACTAGCTGGAAGTAAGGGAGATGGGGCCTGAAGTTATTTCTAGGAGTTGACACATACCAAGTTTGCTCAGTTCTGGGCATCTTTGAAATACCTATACAAACTTGTTCCTACCTAGTAACTTGCATCTTTGAATGAGAATCTGCTTACTTACAGCAACGTGCTATATGTTCTGAATGCCCGAATTGGGAATCTGTGTCAAAACTTTGTTAGGAATTATGTGATCCTTACTAGCTGGAAGTAAGGGAGATGGGGCCTAAAGTTATTTCTAGGAGTTGGACACATACCAAGTTTAGCTCAGTTCTGGGCATCTTTGAAATACCTATACAAACTTGTTCCTACCTAGTAACTTGCAACTTTGAATGAGAATGTGCTTGCTTACAGCAACGTGCTATATGTTCTGAATGCCCGAATTGGGAATCTGTGTCAAAACTTTGTTAGGAATTATGTGATCCTTACTAGCTGGAAGTAAGGGAGATGGGGCATGAAGTTACTTCTAGGAGTTGGACACATACCAAGTTTAGCTCAGTTCTGGGCATCTTTGAAATACCTATACAAACTTCTTCCTACATAGTAACTTGCAACTTTGAATGAGAATCTGCTTACTTACAGCAACGTGCTATATGTTCTGAATGCCCGAATTGTGAATCTGTGTCAAAACTTTGTTAGGAATTATGTGATCCTTACTAGCTGGAAGTAAGGGAGATGGGGCATGAAGTTATTTCTAGGAGTTGGACACATACCAAGTTTAGCTCAGTTCTGGGCATCTTTGAAATACCTATACAAACTTGTTCCTACCTAGTAACTTGCATCTTTGAATGAGAATGTGCTTGCTTACAGCAACGTGCTATATGTTCTGAATGCCCGAATTGGGAATCTGTGTCAAAACTTTGTTAGGAATTATGTGATCCTTACTAGCTGGAAGTAAGGGAGATGGAGCATGAAGTTATTTCTAGGAGTTGGACACATACCAAGTTTAGCTCAGTTCTGGGCATCTTTGAAATACCTATACAAACTTGTTCCTACGTAGTAACTTGCATCTTTGAATGAGAATATGCTTGCCTACAGCAACGTGCTATATGTTCTGAATGCCCGAATTGGCAATCTGTGTCAAAACTTTGTTAGGAATTATGTGATCCTTACTAGCTGGAAGTAAGGCAGATGGGGCATGAAGTTATTTCTAGGAGTTGGACACATACCAAGTTTAGCTCAGTTCTGGGCATCTTTGAAATACCTATACAAACTTGTTCCTACATAGTAACTTGCAACTTTGAATGGGAATGTGCTTGCCTACAGCAACGTGCTATATGTTCTGAATGCCCGAGTTGGGAATCTGTGTCAAAACTTTGTTAGGAATTATGTGATCCTTACTAGCTGGAAGTAAGTGAGATGGGGCATGAAGTTATTTCTAGGAGTTGGACACATACCAAGTTTAGCTCAGTTCTGGGCATCTTTGAAATACCTATACAAACTTGTTCCTACATAGTAACTTGCAACTTTGAATGAGAATGTGCTTGCTTACAGCAACGTGCTATATGTTCTGAATGCCCGAATTGGGAATCTGTGTCAAAACTTTGTTAGGAATTATGTGATCCTTACTAGCTGGAAGTAAGGGAGATGGGGCGTGAAGTTATTTCTAGGAGTTCGACACATACCAAGTTTAGCTCAGTTCTGGGCATCTTTGAAATACCTATACAAACTTGTTCCTACATAGTAACTTGCATCTTTGAATGAGAATCTGCTTGCTTACAGCAACGTGCTATATGTTCTGAATGCCCGAATTGGGAATCTGTGTCAAAACTTTGTTAGGAATTATGTGATCCTTACTAGCTGGAAGTAAGGGAGATGGGGCATGAAGTTATTTCTAGGAGTTGGACACATACCAAGTTTAGCTCAGTTCTGGGCATCTTTGAAATACCTATACAAACTTGTTCCTACATAGTAACTTGCAACTTTGAATGAAAATGTGCTTGCTTACAGCAACGTGCTATATGTTCTGAATGCCCGAATTGGGAATCTGTGTCAAAACTTTGTTAGGAATTATATGATCCTTACTAGCTGGAAGTAAGGGAGATGGGGCATGAAGTTATTTCTAGGAGTTGGACACATACCAAGTTTAGCTCAGTTCTGGGCATCTTTGAAATACCTATACAAACTTGTTCCTACATAGTAACTTGCAACTTTGAATGAAAATGTGCTTGCTTACAGGAACGTGCTATATGTTCTGAATGCCCGAATTGGGAATCTGTGTCAAAACTTTGTTAGGAATTATGTGATCCTTACTAGCTGGAAGTAAGGGAGATGGGGCATGAAGTTATTTCTAGGAGTTGGACACATACCAAGTTTAGCTCAGTTCTGGGCATCTTTGAAATACCTATACAAACTTGTTCCTACATAGTAACTTGCAACTTTGAATGAAAATGTGCTTGCTTACAGGAACGTGCTATATGTTCTGAATGCCCGAATTGGGAATCTGTGTCAAAACTTTGTTAGGAATTATGTGATCCTTACTAGCTGGAAGTAAGGGAGATGGGGCATGAAGTTATTTCTAGGAGTTGGACACATACCAAGTTTAGCTCAGTTCTGGGCATCTTTGAAATACCTATACAAACTTGTTCCTACATAGTAACTTGCAACTTTGAATGAAAATGTGCTTGCTTACAGCAACGTGCTACATGTTCTGAATGCCCGAATTGGGAATCTGTGTCAAAACTTTGTTAGGAATTATGTGATCCTTACTAGCTGGAAGTAAGGGAGATGGGGCATGAAGTTACTTCTAGGAGTTGGACACATACCAAGTTTAGCTCAGTTCTGGGCATCTTTGAAATACCTATACAAACTTGTTCCTACATAGTAACTTGCAACTTTGAATGAGAATGTGCTTGCTTACAGCAACGTGCTATATGTTCTGAATGCCCGAATTGGGAATCTGTGTCAAAACTTTGTTAGGAATTATGTGATCCGTACTAGCTGGAAGTAAGGCAGATGGGGCATGAAGTTATTTCTTGGAGTTGGAGACATACCAAGTTTAGCTCAGTTCTGGGCATCTTTGAAATACCTATACAAACTTGTTCCTACATAGTAACTTGCATCTTTGAATGAGAATGTGCTTGCTTACAGCAACGTGCTATATGTTCTGAATGCCCGAATTGGCAATCTGTCAAAACTTTATTAGGAATTATGTGATCCTTACTAGCTGGAAGTAAGGGAGATGGGGCATGAAGTTATTTCTAGGAGTTGGACACATACCAAGTTTAGCTCAGTTCTGGGCATCTTTGAAATACCTATACAAACTTGTTCCTACCTAGTAACTTGCATCTTTGAATGAGAATCTGCTTGCTTACAGCAACGTGGTATATGTTCTGAATGCCCGAATTGGGAATCTGTGTCAAAACTTTGTTAGGAATTATGTGATCCTTACTAGCTGGAAGTAAGGGAGATGGGGCATGAAGTTATTTCTAGGAGTTGGACACATACCAAGTTTAGCTCAGTTCTGGGCATCTTTGAAATACCTATACAAACTTGTTCCTACATAGTAACTTGCAACTTTGAATGAGAATCTGCTTGCTTACAGCAACGTGCTATATGTTCTGAATGCCCGAATTGGGAATCTGTGTCAAAACTTTGTTAGGAATTATGTGATCCTTACTAGCTGGAAGTAAGGGAGATGGGGCATGAAGTTATTTCTAGGAGTTGGACACATACCAAGTTTAGCTCAGTTCTGGGCATCTTTGAAATACCTATACAAACTTGTTCCTACATAGTAACTTGCAACTTTGAATGAGAATGTGCTTGCTTACAGCAACGTGCTATATGTTCTGAATGCCCGAATTGGCAATCTGTGTCAAAACTTTGTTAGGAATTATGTGATCCTTACTAGCTGGAAGTAAGGGAGATGGGGCATGAAGTTATTTATAGGAGTTGGACACATACCAAGTTTAGCGCAGTTCTGGGCATCTTTGAAATACCTATACAATCTTGTTACTACCTAGTAACTTGCATCTTTGAATGAGAATCTGCTTGCTTACAGCAACGTGCTATATGTTCTGAATGC
This sequence comes from Diceros bicornis minor, assembly GCF_020826845.1. Taxonomy (NCBI): domain Eukaryota; kingdom Metazoa; phylum Chordata; class Mammalia; order Perissodactyla; family Rhinocerotidae; genus Diceros; species Diceros bicornis. The sequence goes on from NC_080749.1 coordinate 310,451, forward strand.
CCGAATTGGGAATCTGTGTCAAAACTTTGTTAGGAATTATGTGATCCTTACTAGCTGGAAGTAAGGGAGATGGGGCATGAAGTTATTTCTAGGAGTTGGACACATACCAAGTTTAGCTCAGTTCTGGGCATCTTTGAAATACCTATACAAACTTGTTCCTACATAGTAACTTGCATCTTTGAATGAGAATGTGCTTGCTTACAGCAACGTGCTATATGTTCTGAATGCCCGAATTGGGAATCTGTGTCAAAACTTTGTTAGGAATTATGTGATCCTTACTAGCTGGAAGTAAGGGAGTTGGGGCATGAAGTTATTTCTAGGAGTTGGACACATACCAAGTTTAGCTCAGTTCTGGGCATCTTTGAAATACCTATACAAACTTGTTCCTACATAGTAACTAGCAACTTTGAATGAGAATGTGCTTGCTTACAGCAACGTGCTATATGTTCTGAATGCCCGAATTGGCAATCTGTGTCAAAACTTTGTTAGGAATTATGTGATCCTTACTAGCTGGAAGTAAGGGAGATGGGGCATGAAGTTATTTCTAGGAGTTGGACACATACCAAGTTTAGCGCAGTTCTGGGCATCTTTGAAATACCTATACAATCTTGTTACTACCTAGTAACTTGCATCTTTGAATGAGAATCTGCTTGCTTACAGCAACGTGCTATATGTTCTGAATGCCCGAATTGGGAATCTGTGTCAAAACTTTGTTAGGAATTATGTGATCCTTACTAGCTGGAAGTAAGGGAGATGGGGCATGAAGTTATTTCTAGGAGTTGGACACATACCAAGTTTAGCTCAGTTCTGGGCATCTTTGAAATACCTATACAAACTTGTTCCTACATAGTAACTTGCATCTTTGAATGAGAATCTGCTTGCTTACAGCAACGTGCTATATGTTCTGAATGCCCGAATTGGGAATCTGTGTCAAAACTTTGTTAGGAATTATGTCATCCTTACTAGCTGGAAGTAAGGGAGATGGGGCATGAAGTTATTTCTAGGAGTTGGACACATACCAAGTTTAGCTCAGTTCTGGGCATCTTTGAAATACCTATACAAACTTGTTCCTACATAGTAACTTGCAACTTTGAATGAAAATGTGCTTGCTTACAGCAACGTGCTATATGTTCTGAATGCGCGAATTGGGAATCTGTGTCAAAACTTTGTTAGAAATTATGTCATCCTTACTAGCTGGAAGTAAGCGAGATGGGGCATGAAGTTATTTCTAGGAGTTGGACACATACCAAGTTTAGCTCAGTTCTGGGCATCTTTGAAATACCTATACAAACTTGTTCCTACATAGTAACTTGCAACTTTGAATGAGAATCTGCTTGCTTACAGCAACGTGCTATATGTTCTGAATGCCCGAATTGAGAATCTGTGTCAAAACTTTGTTAGGAATTATGTGATCCTTACTAGCTGGAAGTAAGGGAGATGGGGCATGAAGTTATTTCTTGGAGTTGGACACATACCAAGTTTAGCTCAGTTCTGGGCATCTTTGAAATACCTATACAAACTTGTTCCTACATAGTAACTTGCATCTTTGAATGAGAATCTGCTTGCTTACAGCAACGTGCTATATGTTCTGAATGCCCGAATTGGGAATCTGTGTCAAAACTTTGTTAGGAATTATGTGATCCTTACTAGCTGGAAGTAAGGCAGATGGGGCATGAAGTTATTTCTAGGAGTTGGACACATACCAAGTTTATCTCAGTTCTGGGCATCTTTGAAATACCTATACAAACTTGTTCCTACATAGTAACTTGCAACTTTGAATGAAAATGTGCTTGCTTACAGCAACGTGCTATATGTTCTGAATGCCCGAATTGGGAATCTGTGTCAAAACTTTGTTAGGAATTATGTGATCCTTACTAGCTGGAAGTAAGGGAGATGGGGCATGAAGTTATTTCTAGGAGTTGGACACATACCAAGTTTAGCTCAGTTCTGGGCATCTTTGAAATACCTATACAAACTTGTTCCTACATAGTAACTTGCAACTTTGAATGAGAATGTGCTTGCTTACAGCAACATGCTATGTGTTCTGAATGCCCGAATTGGCAATCTGTGTCAAAACTTTGTTAGGAATTATGTGATCCTTACTAGCTGGAAGTAAGGGAGATGGGGCATGAATTTATTTCTAGGAGTTGGACACATACCAAGTTTTGCTCAGTTCTGGGCATCTTTGAAATACCTATACAAACTTGTTCCTACATAGTAACTTGCAACTTTGAATGAGAATGTGCTTGCTTACAGCAACGTGCTATATGTTCTGAATGCCCGAATTGGGAATCTGTGTCAAAACTTTGTTAGGAATTATGTGATCCTTACTAGCTGGAAGTAAGGGAGATGGGGCATGAAGTTATTTCTAGGAGTTGGACACATACCAAGTTTAGCTCAGTTCTGGGCATCTTTGAAATACCTATACAAACTTGTTCCTACATAGTAACTTGCAACTTTGAATGAGAATGTGCTTGCTTACAGCAACGTGCTATATGTTCTGAATGCCCGAATTGGCAATCTGTGTCAAAACTTTGTTAGGAATTATGTGATCCTTACTAGCTGGAAGTAAGGGAGATGGGGCATGAAGTTATTTCTAGGAGTTGGACACATACCAAGTTTAGCTCAGTTCTGGGCATCTTTGAAATACCTATACAAACTTGTTCCTACATAGTAACTTGCAACTTTGAATGAAAATGTGCTTGCTTACAGCAACGTGCTATATGTTCTGAATGCCCGAATTGGGAATCTGTGTCAAAACTTTGTTAGGAATTATGTGATCCTTACTAGCTGGAAGTAAGGGAGATGGGGCATGAAGTTATTTCTAGGAGTTGGACACATACCAAGTTTAGCTCAGTTCTGGGCATCTTTGAAATACCTATACAATCTTGTTCCTACCTAGTAACTTGCATCTTTGAATGAGAATCTGCTTGCTTACAGCAACGTGCTATATGTTCTGAATGCCCGAATTGGGAATCTGTGTCAAAACTTTGTTAGGAATTATGTGATCCTTACTAGCTGGAAGTAAGGGAGATGGGGCATGAAGTTATTTCTAGGAGTTGGACACATACCAAGTTTAGCTCAGTTCTGGGCATCTTTGAAATACCTATACAAACTTGTTCCTACATAGTAACTTGCATCTTTGAATGAGAATGTGCTTGCTTACAGCAACGTGCTATATGTTCTGAATGCCCGAATTGGGAATCTGTGTCAAAACTTTGTTAGGAATTATGTCATCCTTACTAGCTGGAAGTAAGGGAGATGGGGCATGAAGTTATTTCTAGGAGTTGGACACATACCAAGTTTAGCTCAGTTCTGGGCATCTTTGAAATACCTATACAAACTTGTTCCTACATAGTAACTTGCAACTTTGAATGAAAATGTGCTTGCTTACAGCAACGTGCTATATGTTCTGAATGCGCGAATTGGGAATCTGTGTCAAAACTTTGTTAGGAATTATGTCATCCTTACTAGCTGGAAGTAAGCGAGATGGGGCATGAAGTTATTTCTAGGAGTGGGACACATACCAAGTTTAGCTCAGTTCTGGGCATCTTTGAAATACCTATACAAACTTGTTCCTACATAGTAACTTGCATCTTTGAATGAGAATCTGCTTGCTTACAGCAACGTGCTATATGTTCTGAATGCCCGAATTTAGAATCTGTGTCAAAACTTTGTTAGGAATTATGTGATCCTTACTAAATGGAAGTAAGGGAGATGGGGCATGAAGTTATTTCTAGGAGTTGGACACATACCAAGTTTAGCTCAGTTCTGGGCATCTTTGAAATACCTATACAACCTTGTTCCTACATAGTAACTTGCATCTTTGAATGAGAATGTGCTTGCCTACAGCAACGTGCTATATGTTCTGAATGCCCGAATTGGGAATCTGTGTCAAAACTTTGTTAGGAATTATGTGATCCTTACTAGCTGGAAGTAAGGGAGATGGGGCATGAAGTTATTTCTAGGAGTTGGAAACAGACCAAGTTTAGCTCAGTTCTGGGCATCTTTGAAATACCTATACAAACTTGTTCCTACATAGTAACTTGCATCTTTGAATGAGAATGTGCTTGCTTACAGCAACGTGCTATATGTTCTGAATGCCCGAATTGGCAATCTGTGTCAAAACTTTGTTAGGAATTATGTGATCCTTACTAGCTGGAAGTAAGGGAGATGGGGCATGAAGTTATTTCTAGGAGTTGGACACATACCAAGTTTAGCTCAGTTCTGGGCATCTTTGAAATACCTATACAAACTTGTTCCTACATAGTAACTTGCATCTTTGAATGAGAATGTGCTTGCTTGCAGCAACGTGCTATATGTTCTGAATGCCCGAATTGGGAATCTGTGTCAAAACTTTGTTAGGAATTATGTGATCCTTACTAGCTGGAAGTAAGGGAGATGGGGCTTGAAGTTATTTCTTGGAGTTGGACACATACCAAGTTTAGCTCAGTTCTGGGCATCTTTGAAATACCTATACAAACTTGTTCCTACATAGTAACTTGCAACTTTGAATGAGAATGTGCTTGCTTGCAGCAACGTGCTATATGTTCTGAATGCCCGAATAGGGAATCTGTGTCAAAACTTTGTTAGGAATTATGTGATCCTTACTAGCTGGAAGTAAGGGAGATGGAGCATGAAGTTATTTCTAGGAGTTGAACACATACCAAGTTTAGCTCAGTTCTGGGCATCTTTGAAATACCTATACAAACTTGTTCCTACATAGTAACTTGCAACTTTGAATGAGAATGTGCTTGCTTACAGGAACGTGCTATATGTTCTGAATGCCCGAATTGGGAATCTGTGTCAAAACTTTGTTAGGAATTATGTGATCCTTACTAGCTGGAAGTAAGGGAGATGGGGCATGAAGTTATTTCTAGGAGTTGGACACATACCAAGTTTAGCTCAGTTCTGGGCATCTTTGAAATACCTATACAAACTTGTTCCTACATAGTAACTTGCAACTTTGAATGAGAATGTGCTTGCCTACAGCAACGTGATATATGTTCTGAATGCCCGAATTGGGAATCTGTGTCAAAACTTTGTTAGGAATTATGTGATCCTTACTAGCTGGAAGTAAGGCAGATGGGGCATGAAGTTATTTCTAGGAGGTGGAGACATACCAAGTTTAGCTCAGTTCTGGGCATCTTTGAAATACCTATACAAACTTGTTCCTACATAGTAACTTGCATCTTTGAATGAGAATGTGCTTGCCTACAGCAACGTGCTATATGTTCTGAATGCCCGAATTGGGAATCTGTGTCAAAACTTTGTTAGGAATTATGTGATCCTTACTAGCTGGAAGTAAGGGAGATGGGGCATGAAGTTATTTCTTGGAGTTGGACACATACCAAGTTTAGCTCAGTTCTGGGCATCTTTGAAATACCTATACAAACTTGTTCCTACATAGTAACTTGCAACTTTGAATGAAAATGTGCTTGCTTACAGGAACGTGCTATATGTTCTGAATGCCCGAATTGGGAATCTGTGTCAAAACTTTGTTAGGAATTATGTGATCCTTACTAGCTGGAAGTAAGGGAGATGGGGCATGAAGTTATTTCTAGGAGTTGGACACATACCAAGTTTAGCTCAGTTCTGGGCATCTTTGAAATACCTATACAAACTTGTTCCTACATAGTAAATTGCAACTTTGAATGAGAATGTGCTTGCTTACAGGAACGTGCTATATGTTCTGAATGCCCGAATTGGGAATCTGTGTCAAAACTTTGTTAGGAATTATGTGATCCTTACTAGCTGGAAGTAAGGGAGATGGGGCATGAAGTTATTTCTAGGAGTTGGACACATACCAAGTTTAGCTCAGTTCTGGGCATCTTTGAAATACCTATACAAACTTGTTCCTACATAGTAACTTGCAACTTTGAATGAGAATGTGCTTGCTTACAGCAACGTGCTATATGTTCTGAATGCCTGAATTGGGAATCTGTGTCAAAACTTTGTTAGGAATTATGTGATCCGTACTAGCTGGAAGTAAGGCAGATGGGGCATGAAGTTATTTCTTGGAGTTGGAGACATACCAAGTTTAGCTCAGTTCTGGGCATCTTTGAAATACCTATACAAACTTGTTCCTACATAGTAACTTGCATCTTTGAATGAGAATGTGCTTGCTTACAGCAACGTGCTATATGTTCTGAATGCCCGAATTGGCAATCTGTCAAAACTTTATTAGGAATTATGTGATCCTTACTAGCCTGAAGTAAGGGAGATGGGGCATGAATTTATTTCTAGGAGTTGGACACATACCAAGTTTAGCTCACTTCTGGGCATCTTTGAAATACCTATACAAACTTGTTCCTACATAGTAACTTGCATCTTTGAATTAGAATCTGCTTGCTTACAGCAACGTGCTATATGTTCTGAATGCCCGAATTGGGAATCTGTGTCAAAACTTTGTTAGGAATTATGTGATCCTTACTAGCTGGAAGTAAGGTAGATGGGGCATGAAGTTATTTCTAGGAGTTGGACACATACCAAGTTTAGCTCAGTTCTGGGCATCTTTGAAATACCTATACAAACTTGTTCCTACATAGTAACTTGCAACTTTGAATGAAAATGTGCTTGCTTACAGCAACGTGCTATATGTTCTGAATGCCCGAATTGGGAATCTGTGTCAAAACTTTGTTAGGAATTATGTGATCCTTACTAGCTGGAAGTAAGGGAGATGGGGCATGAAGTTATTTCTAGGAGTTGGACACATACCAAGTTTAGCTCAGTTCTGGGCATCTTTGAAATACCTATACAAACTTGTTCCTACCTAGTAACTTGCATCTTTGAATGAGAATCTGCTTGCTTACAGCAACGTGCTATATGTTCTGAATGCCCGAATTGGGAATCTGTGTCAAAACTTTGTTAGGAATTATGTGATCCTTACTAGCTGGAAGTAAGGGAGATGGGGCATGAAGTTATTTCTAGGAGTTGGAGACATACCAAGTTTAGCTCAGTTCTGGGCATCTTTGAAATACCTATACAAACTTGTTCCTTCATAGTAACTTGCATCTTTGAATGAGAATCTGCTTGCTTACAGCAACGTGCTATATGTTCTGAATGCCCGAATTGGGAATCTGTGTCAAAACTTTGTTAGGAATTATGTGATCCTTACTAGCTGGAAGTAAGGGAGATGGGGCATGAAGTTATTTCTAGGAGTTGGACACATACCAAGTTTAGCTCAGTTCTGGGCATCTTTGAAATACCTATACAAACTTGTTCCTACATAGTAACTTGCAACTTTGAATGAGAATGTGCTTGCATACAGCAACGTGCTATATGTTCTGAATGCCCGAATTGGGAATCTGTGTCAATACTTTGTTAGGAATTATGTGATCCTTACTAGCTGGAAGTAAGGGAGATGGGGCATGAAGTTATTTCTAGGAGTTGGACACATACCAAGTTTAGCTCAGTTCTGGGCATCTTTGAAATACCTATACAAACTTGTTCCTACATAGTAACTTGCAACTTTGAATGAGAATGTGCTTGCCTACAGCAACGTGCTATATGTTCTGAATGCCCGAATTGGGAATCTGTGTCAAAACTTTGTTAGGAATTATGTGATCCTTACTAGCTGGAAGTAAGGGAGATGGGGCATGAAGTTATTTCTAGGAGTTGGACACATACCAAGTTTAGCTCAGTTCTGGGCATCTTTGAAATACCTATACAGACTTGTTCCTACATAGTAACTTGCATCTTTGAATGAGAATCTGCTTGCCTACAGCAACGTGCTATATGTTCTGAATGCCCGAATTGGGAATCTGTGTCAAAACTTTGTTAGGAATTATGTGATCCTTACTAGCTGGAAGTAAGGGAGATGGGGCATGAAGTTACTTCTAGGAGTTGGACACATACCAAGTTTAGCTCAGTTCTGGGCATCTTTGAAATACCTATACAAACTTGTTCCTACATAGTAACTTGCATCTTTGAATGAGAATGTGCTTGCTTACAGCAACGTGCTATATGTTCTGTATGCCCGAATTGGGAATCTGTGTCAAAACTTTGTTAGGAATTATGTGATCCGTACTAGCTGGAAGTAAGGCAGATGGGGCATGAAGTTATTTCTTGGAGTTGGAGACATACCAAGTTTAGCTCAGTTCTGGGCATCTTTGAAATACCAATACAAACTTGTTCCTACATAGTAACTTGCATCTTTGAATGAGAATGTGCTTGCTTACAGCAACGTGCTATATGTTCTGAATGCCCGAATTGGGAATCTGTGTCAAAACTTTGTTAGGAATTATGTGATCCTTACTAGCTGGAAGTAAGGGAGATGGGGCATGAAGTTATTTCTAGGAGTTGGACACATACCAAGTTTAGCTCAGTTCTGGGCTTCTTTGAAATACCTATACAAACTTGTTCCTACATAGTAACTTGCATCTTTGAATGAGAATCTGCTTGCTTACAGCAACGTGCTATATGTTCTGAATGCCCGAATTGGGAATCTGTGTCAAAACTTTGTTAGGAATTATGTGATCCTTACTAGCTGGAAGTAAGGGAGATGGGGCATGAAGTTATTTCTAGGAGTTGGACACATACCAAGTTTAGCTCAGTTCTGGGCATCTTTGAAATACCTATACAAACTTGTTCCTACATAGTAACTTGCAACTTTGAATGAGAATGTGCTTGCTTACAGCAACGTGCTATATGTTCTGAATGCCCGAATTGGGAATCTGTGTCAAAACTTTGTTAGGAATTATGTGATCCTTACTAGCTGGAAGTAAGGGAGATGGAGCATGAAGTTATTTCTAGGAGTTGGACACATACCAAGTTTAGCTCAGTTCTGGGCATCTTTGAAATACTTATACAAACTTGTTCCTACATAGTAACTTGCATCTTTGAATGAGAATCTGCTTGCTTACAGCAACGTGCTATATGTTCTGAATGCCCGAATTGGGAATCTGTGTCAAAACTTTGTTAGGAATTATGTGATCCTTACTAGCTGGAAGCAATGGAGATGGGGCATGAAGTTATTTCTTGGAGTTGGACACATACCAAGTTTAGCTCAGTTCTGGGCATCTTTGAAATACCTATACAAACTTGTTCCTACATAGTAACTTGCAACTTTGAATGAGAATGTGCTTGCTTGCAGCAACGTGCTATATGTTCTGAATGCCCGAATAGGGAATCTGTGTCAAAACTTTGTTAGGAATTATGTGATCCTTACTAGCTGGAAGTAAGGGAGATGGAGCATGAAGTTATTTCTAGGAGTTGAACTCATACCAAGTTTAGCTCAGTTCTGGGCATCTTTGAAATACCTATACAAACTTGTTCCTACATAGTAACTTGCAACTTTGAATGAGAATGTGCTTGCTTACAGCAACGTGCTATATGTTCTGAATGCCCGAATTGGGAATCTGTGTCAAAACTTTGTTAGGAATTATGTCATCCTTACTAGCTGGAAGTAAGCGAGATGGGGCATGAAGTTATTTCTAGGAGTTGGACACATACCAAGTTTAGCTCAGTTCTGGGCATCTTTGAAATACCTATACAAACTTGTTCCTACATAGTAACTTGCAACTTTGAATGAGAATGTGCTTGCTTACAGCAACGTGCTATATGTTCTGAATGCCCGAATTGGGAATCTGTGTCAAAACTTTGTTAGGAATTATGTGATCCTTACTAGCTGGAAGTAAGGGAGATGGGGCATGAAGTTATTTCTATGAGATGGACACATACCAAGTTTAGCTCAGTTCTGGGCATCTTTGAAATACCTATACAAACTTGTTCCTACATAGTAACTTGCATCTTTGAATGAGAATGTGCTTGCTTACAGCAACGTGCTATATGTTCTGAATGCCCGAATTGGGAATCTGTGTCAAAACTTTGTTAGGAATTATGTGATCCTTACTAGCTGGAAGTAAGGGAGATGGGGCATGAAGTTATTTCTAGGAGTTGGACACATACCAAGTTTAGCTCAGTTCTGGGCATCTTTGAAATACCTATACAAACTTGTTCCTACATAGTAACTTGCATCTTTGAATGAGAATGTGCTTGCTTACAGCAACGTGCTATATGTTCTGAATGCCCGAATTGGGAATCTGTGTCAAAACTTTGTTAGGAATTATGTGATCCTTACTAGCTGGAAGTAAGGGAGATGGGGCATGAAGTTATTTCTAGGAGTTGGACACATACCATGTTTAGCTCAGTTCTGGGCATCTTTGAAATACCTATACAAACTTGTTCCTACATAGTAACTTGCATCTTTGAATGAGAATGTGCTTGCTTACAGCAACGTGCTATATGTTCTGAATGCCCGAATTGGGAATCTGTGTCAAAACTTTGTTAGGAATTATGTGATCCTTACTAGCTGGAAGTAAGGGAGATGGGGCTTGAAGTTATTTCTTGGAGTTGGACACATACCAAGTTTAGCTCAGTTCTGGGCATCTTTGAAATAGCTATACAAACTTGTTCCTACATAGTAACTTGCAACTTTGAATGAGAATGTGCTTGCTTGCAGCAACGTGCTATATGTTCTGAATGCCCGAATAGGGAATCTGTGTCAAAACTTTGTTAGGAATTATGTGATCCTTACTAGCTGGAAGTAAGGGAGATGGAGCATGAAGTTATTTCTAGGAGTTGAACACATACCAAGTTTAGCTCAGTTCTGGGCATCTTTGAAATACCTATACAAACTTGTTCCTACATAGTAACTTGCAACTTTGAATGAGAATGTGCTTGCTTACAGCAACGTGCTATATGTTCTGAATGCCCGAATTGGGAATCTGTGTCAAAACTTTGTTAGGAATTATGTGATCCTTACTAGCTGGAAGTAAGGGAGATGGGGCATGAAGTTATTTCTAGGAGTTGGACACATACCAAGTTTAGCTCAGTTCTGGGCATCTTTGAAATACCTATACAAACTTGTTCCTACATAGTAACTTGCAACTTTGAATGAGAATGTGCTTGCTTACAGCAACGTGCTATATGTTCTGAATGCCCGAATTGGCAATCTGTGTCAAAACTTTGTTAGGAATTATGTGATCCTTACTAGCTGGAAGTAAGTGAGATGGGTCATGAAGTTATTTCTAGGAGTTGGACACATACCAAGTTTAGCTCAGTTCTGGGCATCTTTGAAATACCTATACAAACTTGTTCCTTCATAGTAACTTGCATCTTTGAATGAGAATCTGCTTGCTTACAGCAACGTGCTATATGATCTGAATGCCCGAATTGGGAATCTGTGTCAAAACTTTGTTAGGAATTATGTGATCCTTACTAGCTGGAAGTAAGGGAGATGGGGCATGAAGTTATTTCTAGGAGTTGGACACATACCAAGTTTAGCTCAGTTCTGGGCATCTTTGAAATACCTATACAAACTTGTTCCTTCATAGTAACTTGCATCTTTGAATGAGAATGTGCTTGCCTACAGCAACGTGCTATATGTTCTGAATGCCCGAATTGGGAATCTGTGTCAAAACTTTGTTAGGAATTATGTGATCCTTACTAGATGGAAGTAAGGGAGATGGGGCATGAAGTTATTTCTAGGAGTTGGACACATACCAAGTTTAGCTCAGTTCTGGGCATCTTTGAAATACCTATACAAACTTGTTCCTTCATAGTAACTTGCATCTTTGAATGAGAATGTGCTTGCCTACAGCAACGTGCTATATGTTCTGAATGCCCGAATTGGGAATCTGTGTCAAAACTTTGTTAGGAATTATGTGATCCTTACTAGCTGGAAGTAAGGGAGATGGGGCATGAAGTTATTTCTAGGAGTTGGACACATACCAAGTTTAGCTCAGTTCTGGGCATCTTTGAAATACCTATACAAACTTGTTCCTACATAGTAACTTGCAACTTTGAATGAGAATGTGCTTGCCTACAGCAACGTGCTATATGTTCTGAATGCCCGAATTGGGAATCTGTGTCAAAACTTTGTTAGGAATTATGTGATCCTTACTAGCTGGAAGTAAGGGAGATGGGGCATGAAGTTATTTCTAGGAGTTGGAGACATACCAAGTTTAGCTCAGTTCTGGGCATCTTTGAAATACCTATACAGACTTGTTCCTACATAGTAACTTGCAAATTTGAATGAGAATGTGCTTGCCTACAGCAACGTGCTATATGTTCTGAATGCCCGAATTGGGAATCTGTGTCAAAACTTTGTTAGGAATTATGTGATCCTTACTAGCTGGAAGTAAGGGAGATGGGGCATGAAGTTATTTCTAGGAGTTGGAGACATACCAAGTTTAGCTCAGTTCTGGGCATCTTTGAAATACCTATACAGACTTGTTCCTTCATAGTAACTTGCATCTTTGAATGAGAATCTGCTTGCTTACAGCAACGTGCTATATGTTCTAAATGCCCGAATTGGGAATCTGTGTCAAAACTTTGTTAGGAATTAAGTGATCCTTACTAGCTGGAAGTAAGGGAGATGGGGCATGAAGTTATTTCTAGGAGTTGGACACATACCAAGTTTAGCTCAGTTCTGGGCATCTTTGAAATACCTATACAGACTTGTTCCTACATAGTAACTTGCATCTTTGAATGAGAATCTGCTTGCTTACAGCAACGTGCTATATGTTCTGAATGCCCGAATTGGGAATCTGTGTCAAAACTTTGTTAGGAATTATGTGATCCTTACTAGCTGGAAGTAAGGGAGATGGGGCATGAAGTTATTTCTAGGAGTTGGACACATACCAAGTTTAGCTCAGTTCTGGGCATCTTTGAAATACCTATACAGACTTGTTCCTACATAGTAACTTGCAACTTTGAATGAGAATCTGCTTGCTTACAGCAACGTGCTATATGTTCTGAATGCCCGAATTGGGAATCTGTGTCAAAACTTTGTTAGGAATTATGTGATCCTTACTAGCTGGAAGTAAGGGAGATGGGGCATGAAGTTATTTCTAGGAGTTGGAGACATACTAAGTTTAGCTCAGTTCTGGGCATCTTTGAAATACCTATACAAACTTTTTCCTACATAGTAACTTGCAACTTTGAATGAGAATGTGCTTGCCTACAGCAACGTGCTATATGTTCTGAATGCCCGAATTGGGAATCTGTGTCAAAACTTTGTTAGGAATTATGTGATCCTTACTAGCTGGAAGTAAGGGAGATGGGGCATGAAGTTATTTCTAGGAGTTGGACACATACCAAGTTTAGCTCAGTTCTGGGCATCTTTGAAATACCTATACAAACTTGTTCCTACATAGTAACTTGCAACTTTGAATGAGAATGTGCTTGCCTACAGCAACGTGCTATATGTTCTGAATGCCCGAATTGGGAATCTGTGTCAAAACTTTGTTAGGAATTATGTGATCCTTACTAGCTGGAAGTAAGGGAGATGGGGCATGAAGTTATTTCTTGGAGTTGGAGACATACCAAGTTTAGCTCAGTTCTGGGCATCTTTGAAATACCTATACAGACTTGTTCCTACATAGTAACTTGCATCTTTGAATGAGAATGTGCTTGCTTACAGCAACGTGCTATATGTTCTAAATGCCCGAATTGGCAATCTGTGTCAAAACTTGTTAGGAATTATGTGATCCTTACTAGCTGGAAGTAAGGGAGATGGGGCATGAAGTTATTTCTAGGAGTTGGACACATACCAAGTTTAGCTCAGTTCTGGGCATCTTTGAAATACCTATACAGACTTGTTCCTACATAGTAACTTGCATCTTTGAATGAGAATCTGCTTGCTTACAGCAACGTGCTATATGTTCTGAATGCCCGAATTGGGAATCTGTGTCAAAACTTTGTTAGGAATTATGTGATCCTTACTAGCTGGAAGTAAGGCAGATGGGGCATGAAGTTATTTCTAGGAGTTGGACACATACCAAGTTTAGCTCAGTTCTGGGCATCTTTGAAATACCTATACAAACTTGTTCCTACATAGTAACTTGCAACTTTGAATGAAAATGTGCTTGCTTACAGCAACGTGCTATATGTTCTGAATGCCCGAATTGGGAATCTGTGTCAAAACTTTGTTAGGAATTTTGTCATCCTTACTAGCTGGAAGTAAGCGAGATGGGGCATGAAGTTATTTCTAGGAGTTGGACACATACCAAGTTTAGCTCAGTTCTGGGCATCTTTGAAATACCTATACAAACTTGTTCCTACATAGTTACTTGCAACTTTGAATGAGAATCTGCTTGCTTGCAGCAACGTGCTATATGTTCTGAATGCCCGAATTGGGAATCTGTGTCAAAACTTTGTTAGGAATTATGTGATCCTTACTAGCTGGAAGTAAGGGAGATGGGGCATGAAGTTATTTCTAGGAGATGGACACATACCAAGTTTAGCTCAGTTCTGGGCATCTTTGAAATACCTATACAAACTTGTTCCTACATAGTAACTTGCATCTTTGAATGAGAATGTGCTTGCTTACAGCAACGTGCTATATGTTCTGAATGCCCGAATTGGGAATCTGTGTCAAAACTTTGTTAGGAATTATGTGATCCTTACTAGCTGGAAGTAAGGGAGATGGGGCATGAAGTTATTTCTAGGAGTTGGACACATACCAAGTTTAGCTCAGTTCTGGGCATCTTTGAAATACCTATACAAACTTGTTCCTACATAGTAACTTGCATCTTTGAATGAGAATGTGCTTGCTTACAGCAACGTGCTATATGTTCTGAATGCCCGAATTGGGAATCTGTGTCAAAACTTTGTTAGGAATTATGTGATCCTTACTAGCTGGAAGTAAGGGAGATGGGGCATGAAGTTATTTCTTGGAGTTGGAGACATACCAAGTTTAGCTCAGTTCTGGGCATCTTTGAAATACCTATACAAACTTGTTCCTACATAGTAACTTGCAACTTTGAATGAGAATGTGCTTGCTTGCAGCAACGTGCTATATGTTCTGAATGCCCGAATAGGGAATCTGTGTCAAAACTTTGTTAGGAATTATGTGATCCTTACTAGCTGGAAGTAAGGGAGATGGAGCACGAAGTTATTTCTAGGAGTTGGACACATACCAAGTTTAGCTCAGTTCTGGGCATCTTTGAAATACCTATACAAACTTGTTCCTACCTAGTAACTTGCATCTTTGAATGAGAATGTGCTTGCTTACAGCAACGTGCTATATGTTCTGAATGCCCGAATAGGGAATCTGTGTCAAAACTTTGTTAGGAATTATGTGATCCTTACTAGCTGGAAGTAAGGGAGATGGAGCACGAAGTTATTTCTAGGAGTTGGACACATACCAAGTTTAGCTCAGTTCTGGGCATCTTTGAAATACCTATACAAACTTGTTCCTACATAGTAACTTGCATCTTTGAATGAGAATCTGCTTGCTTACAGCAACGTGCTATATGTTCTGAATGCCCGAATAGGGAATCTGTGTCAAAACTTTGTTAGGAATTATGTGATCCTTACTAGCTGGAAGTAAGGGAGATGGGGCCTGAAGTTATTTCTAGGAGTTGGACACATACCAAGTTTAGCTCAGTTCTGGGCATCTTTGAAATACCTATACAAACTTGTTCCTACCTAGTAACTTGCATCTTTGAATGAGAATCTGCTTACTTACAGCAACGTGCTATATGTTCTGAATGCCCAAATTGGGAAACTGTGTCAAAACTTTGTTAGGAATTATGTGATCCTTACTAGCTGGAAGTAAGGGAGATGGGGCCTGAAGTTATTTCTAGGAGTTGGACACATACCAAGTTTAGCTCAGTTCTGGGCATCTTTGAAATACCTATACAAACTTGTTCCTACCTAGTAACTTGCAACTTTGAATGAGAATGTGCTTGCTTACAGCAACGTGCTATATGTTCTGAATGCCCGAATTGGGAATCTGTGTCAAAACTTTGTTAGGAATTATGTGATCCTTACTAGCTGGAAGTAAGGGAGATGGGGCATGAAGTTACTTCTAGGAGTTGGACACATACCAAGTTTAGCTCAGTTCTGGGCATCTTTGAAATACCTATACAAACTTCTTCCTACATAGTAACTTGCAACTTTGAATGAGAATCTGCTTACTTACAGCAACGTGCTATATGTTCTGAATGCCCGAATTGGGAATCTGTGTCAAAACTTTGTTAGGAATTATGTGATCCTTACTAGCTGGAAGTAAGGGAGATGGGGCATGAAGTTATTTCTAGGAGTTGGACACATACCAAGTTTAGCTCAGTTCTGGGCATCTTTGAAATACCTATACAAACTTGTTCCTACCTAGTAACTTCCATCTTTGAATGAGAATGTGCTTGCTTACAGCAACGTGCTATATGTTCTGAATGCCCGAATTGGGAATCTGTGTCAAAACTTTGTTAGGAATTATGTCATCCTTACTAGCTGGAAGTAAGGGAGATGGAGCATGAAGTTATTTCTAGGAGTTGGACACATACCAAGTTTAGCTCAGTTCTGGGCATCTTTGAAATACCTATACAAACTTGTTCCTACATAGTAACTTGCAACTTTGAATGAGAATGTGCTTGCTTACAGCAACGTGCTATATGTTCTGAATGCCCGAATTGGGAATCTGTGTCAAAACTTTGTTAGGAATTATGTGATCCTTACTAGCTGGAAGTAAGGGAGATGGGGCATGAAGTTATTTCTAGGAGTTGGACACATACCAAGTTTAGCTCAGTTCTGGGCATCTTTGAAATACCTATACAAACTTGTTCCTACATAGTAACTTGCATCTTTGAATGAGAATCTGCTTGCTTACAGCAACGTGCTATATGTTCTGAATGCCCGAATTGGGAATCTGTGTCAAAACTTTGTTAGGAATTATGTGATCCTTACTAGCTGGAAGTAAGGGAGATGGGGCATGAAGTTATTTCTAGGAGTTGGACACATACCAAGTTTAGCTCAGTTCTGGGCATCTTTGAAATACCTATACAAACTTGTTCCTACATAGTAACTTGCATCTTTGAATGAGAATGTGCTTGCTTACAGCAACGTGCTATATGTTCTGAATGCCCGAATTGGGAATCTGTGTCAAAACTTTGTTAGGAATTATGTGATCCTTACTAGCTGGAAGTAAGGGAGATGGGGCATGAAGTTATTTCTTGGAGTTGGACACATACCAAGTTTAGCTCAGTTCTGGGCATCTTTGAAATACCTATACAAACTTGTTCCTACATAGTAACTTGCAACTTTGAATGAGAATGTGCTTGCTTGCAGCAACGTGCTATATGTTCTGAATGCCCGAATTGGGAATCTGTGTCAAAACTTTGTTAGGAATTATGTGATCCTTACTAGCTGGAAGTAAGGGAGATGGAGCATGAAGTTATTTCTAGGAGTTGGACACATACCAAGTTTAGCTCAGTTCTGGGCATCTTTGAAATACCTATACAAACTTGTTCCTACATAGTAACTTGCAACTTTGAATGAGAATGTGCTTGCTTACAGCAACGTGCTATATGTTCTGAATGCCCGAATAGGGAATCTGTGTCAAAACTTTGTTAGGAATTATGTGATCCTTACTAGCTGGAAGTAAGGGAGATGGGGCATGAAGTTATTTCTAGGAGTTGGACACATACCAAGTTTAGCTCAGTTCTGGGCATCTTTGAAATACCTATACAAACTTGTTCCTACATAGTAACTTGCAACTTTGAATAAGAATGTGCTTGCTTACAGCAACGTGCTATATGTTCTGAATGCCCGAATTGGCAATCTGTGTCAAAACTTTGTTAGGAATTATGTGATCCTTACTAGCTGGAAGTAAGGGAGATGGGGCATGAAGTTATTTCTAGGAGTTGGACACATACCAAGTTTAGCTCAGTTCTGGGCATCTTTGAAATACCTATACAAACTTGTTCCTTCATAGTAACTTGCATCTTTGAATGAGAATCTGCTTGCTTACAGCAACGTGCTATATGTTCTGAATGCCCGAATTGGGAATCTGTGTCAAAACTTTGTTAGGAATTATGTGATCCTTACTAGCTGGAAGTAAGGGAGATGGGGCATGAAGTTATTTCTAGGAGTTGGACACATACCAAGTTTAGCTCAGTTCTGGGCATCTTTGAAATACCTATACAAACTTGTTCCTACATAGTAACTTGCAACTTTGAATGAGAATGTGCTTGCCTACAGCAACGTGCTATATGTTCTGAATGCCCGAATTGGGAATCTGTGTCAAAACTTTGTTAGGAATTATGTGATCCTTACTAGCTGGAAGTAAGGGAGATGGGGCATGAAGTTATTTCTAGGAGTTGGACACATACCAAGTTTAGCTCAGTTCTGGGCATCTTTGAAATACCTATACAAACTTGTTCCTACATAGTAACTTGCAACTTTGAATGAGAATGTGCTTGCCTACAGCAACGTGCTATATGTTCTGAATGCCCGAATTGGGAATCTGTGTCAAAACTTTGTTAGGAATTATGTGATCCTTACTAGCTGGAAGTAAGGGAGATGGGGCATGAAGTTATTTCTTGGAGTTGGAGACATACCAAGTTTAGCTCAGTTCTGGGCATCTTTGAAATACCTATACAGACTTGTTCCTACATAGTAACTTGCATCTTTGAATGAGAATGTGCTTGCTTACAGCAACGTGCTATATGTTCTAAGTGCCCGAATTGGCAATCTGTGTCAAAACTTTGTTAGGAATTATGTGATCCTTACTAGCTGGAGGTAAGGCAGATGGGGCATGAAGTTATTTCTTGGAGTTGGAGACATACCAAGATTAGCTCAGTTCTGGGCATCTTTGAAATACCTATACAAACTTGTTCCTACATAGTAACTTGCATCTTTGAATGAGAATCTGCTTGCTTACAGCAGCGTGCTATATGTTCTGAATGCCCGAATTGGCAATCTGTGTCAAAATTTTGTTAGGAATTATGTGATCCTTACAAGCTGGAAGTAAGGCAGATGGGGCATGAAGTTATTTCTAGGAGTTGGACACATACCAAGTTTAGCTCAGTTCTGGGCATCTTTGAAATACCTATACAAACTTGTTCCTACATAGTAACTTGCAACTTTGAATGAGAATGTGCTTGCTTACAGCAACGTGCTATATGTTCTGAATGCCCGAATTGGGAATCTGTGTCAAAACTTTGTTAGGAATTATATGATCCTTACTAGCTGGAAGTAAAGGAGATGGGGCATGAAGTTACTTCTAGGAGTTGGACACATACCAAGTTTAGCTCAGTTCTGGGCATCTTTGAAATACCTATACAAACTTGTTCCTACATAGTAACTTGCAACTTTGAATGAGAATGTGCTTGCTTACAGCAACGTGCTATATGTTCTGAATGCCCGAATTGGGAATCTGTGTCAAAACTTTGTTAGGAATTATGTGATCCTTACTAGCTGGAAGTAAGGGAGATAGAGCATGAAGTTATTTCTAGGAGTTGGACACATACCAAGTTTAGCTCAGTTCTGGGCATCTTTGAAATACCTATACAAACTTGTTCCTACATAGTAACTTGCATCTTTGAATGAGAATATGCTTGCCTACAGCAACGTGCTATATGTTCTGAATGCCCGAATTGGCAATCTGTGTCAAAACTTTGTTAGAAATTATGTGATCCTTACTAGCTGGAAGTAAGGCAGATGGGGCATGAAGTTATTTCTAGGAGTTGGACACATACCAAGTTTAGCTCAGTTCTGGGCATCTTTGAAATACCTATACAAACTTGTTCCTACATAGTAACTTGCAACTTTGAATGAGAATGTGCTTGCCTACAGCAACGTGCTATATGTTCTGAATGCCCGAGTTGGGAATCTGTGTCAAAACTTTGTTAGGAATTATGTGATCCTTACTAGCTGGAAGTAAGGGAGATGGGGCATGAAGTTATTTCTAGGAGTTGGACACATACCAAGTTTAGCTCAGTTCTGGGCATCTTTGAAATACCTATACAAACTTGTTCCTTCATAGTAACTTGCATCTTTGAATGAGAATCTGCTTGCTTACAGCAACGTGCTATATGTTCTGAATGCCCGAATAGGGAATCTGTGTCAAAACTTTGTTAGGAATTATGTGATCCTTACTAGCTGGAAGTAAGGGAGATGGAGCACGAAGTTATTTCTAGGAGTTGGACACATACCAAGTTTAGCTCAGTTCTGGGCATCTTTGAAATACCTATACAAACTTGTTCCTACATAGTAACTTGCATCTTTGAATGAGAATCTGCTTGCTTACAGCAACGTGCTATATGTTCTGAATGCCCGAATAGGGAATCTGTGTCAAAACTTTGTTAGGAATTATGTGATCCTTACTAGCTGGAAGTAAGGGAGATGGGGCCTGAAGTTATTTCTAGGAGTTGGACACATACCAAGTTTAGCTCAGTTCTGGGCATCTTTGAAATACCTATACAAACTTGTTCCTACCTAGTAACTTGCATCTTTGAATGAGAATCTGCTTACTTACAGCAACGTGCTATATGTTCTGAATGCCCGAATTGGGAAACTGTGTCAAAACTTTGTTAGGAATTATGTGATCCTTACTAGCTGGAAGTAAGGGAGATGGGGCCTGAAGTTATTTCTAGGAGTTGGACACATACCAAGTTTAGCTCAGTTCTGGGCATCTTTGAAATACCTATACAAACTTGTTCCTACATAGTAACTTGCAACTTTGAATGAGAATGTGCTTGCTTACAGCAACGTGCTATATGTTCTGAATGCCCGAATTGGGAATCTGTGTCAAAACTTTGTTAGGAATTATGTGATCCTTACTAGCTGGAAGTAAGGGAGATGGGGCATGAAGTTATTTCTAGGAGTTGGACACATACCAAGTTTAGCTCAGTTCTGGGCATCTTTGAAATACCTATACAAACTTGTTCCTACATAGTAACTTGCAACTTTGAATGAGAATGTGCTTGCCTACAGCAACGTGCTATATGTTCTGAATGCCCGAATTGGGAATCTGTGTCAAAACTTTGTTAGGAATTATGTGATCCTTACTAGCTGGAAGTAAGGGAGATGGGGCATGAAGTTATTTCTTGGAGTTGGAGACATACCAAGTTTAGCTCAGTTCTGGGCATCTTTGAAATACCTATACAGACTTGTTCCTACATAGTAACTTGCATCTTTGAATGAGAATGTGCTTGCTTACAGCAACGTGCTATATGTTCTAAGTGCCCGAATTGGCAATCTGTGTCAAAACTTTGTTAGGAATTATGTGATCCTTACTAGCTGGAGGTAAGGCAGATGGGGCATGAAGTTATTTCTTGGAGTTGGAGACATACCAAGATTAGCTCAGTTCTGGGCATCTTTGAAATACCTATACAAACTTGTTCCTACATAGTAACTTGCATCTTTGAATGAGAATCTGCTTGCTTACAGCAGCGTGCTATATGTTCTGAATGCCCGAATTGGCAATCTGTGTCAAAACTTTGTTAGGAATTATGTGATCCTTACAAGCTGGAAGTAAGGCAGATGGGGCATGAAGTTATTTCTAGGAGTTGGACACATACCAAGTTTAGCTCAGTTCTGGGCATCTTTGAAATACCTATACAAACTTGTTCCTACATAGTAACTTGCAACTTTGAATGAGAATGTGCTTGCTTACAGCAACGTGCTATATGTTCTGAATGCCCGAATTGGGAATCTGTGTCAAAACTTTGTTAGGAATTATATGATCCTTACTAGCTGGAAGTAAAGGAGATGGGGCATGAAGTTACTTCTAGGAGTTGGACACATACCAAATTTAGCTCAGTTCTGGGCATCTTTGAAATACCTATACAAACTTGTTCCTACATAGTAACTTGCAACTTTGAATGAGAATGTGCTTGCTTACAGCAACGTGCTATATGTTCTGAATGCCCGAATTGGGAATCTGTGTCAAAACTTTGTTAGGAATTATGTGATCCTTACTAGCTGGAAGTAAGGGAGATAGAGCATGAAGTTATTTCTAGGAGTTGGACACATACCAAGTTTAGCTCAGTTCTGGGCATCTTTGAAATACCTATACAAACTTGTTCCTACATAGTAACTTGCATCTTTGAATGAGAATATGCTTGCCTACAGCAACGTGCTATATGTTCTGAATGCCCGAATTGGCAATCTGTGTCAAAACTTTGTTAGAAATTATGTGATCCTTACTAGCTGGAAGTAAGGCAGATGGGGCATGAAGTTATTTCTAGGAGTTGGACACATACCAAGTTTAGCTCAGTTCTGGGCATCTTTGAAATACCTATACAAACTTGTTCCTACATAGTAACTTGCAACTTTGAATGAGAATGTGCTTGCCTACAGCAACGTGCTATATGTTCTGAATGCCCGAGTTGGGAATCTGTGTCAAAACTTTGTTAGGAATTATGTGATCCTTACTAGCTGGAAGTAAGGGAGATGGGGCATGAAGTTATTTCTAGGAGTTGGACACATACCAAGTTTAGCTCAGTTCTGGGCATCTTTGAAATACCTATACAAACTTGTTCCTTCATAGTAACTTGCATCTTTGAATGAGAATCTGCTTGCTTACAGCAACGTGCTATATGTTCTGAATGCCCGAATTGGGAATCTGTGTCAAAACTTTGTTAGGAATTATGTGATCCTTACTAGCTGGAAGTAAGGGAGATGGGGCATGAAGTTATTTCTAGGAGTTGGACACATACCAAGTTTAGCTCAGTTCTGGGCATCTTTGAAATACCTATACAAACTTGTTCCTACATAGTAACTTGCAACTTTGAATGAGAATGTGCTTGCCTACAGCAACGTGCTATATGTTCTGAATGCCCGAGTTGGGAATCTGTGTCAAAACTTTGTTAGGAATTATGTGATCCTTACTAGCTGGAAGTAAGGGAGATGGGGCATGAAGTTATTTCTAGGAGTTGGACACATACCAAGTTTAGCTCAGTTCTGGGCATCTTTGAAATACCTATACAAACTTGTTCCTTCATAGTAACTTGCATCTTTGAATGAGAATCTGCTTGCTTACAGCAACGTGCTATATGTTCTGAATGCCCGAATTGGGAATCTGTGTCAAAACTTTGTTAGGAATTATGTGATCCTTACTAGCTGGAAGTAAGGGAGATGGGGCATGAAGTTATTTCTAGGAGTTGGACACATACCAAGTTTAGCTCAGTTCTGGGCATCTTTGAAATACCTATACAAACTTGTTCCTACATAGTAACTTGCAACTTTGAATGAGAATGTGCTTGCCTACAGCAACGTGCTATATGTTCTGAATGCCCGAATTGGGAATCTGTGTCAAAACTTTGTTAGGAATTATGTGATCCTTACTAGCTGGAAGTAAGGGAGATGGGGCATGAAGTTATTTCTAGGAGTTGGACACATACCAAGTTTAGCTCAGTTCTGGGCATCTTTGAAATACCTATACAAACTTGTTCCTACATAGTAACTTGCAACTTTGAATGAGAATGTGCTTGCCTACAGCAACGTGCTATATGTTCTGAATGCCCGAATTGGGAATCTGTGTCAAAACTTTGTTAGGAATTATGTGATCCTTACTAGCTGGAAGTAAGGGAGATGGGGCATGAAGTTATTTCTTGGAGTTGGAGACATACCAAGTTTAGCTCAGTTCTGGGCATCTTTGAAATACCTATACAGACTTGTTCCTACATAGTAACTTGCATCTTTGAATGAGAATGTGCTTGCTTACAGCAACGTGCTATATGTTCTAAGTGCCCGAATTGGCAATCTGTGTCAAAACTTTGTTAGGAATTATGTGATCCTTACTAGCTGGTAGTAAGGCAGATGGGGCATGAAGTTATTTCTTGGAGTTGGAGACATACCAAAATTAGCTCAGTTCTGGGCATCTTTGAAATACCTATACAAACTTGTTCCTACATAGTAACTTGCATCTTTGAATGAGAATCTGCTTGCTTACAGCAGCGTGCTATATGTTCTGAATGCCCGAATTGGCAATCTGTGTCAAAACTTTGTTAGGAATTATGTGATCCTTACTAGCTGGAAGTAAGGGAGATGGGGCATGAAGTTATTTCTAGGAGTTGGACACATACCAAGTTTAGCTCAGTTCTGGGCATCTTTGAAATACCTATACAAACTTGTTCCTACATAGTAACTTGCAACTTTGAATGAGAATGTGCTTGCTTACAGCAACGTGCTATATGTTCTGAATGCCCGAATTGGGAATCTGTGTCAAAACTTTGTTAGGAATTATATGATCCTTACTAGCTGGAAGTAAAGGAGATGGGGCATGAAGTTACTTCTAGGAGTTGGACACATACCAAGTTTAGCTCAGTTCTGGGCATCTTTGAAATACCTATACAAACTTGTTCCTACATAGTAACTTGCAACTTTGAATGAGAATGTGCTTGCTTACAGCAACGTGCTATATGTTCTGAATGCCCGAATTGGGAATCTGTGTCAAAACTTTGTTAGGAATTATGTGATCCTTACTAGCTGGAAGTAAGGGAGATAGAGCATGAAGTTATTTCTAGGAGTTGGACACATACCAAGTTTAGCTCAGTTCTGGGCATCTTTGAAATACCTATACAAACTTGTTCCTACATAGTAACTTGCATCTTTGAATGAGAATATGCTTGCCTACAGCAACGTCCTATATGTTCTGAATGCCCGAATTGGCAATCTGTGTCAAAACTTTGTTAGGAATTATGTGATCCTTACTAGCTGGAAGTAAGGCAGATGGGGCATGAAGTTATTTCTAGGAGTTGGACACATACCAAGTTTAGCTCAGTTCTGGGCATCTTTGAAATACCTATACAAACTTGTTCCTACATAGTAACTTGCAACTTTGAATGAAAATGTGCTTGCTTACAGCAACGTGCTATATGTTCTGAATGCGCGAATTGGGAATCTGTGTCAAAACTTTGTTAGGAATTATGTCATCCTTACTAGCTGGAAGTAAGCGAGATGGGGCATGAAGTTACTTCTAGGAGTTGGACACATACCAAGTTTAGCTCAGTTCTGGGCATCTTTGAAATACCTATACAAACTTGTTCCTACATAGTAACTTGCAACTTTGAATGAGAATGTGCTTGCTTACAGCAACGTGCTATATGTTCTGAATGCCCGAATTGGGAATCTGTGTCAAAACTTTGTTAGGAATTATGTGATCCGTACTAGCTGGAAGTAAGGGAGATGGGGCATGAAGTTATTTCTAGGAGTTGGACACATACCAAGTTTAGCGCAGTTCTGGGCATCTTTGAAATACCTATACAATCTTGTTACTACCTAGTAACTTGCATCTTTGAATGAGAATCTGCTTGCTTACAGCAACGTGCTATATGTTCTGAATGCCCGAATTGGGAATCTGTGTCAAAACTTTGTTAGGAATTATGTGATCCTTACTAGCTGGAAGTAAGGGAGATGGGGCATGAAGTTATTTCTAGGAGTTGGACACATACCAAGTTTAGCTCACTTCTGGGCATCTTTGAAATACCTATACAAACTTGTTCCTACACAGTAACTTGCATCTTTGAATGAGAATCTGCTTGCTTACAGCAACGTGCTATATGTTCTGAATGCCCGAATTGGGAATCTGTGTCAAAACTTTGTTAGGAATTATGTGATCCTTACTAGCTGGAAGTAAGGGAGATGGGGCATGAAGTTATTTCTAGGAGTTGGACACATACCAAGTTTAGCTCAGTTCTGGGCATCTTTGAAATACCTATACAAACTTGTTCCTACATAGTAACTTGCAACTTTGAATGAGAATGTGCTTGCTTACAGCAACGTGCTATATGTTCTGAATGCCCGAATTGGCAATCTGTGTCAAAACTTTGTTAGGAATTATGTGATCCTTACTAGCTGGAAGTAAGGGAGATGGGGCATGAAGTTATTTCTAGGAGTTGGACACATACCAAGTTTAGCGCAGTTCTGGGCATCTTTGAAATACCTATACAATCTTGTTACTACCTAGTAACTTGCATCTTTGAATGAGAATCTGCTTGCTTACAGCAACGTGCTATATGTTCTGAATGCCCGAATTGGGAATCTGTGTCAAAACTTTGTTAGGAATTATGTGATCCTTACTAGCTGGAAGTAAGGGAGATGGGGCATGAAGTTATTTCTAGGAGTTGGACACATACCAAGTTTAGCTCAGTTCTGGGCATCTTTGAAATACCTATACAAACTTGTTCCTACATAGTAACTTGCATCTTTGAATGAGAATCTGCTTGCTTACAGCAACGTGCTATATGTTCTGAATGCCCGAATTGGGAATCTGTGTCAAAACTTTGTTAGGAATTATGTCATCCTTACTAGCTGGAAGTAAGGGAGATGGGGCATGAAGTTATTTCTAGGAGTTGGACACATACCAAGTTTAGCTCAGTTCTGGGCATCTTTGAAATACCTATACAAACTTGTTCCTACATAGTAACTTGCAACTTTGAATGAAAATGTGCTTGCTTACAGCAACGTGCTATATGTTCTTAATGCGCGAATTGGGAATCTGTGTCAAAACTTTGTTAGGAATTATGTCATCCTTACTAGCTGGAAGTAAGCGAGATGGGGCATGAAGTTATTTCTAGGAGTTGGACACATACCAAGTTTAGCTCAGTTCTGGGCATCTTTGAAATACCTATACAAACTTGTTCCTACATAGTAACTTGCATCTTTGAATGAGAATATGCTTGCCTACAGCAACGTCCTATATGTTCTGAATGCCCGAATTGGCAATCTGTGTCAAAACTTTGTTAGGAATTATGTGATCCTTACTAGCTGGAAGTAAGGCAGATGGGGCATGAAGTTATTTCTAGGAGTTGGACACATACCAAGTTTAGCTCAGTTCTGGGCATCTTTGAAATACCTATACAAACTTGTTCCTACATAGTAACTTGCAACTTTGAATGAAAATGTGCTTGCTTACAGCAACGTGCTATATGTTCTGAATGCGCGAATTGGGAATCTGTGTCAAAACTTTGTTAGGAATTATGTCATCCTTACTAGCTGGAAGTAAGCGAGATGGGGCATGAAGTTACTTCTAGGAGTTGGACACATACCAAGTTTAGCTCAGTTCTGGGCATCTTTGAAATACCTATACAAACTTGTTCCTACATAGTAACTTGCAACTTTGAATGAGAATGTGCTTGCTTACAGCAACGTGCTATATGTTCTGAATGCCCGAATTGGGAATCTGTGTCAAAACTTTGTTAGGAATTATGTGATCCGTACTAGCTGGAAGTAAGGGAGATGGGGCATGAAGTTATTTCTAGGAGTTGGACACATACCAAGTTTAGCGCAGTTCTGGGCATCTTTGAAATACCTATACAATCTTGTTACTACCTAGTAACTTGCATCTTTGAATGAGAATCTGCTTGCTTACAGCAACGTGCTATATGTTCTGAATGCCCGAATTGGGAATCTGTGTCAAAACTTTGTTAGGAATTATGTGATCCTTACTAGCTGGAAGTAAGGGAGATGGGGCATGAAGTTATTTCTAGGAGTTGGACACATACCAAGTTTAGCGCAGTTCTGGGCATCTTTGAAATACCTATACAATCTTGTTACTACCTAGTAACTTGCATCTTTGAATGAGAATCTGCTTGCTTACAGCAACGTGTTATATGTTCTGAATGCCCGAATTGGCAATCTGTGTCAAAACTTTGTTAGGAATAATGTGATCCTTACTAGCTGGAAGTAAGGCAGATGGGGCATGAAGTTATTTCTAGGAGTTGGACACATACCAAGTTTAGCTCAGTTCTGGGCATCTTTGAAATACCTATACAAACTTGTTCCTACATAGTAACTTGCAACTTTGAATGAAAATGTGCTTGCTTACAGCAACGTGCTATATGTTCTGAATGCGCGAATTGGGAATCTGTGTCAAAACTTTGTTAGGAATTATGTCATCCTTACTAGCTGGAAGTAAGCGAGATGGGGCATGAAGTTACTTCTAGGAGTTGGACACATACCAAGTTTAGCTCAGTTCTGGGCATCTTTGAAATACCTATACAAACTTGTTCCTACATAGTAACTTGCAACTTTGAATGAGAATGTGCTTGCTTACAGCAACGTGCTATATGTTCTGAATGCCCGAATTGGGAATCTGTGTCAAAACTTTGTTAGGAATTATGTGATCCGTACTAGCTGGAAGTAAGGGAGATGGGGCATGAAGTTATTTCTAGGAGTTGGACACATACCAAGTTTAGCGCAGTTCTGGGCATCTTTGAAATA
The DNA here is from genome assembly GCF_020826845.1 of Diceros bicornis minor. Classification (NCBI taxonomy): domain Eukaryota; kingdom Metazoa; phylum Chordata; class Mammalia; order Perissodactyla; family Rhinocerotidae; genus Diceros; species Diceros bicornis. The sequence continues at coordinate 338,405 of NC_080749.1, forward strand.
CCTATACAATCTTGTTACTACCTAGTAACTTGCATCTTTGAATGAGAATCTGCTTGCTTACAGCAACGTGCTATATGTTCTGAATGCCCGAATTGGGAATCTGTGTCAAAACTTTGTTAGGAATTATGTGATCCTTACTAGCTGGAAGTAAGGGAGATGGGGCATGAAGTTATTTCTAGGAGTTGGACACATACCAAGTTTAGCTCACTTCTGGGCATCTTTGAAATACCTATACAAACTTGTTCCTACACAGTAACTTGCATCTTTGAATGAGAATCTGCTTGCTTACAGCAACGTGCTATATGTTCTGAATGCCCGAATTGGGAATCTGTGTCAAAACTTTGTTAGGAATTATGTGATCCTTACTAGCTGGAAGTAAGGGAGATGGGGCATGAAGTTATTTCTAGGAGTTGGACACATACCAAGTTTAGCTCAGTTCTGGGCATCTTTGAAATACCTATACACACTTGTTCCTACATAGTAACTTGCAACTTTGAATGAGAATGTGCTTGCTTACAGCAACGTGCTATATGTTCTGAATGCCCGAATTGGCAATCTGTGTCAAAACTTTGTTAGGAATTATGTGATCCTTACTAGCTGGAAGTAAGGGAGATGGGGCATGAAGTTATTTCTAGGAGTTGGACACATACCAAGTTTAGCGCAGTTCTGGGCATCTTTGAAATACCTATACAATCTTGTTACTACCTAGTAACTTGCATCTTTGAATGAGAATCTGCTTGCTTACAGCAACGTGCTATATGTTCTGAATGCCCGAATTGGGAATCTGTGTCAAAACTTTGTTAGGAATTATGTGATCCTTACTAGCTGGAAGTAAGGGAGATGGGGCATGAAGTTATTTCTAGGAGTTGGACACATACCAAGTTTAGCTCAGTTCTGGGCATCTTTGAAATACCTATACAAACTTGTTCCTACATAGTAACTTGCATCTTTGAATGAGAATCTGCTTGCTTACAGCAACGTGCTATATGTTCTGAATGCCCGAATTGGGAATCTGTGTCAAAACTTTGTTAGGAATTATGTCATCCTTACTAGCTGGAAGTAAGGGAGATGGGGCATGAAGTTATTTCTAGGAGTTGGACACATACCAAGTTTAGCTCAGTTCTGGGCATCTTTGAAATACCTATACAAACTTGTTCCTACATAGTAACTTGCAACTTTGAATGAAAATGTGCTTGCTTACAGCAACGTGCTATATGTTCTGAATGCGCGAATTGGGAATCTGTGTCAAAACTTTGTTAGGAATTATGTCATCCTTACTAGCTGGAAGTAAGCGAGATGGGGCATGAAGTTATTTCTAGGAGTTGGACACATACCAAGTTTAGCTCAGTTCTGGGCATCTTTGAAATACCTATACAAACTTGTTCCTACATAGTAACTTGCATCTTTGAATGAGAATATGCTTGCCTACAGCAACGTCCTATATGTTCTGAATGCCCGAATTGGCAATCTGTGTCAAAACTTTGTTAGGAATTATGTGATCCTTACTAGCTGGAAGTAAGGCAGATGGGGCATGAAGTTATTTCTAGGAGTTGGACACATACCAAGTTTAGCTCAGTTCTGGGCATCTTTGAAATACCTATACAAACTTGTTCCTACATAGTAACTTGCAACTTTGAATGAAAATGTGCTTGCTTACAGCAACGTGCTATATGTTCTGAATGCGCGAATTGGGAATCTGTGTCAAAACTTTGTTAGGAATTATGTCATCCTTACTAGCTGGAAGTAAGCGAGATGGGGCATGAAGTTACTTCTAGGAGTTGGACACATACCAAGTTTAGCTCAGTTCTGGGCATCTTTGAAATACCTATACAAACTTGTTCCTACATAGTAACTTGCAACTTTGAATGAGAATGTGCTTGCTTACAGCAACGTGCTATATGTTCTGAATGCCCGAATTGGGAATCTGTGTCAAAACTTTGTTAGGAATTATGTGATCCGTACTAGCTGGAAGTAAGGGAGATGGGGCATGAAGTTATTTCTAGGAGTTGGACACATACCAAGTTTAGCGCAGTTCTGGGCATCTTTGAAATACCTATACAATCTTGTTACTACCTAGTAACTTGCATCTTTGAATGAGAATCTGCTTGCTTACAGCAACGTGCTATATGTTCTGAATGCCCGAATTGGGAATCTGTGTCAAAACTTTGTTAGGAATTATGTGATCCTTACTAGCTGGAAGTAAGGGAGATGGGGCATGAAGTTATTTCTAGGAGTTGGACACATACCAAGTTTAGCTCACTTCTGGGCATCTTTGAAATACCTATACAAACTTGTTCCTACACAGTAACTTGCATCTTTGAATGAGAATCTGCTTGCTTACAGCAACGTGCTATATGTTCTGAATGCCCGAATTGGGAATCTGTGTCAAAACTTTGTTAGGAATTATGTGATCCTTACTAGCTGGAAGTAAGGGAGATGGGGCATGAAGTTATTTCTAGGAGTTGGACACATACCAAGTTTAGCTCAGTTCTGGGCATCTTTGAAATACCTATACAAACTTGTTCCTACATAGTAACTTGCAACTTTGAATGAGAATGTGCTTGCTTACAGCAACGTGCTATATGTTCTGAATGCCCGAATTGGCAATCTGTGTCAAAACTTTGTTAGGAATTATGTGATCCTTACTAGCTGGAAGTAAGGGAGATGGGGCATGAAGTTATTTCTAGGAGTTGGACACATACCAAGTTTAGCGCAGTTCTGGGCATCTTTGAAATACCTATACAATCTTGTTACTACCTAGTAACTTGCATCTTTGAATGAGAATCTGCTTGCTTACAGCAACGTGTTATATGTTCTGAATGCCCGAATTGGGAATCTGTGTCAAAACTTTGTTAGGAATTATGTGATCCTTACTAGCTGGAAGTAAGGGAGATGGGGCATGAAGTTATTTCTAGGAGTTGGACACATACCAAGTTTAGCTCAGTTCTGGGCATCTTTGAAATACCTATACAAACTTGTTCCTACATAGTAACTTGCATCTTTGAATGAGAATCTGCTTGCTTACAGCAACGTGCTATATGTTCTGAATGCCCGAATTGGGAATCTGTGTCAAAACTTTGTTAGGAATTATGTCATCCTTACTAGCTGGAAGTAAGGGAGATGGGGCATGAAGTTATTTCTAGGAGTTGGACACATACCAAGTTTAGCTCAGTTCTGGGCATCTTTGAAATACCTATACAAACTTGTTCCTACATAGTAACTTGCAACTTTGAATGAAAATGTGCTTGCTTACAGCAACGTGCTATATGTTCTGAATGCGCGAATTGGGAATCTGTGTCAAAACTTTGTTAGGAATTATGTCATCCTTACTAGCTGGAAGTAAGCGAGATGGGGCATGAAGTTATTTCTAGGAGTTGGACACATACCAAGTTTAGCTCAGTTCTGGGCATCTTTGAAATACCTATACAAACTTGTTCCTACATAGTAACTTGCAACTTTGAATGAGAATCTGCTTGCTTACAGGAACGTGCTATATGTTCTGAATGCCCGAATTGGGAATCTGTGTCAAAACTTTGTTAGGAATTATGCGATCCTTACTAGCTGGAAGTAAGGGAGATGGGGCATGAAGTTATTTCTAGGAGTTGGACACATACCAAGTTTAGCTCAGTTCTGGGCATCTTTGAAATACCTATACAAACTTGTTCCTACATAGTAACTTGCAACTTTGAATGAGAATGTGCTTGCTTACAGCAACGTGCTATATGTTCTGAATGCCCGAATTGGCAATCTGTGTCAAAACTTTGTTAGGAATTATGTGATCCTTACTAGCTGGAAGTAAGGGAGATGGGGCATGAAGTTATTTCTAGGAGTTGGACACATACCAAGTTTAGCTCAGTTCTGGGCATCTTTGAAATACCTATACAAACTTGTTCCTACATAGTAACTTGCAACTTTGAATGAAAATGTGCTTGCTTACAGCAACGTGCTATATGTTCTGAATGCCCGAATTGGGAATCTGTGTCAAAACTTTGTTAGGAATTATGTGATCCTTACTAGCTGGAAGTAAGGGAGATGGGGCATGAAGTTATTTCTAGGAGTTGGACACATACCAAGTTTAGCTCAGTTCTGGGCATCTTTGAAATACCTATACAATCTTGTTCCTACCTAGTAACTTGCATCTTTGAATGAGAATCTGCTTGCTTACAGCAACGTGCTATATGTTCTGAATGCCCGAATTGGGAATCTGTGTCAAAACTTTGTTAGGAATTATGTGATCCTTACTAGCTGGAAGTAAGGGAGATGGGGCATGAAGTTATTTCTAGGAGTTGGACACATACCAAGTTTAGCTCAGTTCTGGGCATCTTTGAAATACCTATACAAACTTGTTCCTACATAGTAACTTGCATCTTTGAATGAGAATCTGCTTGCTTACAGCAACGTGCTATATGTTCTGAATGCCCGAATTGGCAATCTGTCAAAATTTTATTAGGAATTATGTGATCCTTACTAGCTGGAAGTAAGGGAGATGGGGCATGAAGTTATTTCTAGGAGTTGGACACATACCAAGTTTAGCTCAGTTCTGGGCATCTTTGAAATACCTATACAAACTTGTTCCTACATAGTAACTTGCATCTTTGAATGAGAATCTGCTTGCTTACAGCAACGTGCTATATGTTCTGAATGCCCGAATTGGGAATCTGTGTCAAAACTTTGTTAGGAATTATGTGATCCTTACTAGCTGGAAGTAAGGGAGATGGGGCATGAAGTTATTTCTAGGAGTTGGACACATACCAAGTTTAGCTCAGTTCTGGGCATCTTTGAAATACCTATACAAACTTGTTCCTACATAGTAACTTGCAACTTTGAATGAAAATGTGCTTGCTTACAGCAACGTGCTATATGTTCTGAATGCCCGAATTGGGAATCTGTGTCAAAACTTTGTTAGGAATTATGTGATCCTTACTAGCTGGAAGTAAGGGAGATGGGGCATGAAGTTATTTCTAGGAGTTGGACACATACCAAGTTTAGCTCAGTTCTGGGCATCTTTGAAATACCTATACAAACTTGTTCCTACCTAGTAACTTGCATCTTTGAATGAGAATCTGCTTGCTTACAGCAACGTGCTATATGTTCTGAATGCCCGAATTGGGAATCTGTGTCAAAACTTTGTTAGGAATTATGTGATCCTTACTAGCTGGAAGTAAGGGAGATGGGGCATGAAATTATTTCTAGGAGTTGGACACATACCAAGTTTAGCTCAGTTCTGGGCATCTTTGAAATACCTATACAAACTTGTTCCTACATAGTAACTTGCAACTTTGAATGAGAATCTGCTTGCTTACAGCAACGTGCTATATGTTCTGAATGCCCGAATTGGGAATCTGTGTCAAAACTTTGTTAGGAATTATGTGATCCTTACTAGCTGGAAGTAAGGGAGATGGGGCATGAAGTTATTTCTAGGAGTTGGACACATACCAAGTTTAGCTCAGTTCTGGGCATCTTTGAAATACCTATACAAACTTGTTCCTACATAGTAACTTGCAACTTTGAATGAGAATGTGCTTGCTTACAGCAACGTGCTATATGTTCTGAATGCCCGAATTGGCAATCTGTGTCAAAACTTTGTTAGGAATTATGTGATCCTTACTAGCTGGAAGTAAGGGAGATGGGGCATGAAGTTATTTCTAGGAGTTGGACACATACCAAGTTTAGCGCAGTTCTGGGCATCTTTGAAATACCTATACAATCTTGTTACTACCTAGTAACTTGCATCTTTGAATGAGAATCTGCTTGCTTACAGCAACGTGCTATATGTTCTGAATGCCCGAATTGGGAATCTGTGTCAAAACTTTGTTAGGAATTATGTGATCCTTACTAGCTGGAAGTAAGGGAGACGGGGCATGAAGTTATTTCTAGGAGTTGGACACATACCAAGTTTAGCTCAGTTCTGGGCATCTTTGAAATACCTATACAAACTTGTTCCTACATAGTAACTTGCATCTTTGAATGAGAATGTGCTTGCTTACAGCAACGTGCTATATGTTCTGAATGCCCGAATTGGGAATCTGTGTCAAAACTTTGTTAGGAATTATGTGATCCTTACTAGCTGGAAGTAAGGGAGATGGGGCATGAAGTTATTTCTAGGAGTTGGACACATACCAAGTTTAGCTCAGTTCTGGGCATCTTTGAAATACCTATACAAACTTGTTCCTACATAGTAACTTGCAACTTTGAATGAGAATGTGCTTGCTTACAGCAACGTGCTATATGTTCTGAATGCCCGAATTGGCAATCTGTGTCAAAACTTTGTTAGGAATTATGTGATCCTTACTAGCTGGAAGTAAGGGAGATGGGGCATGAAGTTATTTCTAGGAGTTGGACACATACCAAGTTTAGCGCAGTTCTGGGCATCTTTGAAATACCTATACAATCTTGTTACTACCTAGTAACTTGCATCTTTGAATGAGAATCTGCTTCCTTACAGCAACGTGCTATATGTTCTGAATGCCCGAATTGGGAATCTGTGTCAAAACTTTGTTAGGAATTATGTGATCCTTACTAGCTGGAAGTAAGGGAGATGGGGCATGAAGTTATTTCTAGGAGTTGGACACATACCAAGTTTAGCTCAGTTCTGGGCATCTTTGAAATACCTATACAAACTTGTTCCTACATAGTAACTTGCATCTTTGAATGAGAATCTGCTTGCTTACAGCAACGTGCTATATGTTCTGAATGCCCGAATTGGGAATCTGTGTCAAAACTTTGTTAGGAATTATGTCATCCTTACTAGCTGGAAGTAAGGGAGATGGGGCATGAAGTTATTTCTAGGAGTTGGACACATACCAAGTTTAGCTCAGTTCTGGGCATCTTTGAAATACCTATACAAACTTGTTCCTACATAGTAACTTGCATCTTTGAATGAGAATCTGCTTGCTTACAGCAACGTGCTATATGTTCTGAATGCCCGAATTGGCAATCTGTCAAAATTTTATTAGGAATTATGTGATCCTTACTAGCTGGAAGTAAGGGAGATGGGGCATGAAGTTATTTCTAGGAGTTGGACACATACCAAGTTTAGCTCAGTTCTGGGCATCTTTGAAATACCTATACAAACTTGTTCCTACATAGTAACTTGCATCTTTGAATGAGAATCTGCTTGCTTACAGCAACGTGCTATATGTTCTGAATGCCCGAATTGGGAATCTGTGTCAAAACTTTGTTAGGAATTATGTGATCCGTACTAGCTGGAAGTAAGGGAGATGGGGCATGAAGTTATTTCTAGGAGTTGGACACATACCAAGTTTAGCTCAGTTCTGGGCATCTTTGAAATACCTATACAAACTTGTTCCTACATAGTAACTTGCAACTTTGAATGAAAATGTGCTTGCTTACAGCAACGTGCTATATGTTCTGAATGCCCGAATTGGGAATCTGTGTCAAAACTTTGTTAGGAATTATGTGATCCTTACTAGCTGGAAGTAAGGGAGATGGGGCATGAAGTTATTTCTAGGAGTTGGACACATACCAAGTTTAGCTCAGTTCTGGGCATCTTTGAAATACCTATACAAACTTGTTCCTACCTAGTAACTTGCATCTTGAATGAGAATCTGCTTGCTTACAGCAACGTGCTATATGTTCTGAATGCCCGAATTGGGAATCTGTGTCAAAACTTTGTTAGGAATTATGTGATCCTTACTAGCTGGAAGTAAGGGAGATGGGGCATGAAGTTATTTCTAGGAGTTGGACACATACCAAGTTTAGCTCAGTTCTGGGCATCTTTGAAATACCTATACAAACTTGTTCCTACATAGTAACTTGCAACTTTGAATGAGAATCTGCTTGCTTACAGCAACGTGCTATATGTTCTGAATGCCCGAATTGGGAATCTGTGTCAAAACTTTGTTAGGAATTATGTGATCCTTACTAGCTGGAAGTAAGGGAGATGGGGCATGAAGTTATTTCTAGGAGTTGGACACATACCAAGTTTAGCTCAGTTCTGGGCATCTTTGAAATACCTATACAAACTTGTTCCTACATAGTAACTTGCAACTTTGAATGAGAATGTGCTTGCTTACAGCAACGTGCTATATGTTCTGAATGCCCGAATTGGCAATCTGTGTCAAAACTTTGTTAGGAATTATGTGATCCTTACTAGCTGGAAGTAAGGGAGATGGGGCATGAAGTTATTTCTAGGAGTTGGACACATACCAAGTTTAGCGCAGTTCTGGGCATCTTTGAAATACCTATACAATCTTGTTACTACCTAGTAACTTGCATCTTTGAATGAGAATCTGCTTGCTTACAGCAACGTGCTATATGTTCTGAATGCCCGAATTGGGAATCTGTGTCAAAACTTTGTTAGGAATTATGTGATCCTTACTAGCTGGAAGTAAGGGAGATGGGGCATGAAGTTATTTCTAGGAGTTGGACACATACCAAGTTTAGCTCAGTTCTGGGCATCTTTGAAATACCTATACAAACTTGTTCCTACATAGTAACTTGCATCTTTGAATGAGAATGTGCTTGCTTACAGCAACGTGCTATATGTTCTGAATGCCCGAATTGGGAATCTGTGTCAAAACTTTGTTAGGAATTATGTGATCCTTACCTGCTGGAAGTAAGGGAGATGGGGCATGAAGTTATTTCTAGGAGTTGGACACATACCAAGTTTAGCTCAGTTCTGGGCATCTTTGAAATACCTATACAAACTTGTTCCTACATAGTAACTTGCAACTTTGAATGAGAATGTGCTTGCTTACAGCAACGTGCTATATGTTCTGAATGCCCGAATTGGCAATCTGTGTCAAAACTTTGTTAGGAATTATGTGATCCTTACTAGCTGGAAGTAAGGGAGATGGGGCATGAAGTTATTTCTAGGAGTTGGACACATACCAAGTTTAGCTCAGTTCTGGGCATCTTTGAAATACCTATACAAACTTGTTCCTACATAGTAACTTGCATCTTTGAATGAGAATCTGCTTGCTTACAGCAACGTGCTATATGTTCTGAATGCCCGAATTGGGAATCTGTGTCAAAACTTTGTTAGGAATTATGTCATCCTTACTAGCTGGAAGTAAGGGAGATGGGGCATGAAGTTATTTCTAGGAGTTGGACACATACCAAGTTTAGCTCAGTTCTGGGCATCTTTGAAATACCTATACAAACTTGTTCCTACATAGTAACTTGCAACTTTGAATGAAAATGTGCTTGCTTACAGCAACGTGCTATATGTTCTGAATGCGCGAATTGGGAATCTGTGTCAAAACTTTGTTAGGAATTATGTCATCCTTACTAGCTGGAAGTAAGCGAGATGGGGCATGAAGTTACTTCTAGGAGTTGGACACATACCAAGTTTAGCTCAGTTCTGGGCATCTTTGAAATACCTATACAAACTTGTTCCTACATAGTAACTTGCAACTTTGAATGAGAATGTGCTTGCTTACAGCAACGTGCTATATGTTCTGAATGCCCGAATTGGGAATCTGTGTCAAAACTTTGTTAGGAATTATGTGATCCGTACTAGCTGGAAGTAAGGGAGATGGGGCATGAAGTTATTTCTAGGAGTTGGACACATACCAAGTTTAGCGCAGTTCTGGGCATCTTTGAAATACCTATACAATCTTGTTACTACCTAGTAACTTGCATCTTTGAATGAGAATCTGCTTGCTTACAGCAACGTGCTATATGTTCTGAATGCCCGAATTGGGAATCTGTGTCAAAACTTTGTTAGGAATTATGTGATCCTTACTAGCTGGAAGTAAGGGAGATGGGGCATGAAGTTATTTCTAGGAGTTGGACACATACCAAGTTTAGCTCACTTCTGGGCATCTTTGAAATACCTATACAAACTTGTTCCTACACAGTAACTTGCATCTTTGAATGAGAATCTGCTTGCTTACAGCAACGTGCTATATGTTCTGAATGCCCGAATTGGGAATCTGTGTCAAAACTTTGTTAGGAATTATGTGATCCTTACTAGCTGGAAGTAAGGGAGATGGGGCATGAAGTTATTTCTAGGAGTTGGACACATACCAAGTTTAGCTCAGTTCTGGGCATCTTTGAAATACCTATACAAACTTGTTCCTACATAGTAACTTGCAACTTTGAATGAGAATGTGCTTGCTTACAGCAACGTGCTATATGTTCTGAATGCCCGAATTGGCAATCTGTGTCAAAACTTTGTTAGGAATTATGTCATCCTTACTAGCTGGAAGTAAGCGAGATGGGGCATGAAGTTATTTCTAGGAGTTGGACACATACCAAGTTTAGCTCAGTTCTGGGCATCTTTGAAATACCTATACAAACTTGTTCCTACATAGTAACTTGCAACTTTGAATGAGAATCTGCTTGCTTACAGGAACGTGCTATATGTTCTGAATGCCTGAATTGGGAATCTGTGTCAAAACTTTGTTAGGAATTATGCGATCCTTACTAGCTGGAAGTAAGGGAGATGGGGCATGAAGTTATTTCTAGGAGTTGGACACATACCAAGTTTAGCTCAGTTCTGGGCATCTTTGAAATACCTATACAAACTTGTTCCTACATAGTAACTTGCAACTTTGAATGAGAATGTGCTTGCTTACAGCAACGTGCTATATGTTCTGAATGCCCGAATTGGCAATCTGTGTCAAAACTTTGTTAGGAATTATGTGATCCTTACTAGCTGGAAGTAAGGGAGATGGGGCATGAAGTTATTTCTAGGAGTTGGACACATACCAAGTTTAGCTCAGTTCTGGGCATCTTTGAAATACCTATACAAACTTGTTCCTACATAGTAACTTGCAACTTTGAATGAGAATGTGCTTGCTTACAGCAACGTGCTATATGTTCTGAATGCCCGAATTGGCAATCTGTGTCAAAACTTTGTTAGGAATTATGTGATCCTTACTAGCTGGAAGTAAGGGAGATGGGGCATGAAGTTATTTCTAGGAGTTGGACACATACCAAGTTTAGCGCAGTTCTGGGCATCTTTGAAATACCTATACAATCTTGTTACTACCTAGTAACTTGCATCTTTGAATGAGAATCTGCTTGCTTACAGCAACGTGCTATATGTTCTGAATGCCCGAATTGGGAATCTGTGTCAAAACTTTGTTAGGAATTATGTGATCCTTACTAGCTGGAAGTAAGGGAGACGGGGCATGAAGTTATTTCTAGGAGTTGGACACATACCAAGTTTAGCTCAGTTCTGGGCATCTTTGAAATACCTATACAAACTTGTTCCTACATAGTAACTTGCATCTTTGAATGAGAATGTGCTTGCTTACAGCAACGTGCTATATGTTCTGAATGCCCGAATTGGGAATCTGTGTCAAAACTTTGTTAGGAATTATGTGATCCTTACTAGCTGGAAGTAAGGGAGATGGGGCATGAAGTTATTTCTAGGAGTTGGACACATACCAAGTTTAGCTCAGTTCTGGGCATCTTTGAAATACCTATACAAACTTGTTCCTACATAGTAACTTGCAACTTTGAATGAGAATGTGCTTGCTTACAGCAACGTGCTATATGTTCTGAATGCCCGAATTGGCAATCTGTGTCAAAACTTTGTTAGGAATTATGTGATCCTTACTAGCTGGAAGTAAGGGAGATGGGGCATGAAGTTATTTCTAGGAGTTGGACACATACCAAGTTTAGCGCAGTTCTGGGCATCTTTGAAATACCTATACAATCTTGTTACTACCTAGTAACTTGCATCTTTGAATGAGAATCTGCTTCCTTACAGCAACGTGCTATATGTTCTGAATGCCCGAATTGGGAATCTGTGTCAAAACTTTGTTAGGAATTATGTGATCCTTACTAGCTGGAAGTAAGGGAGATGGGGCATGAAGTTATTTCTAGGAGTTGGACACATACCAAGTTTAGCTCAGTTCTGGGCATCTTTGAAATACCTATACAAACTTGTTCCTACATAGTAACTTGCATCTTTGAATGAGAATCTGCTTGCTTACAGCAACGTGCTATATGTTCTGAATGCCCGAATTGGGAATCTGTGTCAAAACTTTGTTAGGAATTATGTCATCCTTACTAGCTGGAAGTAAGGGAGATGGGGCATGAAGTTATTTCTAGGAGTTGGACACATACCAAGTTTAGCTCAGTTCTGGGCATCTTTGAAATACCTATACAAACTTGTTCCTACATAGTAACTTGCATCTTTGAATGAGAATCTGCTTGCTTACAGCAACGTGCTATATGTTCTGAATGCCCGAATTGGCAATCTGTCAAAATTTTATTAGGAATTATGTGATCCTTACTAGCTGGAAGTAAGGGAGATGGGGCATGAAGTTATTTCTAGGAGTTGGACACATACCAAGTTTAGCTCAGTTCTGGGCATCTTTGAAATACCTATACAAACTTGTTCCTACATAGTAACTTGCATCTTTGAATGAGAATCTGCTTGCTTACAGCAACGTGCTATATGTTCTGAATGCCCGAATTGGGAATCTGTGTCAAAACTTTGTTAGGAATTATGTGATCCGTACTAGCTGGAAGTAAGGGAGATGGGGCATGAAGTTATTTCTAGGAGTTGGACACATACCAAGTTTAGCTCAGTTCTGGGCATCTTTGAAATACCTATACAAACTTGTTCCTACATAGTAACTTGCAACTTTGAATGAAAATGTGCTTGCTTACAGCAACGTGCTATATGTTCTGAATGCCCGAATTGGGAATCTGTGTCAAAACTTTGTTAGGAATTATGTGATCCTTACTAGCTGGAAGTAAGGGAGATGGGGCATGAAGTTATTTCTAGGAGTTGGACACATACCAAGTTTAGCTCAGTTCTGGGCATCTTTGAAATACCTATACAAACTTGTTCCTACCTAGTAACTTGCATCTTTGAATGAGAATCTGCTTGCTTACAGCAACGTGCTATATGTTCTGAATGCCCGAATTGGGAATCTGTGTCAAAACTTTGTTAGGAATTATGTGATCCTTACTAGCTGGAAGTAAGGGAGATGGGGCATGAAGTTATTTCTAGGAGTTGGACACATACCAAGTTTAGCTCAGTTCTGGGCATCTTTGAAATACCTATACAAACTTGTTCCTACATAGTAACTTGCAACTTTGAATGAGAATCTGCTTGCTTACAGCAACGTGCTATATGTTCTGAATGCCCGAATTGGGAATCTGTGTCAAAACTTTGTTAGGAATTATGTGATCCTTACTAGCTGGAAGTAAGGGAGATGGGGCATGAAGTTATTTCTAGGAGTTGGACACATACCAAGTTTAGCTCAGTTCTGGGCATCTTTGAAATACCTATACAAACTTGTTCCTACATAGTAACTTGCAACTTTGAATGAGAATGTGCTTGCTTACAGCAACGTGCTATATGTTCTGAATGCCCGAATTGGCAATCTGTGTCAAAACTTTGTTAGGAATTATGTGATCCTTACTAGCTGGAAGTAAGGGAGATGGGGCATGAAGTTATTTCTAGGAGTTGGACACATACCAAGTTTAGCGCAGTTCTGGGCATCTTTGAAATACCTATACAATCTTGTTACTACCTAGTAACTTGCATCTTTGAATGAGAATCTGCTTGCTTACAGCAACGTGCTATATGTTCTGAATGCCCGAATTGGGAATCTGTGTCAAAACTTTGTTAGGAATTATGTGATCCTTACTAGCTGGAAGTAAGGGAGATGGGGCATGAAGTTATTTCTAGGAGTTGGACACATACCAAGTTTAGCTCAGTTCTGGGCATCTTTGAAATACCTATACAAACTTGTTCCTACATAGTAACTTGCATCTTTGAATGAGAATGTGCTTGCTTACAGCAACGTGCTATATGTTCTGAATGCCCGAATTGGGAATCTGTGTCAAAACTTTGTTAGGAATTATGTGATCCTTACTAGCTGGAAGTAAGGGAGATGGGGCATGAAGTTATTTCTAGGAGTTGGACACATACCAAGTTTAGCTCAGTTCTGGGCATCTTTGAAATACCTATACAAACTTGTTCCTACATAGTAACTTGCAACTTTGAATGAGAATGTGCTTGCTTACAGCAACGTGCTATATGTTCTGAATGCCCGAATTGGCAATCTGTGTCAAAACTTTGTTAGGAATTATGTGATCCTTACTAGCTGGAAGTAAGGGAGATGGGGCATGAAGTTATTTCTAGGAGTTGGACACATACCAAGTTTAGCGCAGTTCTGGGCATCTTTGAAATACCTATACAATCTTGTTACTACCTAGTAACTTGCATCTTTGAATGAGAATCTGCTTGCTTACAGCAACGTGCTATATGTTCTGAATGCCCGAATTGGGAATCTGTGTCAAAACTTTGTTAGGAATTATGTGATCCTTACTAGCTGGAAGTAAGGGAGATGGGGCATGAAGTTATTTCTAGGAGTTGGACACATACCAAGTTTAGCTCAGTTCTGGGCATCTTTGAAATACCTATACAAACTTGTTCCTACATAGTAACTTGCATCTTTGAATGAGAATCTGCTTGCTTACAGCAACGTGCTATATGTTCTGAATGCCCGAATTGGGAATCTGTGTCAAAACTTTGTTAGGAATTATGTCATCCTTACTAGCTGGAAGTAAGGGAGATGGGGCATGAAGTTATTTCTAGGAGTTGGACACATACCAAGTTTAGCTCAGTTCTGGGCATCTTTGAAATACCTATACAAACTTGTTCCTACATAGTAACTTGCAACTTTGAATGAAAATGTGCTTGCTTACAGCAACGTGCTATATGTTCTGAATGCGCGAATTGGGAATCTGTGTCAAAACTTTGTTAGGAATTATGTCATCCTTACTAGCTGGAAGTAAGCGAGATGGGGCATGAAGTTACTTCTAGGAGTTGGACACATACCAAGTTTAGCTCAGTTCTGGGCATCTTTGAAATACCTATACAAACTTGTTCCTACATAGTAACTTGCAACTTTGAATGAGAATGTGCTTGCTTACAGCAACGTGCTATATGTTCTGAATGCCCGAATTGGGAATCTGTGTCAAAACTTTGTTAGGAATTATGTGATCCGTACTAGCTGGAAGTAAGGGAGATGGGGCATGAAGTTATTTCTAGGAGTTGGACACATACCAAGTTTAGCGCAGTTCTGGGCATCTTTGAAATACCTATACAATCTTGTTACTACCTAGTAACTTGCATCTTTGAATGAGAATCTGCTTGCTTACAGCAACGTGCTATATGTTCTGAATGCCCGAATTGGGAATCTGTGTCAAAACTTTGTTAGGAATTATGTGATCCTTACTAGCTGGAAGTAAGGGAGATGGGGCATGAAGTTATTTCTAGGAGTTGGACACATACCAAGTTTAGCTCACTTCTGGGCATCTTTGAAATACCTATACAAACTTGTTCCTACACAGTAACTTGCATCTTTGAATGAGAATCTGCTTGCTTACAGCAACGTGCTATATGTTCTGAATGCCCGAATTGGGAATCTGTGTCAAAACTTTGTTAGGAATTATGTGATCCTTACTAGCTGGAAGTAAGGGAGATGGGGCATGAAGTTATTTCTAGGAGTTGGACACATACCAAGTTTAGCTCAGTTCTGGGCATCTTTGAAATACCTATACAAACTTGTTCCTACATAGTAACTTGCAACTTTGAATGAGAATGTGCTTGCTTACAGCAACGTGCTATATGTTCTGAATGCCCGAATTGGCAATCTGTGTCAAAACTTTGTTAGGAATTATGTCATCCTTACTAGCTGGAAGTAAGCGAGATGGGGCATGAAGTTATTTCTAGGAGTTGGACACATACCAAGTTTAGCTCAGTTCTGGGCATCTTTGAAATACCTATACAAACTTGTTCCTACATAGTAACTTGCAACTTTGAATGAGAATCTGCTTGCTTACAGGAACGTGCTATATGTTCTGAATGCCTGAATTGGGAATCTGTGTCAAAACTTTGTTAGGAATTATGCGATCCTTACTAGCTGGAAGTAAGGGAGATGGGGCATGAAGTTATTTCTAGGAGTTGGACACATACCAAGTTTAGCTCAGTTCTGGGCATCTTTGAAATACCTATACAAACTTGTTCCTACATAGTAACTTGCAACTTTGAATGAGAATGTGCTTGCTTACAGCAACGTGCTATATGTTCTGAATGCCCGAATTGGCAATCTGTGTCAAAACTTTGTTAGGAATTATGTGATCCTTACTAGCTGGAAGTAAGGGAGATGGGGCATGAAGTTATTTCTAGGAGTTGGACACATACCAAGTTTAGCTCAGTTCTGGGCATCTTTGAAATACCTATACAAACTTGTTCCTACATAGTAACTTGCAACTTTGAATGAAAATGTGCTTGCTTACAGCAACGTGCTATATGTTCTGAATGCCCGAATTGGGAATCTGTGTCAAAACTTTGTTAGGAATTATGTGATCCTTACTAGCTGGAAGTAAGGGAGATGGGGCATGAAGTTATTTCTAGGAGTTGGACACATACCAAGTTTAGCTCAGTTCTGGGCATCTTTGAAATACCTATACAATCTTGTTCCTACCTAGTAACTTGCATCTTTGAATGAGAATCTGCTTGCTTACAGCAACGTGCTATATGTTCTGAATGCCCGAATTGGGAATCTGTGTCAAAACTTTGTTAGGAATTATGTGATCCTTACTAGCTGGAAGTAAGTGAGATGGGGCATGAAGTTATTTCTAGGAGTTGGACACATACCAAGTTTAGCTCAGTTCTGGGCATCTTTGAAATACCTATACAAACTTGTTCCTACATAGTAACTTGCATCTTTGAATGAGAATCTGCTTGCTTACAGCAACGTGCTATATGTTCTGAATGCCCGAATTGGGAATCTGTGTCAAAACTTTGTTAGGAATTATGTCATCCTTACTAGCTGGAAGTAAGGGAGATGGGGCATGAAGTTATTTCTAGGAGTTGGACACATACCAAGTTTAGCTCAGTTCTGGGCATCTTTGAAATACCTATACAAACTTGTTCCTACATAGTAACTTGCATCTTTGAATGAGAATGTGCTTGCTTACAGCAACGTGCTATATGTTCTGAATGCCCGAATTGGGAATCTGTGTCAAAACTTTGTTAGGAATTATGTGATCCTTACTAGCTGGAAGTAAGGGAGATGGGGCATGAAGTTATTTCTTGGAGTTGGACACATACCAAGTTTAGCTCAGTTCTGGGCATCTTTGAAATACCTATACAAACTTGTTCCTACATAGTAACTTGCAACTTTGAATGAGAATGTGCTTGCTTGCAGCAACGTGCTATATGTTCTGAATGCCCGAATTGGGAATCTGTGTCAAAACTTTGTTAGGAATTATGTCATCCTTACGACCTGGAAGTAAGGGAGATGGAGCATGAAGTTATTTCTAGGAGTTGGACACATACCAAGTTTAGCTAAGTTCTGGGCATCTTTGAAATACCTATACAAACTTGTTCCTACATAGTAACTTGCAACTTTGAATGAGAATGTGCTTGCTTACAGCAACGTGCTATATGTTCTGAATGCCCGAATTGGGAATCTGTGTCAAAACTTTGTTAGGAATTATGTGATCCTTACTAGCTGGAAGTAAGGGAGATGGGGCATGAACTTATTTCTAGGAGTTGGACACATACCAAGTTTAGCTCAGTTCTGGGCATCTTTGAAATACCTATACAAACTTGTTCCTACATAGTAATTTGCAACTTTGAATGAGAATGTGCTTGCTTACAGCAACGTGCTATATGTTCTGTATGCCCGAATTGGGAATCTGTGTCAAATCTTTGTTAGGAATTATGTGATCCTTACTAGCTGGAAGTAAGGGAGATGGGGCATGAAGTTATTTCTAGGAGTTGGACACATACCAAGTTTAGCTCAGTTCTGGGCATCTTTGAAATACCTATACAAACTTGTTCCTACATAGTAACTTGCATCTTTGAATGAGAATGTGCTTGCTTACAGCAACGTGCTATATGTTCTGAATGCCCGAATTGGGAATCTGTGTCAAAACTTTGTTAGGAATGATGTGATCCTTACTAGCTGGAAGTAAGGGAGATGGGGCATGAAGTTATTTCTTGGAGTTGGAGACATACCAAGATCAGCTCAGTTCTGGGCATCTTTGAAATACCTATACAAACTTGTTCCTACATAGTAACTTACATCTTTGAATGAGAATGTGCTTGCTTACAGCAACGTGCTATATGTTCTGAATGCCCGAATTGGCAATCTGTGTCAAAACTTTGTTAGGAATTATGTGATCCTTACTAGCTGGAAGTAAGGGAGATGGGGCATGAAGTTATTTCTAGGAGTTGGACACATACCAAGTTTAGCTCAGTTCTGGGCATCTTTGAAATACCTATACAAACTTGTTCCTACATAGTAACTTGCATCTTTGAAAGAGAATCTGCTTGCTTACAGCAACGTGCTATATGTTCTGAATGCCCGAATTGGGAATCTCTGTCAAAACTTTGTTAGGAATTATGTGATCCTTACTAGCTGGAAGTAAGGGAGATGGGGCATGAAGTTATTTCTAGGAGTTGGACACATACCAAGTTTAGCTCAGTTCTGGGCATCTTTGAAATACCTATACAAACTTGTTCCTACATAGTAACTTGCATCTTTGAATGAGAATCTGCTTGCTTACAGCAACGTGCTATATGTTCTGAATGCCCGAATTGGGAATCTGTGTCAAAACTTTGTTAGGAATTATGTGATCCGTGCTAGCTGGAAGTAAGGGAGATGGGGCATGCAGTTATTTCTAGGAGTTGGACACATACCAAGTTTAGCTCAGTTCTGGGCATCTTTGAAATACCTATACAAACTTGTTCCTACATAGTAACTTGCATCTTTGAATGAGAATGTGCTTGCTTACAGCAACGTGCTATATGTTCTGAATGCCCGAATTGGGAATCTGTGTCAAAACTTTGTTAGGAATTATGTGATCCTTACTAGCTGGAAGTAAGGGAGATGGGGCATGAAGTTATTTCTTGGAGTTGGACACATACCAAGTTTAGCTCAGTTCTGGGCATCTTTGAAATACCTATACAAACTTGTTCCTACATAGTAACTTGCAACTTTGAATGAGAATGTGCTTGCTTGCAGCAACGTGCTATATGTTCTGAATGCCCGAATTGGGAATCTGTGTCAAAACTTTGTTAGGAATTATGTCATCCTTACGACCTGGAAGTAAGGGAGATGGAGCATGAAGTTATTTCTAGGAGTTGGACACATACCAAGTTTAGCTAAGTTCTGGGCATCTTTGAAATACCTATACAAACTTGTTCCTACATAGTAACTTGCAACTTTGAATGAAAATGTGCTTGCCTACAGCAACGTGCTATATGTTCTGAATGCCCGAATTGGGAATCTGTGTCAAAACTTTGTTAGGAATTATGTGATCCTTACTAGCTGGAAGTAAGGGAGATGGGGCATGAAGTTATTTCTAGGAGTTGGACACATACCAAGTTTAGCTCAGTTCTGGGCATCTTTGAAATACCTATACAAACTTGTTCCTACATAGTAACTTGCAACTTTGAATGAGAATCTGCTTGCTTACAGCAACGTGCTATATGTTCTGAATGCCCGAATTGGGAATCTGTGTCAAAACTTTGTTAGGAATTATGTGATCCTTACTAGCTGGAAGTAAGGGAGATGGGGCATGAAGTTATTTCTTGGAGTTGGACACATACCAAGTTTAGCTCAGTTCTGGGCATCTTTGAAATACCTATACAAACTTGTTCCTACATAGTAACTTGCAACTTTGAATGAGAATGTGCTTGCTTGCAGCAACGTGCTATATGTTCTGAATGCCCGAATTGGGAATCTGTGTCAAAACTTTGTTAGGAATTATGTCATCGTTACGAGCTGGAAGAAAGGGAGATGGAGCATGAAGTTATTTCTAGGAGTTGGACACATACCAAGTTTAGCTAAGTTCTGGGCATCTTTGAAATACCTATACAAACTTGTTCCTACATAGTAACTTGCAACTTTGAATGAAAATGTGCTTGCCTACAGCAACGTGCTATATGTTCTGAATGCCCGAATTGGGAATCTGTGTCAAAACTTTGTTAGGAATTATGTGATCCTTACTAGCTGGAAGTAAGGGAGATGGGGCATGAAGTTATTTCTAGAGGTTGGACACATACCAAGTTTAGCTCAGTTCTGGGCATCTTTGAAATACCTATACAAACTTGTTCCTACATAGTAACTTGCAACTTTGAATGAGAATCTGCTTGCTTACAGCAACGTGCTATATGTTCTGAATGCCCGAATTGGGAATCTGTGTCAAAACTTTGTTAGGAATTATGTGATCCTTACTAGCTGGAAGTAAGGGAGATGGAGCATGAAGTTATTTCTAGGAGTTGAACTCATACCAAGTTTAGCTCAGTTCTGGGCATCTTTGAAATACCTATACAAACTTGTTCCTACATAGTAACTTGCAACTTTGAATGAGAATGTGCTTGCTTACAGCAACGTGCTATATGTTCTGAATGCCCGAATTGGGAATCTGTGTCAAAACTTTGTTAGGAATTATGTGATCTTTACTAGCTGGAAGTAAGTGAGATGGGGCATGAAGTTATTTCTAGGAGTTGGACACATACCAAGTTTAGCTCAGTTCTGGGCATCTTTGAAATACCTATACAAACTTGTTCCTACATTGTAACTTGCATCTTTGAATGAGAATGTGCTTGCTTACAGCAACGTGCTATATGTTCTGAATGCCCGAATTGGCAATCTGTGTCAAAACTTTGTTAGGAATTATGTGATCCTTACTAGCTGGAAGTAAGGGAGATGGGGCATGAAGTTATTTCTAGGTGTTGGACACATACCAAGTTTAGCTCAGTTCTGGGCATCTTTGAAATACCTATACAAACTTGTTCCTACATAGTAACTTGCATCTTTGAATGAGAATCTGCTTGCTTACAGCAACGTGCTATATGTTCTGAATGCCCGAATTGGGAATCTGTGTCAAAACTTTGTTAGGAATTATGTGATCCTTACTAGCTGGAAGTAAGGCAGAAGGGGCATGAAGTTATTTCTAGGAGTTGGACACATACCAAGTTGAGCTCAGTTCTGGGCATCTTTGAAATACCTATACAAACTTGTTCCTACATAGTAACTTGCAACTTTGAATGAGAATGTGCTTGCCTACAGCAACGTGCTATATGTTCTGAATGCCCGAATTGGGAATCTGTGTCAAAACTTTGTTAGGAATTATGTGATCCTTACTAGCTGGAAGTAAGGGAGATGGGGCATGAAGTTATTTCTAGGAGTTGGACACATACCAAGTTTAGCTCAGTTCTGGGCATCTTTGAAATACCTATACAAACTTGTTCCTACATAGTAACTTGCAACTTTGAATGAGAATGTGCTTGCCTACAGCAACGTGCTATATGTTCTGAATGCCCGAATTGGGAATCTGTGTCAAAACTTTGTTAGGAATTATGTGATCCTTACTAGCTGGAAGTAAGGGAGATGGGGCATGAAGTTATTTCTAGGAGTTGGACAAATACCAAGTTTAGCTCAGTTCTGGGCATCTTTGAAATACATATACAAACTTGTTCCTACATAGTAACTTGCAACTTTGAATGAGAATGTGCTTGCTTACAGCAACGTGCTATATGTTCTGAATGCCCGAATTGGGAATCTGTGTCAAAACTTTGTTAGGAATTATGTGATCCTTACTAGCTGGAAGTAAGGGAGATGGGGCATGAAGATATTTCTTGGAGTTGGAGACATACCAAGTTTAGCTCAGTTCTGGGCATCTTTGAAATACCTATACAAACTTGTTCCTACATAGTAACTTGCATCTTTGAATGAGAATGTGCTTGCTTACAGCAAACGTGCTATATGTTCTAAATGCCCGAATTGGCAATCTGTGTCAAAACTTTGTTAGGAATTATGTGATCCTTACTAGCTGGAAGTAAGGGAGATGGGGCATGAAGTTATTTCTAGGAGTTGGACACATACCAAGTTTAGCTCAGTTCTGGGCATCTTTGAAATACCTATACAAACTTGTTCCTACATAGTAACTTGCATCTTTGAATGAGAATCTGCTTGCTTACAGCAACGTGCTATATGTTCCAAATGCCCGAATTGGGAATCTGTGTCAAAACTTTGTTAGGAATTATGTGATCCTTACTAGCTGGAAGTAAGGGAGATGGGGCATGAAGTTATTTCTAGGAGTTGGACACATACCAAGTTTAGCTCAGTTCTGGGCATCTTTGAAATACCTATACAAACTTTTTCCTACATAGTAACTTGCAACTTTGAATGAAAATGTGCTTGCTTACAGCAACGTGCTATATGTTCTGAATGCCCGAATTGGGAATCTGTGTCAAATCTTTGTTAGGAATTATGTGATCCTTACTAGCTGGAAGTAAGGGAGATGGGGCATGAAGTTATTTCTAGGAGTTGGACACATACCAAGTTTAGCTCAGTTCTGGGCATCTTTGAAATACCTATACAAACTTGTTCCTACATAGTAACTTGCATCTTTGAATGAGAATGTGCTTGCTTACAGCAACGTGCTATATGTTCTGAATGCCCGAATTGGGAATCTGTGTCAAAACTTTGTTAGGAATGATGTGATCCTTACTAGCTGGAAGTAAGGGAGATGGGGCATGAAGTTATTTCTTGGAGTTGGAGACATACCAAGTTCAGCTCAGTTCTGGGCATCTTTGAAATACCTATACAAACTTGTTCCTACATAGTAACTTGCATCTTTGAATGAGAATGTGCTTGCTTACAGCAACGTGCTATATGTTCTGAATGCCCGAATTGGCAATCTGTGTCAAAACTTTGTTAGGAATTATGTGATCCTTACTAGCTGGAAGTAAGGGAGATGGGGCATGAAGTTATTTCTAGGAGTTGGACACATACCAAGTTTAGCTCAGTTCTGGGCATCTTTGAAATACCTATACAAACTTGTTCCTACATAGTATCTTGCATCTTTGAATGAGAATCTGCTTGCTTACAGCAACGTGCTATATGTTCTGAATGCCCGAATTGGGAATCTCTGTCAAAACTTTGTTAGGAATTATGTGATCCTTACTAGCTGGAAGTAAGGGAGATGGGGCATGAAGTTATTTCTAGGAGTTGGACACATACCAAGTTTAGCTCAGTTCTGGGCATCTTTGAAATACCTATACAAACTTGTTCCTACATAGTAACTTGCATCTTTGAATGAGAATCTGCTTGCTTACAGCAACGTGCTATATGTTCTGAATGCCCGAATTGGGAATCTGTGTCAAAACTTTGTTAGGAATTATGTGATCCTTACTAGCTGGAAGTAAGGCAGATGGGGCATGAAGTTATTTCTAGGAGTTGGACACATACCAAGTTTAGCTCAGTTCTGGGCATCTTTGAAATACCTATACAAACTTGTTCCTACATAGTAACTTGCAACTTTGAATGAGAATGTGCTTGCCTACAGCAACGTGCTATATGTTCTGAATGCCCGAATTGGGAATCTGTGTCAAAACTTTGTTAGGAATTATGTGATCCTTACTAGCTGGAAGTAAGGGAGATGGGGCATGAAGTTATTTCTAGGAGTTGGACACATACCAAGTTTAGCTCAGTTCTGGGCATCTTTGAAATACCTATACAAACTTGTTCCTACATAGTAACTTGCAACTTTGAATGAGAATGTGCTTGCCTACAGCAACGTGCTATATGTTCTGAATGCCCGAATTGGGAATCTGTGTCAAAACTTTGTTAGGAATTATGTGATCCTTACTAGCTGGAAGTAAGGGAGATGGGGCATGAAGTTATTTCTAGGAGTTGGACACATACCAAGTTTAGCTCAGTTCTGGGCATCTTTGAAATACCTATACAAACTTGTTCCTACATAGTAACTTGCAACTTTGAATGAGAATGTGCTTGCTTACAGCAACGTGCTATATGTTCTGAATGCCCGAATTGGGAATCTGTGTCAAAACTTTGTTAGGAATTATGTGATCCTTACTAGCTGGAAGTAAGGGAGATGGGGCATGAAGTTATTTCTAGGAGTTGGACACATACCAAGTTTAGCTCAGTTCTGGGCATCTTTGAAATACCTATACAAACTTTTTCCTACATAGTAACTTGCAACTTTGAATGAAAATGTGCTTGCTTACAGCAACGTGCTATATGTTCTGAATGCCCGAATTGGGAATCTGTGTCAAAACTTTGTTAGGAATTATGTGATCCTTACTAGCTGGAAGTAAGGGAGATGGGGCATGAAGTTACTTCTAGGAGTTGGACACATACCAAGTTTAGCTCAGTTCTGGGCATCTTTGAAATACCTATACAAACTTGTTCCTACATAGTAACTTGCAACTTTGAATGAGAATGTGCTTGCTTACAGCAACGTGCTATATGTTCTGAATGCCCGAATTGGGAATCTGTGTCAAAACTTTGTTAGGAATTATGTGATCCGTACTAGCTGGAAGTAAGGCAGATGGGGCATGAAGTTATTTCTTGGAGTTGGAGACATACCAAGTTTAGCTCAGTTCTGGGCACTTTTGAAATACCTATACAAACTTGTTTCTACATAGTAACTTGCATCTTTGAATGAGAATGTGCTTGCTTACAGCAACGTGCTATATGTTCTGAATGCCCGAATTGGGAATCTGTGTCAAAACTTTGTTAGGAATGATGTGATCCTTACTAGCTGGAAGTAAGGAAGATGGGGCATGAAGTTATTTCTTGGAGTTGGAGACATACCAAGTTCAGCTCAGTTCTGGGCATCTTTGAAATACCTATACAAACTTGTTCCTACATAGTAACTTGCATCTTTGAATGAGAATGTGCTTGCTTACAGCAACGTGCTATATGTTCTGAATGCCCGAATTGGGAATCTGTGTCAAAACTTTGTTAGGAATTATGTGATCCTTACTAGCTGGAATTAAGGGAGATGGGGCATGAAGTTATTTCTAGGAGTTGGACACATACCAAGTTTAGCTCAGTTCTGGGCATCTTTGAAATACCTATACAAACTTGTTCCTACATAGTAACTTGCAACTTTGAATGAGAATGTGCTTGCCTACAGCAACGTGCTATATGTTCTGAATGCCCGAATTGGGAATCTGTGTCAAAACTTTGTTAGGAATTATGTGATCCTTACTAGCTGGAAGTAAGGGAGATGGGGCATGAAGTTATTTCTTGGAGTTGGACACATACCAAGTTTAGCTCAGTTCTGGGCATCTTTGAAATACCTATACAAACTTGTTCCTACATAGTAACTTGCAACTTTGAATGAGAATGTGCTTGCCTACAGCAACGTGCTATATGTTCTGAATGCCCGAATTGGGAATCTGTGTCAAAACTTTGTTAGGAATTATGTGATCCTTACTAGCTGGAAGTAAGGGAGATGGGGCATGAAGTTATTTCTAGGAGTTGGACACATACCAAGTTTAGCTCAGTTCTGGGCATCTTTGAAATACCTATACAAACTTGTTCCTACATAGTAACTTGCAACTTTGAATGAGAATGTGCTTGCTTACAGCAACGTGCTATATGTTCTGAATGCCCGAATTGGGAATCTGTGTCAAAACTTTGTTAGGAATTATGTGATCCTTACTAGCTGGAAGTAAGGGAGATGGGGCATGAAGATATTTCTTGGAGTTGGAGACATACCAAGTTTAGCTCAGTTCTGGGCATCTTTGAAATACCAATACAAACTTGTTCCTACATAGTAACTTGCATCTTTGAATGAGAATGTGCTTGCTTACAGCAAACGTGCTATATGTTCTAAATGCCCGAATTGGCAATCTGTGTCAAAACTTTGTTAGGAATTATGTGATCCTTACTAGCTGGAAGTAAGGGAGATGGGGCATGAACTTATTTCTAGGAGTTGGACACATACCAAGTTTAGCTCAGTTCTGGGCATCTTTGAAATACCTATACAAACTTGTTCCTACATAGTAACTTGCATCTTTGAATGAGAATCTGCTTGCTTACAGCAACGTGCTATATGTTCTAAATGCCCGAATTGGGAATCTGTGTCAAAACTTTGTTAGGAATTATGTGATCCTTACTAGCTGGAAGTAAGGGAGATGAGGCATGAAGTTATTTCTAGGAGTTGGACACATACCAAGTTTAGCTCAGTTCTGGGCATCTTTGAAATACCTATACAAACTTTTTCCTACATAGTAACTTGCAACTTTGAATGAAAATGTGCTTGCTTACAGCAACGTGCTATATGTTCTGAATGCCCGAATTGGGAATCTGTGTCAAAACTTTGTTAGGAATTATGTGATCCTTACTAGCTGGAAGTAAGGGAGATGGGGCATGAAGTTACTTCTAGGAGTTGGACACATACCAAGTTTAGCTCAGTTCTGGGCATCTTTGAAATACCTATACAAACTTGTTACTACATAGTAACTTGCAACTTTGAATGAGAATGTGCTTGCTTACAGCAACGTGCTATATGTTCTGAATGCCCGAATTGGGAATCTGTGTCAAAACTTTGTTAGGAATTATGTGATCCTTACTAGCTGGAAGTAAGGGAGATGGGGCATGAACTTATTTCTAGGAGTTGGACACATACCAAGTTTAGCTCAGTTCTGGGCATCTTTGAAATACCTATACAAACTTGTTCCTACATAGTAACTTGCAACTTTGAATGAGAATGTGCTTGCTTACAGCAACGTGCTATATGTTCTGAATGCCCGAATTGGGAATCTGTGTCAAATCTTTGTTAGGAATAATGTGATCCTTACTAGCTGGAAGTAAGGGAGATGGGGCATGAAGTTATTTCTAGGAGTTGGACACATACCAAGTTTAGCTCAGTTCTGGGCATCTTTGAAATACCTATACAAACTTGTTCCTACATAGTAACTTGCATCTTTGAATGAGAATGTGCTTGCTTACAGCAACGTGCTATATGTACTGAATGCCCGAATTGGGAATCTGTGTCAAAACTTTGTTAGGAATTATGTGATCCGTACTAGCTGGAAGTAAGGCAGATGGGGCATGAAGTTATTTCTTGGAGTTGGAGACATACCAAGTTTAGCTCAGTTCTGGGCATCTTTGAAATACCTATACAAACTTGTTCCTACATTGTAACTTGCATCTTTGAATGAGAATGTGCTTGCTTACAGCAACGTGCTATATGTTCTGAATGCCCGAATTGGGAATCTGTGTCAAAACTTTGTTAGGAATGATGTGATCCTTACTAGCTGGAAGTAAGGGAGATGGGGCATGAAGTTATTTCTTGGAGTTGGAGACATACCAAGTTCAGCTCAGTTCTGGGCATCTTTGAAATACCTATACAAACTTGTTCCTACATAGTAACTTGCATCTTTGAATGAGAATGTGCTTGCTTACAGCAACGTGCTATATGTTCTGAATGCCCGAATTGGCAATCTGTGTCAAAACTTTGTTAGGAATTATGTGATCCTTACTAGCTGGAAGTAAGGGAGATGGGGCATGAAGTTATTTCTAGGAGTTGGACACATACCAAGTTTAGCTCAGTTCTGGGCATCTTTGAAATACCTATACAAACTTGTTCCTACATAGTAACTTGCATCTTTGAATGAGAATCTGCTTGCTTACAGCAACGTGCTATATGTTCTGAATGCCCGAATTGGGAATCTGTGTCAAAACTTTGTTAGGAATTATGTGATCCTTACTAGCTGGAAGTAAGGGAGATGGGGCATGAAGTTATTTCTAGGAGTTGGACACATACCAAGTTTAGCTCAGTTCTGGGCATCTTTGAAATACCTATACAAACTTGTTCCTACATAGTAACTTGCAACTTTGAATGAGAATGTGCTTGCCTACAGCAACGTGCTATATGTTCTGAATGCCCGAATTGGGAATCTGTGTCAAAACTTTGTTAGGAATTATGTGATCCTTACTAGCTGGAAGTAAGGGAGATGGGGCATGAAGTTATTTCTAGGAGTTGGACACATACCAAGTTTAGCTCAGTTCTGGGCATCTTTGAAATACCTATACAAACTTGTTCCTACATAGTAACTTGCATCTTTGAATGAGAATCTGCCTGCTTACAGCAACGTGCTATATGTTCTGAATGCCCGAATTGGGAATCTGTGTCAAAACTTTGTTAGGAATTATGTGATCCTTACTAGCTGGAATTAAGGGAGATGGGGCATGAAGTTATTTCTAGGAGTTGGACACATACCAAGTTTAGCTCAGTTCTGGGCATCTTTGAAATACCTATACAAACTTGTTCCTACATAGTAACTTGCAACTTTGAATGAGAATGTGCTTGCCTACAGCAACGTGCTATATGTTCTGAATGCCCGAATTGGGAATCTGTGTCAAAACTTTGTTAGGAATTATGTGATCCTTACTAGCTGGAAGTAAGGGAGATGGGGCATGAAGTTATTTCTTGGAGTTGGACACATACCAAGTTTAGCTCAGTTCTGGGCATCTTTGAAATACCTATACAAACTTGTTCCTACATAGTAACTTGCAACTTTGAATGAGAATGTGCTTGCTTACAGCAACGTGCTATATGTTCTGAATGCCCGAATTGGCAATCTGTGTCAAATCTTTGTTAGGAATTATGTGATCCTTACTAGCTGGAAGTAAGGGAGATGGGGCATGAAGTTATTTCTAGGAGTTGGACACATACCAAGTTTAGCTCAGTTCTGGGCATCTTTGAAATACCTATACAAACTTGTTCCTACATAGTAACTTGCAACTTTGAATGAGAATGTGCTTGCTTACAGCAACGTGCTATATGTTCTGAATGCCCGATTTGGGAATCTGTGTCAAAGCTTTGTTAGGAATTATGTGATCCTTACTAGCTGGAAGTAAGGGAGATGGGGCATGAAGTTATTTCTAGGAGTTGGACACATACCAAGTTTAGCTCAGTTCTGGGCATCTTTGAAATACCTATACAAACTTGTTCCTACATAGTAACTTGCAACTTTGAATGAGAATGTGCTTGCTTACAGCAACGTGCTATATGTTCTGAATGCCCGAATTGGGAATCTGTGTCAAAACCTTGTTAGGAATTATGTGATCCTTACTAGCTGGAAGTAAGGGAGATGGGGCATGAAGTTATTTCTAGGAGTTGGACACATACCAAGTTTAGCTCAGTTCTGGGCATCTTTGAAATACCTATACAAACTTGTTCCTACATAGTAACTTGCAACTTTGAATGAGAATGTGCTTGCTTACAGCAACGTGCTATATGTTCT
The DNA here is from genome assembly GCF_020826845.1 of Diceros bicornis minor. Lineage (NCBI taxonomy): Eukaryota > Metazoa > Chordata > Mammalia > Perissodactyla > Rhinocerotidae > Diceros > Diceros bicornis. Next base: position 367,437 of record NC_080749.1, read on the forward strand.
GAATGCCCGAATTGGGAATCTGTGTCAAAAATGTGTTAGGAATTATGTGATCCTTACTAGCTGGAAGTAAGGCAGATGGGGCGTGAAGTTATTTCTAGGAGTTGGACACATACCAAGTTTAGCTCAGTTCTGGGCATCTTTGAAATACCTATACAAACTTGTTCCTACATAGTAACTTGCAACTTTGAATGAGAATGTGCTTGCTTACAGCAACGTGCTATATGTTCTGAATGCCCGAATTGGGAATCTGTGTCAAAACTTTGTTAGGAGTTATGTGATCCTTACTAGCTGGAAGTAAGGGTGATGGGGCGTGAAGTTATTTCTAGGAGTTGGACACATACCAAGTTTAGCTCAGTTCTGGGCATCTTTGAAATACCTATACAATCTTGTTCCTACCTAGTAACTTGCATCTTTGAATGAGAATCTGCTTGCTTACAGCAACGTGCTATATGTTCTGAATGCCCGAATTGGGAATCTGTGTCAAAACTTTGTTAGGAATTATGTGATCCTTACTAGCTGGAAGTAAGGGAGATGGGGCATGAAGTTATTTCTAGGAGTTGGACACATACCAAGTTTAGCTCAGTTCTGGGCATCTTTGAAATACCTATACAGACTTGTTCCTACATAGTAACTTGCATCTTTGAATGAGAATCTGCTTGCTTACAGCAACGTGCTATATGTTCTGAATGCCCGAATTGGGAATCTGTGTCAAAACTTTGTTAGGAATTATGTGATCCTTACTAGCTGGAAGTAAGGGAGATGGGGCATGAAGTTATTTCTAGGAGTTGGACACATACCAAGTTTAGCTCAGTTCTGGGCATCTTTGAAATACCTATACAAACTTGTTCCTACATAGTAACTTGCAACTTTGAATGAGAATGTGCTTGCTTACAGCAACGTGCTATATGTTCTGAATGCCCGAATTGGGAATCTGTGTCAAAACTTTGTTAGGAATTATGTGATCCTTACTAGCTGGAAGTAAGGGAGATGGAGCATGAAGTTATTTCTAGGAGTTGGACACATACCAAGTTTAGCTCAGTTCTGGGCATCTTTGAAATACCTATACAAACTTGTTCCTACATAGTAACTTGCAACTTTGAATGAGAATGTGCTTGCTTACAGCAACGTGCTATATGTTCTGAATGCCCGAATTGGGAATCTGTGTCAAAAATGTGTTAGGAATTATGTGATCCTTACTAGCTGGAAGTAAGGCAGATGGGGCGTGAAGTTATTTCTAGGAGTTGGACACATACCAAGTTTAGCTCAGTTCTGGGCATCTTTGAAATACCTATACAAACTTGTTCCTACATAGTAACTTGCAACTTTGAATGAGAATGTGCTTGCTTACAGCAACGTGCTATATGTTCTGAATGCCCGAATTGGGAATCTGTGTCAAAACTTTGTTAGGAGTTATGTGATCCTTACTAGCTGGAAGTAAGGGTGATGGGGCGTGAAGTTATTTCTAGGAGTTGGACACATACCAAGTTTAGCTCAGTTCTGGGCATCTTTGAAATACCTATACAATCTTGTTCCTACCTAGTAACTTGCATCTTTGAATGAGAATCTGCTTGCTTACAGCAACGTGCTATATGTTCTGAATGCCCGAATTGGCAATCTGTGTCAAAACTTTGTTAGGAATTATGTGATCCTTACTAGCTGGAAGTAAGGGAGATGGGGCATGAAGTTATTTCTAGGAGTTGGACACATACCAAGTTTAGCTCAGTTCTGGGCATCTTTGAAATACCTATACAGACTTGTTCCTACATAGTAACTTGCATCTTTGAATGAGAATCTGCTTGCTTACAGCAACGTGCTATATGTTCTGAATGCCCGAATTGGGAATCTGTGTCAAAACTTTGTTAGGAATTATGTGATCCTTACTAGCTGGAAGTAAGGGAGATGGGGCATGAAGTTATTTCTAGGAGTTGGACACATACCAAGTTTAGCTCAGTTCTGGGCATCTTTGAAATACCTATACAGACTTGTTCCTACATAGTAACTTGCATCTTTGAATGAGAATGTGCTTGCTTACAGCAACGTGCTATATGTTCTGAATGCCCGAATTGGGAATCTGTGTCAAAACTTTGTTAGGAATTATGTGATCCTTACTAGCTGGAAGTAAGGGAGATGGGGCATGAAGTTATTTCTAGGAGTTGGACACATACCAAGTTTAGCTCAGTTCTGGGCATCTTTGAAATACCTATACAAACTTTTTCCTACATAGTAACTTGCAACTTTGAATGAGAATGGGCTTGCCTACAGCAACGTGCTATATGTTCTGAATGCCGGAATTGGGAATCTGTGTCAAAACTTTGTTAGGAATTATGTGATCCTTACTAGCTGGAAGTAAGGGAGATGGGGCATGAAGTTATTTCTAGGAGTTGGACACATACCAAGTTTAGCTCAGTTCTGGGCATCTTTGAAATACCTATACAGACTTTTTCCTACATAGTAACTTGCAACTTTGAATGAGAATGTGCTTGCTTACAGCAACGTGCTATATGTTCTAAATGCCCGAATTGGGAATCTGTGTCAAAACTTTGTTAGGAATTATGTGATCCTTACTAGCTGGAAGTAAGGGAGATGGGGCATGAAGTTATTTCTAGGAGTTGGACACATACCAAGTTTAGCTCAGTTCTGGGCATCTTTGAAATACCTATACAGACTTGTTCCGACATAGTAACTTGCATCTTTGAATGAGAATCTGCTTGCTTACAGCAACGTGCTATATGTTCTGAATGCCCGAATTGGGAATCTGTGTCAAAACTTTGTTAGGAATTATGTGATCCTTACTAGCTGGAAGTAAGGGAGATGGGGCATGAAGTTATTTCTAGGAGTTGGACACATACCAAGTTTAGCTCAGTTCTGGGCATCTTTGAAATACCTATACAAACTTTTTCCTACATAGTAACTTGCAACTTTGAATGAGAATGTGCTTGCCTACAGCAACGTGCTATATGTTCTGAATGCCCGAATTGGGAATCTGTGTCAAAACTTTGTTAGGAATTATGTGATCCTTACTAGCTGGAAGTAAGGGAGATGGGGCATGAAGTTATTTCTAGGAGTTGGACACATACCAAGTTTAGCTCAGTTCTGGGCATCTTTGAAATACCTATACAAACTTTTTCCTACATAGTAACTTGCAACTTTGAATGAGAATGGGCTTGCCTACAGCAACGTGCTATATGTTCTGAATGCCGGAATTGGGAATCTGTGTCAAAACTTTGTTAGGAATTATGTGATCCTTACTAGCTGGAAGTAAGGGAGATGGGGCATGAAGTTATTTCTAGGAGTTGGACACATACCAAGTTTAGCTCAGTTCTGGGCATCTTTGAAATACCTATACAGACTTTTTCCTACATAGTAACTTGCAACTTTGAATGAGAATGTGCTTGCTTACAGCAACGTGCTATATGTTCTAAATGCCCGAATTGGGAATCTGTGTCAAAACTTTGTTAGGAATTATGTGATCCTTACTAGCTGGAAGTAAGGGAGATGGGGCATGAAGTTATTTCTAGGAGTTGGACACATACCAAGTTTAGCTCAGTTCTGGGCATCTTTGAAATACCTATACAGACTTGTTCCTACATAGTAACTTGCATCTTTGAATGAGAATCTGCTTGCTTACAGCAACGTGCTATATGTTCTGAATGCCCGAATTGGGAATCTGTGTCAAAACTTTGTTAGGAATTATGTGATCCTTACTAGCTGGAAGTAAGGGAGATGGGGCATGAAGTTATTTCTAGGAGTTGGACACATACCAAGTTTAGCTCAGTTCTGGGCATCTTTGAAATACCTATACAAACTTTTTCCTACATAGTAACTTGCAACTTTGAATGAGAATGTGCTTGCCTACAGCAACGTGCTATATGTTCTGAATGCCCGAATTGGGAATCTGTGTCAAAACTTTGTTAGGAATTATGTGATCCTTACTAGCTGGAAGTAAGGGAGATGGGGCATGAAGTTATTTCTAGGAGTTGGACACATACCAAGTTTAGCTCAGTTCTGTGCATCTTTGAAATACCTATACAAACTTGTTCCTACATAGTAACTTGCATCTTTGAATGAGGATGTGCTTGCCTACAGCAACGTGCTATATGTTCTGAATGCCCGAACTGGCAATCTGTGTCAAAACTTTGTTAGGAATTATGTGATCCGTACTAGCTGGAAGTAAGGCAGATGGGGCATGAAGTTATTTCTTGGAGTTGGAGACATACCAAGTTTAGCTCAGTTGTGGGCATCTTTGAAATACCTATACAAACTTGTTCCTACATAGTAACTTGCATCTTTGAATGAGAATGTGCTTGCTTACAGCAACAAGCTATATGTTCTGAATGCCCGAATTGGGAATCTGCGTCAAAACTTTGTTAGGAATTATGTGATCCTTACTAGCTGGAAGTAAGGGAGATGGGGCATGAAGTTATTTCTAGGAGTTGGACACATACCAAGTTTAGCTCAGTTCTGGGCATCTTTGAAATACCTATACAAACTTGTTCCTACATAGTAACTTGCAACTTTGAATGAGAATGTGCTTGCCTACAGCAACGTGCTATATGTTCTGAATGCCCGAATTGGGAATCTGTGTCAAAACTTTTTTAGGAATTATGTGATCCTTACTAGCTGGAAGTAAGGGAGATGGGGCATGAAGTTATTTCTAGGAGTTGGACACATACCAAGTTTAGCTCAGTTCTGGGCATCTTTGAAATACCTATACAAACTTGTTCCTACATAGTAACTTGCAACTTTGAATGAGAATGTGCTTGCCTACAGCAACGTGCTACATGTTCTGAATGCCCGAATTGGGAATCTGTGTCAAAACTTTGTTAGGAATTATGTGATCCTTACTAGCTGGAAGTAAGGGAGATGGGGCATGAAGTTAATTCTAGGAGTTGGACACATACCAAGTTTAGCTCAGTTCTGGGCATCTTTGAAATACCTATACAAACTTGTTCCTACATAGTAACTTGCAACTTTGAATGAGAATGTGCTTGCTTACAGCAACGTGCTATATGTTCTGAATGCCCGAATTGGGAATCTGCGTCAAAACTTTGTTAGGAATTATGTGATCCTTACTAGCTGGAAGTAAGGGAGATGGGGCATGAAGTTATTTCTTGGAGTTGGAGACATACCAAGTTTAGCTCAGTTCTGGGCATCTTTGAAATACCTATACAAACTTGTTCCTACCTAGTAACTTGCATCTTTGAATGAGAATGTGCTTGCTTACAGCAACGTGCTATATGTTCTGAATGCCCGAATTGGGAATCTGTGTCAAAACTTTGTTAGGAATTATGTCATCCTTACTAGCTGGAAGTATGGGAGATGGAGCATGAAGTTATTTCTAGGAGTTGGACACATACCAAGTTTAGCTAAGTTCTGGGCATCTTTGAAATACCTATACAAACTTGTTCCTACATAGTAACATGCAACTATGAATGAAAATGTGCTTGCTTACAGCAACGTGCTATATGTTCTGAATGCCCGAATTGGGAATCTGTGTCAAAACTTTGTTAGGAATTATGTGATCCTTACTAGCTGGAAGTAAGGGAGATGGGGCATGAAGTTATTTCTAGGAGTTGGACACATACCAAGTTTAGCTCAGTTCTGGGCATCTTTGAAATACCTATACAAACTTGTTCCTACATAGTAACTTGCAACTTTGAATGAGAATCTGCTTGCTTACAGCAACGTGCTATATGTTCTGAATGCCCGAATTGGGAATCTGTGTCAAAACTTTGTTAGGAATTATGTGATCCTTACTAGCTGGAAGTAAGGGAGATGGGGCATGAAGTTATTTCTAGGAGTTGGACACATACCAAGTTTAGCTCAGTTCTGGGCATCTTTGAAATACCTATACAAACTTGTTCCTACATAGTAACTTGCATCTTTGAATGAGAATCTGCTTGCCTACAGCAACGTGCTATATGTTCTGAATGCCCAAATTGGGAATCTGTGTCAAAACTTTGTTAGGAATTATGTGATCCTTACTAGCTGGAAGTAGGCAGATGGGGCATGAAGTTATTTCTAGGAGTTGGACACATACCAAGTTTAGCTCAGTTCTGGGCATCTTTGAAATACCTATACAAACTTTTTCCTACATAGTAACTTGCAACTTTGAATGAGAATGTGCTTGCCTACAGCAACGTGCTATATGTTCTGAATGCCCGAATTCGGAATCTGTGTCAAAACTTTGTTAGGAATTATGTGATCTTTACTAGCTGGAAGTAAGGGAGATGGGGCATGAAGTTATTTCTAGGAGTTGGACACATACCAAGTTTAGCTCAGTTCTGGGCATCTTTGAAATACCTATACAAACTTGTTCCTACATATTAACTTGCAACTTTGAATGAGAATGTGCTTGCTTACAGCAACGTGCTATATGTTCTGAATGCCCGAATTGGGAATCTGTGTCAAAATTTTGTTAGGAATTATGTGATCCTTACTAGCTGGAAGTAAGGGAGATGGGGCATGAAGTTATTTCTAGGAGTTGGACACATACCAAGTTTAGCTCAGTTCTGGGCATCATTGAAATACCTATACAAACTTCTTCCTACCTAGTAACTTGCATCTTTGAATGAGAATCTGCTTGCTTACAGCAACGTGCTATATGTTCTGAATGCCCGAATTGGGAATCTGTGTCAAAACTTTGTTAGGAATTATGTGATCCTTACTAGCTGGAAGTAAGGGAGATGGGGCATGAAGTTATTTCTAGGAGTTGGACACATACCAAGTTTAGCTCAGTTCTGGGCATCTTTGAAATACCTATACAAACTTGTTCCTACATAGTAACTTGCAACTTTGAATGAGAATGTGCTTGCTTACAGCAACGTGCTATATGTTCTGAATGCCCGAATTGGCAATCTGTGTCAAAACTTTGTTAGGAATTATGTGATCCTTACTAGCTGGAAGTAAGGGAGATGGGGCATGAAGTTATTTCTAGGAGTTGGACACATACCAAGTTTAGCTCAGTTCTGGGCATCTTTGAAATACCTATACAAACTTGTTCCTACATAGTAACTTGCAACTTTGAATGAGAATGTGCTTGCTTACAGCAACGTGCTATATGTTCTGAATGCCCGAATTGGCAATCTGTGTCAAATCTTTGTTAGGAATTATGTGATCCTTTCTAGCTGGAAGTAAGGGAGATGGGGCATGAAGTTATTTCTAGGAGTTGGACACATACCAAGTTTAGCTCAGTTCTGGGCATCTTTGAAATACCTATACAAACTTGTTCCTACATAGTAACTTGCAACTTTGAATGAGAATGTGCTTGCTTACAGCAACGTGCTATATGTTCTGAATGCCCGATTTGGGAATCTGTGTCAAAGCTTTGTTAGGAATTATGTGATCCTTACTAGCTGGAAGTAAGGGAGATGGGGCATGAAGTTATTTCTAGGAGTTGGACACATACCAAGTTTAGCTCAGTTCTGGGCATCTTTGAAATACCTATACAAACTTGTTCCTACATAGTAACTTGCAACTTTGAATGAGAATGTGCTTGCTTACAGCAACGTGCTATATGTTCTGAATGCCCCAATTGGGAATCTGTGTCAAAACTTTGTTAGGAATTATGTGATCCTTACTAGCTGGAAGTAAGGGAGATGGGGCATGAAGTTACTTCTAGGAGTTGGACACATACCAAGTTTAGCTCAGTTCTGGGCATCTTTGAAATACCTATACAAACTTGTTCCTACATAGTAACTTGCAACTTTGAATGAGAATCTGCTTGCTTACAGCAACGTGCTATATGTTCTGAATGCCCGAATTGGCAATCTGTGTCAAAACTGTGTTAGGAATTATGTGATCCTTACTAGCTGGAAGTAAGGGAGATGGGGTGTGAAGTTATTTCTAGGAGTTGGACACATACCAAGTTTAGCTCAGTTCTGGGCATCTTTGAAATACCTATACAAACTTGTTCCTACATAGTAACTTGCAACTTTGAATGAGAATGTGCTTGCTTACAGCAACGTGCTATATGTTCTGAATGCCCGAATTGGGAATCTGTGTCAAAACTTTGTTAGGAGTTATGTGATCCTTACTAGCTGGAAGTAAGGGAGATGGGGCGTGAAGTTATTTCTAGGAGTTGGACACATACCAAGTTTAGCTCAGTTCTGGGCATCTTTGAAATACCTATACAATCTTGTTCCTACCTAGTAACTTGCATCTTTGAATGAGAATCTGCTTGCTTACAGCAACGTGCTATATGTTCTGAATGCCCGAATTGGGAATCTGTGTCAAAACTTTGTTAGGAATTATGTGATCCTTACTAGCTGGAAGTAAGGGAGATGAGGCATGAAGTTATTTCTAGGAGTTGGACACATACCAAGTTTAGCTCAGTTCTGGGCATCTTTGAAATACCTATACAAACTTGTTCCTACATAGTAACTTGCAACTTTGAATGAAAATGTGCTTGCTTACAGCAACGTGCTATATGTTCTGAATGCCCGAATTGGGAATCTGTGTCAAAACTGTGTTAGGAATTATGTGATCCTTACTAGCTGGAAGTAAGGGAGATGGGGCGTGAAGTTATTTCTAGGAGTTGGACACATACCAAGTTTAGCTCAGTTCTGGGCATCTTTGAAATACCTATACAAACTTGTTCCTACATAGTAACTTGCAACTTTGAATGAAAATGTGCTTGCTTACAGCAACGTGCTATATGTTCTGAATGCCCGAATTGGGAATCTGTGTCAAAACTGTGTTAGGAATTATGTGATCCTTACTAGCTGGAAGTAAGGGAGATGGGGCGTGAAGTTATTTCTAGGAGTTGGACACATACCAAGTTTAGCTCAGTTCTGGGCATCTTTGAAATACCTATACAAACTTGTTCCTACATAGTAACTTGCAACTTTGAATGAGAATGTGCTTGCTTACAGCAACGTGCTATATGTTCTGAATGCCCGAATTGGGAATCTGTGTCAAAACTTTGTTAGGAATTATGTGATCCTTACTAGCTGGAAGTAAGGGAGATGGGGCATGAAGTTATTTCTAGGAGTCGGACACATACCAAGTTTAGCTCAGTTCTGGGCATCTTTGAAATACCTATACAATCTTGTTCCTACCTAGTAACTTGCATCTTTGAATGAGAATCTGCTTGCTTACAGCAACGTGCTATATGTTCTGAATGCCCGAATTGGGAATCTGTGTCAAAACATTGTTAGGAATTATGTGATCCTTACTAGCTGGAAGTAAGGGAGATGGGGCATGAAGTTATTTCTAGGAGTTGGACACATACCAAGTTTAGCTCAGTTCTGGGCATCTTTGAAATACCTATACAAACTTGTTCCTACATAGTAACTTGCATCTTTGAATGAGAATCTGCTTGCTTACAGCAACGTGCTATATGTTCTGAATGCCCGAATTGGGAATCTGTGTCAACACTTTGTTAGGAATTATGTCTTCCTTACTAGCTGGAAGTAAGGGAGATGGGGCATGAAGTTATTTCTAGGAGTTGGACACATACCAAGTTTAGCTCAGTTCTGGGCATCTTTGAAATACCTATAGAAACTTGTTCCTACATAGTAACTTGCAACTTTGAATGAAAATGTGCTTGCTTACAGCAACGTGCTATATGTTCTGAATGCCCGAATTGGGAATCTGTGTCAAAACTTTGTTAGGAGTTATGTGATCCTTACTAGCTGGAAGTAAGTGAGATGGGGCGTGAAGTTATTTCTAGGAGTTGGACACATACCAAGTTTAGCTCAGTTCTGGGCATCTTTGAAATACCTATACAATCTTGTTCCTACCTAGTAACTTGCATCTTTGAATGAGAATCTGCTTGCTTACAGCAACGTGCTATATGTTCTGAATGCCCGAATTGGGAATCTGTGTCAAAACTTTGTTAGGAATTATGTGATCCTTACGAGCTGGAAGTAAGGGAGATGGGGCATGAAGTTATTTCTAGGAGTTGGACACATACCAAGTTTAGCTCAGTTCTGGGCATCTTTGAAATACCTATACAGACTTGTTCCTACATAGTAACTTGCATCTTTGAATGAGAATCTGCTTGCTTACAGCAACGTGCTATATGTTCTGAATGCCCGAATTGGGAATCTGTGTCAAAACTTTGTTAGGAATTATGTCATCCTTACTAGCTGGAAGTAAGGCAGATGGGGCATGAAGTTATTTCTAGGAGTTGGACACATACCAAGTTTAGCTCAGTTCTGGGCATCTTTGAAATACCTATACAAACTTGTTCCTACATAGTAACTTGCAACTTTGAATGAGAATGTGCTTGCCTACAGCAACGTGCTATATGTTCTGAATGCCCGAATTGGGAATCTGTGTCAAAACTTTGTTAGGAATTATGTGATCCTTACTAGCTGGAAGTAAGGGAGATGGGGCATGAAGTTATTTCTAGGAGTTGGACACATACCAAGTTTAGCTCAGTTCTGGGCATCTTTGAAATACCTATACAAACTTGTTCCTACATAGTAACTTGCAACTTTGAATGAGAATGTGCTTGCCTACAGCAACGTGCTATATGTTCTGAATGCCCGAATTGGGAATCTGTGTCAAAACTTTGTTAGGAATTATGTGATCCTTACTAGCTGGAAGTAAGGGAGATGGGGCATGAAGTTATTTCTTGGAGTTGGAGACATACCAAGTTTAGCTCAGTTCTGGGCATCTTTGAAATACCTATACAAACTTGTTCCTACATAGTAACTTGCATCTTTGAATGAGAATGTGCTTGCTTACAGCAACGTGCTATATGTTCTAAATGCCCGAATTGGCAATCTGTGTCAAAACTTGTTAGGAATTATGTGATCCTTACTAGCTGGAAGTAAGGCAGATGGGGCATGAAGTTATTTCTAGGAGTTGGACACATACCAAGTTTAGCTCAGTTCTGGGCATCTTTGAAATACCTATACACACTTGTTCCTACATAGTAACTTGCATCTTTGAATGAGAATGTGCTTGCTTACAGCAACGTGCTATATGTTCTGAATGCCCGAATTGGGAATCTGTGTCAAAATTTTGTTAGGAATTATGTGATCCTTACTAGCTGGAAGTAAGGCAGATGGGGCATGAAGTTATTTCTAGGAGTTGGACACATACCAAGTTTAGCTCAGTTCTGGGCATCTTTGAAATACCTATACAAACTTGTTCCTACATAGTAACTTGCAACTTTGAATGAAAATGAGCTTGCTTACAGCAACGTGCTATATGTTCTGAATGCCCGAATTGGGAATCTGTGACAAAACTTTGTTAGGAATTATGTCATCCTTACTAGCTGGAAGTAATGGAGATGGGGCATGAAGTTATTTCTAGGAGTTGGACACATACCAAGTTTAGCTCAGTTCTGGGCATCTTTGAAATACCTATACAAACTTCTTCCTACATAGTAACTTGCAACTTTGAATGAGAATGTGCTTGCTTACAGCAACGTGCTATATGTTCTGAATGCCCGAATTGGGAATCTGTGTCAAAACTTTGTTAGGAATTATGTGATCCTTACTAGCTGGAAGTAAGGGAGATGGGGCATGAAGTTATTTCTAGGAGTTGGACACATACCAAGTTTAGCTCAGTTCTGGGCATCTTTGAAATACCTATATAAACTTGTTCCTACATAGTAATTTGCAACTTTGAATGAAAATGTGCTTGCTTACAGCAACGTGCTATATGTTCTGAATGCCCGAATTGGGAATCTGTGTCAAAACTTTGTTAGGAATTATGTGATCCTTACTAGCTGGAAGTAAGGGAGATGGGGCATGAAGTTACTTCTAGGAGTTGGACACATACCAAGTTTAGCTCAGTTCTGGGCATCTTTGAAATACCTATACAAACTTGTTCCTACATAGTAACTTGCATCTTTGAATGAGAATGTGCTTGCCTACAGCAACGTGCTATATGTTCTGAATGCCCGAATTGGGAATCTGTGTCAAAACTTTGTTAGGAATTATGTGATCCTTACTAGCTGGAAGTAAGGGAGATGGGGCAGGAAGTTATTTCTAGGAGTTGGACACATACCAAGTTTAGCTCAGTTCTGGGCATCTTTGAAATACCTATACACACTTGTTCCTACATAGTAACTTTCATCTTTGAATGAGAATGTGCTTGCTTACAGCAACGTGCTATATGTTCTGAATGCCCGAATTGGGAATCTGTGTCAAAACTTTGTTAGGAATTATGTGATCCTTACTAGCTGGAAGTAAGGGAGATGGGGCATGAAGTTATTTCTAGGAGTTGGACACATACCAAGTTTAGCTCAGTTCTGGGCTTCTTTGAAATACCTATACAAACTTGTTCCTACACAGTAACTTGCATCTTTGAATGAGAATCTGCTTGCTTACAGCAACGTGCTATATGTTCTGAATGCCCGAATTGGGAATCTGTGTCAAAACTTTGTTAGGAATTATGTGATCCTTACTAGCTGGAAGTAAGGCAGATGGGGCATGAAGTTATTTCTAGGAGTTGGACACATACCAAGTTTAGCTCAGTTCTGGGCATCTTTGAAATACCTATACAAACTTGTTCCTACATAGTAACTTGCATCTTTGAATGAGAATCTGCTTGCTTACAGCAACGTGCTATATGATCTGAATGCCCGAATTGGGAATCTGTGTCAAAACTTTGTTAGGAATTATGTGATCCTTACTAGCTGGAAGTAAGGCAGATGGGGCATGAAGTTATTTCTAGGAGTTGGACACATACCAAGTTTAGCTCAGTTCTGGGCATCTTTGAAATACCTATACAAACTTGTTCCTACATAGTAACTTGCAACTTTGAATGAGAATGTGGTTGCCTACAGCAACGTGCTATATGTTCTGAATGCCCGAATTGGGAATCTGTGTCAAAACTTTGTTAGGAATTATGTGATCCTTACTAGCTGGAAGTAAGGGAGATGGGGCATGAAGTTATTTCTAGGAGTTCGACACATACCAAGTTTAGCTCAGTTCTGGGCATCTTTGAAATACCTATACAAACTTGTTCCTACATAGTAACTTGCAACTTTGAATGAGAATGTGCTTGCCTACAGCAACGTGCTATATGTTCTGAATGCCCGAATTGGGAATCTGTGTCAAAACTTTGTTAGGAATTATGTGATCCTTACTAGCTGGAAGTAAGGGAGATGGGGCATGAAGTTATTTCTAGGAGTTGGACACATACCAAGTTTAGCTCAGTTCTGGGCATCTTTCAAATACCTATACAAACTTGTTCCTACATAGTAACTTGCAACTTTGAATGAGAATGTGCTTGCCTACAGCAACGTGCTATATGTTCTGAATGCCCGAATTGGGAATCTGTGTCTAAACTTTGTTAGGAATTATGTGATCCTTACTAGCTGGAAGTAAGGGAGATGGGGCATGAAGTTATTTCTAGGAGTTGGACACATACCAAGTTTAGCTCAGTTCTGGGCATCTTTGAAATACCTATACAAACTTGTTCCTACATAGTAACTTGCAACATTGAATGAGAATGTGCTTGCTTACAGCAACGTGCTATATGTTCTGAATGCCCGAATTGGGAATCTGTGTCAAAACTTTGTTAGGAATTATGTGATCCTTACTAGCTGGAAGTAAGGGAGATGGGGCATGAAGTTATTTCTTGGAGTTGGAGACATACCAAGTTTAGCTCAGTTCTGGGCATCTTTGAAATACCTATACAAACTTGTTCCTACCTAGTAACTTGCATCTTTGAATGAGAATGTGCTTGCTTACAGCAACGTGCTATATGTTCTGAATGCCCGAATTGGGAATCTGTGTCAAAACTTTGTTAGGAATTATGTCATCCTTACTAGCTGGAAGTAAGGGAGATGGGGCATGAAGTTATTTCTAGGAGTTGGACACATACCAAGTTTAGCTCAGTTCTGGGCATCTTTGAAATACCTATACAAACTTGTTCCCACATAGTAACTTGCAACTTTGAATGAAAATGTGCTTGCTTACAGCAACGTGCTATATGTTCTGAATGCCCGAATTGGGAATCTGTGTCAAAACTTTGTTAGGAATGATGTTGTCCTTACTAGCTGGAAGTAAGGGAGATGGGGCATGAAGTTATTTCTAGGAGTTGGACACATACCAAGTTTAGCTCAGTTCTGGGCATCTTTGAAATACCTATACAAACTTGTTCCTACATAGTAACTTGCAACTTTGAATGAGAATCTGCTTGCTTACAGCAACGTGCTATATGTTCTGAATGCCCGAATTTGGAATCTGTGTCAAAACTTTGTTAGGAATTATGTGATCCTTACTAGCTGGAAGTAAGGGAGATGGGGCATGAAGTTATTTCTAGGAGTTGGACACATACCAAGTTTAGCTCAGTTCTGGGCATCTTTGAAATACCTATACAAACTTGTTCCTACATAGTAACTTGCATCTTTGAATGAGAATCTGCTTGCTTACAGCAACGTGCTATATGTTCTGAATGCCCGAATTGGCAATCTGTGTCAAAACTTTGTTAGGAATTATGTGATCCTTACCAGCTGGAAGTAAGGGAGATGGGGCATGAAGTTATTTCTAGGAGTTGGACACATACCAAGTTTAGCTCAGTTCTGGGCATCTTTGAAATACCTATACAAACTTGTTCCTACATAGTAACTTGCATCTTTGAATGAGAATGTGCTTGCTTACAGCAACGTGCTATATGTTCTGAATGCCCGAATTGGGAATCTGTGTCAAAACTTTGTTAGGAATTATGTGATCCTTACTAGCTGGAAGTAAGGGAGATGGGGCATCAAGTTATTTCTTGGAGTTGGACACATACCAAGTTTAGCTCAGTTCTGGGCATCTTTGAAATACCTATACAAACTTGTTCCTACATAGTAACTTGCAACTTTGAATGAGAATGTGCTTGCTTGCAGCAACGTGCTATATGTTCTGAATGCCCGAATTGGGAATCTGTGTCAAAACTTTGTTAGGAATATGTCATCCTTACTAGCTGGAAGTAAGGGAGATGGAGCATGAAGTTATTTCTAGGAGTTGGACACATACCAAGTTTAGCTAAGTTCTGGGCATCTTTGAAATACCTATACAAACTTGTTCCTACATAGTAACTTGCAACTTTGAATGAAAATGTGCTTGCCTACAGCAACGTGCTATATGTTCTGAATGCCCGAATTGGGAATCTGTGTCAAAACTTTGTTAGGAATTATGTGATCCTTACTAGCTGGAAGTAAGGGAGATGGGGCATGAAGTTATTTCTAGGAGTTGGAGACATACCAAGTTTAGCTCAGTTCTGGGCATCTTTGAAATACCTATACAAACTTGTTCCTACATAGTAACTTGCAACTTTGAATGAGAATCTGCTTGCTTACAGCAACGTGCTATATGTTCTGAATGCCCGAATTGGGAATCTGTGTCAAAACTTTGTTAGGAATTATGTGATCCTTACTAGCTGGAAGTAAGGGAGATGGAGCATGAAGTTATTTCTAGGAGTTGAACTCATACCAAGTTTAGCTCAGTTCTGGGCATCTTTGAAATACCTATACAAACTTGTTCCTACATAGTAACTTGCAACTTTGAATGAGAATGTGCTTGCTTACAGCAACGTGCTATATGTTCTGAATGCCCGAATTGGGAATCTGTGTCAAAACTTTGTTAGGAATTATGTGATCCTTACTAGCTGGAAGTAAGGCAGATGGGGCATGAAGTTATTTCTAGGAGTTGGACACATACCAAGTTTAGCTCAGTTCTGGGCATCTTTGAAATACCTATACAAACTTGTTCCTACATTGGAACTTGCATCTTTGAATGAGAATGTGCTTGCTTACAGCAACGTGCTATATGTTCTGAATGCCCGAATTGGCAATCTGTGTCAAAACTTTGTTAGGAATTATGTGATCCTTACTAGCTGGAAGTAAGGGAGATGGGGCATGAAGTTATTTCTAGGTGTTGGACACATACCAAGTTGAGCTCAGTTCTGGGCATCTTTGAAATACCTATACAAACTTCTTCCTACATAGTAACTTGCATCTTTGAATGAGAATCTGCTTGCTTACAGCAACGTGCTATATGTTCTGAATGCCCGAATTGGGAATCTGTGTCAAAACTTTGTTAGGAATTATGTGATCCTTACTAGCTGGAAGTAAGGCAGATGGGGCATGAAGTTATTTCTAGGAGTTGGACACATACCAAGTTGAGCTCAGTTCTGGGCATCTTTGAAATACCTATACAAACTTGTTCCTACATAGTAACTTGCAACTTTGAATGAGAATGTGCTTGCCTACAGCAACGTGCTATATGTTCTGAATGCCCGAATTGGGAATCTGTGTCAAAACTTTGTTAGGAATTATGTGATCCTTACTAGCTGGAAGTAAGGGAGATGGGGCATGAAGTTATTTCTAGGAGTTGGACACATACCAAGTTTAGCTCAGTTCTGGGCATCTTTGAAATACCTATACAAACTTGTTCCTACATAGTAACTTGCAACTTTGAATGAGAATGTGCTTGCCTACAGCAACGTGCTATATGTTCTGAATGCCCGAATTGGGAATCTGTGTCAAAACTTTGTTAGGAATTATGTGATCCTTACTAGCTGGAAGTAAGGGAGATGGGGCATGAAGTTATTTCTAGGAGTTGGACACATACCAAGTTTAGCTCAGTTCTGGGCATCTTTGAAATACCTATACAAACTTGTTCCTACATAGTAACTTGCAACTTTGAATGAGAATGTGCTTGCTTACAGCAACGTGCTATATGTTCTGAATGCCCGA
Organism: Diceros bicornis minor; assembly: GCF_020826845.1. Lineage (NCBI taxonomy): Eukaryota > Metazoa > Chordata > Mammalia > Perissodactyla > Rhinocerotidae > Diceros > Diceros bicornis. The sequence goes on from NC_080749.1 coordinate 384,088, forward strand.
ATTGGGAATCTGTGTCAAAACTTTGTTAGGAATTATGTGATCCTTACTAGCTGGAAGTAAGGGAGATGGGGCATGAAGATATTTCTTGGAGTTGGAGACATACCAAGTTTAGCTCAGTTCTGGGCATCTTTGAAATACCTATACAAACTTGTTCCTACATAGTAACTTGCATCTTTGAATGAGAATGTGCTTGCTTACAGCAAACGTGCTATATGTTCTAAATGCCCGAATTGGCAATCTGTGTCAAAACTTTGTTAGGAATTATGTGATCCTTACTAGCTGGAAGTAAGGGAGATGGGGCATGAAGTTATTTCTAGGAGTTGGACACATACCAAGTTTAGCTCAGTTCTGGGCATCTTTGAAATACCTATACAAACTTGTTCCTACATAGTAACTTGCATCTTTGAATGAGAATCTGCTTACTTACAGCAACGTGCTATATGTTCTAAATGCCCGAATTGGGAATCTGTGTCAAAACTTTGTTAGGAATTATGTGATCCTTACTAGCTGGAAGTAAGGGAGATGGGGCATGAAGTTATTTCTAGGAGTTGGACACATACCAAGTTTAGCTCAGTTCTGGGCATCTTTGAAATACCTATACAAACTTTGCCTACATAGTAACTTGCAACTTTGAATGAAAATGTGCTTGCTTACAGCAACGTGCTATATGTTCTGAATGCCCGAATTGGGAATCTGTGTCAAAACTTTGTTAGGAATTATGTGATCCTTACTAGCTGGAAGTAAGGGAGATGGGGCATGAAGTTACTTCTAGGAGTTGGACACATACCAAGCTTAGCTCAGTTCTGGGCATCTTTGAAATACCTATACAAACTTGTTCCTACATAGTAACTTGCAACTTTGAATGAGAATGTGCTTGCTTACAGCAACGTGCTATATGTTCTGAATGCCCGAATTGGGAATCTGTGTCAAAACTTTGTTAGGAATTATGTGATCCTTACTAGCTGGAAGTAAGGGAGATGGGGCATGAACTTATTTCTAGGAGTTGGACACATACCAAGTTTAGCTCAGTTCTGGGCATCTTTGAAATACCTATACAAACTTGTTCCTACATAGTAATTTGCAACTTTGAATGAGAATGTGCTTGCTTACAGCAACGTGCTATATGTTCTGAATGCCCGAATTGGGAATCTGTGTCAAATCTTTGTTAGGAATTATGTGATCCTTACTAGCTGGAAGTAAGGGAGATGGGGCATGAAGTTATTTCTAGGAGTTGGACACATACCAAGTTTAGCTCAGTTCTGGGCATCTTTGAAATACCTATACAAACTTGTTCCTACATAGTAACTTGCATCTTTGAATGAGAATGTGCTTGCTTACAGCAACGTGCTATATGTACTGAATGCCCGAATTGGGAATCTGTGTCAAAACTTTGTTAGGAATTATGTGATCCGTACTAGCTGGAAGTAAGGCAGATGGGGCATGAAGTTATTTCTTGGAGTTGGAGACATACCAAGTTTAGCTCAGTTCTGGGCATCTTTGAAATACCTATACAAACTTGTTCCTACATAGTAACTTGCATCTTTGAATGAGAATGTGCTTGCTTACAGCAACGTGCTATATGTTCTGAATGCCCGAATTGGGAATCTGTGTCAAAACTTTGTTAGGAATGATGTGATCCTTACTAGCTGGAAGTAAGGGAGATGGGGCATGAAGTTATTTCTTGGAGTTGGAGACATACCAAGTTCAGCTCAGTTCTGGGCATCTTTGAAATACCTATACAAACTTGTTCCTACATAGTAACTTGCATCTTTGAATGAGAATGTGCTTGCTTACAGCAACGTGCTATATGTTCTGAATGCCCGAATTGGCAATCTGTGTCAAAACTTTGTTAGGAATTATGTGATCCTTACTAGCTGGAAGTAAGGGAGATGGGGCATGAAGTTATTTCTAGGAGTTGGACACATACCAAGTTTAGCTCAGTTCTGGGCATCTTTGAAATACCTATACAAACTTGTTCCTACATAGTAACTTGCAACTTTGAATGAGAATTTGCTTGCCTACAGCAACGTGCTATATGTTCTGAATGCCCGAATTGGGAATCTGTGTCAAAACTTTGTTAGGAATTATGTGATCCTTACTAGCTGGAAGTAAGGGAGATGGGGCATGAAGTTATTTCTAGGAGTTGGACACATACCAAGTTTAGCTCAGTTCTGGGCATCTTTGAAATACCTATACAAACTTCTTCCTACCTAGTAACTTGCATCTTTGAATGAGAATTTGCTTGCTTACAGCAACGTGCTATATGTTCTGAATGCCCGAATTGGGAATCTGTGTCAAATCTTTGTTAGGAATTATGTGATCCTTACTAGCTGGAAGTAAGGGAGATGGGTCATGAAGTTATTTCTAGGAGTTGGACACATACCAAGTTTAGCTCAGTTCTGGGCATCTTTGAAATACCTATACAAACTTGTTCCTACATAGTAACTTGCAACTTTGAATGAGAATGTGCTTGCTTACAGCAACGTGCTATATGTTCTGAATGCCCGAATTGGGAATCTGTGTCAAAACTTTGTTAGGAATTATGTGATCCTTACTCGCTGGAAGTAAGGGAGATGGGGCATGAAGTTATTTCTAGGAGTTGGACACATACCAAGTTTAGCTCAGTTCTGGGCATCTTTGAAATACCTATACAAACTTGTTCCTACATAGTAACTTGCAACTTTGAATGAGAATGTGCTTGCTTACAGCAACGTGCTATATGTTCTGAATGCCCGAATTGGCAATCTGTGTCAAAACTTTGTTAGGAATTATGTGATCCTTACTAGCTGGAAGTAAGGGAGATGGGGCATGAAGTTATTTCTAGGAGTTGGACACATACCAAGTTTAGCTCAGTTCTGGGCATCTTTGAAATACCTATACAAACTTGTTCCTACATAGTAACTTGCAACTTTGAATGAGAATGTGCTTGCTTACAGCAACGTGCTATGTGTTCTGAATGCCCGATTTGGGAATCTGTGTCAAAGCTTTGTTAGGAATTATGTGATCCTTACTAGCTGGAAGTAAGGGAGATGGGGCATGAAGTTATTTCTAGGAGTTGGACACATACCAAGTTTAGCTCAGTTCTGGGCATCTTTGAAATACCTATACAAACTTGTTCCTACATAGTAACTTGCAACTTTGAATGAGAATGTGCTTGCTTACAGCAACGTGCTATATGTTCTGAATGCCCGAATTGGTAATCTGTGTCAAAACTGTGTTAGGAATTATGTGATCCTTACTAGCTGGAAGTAAGGGAGATGGGGCATGAAGTTATTTCTAGGAGTTGGACACATACCAAGTTTAGCTCAGTTCTGGGCATCTTTGAAATACCTATACAAACTTGTTCCTACATAGTAACTTGCAACTTTGAATGAGAATGTGCTTGCTTACAGCAACGTGCTATATGTTCTGAATGCCCGAATTGGGAATCTGTGTCAAAACTGTGTTAGGAGTTATGTGATCCTTACTAGCTGGAAGTAAGGGAGATGTGGCGTGAAGTTATTTCTAGGAGTTGGACACATACCAAGTTTAGCTCAGTTCTGGGCATCTTTGAAATACCTATACAATCTTGTTCCTACCTAGTAACTTGCATCTTTGAATGAGAATCTGCTTGCTTACAGCAACGTGCTATATGTTCTGAATGCCCGAATTGGGAATCTGTGTCAAAACTTTGTTAGGAATTATGTGATCCTTACTAGCTGGAAGTAAGGGAGATGGGGCATGAAGTTATTTCTAGGAGTTGGACACATACCAAGTTTAGCTCAGTTCTGGGCATCTTTGAAATACCTATACAAACTTGTTCCTACACAGTAACTTGCATCTTTGAATGAGAATCTGCTTGCTTACAGCAACGTGCTATATGTTCTGAATGCCCGAATTGGGAATCTGTGTCAAAACTTTGTTAGGAATTATGTGATCCTTACTAGCTGGAAGTAAGGGAGATGGGGCATGAAGTTATTTCTAGGAGTTGGACACATACCAAGTTTAGCTCAGTTCTGGGCATCTTTGAAATACCTATACAAACTTGTTCCTACACAGTAACTTGCAGCTTTGAATGAGAATGTGCTTGCTTACAGCAACGTGCTATATGTTCTGAATGCCCGAATTGGGAATCTGTGTCAAAACTTTGTTAGGAATTATGTCATCCTTACTAGCTAGAAGTAAGGGAGATGGGGCATGAAGTTATTTCTAGGAGTTGGACACATACCAAGTTTAGCTCAGTTCTGGGCATCTTTGAAATACCTATACAAACTTGTTCCTACATAGTAACTTGCAACTTTGAATGAAAATGTGCTTGCTTACAGCAACGTGCTATATGTTCTGAATGCCCGAATTGGGAATCTGTGTCAAAACTGTGTTAGGAATTATGTGATCCTTACTAGCTGGAAGTAAGGGAGATGGGGCGTGATGTTATTTCTAGGAGTTGGACACATACCAAGTTTAGCTCAGTTCTGGGCATCTTTGAAATACCTATACAAACTTGTTCCTACATAGTAACTTGCAACTTTGAATGAGAATGTGCTTGCTTACAGCAACGTGCTATATGTTCTGAATGCCCGAATTGGCAATCTGTGTCAAAACTTTGTTAGGAATTATGTGATCCTTACTAGCTGGAAGTAAGGGAGATGGGGCATGAAGTTATTTCTAGGAGTTGGACACATAAGAAGTTTAGCTCAGTTCTGGGCATCTTTGAAATACCTATACAATCTTGTTCCTACCTAGTAACTTGCATCTTTGAATGAGAATCTGCTTGCTTACAGCAACGTGCTATATGTTCTGAATGCCCGAATTGGGAATCTGTGTCAAAACATTGTTAGGAATTATGTGATCCTTACTAGCTGGAAGTAAGGGAGATGGGGCATGAAGTTATTTCTTGGAGTTGGAGACATACCAAGTTTAGCTCAGTTCTGGGCATCTTTGAAATACCTATACAAACTTGTTCCTACATAGTAACTTGCAACTTTGAATGAGAATGTGCTTGCTTACAGCAACGTGCTATATGTTCTGAATGCCCGATTTGGGAATCTGTGTCAAAGCTTTGTTAGGAATTATGTGATCCTTACTAGCTGGAAGTAAGGGAGATGGGGCATGAAGTTATTTCCAGGAGTTGGACACATACCAAGTTTAGCTCAGTTCTGGGCATCTTTGAAATACCTATACAAACTTGTTCCTACATAGTAACTTGCAACTTTGAATGAGAATGTGCTTGCTTACAGCAACGTGCTATATGTTCTGAATGCCCGAATTGGGAATCTGTGTCAAAACTTTGTTAGGAATTATGTGATCCTTACTAGCTGGAAGTAAGGGAGATGGGGCATGAAGTTATTTCTAGGAGTTGGACACATACCAAGTTTAGCTCAGTTCTGGGCATCTTTGAAATACCTATACAAACTTGTTCCTACATAGTAACTTGCAACTTTGAATGAGAATGTGCTTGCTTACAGCAACGTGCTATATGTTCTGAATGCCCGAATTGGGAATCTGTGTCAAAACTGTGTTAGGAGTTATGTGATCCTTACTAGCTGGAAGTAAGGGAGATGGGGCGTGAAGTTATTTCTAGGAGTTGGACACATACCAAGTTTAGCTCAGTTCTGGGCATCTTTGAAATACCTATACAATCTTGTTCCTACCTAGTAACTTGCATCTTTGAATGAGAATCTGCTTGCTTACAGCAACGTGCTATATGTTCTGAATGCCCGAATTGGGAATCTGTGTCAAAACTTTGTTAGGAATTATGTGATCCTTACTAGCTGGAAGTAAGGGAGATGGGGCATGAAGTTATTTCTAGGAGTTGGACACATACCAAGTTTAGCTCAGTTCTGGGCATCTTTGAAATACCTATACAAACTTGTTCCTACACAGTAACTTGCATCTTTGAATGAGAATCTGCTTGCTTACAGCAACGTGCTATATGTTCTGAATGCCCGAATTGGGAATCTGTGTCAAAACTTTGTTAGGAATTATGTGATCCTTACTAGCTGGAAGTAAGGGAGATGGGGCATGAAGTTATTTCTAGGAGTTGGACACATACCAAGTTTAGCTCAGTTCTGGGCATCTTTGAAATACCTATACAAACTTGTTCCTACATAGTAACTTGCAGCTTTGAATGAGAATGTGCTTGCTTACAGCAACGTGCTATATGTTCTGAATGCCCTAATTGGGAATCTGTGTCAAAACTTTGTTAGGAATTATGTCATCCTTACTAGCTAGAAGTAAGGGAGATGGGGCATGAAGTTATTTCTAGGAGTTGGACACATACCAAGTTTAGCTCAGTTCTGGGCATCTTTGAAATACCTATACAAACTTGTTCCTACATAGTAACTTGCAACTTTGAATGAAAATGTGCTTGCTTACAGCAACGTGCTATATGTTCTGAATGCCCGAATTGGGAATCTGTGTCAAAACTGTGTTAGGAATTATGTGATCCTTACTAGCTGGAAGTAAGGGAGATGGGGCGTGAAGTTATTTCTAGGAGTTGGACACATACCAAGTTTAGCTCAGTTCTGGGCATCTTTGAAATACCTATACAAACTTGTTCCTACATAGTAACTTGCAACTTTGAATGAGAATGTGCTTGCTTACAGCAACGTGCTATATGTTCTGAATGCCCGAATTGGGAATCTGTGTCAAAACTTTGTTAGGAATTATGTGATCCTTACTAGCTGGAAGTAAGGGAGATGGGGCATGAAGTTATTTCTAGGAGTTGGACACATACCAAGTTTAGCTCAGTTCTGGGCATCTTTGAAATACCTATACAATCTTGTTCCTACCTAGTAACTTGCATCTTTGAATGAGAATCTGCTTGCTTACAGCAACGTGCTATATGTTCTGAATGCCCGAATTGGGAATCTGTGTCAAAACATTGTTAGGAATTATGTGATCCTTACTAGCTGGAAGTAAGGGAGATGGGGCATGAAGTTATTTCTAGGAGTTGGACACATACCAAGTTTAGCTCAGTTCTGGGCATCTTTTAAATACCTATACAAACTTGTTCCTACATAGTAACTTGCATCTTTGAATGAGAATCTGCTTGCTTACAGCAACGTGCTATATGTTCTGAATGCCCGAATTGGTAATCTGTGTCAAAACTTTGTTAGGAATTATGTCTTCCTTACTAGCTGGAAGTAAGGGAGATGGGGCATGAAGTTATTTCTAGGAGTTGGACACATACCAAGTTTAGCTCAGTTCTGGGCATCTTTGAAATACCTATACAAACTTGTTCCTACATAGTAACTTGCAACTTTGAATGAAAATGTGCTTGCTTACAGCAACGTGCTATATGTTCTGAATGCCCGAATTGGGAATCTGTGTCAAAACTTTGTTAGGAATTATGTCATCCTTACTAGCTGGAAGTAAGGGAGATGGGGCATGAAGTTATTTCTAGGAGTTGGACACATACCAATTTTAGCTCAGTTCTGGGCATCTTTGAAATACCTATACAAACTTGTTCCTACATAGTAACTTGCATCTTTGAATGAGAATGTGCTTGCTTACAGCAACGTGCTATATGTTCTGAATGCCCGAATTGGGAATCTGTGTCAAAACTTTGTTAGGAATTATGTGATCCTTACTAGCTGGAAGTAAGGGAGATGGGGCATGAAGTTATTTCTAGGAGTTGGACACATACCAAGTTTAGCTCAGTTCTGGGCATCTTTGAAATACCTATACAAACTTGTTCCTACATAGTAACTTGCAACTTTGAATGAGAATGTGCTTGCTTACAGCAACGTGCTATATGTTCTGAATGCCCGAATTGGGAATCTGTGTCAAAACTTTGTTAGGAATGATGTGATCCTTACTAGCTGGAAGTAAGGGAGATGGGGCATGAAGTTATTTCTTGGAGTTGGAGACATACCAAGTTCAGCTCAGTTCTGGGCATCTTTGAAATACCCATACAAACTTGTTCCTACATAGTAACTTGCATCTTTGAATGAGAATGTGCTTGCTTACAGCAACGTGCTATATGTTCTGAATGCCCGAATTGGCAATCTGTGTCAAAACTTTGTTAGGAATTATGTGATCCTTACTAGCTGGAAGTAAGGGAGATGGGGCATGAAGTTATTTCTAGGAGTTGGACACATACCAACTTTAGCTCAGTTCTGGGCATCTTTGAAATACCTATACAATCTAGTTCCTACCTAGTAACTTGCATCTTTGAATGAGAATGTGCTTGCTTACAGCAACGTGCTATATGTTCTGAATGCCCGAATTGGGAATCTGTGTCAAAACTTTGTTAGGAATTATGTGATCCTTACTAGCTGGAAGTAAGGGAGATGGGGCATGAAGTTATTTCTAGGTGTTGGACACATACCAAGTTTAGCTCAGTTCTGGGCATCTTTGAAATACCTATACAAACTTGTTCCTACACAGTAACTTGCATCTTTGAATGAGAATGTGCTTGCTTACAGCAAAGTGCTATATGTTCTGAATGCCAGAATTGGGAATGTGTGTCAAAACTTTGTTAGGAATTATGTGATCCTTACTAGCTGGAAGTAAGGGAGATGGGGCATGAAGTTATTTCTAGGAGTTGGACACATACCAAGTTTAGCTCAGTTCTTGGCATCTTTGAAATACCTATACAAACTTGTTCCTACATAGTAACTTGCATCTTTGAATGAGAATGTGCTTGCTTACAGCAACGTGCTATATGTTCTGAATGCCCGAATTGGGAATCTGTGTCAAAACTTTGTTAGGAATTATGTGATCCTTACTAGCTGGAAGTAAGGGAGATGGGGCATGAAGTTATTTCTTGGAGTTGGAGACATACCAAGTTTAGCTCAGTTCTGGGCATCTTTGAAATACCTATACAAACTTGTTCCTACATAGTAACTTGCAACTTTGAATGAAAATGTGCTTGCTTGCAGCAACGTGCTATATGTTCTGAATGCCCGAATAGGGAATCTGTGTCAAACCTTGTTAGGAATTATGTGATCCTTACTAGCTGTAAGTAAGGGAGATGAAGCATGAAGTTATTTCTAGGAGTTGGACACATACCAAGTTTAGCTCAGTTCTGAGCATCTTTGAAATACCTATACAAACTTGTTCCTACCTAGTAACTTGCATCTTTGAATGAGAATGTGCTTGCTTACAGCAACGTGCTATATGTTCTGAATGCCCGAATAGGGAATCTGTGTCAAATCTTTGTTAGGAATTATGTGATCCTTACTAGCTGGACGTAAGGGAGATGGGGCATGAAGTTATTTCTAGGAGTTGGACACATACCAAGTTTAGCTCAGTTCTGGGCATCTTTGAAATACCTATACAAACTTGTTCCTACCTAGTAACTTGCATCTTTGAATGAGAATATGCTTCCTTACAGCAACGTGCTATATGTTCTGAATGCCCGAATTGGGAATCTGTGTCAAAACTTTGTTAGGAATTATGTGATCCTTACTAGCTGGAAGTAAGGGAGATGGTGCATGAAGTTATTTCTAGGAGTTGGACACATACCAAGTTTAGCTCCGTTCTGGGCATCTTTGAAATACCTATACAAACTTGTTCCTACATAGTAACTTGCAACTTTGAATGAAAATGTGCTTGCTTACAGCAACGTGCTATATGTTCTGAATGCCCGAATTGGGAATCTGTGTCAAAACTTTGTTAGGAATCATGTGATCCTTACTAGCTGGAAGTAAGGGAGATGGGGCATCAAGTTATTTCTAGGAGTTGGACACATACCAAGTTTAGCTCAGTTCTGGGCATCTTTGAAATACCTATACAAACTTGTTCCTACATAGTAACTTGCAACTTTGAATGAGAATGTGCTTGCTTACAGCAACGTGCTATATGTTCTGAATGCCCGAATTGGGAATCTGTGTCAAAACTTTGTTAGGAATTATGTGATCCTTACTAGCTGGAAGTAAGGGAGATGGGGCATGAAGTTATTTCTTGGAGTTGGACACATCCCAAGTTTAGCTCAGTTCTGGGCATCTTTGAAATACCTATATAAACTTGTTCCTACATAGTAACTTGCAACTTTGAATGAGAATGTGCTTGCTTGCAGCAACGTGCTATATGTTCTGAATGCCCGATTTGGGAATCTGTGTCAAAACTTTGTTAGGAATTATGTGATCCTTACTAGCTGGAAGTAAGGGAGATGGAGCATGAAGTTATTTCTAGGAGTTGGACACATACCAAGTTTAGCTCAGTTCTGGGCATCTTTGAAATACCTATACAAACTAGTTCCTACATAGTAACTTGCAACTTTGAATGAAAATGTGCTTGCTTACAGCAACGTGCTATATGTTCTGAATGCCCGAATTGGGAATCTGTGTCAAAACTTTGTTAGGAATTATGTGATCCTTACTAGCTGGAAGTAAGGGAGATGGGGCATGAAGTTATTTCTAGGAGTTGGACACATACCAAGTTTAGCTCAGTTCTGAGCATCTTTGAAATACCTATACAAACTTGTTCCTACATAGTAACTTGCAACTTTGAATGAAAATGTGCTTGCTTACAGCAACGTGCTATATGTTCTGAATGCCCGAATTGGGAATCTGTGTCAAAACTTTGTTAGGAATTATGTGATCCTTACTAGCTGGAAGTAAGGGAGATGGGGCATGAAGTTATTTCTAGGAGTTGGACACATACCAAGTTTAGCTCAGTTCTGGGCATCTTTGAAATACCTATACAAACTTGTTCCTACCTAGTAACTTGCATCTTTGAATGAGAATCTGCTTGCTTACAGCAACGTGCCATATGTTCTGAATGCCCGAATTGGGAATCTGTGTCAAAACTTTGTTAGGAATGATGTGATCCTTACTAGCTGGAAGTAAGGGAGATGGGGCATGAAGTTATTTCTAGGAGTTGGACACATACCAAGTTTAGCTCAGTTCTGGGCATCTTTGAAATACCTATACAAACTTGTTCCTACATAGTAACTTGCAAGTTTGAATGAAAATGTGCTTGCTTGCAGCAACGTGCTATATGTTCTGAATGCCCGAATTGGGAATCTGTGTCAAAACTTTGTTAGGAATTATGTGATCCTTACTAGCTGGAAGTAAGGGAGATGGGGCATGAAGTTATTTCTAGGAGTTGGACACATACCAAGTTTAGCTCAGTTCTGGGCATCTTTGAAATACCTATACAAACTTGTTCCTACATAGTAACTTGCATCTTTGAATGAGAATCTGCTTGCTTACAGCAACGTGCTATATGTTCTGAATGCCCGAATTGGGAATCTGTGTCAAAACTTTGTTAGGAATTATGTGATCCTTACTAGCTGGAAGTAAGGGAGATGGGGCATGAAGTTATTTCTAGGAGTTGGACACATACCAAGTTTAGCTCAGTTCTGGGCATCTTTGAAATACCTATACAAACTTGTTCCTACATAGTAACTTGCAACTTTGAATGAAAATGTGTTTGCTTACAGCAACGTGCTATATGTTCTGAATGCCCGAATTGGGAATCTGTGTCAAAACTTTGTTAGGAATTATGTCATCCTTACTAGCTGGAAGTAAGGGAGATGGGGCATGAAGTTATTTCTAGGAGTTGGACATATACCAAGTTTTGCTCAGTTCTGGGCATCTTTGAAATACCTATACAAACTTGTTCCTACATAGTAACTTGCAACTTTCAATGAGAATCTGCTTGCTTACAGCAACGTGCTATATGTTCTGAATGCCCGAATTGGGAATCTGTGTCAAAACTTTGTTAGGAATTATGTGATCCTTACTAGCTGGAAGTAAGGGAGATGGGGCATGAAGTTATTTCTAGGAGTTGAACACATACCAAGTTTAGCTCAGTTCTGGGCATCTTTGAAATACCTATACAAACTTGTTCCTACATAGTAACTTGCATCTTTGAATGAGAATGTGCTTGCTTACAGCAACGTGCTATATGTTCTGAATGCCCGAATTGGCAATCTGTGTCAAAACTTTGTTAGGAATTATGTGATCCTTACTAGCTGGAAGTAAGGGAGATGGGGCATGAAGTTATTTCTTGGAGTTGGAGACATACCAAGTTTAGCTCAGTTCTGGGCATCTTTGCAATACCTATACAAACTTGTTCCTACATAGTAACTTGCAACTTTGAATGAGAATGTGCTTGCTTGCAGCAACGTGCTATATGTTCTGAATGCCCGAATAGGGAATCTGTGTCAAAACTTTGTTAGGAATTATGTGATCCTTACTAGCTGTAAGTAAGGGAGATGGAGCATGAAGTTATTTCTAGGAGTTGGACACATACCAAGTTTAGCTCAGTTCTGGGCATCTTTGAAATACCTATTCAAACTTGTTCCTACCTAGTAACTTGCATCTTTGAATGAGAATGTGCTTGCTAACAGCAACTTGCTATATGTTCTGAATGCCCGAATAGGGAATCTGTGTCAAAACTTTGTTAGGAATTATGTGATCCTTACTAGCTGGAAGTAAGGGAGATGGGGCATGAAGTTATTTCTAGGAGTTGGACACATACCAAGTTTAGCTCAGTTCTGGGCATCTTTGAAATACCTATACAAACTTGTTCCTACATAGTAACTTGCAACTTTGAATGAGAATCTGCTTGCTTACAGCAACGTGCTATATGTTCTGAATGCCCGAATTGGGAATCTGTGTCAAAACTTTGTTAGGAATTATGTGATCCTTACTAGCTGGAAGTAAGGGAGATGGGGCATGAAGTTATTTCTAGGAGTTGGACACATACAAAGCTTAGCTCAGTTCTGGGCATCTTTGAAATACCTATTCAAACTTGTTCCTACCTAGTAACTTGAATCTTTGAATGAGAATGTGCTTGCTAACAGCAACTTGCTATATGTTCTGAATGCCCGAATAGGGAATCTGTGTCAAAACTTTGTTAGGAATTATGTGATCCTTACTAGCTGGAAGTAAGGGAGATGGGGCATGAAGTTATTTCTAGGAGTTGGACACATACCAAGTTTAGCTCAGTTCTGGGCATCTTTGAAATACCTATACAAACTTGTTCCTACATAGTAACTTGCAACTTTGAATGAGAATCTGCTTGCTTACAGCAACGTGCTATATGTTCTGAATGCCCGAATTGGGAATCTGTGTCAAAACTTTGTTAGGAATTATGTCATCCTTACTAGCTGGAAGTAAGGGAGATGGGGCATGAAGTTATTTCTAGGAGTTGGACACATACCAATTTTAGCTCAGTTCTGGGCATCTTTGAAATACCTATACAAACTTGTTCCTACATAGTAACTTGCATCTTTGAATGAGAATGTGCTTGCTTACAGCAACGTGCTATATGTTCTGAATGCCCGAATTGGGAATCTGTGTCAAAACTTTGTTAGGAATTATGTGATCCTTACTAGCTGGAAGTAAGGGAGATGGGGCATGAAGTTATTTCTAGGAGTTGGACACATACCAAGTTTAGCTCAGTTCTGGGCATCTTTGAAATACCCATACAAACTTGTTCCTACATAGTAACTTGCAACTTTGAATGAGAATGTGCTTGCTTACAGCAACGTGCTATATGTTCTGAATGCCCGAATTGGGAATCTGTGTCAAAACTTTGTTAGGAATGATGTGATCCTTACTAGCTGGAAGTAAGGGAGATGGGGCATGAAGTTATTTCTTGGAGTTGGAGACATACCAAGTTCAGCTCAGTTCTGGGCATCTTTGAAATACCCATACAAACTTGTTCCTACATAGTAACTTGCATCTTTGAATGAGAATGTGCTTGCTTACAGCAACGTGCTATATGTTCTGAATGCCCGAATTGGCAATCTGTGTCAAAACTTTGTTAGGAATTATGTGATCCTTACTAGCTGGAAGTAAGGGAGATGGGGCATGAAGTTATTTCTAGGAGTTGGACACATACCAAGTTTAGCTCAGTTCTGGGCATCTTTGAAATACCTATACAATCTAGTTCCTACCTAGTAACTTGCATCTTTGAATGAGAATGTGCTTGCTTACAGCAACGTGCTATATGTTCTGAATGCCCGAATTGGGAATCTGTGTCAAAACTTTGTTAGGAATTATGTGATCCTTACTAGCTGGAAGTAAGGGAGATGGGGCATGAAGTTATTTCTAGGTGTTGGACACATACCAAGTTTAGCTCAGTTCTTGGCATCTTTGAAATACCTATACAAACTTGTTCCTACATAGTAACTTGCATCTTTGAATGAGAATGTGCTTGCTTACAGCAAAGTGCTATATGTTCTGAATGCCAGAATTGGGAATGTGTGTCAAAACTTTGTTAGGAATTATGTGATCCTTACTAGCTGGAAGTAAGGGAGATGGGGCATGAAGTTATTTCTAGGAGTTGGACACATACCAAGTTTAGCTCAGTTCTTGGCATCTTTGAAATACCTATACAAACTTGTTCCTACATAGTAACTTGCATCTTTGAATGAGAATGTGCTTGCTTACAGCAACGTGCTATATGTTCTGAATGCCCGAATTGGGAATCTGTGTCAAAACTTTGTTAGGAATTATGTGATCCTTACTAGCTGGAAGTAAGGGAGATGGGGCATGAAGTTATTTCTTGGAGTTGGAGACATACCAAGTTTAGCTCAGTTCTGGGCATCTTTGAAATACCTATACAAACTTGTTCCTACATAGTAACTTGCAACTTTGAATGAAAATGTGCTTGCTTGCAGCAACGTGCTATATGTTCTGAATGCCCGAATAGGGAATCTGTGTCAAACCTTGTTAGGAATTATGTGATCCTTACTAGCTGTAAGTAAGGGAGATGAAGCATGAAGTTATTTCTAGGAGTTGGACACATACCAAGTTTAGCTCAGTTCTGAGCATCTTTGAAATACCTATACAAACTTGTTCCTACCTAGTAACTTGCATCTTTGAATGAGAATGTGCTTGCTTACAGCAACGTGCTATATGTTCTGAATGCCCGAATAGGGAATCTGTGTCAAATCTTTGTTAGGAATTTTGTGATCCTTACTAGCTGGACGTAAGGGAGATGGGGCATGAAGTTATTTCTAGGAGTTGGACACATACCAAGTTTAGCTCAGTTCTGGGCATCTTTGAAATACCTATACAAACTTGTTCCTACCTAGTAACTTGCATCTTTGAATGAGAATATGCTTCCTTACAGCAACGTGCTATATGTTCTGAATGCCCGAATTGGGAATCTGTGTCAAAACTTTGTTAGGAATTATGTGATCCTTACTAGCTGGAAGTAAGGGAGATGGGGCATGAAGTTATTTCTAGGAGTTGGACACATACCAAGTTTAGCTCAGTTCTGGGCATCTTTGAAATACCTATACAAACTTGTTCCTACATAGTAACTTGCAACTTTGAATGAAAATGTGCTTGCTTACAGCAACGTGCTATATGTTCTGAATGCCCGAATTGGGAATCTGTGTCAAAACTTTGTTAGGAATCATGTGATCCTTACTAGCTGGAAGTAAGGGAGATGGGGCATCAAGTTATTTCTAGGAGTTGGACACATACCAAGTTTAGCTCAGTTCTGGGCATCTTTGAAATACCTATACAAACTTGTTCCTACATAGTAACTTGCAACTTTGAATGAGAATGTGCTTGCTTACAGCAACGTGCTATATGTTCTGAATGCCCGAATTGGGAATCTGTGTCAAATCTTTGTTAGGAATTATGTGATCCTTACTAGCTGGAAGTAAGGGAGATGGGGCATGAAGTTATTTCTTGGAGTTGGACACATCCCAAGTTTAGCTCAGTTCTGGGCATCTTTGAAATACCTATATAAACTTGTTCCTACATAGTAACTTGCAACTTTGAATGAGAATGTGCTTGCTTGCAGCAACGTGCTATATGTTCTGAATGCCCGATTTGGGAATCTGTGTCAAAACTTTGTTAGGAATTATGTGATCCTTACTAGCTGGAAGTAAGGGAGATGGAGCATGAAGTTATTTCTAGGAGTTGGACACATACCAAGTTTAGCTCAGTTCTGGGCATCTTTGAAATACCTATACAAACTAGTTCCTACATAGTAACTTGCAACTTTGAATGAAAATGTGCTTGCTTACAGCAACGTGCTATATGTTCTGAATGCCCGAATTGGGAATCTGTGTCAAAACTTTGTTAGGAATTATGTGATCCTTACTAGCTGGAAGTAAGGGAGATGGGGCATGAAGTTATTTCTAGGAGTTGGACACATACCAAGTTTAGCTCAGTTCTGAGCATCTTTGAAATACCTATACAAACTTGTTCCTACATAGTAACTTGCAACTTTGAATGAAAATGTGCTTGCTTACAGCAACGTGCTATATGTTCTGAATGCCCGAATTGGGAATCTGTGTCAAAACTTTGTTAGGAATTATGTGATCCTTACTAGCTGGAAGTAAGGGAGATGGGGCATGAAGTTATTTCTAGGAGTTGGACACATACCAAGTTTAGCTCAGTTCTGGGCATCTTTGAAATACCTATACAAACTTGTTCCTACCTAGTAACTTGCATCTTTGAATGAGAATCTGCTTGCTTACAGCAACGTGCCATATGTTCTGAATGCCCGAATTGGGAATCTGTGTCAAAACTTTGTTAGGAATTATGTGATCCTTACTAGCTGGAAGTAAGGGAGATGGGGCATGAAGTTATTTCTAGGAGTTGGACACATACCAAGTTTAGCTCAGTTCTGGGCATCTTTGAAATACCTATACAAACTTGTTCCTACATAGTAACTTGCAAGTTTGAATGAAAATGTGCTTGCTTGCAGCAACGTGCTATATGTTCTGAATGCCCGAATTGGGAATCTGTGTCAAAACTTTGTTAGGAATTATGTGATCCTTACTAGCTGGAAGTAAGGGAGATGGGGCATGAAGTTATTTCTAGGAGTTGGACACATACCAAGTTTAGCTCAGTTCTGGGCATCTTTGAAATACCTATACAAACTTGTTCCTACATAGTAACTTGCATCTTTGAATGAGAATCTGCTTGCTTACAGCAACGTGCTATATGTTCTGAATGCCCGAATTGGGAATCTGTGTCAAAACTTTGTTAGGAATTATGTGATCCTTACTAGCTGGAAGTAAGGGAGATGGGGCATGAAGTTATTTCTAGGAGTTGGACACATACCAAGTTTAGCTCAGTTCTGGGCATCTTTGAAATACCTATACAAACTTGTTCCTACATAGTAACTTGCAACTTTGAATGAAAATGTGTTTGCTTACAGCAACGTGCTATATGTTCTGAATGCCCGAATTGGGAATCTGTGTCAAAACTTTGTTAGGAATTATGTCATCCTTACTAGCTGGAAGTAAGGGAGATGGGGCATGAAGTTATTTCTAGGAGTTGGACATATACCAAGTTTTGCTCAGTTCTGGGCATCTTTGAAATACCTATACAAACTTGTTCCTACATAGTAACTTGCAACTTTCAATGAGAATCTGCTTGCTTACAGCAACGTGCTATATGTTCTGAATGCCCGAATTGGGAATCTGTGTCAAAACTTTGTTAGGAATTATGTGATCCTTACTAGCTGGAAGTAAGGGAGATGGGGCATGAAGTTATTTCTAGGAGTTGAACACATACCAAGTTTAGCTCAGTTCTGGGCATCTTTGAAATACCTATACAAACTTGTTCCTACATAGTAACTTGCATCTTTGAATGAGAATGTGCTTGCTTACAGCAACGTGCTATATGTTCTGAATGCCCGAATTGGCAATCTGTGTCAAAACTTTGTTAGGAATTATGTGATCCTTACTAGCTGGAAGTAAGGGAGATGGGGCATGAAGTTATTTCTTGGAGTTGGAGACATACCAAGTTTAGCTCAGTTCTGGGCATCTTTGAAATACCTATACAAACTTGTTCCTACATAGTAACTTGCAACTTTGAATGAGAATGTGCTTGCTTGCAGCAACGTGCTATATGTTCTGAATGCCCGAATAGGGAATCTGTGTCAAAACTTTGTTAGGAATTATGTGATCCTTACTAGCTGTAAGTAAGGGAGATGGAGCATGAAGTTATTTCTAGGAGTTGGACACATACCAAGTTTAGCTCAGTTCTGGGCATCTTTGAAATACCTATTCAAACTTGTTCCTACCTAGTAACTTGCATCTTTGAATGAGAATGTGCTTGCTAACAGCAAGTTGCTATATGTTCTGAATGCCCGAATAGGGAATCTGTGTCAAAACTTTGTTAGGAATTATGTGATCCTTACTAGCTGGAAGTAAGGGAGATGGGGCATGAAGTTATTTCTAGGAGTTGGACACATACCAAGTTTAGCTCAGTTCTGGGCATCTTTGAAATACCTATACAAACTTGTTCCTACATAGTAACTTGCAACTTTGAATGAGAATCTGCTTGCTTACAGCAACGTGCTATATGTTCTGAATGCCCGAATTGGGAATCTGTGTCAAAACTTTGTTAGGAATTATGTGATCCTTACTAGCTGGAAGTAAGGGAGATGGGGCATGAAGTTATTTCTAGGAGTTGGACACATACAAAGCTTAGCTCAGTTCTGGGCATCTTTGAAATACCTATTCAAACTTGTTCCTACCTAGTAACTTGAATCTTTGAATGAGAATGTGCTTGCTAACAGCAACTTGCTATATGTTCTGAATGCCCGAATAGGGAATCTGTGTCAAAACTTTGTTAGGAATTATGTGATCCTTACTAGCTGGAAGTAAGGGAGATGGGGCATGAAGTTATTTCTAGGAGTTGGACACATACCAAGTTTAGCTCAGTTCTGGGCATCTTTGAAATACCTATACAAACTTGTTCCTACATAGTAACTTGCAACTTTGAATGAGAATCTGCTTGCTTACAGCAACGTGCTATATGTTCTGAATGCCCGAATTGGGAATCTGTGTCAAAACTTTGTTAGGAATTATGTCATCCTTACTAGCTGGAAGTAAGGGAGATGGGGCATGAAGTTATTTCTAGGAGTTGGACACATACCAATTTTAGCTCAGTTCTGGGCATCTTTGAAATACCTATACAAACTTGTTCCTACATAGTAACTTGCATCTTTGAATGAGAATGTGCTTGCTTACAGCAACGTGCTATATGTTCTGAATGCCCGAATTGGGAATCTGTGTCAAAACTTTGTTAGGAATTATGTGATCCTTACTAGCTGGAAGTAAGGGAGATGGGGCATGAAGTTATTTCTAGGAGTTGGACACATACCAAGTTTAGCTCAGTTCTGGGCATCTTTGAAATACCTATACAAACTTGTTCCTACATAGTAACTTGCAACTTTGAATGAGAATGTGCTTGCTTACAGCAACGTGCTATATGTTCTGAATGCCCGAATTGGGAATCTGTGTCAAAACTTTGTTAGGAATGATGTGATCCTTACTAGCTGGAAGTAAGGGAGATGGGGCATGAAGTTATTTCTTGGAGTTGGAGACATACCAAGTTCAGCTCAGTTCTGGGCATCTTTGAAATACCCATACAAACTTGTTCCTACATAGTAACTTGCATCTTTGAATGAGAATGTGCTTGCTTACAGCAACGTGCTATATGTTCTGAATGCCCGAATTGGCAATCTGTGTCAAAACTTTGTTAGGAATTATGTGATCCTTACTAGCTGGAAGTAAGGGAGATGGGGCATGAAGTTATTTCTAGGAGTTGGACACATACCAAGTTTAGCTCAGTTCTGGGCATCTTTGAAATACCTATACAATCTAGTTCCTACCTAGTAACTTGCATCTTTGAATGAGAATGTGCTTGCTTACAGCAACGTGCTATATGTTCTGAATGCCCGAATTGGGAATCTGTGTCAAAACTTTGTTAGGAATTATGTGATCCTTACTAGCTGGAAGTAAGGGAGATGGGGCATGAAGTTATTTCTAGGTGTTGGACACATACCAAGTTTAGCTCAGTTCTTGGCATCTTTGAAATACCTATACAAACTTGTTCCTACATAGTAACTTGCATCTTTGAATGAGAATGTGCTTGCTTACAGCAAAGTGCTATATGTTCTGAATGCCAGAATTGGGAATGTGTGTCAAAACTTTGTTAGGAATTATGTGATCCTTACTAGCTGGAAGTAAGGGAGATGGGGCATGAAGTTATTTCTAGGAGTTGGACACATACCAAGTTTAGCTCAGTTCTTGGCATCTTTGAAATACCTATACAAACTTGTTCCTACATAGTAACTTGCATCTTTGAATGAGAATGTGCTTGCTTACAGCAACGTGCTATATGTTCTGAATGCCCGAATTGGGAATCTGTGTCAAAACTTTGTTAGGAATTATGTGATCCTTACTAGCTGGAAGTAAGGGAGATGGGGCATGAAGTTATTTCTTGGAGTTGGAGACATACCAAGTTTAGCTCAGTTCTGGGCATCTTTGAAATACCTATACAAACTTGTTCCTACATAGTAACTTGCAACTTTGAATGAAAATGTGCTTGCTTGCAGCAACGTGCTATATGTTCTGAATGCCCGAATAGGGAATCTGTGTCAAACCTTGTTAGGAATTATGTGATCCTTACTAGCTGTAAGTAAGGGAGATGAAGCATGAAGTTATTTCTAGGAGTTGGACACATACCAAGTTTAGCTCAGTTCTGAGCATCTTTGAAATACCTATACAAACTTGTTCCTACCTAGTAACTTGCATCTTTGAATGAGAATGTGCTTGCTTACAGCAACGTGCTATATGTTCTGAATGCCCGAATAGGGAATCTGTGTCAAATCTTTGTTAGGAATTATGTGATCCTTACTAGCTGGACGTAAGGGAGATGGGGCATGAAGTTATTTCTAGGAGTTGGACACATACCAAGTTTAGCTCAGTTCTGGGCATCTTTGAAATACCTATACAAACTTGTTCCTACCTAGTAACTTGCATCTTTGAATGAGAATATGCTTCCTTACAGCAACGTGCTATATGTTCTGAATGCCCGAATTGGGAATCTGTGTCAAAACTTTGTTAGGAATTATGTGATCCTTACTAGCTGGAAGTAAGGGAGATGGGGCATGAAGTTATTTCTAGGAGTTGGACACATACCAAGTTTAGCTCAGTTCTGGGCATCTTTGAAATACCTATACAAACTTGTTCCTACATAGTAACTTGCAACTTTGAATGAAAATGTGCTTGCTTACAGCAACGTGCTATATGTTCTGAATGCCCGAATTGGGAATCTGTGTCAAAACTTTGTTAGGAATCATGTGATCCTTACTAGCTGGAAGTAAGGGAGATGGGGCATCAAGTTATTTCTAGGAGTTGGACACATACCAAGTTTAGCTCAGTTCTGGGCATCTTTGAAATACCTATACAAACTTGTTCCTACATAGTAACTTGCAACTTTGAATGAGAATGTGCTTGCTTACAGCAACGTGCTATATGTTCTGAATGCCCGAATTGGGAATCTGTGTCAAAACTTTGTTAGGAATTATGTGATCCTTACTAGCTGGAAGTAAGGGAGATGGGGCATGAAGTTATTTCTTGGAGTTGGACACATCCCAAGTTTAGCTCAGTTCTGGGCATCTTTGAAATACCTATATAAACTTGTTCCTACATAGTAACTTGCAACTTTGAATGAGAATGTGCTTGCTGGCAGCAACGTGCTATATGTTCTGAATGCCCGATTTGGGAATCTGTGTCAAAACTTTGTTAGGAATTATGTGATCCTTACTAGCTGGAAGTAAGGGAGATGGAGCATGAAGTTATTTCTAGGAGTTGGACACATACCAAGTTTAGCTCAGTTCTGGGCATCTTTGAAATACCTATACAAACTAGTTCCTACATAGTAACTTGCAACTTTGAATGAAAATGTGCTTGCTTACAGCAACGTGCTATATGTTCTGAATGCCCGAATTGGGAATCTGTGTCAAAACTTTGTTAGGAATTATGTGATCCTTACTAGCTGGAAGTAAGGGAGATGGGGCATGAAGTTATTTCTAGGAGTTGGACACATACCAAGTTTAGCTCAGTTCTGAGCATCTTTGAAATACCTATACAAACTTGTTCCTACATAGTAACTTGCAACTTTGAATGAAAATGTGCTTGCTTACAGCAACGTGCTATATGTTCTGAATGCCCGAATTGGGAATCTGTGTCAAAACTTTGTTAGGAATTATGTGATCCTTACTAGCTGGAAGTAAGGGAGATGGGGCATGAAGTTATTTCTAGGAGTTGGACACATACCAAGTTTAGCTCAGTTCTGGGCATCTTTGAAATACCTATACAAACTTGTTCCTACCTAGTAACTTGCATCTTTGAATGAGAATCTGCTTGCTTACAGCAACGTGCCATATGTTCTGAATGCCCGAATTGGGAATCTGTGTCAAAACTTTGTTAGGAATTATGTGATCCTTACTAGCTGGAAGTAAGGGAGATGGGGCATGAAGTTATTTCTAGGAGTTGGACACATACCAAGTTTAGCTCAGTTCTGGGCATCTTTGAAATACCTATACAAACTTGTTCCTACATAGTAACTTGCAAGTTTGAATGAAAATGTGCTTGCTTGCAGCAACGTGCTATATGTTCTGAATGCCCGAATTGGGAATCTGTGTCAAAACTTTGTTAGGAATTATGTGATCCTTACTAGCTGGAAGTAAGGGAGATGGGGCATGAAGTTATTTCTAGGAGTTGGACACATACCAAGTTTAGCTCAGTTCTGGGCATCTTTGAAATACCTATACAAACTTGTTCCTACATAGTAACTTGCATCTTTGAATGAGAATCTGCTTGCTTACAGCAACGTGCTATATGTTCTGAATGCCCGAATTGGGAATCTGTGTCAAAACTTTGTTAGGAATTATGTGATCCTTACTAGCTGGAAGTAAGGGAGATGGGGCATGAAGTTATTTCTAGGAGTTGGACACATACCAAGTTTAGCTCAGTTCTGGGCATCTTTGAAATACCTATACAAACTTATTCCTACATAGTAACTTGCAACTTTGAATGAAAATGTGTTTGCTTACAGCAACGTGCTATATGTTCTGAATGCCCGAATTGGGAATCTGTGTCAAAACTTTGTTAGGAATTATGTCATCCTTACTAGCTGGAAGTAAGGGAGATGGGGCATGAAGTTATTTCTAGGAGTTGGACATATACCAAGTTTTGCTCAGTTCTGGGCATCTTTGAAATACCTATACAAACTTGTTCCTACATAGTAACTTGCAACTTTCAATGAGAATCTGCTTGCTTACAGCAACGTGCTATATGTTCTGAATGCCCGAATTGGGAATCTGTGTCAAAACTTTGTTAGGAATTATGTGATCCTTACTAGCTGGAAGTAAGGGAGATGGGGCATGAAGTTATTTCTAGGAGTTGAACACATACCAAGTTTAGCTCAGTTCTGGGCATCTTTGAAATACCTATACAAACTTGTTCCTACATAGTAACTTGCATCTTTGAATGAGAATGTGCTTGCTTACAGCAACGTGCTATATGTTCTGAATGCCCGAATTGGCAATCTGTGTCAAAACTTTGTTAGGAATTATGTGATCCTTACTAGCTGGAAGTAAGGGAGATGGGGCATGAAGTTATTTCTTGGAGTTGGAGACATACCAAGTTTAGCTCAGTTCTGGGCATCTTTGAAATACCTATACAAACTTGTTCCTACATAGTAACTTGCAACTTTGAATGAGAATGTGCTTGCTTGCAGCAACGTGCTATATGTTCTGAATGCCCGAATAGGGAATCTGTGTCAAAACTTTGTTAGGAATTATGTGATCCTTACTAGCTGTAAGTAAGGGAGATGGAGCATGAAGTTATTTCTAGGAGTTGGACACATACCAAGTTTAGCTCAGTTCTGGGCATCTTTGAAATACCTATTCAAACTTGTTCCTACCTAGTAACTTGCATCTTTGAATGAGAATGTGCTTGCTAACAGCAACTTGCTATATGTTCTGAATGCCCGAATAGGGAATCTGTGTCAAAACTTTGTTAGGAATTATGTGATCCTTACTAGCTGGAAGTAAGGGAGATGGGGCATGAAGTTATTTCTAGGAGTTGGACACATACCAAGTTTAGCTCAGTTCTGGGCATCTTTGAAATACCTATACAAACTTGTTCCTACATAGTAACTTGCAACTTTGAATGAGAATCTGCTTGCTTACAGCAACGTGCTATATGTTCTGAATGCCCGAATTGGGAATCTGTGTCAAAACTTTGTTAGGAATTATGTGATCCTTACTAGCTGGAAGTAAGGGAGATGGGGCATGAAGTTATTTCTAGGAGTTGGACACATACAAAGCTTAGCTCAGTTCTGGGCATCTTTGAAATACCTATTCAAACTTGTTCCTACCTAGTAACTTGAATCTTTGAATGAGAATGTGCTTGCTAACAGCAACTTGCTATATGTTCTGAATGCCCGAATAGGGAATCTGTGTCAAAACTTTGTTAGGAATTATGTGATCCTTACTAGCTGGAAGTAAGGGAGATGGGGCATGAAGTTATTTCTAGGAGTTGGACACATACCAAGTTTAGCTCAGTTCTGGGCATCTTTGAAATACCTATACAAACTTGTTCCTACATAGTAACTTGCAACTTTGAATGAGAATCTGCTTGCTTACAGCAACGTGCTATATGTTCTGAATGCCCGAATTGGGAATCTGTGTCAAAACTTTGTTAGGAATTATGTGATCCTTACTAGCTGGAAGTAAGGGAGATGGGGCATGAAGTTATTTCTAGGAGTTGGACACATACCAAGCTTAGCTCAGTTCTGGGCATCTTTGAAATACCTATACAAACTTGTTCCTACATAGTAACTTGCAACTTTGAATGAGAATCTGCTTGCTTACAGCAACGTGCTATATGTTCTGAATGCCCGAATTGGGAATCTGTGTCAAAACTTTGTTAGGAATTATGTGATCCTTACTAGCTGGAAGTAAGGGAGATGGGGCATGAAGTTATTTCTAAGAGTTGGACACATACCAAGTTTAGCTTAGTTCTGGGCATCTTTGAAATACCTAAACAAACTTGTTCCTTCATAGTAACTAGCAACTTTGAATGAGAATGTGCTTGCTTACAGCAACGTGCTATATGTTCTGAATGCCCGAATTGGGAATCTGTGTCAAAACTTTGTTAGGAATTATGTGATCCTTACTAGCTGGAAGTAAGGGAGATGGGGCATGAAGTTATTTCTAGGAGTTGGACACATACCAAGTTTAGCTCAGTTCTGGGCATCTTTGAAATACCTATACAAACTTGTTCCTACATAGTAACTTGCAACTTTGAATGAGAATCTGCTCGCTTACAGGAACGTGCTATATGTTCTGAATGCCCGAATTGGGAATCTGTGTCAAAACTTTGTTAGGAATTATGTGATCCTTACAAGCTGGAAGTAAGGGAGATGGGGCATGAAGTTATTTCTAGGAGTTGGACACATACCAAGTTTAGCTCAGTTCTGGGCATCTTTGAAATACCTATACAAACTTGTTCCTACATAGTAACTTGCATCTTTGAATGAGAATGTGCTTGCTTACAGCAAAGTGGTATATGTTCTGAATGCCCGAATTGGGAATCTGTGTCAAAACTTTGTTAGGAATTATGTGATCCTTACTAGCTGGAAGTAAGGGAGATGGGGCATGAAGTTATTTCTAGGAGTTGGACACATACCAAGTTTAGCTCAGTTCTGGGCATCTTTGAAATACCTATACAAACTTGTTCCTACATAGTAACTTGCAACTTTGAATGAGAATCTGCTCGCTTACAGGAACGTGCTATATGTTCTGAATGCCCGAATTGGGAATCTGTGTCAAAACTTTGTTAGGAATTATGTGATCCTTACAAGCTGGAAGTAAGGGAGATGGGGCATGAAGTTATTTCTAGGAGTTGGACACATACCAAGTTTAGCTCAGTTCTGGGCATCTTTGAAATACCTATACAAACTTGTTCCTACATAGTAACTTGCATCTTTGAATGAGAATGTGCTTGCTTACAGCAAAGTGGTATATGTTCTGAATGCCCGAATTGGGAATCTGTGTCAAAACTTTGTTAGGAATTATGTGATCCTTACTAGCTGGAAGTAAGGGAGATTGGGCATGAAGTTATTTCTTGGAGTTGGAGACATACCAAGTTTAGCTCAGTTCTGGGCATCTTTGAAATACCTATACAAACTTGTTCCTACATAGTAACTTGCAACTTTGAATGAGAATGTGCTTGCTTGCAGCAACGTGCTATATGTTCTGAATGCCCGAATAGGGAATCTGTGTCAAAACTTTGTTAGGAATTATGTGATTCTTACTAGCTGGAAGAAAGGGAGATGGGGCATGAAGTTATTTCTAGGAGTTGGACACATACCAAGTTTAGCTCAGTTCTGGGCATCTTTGAAATACCTATACAAACTTGTTCCTACATAGTAACTTGCATCTTTGAATGACAATGTGCTTGCTTACAGCAACGTGCTATATGTTCTGAATGCCCGAATTGGGAATCTGTGTCAAAACTTTGTTAGGAATTATGTGATCCTTACTAGCTGGAAGTAAGGGAGATGGGGCATGAAGTTATTTCTTGGAGTTGGACACATACCAAGTTTAGCTCAGTTCTGGGCATCTTTGAAATACCTATACAAACTTGTTCCTACATAGTAACTTGCAACTTTGAATGAGAATGTGCTTGCTTACAGCAACGTGCTATATGTTCTGAATGCCCGAATTGGGAGTCTGTGTCAAAACTTTGTTAGGAATTATGTGATCCTTACTAGCTGGAAGTAAGGGAGATGGGGCATGAAGTTTTTTCTAGGAGTTGGACACATACAGAGTTTAGCTCAGTTCTGGGCATCTTTGAAATACCTATACAAACTTGTTCCTACATAGTAACTTGCATCTTTGAATGAGAATGTGCTTGCTTACAGCAACGTGCTGTATGTTCTGAATGCCCGAATTGGGAATCTGTGTCAAAACTTTGTTAGGAATTATGTGATCCTTACTAGCTGGAAGTAAGGGAGATGGAGCATGAAGTTATTTCTAGGAGTTGGACACATACCAAGTTTAGCTCAGTTCTGGGCATCTTTGAAATACCTATACAAACTTGTTCCTACATAGTAACTTGCATATTTGAATGAGAATGTGCTTGCTTACAGCAAAGTGCTATATGTTCTGAATGCCGAATTGGGAATCTGTGTCAAAACTTTGTTAGGAATTATGTGATCCTTACTAGCTGGAAGTAAGGGAGATGGGGCATGAAGTTATTTCTAGGAGTTGGACACATACCAAGTTTAGCTCAGTTCTGGGCATCTTTGAAATACCTATACAAACTTGTTCCTACATAGTAACTTGCATCTTTGAATGAGAATGTGCTTGCTTACAGCAACGTGCTATATGTTCTGAATGCCCGAATTGGGAATCTGTGTCAAAACTTTGTTAGGAATTATGTGATCCTTACTAGCTGGAAGTAAGGGAGATGGGGCATGAAGTTATTTCTTGGAGTTTGAGACATACCAAGTTTAGCTCAGTTCTGGGCATCTTTGAAATACCTATACAAACTTGTTCCTACCTAGTAACTTGCAACTTTGAATGAGAATGTGCTTGCTTGCAGCAACGTGCTATATGTTCTGAATGCCCGAATAGGGAATCTGTGTCAAAACTTTGTTAGGAATTATGTGATCCTTACTAGCTGTAAGTAAGGGAGATGGAGCATGAAGTTATTTCTAGGAGTTGGACACATACCAAGTTTAGCTCAGTTCTGGGCATCTTTGAAATACCTATACAAACTTGTTCCTACCTAGTAACTTGCATCTTTGAATGAGAATGTGCTTGCTTACAGCAACGTGCTATATGTTCTGAATGCCCGAATAGGGAATCTGTGTCAAAACTTTGTTAGGAATTATGTGATCCTTACTAGCTGGAAGTAAGGGAGATGGGGCATGAAGTTATTTCTAGGAGTTGGACACATACCAAGTTTAGCTCAGTTCTGGGCATCTTTGAAATACCTATACAAACTTGTTCCTACATAGTAACTTGCATCTTTGAATGAGAATCTGCTTGCTTACAGCAACGTGCTATATGTTCTGAATGCCCGAATTGGGAATCTGTGTCAAAACTTTGTTAGGAATTATGTGATCCTTACTAGCTGGAAGTAAGGGAGATGGGGCATGAAGTTATTTCTAGGAGTTGGACACATACCAAGTTTAGCTCAGTTCTGGGCATCTTTGAAATACCTATACAAACTTGTTCCTACATAGTAACTTGCAACTTTGAATGAAAATGTGCTTGCTTGCAGCAACGTGCTATATGTTCTGAATGCCCGAATTGGGAATCTGTGTCAAAACTTTGTTAGGAATTATGTGATCCTTACTAGCTGGAAGTAAGGGAGATGGGGCATGAAGTTATTTCTAGGAGTTGGACACATACCAAGTTTAGCTCAGTTCTGGGCATCTTTGAAATACCTATACAACCTTGTTCCTACATAGTAACTTGCATCTTTGAATGAGAATGTGCTTGCTTACAGCAACGTGCTATATGTTCTGAATGCCCGAATTGGGAATCTGTGTCAAAACTTTGTTAGGAATTATGTGATCCTTACTAGCTGGAAGTAAGGGAGATGGGGCATGAAGTTATTTCTTGGAGTTGGACACATACCAAGTTTAGCTCAGTTCTGGGCATCTTTGAAATACCTATACAAACTTGTTCCTACATAGTAACTTGCAACTTTGAATGAGAATGTGCTTGCTTACAGCAACGTGCTATATGTTCTGAATGCCCGAATTGGGAGTCTGTGTCAAAACTTTGTTAGGAATTATGTGATCCTTACTAGCTGGAAGTAAGGGAGATGGGGCATGAAGTTTTTTCTAGGAGTTGGACACATACCAAGTTTAGCTCAGTTCTGGGCATCTTTGAAATACCTATACAAACTTGTTCCTACATAGTAACTTGCATCTTTGAATGAGAATGTGCTTGCTTACAGCAACGTGCTATATGTTCTGAATGCCCGAATAGGGAATCTGTGTCAAAACTTTGTTAGGAATTATGTGATCCTTACTAGCTGGAAGTAAGGGAGATGGGGCATGAAGTTATTTCTAGGAGTTGGACACATACCAAGTTTAGCTCAGTTCTGGGCATCTTTGAAATACCTATACAAACTTGTTCCTACATAGTAACTTGCAACTTTGAATGAAAATGTGCTTGCTTACAGCAACGTGCTATATGTTCTGAATGCCCGAATTGGGAATCTGTGTCAAAACTTTGTTAGGAATTATGTGATCCTTACTAGCTGGAAGTAAGGGAGATGGGGCATGAAGTTATTTCTAGGAGTTGGACACATACCAAGTTTAGCTCAGTTCTGGGCATCTTTGAAATACCTATACAAACTTGTTCCTACATAGTAACTTGCAACTTTGAATGAGAATGTGCTTGCTTACAGCAACGTGCTATATGTTCTAAATGCCCGAATTGGGAATCTGTGTCAAAACTTTGTTAGGAATTATGTGATCCTTACTAGCTGGAAGTAAGGGAGATGGGGCATGAAGTTATTTCTTGGAGTTGGAGACATACCAAGTTTAGCTCAGTTCTGGGCATCTTTGAAATACCTATACAAACTTGTTCCTACATAGTAACTTGCAACTTTGAATGAGAATGTGCTTGCTTGCAGCAACGTGCTATATGTTCTGAATGCCCGAATTGGGAATCTGTGTCAAAACTTTGTTAGGAATTATGTGATCCTTACTAGCTGGAAGTAAGGGAGATGGGGCATGAAGTTATTTCTAGGAGTTGGACACATACCAAGTTTAGCTCAGTTCTGGGCATCTTTGAAATACCTATACAAACTTGTTCCTACATAGTAACTTGCATCTTTGAATGAGAATGTGCTTGCTTACAGCAACGTGCTATATGTTCTGAATGCTCGAATTGGCAATCTGTGTCAAAACTTTGTTAGGAATTGTGTGATCCTTACTAGCTGGAAGTAAGGGAGATGGGGCATGAAGTTATTTCTAGGAGTTGGACACATACCAAGTTTAGCTCAGTTCTGGGCATCTTTGAAATACCTATACAAACTTGTTCCTACATAGTAACTTGCAACTTTGAATGAGAATCTGCTTGCTTACAGCAACGTGCTATATGTTCTGAATGCCCGAATTGGGAATCTGTGTCAAATCTTTGTTAGGAATTATGTGATCCTTACTAGCTGGAAGTAAGGGAGATGGGGCATGAAGTTATTTCTAGGAGTTGGACACATACCAAGTTTAGCTCAGTTCTGGGCATCTTTGAAATACCTATACAAACTTGTTCCTACATAGTAACTTGCAACTTTGAATGAAAATGTGCTTGCTTACAGCAACGTGCTATATGTTCTGAATGCCCGAATTGGGAATCTGTGTCAAAACTTTGTTAGGAATTATGTGATCCTTACTAGCTGGAAGTAAGGGAGATGGGGCATGAAGTTATTTCTAGGAGTTGGACACATACCAAGTTTAGCTCAGTTCTGGGCATCTTTGAAATACCTATACAAACTTGTTCCTACATAGTAACTTGCATCTTTGAATGAGAATCTGCTTGCTTACAGCAACGAGCTATATGTTCAGAATGCCCGAATTGAGAATCTGTGTCAAAACTTTGTTAGGAATTATGTGATCCTTACTAGCTGGATGTAAGGGAGATGGGGCATGAAGTTATTTCTAGGAGTTGGACACATACCAAGTTTAGCTCAGTTCTGGGCATCTTTGAAATACCTATACAAACTTGTTCCTACATAGTAACTTGCAACTTTGAATGAAAATGTGCTTGCTTACAGCAACGTGCTATATGTTCTGAATGCCCGAATTGGGAATCTGTGTCAAAACTTTGTTAGGAATTATGTGATCCTTACTAGCTGGAAGTAAGGGAGATGGGGCATGAAGTTATTTCTAGGAGTTGGACACATACCAAGTTTAGCTCAGTTCTGGGCATCTTTGAAATACCTATACAAACTTGTTCCTACATAGTAACTTGCAACTTTGAATGAGAATATGCTTGCTTACAGCAACGTGCTATATGTTCTAAATGCCCGAATTGGGAATCTGTGTCAAAACTTTGTTAGGAATTATGTGATCCTTACTAGCTGGAAGTAAGGGAGATGGGGCATGAAGTTATTTCTTGGAGTTGGACACATAACAAGTTTAGCTCAGTTCTGGGCATCTTTGAAATACCTATACAAACTTGTTCCTACATAGTAACTTGCATCTTTGAATGAGAATCTGCTTGCTTACAGCAAAGTGTTATATGTTCTGAATGCCCGAATTGGGAATCTGTGTCAAAACTTTGTTAGGAATTATGTGATCCTTACTAGCTGGAAGTAAGGGAGATGGGGCATGAAGTTATTTCTAGGAGTTGGACACATACCATGTTTAGCTCAGTTCTGGGCATCTTTGAAATACCTATACAAACTTGTTCCTACATAGTAACTTGCATCTTTGAATGAGAATGTGCTTGCTTACAGCAACGTGCTATATGTTCTGAATGCCCGAATTGGGAATCTGTGTCAAAACTTTGTTAGGAATTATGTGATCCTTACTAGCTGGAAGTAAGGGAGATGGGGCATGAAGTTATTTCTTGGAGTTTGAGACATACCAAGTTTAGCTCAGTTCTGGGCATCTTTGAAATACCTATACAAACTTGTTCCTACCTAGTAACTTGCAACTTTGAATGAGAATGTGCTTGCTTGCAGCAACGTGCTATATGTTCTGAATGCCCGAATAGGGAATCTGTGTCAAAACTTTGTTAGGAATTATATGATCCTTACTAGCTGTAAGTAAGGGAGATGGAGCATGAAGTTATTTCTAGGAGTTGGACACATACCAAGTTTAGCTCAGTTCTGGGCATCTTTGAAATACCTATACAAACTTGTTCCTACCTAGTAACTTGCATCTTTGAATGAGAATGTGCTTGCTTACAGCAACGTGCTATATGTTCTGAATGCCCGAATAGGGAATCTGTGTCAAAACTTTGTTAGGAATTATGTGATCCTTACTAGCTGGAAGTAAGGGAGATGGGGCATGAAGTTATTTCCAGGAGTTGGACACATACCAAGTTTAGCTCAGTTCTGGGCATCTTTGAAATACCTATACAAACTTATTCCTACATAGTAACTTGCAACTTTGAATGAAAATGTGCTTGCTTGCAGCAACGTGCTATATGTTCTGAATGCCCGAATTGGGAATCTGTGTCAAAACTTTGTTAGGAATTATGTGATCCTTACTAGCTGGAAGTAAGGGAGATGGGGCATGAAGTTATTTCTAGGAGTTGGACACATACCAAGTTTAGCTCAGTTCTGGGCATCTTTGAAATACCTATACAAACTTGTTCCTACATAGTAACTTGCAACTTTGAATGAGAATGTGCTTGCTTACAGCAACGTGCTATATGTTCTGAATGCCCGAATTGGGAATCTGTGTCAAAACTTTGTTAGGAATTATGTGATCCTTACTAGCTGGAAGTAAGGGTGATGGGGCATGAAGTTATTTCTAGGAGTTGGACACATACCAAGTTTAGCTCAGTTCTGGGCATCTTTGAAATACCTATACAAACTTGTTCCTATATAGTAACTTGCAACTTTGAATGAGAATGTGCTTGCTTACAGCAACGTGCTATATGTTCTAAATGCCCGAATTGGGAATCTGTGTCAAAACTTTGTTAGGAATTATGTGATCCTTACTAGCTGGAAGTAAGGGAGATGGGGCATGAAGTTATTTCTTGGAGTTGGAGACATACCAAGTTTAGCTCAGTTCTGGGCATCTTTGAAATACCTATACAAACTTGTTCCTACATAGTAACTTGCAACTTTGAATGAGAATGTGCTTGCTTGCGGCAACGTGCTATATGTTCTGAATGCCCGAATAGGGAATCTGTGTCAAAACTTTGTTAGGAATTATGTGATTCTTACTAGCTGGAAGAAAGGGAGATGGGGCATGAAGTTATTTCTAGGAGTTGGACACATACCAAGTTTAGCTCAGTTCTGGGCATCTTTGAAATACCTATACAAACTTGTTCCTACATAGTAACTTGCATCTTTGAATGAGAATGTGCTTGCTTACAGCAACGTGCTATATGTTCTGAATGCCCGAATTGGGAATCTGTGTCAAAACTTTGTTAGGAATTATGTGATCCTTACTAGCTGGAAGTAAGGGAGATGGGGCATGAAGTTATTTCTTGGAGTTGGACACATACCAAGTTTAGCTCAGTTCTGGGCATCTTTGAAATACCTATACAAACTTGTTCCTACGTAGTAACTTGCAACTTTGAATGAGAATGTGCTTGCTTACTGCAACGTGCTATATGTTCTGAATGCCCGAATTGGGAGTCTGTGTCAAAACTTTGTTAGCAATTATGTGATCCTTACTAGCTGGAAGTAAGGGAGATGGGGCATGAAGTTTTTTCTAGGAGTTGGACACATACCAAGTTTAGCTCAGTTCTGGGCATCTTTGAAATACCTATACAAACTTGTTCCTACATAGTAACTTGCATCTTTGAATGAGAATGTGCTTGCTTACAGCAACGTGCTCTATGTTCTGAATGCCCGAATTGGGAATCTGTGTCAAAACTTTGTTAGGAATTATGTGATCCTTACTAGCTGGAAGTAAGGGAGATGGGGCATGAAGTTATTTCTAGGAGTTGGACACATACCAAGTTTAGCTCAGTTCTGGGCATCTTTGAAATACCTATACAAACTTGTTCCTACATAGTAACTTGCAACTTTGAATGAAAATGTGCTTGCTTACAGCAACGTGCTATATGTTCTGAATGCCCGAATTGGGAATCTGTGTCAAAACTTTGTTAGGAATTATGTGATCCTTACTAGCTGGAAGTAAGGGAGATGTGGCATGAAGTTATTTCTAGGAGTTGGACACATACCAAGTTTAGCTCAGTTCTGGGCATCTTTGAAATACCTATGCAAACTTATTCCTACATAGTAACTTGCATCTTTGAATGAGAATCTGCTTGCTTACAGCAACGTGCTATATGTTCTGAATGCCCGAATTGAGAATCTCTGTCAAAACTTTGTTAGGAATTATGTGATCCTTACTAGCTGGAAGTAAGGGAGATGGGGCATGAAGTTATTTCTGGGAGTTGGACACATACCAAGTTTAGCTCAGTTCTGGGCATCTTTGAAATACCTATACAAACTTGTTCCTACATAGTAACTTGCAACTTTGAATGAAAATGTGCTTGCTTACAGCAACGTGCTATATGTTCTGAATGCCCGAATTGGGAATCTGTGTCAAAACTTTGTTAGGAATTATGTGATCCTTACTAGCTGGAAGTAAGGGAGATGGGGCATGAAGTTATTTCTAGGAGTTGGACACATACCAAGTTTAGCTCAGTTCTGGGCATCTTTGAAATACCTATACAAACTTGTTCCTACATAGTAACTTGCATCTTTGAATGAGAATGTGCTTGCTTACAGCAACGTGCTATATGTTCTGAATGCCCGAATTGGCAATCTGTGTCAAAACTTTGTTAGGAATTATGTGATCCTTACTAGCTGGAAGTAAGGGAGATGGGGCATGAAGTTATTTCTAGGAGTTGGACACATAGCAAGTTTAGCTCAGTTCTGGGCATCTTTGAAATACCTATACAAACTTGTTCCTACATAGTAACTTGCAACTTTGAATGAGAATGTGCTTGCTTACAGCAACGTGCTATATGTTCTGAATGCCCGAATTGGGAATCTGTGTCAAAACTTTGTTAGGAATTATGTGATCCTTACTAGCTGGAAGTAAGGGAGATGGGGCATGAAGTTATTTCTAGGAGTTGGACACATACCAAGTTTAGCTCAGTTCTGGGCATCTTTGAAATACCTATACAAACTTGTTCCTACATAGTAACTTGCAACTTTGAATGAAAATGTGCTTGCTTACAGCAACGTGCTATATGTTCTGAATGCCCGAATTGGGAATCTGTGTCAAAACTTTGTTAGGAATTATGTGATCCTTACTAGCTGGAAGTAAGGGAGATAGGGCATGCAATTATTTCTAGGAGTTGGACACATACCAAGTTTAGCTCAGTTCTGGGCATCTTTGAAATACCTATACAAACTTGTTCCTACATAGTAACTTGCATCTTTGAATGAGAATGTGCCTGCTTACAGCAACGTGCTATATCTTCTGAATGCCCGAATTGGGAATCTGTGTCAAAACTTTGTTAGGAATTATGTGATCCTTACTAGCTGGAAGTAAGGGAGATGGGGCATGAAGTTATTTCTAGGAGTTGGACACATACCAAGTTTAGCTCAGTTCTGGGCATCTTTGAAATACCTATACAAACCTGTTCCTACATAGTAACTTGCATCTTTGAATGAGAATGTGCTTGCTTACAGCAACGTGCTATATGTTCTGAATGCCCGAATTGGGAATCTGTGTCAAAACTTTGTTAGGAATTATGTGATCCTTACTAGCTGGAAGTAAGGGAGATGGGGCATGAAGTTATTTCTTGGAGTTGGAGACATACCAAGTTTAGCTCAGTTCTGGGCATCTTTGAAATACCTATACAAACTTGTTCCTACATAGTAACTTGCAACTTTGAATGAGAATGTGCTTGCTTGCAGCAACGTGCTATATGTTCTTAATGCCCGAATAGGGAATCTGTGTCAAAACTTTGTTAGGATGGAGTGACGTCAGCATCATGGTGGAGTGAGCTTTCCCGTGAATTCTTCCCCCACAAAATACAACAAAAGTAACAGCCACAGACAAACAACGGAATCCCAGACAGTCAAAAGCTGGAGCGGAGGGATCCACACTGCCGCACATCTGAGAGCGGATCGTGCTGGGCCCCCGGAGGAAGTGGGGAGAGGTAAGGAGAACTCCGCTCCCTCCCCATCAGATCAGCGATCCGGTCCGCGCGGCTCCCAGAGAGGGGGGAGGGGCGGCCCTCGGCGGGAAACTGCAGCTCTTCGGGCGCTCTCAACCAGTGGGAAACTCCCGCACAGAGGGCTCAGAGGAGCCACAGGGCTACCATCAACATCTGAGCAACCCAGAGAGCGGATAAAGAGGGGCAAACGAGAAGCCTCCCACGTCAGGGACCCAGAGGGCAAAAGAGAGAGCTCCCCCCTCCCCGCAACCCGGAGTCTGCAGCTCGACCAGATGTAGCGGTCCGAGGCAGACCTGAATAAATTGGACTGGACCCGTGGATCGCAGTGGGGAATAGAAACAAAACAAAACAAAACAAAACTGCGGATCGCAGCAGAAAAACTGGGGCAGAGCGCAGGGGGCTTAGACTACACAGCCCTTCACCACCACACAGTGGCGGCAGGTGGAAAGTGCAACCAGAGACTTCCAGGATGAGGAAAACCAAAACCAACACAGGAACCACAATGCAAAAATATATGAAATCACCAGACCAGAAACAAAATGACAAGCAACCAGAAATCAACCCCGAAGACACAGAAATCCATAAACTAAATGACAGAGATTTCAAAATAGCTATCATAAAAACACTCAACGAAATACGAGACAACACAGACAAACAATTCAATGAGATTAGGAGTTTCTTCACAAAAGAGATTGAAATCATAAAGAAAAACCTATCAGGGCTGATGGAGATGAAGAACACAATGGAGGAGATAAAGGAGAATCTGGAATCTTTAAAGAACAGAGCTGACAATATGGAGGAAAGAATTAGTACTTTAGAGGATAGGAATACAGATATACTCCAGATGGAAGAAGAGAGAGAACTAAGACTAAAAAGAAATGAAGAAAGACTCCGAGAAATATCGGACTCTATTAGAAAATGTAACATAAGAATTATAGGTATTCCTGAGGGAGAGGAGAGGGAAAGAGGAACAGAGAGCCTATTCAAGGAAATAATAGCTGAAAATTTCCCAAATCTGGGGAAGGAGCAGGAAATACCAGTAAGCGAAGCCAACAGGACTCCTATATATATTAACAGACAAAGGCCTTCACCACGACACCTAGTGGTAAGGCTAGCCAGGGTCAACGACAAAGAAACAATATTAAGGGCAGCTAGACAAAAACAAAAAATAACGTACAAAGGAACTCCCATCAGGCTCTCAGCGGATTTCTCAACAGAAACTTTTCAGGCTAGAAGAGACTGGAATGATATATTCAAAATACTAAAAGACAAAAACTTTCAGCCAAGAATACTCTATCCAGCAAAAATATCCTTCAAATATGATGGAGAAATAGTAACTCTCCCAGATAAACAAAAGCTAAGGGAGTTCATGGCCACGAGACCGCCACTACAAGAAATACTCAAGAAGGCCCTCAGGCCCGAAAACAAGAAGAGAAAGGGAACACAAAGCTTGGAGTAAGGAGAAAAGTAGGCAGACAAAATCAGAGAAATAGTAGATCTTTACCGGAATAGGTTAGCAACCACTTAAATACTAAACTCAAAGATCAAAGGAAGAAATTCACCAAAAATAAATTTAACCTCATCACTGTAAACACACAGCCACAACACAAGATAGAGTAAGGTATAACAAGAGCAACTTAGAAGGGGAAGAGGAAAGTGACTGAATTGACTTAGTATAAGGAAATAGGAGGCTATCAGATAATGGACTATCTCATACAGAAGATTTTTTGCCCAAACCTCAAGGTAACCACTAAACAAATAATCAAATTAAAACCACATATGATAAACAAAGAGAAAACTAGAAGAATCATAAGACAGAACAACCAAACTGAATTGGCAGTCCAAAACAAATGGGACAAGAAACAAAGGAAATGCAAAAGAACCAGAAAATAAGTGACAAAACAGCAACATTCAACCCTCATATTTCAATAATTACCCTAAATGTAAATGGATTGAACTCTCCAATCAAAAGATACAGAGTGGCAGGATGGATTAAAAAGCAAGACCC
The DNA here is from genome assembly GCF_020826845.1 of Diceros bicornis minor. NCBI lineage: Eukaryota > Metazoa > Chordata > Mammalia > Perissodactyla > Rhinocerotidae > Diceros > Diceros bicornis. The sequence continues at coordinate 421,667 of NC_080749.1, forward strand.
AACAATATGCTGCCTTCAGGAAACACATCTTAGCACTAAAGACAAGCACAGGCTCAGAGTGAAAGGATGGAAGACAATACTCCAAGCTAATGGCAAACAAAAGAAAGCAGGTGTTGCCATACTCATATCAGACAAAGTAGACTTCAAGATAAAACAGGTTAAGAAAGACAAAGAAGGGAAATATATAATGATAAAAGGGACACTCCATCAAGAAGACATATCACTTATAAATATATATGCACCCAACATAGGAGCACCAATGTACATAAAACAACTATTAACAAACCTAAAAGGAGAAATCAACAACAACACAATAATAGTAGGGGATCTTAACACCCCACTTACAGCAATGGATAGATCATCCAGACAAAAAGTTAATAAAGAAATATTAGACTTAAATGAAAAACTGGACGAGATGGACCTAGTAGACATATACAGAGCACTCCACCCAAAAACAGCTGACTACACATTCTTCTCAAGCGCGCATGGAACATTCTCTAGGATAGACCATATGTTGGGAAACAAAGCAAGCCTCAATAAATTTAAGAGGATTGAAATCATAACAAGCATCTTTTCAGACCATAAGGCTATGAAACTGGAAATGAACCAGGAAAAAAAAACTGGGAAAGTGACAAAAATGTGGAGATTAAACAACATGCTACTGAACAACCAATGGATCATTGATGAAATTAAAGGAGAAATCAAAAACTATCTGGAAACAAACGAAAATGATAACATGCCATATCAAACCATATGGGATGCAGCAAAAGCGGTCCTGAGAGGGAAACTCATAGCGATACAAGCCCACCTTAACAAACAAGAAAAAGCCCTAATAGGCAACCTTAAATTACACCTAACAGAACTAGAAAAAGAAGAACAAACAAAGCCCAAAGCCAGCAGAAGGAGAGAAATAATAAAAATCAGAGCAGAAATAAATGATATTGAGACCAAAAAAACAGTAGAAAGGATTAATGAAACAAAGAGTTGGTTCTTCGAGAAGATAAACAAAATAGACAAACCCTTAGCCAGGCTAACTAAGAAAAAAAGAGAAAAGGCTCAAGTAAATAAAATTAGAAATGAAAGAGGAGAAATTACAACGGATACCATGGAAATACAGAGGATTATAAGAGAATACTATGAGAAATTATATGCCAACAAATCGGACAATCTAGAAGAAATGGATAAATTCTTAGACTTATACAACCTCCCAAAATTGAACCAAGAAGAAATGGAGAATCTGAATAGACCAATCACAAGTAAAGAGATTGAAATAGTAATCAAAAACCTCCCAAAAAATAAAAGTCCAGGACCAGATGGCTTCTCCAGTGAATTTTACCAAACATTCAAAGAAGATTTAATACCCATCCTCCTCAAACTATTCCAAAAAATAGAGGAAGATGGAACACTTCCTGAATCATTCTACGAGGCCAACATCACCCTGATACCGAAACCAGACAAAGACAATACAAAGAAAGAAAATTACAGGCCAATATCGCTGATGAACATTGATGCAAAAATCCTCAACAAAATATTGGCAAACCGAATACAACAATATATTAAAAAGATCATACACCATGATCAAGTGGGATTTATACCAGAGACGCAGGGATGGTTCAACATCCGCAAATCAATCAACGTGATACATCACATCAACAAAACAAAGAATAAAAACCACATGATCATCTCAATAGACGCAGAGAAGGCATTTGACAAGATACAACATCCATTTATGATAAAAACTCTCAATAAATTGGGAATAGAAGGAAAGTACCTCAACATAATAAAGGCCATATATGACAAACCCACAGCTAACATCATACTCAAGGGGGAAAGACTGAAAGCCATTCCTCTGAGAACAGGAACGAGGCAGGGCTGCCCACTCTCACCACTCCTGTTCAACATAGTACTGGAGGTTTTGGCCAGAGCAATTAGGCAAGAAAAAGGAATAAAAGGAATCCAAATAGGTAACGAAGAAGTGAAACTCTCACTATTTGCAGATGACATGATTGTATATATAGAAAACCCTAAAGAATCTGTTGGAAAACTGTTAGAAACAATCAACAACTACAGCAAAGTTGCAGGGTACAAAATCAATCTACAAAAATCAGTTGCATTTCTATATGCTAATAATGAACTAACAGAAAGAGAGCTCAAAAAGATAATACCATTTACAATTGCATCAAAAAGAATAAAATACCTAGGAATAAATCTTACCAAGGAGGTGAAGGACCTATACAATGAGAACTACAAGACATTATTGAGGGAAATCAACGATGACATAAAGAAATGGAAAGATATCCCATGCACGTGGATTGGAAGAATAAACATAGTTAAAATGTCTATATTACCTAAAGCAATCTACAGATTCAATGCAATCCCAATCAGAATCCCAATGACATTCTTCACAGAAATAGAAAAAAGAATACTAAAATTTATATGGGGCAACAAAAGACCCCGAATAGCTAAAGAAATCCTAAAGAAAAAGAACAAAGCAGGAGGCATCACAATTCCTGACTTCAAAACATACTACAAAGCAATAGTAATCAAAACAGCATGGTACTGGTACAAAAACAGACACACAGATCAATGGAACAGAATTGAAAGCCCAGAAATAAAACCACACATATACGGACAGCTAATTTTCGACAAAGGTGCTAAGGACATGCAATGGAGAAAGGAAAGTCTCTTCAATAAATGGTGTTGGGAAAACTGGACATCCACATGCAAAAGAATGAAAGTGGACCATGTGCTATCGCCATACACAAAAATTAACTCAAAATGGATCAAAGACCTGAAGGTGAGACCTGAAACTATAAAACTCATAGAAGAAAATATAGGCAACACACTATTTGACATTGGGTTTAAAGGAATCTTTTCGGATGACATGCCTACCCAGACTAGGGAAACTAAAGAAAAAATAAACAAGTGGGACTTTATCAGACTAAAGAGCTTTTATAAGACAAATGAAATCAGAATCAAGATGAACAAACAACCAACCAGCTGGGAGAGAATATTTGCAAAACATACATCTGACAAGGGGTTGATCTCCATAATATATAAAGAACTCACACAATTGAACAACAAAAAAACAAACAACCCGATCAAAAAATGGGCAGAGGAAATGAACAGACACTTCTCCAAGGAAGATATACAGATGGCCAATAGGCACATGAAAAGATGCTCAACATCACTAATCATCAGGGAAATGCAAATCAAAACAACACTAAGATACCACCTCACGCCCGTTAGAATGGCTATAATCACCAAGACAAAAAACAACAAATGTTGGAGAGGATGTGGAGAAACAGGAACCCTCATACACAGCTGGTGGGAATGCAAATTGGTGCAGCCTCTATGGAAAACGGTATGGAGATTCCTCAAAGAATTAAAAATAGAGATGCCCTATGATCCAGCCATCCCACTACTGGGAATCTATCCAACGCACCTGAAATCAACAATCCAAAGAGGCTTATGCACCCCTATGTTCATTGCAGCATTATTCACCATAGCCAAGAAGTGGAAGCAACCTAAGTGTCCCTCGACTGACGATTGGATTAAGAAAATGTGGTATATATATACAATGGAATACTACTCAGCCATAAAAAAAGACAAAATCGTCCCATTTGCAACAACATGGATGGGCCTGGAGCGTATTATGTTAAGTGAAATAAGCCAGAAAGAGAAAGACAAACACTGTATGATCTCACTCATATGTGGAATATAAACAAACACATGGACAGAGAAAACTGGACTGTGGTTACCCGGGAAGTGGGGGTGGGGGGTGGGGGGTGGGCACAAGGGGTGAAGGGAGTCATATATGGGGTGAAGGACAAACAAAAATGTACAACCCAAAATCTCACAATGTTAGAAACCATTAAAATATCAATAAAAATGTAAAAAAAAAAAAAAAAAAAAAAACAGCCTCAGTTATACTAACAGTGCCAAAAACACAAAACAATAATTAACATTACCTCTTATACCATCTTAAAAAAAAAAAAAAAAAAAAAAAAAAAAAAACTTTGTTAGGAATTATGTGATCCTTACTAGCTGGAAGTAAGGGAGATGGGTCATGAAGTTATTTCTAGGAGTTGGACACATACCAAGTTTAGCTCAGTTCTGGGCATCTTTGAAATACCTATACAAACTTGTTCCTACATAGTAACTTGCAACTTTGAGTGAGAATGTGCTTGCTTACAGAAACGTGCTATATGTTCTGAATGCCCGATTTGGGAATCTGTGTCAAAACTTTGTTAGGAATTATGTGATCCTTACTAGCTGGAAGTAAGGGAGATGGAGCATGAAGTTATTTCTTGGAGTTGGAGACATACCAAGTTTAGCTCAGTTCTGGGCATCTTTGAAATACCTATACAAACTTGTTCCTACATAGTAACTTGCATCTTTGAATGAGAATGTGCTTGCTTGCAGCAACGTGCTATATGTTCTGAATGCCCGAATTGGGAATCTGTGTCAAAACTTTGTTAGGAATTATGTGATCCTTCCTAGCTGGAAGTAAGGGAGATGGAGCATGAAGTTATTTCTAGGAGTTGGACACATACCAAGTTTAGCTCAGTTCTGGGCATCTTTGAAATACCTATACAAACTTGTTCCTACACAGTAACTTGCATCTTTGAATGAGAATGTGCTTGCTTACAGCAACGTGCTATATGTTCTGAATGCCCGAATTGGGAATCTGTGTCAAAACTTTGTTAGGAATTATGTGATCCTTACTAGCTGGAGGTAAGGGAGATGGGGCATGAAGTTATTTCTAGGAGTTGGACACATACCAAGTTTAGCTCAGTTCTGGGCATCTTTGAAATACCTATACAAACTTGTTCCTACATAGTAACTTGCAACTTTGAATGAGAATGTGCTTGCTTACAGCAACGTGCTATATGTTCTGAATGCCCGATTTGGGAATCTGTGTCAAAACTTTGTTAGGAATTATGTGATCCTTACTAGCTGGAAGTAAGGGAGATGGGGCATGAAGTTATTTCTTGGAGTTGGAGACATACCAAGTTTTGCTCAGTTCTGGGCATCTTTGAAATACCTATACAAACTTGTTCCTACATAGTAACTTGCAACTTTGAAAGAGAATGTGCTTGCTTGCAGCAACGTGCTATATGTTCTGAATGCCCGATTTGGGAATCTGTGTCAAAACTTTGTTAGGAATTATGTGATCCTTACTAGTTGGAAGTAAGGGAGATGGGGCATGAAGTGATTTCTAGGAGTTGGACACATACCAAGTTTAGCTCAGTTCTGGGCATCTTTGAAATACCTATACAAACTTGTTCCTATATAGTAACTTGCAACTTTGAATGAGAATGTGCTTGCTTACAGCAACGTGCTATATGTTCTGAATGCCCGAATTGGGAATCTGTGTCAAAACTTTGTTAGGAATTATGTGATCCTTACTAGCTGGAAGTAAGGGAGATGGGGCATGAAGTTATTTCTAGGAGTTGGACACATACCAAGTTTAGCTCAGTTCTGGGCATCTTTGAAATACCTATACAAACTTGTTCCTACATAGTAACTTGCAACTTTGAATGAGAATGTGCTTGCTTGCAGCAACGTGCTATATGTTCTGAATGCCCGAATTGGGAATCTGTGTCAAAACTTTGTTAGGAATTATGTGATCCTTACTAGCTGGAAGTAAGGGAGATGGGGCATGAAATTATTTCTAGGAGTTGGACACATACCAATTTTAGCTCAGTTCTGGGCATCTTTGAAATACCTATACAAACTTGTTCCTACATAGTAACTTGCAACTTTGAATGAGAATGTGCTTGCTTACAGCAACGTGCTATATGTTCTGAATGCCCGAATTGGGAATCTGTGTCAAAACTTTGTTAGGAATTATGTGATCCTTACTAGCTGGAAGTAAGGGAGATGGGGCCTGAAGTTATTTCTAGGAGTTGGACACATACCAAGTTTAGCTCAGTTCTGGGCATCTTTGAAATACCTATACAAACTTGTTCCTACATAGTAACTTGCATCTTTGAATGAGAATGTGCTTGCTTACAGCAACGTGCTATATGTTCTGAATGCCCGATTTGGGAATCTGTGTCAAAACTTTGTTAGGAATTATGTGATCCTTACTAGCTGGAAGTAAGGGAGATGGGGCATGAAGTTATTTCTAGGAGTTGGACACATACCAAGTTTAGCTCAGTTCTGGGCATCTTTGAAATACCTATACAAACTTGTTCCTACATAGTAACTTGCAACTTTGAATGAGAATGTGCTTGCTTGCAGCAACGTGCTATATGTTCTGAATGCCCGAATTGGGAATCTGTGTCAAAACTTTGTTAGGAATTATGTGATCCTTACTAGCTGGAAGTAAGGGAGATGGGGCATGAAATTATTTCTAGGAGTTGGACACATACCAAGTTTAGCTCACTTCTGGGCATCTTTGAAATACCTATACAAACTTGTTCCTACATTGTACCTTGCAACTTTGAATGAGAATGTGCTTGCTTACAGCAACGTGCTATATGTTCTGAATGCCCGAATTGGGAATCTGTGTCAAAACTTTGTTAGGAATTATGTGATCCTTACTAGCTGGAAGTAAGGGAGATGGGGCATGAAGTTATTTCTTAGAGTTGGACACATACCAAGTTTAGCTCAGTTCTGGGCATCTTTGAAATACCTATACAAACTTGTTCCTACATAGCAACTTGCAACTTTGAATGAGAATGTGCTTGCTTACAGCAACGTGCTATATGTTCTGAATGCCCGATTTGGGAATCTGTGTCAAAACTTTGTTAGGAATTATGTGATCCTTACTAGCTGGAAGTAAGGGAGATGGGGCATGAAGTTATTTTTTGGAGTTGGAGACATACCAAGTTTAGCTCAGTTCTGGGCATCTTTGAAATACCTATACAAACTTGTTCCTACATAGTAACTTGCAACTTTGAATGAGAATATGCTTGCTTACAGTAACGTGCTATATGTTCTGAATGCCCGAATTGGGAATCTGTGTCAAAACTTTGTTAGGAATTATGTGATCCTTACTAGCTGGAAGTAAGGGAGATGGGGCATGAAGTTATTTCTTGGAGTTGGAGACATACCAAGTTTAGCTCAGTTCTGGGCATCTTTGAAATACCTATAGAAACTTGTTCCTACATAGTAACTTGCATCTTTGAATGAGAATGTGCTTGCTTACAGCAACGTGCTATATGTTCTGAATGCCCGAATTGGGAATCTGTGTCAAAACTTTGTTAGGAATTATGTGATCCTTACTAGCTGGAAGTAAGGGAGATGGGGCATGAAGTTATTTCTAGGAGTTGGACACATACCAAGGTTAGCTCAGTTCTGGGCATCTTTGAAATACCTATACAAACTTGTTCCTACATAGTAACTTGCAACTTTGAATGAAAATGTGCTTGCTTACAGCAACGTGCTATATGTTCTGAATGCCCGAATAGGGAATCTGTGTCAAAACTTTGTTAGGAATTATGTGATCCTTACTAGCTGGAAGAAAGGGAGATGGGGCATGAAGTTATTTCTAGGAGTTGGACAAATACCAAGTTTAGCTCAGTTCTGTGCATCTTTGAAATACCTATACAAACTTGTTCCTACATAGTAACTTGCATCTTTGAATGAGAATGTGCTTGCTTACAGCAACGTGCTATATGTTCTGAATGCCCGAATTGGGAATCTGTGTCAAAACTTTGTTAGGAATTATGTGATCCTTACTAGCTGGAAGTAAGGGAGATGGGGCATGACGTTATTTCTAGCAGGTGGACACATACCAAGTTTAGCTCAGTTCTGGGCATCTTTGAAATACCTATACAAACTTGTTCCTACATAGTAACTTGCAACTTTGAATGAGAATGTGCTTGCTTACAGCAACGTGCTATATGTTCTGAATGCCCGAATTGGGAATCTGTGTCAAAACTTTGTTAGGAATTATGTGATCCTTACTAGCTGGAAGTAAGGGAGATGGGGCATGAAGTTATTTCTTGGAGTTGGAGACATACCATGTTTAGCTCAGTTCTGGGCATCTTTGAAATACCTATACAAACTTGTTCCTACATAGTAACTTGCAACTTTGAATGAGAATGTGCTTGCGTGCAGCAACGTGCTATATGTTCTGAATGCCCGATTTGGGAATCTGTGTCAAAACTTTGTTAGGAATTATGTGATCCTTACTAGCTGGAAGTAAGGGAGATGGAGTATGAAGTTATTTCTAGGAGTTGGACACATACCAAGTTTAGCTCAGTTCTGGGCATCTTTGAAATACCTATACAAACTTGTTCCTACATAGTAACTTGCATCTTTGAATGAGAATGTGCTTGCTTACAGCAACGTGCTATATGTTCTGAATGCCCGAATTGGCAATCTGTGTCAAAACTTTTTTAGGAAATATGTGATCCTTACTAGCTGGAAGTAAGGGAGATGGGGCATGAAGTTATTTCTAGGAGTTGGACACATACCAAGTTTAGCTCAGTTCTGGGCATCTTTGAAATACCTATACAAACTTGTTCCTACATAGTAACTTGCATCTTTGAATGAGAATGTGCTTGCTTACAGCAACGTGCTATATGTTCTGAATGCCCGAATTGGGAATCTGTGTCAAAACTTTGTTAGGAATTATGTGATCCTTAATAGCTGGAAGTAAGGGTGATGGGGCATGAAGTTGTTTCTAGGAGTTGGACACATACCAAGTTTAGCTCAGTTCTGGGCATCTTTGAAATACCTATACAAACTTGTTCCTACATAGTAACTTGCAACTTTGAATGAAAATGTGCTTGCTTACAGCAACGTGCTATATGTTCTGAATGCCCGAATTGGGAATCTGTGTCAAAACTTTGTTAGGAATTATGTGATCCTTACTAGCTGGAAGTAAGGGAGATGGGGCCTGAAGTTATTTCTTGGAGTTGGACACATACCAAGTTTAGCTCAGTTCTGGGCATCTTTGAAATACCTATACAAACTTGTTCCTACATAGTAACTTGCAACTTTGAATGAGAATGTGCTTGCTTACAGCAACGTGCTATATGTTCTGAATGCCCGAATTGGGAATCTGTGTCAAAACTTTGTTAGGAATTATGTGATCCTTACTAGCTGGAAGTAAGGGAGATGGGGCATGAAGTTATTTCTTGGAGTTGGAGCCATACCAAATTTAGCTCAGTTCTGGGCATCTTTGAAATACCTATGCAAACTTGTTCCTACATAGTAACTTGCATCTTTGAATGAGAATGTGCTTGCTTACAGCAACGTGCTATATGTTCTGAATGCCCGAATTGGGAATCTGTGTCAAAACTTTGTTAGGAATGATGTGATCCTTACTAGCTGGAAGTAAGGGAGATGGGGCATGAAGTTATTTCTAGGAGTTGGACACATACCAAGTTTAGCTCAGTTCTGGGCATCTTTGAAATACCTATACAAACTTGTTCCTACATAGTAACTTGCATCTTTGAATGAGAATGTGCTTGCTTACAGCAACGTGCTATATGTTCTGAATGCCCGAATTGGCAATCTGTGTCAAAACCTTGTTATTAATGATGTGATCCTTACTAGCGGGAAATAAGGGAGATGGGGCATGAAGTGATTTCTAGGAGTTGGACACATACCAAGTTTAGCTCAGTTCTGGGCATCTTTGAAATACCTATACAAACTTGTTCCTACATAGTAACTTGCATCTTTGAATGAGAATCTGCTTGCTTACAGCAACGTGCTATATGTTCTGAATGCCCGAATTGGGAATCTGTGTCAAAACTTTGTTAGGAATTATGCGATCCTTACTAGAAGGGAGTAAGGGAGATGGGGCATGAAGTTATTTCTAGGAGTTGGACACATACCAAGTTTAGCTCAGTTCTGGGCATCTTTGAAATACCTATACAAACTTGTTCCTACATAGTAACTTGCAACTTTGAATGAAAATGTGCTTGCTTACAGCAACGTGCTATATGTTCTGAATGCCCGAATTGGGAATCTGTGTCAAAACTTTGTTAGGAATTATGTGATCCTTACTAGCTGGAAGTAAGGGAGATGGGGCATGAAGTTATTTCTAGGAGTTGGACACATACCAAGTTTAGCTCAGTTCTGGGCATCTTTGAAATACCTATACAAACTTGTTCCTACATAGTAACTTGCATCTTTGAATGAGAATGTGCTTGCTTACAGCAACGTGCTATATGTTGTAAATGCTCGAATTGGCAATCTGTGTCAAAACTTTGTTAGGAATGATGTGATCCTTACTAGCTGGAAGTAAGGGAGATGGGGCATGAAGTTATTTCTAGGAGTTGGACACATACCAAGTTTAGCTCAGTTCTGGGCATCTTTGAAATACCTATACAAACTTGTTCCTACATAGTAACTTGCATCTTTGAATGAGAATCTGCTTGCTTACAGCAACGTGCTATATGTTCTGAATGCCCGAATTGGGAATCTGTGTCAAAACTTTGTTAGGAATGATGTGATCCTTACTAGCTGGAAGTAAGGGAGATGGGGCATGAAGTTATTTCTAGGAGTTGGACACATACCAAGTTTAGCTCAGTTCTGGGCATCTTTGAAATACCTATACAAACTTGTTCCTACATAGTAACTTGCATCTTTGAATGAGAATCTGCTTTCTTACAGCAACGTGCTATATGTTCTGAATGCCCGAATTGGGAATCTGTGTCAAAACTTTGTTAGGAATTATGTGATCCTTACTAGCTGGAAGTAAGGGAGATGGGGCATGAAGTTATTTCTTGGAGTTGGAGACATACCAAGTTTAGCTCAGTTCTGGGCATCTTTTAAATACCTATACACACTTGTTCCTACATAGTAACTTGCATCTTTGAATGAGAATGTGCTTGCTTACAGCAACGTGCTATATGTTCTGAATGCCCGAATTGGCAATCTGTGTCAAAACTTTGTTAGGAATGATGTGATCCTTACTAGCTGGAAGTAAGGGAGATGGGGCATGAAGTTATTTCTAGGAGTTGGACACATACCAAGTTTAGCTAAGTTCTGGGCATCTTTGAAATACCTATACAAACTTGTTCCTACATAGTAACCTGCATCTCTGAATGAGAATCTGCTTGCTTACAGCAACGTGCTATATGTTCTGAATGCCCGAATTGGGAATCTGTGTCAAAACTTTGTTAGGTATTATGTGATCCTTACTAGCTGGAAGTAAGGGAGATGGGGCATGAAGTTATTTCTAGGAGTTGGACACATACCAAGTTTAGCTCAGTTCTGGGCATCTTTGAAATACCAATACAAACTTGTTCCTACATAGTAACTTGCATCTTTGAATGAGAATGTGCTTGCTTACAGCAACGTGCTATATGTTGTAAATGCCCGAATTGGCAAACTGTGTCAAAACTTTGTTAGGAATGATGTGATCCTTACTAGCTGGAAGTAAGGGAGATGGGCCATGAAGTTATTTCTAGGAGTTGGACACATACCAAGTTTAGCTCAGTTCTGGGCATCTTTGAAATACCTATACAAACTTGTTCCTACATAGTAACTTGCAACTTTGAATGAGAATCTGCTTGCTTACAGCAACGTGCTATATGTTCTGAATGCCCGAATTGGGAATCTGTGTCAAAACTTTGTTAGGAATTATGTGATCCTTACTAGCTGGAAGTAAGGGAGATGGGGCATGAAGTTGTTTCTAGGAGTTGGACACATACCAAGTTAAGCTCAGTTCTGGGCATCTTTGATATACCTATACAAACTTGTTCCTACATAGTAACTTGCAACTTTGAATGAGAATGTGCTTGCTTACAGCAACGTGCTATATGTTCTGAATGCCCGAATTGGGAATCTGTGTCAAAACTTTGTTAGGAATTATGTGATCCTTACTAGCTGGAAGTAAGGGAGATGGGGCATGAAGTTATTTCTTGGAGTTGGAGACATACCAAGTTTAGCTCAGTTCTGGGCATCTTTGAAATACCTATACAAACTTGTTCCTACATAGTAACTTGCATCTTTGAATGAGAATGTGCTTGCTTACAGCAACGTGCTATATGTTCTGAATGCCCGAATTGGCAATCTGTGTCAAAACCTTGTTATTAATGATGTGATCCTTAGTAGCTGGAAATAAGGGAGATGGGGCATGAAGTTATTTCTAGGAGTTGGACACATACCAAGTTTAGCTCAGTTCTGGGCATCTTTGAAATACCTATACAAACTTGTTCCTACATAGTAACTTGCATCTTTGAATGAGAATCTGCTTGCTTACAGCAACGTGCTATATGTTCTGAATGCCCGAATTGGGAATCTGTGTCAAAACTTTGTTAGGAATTATGCGATCCTTACTAGAAGGGAGTAAGGGAGATGGGGCATGAAGTTATTTCTAGGAGTTGGACACATACCAAGTTTAGCTCAGTTCTGGGCATCTTTGAAATACCTATACAAACTTGTTCCTACATAGTAACTTGCAACTTTGAATGAAAATGTGCTTGCTTACAGCAACGTGCTATATGTTCTGAATGCCCGAATTGGGAATCTGTGTCAAAACTTTGTTAGGAATTATGTGATCCTTACTAGCTGGAAGTAAGGGAGATGGGGCATGAAGTTATTTCCAGGAGTTGGACACATACCAAGTTTCGCTCAGTTCTGGGCATCTTTGAAATACCTATACAAACTTGTTCCTACATAGTAACTTGCATCTTTGAATGAGAATCTGCTTGCTTACAGCAACGTGCTATATGTTCTGAATGCCCGAATTGGGAATCTGTGTCAAAACTTTGTTAGGAATTATGTGATCCTTACTAGCTGGAAGTAAGGGAGATGGGGCATGAAGTTATTTCTAGGAGTTGGACACATACCAAGTTTAGCTCAGTTCTGGGCATCTTTGAAATACCTATACAAACTTGTTCCGACATAGTAACTTGCATCTTTGAATGAGAATGTGCTTGCTTACAGCAACGTGCTATATGTTCTGAATGCCCGAATTGGCAATCTGTGTCAAATCTTTGTTAGGAATTATGTGATCCTTACTAGCTGGAAGTAAGGGAGATGGGGCATGAAGTTATTTCTAGGAGTTGGACACATACCAAGTTTAGCTCAGTTCTGGGCATCTTTGAAATACCTATACAAACTTGTTCCTACATAGTAACTTGCATCTTTGAATGAGAATCTGCTTGCTTACAGCAACGTGCTATATGTTCTGAATGCCCGAATTGGGAATCTGTGTCAAAACTTTGTTAGGAATTATGTGATCCTTACTAGCTGGAAGTAAGGGAGATGGGGCATGAAGTTATTTCTAGGAGTTGGACACATACCAAGTTTAGCTCAGTTCTGGGCATCTTTGAAATACCTATACAAACTTGTTCCTACATAGTAACTTGCAACTTTGAATGAAAATGTGCTTGCTTACAGCAACGTGCTATATGTTCTGAATGCCCGAATTGGGAATATGTGTCAAAACTTTGTTAGGAATTATGTGATCCTTACTAGATTGAAGTAAGGGAGTGGGGGCATGAAGGTATTTCTAGGAGTTGGACACATACCAAGTTTACCACAGTTCTGGGCATCTTTGAAATACCTATACAAACTTGTTCCTACATAGTAACTTGCAACTTTGAATGAAAATGTGCTTGCTTACAGCAACGTGCTATATGTTCTGAATGCCCGAATTGGGAATCTGTGTCAAAACTTTGTTAGGAATTATGTGATCCTTACTAGCTGGAAGTAAGGGAGATGGGGCATGAAGTTATTTCTAGGAGTTGGACACATACCAAGTTTAGCTCAGTTCTGGGCATCTTTGAAATACCTATAGAAACTTGTTCCTACGTAGTAATATGCAACTTTGAATGAGAATGTGCTTGCTTACAGCAACGTGCTATATGTTCTGAATGCCCGAATTGGTAATCTGTGTCAAAACTTTGTTAGGAATTATGTGATCCTTACTAGCTGGAAGTAAGGGAGATGGGGCATGAAGTTATTTCTAGGAGTTGGACACATACCAAGTTTAGCTTAGTTCTGTGCATCTTTGAAATACCTATACAAACTTGTTCCTACATAGTAACTTGCATCTTTGAATGAGAATGTGCTTGCTTACAGCAACGTGCTATATGTTCTGAATGCCCGAATTGGCAATCTGTGTCAAATCTTTGTTAGGAATTATGTGATCCTTACTAGCTGGAAGTAAGGGAGATGGGGCATGAAGTTATTTCTAGGAGTTGGACACATACCAAGTTTAGCTCAGTTCTGGGCATCTTTGAAATACCTATATAAACTTGTTCCTACATAGTAACTTGCATGTTTGAATGAGAATCTGCTTGCTTAGAGCAACGTGCTATATGTTCTGAATGCCCGAATTGGGAATCTGTGTCAAAATTTGTTAGGAATTATGTGATCCTTACTAGCTGGAAGTAAGGGAGATGGGGCATGAAGTTATTTCTAGGAGTTGGACACATACCAAGTTTAGACCAGTTCTGGGCATCTTTGAAATACCTATACAAACTTGTTCCTACATAGTAACTTGCAACTTTGAATGAGAATGTGCTTGCTTACAGCAACGTGCTATATGCTCTGAATGCCCGAATTGGGAATCTGTGTCAAAACTTTGTTAGGAATTATGTGATCCTTACTAGCTGGAAGTAAGTGAGATGGGGCATGAAGTTATTTCTAGGAGTTGGAGACATACAACGTTTAGCTCAGTTCTGGGCATCTTTGAAATACCTATACAAACTTGTTCCTACATAGTAACTTGCAACTTTGAATGAGAATGTGCTTGCTTACAGCAACGTGATATATGTTCTGAATGCCCGAATTGGGAATCTGTGTCAAAACTTTGTTAGTAATTATGTGATCTTTAATAGATGGAAGTAAGTGAGATGGGGTATGAAGTTATTTCTAGGAGTTGGAGACATACAACGTTTAGCTCAGTTCTGGGCATCTTTGAAATACCTATACAAACTTGTTCCTACATAGTAACTTGCAACTTTGAATGAGAATGTGCTTGCTTAAAGCAACGTGCTATATGTTCTGAATGCCCGAATAGGGAATCTGTGTCAAAACTTTGTTAGAAATTATGTGATCCTTACTAGATGGAAGTAAGTGAGTTGGGGCATGAAGGTATTTCTAGGAGTTGGACACATACCATGTTTAGCACAGTTCTGGGCATCTTTGAAATACCTATACAAACTTGTTCCTACATAGTAACTTGCAACTTTGAATGAAAATGTGCTTGCTTACAGCAACGTGATATATGTTCTGAATGCCCGAATTGGGAATATGTGTCAAAACTTTGTTAGGAATTATGTGATCCTTACTAGATGGAAGTAAGGGAGTTGGGGCATGAAGGTATTTCTAGGAGTTGGACACATACCAAGTTTAGCACAGTTCTGGGCATCTTTGAAATACCTATACAACTTGTTCCTACATAGTAACTTGCAACTTTGAATGAGAATGTGCTTGCTTACAGCAACGTGCTATATGTTCTGAATGCCCGAATAGGGAATCTGTGTCAAAACTTTGTTAGGAATTATGTGATCCTTACTAGCTGGAAGTAAGGGAGATGGGGCATGAAGTTATTTCTAGGAGTTGGAGACATACCAAGTTTAGCTCAGTTCTGGGCATCTTTGAAATACCTATACAAACTTGTTCCTACATAGTAACTTGCATCTTTGAATGAGAATGTGCTTGCTTACAGCAACGTGCTATATGTTCTGAATGCCCGAATTGGGAATCTGTGTCAAAATTTGTTAGGAATTATGTGATCCTTACTAGCTGGAAGTAAGGGAGATGGGGCATGAAGTTATTTCTAGGAGTTGGACACATACCAAGTTTAGCTCAGTTCTGGGCATCTTTGAAATACCTATACAAACTTGTTCCTACATAGTAACTTGCAACTTTGAATGAGAATGTGCTTGCTTACAGCAACGTGCTATATTCTCTGAATGCCCGAAAAGGGAATCTGTGTCAAAACTTTGTTAGGAATTATGTGATCCTTACTAGCTGGAAGTAAGTGAGATGGGGCATGAAGTTATTTCTAGGAGTTGGAGACATACAACGTTTTGCTCAGTTCTGGGCATCTTTGAAATACCTATACAAACTTGTTCCTACATAGTAACTTGCAACTTTGAATGAGAATGTGCTTGCTTACAGCAACGTGCTATGTGTTCTGTATGCCCGAATTGGGAATCTGTGTCAAAACTTTGTTAGTAATTATGTGATCTTTAATAGATGGAAGTAAGTGAGATGGGGCATGAAGTTATTTCTAGGAGTTGGAGACATACCACGTTTAGCTCAGTTCTGGGCATCTTTGAAATACCTATACAAACTTGTTCCTCCATAGTAACTTGCAACTTTGAATGAGAATGTGCTTGCTTAAAGCAACGTGCTATATGTTCTGAATGACCGAATAGGGAATCTGTGTCAAAACTTTGTTAGAAATTATGTGATCCTTACTAGATGGAAGTAAGGGAGTTGGGGCATGAAGGTATTTCTAGGAGTTGGACACATACCAAGTTTAGCACAGTTCTGGGCATCTTTGAAATACCTATACAAACTTGTTCCTGCATAGTAACTTGCATCTTTGAATGAGAATGTGCTTGCTTACAGCAACGTGCTATATGTTCTGAATGCCCGAATTGGGAATCTGTGTCAAAATTTGTTAGGAATTATGTGATCCTTACTAGCTGGAAGTAAGTGAGATGGGGCATGAAGTTATTTCTAGGAGTTGGACTCATACCAAGTTTAGCTCAGTTCTGGGCATCTTTGAAATACCTATACAAAGTTGTTCCTACATAGTAACTTGCAACTTTGAATGAGAATGTGCTTGCTTACAGCAACGTGCTATATGCTCTGAATGCCTGAAAAGGGAATCTGTGTCAAAACTTTGTTAGGAATTATGTGATCCTTACTAGCTGGAAGTAAGTGAGATGGGGCATGAAGTTATTTCTAGGAGTTGGAGACATACAACGTTTAGCTCAGTTCTGGGCATCTTTGAAATACCTATACAAACTTGTTCCTACATAGTAACTTGCAACTTTGAATGAGAATGTGCTTGCTTACAGCAACGTGCTATATGTTCTGAATGCCCGAATTGGGAATCTGTGTCAAAACTTTGTTAGTAATTATGTGATCTTTAATAGATGGAAGTAAGTGAGATGGGGCATGAAGTTATTTCTAGGAGTTGGAGACATACAACGTTTAGCTCAGTTCTGGGCATCTTTGAAATACCTATACAAACTTGTTCCTACATAGTAACTTGCAACTTTGAATGAGAATGTGCTTGCTTAAAGCAACGTGCTATATGTTCTGAATGCCCGAATAGGGAATCTGTGTCAAAACTTTGTTAGAAATTATGTGATCCTTACTAGATGGAAGTAAGGGAGTTGGGGCATGAACTTATTTCTAGGAGTTGGACACATACCAAGTTTCCACAGTTCTGGGCATCTTTGAAATACCTATACAAACTTGTTCCTACATAGTAACTTGCAACTTTGAATGAAAATGTGCTTGCTTACAGCAACGTGCTATATGTTCTGAATGCCCGAATTGGGAATCTGTGTCAAAACTTTGTTAGGAATTATGTGATCCTTACTAGATGGAAGTAAGGGAGTTGTGGCATGAAGGTATTTCTAGGAGTTGGACACATACCAAGTTTAGCACAGTTCTGGGCATCTTTGAAATACCTATACAACTTGTTCCTACATAGTAACTTGCAACTTTGAATGAGAATGTGCTTGCTTACAGCAACGTGCTATATGTTCTGAATGCCCGAATAGGGAATCTGTGTCAAAAGTTTGTTAGGAATTATGTGATCCTTACAAGCTGGAAGTAAGGGAGATGGGGCATGAAGTTATTTCTAGGAGTTGGAGACATACCAAGTTTAGCTCAGTTCTGGGCATCTTTGAAATACCTATATAAACTTGTTCCTACATAGTAACTTGCATCTTTGAATGAGAATGTGCTTGCTTAGAGCAACGTGCTATATGTTCTGAATGCCCGAATTGGGAATCTGTGTCAAAATTTGTTAGGAATTATGTGATCCTTACTAGCTGGAAGTAAGGGAGATGGGGGATGAAGTTATTTCTAGGAGTTGGACACATACCAAGTTTAGCTCAGTTCTGGGCATCTTTGAAATACCTATACAAACTTGTTCCTACATAGTAACTTGCAACTTTGAATGAGAATGTGCTTGCTTACAGCAACGTGCTATATGTTCTGAATGCCCGAATTGGGAATCTGTGTCAAAACTTTGTTAGTAATTATGTGATCTTTAATAGATGGAAGTAAGTGAGATGGGGTATGAAGTTATTTCTAGGAGTTGGAGACATACAACGTTTAGCTCAGTTCTGGGCATCTTTGAAATACCTATACAAACTTGTTCCTACATAGTAACTTGCAACTTTGAATGAGAATGTGCTTGCTTAAAGCAACGTGCTATATGTTCTGAATGCCCGAATAGGGAATCTGTGTCAAAACTTTGTTAGAAATTATGTGATCCTTACTAGATGGAAGTAAGTGAGTTGGGGCATGAAGGTATTTCTAGGAGTTGGACACATACCATGTTTAGCACAGTTCTGGGCATCTTTGAAATACCTATACAAACTTGTTCCTACATAGTAACTTGCAACTTTGAATGAAAATGTGCTTGCTTACAGCAACGTGATATATGTTCTGAATGCCCGAATTGGGAATATGTGTCAAAACTTTGTTAGGAATTATGTGATCCTTACTAGATGGAAGTAAGGGAGTTGGGGCATGAAGGTATTTCTAGGAGTTGGACACATACCAAGTTTAGCACAGTTCTGGGCATCTTTGAAATACCTATACAACTTGTTCCTACATAGTAACTTGCAACTTTGAATGAGAATGTGCTTGCTTACAGCAACGTGCTATATGTTCTGAATGCCTGAATAGGGAATCTGTGTCAAAACTTTGTTAGGAATTATGTGATCCTTACTAGCTGGAAGTAAGGGAGATGGGGCATGAAGTTATTTCTAGGAGTTGGAGACATACCAAGTTTACTTCAGTTCTGGGCATCTTTGAAATACCTATACAAACTTGTTCCTACATAGTAACTTGCATCTTTGAATGAGAATGTGCTTGCTTACAGCAACGTGCTATATTTTCTGAATGCCCGATTTGGGAATCTGTGTCAAAATTTGTTAGGAATTATGTGATCCTTACTAGCTGGAAGTAAGGGAGATGGGGCATGAAGTTATTTCTAGGAGTTGGACACATACCAAGTTTAGCTCAGTTCTGGGCATCTTTGAAATACCTATACAAACTTGTTCCTACATAGTAACTTGCAACTTTGAATGAGAATGTGCTTGCTTACAGCAACGTGCTATATTCTCTGAATGCCCGAAAAGGGAATCTGTGTCAAAACTTTGTTAGGAATTATGTGATCCTTACTAGCTGGAAGTAAGTGAGATGGGGCATGAAGTTATTTCTAGGAGTTGGAGACATACAACGTTTTGCTCAGTTCTGGGCATCTTTGAAATACCTATACAAACTTGTTCCTACATAGTAACTTGCAACTTTGAATGAGAATGTGCTTGCTTACAGCAACGTGCTATGTGTTCTGTATGCCCGAATTGGGAATCTGTGTCAAATCTTTGTTAGTAATTATGTGATCTTTAATAGATGGAAGTAATTGAGATGGGGCATGAAGTTATTTCTAGGAGTTGGAGACATACCACGTTTAGCTCAGTTCTGGGCATCTTTGAAATACCTATACAAACTTGTTCCTCCATAGTAACTTGCAACTTTGAATGAGAATGTGCTTGCTTACAGCAACGTGCTATATGTTCTGAATGCCCGAATTGGCAATCTGTGTCAAAACTTTGTTAGGAATTATGTGATCCTTACTAGCTGGAAGTAAGGGAGATGGGGCATGAAGTTATTGCTAGGAGTTGGACACATACCAAGTTTAGCTCAGTTCTGGGCATCTTTGAAATACCTATACAAACTTGTTCCTACATAGTAACTTGCATCTTTGAATGAGAATCTGCTTGCTTACAGCAACGTGCTATATGTTCTGAATGCCCGAATTGGGAATCTGTGTCAAAACTTTGTTAGGAATTATGTGATCCTTACTAGCTGGAAGTAAGGGAGATGGGGCATGAAGATATTTCTAGGAGTTGGACACATACCAAGTTTAGCTCAGTTCTGGGCATCTTTGAAATACCTATACAAACTTGTTCCTACATAGTAACTTGCATCTTTGAATGAAAATGTGCTTGCTTACAGCAACGTGCTATATGTTCTGAATGCCCGAATTGGGAATCTGTGTCAAAACTTTGTTAGTAATTATGTGATCTTTAATAGATGGAAGTAAGTGAGATGGGGCATGAAGTTATTTCTAGGAGTTGGAGACAAACAACGCTTAGCTCAGTTCTGGGCATCTTTGAAATACCTATACAAACTTGTTCCTACATAGTAACTTGCAACTTTGAATGAGAATGTGCTTGCTTAAAGCAACGTGCTATATGTTCTGAATGCCCGAATAGGGAATCTGTGTCAAAACTTTGTTAGAAATTATGTGATCCTTACTAGATGGTAGTAAGGGAGTTGGGGCATGAACTTATTTCTAGGAGTTGGACACATACCAAGTTTCCACAGTTCTGGGCATCTTTGAAATACCTATACAAACTTGTTCCTACATAGTAACTTGCAACTTTGAATGAGAATGTGCTTGCTTGCAGCAACGTGCTATATGTTCTGAATGCCCGATTTGGGAATCTGTCTCAAAACTTTGTTAGGAATTATGTGATCCTTACTAGCTGGAAGTAAGGGAGATGGAGCATAAGTTATTTCTAGGAGTTGGACACATACCAAGTTTAGCTCAGTTCTGGGCATCTTGGAAATACCTATACAAACTTGTTCCTAAATAGTAACTTGCATCTTTGAATGAGAATGTGCTTGCTTACAGCAATGTGCTATATGTTCTGAATGCCCGAATTGGCAATCTGTGTCAAAACTTTGTTAGGAATTATGTGATCCTTACTAGCTGGAAGTAATGGAGATGGGGCATGAAGTTATTTCTAGGAGTTGGACACATACCAAGTTTAGCTCAGTTCTGGGTATCTTTGAAATACCTATACAAACTTGTTCCTACATAGTAACTTGCATCATTGAATGAGAATGTGCTTGCTTACAGCAACGTGCTATATGTTCTGAATGCCCGAATTGGGAATCTGTGTCAAAACTTTGTTAGGAATTATGTGATCCTTACTAGCTGGAAGTAAGGGAGATGGGGCATGAAGTTATTTCTAGGAGTTGGACACATACCAAGTTTAGCTCAGTTCTGGGCATCTTTGAAATACCTATACAAACTTGTTCCTACATAGTAACTTGCATCTTTGAATGAGAATCTGCTTGCTTACAGCAACGTGCTATATGTTCTGAATGCCCGATTTGGGAATCTGTGTCAAAACTTTGTTAGGAATTATGCGATCCTTACTAGCTGGAAGTAAGGGAGATGGGGCATGAAGTTATTTCTAGGAGTTGGACACATACCAAGTTTAGCTCAGTTCTGGGCATCTTTGAAATACCTATACAAACTTTTTCCTACATAGTAACTTGCAACTTTGAATGAAAATGTGCTTGCTTACAGCAACGTGCTATATGTTCTGAATGCCCGAATTGGCAATCTGTGTCAAAACTTTGTTAGGAATTATGTGATCCTTACTAGCTGGAAGTAAGGGAGATGGGGCATGAAGTTATTTCTAGGAGTTGGACACATACCAAGTTTAGCTAAGTTCTGGGCATCTTTGAAATACCTATACAAACTTGTTCCTACATAGTAACTTGCAACTTTGAATGAAAATGTGCTTGCTTACAGCAACGTGCTATATGTTCTGAATGCCCGAATTGGGAATCTGTGTCAAAACTTTGTTAGGAATTATGTGATCCTTACTAGCTGGAAGTAAGGGAGATGGGGCATGAAGTTATTTCTAGGAGTTGGACACATACCAAGTTTAGCTCAGTTCTGGGCATCTTTGAAATACCTATACAAACTTGTTCCTACATAGTAACTAGCATCTTTGAATGAGAATGTGCTTACTTACAGCAACGTGCTATATGATCTGAATGCCCGAATTGGCAATCTGTGTCAAAACTTTGTTAGGAATTATGTGATCCTTACTAGCTGGAAGTAAGGGAGATGGGGCATGAAGTTATTGCTAGGAGTTGGACACATACCAAGTTTAGCTCAGTTCTGGGCATCTTTGAAATACCTATACAAACTTGTTCCTACATAGTAACTTGCATCTTTGAATGAGAATCTGCTTGCTTACAGCAACGTGCTATATGTTCTGAATGCCCGAATTGGGAATCTGTGTCAAAACTTAGTTAGGAATTATGTGATCCTTACTAGATGGAAGTAAGTGAGATGGGGCATGAAGTTATTTCTAGGAGTTGGACACATACAACGTTTAGCTCAGTTCTGGGCATCTTTGAAATACCTATACAAACTTGTTCCTACATGGTAACTTGCATCTTTGAATGAGAATGTGCTTGCTTACAGCAACGTGCTATATGTTCTGAATGCCCGAATTGGGAATCTGTGTCAAAACTTTGTTAGAAATTCTGTGATCCTTACTAGATGGAAGTAAGGGAGTTGGGGCATGAAGGTATTTCTAGGAGTTGGACACATACCAAGTTTAGCACAGTTCTGGGCATCTTTGAAATACCTATACAAACTTGTTTCTACATAGTAACTTGCAACTTTGAATGAGAATGTGCTTGCTTGCAGCAACGTGCTATATGTTCTGAATGCCCGATTTGGGAATCTGTGTCAAAACTTTGTTAGGAATTATGTGATCCTTACTAGCTGGGAGTAAGGGAGATGGGGCATGAAGTTATTTCTTGGAGTTGGAGACAAACCAAGTTTAGCTCAGTTCTGGGCATCTTTGAAATACCTATACAAACTTGTTCCTACATAGAAACTTCCAACTTTGAATGAGAATGTGCTTGCTTGCAGCAACGTGCTATATGTTCTGAATGCCCGAATTGGGAATCTGTGTCAAAACTTTGTTAGGAATTATGTGATCCTTACTAGCTAGAAGTAAGGGAGATGGAGCATGAAGTTATTTCTAGGAGTTGGACACATACCAAGTTTAGCTCAGTTCTGGGCATCTTTGAAATACCTATACAAACATGTTCCTACATAGTAACTTGCATCTTTGAATGAGAATGTGCTTGCTTACAGCAACGTGCTATATGTTCTGAATGCCCGAATTGGGAATCTGTGTCAAAACTTTGTTAGGAATTATGTGATCCTTACTAGCTGGAAGTAAGGGAGATGGGGCATGAAGTTATTTCTTGGAGTTGGAGACATACCAAGTGTAGCTCAGTTCTGGGCATCTTTGAAATACCTATACAAACTTGTTCCTACATACTAACTTGCAACTTTGAATGAGAATGTGCTTGCTTGCAGCAACGTGCTATATGTTCTGAATGCCCGATTTGGGAATCTGTGTCAAAACTTTGTTAGGAATTATGTGATCCTTACTAGCTGGAAGTAAGGGAGATGGAGCATGAAGTTATTTCTAGGAGTTGGACACATACCAAGTTTAGCTCAGTTCTGGGCATCTTTGAAATACCTATGCAAACTTGTTCCTACCTAGTAACTTGCATCTTTGAATGAGAATGTGCTTGCTTACAGCAACGTGCTATATGTTCTGAATGCCCAAATAGGGAATCTGTGTCAAAACTTTGTTAGGAATTATGTGATCCTTACTAGCTGGAAGTAAGGGAGATGGGGCATGAAGTTATTTCTAGGAGTTGGAGACATACCAAGTTTAGCTCAGTTCTGGGCATCTTTGAAATACCTATACAAACTTGTTCCTACATAGTAACTTGCATCTTTGAATGAGAATGTGCTTGCTTACAGCAACGTGCTATATGTTCTGAATGCCCCAATTGGGAATCTGTGTCAAAATTTGTTAGGAAGTATGTGATCCTTACTAGCTGGAAGTAAGAGAGATGGGGCATGAAGTTATTTCTAGGAGTTGGACACATACGAAGTTTAGCTCAGTTCTGGGCATCTTTGAAATACCTATACAAACTTGTTCCTACATAGTAACTTGCAACTTTGAATGAGAATGTGCTTGCTTACAGCAACGTGCTATATGTTCTGAATGCCCGAATTGGGAATCTGTGTCAAAATTTGTTAGGAATTATGTGAGCCTTACGAGCTGGAAGTAAGGGAGATGGGGAATGAAGTTATTTCTAAGAGTTGGAGACATACCAAGTTTAGCTCAGTTCTGGGCATCTTTAAAATACCTATACAAACTTGTTCCTACATAGTAACTTGCAACCTTGAATGAGAATGTGCTTGCTTGCAGCAACGTGCTATATGTTCTGAATGCCCGAATTGGGAATCTGTCTCAAAACTTTGTTAGGAATTATGTGATCCTTACTAGCCGGAAGTAAGGGAGTTGGGGCATGAAGGTATTTCTAGGAGTTGGAGACATACAACGTTTAGCTCAATTCAGGGCATCTTTGAAATAGCTATACAATCTTGTTCCTACATAGTAACTTGCAACTTTGAATGAGAATGTGCTTGCTTGCAGCAACGTGCTATATGTTCTGAATGCCCGAATTGGGAATCTGTGTCAAAATTTGTTAGGAATTATGTGATCCTTACGAGCTGGAAGTAAGGGAGTTGGGGCATGAAGTTATTTCTAGGAGTTGGACACAAACCAAGTTTAGCACAGTTCTGGGCTTCTTTGAGATACCTATACAAATTTGTTCCTACATAGTTACTTGCAACTTTGAATGAGAATGTGCTTGCTTGCAGCAACGTGCTATATGTTCTGAATGCACGAATTGGGAATCTGTGTCAAAATTTGTTAGGAATTATGTGATCCTTACTAGCTGGAAGTAAGGGAGATGGGGCATGAAGTTATTTCTAGGAGTTGGACACATACCAAGTTTAGCTCAGTTCTGGGCATCTTTGAAATACCTATACAAACTTGTTCCTACATAGTAACTTGCAACTTTGAATGAGAATGTGCTTGCTTACAGCAACGTGCTATATGTTCTGAATGCCCGAATTGGGAATCTGTGTCAAAATTTGTTAGGAATTATGTGATCCTTACTAGCTGGAAGTAAGGGAGTTGGGGCATGAAGGTATTTCTAGGAGTTGGACACATACCATGTTTAGCACAGTTCTGGGCATCTTTGAAATACCTATACAAACTTGTTCCTACATAGTAACTTGCAACTTTGCATGAGAATGTGCTTGCTTGCAGCAACGTGCTATATGATCTGAATATCCGAATTGGGAATCTGTGTCAAAAATTTGTTAGGAATTATGTGATCCCTACAAGCTGGAAGTAAGGGAGATGGAGCATGAAGTTATTTCTAGGAGTTGGACACATACCAAGTTTAGCTCAGTTCTGGGCATCTTTGAAATACCTATACAAACTTGTTCCTACATAGTAACTTGCATCTTTGAATGAGAATGTGCTTGCTTACAGCAACGTGCTATATGTTCTGAATGCCCGAATTGGGAATATGTGTCAAAACTTTGTTAGGAATTATGTGATCCTTACTAGCTAGAAGTAAGGGAGATGGAGCATGAAGTTATTTCTAGGAGTTGGACACATACCAAGTTTAGCTCAGTTCTGGGCATCTTTGAAATACCTATACAAACATGTTCCTACATAGTAACTTGCATCTTTGAATGAGAATGTGCTTGCTTACAGCAACGTGCTATATGTTCTGAATGCCCGAATTGGGAATCTGTGTCAAAACTTTGTTAGGAATTATGTGATCCTTACTAGCTGGAAGTAAGGGAGATGGGGCATGAAGTTATTTCTTGGAGTTGGAGACATACCAAGTGTAGCTCAGTTCTGGGCATCTTTGAAATACCTATACAAACTTGTTCCTACATACTAACTTGCAACTTTGAATGAGAATGTGCTTGCTTGCAGCAACGTGCTATATGTTCTGAATGCCCGATTTGGGAATCTGTGTCAAAACTTTGTTAGGAATTATGTGATCCTTACTAGCTGGAAGTAAGGGAGATGGAGCATGAAGTTATTTCTAGGAGTTGGACACATACCAAGTTTAGCTCAGTTCTGGGCATCTTTGAAATACCTATACAAACTTGTTCCTACATAGTAACTTGCATCTTTGAATGAGAATGTGCTTGCTTACAGCAACGTGCTATATGTTCTGAATGCCCCAATTGGGAATCTGTGTCAAAATTTGTTAGGAAGTATGTGATCCTTACTAGCTGGAAGTAAGGGAGATGGGGCATGAAGTTATTTCTAGGAGTTGGACACATACCAAGTTTAGCTCAGTTCTGGGCATCTTTGAAATACCTATACAAACTTGTTCCTACATAGTAACTTGCAACTTTGAATGAGAATGTGCTTGCTTACAGCAACGTGCTATATGTTCTGAATGCCCGAATTGGGAATCTGTGTCAAAATTTGTTAGGAATTATGTGAGCCTTACGAGCTGGAAGTAAGGGAGATGGGGAATGAAGTTATTTCTAAGAGTTGGAGACATACCAAGTTTAGCTCAGTTCTGGGCATCTTTAAAATACCTATACAAACTTGTTCCTACATAGTAACTTGCAACCTTGAATGAGAATGTGCTTGCTTGCAGCAACGTGCTATATGTTCTGAATGCCCGAATTGGGAATCTGTCTCAAAACTTTGTTAGGAATTATGTGATCCTTACTAGCCGGAAGTAAGGGAGTTGGGGCATGAAGGTATTTCTAGGAGTTGGAGACATACAACGTTTAGCTCAATTCAGGGCATCTTTGAAATAGCTATACAATCTTGTTCCTACATAGTAACTTGCAACTTTGAATGAGAATGTGCTTGCTTACAGCAACGTGCTATATGTTCTGAATGCCCGAATAGGGTATCTGTGTCAAAACTTTGTTAGAAATTATGTGATCCTTACGAGATGGAAGTAAGGGAGTTGGGGCATGAAGGTATTTCTAGGAGTTGGACACATACCAAGTTTAGCACAGTTCTGGGTATCTTTGAAATACCTATACAAACTTGTTCCACATAGTATCTTGCAACTTTGAATGAGAATGTGCTTGCTTACAGCAACGTGCTATATGTTCTGAATGCCCGAATTGGGAATCTGTGTCAAAACTTTGTTAGGAATTATGTGATCCTTACTAGCTGGAAGTAAGTGAGATGGGGCATGAAGTTATTTCTAGGAGTTGGAGACATACCAAGTTTAGCTCAGTTCTGGGCATCTTTGAAATACCTATACAAACTTGTTCCTACATAGTAACTTGCAACTTTGAATGAGAATGTGCTTGCTTACAGCATCGTGCTGTATGTTCTGAATGCCCGAATTGGGAATCTGTGTCAAAACTTTGTTAGGAATTATGTGATCCTTACTAGCTGGAAGTAAGGGAGATGGGGCATTAAGTTATTTCTAGGAGTTGGACACATACCAAGTTTAGCTCAGTTCTGGGCATCTTTGAAAAACCTATACAAACTTGTTCCTACATAGTAACTTGCAACTTTGAATGAGAATGTTCTTGCTTGCAGCAACGTGCTATATGTTCTGAATGCCCGAATTGGGAATCTGTGTCAAAATTTGTTAGGAATTATGTGATCCTTACGAGCTGGAAGTAAGGGAGTTGGGGCATGAAGTTATTTCTAGGAGTTGGACACAAACCAAGTTTAGCACAGTTCTGGGCTTCTTTGAGATACCTATACAAATTTGTTCCTACATAGTTACTTGCAACTTTGAATGAGAATGTGCTTGCTTGCAGCAACGTGCTATATGTTCTGAATGCACGAATTGGGAATCTGTGTCAAAATTTGTTAGGAATTATGTGATCCTTACTAGCTGGAAGTAAGGGAGATGGGGCATGAAGTTATTTCTAGGAGTTGGACACATACCAAGTTTAGCTCAGTTCTGGGCATCTTTGAAATACCTATACAAACTTGTTCCTACATAGTAACTTGCAACTTTGAATGAGAATGTGCTTGCTTACAGCAACGTGCTATATGTTCTGAATGCCCGAATTGGGAATCTGTGTCAAAATTTGTTAGGAATTATGTGATCCTTACTAGCTGGAAGTAAGGGAGTTGGGGCATGAAGGTATTTCTAGGAGTTGGACACATACCAAGTTTAGCACAGTTCTGGGCATCTTTGAAATACCTATACAAACTTGTTCCTACATAGTAACTTGCAACTTTGAATGAGAATGTGCTTGCTTACAGCAACGTGCTATATGTTCTGAATGCCCGAATTGGGAATCTGTGTCAAATCTTTGTTAGGAATTATGTGATCCTTACTAGCTGGAAGTAAGGGAGATGGGGCATGAAGTTATTTCTAGGAGTTGGAGACATACCAAGTTTAGCCTCAGTTCTGGGCATCTTTGAAATACCTATACAAACTTGTTCTTACATAGTAACTTGCAACTTTGAATGAGAATGTGCTTGCTTACAGCAACCTGCTATATGTTCTGAATACCCGAATTGGGAATCTGTGTCAAAACTTTGTTAGGAATTATGTGATCCTTAGTAGCTGGAAGTAAGGGAGATGGGGCATGAAGTTATTTCTAGGAGTTGGACACATACAACGTTTAGCTCAGTTCTGGGCATCTTTGAAATACCTATACAGACTTGTTCCTACATAGTAACTTGCAACTTTGCATGAGAATGTGCTTGCTTGCAGCAACGTGCTATATGATCTGAATATCCGAATTGGGAATCTGTGTCAAAAATTTGTTAGGAATTATGTGATCCCTACAAGCTGGAAGTAAGGGAGATGGAGCATGAAGTTATTTCTAGGAGTTGGACACATACCAAGTTTAGCTCAGTTCTGGGCATCTTTGAAATACCTATACAAACTTGTTCCTACATAGTAACTTGCATCTTTGAATGAGAATGTGCTTGCTTACAGCAACGTGCTATATGTTCTGAATGCCCGAATTGGGAATATGTGTCAAAACTTTGTTAGGAATTATGTGATCCTTACTAGCTGGAAGTAAGGGAGTTGGGGCATGAAGGTATTTCTAGGAGTTGGACACAAACCAAGTTTAGCACAGTTCTGGGAATCTTAGAAATACCTATACAAACTTGTTCCTACATAGTAACTTGCACCTTTGAATGAGAATGTGCTTGCTTACAGCAACGTACTATATGTCCTGAATGCCCGAATAGGGAATCTGTGTCAAAACTTTGTTAGGAATTATGTGATCCTTACGAGCTGGAAGTAAGGGAGTTGGGGCATGAAGGTATTTCTAGGAGTTGGACACATACCAAGTTTAGCACAGTTCTGGGCATCTTTGAAATACCTATACAAACTTGTTCCTACATAGTAACTTGCAACTTTGAATGAGAATGTGCTTGCTTACAGCAACGTGCTATATGTTCTGAATGCCCGAATTGGGAATCTGTGTCAAAACTTTGTTAGGAATTATGTGATCCTTACTAGCTGGAAGTAAGGGAGATGGAGCATGAAGTTATTTCTAGGAGTTGGACACATACCAAGTTTAGCTCAGTTCTGGGCATCTTTGAAATACCTATACAAACTTGTTCCTACCTAGTAACTTGCATCTTTGAATGAGAATGTGCTTGCTTACAGCAACGTGCTATATGTTCTGAATGCCCGAATTGGGAATCTGTGTCAAAACTTTGTTAGGAATTATGTGATCCTTACTAGCTGGAAGTAAGGGAGATGGGGCATGAAGTTATTTCTAGGAGTTGGAGACATACCAAGTTTAGCTCAGTTCTGGGCATCTTTGAAATACCTATACAAACTTGTTCCTACATAGTAACTTGCATCTTTGAATGAGAATGTGCTTGCTTACAGCAACGTGCTGTATGTTCTGAATGCCCGAATTGGGAATCTGTGTCAAAATTTGTTAGGAAGTATGTGATCCTTACTAGCTGGAAGTAAGGGAGATGGGGCATGAAGTTATTTCTAGGAGTTGGACACATACCAAGTTTAGCTCAGTTCTGGGCATCTTTGAAATACCTATACAAACTTGTTCCTACATAGTAACTTGCAACTTTGAATGAGAATGTGCTTGCTTACAGCAACGTGCTATATGTTCTGAATGCCCGAATTGGGAATCTGTGTCAAAATTTGTTAGGAATTATGTGAGCCTTACGAGCTGGAAGTAAGGGAGATGGGGAATGAAGTTATTTCTAAGAGTTGGAGACATACCAAGTTTAGCTCAGTTCTGGGCATCTTTGAAATACCTATACAAACTTGTTCCTACATAGTAACTTGCAACCTTGAATGAGAATGTGCTTGCTTGCAGCAACGTGCTATATGTTCTGAATGCCCGAATTGGGAATCTGTGTCAAAACTTTGTTAGGAATTATGTGATCCTTACTAGCTGGAAGTAAGGGAGATGGGGCATGAAGTTATTTCTAGGAGTTGGACACATCCCAAGTTTAGGTCAGTTCTGGGCATCTTTGAAATACCTATACAAATTTGTTCCTACATAGTAACTTGCAACTTTGAATGAGAATGTGCTTGCTTACAGCAACGTGCTGTATGTTCTGAATGCCCGAATTGGGAATCTGTGTCAAAATTTGTTAGGAATTATGTGATCCTTACTAGCTGGAAGTAAGGGAGTTGGGGCATGAATGTATTTCTAGGAGTTGGAGACATACAACGTTTAGCTCAATTCAGGGCATCTTTGAAATAGCTATACAATCTTGTTCCTTCATAGTAACTTGCAACTTTGAATGAGAATGTGCTTGCTTACAGCAACGTGCTATATGTTCTGAATGCCCGAATAGGGTATCTGTGTCAAAACTTTGTTAGAAATTATGTGATCCTTACGAGATGGAAGTAAGGGAGTTGGGGCATGAAGGTATTTCTAGGAGTTGGACACATACCAAGTTTAGCACAGTTCTGGGTATCTTTGAAATACCTATACAAACTTGTTCCTACATAGTAACTTGCAACTTTGAATGAGAATGTGCTTGCTTACAGCAACGTGCTATATGTTCTGAATGCCCGAATTGGGAATCTGTGTCAAAACTTTGTTAGGAATTATGTGATCCTTACTAGCTGCAAGTAAGTGAGATGGGGCATGAAGTTATTTCTAGGAGTTGGAGACATACCAAGTTTAGCTCAGTTCTGGGCATCTTTGAAATACCTATACAAACTTGTTCCTACATAGTAACTTGCAACTTTGAATGAGAATGTACTTGCTTACAGCATCGTGCTGTATGTTCTGAATGCCCGAATTGGGAATCTGTGTCAAAACATTGTTAGGAATTATGTGATCCTTACTAGCTGGAAGTAAGGGAGATGGGGCATGAAGTTATTTCTACGAGTTGGAGAGATACCAAGTTTAGCTCATCTGGGCATCTTTGAAATACCTATACAAACTTGTTCCTACATAGTAACTTGCAACTTTGAATGAGAATGTGCTTGCTTACAGCAACGTGCTATATGTTCTGAATGCCCAAATTGGGAATATGTGTCAAAACTTTGTTAGGAATTATGTGATCCTTACTAGCTGGAAGTAACGGAGATGGGGCATGAAGTTATTTCTAGGAGTTGGACACATACCAAGTTTAGCTCAGTTCTGGGCATCTTTGAAATACCTATGCAAACTTGTTCCTACATAGTAACTTGCAACTTTGAATGAGAATGTGCTTGCTTACAGCAACGTGCTATATGTTCTTAATGCCCGAATTGGGAATCTGTGTCAAAACTTTGTTAGAAATTATGTGATCCTTACTAGCTGGAAGTAAGGGAGATGGGGCATGAAGTTATTTCTAGGAGTTGGACAGATACCAAGTTTAGCTCAGTTCTGGGCATCTTTGAAATACCTATACAAACTTGTTCCTACATAGTAACTTGCAACTTTGAATGAGAATGTGCTTGCTTACAGCAACGTGCTATATGTTCTGAATGCCCGAATTGGGAATCTGTGTCAAAACATTGTTAGGAATTATGTGATCCTTACTAGCTGGAAGTAAGGGAGATGGGGCATGAAGTTATTTCTAGGAGTTGGACACATACCAAGTTTAGCTCAGTTCTGGGCATCTTTGAAAAACCTATACAAACTTGTTCCTACATAGTAACTTGCAACTTTGAATGAGAATGTTCTTGCTTGCAGCAACGTGCTATATGTTCTGAATGCCCGAATTGGGAATCTGTGTCAAAATTTGTTAGGAATTATGTGATCCTTACGAGCTGGAAGTAAGGGAGTTGGGGCATGAAGTTATTTCTAGGAGTTGGACACAAACCAAGTTTAGCACAGTTCTGGGCATCTTTGAAATACCTATACAAATTTGTTCCTACATAGTAACTTGCAACTTTGAATGAGAATGTGCTTGCTTGCAGCAACGTGCTATATGTTCCGAATGCACGAATTGGGAATCTGTGTCAAAATTTGTTAGGAATTATGTGATCCTTACTAGCTGGAAGTAAGGGAGATGGGGCATGAAGTTATTTCTAGGAGTTGGACACATACCAAGTTTAGCTCAGTTCTGGGCATCTTTGAAATACCTATACAAACTTGTTCCTACATAGTAACTTGCAACTTTGAATGAGAATGTGCTTACTTACAGCAACGTGCTATATGTTCTGATTGCCCGAATTGGGAATCTGTGTCAAAATTTGCTAGGAATTATGTGATCCTTACTAGCTGGAAGTAAGGGAGTTGGGGCATGAAGGTATTTCTAGGAGTTGGACACATACCAAGTTTAGCACAGTTCTGGGCATCTTTGAAATACCTATACAAACTTGTTCCTACATAGTAACTTGCAACTTTGAATGAGAATGTGCTTGCTTACAGCAACGTGCTATATGTTCTGAATGCCCGAATTGGGAATCTGTGTCAAAACTTTGTTAGGAATTATGTGATCCTTACTAGCTGGAAGTAAGGGAGATGGGGTATGAAGTTATTTCTAGGAGTTGGAGACATACCAAGTTTAGCCTCAGTTCTGGGCATCTTTGAAATACCTATACAAACTTGTTCTTACATAGTAACTTGCAACTTTGAATGAGAATGTGCTTGCTTACAGCAACGTGCTATATGTTCTGAATGCCCGAATTGGGAATCTGTGTCAAAACTTTGTTAGGAATTATGTGATCCTTAGTAGCTGGAAGTAAGGGAGATGGGGCATGAAGTTATTTCTAGGAGTTGGACACATACAACGTTTAGCTCAGTTCTGGGCATCTTTGAAATACCTATACAAACTTGTTCCTACATAGTAACTTGCAACTTTGAATGAGAATGTGCTTGCTTGCAGCAACGTGCTATATGATCTGAATATCCGAATTGGGAATCTGTGTCAAAAATTTGTTAGGAATTATGTGATCCCTACAAGCTGGAAGTAAGGGAGATGGAGCATGAAGTTATTTCTAGGAGTTGGACACATACCAAGTTTAGCTCAGTTCTGGGCATCTTTGAAATACCTATACAAACTTGTTCCTACATAGTAACTTGCATCTTTGAATGAGAATGTGCTTGCTTACAGCAACGTGCTATATGTTCTGAATGCCCGAATTGGCAATCTGTGTCAAAACTTTGTTAGGAATTATGTGATCCTTACTAGCTGGAAGTAAGGGAGTTGGGGCATAAAGGTATTTCTAGGAGTTGGACACAAACCAAGTTTAGCACAGTTCTGGGCATCTTAGAAATACCTATACAAACTTGTTCCTACATAGTAACTTGCACCTTTGAATGAGAATGTGCTTGCTTACAGCAACGTGCTATATGTCCTGAATGCCCGAATAGGGAATCTGTGTCAAAACTTTGTTAGGAATTATGTGATCCTTACGAGCTGGAAGTAAGGGAGTTGGGGCATGAAGGTATTTCTAGGAGTTGGACAGATACCAAGTTTAGCTCAGTTCTGGGCATCTTTGAAATACCTATACAAACTTGTTCCTACATAGTAACTTGCAACTTTGAATGAGAATGTGCTTGCTTACAGCAACGTGCTATATGTTCTGAATGCCCTAATTGGGAATCTGTGTCAAAACTTTGTTAGGAATTATGTGATCCTTACTAGCTGGAAGTAAGGGAGATGGGGCATGAAGTTATTTCTAGGAGTTGGACACATACCAAGTTTAGCTCAGTTCTGGGCATCTTTGAAAAACCTATACAAACTTGTTCCTACATAGTAACTTGCAACTTTGAATGAGAATGTTCTTGCTTGCAGCAACGTGCTATATGTTCTGAATGCCCGAATTGGGAATCTGTGTCAAAATTTGTTAGGAATTATGTGATCCTTACGAGCTGGAAGTAAGGGAGTTGGGGCATGAAGTTATTTCTAGGAGTTGGACACAAACCAAGTTTAGCACAGTTCTGGGCATCTTTGAAATACCTATACAAATTTGTTCCTACATAGTAACTTGCAACTTTGAATGAGAATGTGCTTGCTTGCAGCAACGTGCTATATGTTCCGAATGCACGAATTGGGAATCTGTGTCAAAATTTGTTAGGAATTATGTGATCCTTACTAGCTGGAAGTAAGGGAGATGGGGCATGAAGTTATTTCTAGGAGTTGGACACATACCAAGTTTAGCTCAGTTCTGGGCATCTTTGAAATACCTATACAAACTTGTTCCTACATAGTAACTTGCAACTTTGAATGAGAATGTGCTTACTTACAGCAACGTGCTATATGTTCTGATTGCCCGAATTGGGAATCTGTGTCAAAATTTGTTAGGAATTATGTGATCCTTACTAGCTGGAAGTAAGGGAGTTGGGGCATGAAGGTATTTCTAGGAGTTGGACACATACCAAGTTTAGCACAGTTCTGGGCATCTTTGAAATACCTATACAAACTTGTTCCTACATAGTAACTTGCAACTTTGAATGAGAATGTGCTTGCTTACAGCAACGTGCTATATGTTCTGAATGCCCGAATTGGGAATCTGTGTCAAAACTTTGTTAGGAATTATGTGATCCTTACTAGCTGAAAGTAAGGGAGATGGGGCATGAAGTTATTTCTAGGAGTTGGAGACATACCAAGTTTAGCCTCAGTTCTGGGCATCTTTGAAATACCTATACAAACTTGTTCTTACATAGTAACTTGCAACTTTGAATGAGAATGTGCTTGCTTACAGCAACGTGCTATATGTTCTGAATGCCCGAATTGGGAATCTGTGTCAAAACTTTGTTAGGAATTATGTGATCCTTAGTAGCTGGAAGTAAGGGAGATGGGGCATGAAGTTATTTCTAGGAGTTGGACACATACAACGTTTAGCTCAGTTCTGGGCATCTTTGAAATACCTATACAAACTTGTTCCTACATAGTAACTTGCAACTTTGAATGAGAATGTGCTTGCTTGCAGCAACGTGCTATATGATCTGAATATCCGAATTGGGAATCTGTGTCAAAAATTTGTTAGGAATTATGTGATCCCTACAAGCTGGAAGTAAGGGAGATGGAGCATGAAGTTATTTCTAGGAGTTGGACACATACCAAGTTTAGCTCAGTTCTGGGCATCTTTGAAATACCTATACAAACTTGTTCCTACATAGTAACTTGCATCTTTGAATGAGAATGTGCTTGCTTACAGCAACGTGCTATATGTTCTGAATGCCCGAATTGGCAATCTGTGTCAAAACTTTGTTAGGAATTATGTGATCCTTACTAGCTGGAAGTAAGGGAGTTGGGGCATGAAGGTATTTCTAGGAGTTGGACACAAACCAAGTTTAGCACAGTTCTGGGCATCTTAGAAATACCTATACAAACTTGTTCCTACATAGTAACTTGCACCTTTGAATGAGAATGTGCTTGCTTACAGCAACGTGCTATATGTCCTGAATACCCGAATAGGGAATCTGTGTCAAAACTTTGTTAGGAATTATGTGATCCTTACGAGCTGGAAGTAAGGGAGTTGGGGCATGAAGGTATTTCTAGGAGTTGGACACATACCAAGTTTAGCACAGTTCTGGGCATCTTTGAAATACCTATACAAACTTGTTCCTACATAGTAACTTGCAACTTTGAATGAGAATGTGCTTGCTTACAGCAACGTTCTATATGTTCTGAATGCCCGAATTGGGAATCTGTGTCAAAATTTGTTAGGAATTATGTGATCCTTACGAGCTGGAAGTAAGTGAGATGGGGCATGAAGTTATTTCTAGGAGTTGGACACATACCAAGTTTAGCTCAGTTCTGGGCATCTTTGAAATACCTATACAAACTTGTTCCTACATAGTAACTTGCAACTTTGAATGAGAATGTGCTTGCTTACAGCAACGTGCTATATGTTCTGAATGCCCGAATTGGGAATCTGTGTCAAAACTTTGTTAGGAATTATGTGATCCTTACTAGCTGGAAGTAAGGGAGTTGGGGCATGAAGATATTTCTAGGAGTTGGACACATACCAAGTTTAGCTCAGTTCTGGGCATCTTTGAAATACCTATACAAACTTGTTCCTACATAGTAACTTGCAACTTTGAATGAGAATGTGCTTGCTTACAGCAACGTGCTATATGTTCTGAATGCCCGAATTGGGAATCTGTGTCAAAACTTTGTTAGGAATTATGTGATCCTTACTAGCTGGAAGTAAGGGAGATGGGGAATGAAGTTATTTCTAGGAGGTGGAGACATACCAAGTTTAGCTCAGTTCTGGGCATCTTTGATATACCTGTACAAACTTGTTCCTACATAGTAACTTGCAACTTTGAATGAGAATGTGCTTGCTTGCAGCAACGTGCTAAATGTTCTGAATGCCCGAATTGGGAATCTGTGTCAAAACTTTGTTAGGAATTATGTGATCCTTACTAGCTGGAAGTAAGGGAGATGGGGCATGAAGTTATTTCTAGGAGTTGGACACATACCAAGTTTAGCTCAGTTCTGGGCATCTTTGAAATACCTATACAAACTTGTTCCTACATAGTAACATGCATCTATGAATGAGAATGTGCTTGCTTACAGCAACGTGCTATATGTTCTGAATGCCCATATTGGGAATATGTGTCGAATCTTTGTTAGGAATTATGTGATCCTTACTAGCTGGAAGTAAGGGAGATGGGGCATTAAGTTATTTCTAGGAGTTGGACACATACCAAGTTTAGCTCAGTTCTGGGCATCTTTGAAATACCTATACAAACTTGTTCCTACATAGTAACTTGCATCTTTGAATGAGAATCTGCTTGCTTACAGCAACGTGCCATATGTTCTGAATGCCCGAATTGGGAATCTGTGTCAAAACTTTGTTAGGAATTATGTGATCCTTACGAGCTGGAAGTAAGTGAGATGGGGCATGAAGTTATTTCTAGGAGTTGGACACATACCAAGTTTAGCTCAGTTCTGGGCATCTTTGAAATACCTATACAAACTTGTTCCTACATAGTAACTTGCAACTTTGAATGAGAATGTGCTTGCTTACAGCAACGTGCTATATGTTCTGAATGCCCGAATAGGGAATCTGTGTCAAAACTTTGTTAGGAATTATGTGATCCTTACTAGCTGGAAGTAAGGGAGTTGGGGCATGAAGATATTTCTAGGAGTTGGACACATACCAAGTTTAGCTCAGTTCTGGGCATATTTGAAATACCTATACAAACTTGTTCGTACATAGTAACTTGCAACTTTGAATGAGAATGTGCTTGCTTACAGCAACGTGCTATATGTTCTGAATGCCCGAATTGGGAATCTGTGTCAAAACTTTGTTAGGAATTATGTGATCCTTACTAGCTGGAAGTAAGGGAGATGGGGAATGAAGTTATTTCTAGGAGGTGGAGACATACCAAGTTTAGCTCAGTTCTGGGCATCTTTGATATACCTGTACAAACTTGTTCCTACATAGTAACTTGCAACTTTGAATGAGAATGTGCTTGCTTGCAGCAACGTGCTAAATGTTCTGAATGCCCGAATTGGGAATCTGTGTCAAAACTTTGTTAGGAATTATGTGATCCTTACTAGCTGGAAGTAAGTGAGATGGGGCATGAAGTTATTTCTAGGAGTTGGAGACATACCACGTTTAGCTCAGTTCTGGGCATCTTTGAAATACCTATACAAACTTGTTCCTACATAGTAACTTGCAACTTTGAATGAGAATGTGCTTGCTTACAGCAACGTGCTATATGTTCTGAATGCCCGAATTGGGAATCTGTGTCAAAATTTGTTAGGAATTATGTGATCCTTACTAGCTGGAAGTAAGGGAGTTGGGGCATGAAGGTATTTCTAGGAGTTGGACACATACCAAGTTTAGCACAGTTCTGGGCATCTTTGAAATACCTATACAAACTTGTTCCTACATAGTAACTTGCAACTTTGAATGAGAATGTGCTTGCTTACAGCAACGTGCTATATGTTCTGAATGCCCGAATTGGGAATCTGTGTCAAATCTTTGTTAGGAATTATGTGATCCTTACGAGCTGGAAGTAAGTGAGATGGGGAATGAAGTTATTCCTAGGAGTTGGAGACATACAACGTTTAGCTCAGCTCTGGGCATCTTTGAAATACCTATACAAACTTGTTCCTACATAGTAACTTGCAACTTTGAATGAGAATGTACTTGCTTACAGCAACGTGCTATATGTTCTGAATGCCCGAATAGGGAATCTGTGTCAAAACATTGTTAGAAATTATGTGATCCTTACTAGCTGGAAGTAAGGGAGTTGGGGCATGAAGGTATTTCTAGGAGTTGGACACATACCAAGTTTAGCACAGTTCTGGGCATCTTTGAATTACCTATACAAACTTGTTCCTACATAGTAACTTGCAACTTTGAATGAGAATGTGCTTGCTTACAGCAACGTGCTATATGTTCTGAATGCCCGAATTGGGAATCTGTGTCAAAACTTTGTTAGGAATTATGTGATCCTTACTAGCTGGAAGTAAGTGAGATGAGGCATGAAGTTATTTCTAGGAGTTGGAGACATACAACGATTAGCTCAGTTCTGGGCATCTTTGAAATACCTATACAAACTTGTTCCTACATAGTAACTTGCATCTTTGAATGAGAATGTGCTTGCTTACAGCAACGTGCTATATGTTCTGAATGCCCGAATTGGGAATCTGTGTCAAAATTTGTTAGGAATTTTGTGATCCTTACTAGCTGGAAGTAAGGGAGTTGGGGCATGAAGGTATTTCTAGGAGTTGGACACATACCAAGTTTAGCACAGTTCTGGGCATCTTTGAAATACCTATACAAACTTGTTCCTACATAGTAACTTGCATCTTTGAATGAGAATGTGCTTGCTTACAGCAACGTGCTATATGTTCTGAATGCCCGAATTGGGAATCTGTGTCAAAACTTTGTTAGGAATTATGTGATCCTTACTAGCCTGAAGTAAGTGAGATGGGGCATGAAGTTATTTCTAGGAGTTGGAGACATACCACGTTTAGCTCAGTTCTGGGCATCTTTGAAATACCTATACAAACTTGTTCCTACATAGTAACTTGCAACTTTGAATGAGAATGTGCTTGCTTACAGCAACGTGCTATATGTTCTGAATGCCCGAATTGGGAATCTGTGTCAAAATTTTTTAGGAATTATGTGATCCTTACTAGCTGGAAGTAAGGGAGTTGGGGCATGAAGGTATTTCTAGGAGTTGGACACATACCAATTTTAGCACAGTTCTGGCCATCTTTGAAATACCTATACAAACCTGTTCCTAAATAGTAACTTGCAACTTTGAATGAGAATGTGCTTGCTTACAGCAACGTACTATAGATTCTGAATGCCCGAATAGGGATTCTGTGTCAAATCTTTGTTTGAAATTATGTGATCCTTACTAGATGGAAGTGAGGGAGTTGGGACATGAAGGTATTTCTAGGAGTTGGACACATACCAAGTTTGGCACAGTTATGGGCATCTTTGAAATACCTATACAAACTTGTTCCTACATAGTAACTTGCAACTTTGAATGAGAATGTGCTTGCTTACAGCAACGTGCTATATGTTCTGAATGCCCGAATTGGGAATCTGTGTCAAAACTTTGTTAGGAATTATGTGATCCTTACTACCTGGAAGTAAGTGAGATGGGGCATGAAGTTATTTCTAGGAGTTGGAGACATACAACGTTTAGCTCAGTTCTGGGCATCTTTGAAATACCTATACAAACTTGTTCCTACATAGTAACTTGCATCTTTGAATGAGAATGTGCTTGCTTACAGCAACGTGCTATATGTTCTGAATGCCCGAATTGGGAATCTGTGTCAAATTTTGTTAGGAATTTTTTGATCCTTACTAGCTGGAAGTAAGGGAGTTGGGGCATGAAGGTATTTCTAGGAGTTGGACACATACCAAGTTTAGCACAGTTCTGGGCATCTTTGAAATACCTATGCAAACTTGTTCCTACATAGTAACTTGCAACTTTGAATGAGAATGTGCTTGCTTACAGCAACGTGCTATATGTTCTGAATGCCCGAATTGGGAATCTGTGTCAAAACTTTGTTAGGAATTATGTGATCCTTACTAGCTGGAAGTAAGGGAGATGGGGCATGAAGTTATTTCTAGGAGTTGGAGACATACAACGTTTAGCTCAGTTCTGGGCATTTTTTGAAATACCTATACAAACTTGTTCCTACATAGTAACTTGCAACTTTGAATGAGAATGTGCTTGCTTACAGCAACGTGCTATATGTTCTGAATGCCCGAATAGGGAATCTGTGTCAAAACTTTGTTAGAAATTATGTGATCCTTACTAGATGGAAGTAAGGGAGTTGGGGCATGAAGGTATGTCTAGGAGTTGGACACATACCAAGTTTAGCACAGTTCTGGGCATCTTTGAAATACCTATACAAACTTGTTCCTACATAGTAACTTGCAACTTTGAATAAGAATGTGCTTGCTTACAGCAACGTGCTATATGTTCTGAATGCCCGAGTTGGGAATCTGTGTCAAAACTTTGTTAGGAATTATGTGATCCTTACTAGCTGGAAGTAAGTTAGATGGGGCATGAAGTTATTTCTAGGAGTTGGAGACATACAACGTTTAGCTCAGTTCTGGGCATCTTTGAAATACCTATACAAACTTGTTCCTACATAGTAACTTGCAACTTTGAATGAGAATGTGCTTGCTTACAGCCACGTGATATATGTTCTGAATGCCCGAATTGGGAATCTGTGTCAAAACTTTGTTAGGAATTATGTGATCCTTACTAGCTGGAAGTAAGGGAGATGGAGCATGAAG
The DNA here is from genome assembly GCF_020826845.1 of Diceros bicornis minor. Lineage (NCBI taxonomy): Eukaryota > Metazoa > Chordata > Mammalia > Perissodactyla > Rhinocerotidae > Diceros > Diceros bicornis. Next base: position 462,644 of record NC_080749.1, read on the forward strand.
TTATTTCTAGGAGTTGGAGACATACAACGTTTAGCTCAGTTCTGGGCATCTTTGAAATACCTATACAAACTTGTTCCTACATAGTAACTTGCAACTTTGAATGAGAATGTGCTTGCTTACAGCAACGTGCTATATGTTCTGAATGCCCGAATTGGGAATCTGTGTCAAAACTTTGTTAGAAATTATGTGATCCTTACTAGATGGAAGTAAGGGAGTTGGGGCATGAAGGTATTTCTAGGAGTTGGACACATACCAAGTTTAGCACAGTTCTGGGCATCTTTGAAATACCTATACAAACTTGTTCCTACATAGTAACTTGCAACTTTGAATGAGAATGTGCTTGCTTACAGCAACGTGCTATATGTTCTGAATGCCCGAATTGGGAATCTGTGTCAAAATTTGTTAGGAATTACGTGATCCTTACTAGCTGGAAGTAAGTGAGATGGGGCATGAAGTTATTTCTAGGAGTTGGAGACATACAACGTTTAGCTCAGTTCTGGGCCTCTTTGAAATACCTATACAAACTTGTTCCTACATAGTAACTTGCAACTTTGAATGAGAATGTGCTTGCTTACAGCAACGTGCTATATGTTCTGAATGCCCGAATTGGGAATCTGTGTCAAAACTTTGTTAGGAATTATGTGATCCTTACTAGATGGAAGTAAGGTAGTTGGGGCATGAAGGTATTTCTAGGAGTTGGAGACATACCAAGTTTAGCACAGTTCTGGGCATCTTTGAAATACCTATACAAACTTGTTCCTACATAGTAACTTGCAACTTTGAATGAGAATGTGCTTGCTTACAGCAACGTGCTATATGTTCTGAATGCCCGAATTGGGAATCTGTGTCAAAACTTTGTTAGGAATTATGTGATCCTTACTAGCTGGAAATCAGTGAGATGGGGCATGAAGTTATTTCTAGGAGTTGGAGACATACAACGTTTAGCTCAGTTCTGGGCATCTTTGAAATACCTATACAAACTTGTTCCTACATAGTAACTTGCATCTTTGAATGAGAATGTGCTTGCTTCCAGCAACGTGCTATATGTTCTGAATGCCCGAATTGGGAATCTGTGTCAAAATTTGTTAGGAATTATGTGATCCTTACTAGCTGGAAGTAAGGGAGTTGGGGCATGAAGTTATTTCTAGGAGTTGGACACATACCAAGTTTAGCACAGTTCTGGGCATCTTTGAAATACCTATACAAACTTGTTCCTACATAGTAACCTGCAACTTTGAATGAGAATGTGCTTGCTTACAGCCACGTGCTATATGTTCTGAATGCCCGAATTGGGAATCTGTGTCAAAATTTGTTAGGAATTATGTGATCCTTACTAGATGGAAGTAAGTGAGATGGGGCATGAAGTTATTTCTAGGAGTTGGAGACATACAACATTTAGCTCAGTTCTGGGCATCTTTTAAATACCTATACAAACTTGTTCCTACATAATAACTTGCAACTTTGAATGAGAATGTGCTTGCTCACAGGAACGTGCTATATGTTCTGAATGCCCGAATTGGGAATCTGTGTCAAAACTTTGTTAGGAATTATGTGATCCTTAATAGCTGGAAGTAAGTGAGATGGGGCATGAAGTTATTTCTAAGAGTTGGAGACATACATCGTTTAGCTCAGTTCTGGGCATCTTTGAAATACCTATACAAACTTGTTCCTACATAGTAACTTCTTACTTTGAATGAGAATGTGCTTGCTTACAGCAACGTGCTATATGTTCTGAATGCCCGAATTGGGAATCTGTGTCAAAACTTTGTTAGGAATTATGTGATCCTTACTAGCTGGAAGTAAGTGAGATGGGGCATGAAGTTATTTCTAGGAGTTGGAGACATACAACGTTTAGCTAAGTTCTGAGCATCTTTGAAATACCTATACAAACTTGTTCCTACATAGTAACTTGCAACTTTGAATGAGAATGTGCTTGCTTACAGCAACGTGCTATATGTTCTGAATGCCCGAATAGGGAATCTGTGTCAAAATTTGTTAGAGATTATGTGATCCCTACTAGATGGAAGTAAGGGAGTTGGAGCATGAAGGTATTTCTAGGAGTTGGACACATACCAAGTTTAGCACAGTTCTGGGCATCTTTGAAATACCTATACAAACTTGTTCCTACATAGTAACTTGCAACTTTGAATGAGAATGTGCTTGCTTACAGCAACGTGCTATATGTTCTGAATGCCCGAATAGGGAATCTGTGTCAAAATTTGTTAGAGATTATGTGATCCCTACTAGATGGAAGTAAGGGAGTTGGAGCATGAAGGTATTTCTAGGAGTTGGACACATACCAAGTTTAGCACAGTTCTGGGCATCTTTGAAATACCTATACAAACTTGTTCCTACATAGTAACTTGCAACTTTGAATGAGAATGTGCTTGCTTACAGCAACGTGCTATATGTTCTGAATGCCCGAATTGGGAATCTGTGTCAAAACTTTGTTAGGAATTATGTGATCCTTACTAGCTGGAAGTAAGTGAGATGGGGCATGAAGTTATTTCTAGGAGTTGGAGACATACAACGTTTAGCTCAGTTCTGGGCATCTTTGAAATACCTATACAAACTTGTTCCTACATAGTAACTTGCAACTTTGAATGAGAATGTGCTTGCTTACAGCAACGTGCTATATGTTCTGAATGCCCGAATAGGGAATCTGTATCAAAACTTTGTTAGAGATTATGTGATCCTTACTAGATGGAAGTAAGGGAGTTGGGGCATGAAGGTATTTCTAGGAGTTGGACACATACCAAGTTTAGCACAGTTCTGGGCATCTTTGAAATACCTATACAAACTTGTTCCTACATAGTAACTTGCAACTTTGAATGAGAATGTGCTTGCTTACAGCAACGTGCTATATGTTCTGAATGCCCGAATTGGGAATCTGTGTCAAATCTTTGTTAGGAATTATGTGATCCTTACTAGCTGGAAGTAAGGGAGATGGGGCATGAAGTTATTTCTAGGAGTTGGAGACATACCAAGTTTAGCTCAGTTCTGGGCATCTTTGAAATACCTATACAAACTTGTTCTTACATAGTAACTTGCAACTTTGAATGAGAATGTGCTTGCTTACAGCAACGTGCTATATGTTCTGAATGCCCGAATTGGGAATCTGTGTCAAAACTTTGTTAGGAATTATGTGATCCTTACTAGCTGGAAGTAAGTGAGATGGGGCATGAAGTTATTCCTGGAGTTGGAGACATACAACATTTAGCTCAGTTCTGGGCATCTTTTAAATACCTATACAAACTTGTTCCTACATAATAACTTGCAACTTTGAATGAGAATGTGCTTGCTCACAGGAACGTGCTATATGTTCTGAATGCCCGAATTGGGAATCTGTGTCAAAACTTTGTTAGGAATTATGTGATCCTTAATAGCTGGAAGTAAGTGAGATGGGGCATGAAGTTATTTCTAAGAGTTGGAGACATACATCGTTTAGCTCAGTTCTGGGCATCTTTGAAATACCTATACAAACTTGTTCCTACATAGTAACTTCTTACTTTGAATGAGAATGTGCTTGCTTACAGCAACGTGCTATATGTTCTGAATGCCCGAATTGGGAATCTGTGTCAAAACTTTGTTAGGAATTATGTGATCCTTACTAGCTGGAAGTAAGTGAGATGGGGCATGAAGTTATTTCTAGGAGTTGGAGACATACAACGTTTAGCTAAGTTCTGAGCATCTTTGAAATACCTATACAAACTTGTTCCTACATAGTAACTTGCAACTTTGAATGAGAATGTGCTTGCTTACAGCAACGTGCTATATGTTCTGAATGCCCGAATAGGGAATCTGTGTCAAAACTTTGTTAGAGATTATGTGATCCCTACTAGATGGAAGTAAGGGAGTTGGAGCATGAAGGTATTTCTAGGAGTTGGACACATACCAAGTTTAGCACAGTTCTGGGCATCTTTGAAATACCTATACAAACTTGTTCCTACATAGTAACTTGCAACTTTGAATGAGAATGTGCTTGCTTACAGCAACGTGCTATATGTTCTGAATGCCCGAATTGGGAATCTGTGTCAAAACTTTGTTAGGAATTATGTGATCCTTACTAGCTGGAAGTAAGTGAGATGGGGCATGAAGTTATTTCTAGGAGTTGGAGACATACAACGTTTAGCTCAGTTCTGGGCATCTTTGAAATACCTATACAAACTTGTTCCTACATAGTAACTTGCAACTTTGAATGAGAATGTGCTTGCTTACAGCAACGTGCTATATGTTCTGAATGCCCGAATAGGGAATCTGTATCAAAACTTTGTTAGAGATTATGTGATCCTTACTAGATGGAAGTAAGGGAGTTGGGGCATGAAGGTATTTCTAGGAGTTGGACACATACCAAGTTTAGCACAGTTCTGGGCATCTTTGAAATACCTATACAAACTTGTTCCTACATAGTAACTTGCAACTTTGAATGAGAATGTGCTTGCTTACAGCAACGTGCTATATGTTCTGAATGCCCGAATTGGGAATCTGTGTCAAAACTTTGTTAGGAATTATGTGATCCTTACTAGCTGGAAGTAAGGGAGATGGGGCATGAAGTTATTTCTAGGAGTTGGAGACATACCAAGTTTAGCTCAGTTCTGGGCATCTTTGAAATACCTATACAAACTTGTTCTTACATAGTAACTTGCAACTTTGAATGAGAATGTGCTTGCTTACAGCAACGTGCTATATGTTCTGAATGCCCGAATTGGGAATCTGTGTCAAAACTTTGTTAGGAATTATGTGATCCTTACTAGCTGGAAGTAAGGGAGATGGGGCATGAAGTTATTTCTAGGAGTTGGAGACATACCAAGTTTAGCTCAGTTCTGGGCATCTTTGAAATACCTATACAAACTTGCTACTACATAGTAACTTGCAACTTTGAATGAGAATGTGCTTCCTTGCAGCAACGTGCTATATGTTCTGAATGCCCGAATTGGGAATCTGTGTCAAAACTTTGTTAGGAATTATGTGATCCTTACTAGCTGGAAGTAAGGGAGATGGAGCATGAAGCTATTTCTAGGAGTTGGACACATACCAAGTTTAGCTCAGTTCTGGGCATCTTTGAAATACCTATACAAACTTGTTCCTACATAGTAACTTGCAACTTTGAATGAGAATCTGCTTGCTTACAGCAACGTGCTATATGTTCTGAATGCCCGATGGGAATCTGTGTCAAATCTTTGTTAGGAATTATGTGATCCTTACTAGCTGGAAGTAAGGGAGATGGGGCATGAAGTTATTTCTAGGAGTTGGAGACATACAACGTTTAGCTCAGTTCTGGGCATCTTTGAAATACCTATACAAACTTGTTCCTACATAGTAACTTGCAACTTTGAATGCGAATGTGCTTGCTTACAGCAACGTGCTATATGCTCTGAATGCCCGAATAGGGAATCTGTGTCAAAACTTTGTTAGAGATTATGTGATCCCTACTAGATGGAAGTAAGGGAGTTGGGGCATGAAGGTATTTCTAGGAGTTGGAGACATACAACGTTTAGCTCAGTTTTGGGCATCTTTGAAATACCTATACAAACTTGTTCCTACATAGTAACTTGCAACTTTGAATGAGAATGTGCTTGCTCACAGCAACGTGCTATATGTTCTGAATGCCCGAATTGGGAATCTGTGTCAAAACTTTGTTAGGAATTATGTGATCCTTACTAGCTGGAAGTAAGTGAGATGGGGCATGAAGTTATTTCTAGGAGTTGGAGACATACAACGTTTAGCTCAGTTCTGGGCATCTTTGAAATACCTATACAAACTTGTTCCTACATAGTAACTTGCAACTTTGAATGAGAATGTGCTTGCTTACAGCAACGTGCTATATGTTCTGAATGCCCGAATTGGGAATCTGTGTCAAAACTTTGTTAGGAATTATGTGATCCTTACTAGCTGGAAGTAAGTAAGATGGGGCATGAAGTTATTTCTAGGAGTTGGAGACATACAAAGTTTAGCTCAGTTCTGGGCATCTTTGAAATACCTATACAAACTTGTTCCTACATAGTAACTTGCAACTTTGAATGAGAATATGCTGGCTTACAGCAACGTGCTATATGTTCTGAATGCCCGAATAGGGAATCTGTGTCAAAATTTGTTTGGAATTATGTGATCCTTACTAGCTGGAAGTAAGGGAGTTGGGGCATGAAGGTATTTCTAGGAGTTGGACACATACCAAGTTTAGCACAGTTCTGGGCATCTTTGAAATACCTATACAAACTTGTTCCTACATAGTAACTTGCAACTTTGAATGAGAATGTGCTTGCTTACAGCAACGTGCTATATGTTCTGAATGCCCGAATTGGGAATCTGTGTCAAAACTTTGTTAGGAATTATGTGATCCTTACTAGCTGGAAGTAAGTGAGATGGGGCATGAAGTTATTTCTAGGAGTTGGAGACATACAATGTTTAGCTCAGTTCTGGGAATCTTTGAAATACCTATACAAACTTGTTCCTACATAGTAACTTGCAACTTTGAATGAGAATGTGCTTGCTTACAGCAACGTGCTATATGTTCTGAATGCCCGAATAGGGAATTTGTGTCAAATCTTTGTTAGAGATTATGTGATCCCTACTAGATGGAAGTAAGGGAGTTGGGGCATGAAGGTATTTCTAGGAGTTGGAGACATACAACGTTTAGCTCAGTTCTGGGCATCTTTGAAATACCTATACAAACTTGTTCCTACATAGTAACTTGCAACTTTGAATGAGAATGTGCTTGCTTACAGCAACGTGCTATATGTTCTGAATGCCCGAATAGGGAATCTGTGTCAAAACTTTGTTAGAAATTATGTGATGCTTACTAGATGGAAGTAAGGGAGTTGGGGCATGAAGGGATTACTAGGAGTTGGACACATACCAAGTTTAGCACAGTTCTGGGCATCTTTGAAATACCTATACAAACTTGTTCCTACATAGTAACTTGCAACATTGAATGAGAATGTGCTTGCTTACAGCAACGTGCTATATGTTCTGAATGCGCGAATTGGCAATCTGTGTCAAAACTTTGTTAGGAACTATGTGATCCTTACTAGCTGGAAGTAAGGGAGATGGGGCATGAAGTTATTTCTAGGAGTTGGAGACATACAACGTTTAGCTCAGTTCTGGGCATCTTTGAAATACCTATACAAACTTGTTCCTACATAGTAACTTGCGACTTTGAATGAGAATCTGCTTACTTACAGCAACGTGCTGTATGTTCTGAATGCCCGAATTGGGAATATGTGTCAAAACTTTGTTAGGAATTATGTGATCCTTACTAGCTGGAAGTAAGGGAGATGGGGCATGAAGTTATTTCTAGGAGTTGGACACATACCAAGTTTAGCTCAGTTCTGGGCATCTTTGAAATACCTATACAAACTTGTTCCTACATAGTAACTTGCAACTTTGAATGAGAATGTGCTTGCTTACAGCAACGTGCTATATGTTCTGAATGCACAAATTCGGAATCTGTGTCAAAATTTGTTAGGAATTATGTGATCCTTACTAGCTGGAAGTAAGGGAGTTGGGGCATGAAGGTATTTCTAGGAGTTGGACACATACCAAGTTTAGCTCAGTTCTGGGCATCTTTGAAATACCTATACAAACTTGTTCCTACATAGTAACTTGCATCTTTGAATGAGAATGTGCTTGCTTACAGCAACGTGCTATATGTTCTGAATGCCCGAATTGGGAATCTGTGTCAAAACTTTGTTAGGAATTATGTGATCCTTACTAGCTGGAAGTAAGTGAGATGGGGCATGAAGTTATTTCTAGGAGTTGGACACATACCAAGTTTAGCTCAGTTCTGGGCATCTTTGAAATACCTATACAAACTTGTTCCAACATATTAACTTGCAACTTTGAGAATGTGCTTGCTTACAGCAACGTGCTATATGTTCTGAATGCCCGAATTGGGAATCTGTGTCAAAATTTGTTAGGAATTTTGTGATCCTTACGACCTGGAAGTAAGGGTGTTGGGGCATGTAGGTATTTCTAGGAGTTGGACACAAACCAAGTTTAGCACAGTTCTGGGCATCTTTGAAATACCTATACAAACTTGTTCCTACATAGTAACTTGCAACTTTGAATGAGAATGTGCTTGCTTACAGCAACGTGCTATATGTTCTGAATGCCCGAATTGGGAATCTGTGTCAAAACTTTGTTAGGAATTATGTGATCCTTACTAGCTGGAAGTAAGGGAGTTGGGGCATGAAGGTATTTCTAGGAGTTGGACACATAGCAAGTTTAGCTCAGTTCTGGGCATCTTTGAAATACCTATATAAACTTGTTCCTACATAGTAACTTGCAACTTTGAATGAGAATGTGCTTGCTTGCAGCAACGTGCTATATGTTCTGAATGCCCGAATTGGGAATCTGTGTCAAAACTTTCTTAGGAATTATGTGATCCTTACTAGCTGGAAGTAAGAGAGATGGGGCATGAAGTTATTTCTAGGAGTTGGACACATACCAAGTTTGGCTCAGTTCTGGGCATCTTTGAAATACCTATACAAACTTGTTCCTACATAGTAACTTGCAACTTTGAATGAGAATGTGCTTGCTTACAGCAACGTGCTATATGTTCTGAATGCCCGAATTGGGAATCTGTGTCAAAATTTGTTAGGAATTATGTGATCCTTATGAGCTGGTAGTAAGGGAGTTGGGGCATGAAGGTATTTCTAGGAGTTGGACACAAACCAAGTTTAGCACAGTTCTGGGCATCTTTGAAATACCTACACAAACTTGTTCCTACATAGTAACTTGCAACTTTGAATGAGAATGTGCTTGCTTACAGCAACGTGCTATATGTTCTGAATGCCCGAATTGGGAATCTGTGTCAAAACTTTGTTAGGAATTATGTGATCCTTACTAGCTGGAAGTAAGGGAGTTGGGGCATGAAGGTATTTCTAGGAGTTGGACACATAGCAAGTTTAGCTCAGTTCTGGGCATCTTTGAAATACCTATACAAACTTGTTCCTACATAGTAACTTGCAACTTTGAATGAGAATGTGCTTGCTTGCAGCAACGTGCTATATGTTCTGAATGCCCGAATTGGGAATCTGTGTCAAAACTTTGTTAGGAATTATGTGATCCTTACTAGCTGGAAGTAAGGGAGATGGGGCATGAAGTTATTTCTAGGAGTTGGACACATACCAAGTTTAGCTCAGTTCTGGGCATATTTGAAATACCTATACAAACTTGTTCCTACATAGTAACTTGCAACTTTGAATGAGAATGTGCTTGCTTACAGCAACGTGCTATATGTTCTGAATGCCCGAATTGGGAATCTGTGTCAAAATTTGTTAGGAATTATGTGATCCTTACTAGCTGGAAGTAAAGGAGTTGGGGCATGAAGGTATTTCTAGGAGTTGGACACATACCAAGTTTAGCTCAGTTCTGGGCATCTTTGAAATACCTATACAAACTTGTTCCTACATAGTAACTTGCAACTTTGAATGAGAATGTGCTTGCTTACAGCAACGTGCTATATGTTCTGAATGCCCGAATTGGGAATCTCTGTCTAAATTTGTTAGGAATTATGCTATCCTTACTAGCTGGAAGTAAGGGAGTTGGGGCATGAAGGTATGTCTAGGAGTTGGACACATACCAAGTTTAGCTCAGTTCTGGGCATCTTTGAAATACCTATACAAACTTGTTTCCACATAGTAACTTGCATCTTTGAATGAGAATGTGCTTGCTTACAGCAACGTGCTATATGTTCTGAATGCCCGAATTGGGAATCTGTGTCAAAACTTTGTTAGAAATTATGTGATCCTCACTAGATGGAAGTAAGGGAGTTGGGGCATGAAGGTATTTCTAGGAGTTGGACACATACCAAGTTTAGCACAGTTCTGGTCATCTTTGAAATACCTATACAAACTTGTTCCTACATAGTAAATGCAACTTTGAATGAGAATATGCTTGGTGACAGCAACGTGCTATATGTTCTGAATGCCCGAATTGGGAATCTGTGTCAAAATTTGTTAGGAATTATGTGATCCTTACTAGCTGGAAGTAAGGGAGTTGGGGCATGAAGGTATTTCTAGGAGTTGGACACATAGCAAGTTTAGCTCAGTTCTGGGCATCTTTGAAATACCTATATAAACTTGTTCCTACATAGTAACTTGCAACTTTGAATGAGAATGTGCTTGCTTGCAGCAACGTGCTATATGTTCTGAATGCCCGAATTGGGAATCTGTGTCAAAACTTTCTTAGGAATTATGTGATCCTTACTAGCTGGAAGTAAGAGAGATGGGGCATGAAGTTATTTCTAGGAGTTGGACACATACCAAGTTTAGCTCAGTTCTGGGCATCTTTGAAATACCTATACAAACTTGTTCCTACATAGTAACTTGCAACTTTGAATGAGAATGTGCTTGCTTACAGCAACGTGCTATATGTTCTGAATGCCCGAATTGGGAATCTGTGTCAAAATTTGTTAGGAATTATGTGATCCTTATGAGCTGGTAGTAAGGGAGTTGGGGCATGAAGGTATTTCTAGGAGTTGGACACAAACCAAGTTTAGCACAGTTCTGGGCATCTTTGAAATACCTACACAAACTTGTTCCTACATCGTAACTTGCAACTTTGAATGAGAATGTGCTTGCTTACAGCAACGTGCTATATGTTCTGAATGCCCGAATTGGGAATCTGTGTCAAAACTTTGTTAGGAATTATGTGATCCTTACTAGCTGGAAGTAAGGGAGTTGGGGCATGAAGGTATTTCTAGGAGTTGGACACATAGTAAGTTTAGCTCAGTTCTGGGCATCTTTGAAATACCTATACAAACTTGTTCCTACATAGTAACTTGCAACTTTGAATGAGAATGTGCTTGCTTGCAGCAACGTGCTATATGTTCTGAATGCCCGAATTGGGAATCTGTGTAAAAACTTTGTTAGAAATTATGTGATCCTCACTAGATGGAAGTAAGGGAGTTGGGGCATGAAGGTATTTCTAGGAGTTGGACACATACCAAGTTTAGCACAGTTCTGGTCATCTTTGAAATACCTATACAAACTTGTTCCTACATAGTAAATGCAACTTTGAATGAGAATATGCTTGCTGACAGCAACGTGCTATATGTTCTGAATGCCCGAATTGGGAATCTGTGTCAAAATTTGTTAGGAATTATGTGATCCTTACTAGCTGGAAGTAAGGGAGTTGGGGCATGAAGGTATTTCTAGGAGTTGGACACATACCAAGTTTAGCACAGTTCTGGGCATCTCTGAAATACCTATACAGACTTGTTCCTACATAGTAACTTGCAACATTGAATGAGATGTGCTTGCTTACAGCAACGTGCTATATGCTCTGAATGCCCGAAAAGGGAATCTGTGTCAAAACTTTGTTAGGAATTATGTGATCCTTACTAGCTAGAAGTAAGTGAGATGGGGCATGAAGTTATTTCTAGGAGTTGGAGACATACAACGTTTAGCTCAGTTCTGGGCATCTTTGAAATACCTATACAAACTTGTTCCTACATAGTAACTTGCAACTTTGAATGAGAATGTGCTTGCTTACAGCAACGTGCTATATGTTCTGAATGCCCGAATTGGGAATCTGTGTCAAAACTTTGTTAGGAATTATGTGATCCTTACTAGCTGGAAGTAAGTGAGACGGGGCATGAAATTATTTCTAGGAGTTGGATACATACCAAGTTTAGCTCAGTTCTGGGCATCTTTGAAATACCTATACAAACTTGTTCCTACATAGTAACTTGCAACTTTGAATGAGAATGTGCTTGCTTACAGCAACGTGCTATATGTTCTTAATGCCCGAATAGGGAATCTGTGTCAAAACATTGTTAGGAACTATGTGATCCTTACTAGCTGGAAGTAAGGGAGTTGGGGCATGAAGTTATTTCTAGGAGTTGGAGACATACCAAGTTTAGCTCAGTTCTGGGCATCTTTGAAATATCTATACAAACTTGTTCCTACATAGTAACTTGCAACTTGGAATGAGAATGTGCTTGCTAGCAGCAACGTGCTATATGTTCTGAATGCCCGAATTGGGAATCTGTGTCAAAACTTTGTTAGGAATTATGTGATCCTTACTAGCTGGAAGTAAGGGAGATGGGGCATGAAGTTATTTCTAGGAGTTGGACACATACCAAGTTTAGCTCATTTCTGGGCATCTTTGAAATACCTATACAAACTTGTTCCTACATAGTAACTTGCAACTTTGAATGAGAATGTGCTTGCTTACAGCAACGTGCTGTATGTTCTGAATGCCCGAATTGGGAATCTGTGTCAAAATTTGTTAGGAATTATGTGATCCTTACTAGCTGGAAGTAATGGAGTTGGGGCATGAAGGTATTTCTAGGAGTTGGACACATACCAAGTTTAGCTCAGTTCTGGGCATCTTTGAAATACCTATACAAACTTGTTCCTACATAGTAACTTGCAACTTTGAATGAGAATGTGCTTGCTTACAGCAACGTGCTATATGTTCTGAATGCCCGAATTGGGAATCTGTGTCAAAACTTTGTTAGGAATTATGTGATCCTTACTAGCTGGAAATAAGGGAGATGGGGCATGAAGTTATTTCTAGGAGTTGGACACATACCAAGTTTAGCTCAGTTCTGGGCATCTTTGAAATACCTATACAAACTTGTTCCTACATAGTAACTTGCATCTTTGAATGAGAATGTGCTTGCTTACAGCAACGTGCTATATGTTCTGAATGCCCGAATTGGGAATCTGTGTCAAAATTTGTTAGGAATTATGTGATCCTTACTAGCTGGAAGTAAGGGAGTTGGGGCATGAAGGTATTTCTAGGAGTTGGACACATACCAAGTTTAGCTCAGTTCTGGGCATCTTTAAAATACCTATACAAACTTGTTTCCACATAGTAACTTGCATCTTTGAATGAGAATGTGCTTGCTTGCAGCAACGTGCTATATGTTCTGAATGCCCGAATTGGGAATCTGTGTCAAAACTTTGTTAGGAATTATGTGATCCTTACTAGCTGGAAGTAAGGGAGATGGGGCATGAAGTTATTTCTAGGAGTTGGACACATACCAAGTTTAGCTCAGTTCTGGGCATCTTTGAAATACCTATACAAACTTGTTCCTACATAGTAACTTGCAACTTTGAATGAGAATGTGCTTGCTTAAAGCAACGTGCTATATGTTCTGAATGCCCAAATTGGGAATCTGTGTCAAAATTTGTTAGGAATTATGTGATCCTTATGAGCTGGTAGTAATGGAGTTGGGGCATGAAGGTATTTCTAGGAGTTGGACACAAACCAAGTTTAGCACAGTTCTGGGCATCTTTGAAATACCTACACAAACTTGTTCCTACATAGTAACTTGCAACTTTGAATGAGAATGTGCTTGCTTACAGCAACGTGCTATATGTTCTGAATGCCCGAATTGGGAATCTGTGTCAAAACTTTGTTAGGAATTATGTGATCCTTACCAGCTGGAAGTAAGGGAGTTGGGGCATGAAGGTATTTCTAGGAGTTGGACACATACCAAGTTTAGCACAGTTCTGGGCATCTTTGAAATACCTATACAATCTTGTTCCTACATAGTAACTTGCAACTTTGAATGAGAATGTGCTTGCTTGCAGCAACGTGCTATATGTTCTGAATGCCCGAATTGGGAATCTGTGTCAAAACTTTGTTAGGAATTATGTGATCCTTACTAGCTGGAAGTAAGGGAGATGGGGCATGAAGTTATTTCTAGGAGTTGGACACATACCAAGTTTAGCTCAGTTCTGGGCATCTTTGAAATACCTATACAAACTTGTTCCTACATAGTAACTTGCAACTTTGAATGAGAATGTGCTTGCTTACAGCAACGTGCTATATGTTCTGAATGCCCGAATGGGAATCTGTGTCAAAATTTGTTAGGAATTATGTTATCCTTACTAGCTGGAAGTAAGGGAGTTGGAGCATGAAGGTATTTCTAGGAGTTGGACACATACCAACTTTAGCTCAGTTCTGGGCATCTTTGAAATACCTATACAAACTTGTTCCTACATAGTAACTTGCAACTTTGAATGAGAATGTGCTTGCTTACAGCAACGTGCTATATGTTCTGTATGCCCGAATTGGGAATCTGTGTCAAAACTTTGTTAGAAATTATGTGATCCTTACTAGATGGAAGTAAGGGAGTTGGGGCATGAAGGTATTTCTAGGAGTTGGACACATACCAAGGTTAGCACATTTCTGGGCATCTTTGAAATACATATACAAACTTGTTCCTACATAGTAACTTGCAACTTTGAATGAGAATGTGCTTGCTTACAGCAACGTGCTATATGTTCTGAATGCCCGAATTGGGAATCTGTGTCAAAACTTTGTTAGGAATTATGTGATCCTTACTAGCTGGAAGTAAGTGAGATGGGGCATGAAATTATTTCTAGGAGTTGGGTACATACCAAGTTTAGCTCAGTTCTGGGCATCTTTGAAATACCTATACAAACTTGTTCCTACATAGTAACTTGCAACTTTGAATGAGAATGTGCTTGCTTACAGCAACGTGCTATATGTTCTTAATGCCCGAATAGGGAATCTGTGTCAAAACATTGTTAGGAACTATGTGATCCTTACTAGCTGGAAGTAAGGGAGTTGGGGCATGAAGTTATTTCTAGGAGTTGGACACATACCAAGTTTAGCTCAGTTCTGGGCATCTTTGAAATACCTATACAAACTTGTTCCTACATAGTATCTTGCAACTTTGAATGAGAATGTGCTTGCTTACAGCAACGTGCTATATGTTCTGTATGCCCGAATTGGGAATCTGTGTCAAAACTTTGTTAGAAATTATGTGATCCTTACTAGATGGAAGTAAGGGAGTTGGGGCATGAAGGTATTTCTAGGAGTTGGACACATACCAAGGTTAGCACAGTTCTGGGCATCTTTGAAATACATATACAAACTTGTTCCTACATAGTAACTTGCAACTTTGAATGAGAATGTGCTTGCTTACAGCAACGTGCTATATGTTCTGAATGCCCGAATTGGGAATCTGTGTCAAAACTTTGTTAGGAATTATGTGATCCTTACTAGCTGGAAGTAAGTGAGATGGGGCATGAAATTATTTCTAGGAGTTGGGTACATAGCAAGTTTAGCTCAGTTCTGGGCATCTTTGAAATACCTATACAAACTTGTTCCTACATAGTAACTTGCAACTTTGAATGAGAATGTGCTTGCTTACAGCAACGTGCTGTATGTTCTTAATGCCCGAATAGGGAATCTGTGTCAAAACATTGTTAGGAACTATGTGATCCTTACTAGCTGGAAGTAAGGGAGTTGGGGCATGAAGTTATTTCTAGGAGTTGGACACATACCAAGTTTAGCTCAGTTCTGGGCATCTTTGAAATACCTATACAAACTTGTTCCTACATAGTATCTTGCAACTTTGAATGAGAATGTGCTTGCTTACAGCAACGTGCTGTATGTTCTGAATGCCCGAATTGGGAATCTGTGTCAAAATTTGTTAGGAATTAGGTGATCCTTACTAGCTGGAAGTAAGGGAGTTGGGGCATGAAGGTATTTCTAGGAGTTGGACACATACCAAGTTTAGCTCAGTTCTGGGCATCTTTGAAATACCTATACAAACTTGTTCCTACATAGTAACTTGCAACTTTGAATGAGAATGTGCTTGCTTACAGCAACGTGCTATATGTTCTGAATGCCCGAATTGGGAATCTGTGTCAAAACTTTGTTAGGAATTATGTGATCCTTACTAGCTGGAAGTAAGGGAGATGGGGCATGAAGTTATTTCTAGGAGTTGGACACATACCAAGTTTAGCTCAGTTCTGGGCATCTTTGAAATACCTATACAATTTTGTTTCCACATAGTAACTTGCATCTTTGAATGAGAATGTGCTTGCTTACAGCAACGTGCTATATGTTCTGAATGCCCGAATTGGGAATATGTGTCAAAACTTTGTTAGGAATTATGTGATCCTTACTGGCTGGAAGTAAGGGAGTTGGGGCATGAAGGTATTTCTAGGAGTTGGAGACATACCAAGTTTAGCACAGTTCTGTGCATCTTTGAAATACATATACAAACTTGTTCCTACATAGTAACTTGCAACTTTGAATGAGAATGTGCTTGCTTACAGCAACGTGCTACATGTTCTGAATGCCCGAATTGGGAATCTGTGTAAAAATTTGTTAGGAATTATGTGATCCTTATGAGCTGGTAGTAATGGAGTTGGGGCATGAAGGTATTTCTAGGAGTTGGACACAAACCAAGTTTAGCACAGTTCTGGGCATCTTTGAAATACCTACACAAACTTGTTCCTACATAGTAACTTGCAACTTTGAATGAGAATGTGCTTGCTTACAGCAACGTGCTATATGTTCTGAATGCCCGAATTGGGAATCTGTGTCAAAACTTTGTTAGGAATTATGTGATCCTTACCAGCTGGAAGTAAGGGAGTTGGGGCATGAAGGTATTTCTAGGAGTTGGACACATACCAAGTTTAGCACAGTTCTGGGCATCTTTGAAATACCTATACAATCTTCTTCCTACATAGTAACTTGCAACTTTGAATGAGAATGTGCTTGCTTGCAGCAACGTGCTATATGTTCTGAATGCCCGAATTGGGAATCTGTGTCAAAACTTTGTTAGGAATTATGTGATCCTTACTAGCTGGAAGTAAGGGAGATGGGGCATGAAGTTATTTCTAGGAGTTGGACACATACCAAGTTTAGCTCAGTTCTGGGCATCTTTGAAATACCTATACAAACTTGTTCCTACATAGTAACTTGCAACTTTGAATGAGAATGTGCTTGCTTACAGCAACGTGCTATATGTTCTGAATGCCCGAATTGGGAATCTGTGTCAAAATTTGTTAGGAATTATGTGATCCTTACTAGCTGGAAGTAAGGGAGTTGGAGCATGAAGGTATTTCTAGGAGTTGGACACATACCAACTTTAGCTCAGTTCTGGGCATCTTTGAAATACCTATACAAACTTGTTCCTACATAGTAACTTGCAACTTTGAATGAGAATGTGCTTGCTTACAGCAACGTGCTATATGTTCTGTATGCCCGAATTGGGAATCTGTGTCAAAACTTTGTTAGAAATTATGTGATCCTTACTAGATGGAAGTAAGGGAGTTGGGGCATGAAGGTATTTCTAGGAGTTGGACACATACCAAGGTTAGCACAGTTCTGGGCATCTTTGAAATACATATACAAACTTGTTCCTACATAGTAACTTGCAACTTTGAATGAGAATGTGCTTGCTTACAGCAACGTGCTATATGTTCTGAATGCCCGAATTGGGAATCTGTGTCAAAACTTTGTTAGGAATTATGTGATCCTTACTAGCTGGAAGTAAGGGAGATGGGGCATGAAATTATTTCTAGGAGTTGGGTACATACCAAGTTTAGCTCAGTTCTGGGCATCTTTGAAATACCTATACAAACTTGTTCCTACATAGTAACTTGCAACTTTGAATGAGAATGTGCTTGCTTACAGCAACGTGCTATATGTTCTTAATGCCCGAATAGGGAATCTGTGTCAAAACATTGTTAGGAACTATGTGATCCTTACTAGCTGGAAGTAAGGGAGTTGGGGCATGAAGTTATTTCTAGGAGTTGGACACATACCAAGTTTAGCTCAGTTCTGGGCATCTTTGAAATACCTATACAAACTTGTTCCTACATAGTATCTTGCAACTTTGAATGAGAATGTGCTTGCTTACAGCAACGTGCTATATGTTCTGTATGCCCGAATTGGGAATCTGTGTCAAAACTTTGTTAGAAATTATGTGATCCTTACTAGATGGAAGTAAGGGAGTTGGGGCATGAAGGTATTTCTAGGAGTTGGACACATACCAAGGTTAGCACAGTTCTGGGCATCTTTGAAATACATATACAAACTTGTTCCTACATAGTAACTTGCAACTTTGAATGAGAATGTGCTTGCTTACAGCAACGTGCTATATGTTCTGAATGCCCGAATTGGGAATCTGTGTCAAAACTTTGTTAGGAATTATGTGATCCTTACTAGCTGGAAGTAAGTGAGATGGGGCATGAAATTATTTCTAGGAGTTGGGTACATACCAAGTTTAGCTCAGTTCTGGGCATCTTTGAAATACCTATACAAACTTGTTCCTACATAGTAACTTGCAACTTTGAATGAGAATGTGCTTGCTTACAGCAACGTGCTATATGTTCTTAATGCCCGAATAGGGAATCTGTGTCAAAACATTGTTAGGAACTATGTGATCCTTACTAGCTGGAAGTAAGGGAGTTGGGGCATGAAGTTATTTCTAGGAGTTGGACACATACCAAGTTTAGCTCAGTTCTGGGCATCTTTGAAATACCTATACAAACTTGTTCCTACATAGTATCTTGCAACTTTGAATGAGAATGTGCTTGCTTACAGCAACGTGCTGTATGTTCTGAATGCCCGAATTGGGAATCTGTGTCAAAATTTGTTAGGAATTATGTGATCCTTACTAGCTGGAAGTAAGGGAGTTGGGGCATGAAGGTATTTCTAGGAGTTGGACACATACCAAGTTTAGCTCAGTTCTGGGCATCTTTGAAATACCTATACAAACTTGTTCCTACATAGTAACTTGCAACTTTGAATGAGAATGTGCTTGCTTACAGCAACGTGCTATATGTTCTGAATGCCCGAATTGGGAATCTGTGTCAAAACTTTGTTAGGAATTATGTGATCCTTACTAGCTGGAAGTAAGGGAGATGGGGCATGAAGTTATTTCTAGGAGTTGGACACATACCAAGTTTAGCTCAGTTCTGGGCATCTTTGAAATACCTATACAATTTTGTTTCCACATAGTAACTTGCATCTTTGAATGAGAATCTGCTTGCTTACAGCAACGTGCTATATGTTCTGAATGCCCGAATTGGGAATATGTGTCAAAACTTTGTTAGGAATTATGTGATCCTTACTGGCTGGAAGTAAGGGAGTTGGGGCATGAAGGTATTTCTAGGAGTTGGAGACATACCAAGTTTAGCACAGTTCTGTGCATCTTTGAAATACATATACAAACTTGTTCCTACATAGTAACTTGCAACTTTGAATGAGAATGTGCTTGCTTACAGCAACGTGCTACATGTTCTGAATGCCCGAATTGGGAATCTGTGTAAAAATTTGTTAGGAATTATGTGATCCTTACTAGCTGGAAGTAATGGAGTTGGGGCATGAAGGTATTTCTAGGAGTTGGACACATACCAAGTTTAGCACAGTCTGGGCATCTTTGAAATACCTATGCAAACTTGTTCCTACATAGTAACTTGCAACTTTGAATGAGATGTGCTTGCTTACAGCAACGTGCTATATGTTCTGAATGCCCGAATTGGGAATCTGTGTCAAAACTTTGTTAGGAATTATGTGATCCTTACTAGCTGGAAGTAAGGGAGTTGGGGCATGAAGTTATTTCTAGGAGTTGGAGACATACCAAGTTTAGCTCAGTTCTGGGCATCTTTGAAATACCTATACAAACTTGTTCCTACATATTAACTAGCAACTTTGAGAATGTGCTTGCTTACAGCAACGTGCTATATGTTCTGAATGCCCGAATTGGGAATCTGTGTCAAAATTTGTTAGGAATTATGTGATCCTTACGTGCTGGAAGTAAGGGAGTTGGGGCATGAAGGTATTTCTAGGAGTTGGACACAAACCAAGTTTAGCACAGTTCTGGGCATCTTTGAAATACCTATACAAACTTGTTCCTACATATTAACTTGCAACTTTGAATGAGAATGTGCTTGCTTACAGCAACGTGCTATATGTTCTGAATGCCCGAATTGGGAATCTGTGTCAAAACTTTGTTAGGAATTATGTGATCCTCACTAGCTGGAAGTAAGGGAGTTGGGGCATGAAGGTATTTCTAGGAGTTGGACACATAGCAAGTTTAGCTCAGTTCTGGGCATCTTTGAAATACCTATACAAACTTGTTCCTACATAGTAACTTGCAACTTTGAATGAGAATGTGCTTGCTTGCAGCAACGTGCTATATGTTCTGAATGCCCGAAATGGGAATCTGTGTCAAAACTTTGTTAGGAATTATGTGATCCTTACTAGCTGGAAGTAATGGAGATGGGGCATGAAGTTATTTCTAGGAGTTGGACACATACCAAGTTTAGCTCAGTTCTGGGCATCTTTGAAATACCTATACAAACTTGTTCCTACATAGTAACTTGCAACTTTGAATGAGAATGTGCTTGCTTACAGCAACGTGCTATATGTTCTGAATGCCCGAATTGGGAATCTGTGTCAAAACTTTGTTAGGAATTATGTGATCCTTACTAGCTGGAAGTAAGGGAGTTGGGGCATGAAGGTATTTCTAGGAGTTGGACACATACCAAGTTTAGCACAGTTCTGGGCATCTTTGAAATACCTATACAAACTTGTTCCTACATAGTAACTTGCAACTTTGAATGAGATGTGCCTGCTTACAGCAACGTGCTATATGCTCTGAATGCCCGAAAAGGGAATCTGTGTCAAAACTTTGTTAGGAATTATGTGGTCCTTACTAGCTGGAAGTAAGTGAGATGGGGCATGAAGTTATTTCTAGGAGTTGGAGACATACAACGTTTAGCTCAGTTCTGGGCATCTTTGAAATACCTATACAAACTTGTTCCTACATAGTAACTTGCAACTTTGAATGAGAATGTGCTTGCTTACAGCAACGTGCTATATGTTCTGAATGCCCGAATTGGGAATCTGTGTCAAAACTTTGTTAGGAATTATGTGATCCTTACTAGCTGGAAGTAAGGGAGTTGGGGCATGAAGGTATTTCTAGGAGTTGGACACATACCAAGTTTAGCACAGTTCTGGGCATCTTTGAAATACCTATACAAACTTGTTCCTACATAGTAACTTGCAACTTTGAATGAGATGTGCCTGCTTACAGCAACGTGCTATATGCTCTGAATGCCCGAAAAGGGAATCTGTGTCAAAACTTTGTTAGGAATTATGTGGTCCTTACTAGCTGGAAGTAAGTGAGATGGGGCATGAAGTTATTTCTAGGAGTTGGAGACATACAACGTTTAGCTCAGTTCTGGGCATCTTTGAAATACCTATACAAACTTGTTCCTACATAGTAACTTGCAACTTTGAATGAGAATGTGCTTGCTTACAGCAACGTGCTATATGTTCTGTATGCCCGAATTGGGAATCTGTGTCAAAACTTTGTTAGAAATTATGTGATCCTTACTAGATGGAAGTAAGGGAGTTGGGGCATGAAGGTATTTCTAGGAGTTGGACACATACCAAGGTTAGCACAGTTCTGGGCATCTTTGAAATACCTATACAAACTTGTTCCTACATAGTAACTTGCAACTTTGAATGAGAATGTGCTTGCTTACAGCAACGTGCTATATGTTCTGAATGCCCGAATTGGGAATCTGTGTCAAAACTTTGTTAGGAATTATGTGATACTTACTAGCTGGAAGTAAGTGAGATGGGGCATGAAGGTATTTCTAGGAGTTGGACACATACCAAGTTTAGCTCAGTTCTGGGCATCTTTGAAATACCTATACAAACTTGTTTCCACATAGTAACTTGCATCTTTGAATGAGAATGTGCTTGCTTACAGCAACGTGCTATATGTTCTGAATGCCCGAATTGGGAATATGTGTCAAAACTTTGTTAGGAATTATGTGATCCTTACTAGATGGAAGTAAGGGAGTTGGGGCATGAAGGTATTTCTAGGAGTTGGACACATACCAAGTTTAGCACAGTTCTGGGCATCTTTGAAATACCTATACAAACTTGTTCCTACATAGTAACTTGCAACTTTGAATGAGAATGTGCTTGCTTACAGCAACGTGCTATATGTTCTGAATGCCCGAATTGGGAATCTGTGTCAAAATTTGTTAGGAATTATGTGATCCTTACTAGCTGGAAGTAAGGGAGTTGAGGCATAAAGGTATTTCTAGGAGTCGGACACATACCAAGTTTAGCACAGTTCTGGGCATCTTTGAAATACCTATACAAACTTGTTCCTACATAGTAACTTGCAACTTTGAATGAGATGTGCTTGCTTACAGCAACGTGCTATATGCTCTGAATGCCCGAAAAGGGAATCTGTGTCAAAACTTTGTTAGGAATTATGTGACCTTACTAGCTGGAAGTAAGTGAGATGGGGCATGAAGTTATTTCTAGGAGTTGGAGACATACAACGTTTAGCTCAGTTCTGGGAATCTTTGAAATACCTATACAAACTTGTTCCTACATAGTAACTTGCAACTTGGGATGAGAATGTGCTTGCTTGCAGCAACGTGCTATATGTTCTGAATGCCCGAATTGGGAATCTGTGTCAAAACTTTGTTAGGAATTATGTGATCCTTACTAGCTGGAAGTAAGGGAGTTGGGGCATGATGTTATTTCTAGGAGTTGGACACATAGCAAGTTTAGCTCAGTTCTGGGCATCTTTGAAATACCTATACAAACTTGTTCCTACATAGTAACTTGCATCTTTGAATGAGAATGTGAGTGCTTACAGCAACGTGCTGTATGTTCTGAATGCCCGAATTGGGAATCTGTGTCAAAATTTGTTAGGAATTATGTGATCCTTACTAGCTGGAAGTAATGGAGATGGGGCATGAAGTTATTTCTAGGAGTTGGACACATACCAAGTTTAGCTCAGTTCTGGGCATCTTTGAAATACCTATACAAACTTGTTCCTACATAGTAACTTGCAACTTTGAATGATAATGTGCTTGCTTACAGCAACGTGCTATATGTTCTGAATGCCCGAATTGGGAATCTGTGTCAAAATTTGTTAGGAATTATGTGATCCTTACTAGCTGGAAGTAAGGGAGTTGGGGCATGAAGGTATTTCTAGGAGTTGGACACATACCAAGTTTAGCTCAGATCTGGGCATCTTTGAAATACCTATACAAACTTGTTTCCACATAGTAACTTGCATCTTTGAATGAGAATGTGCTTGCTTACAGCAACGTGCTATATGTTCTGAATGCCCGAATTGGGAATATGTGTCAAAACTTTGTTAGGAATTATGTGATCCTTACTAGCTGGAAGTAAGGGAGTTGGTGCATGAAGGTATTTCTAGGAGTTGGAGACATACCAAGTTTAGCACAGTTCTGGGCATCTTTGAAATAGCTATACAAACTTGTTCCTACATAGTAACTTGCAACTTTGAATGAGAATTTGCTTGCTTGCAGCAACGTGCTATATGTTCTGAATGCCCGAATTGGGAATCTGTGTCAAAACTTTGTTAGGAATTATGTGATCCTTACTAGCTGGAAGTAAGTGAGATGGGGCATGAAGTTATTTCTAGGAGTTGGAGACATACAACGTTTAGCTCAGTTCTGGGCATCTTTGAAATACCTATACAAACTTGTTCCCACATAGTAACTTGCAACTTTGAATGAGAATGTGCTTGCTTACAGCAACGTGCTATATGTTCTCAATGCCCGAATTGGGAATCTGTGTCAAAACTTTGTTAGGAATTATGTGATCCTTACTAGCTGGAAGTAAGTGAGATGGGGCATGAAGTTATTTCTAGGAGTTGGAGACATACAACGTTTAGCTCAGTTCTGGGCATCTTTGAAATACCTATACAAACTTGTTCCTACATAGTAACTTGCAACTTTGAATGAGAATGTGCTTGCTTACAGCAACGTGCTATATGTTCTGAATGCCCGAATAGGGAATCTGTGTCAAAACTTTGTTAGAAATTATGTGATCCTTACAAGAGGGAAGTAAGGGAGTTGGGGCATGAAGGTATTTCTAGGAGTTGGACACATACCAAGTTTAGCACAGTTCTGGGCATCTTTGAAATACCTATACAAATTGTTCCTACATAGTAACTTGCAACTTTGAATCAGAATGTGCTTGCTTACAGCAACGTGCTATATGCTCTGAATGCCCGAAAAGGGAATCTGTGTCAAAACTTTATTAGGAATTATGTGATCCTTACTAGCTGGAAGTAAGTGAGACGGGGCATGAAGTTATTTCTGGGAGTTGGAGACATACAACGTTTAGCTCAGTTCTGGGCATCTTTGAAATACCTATACAAACTTGTACCTTCATAGTAACTTGCAACTTTGAATGAGAATGTGCTTGCTTACAGCAACGTGCTATATGTTCTGAATGCCCGAATAGGGAATCTGAGTCAAAACTTTGTTAGGAATTATGTGATCCTTACTAGCTGGAAGTAAGGGAGATGGGGCATGAAGTTATTTCTAGGAGTTGGACACATACCAAGTTTAGCTCAGTTCTGGGCATCTTTGAAATACCTATACAAACTTCTTCCTACATAGTAACTTGCAACATTGAATGAGAATGTGCTTGCTTACAGCAACGTGCTATATGTTCTGAATGCCCGAATTGGGAATCTGTGTCAAAACTTTGTTAGGAATTATGTGATCCTTACTAGCTGGAAGTAAGTGAGATGGGGCATGAAATTATTTCTAGGAGTTGGACACATACCAAGTTAAGCTCAGTTCTGGGCATCTTTGAAATACCTATACAAACTTGTTCCTACATAGTAACTTGCAACTTTGAATGAGAATGTGCTTGCTTTCAGCAACGTGCTATATGTTCTGAAAGCCCGAATTGGGAATCCTTGTCAAAATTTGTTAGGAATTATGTGATCCTTACTAGCTGGAAGCAAGGGAGTTGGGGCATGAAGGTATTTCTAGGAGTTTGACACAAACCAAGTTTAGCACAGTTCTGGGCATCTTAGAAATACCTATACAAACTTGTTCCTACATAGTAACTTGCAACTTTGAATGAGAATGTGCTTGCTTACAGCAACGTGCTATATGCTCTGAATGCCCGAAAAGGGAATCTGTGTCAAAACTTTGTTAGGAATTATGTGATCCTTACTAGCTGGAAGTAAGGGACTTGGGGCATGAAGTTATTTCTAGGAGTTGGACACATACCAAGTTTAGCTCAGTTCTGGGCATCTTTGAAATACCTATACAAACTTGTTCCTACATAGTAACTTGCAACTTTGAATGAAAATGTGCTTGCTTACAGCAACGTGCTATATGTTCTGAATGCCCGAATTGGGAATCTGTGTCAAAATTTGTTAGGAATTATGTGATCTTTACTAGCTGGAAGTAAGGGAGTTGTGGCATGAAGGTATTTCTAGGAGTTGGACACATACCAAGTTTAGCTCAGTTCTGGTCATCTTTGAAATACCTATACAAACTTGTTCCTACATAGTAACATGCAACTTTGAATGAGAATGTGCTTGCTTACAGCAACGTGCTATATGTTCTGAATGCCCGAATTGGGAATCTGTGTCAAAATTTGTTAGGAATTATGTGATCCTTACTAGCTGGAAGTAAGGGAGTTGGGGCATGAAGGTATTTCTAGGAGTTGGACACATACCAAGTTTAGCACAGTTCTGGGCATCTTTGAAATACCTATACAAACTTGTTCCTACATAGTAACTTGCAACTTTGAATGAGAATGTGCTTGCTTACAGCAACGTGCTATATGTTCTTAATGCCCGAATTGGGAATCTGTGTCAAAACTTTGTTAGGAATTATGTGATCCTTACTAGCTGGAAGTAAGGGAGATGGGGCATGAAGTTATTTCTAGGAGTTGGAGACATACAACGTTTAGCTCAGTTCTGGGTATCTTTGAAATACATATACAAACTTGTACCTTCATAGTAACTTGCAACTTTGAATGAGAATGTGCTTGCTTACAGCAACGTGCTATATGTTCTGAATGCCCGAATTGGGAATCTGTGTCAAAACTTTGTTAGGAATTATGTGATCCTTACTAGCTGGAAGTAAGGGAGATGGGGCATGAAGTTATTTCTAGGAGTTGGACACATACCAAGTTTAGCTCAGTTCTGGGCATCTTTGAAATACCTATAGAAACTTGTTCCTACATAGTAACTTGCAACTTTGAATGAGAATGTGCTTGCTTACAGCAACGTGCTATATGTTCTGAATGCCCGAATTGGGAATCTGTGTCAAAACTTTGTTAGGAATTATGTGATCCTTACTAGCTGGAAGTAAGTGAGATGGGGCATGAAATTATTTCTAGGAGTTGGACACATACCAAGTTTAGCTCAGTTCTGGGCATCTTTGAAATACCTATAGAAACTTGTTCCTACATAGTAACTTGCAACTTTGAATGAGAATGTGCTTGCTTACAGCAACGTGCTATATGTTCTGAATGCCCGAATTGGGAATCTGTGTCAAAATTTGTTAGGAATTATGTGATCCTTACTAGCTGGAAGTAAGGGAGATGGGACATGAAGTTATTTCTAGGAGTTGGACACATACCAAGTTTAGCTCAGTTCTAGGCATCTTTGAAATACCTATACAAACTTGTTCCTACATAGTAACTTACATCTTTGAATGAGAATGCGCTTGCTTACAGCAACGTGCTATATGTTCTGAATGCCCGAATTGGGAATATGTGTCAAAACTTTGTTAGGAATTATGTGACCCTTACTAGCTGGAAGTAAGTGAGATGGGGCATGAAGTTATTTCTAGGAGTTGGACACATACCAAGTTTAGCTCAGTTCAGGGCATCTTTGAAATACCTATACAAACTTGTTCCTACATATTAACTTGCAACTTTGAATGAGAATGTGCTTGCTTACAGCAACGTGCTATATGCTCTGAATGCCCGAATTGGGAATCTGTGTCAAAATTTGTTAAGAATTATGTGATCCTTACTAGCTGGAAGTAAGGGAGTTGGGGCATGAAGGTATTTCTAGGAGTTGGACACACACCAAGTTTAGCACAGTTCTGGGCATCTTAGAAATACCTATACAAACTTGTTCCTACATAGTAACTTGCAACTTTGAATGAGAATGTGCTTGCTTACAGCAACGTGCTATATGCTCTGAATGCCCGAATTGGGAATCTGTGTCAAAACTTTGTTAGGAATTATGTGATCCTTACTAGCTGGAAGTAAGGGAGATGGGGCATGAAGTTATTTCTAGGAGTTGGAGACATACAACGTTTAGCTCAGTTCTGGGTATCTTTGAAATACCTATACCAACTTGTACCTTCATAGTAACTTGCAACTTTGAATGAGAATGTGCTTGCTTACAGCAACGTGCTATATGTTCTGAATGCCCGAATTGGGAATCTGTGTCAAAACTTTGTTAGGAATTATGTAATCCTTACTACCTGGAAGTAAGGGAGATGTGGCATGAAGTTATTTCTAGGAGTTGGACACATACCAAGTTTAGCTCAGTTCTGGGCATCTTTGAAATACCTATACAAACTTGTTCCTACATCGTAACTTGCAACTTTGAATGAGAATGTGCTTGCTTACAGCAACGTGCTATATGTTCTGAATGCCCGAATTGGGAATCTGTGTCAAAACTTTGTTAGGAATTATGTGATCCTTACTAGCTGGAAGTAAGGGAGATGGGGCATGAAGTTATTTCTAGGAGTTGGTCACATACCAAGTTTAGCTCAGTTCTGGGCATCTTTGAAATACCTATACAAACTTGTTCCTACATCGTAACTTGCAACTTTGAATGAGAATGTGCTTGCTTACAGCAACGTGCTATATGTTCTGAATGCCCGAATTGGGAATCTGTGTCAAAATTTGTTAGGAATTATGTGATCCTTACTAGCTGGAAGTAAGGGAGTTGGGGCATGAAGGTATTTCTAGGAGTTGGACACAAACCAAGTTTAGCACAGTTCTGGGCATCTTAGAAATACCTATACAAACTTGTTCCTACATAGTAACTTGCAACTTTGAATGAGAATGTGCTTGCTTACAGCAACGTGCTATATGCTCTGAATGCCCGAAAAGGGAATCTTTGTAAAAACTTTGTTAGGAATTATGTGATCCTTACTAGCTGAAAGTAAGGGAGATGGGGCATGAAGTTATTTCTAGGAGTTGGACACATACAACGTTTAGCTCAGTACTGGGCATCTTTGAAATACCTATACAAACTTGTTCCTACATAGTAACTTGCAACTTTGAATGAGAATGTGCTTGCTTACAGCAACGTGCTATATGTTCTGAATGCCCGAATTGGGAATCTGTGTCAAAACTTTGTTAGGAATTATGTGATCCTTACTAGCTGGAAGTAAGTGAGATGGGGCATGAAGTTATTTCTAGGAGTTGGAGACATACCAAGTTTAGCTCAGTTCTGGGCATCTTTGAAATACCTATACAAACTTGTTCCTACATAGTAACTTGCAACTTTGAATGAGAATGTGCTTGCTTACAGCAACGTGCTATATGTTCTGAATGCCCGAATTGGGAATCTGTGTCAAAACTTTGTTAGGAATTATGTGATCCTTACTAGCTGGAAGTAAGTGAGATGGGGCATGAAATTATTTCTATGAGTTGGACACATAACAAGTTTAGCTCACTTCTGGGTATCTTTGAAATACCTATACAAACTTGTTCCTACATAGTAACTTGCAACTTTGAATGAGAATGTGCTTGCTTACAGCAACGTGTTATATGTTCTGAATGCCCGAATTGGGAATCTGTGTCAAAATTTGTTAGGAATTATGTGATCCTTACTATTTGGAAGTAAGGGAGATGGGGCATGAAGGTATTTCTAGGAGTTGGACACAAACCAAGTTTAGCACAGTTCTGGGCATCTTAGAAATACCTATACAAACTTGTTCCTACATAGTAACTTGCAACTTTGAATCAGAATGTGCTTGCTTACAGCAACGTGCTATATGCTCTGAATGCCCGTAAAGGGAATGTGTGTCAAAACTTTGTTAGGAATTATGTCATCCTTACTAGCTGGAAGTAAGTGAGATGAGGCATGAAGTTATTTCTAGGAGTTGGAGACATACAACGTTTAGCTCAGTTCTGGGCATCTTTGAAATACCTATACAAACTTGTACCTTCATAGTAACTTGCAACTTTGAATGAGAATGTGCTTGCTTACAGCAACGTGCTATATGTTCTGAATGCCCGAATTGGGAATCTGTGTCAAAACTTTGTTAGGAATTATGTGATCCTTACTAGCTGGAAGTAAGTGAGATGGGGCATGTAGTTATTTCTAGGAGTTGGACACATACCAAATTTAGCTCAGTTCTGGGCATCTTTGAAATACCTATACAAACTTGTTCCTACATAGTAACTTGCAACTTTGAATGAGAATGTGCTTGCTTACAGCAACGTGCTATATGTTCTGAATGCCAGAATTGGGAATCTGTGTCAAAACTTTGTTAGGAATTATGTGATCCTTACTAGCTGGAAGCAAGGGAGATGGGGCATGAAGTTATTTCTAGGAGT
The DNA here is from genome assembly GCF_020826845.1 of Diceros bicornis minor. NCBI lineage: Eukaryota > Metazoa > Chordata > Mammalia > Perissodactyla > Rhinocerotidae > Diceros > Diceros bicornis. The sequence continues at coordinate 491,786 of NC_080749.1, forward strand.
TGGACAGATACCAAGTTTAGCTCAGTTCTAGGCATCTTTGAAATACCTATACAAACTTGTTCCTACATAGTAACTTGCAACTTTGAATGAGAATGTGCTTGCTTACTGCAACGTGCTATATGTTCTGAATGCCCGAATTGGGAATCTGTGTCAAAATTTGTTAGGAATTATGTGATCCTTACTAGCTGGAAGTAAGGGAGTTGGGGCATGAAGGTATTTCTAGGAGTTGGACACAAACCAAGTTTAGCACAGTTCTGGGCATCTTAGAAATACCTATACAAACTTGTTCCTACATAGTAACTTGCAACTTTGAATGAGAATGTGCTTGCTTACAGCAACGTGCTATATGCTCTGAATGCCCGAGAAGGGAATCTGTGTCAAAACTTTGTTAGGAATTATGTGATCCTTACTAGCTGAAAGTAAGGGAGATGGGGCATGAAGTTATTTCTAGAAGTTGGACACATACAACATTTAGCTCAGTACTGGGCATCTTTGAAATACCTATACAAACTTGTTCCTACATAGTAACTTGCAACTTTGAATGAGAATGTGCTTGCTTACAGCAACGTGCTATATGTTTTTAATGCCCGAATTGGGAATCTGTGTCAAAACTTTGGTAGGAATTATGTGATCCTTACTAGCTGGAAGTAAGGGAGATTGGGCATGAAGTTATTTCTAGGAGTTGGAGACATACCAAGTTTAGCTCAGTTCTGGGCATCTTTGAAATACCTATACAAACTTGTTCCTACATAGTAACTTGCAACTTTGAATGAGAATGTGCTTGCTTACAGCAACGTGCTATATGTTCTGAATGCCCGAATTGGGAATCTGTGTCAAAACTTTGTTAGGAATTATATGATCCTTACTAGCTGGAAGTAAGGGAGATGGGGAATGAAGTTATTTCTAGGAGTTGGAGACATACCAAGTTTAGCTCAGTTCTGGGCATCTTTGAAATACCTATACAAACTTGTTCCTACATAGTAACTTGCAACTTTGAATGAGAATGTGCTTGCTTGCAGCAACGTGCTATATGTTCTGAATGCCCGAATTGGGAATCTGTGTCAAAACTTTGTTAGGAATTATGTGATCCTTACTAGCTGGAAGTAAGGGAGATGGGACATGAAGTTATTTCTAGGAGTTGGACACATACCAAGTTTAGCTCAGTTCTAGGCATCTTTGAAATACCTATACGAACTTGTTCCTACATAGTAACTTACATCTTTGAATGAGAATGCGCTTGCTTACAGCAACGTGCTATATGTTCTGAATGCCCGAATTGGGAATATGTGTCAAAACTTTGTTAGGAATTATGTGACCCTTACTAGCTGGAAGTAAGTGAGATGGGGCATGAAGTTATTTCTAGGAGTTGGACACATACCAAGTTTAGCTCAGTTCAGGGCATCTTTGAAATACCTATACAAACTTGTTCCTACATATTAACTTGCAACTTTGAATGAGAATGTGCTTGCTTACAGCAACGTGCTATATGCTCTGAATGCCTGAATTGGGAATCTGTGTCAAAATTTGTTAAGAATTATGTGATCCTTACTAGCTGGAAGTAAGGGAGTTGGTGCATGAAGGTATTTCTAGGAGTTGGACACAAACCAAGTTTAGCACAGTTCTGGGCATCTTAGAAATACCTATACAAACTTGTTCCTACATAGTAACTTGCAACTTTGAATGAGAATGTGCTTGCTTACAGCAACGTGCTATATGCTCTGAATGCCCGAATTGGGAATCTGTGTCAAAACTTTGTTAGGAATTATGTGATCCTTACTAGCTGGAAGTAAGGGAGATGGGGCATGAAGTTATTTCTAGGAGTTGGAGACATACAACGTTTAGCTCAGTTCTGGGTATCTTTGAAATACCTATACAAACTTGTACCTTCATAGTAACTTGCAACTTTGAATGAGAATGTGCTTGCTTACAGCAACGTGCTATATGTTCTGAATGCCCGAATTGGGAATCTGTGTCAAAACTTTGTTAGGAATTATGTAATCCTTACTACCTGGAAGTAAGGGAGATGTGGCATGAAGTTATTTCTAGGAGTTGGACACATACCAAGTTTAGCTCAGTTCTGGGCATCTTTGAAATACCTATACAAACTTGTTCCTACATCGTAACTTGCAACTTTGAATGAGAATGTGCTTGCTTACAGCAACGTGCTATATGTTCTGAATGCCCGAATTGGGAATCTGTGTCAAAACTTTGTTAGGAATTATGTGATCCTTACTAGCTGGAAGTAAGGGAGATGGGGCATGAAGTTATTTCTAGGAGTTGGTCACATACCAAGTTTAGCTCAGTTCTGGGCATCTTTGAAATACCTATACAAACTTGTTCCTACATCGTAACTTGCAACTTTGAATGAGAATGTGCTTGCTTACAGCAACGTGCTATATGTTCTGAATGCCCGAATTGGGAATCTGTGTCAAAATTTGTTAGGAATTATGTGATCCTTACTAGCTGGAAGTAAGGGAGTTGGGGCATGAAGGTATTTCTAGGAGTTGGACACAAACCAAGTTTAGCACAGTTCTGGGCATCTTAGAAATACCTATACAAACTTGTTCCTACATAGTAACTTGCAACTTTGAATGAGAATGTGCTTGCTTACAGCAACGTGCTATATGCTCTGAATGCCCGAAAAGGGAATCTGTGTAAAAACTTTGTTAGGAATTATGTGATCCTTACTAGCTGAAAGTAAGGGAGATGGGGCATGAAGTTATTTCTATGAGTTGGACACATACAACGTTTAGCTCAGTACTGGGCATCTTTGAAATACCTATACAAACTTGTTCCTACATAGTAACTTGCAACTTTGAATGAGAATGTGCTTGCTTACAGCAACGTGCTATATGTTCTGAATGCCCGAATTGGGAATCTGTGTCAAAACTTTGTTAGGAATTATGTAATCCTTACTAGCTGGAAGTAAGTGAGATGGGGCATGAAGTTATTGCTAGGAGTTGGAGACATACCAAGTTTAGCTCAGTTCTGGGCATCTTTGAAATACCTATACAAACTTGTTCCTACATAGTAACTTGCAACTTTGAATGAGAATGTGCTTGCTTACAGCAACGTGCTATATGTTCTGAATGCCCGAATTGGGAATCTGTGTCAAAACTTTGTTAGGAATTATGTGATCCTTACTAGCTGGAAGTAAGTGAGATGGGGCATGAAATTATTTCTATGAGTTGGACACATAACAAGTTTAGCTCACTTCTGGGTATCTTTGAAATACCTATACAAACTTGTTCCTACATAGTAACTTGCAACTTTGAATGAGAATGTGCTTGCTTACAGCAACGTGTTATATGTTCTGAATGCCCGAATTGGGAATCTGTGTCAAAATTTGTTAGGAATTATGTGATCCTTACTATTTGGAAGTAAGGGAGATGGGGCATGAAGGTATTTCTAGGAGTTGGACACAAACCAAGTTTAGCACAGTTCTGGGCATCTTAGAAATACCTATACAAACTTGTTCCTACATAGTAACTTGCAACTTTGAATCAGAATGTGCTTGCTTACAGCAACGTGCTATATGCTCTGAATGCCCGTAAAGGGAATGTGTGTCAAAACTTTGTTAGGAATTATGTCATCCTTACTAGCTGGAAGTAAGTGAGATGAGGCATGAAGTTATTTCTAGGAGTTGGAGACATACAACGTTTAGCTCAGTTCTGGGCATCTTTGAAATACCTATACAAACTTGTACCTTCATAGTAACTTGCAACTTTGAATGAGAATGTGCTTGCCTACAGCAACGTGCTATATGTTCTGAATGCCCGAATTGGGAATCTGTGTCAAAACTTTGTTAGGAATTATGTGATCCTTACTAGCTGGAAGTAAGTGAGATGGGGCATGTAGTTATTTCTAGGAGTTGGACAGATACCAAATTTAGCTCAGTTCTGGGCATCTTTGAAATACCTATACAAACTTGTTCCTACATAGTAACTTGCAACTTTGAATGAGAATGTGCTTGCTTACAGCAACGTGCTATATGTTCTGAATGCCCGAATTGGGAATCTGTGTTACAACTTTGTTAGGAATTATGTGATCCTTACTAGCTGGAAGTAAGTGAGATGGGGCATGAAGTTATTTCTAGGAGTTGGACATATACCAAGTTTAGCTCAGTTCTGGGCATCTTTGAACTACCTATACAAACTTGTTCCTACATAGTAACTTGCAACTTTGAATGAGAATGTGCTTGCTTACAGCAACGTGCTATATGTTCTTAATGCCCGAATTGGGAATCTGTGTCAAAACTTTGTTAGGAATTATGTGATCCTTACTAGCTGTAAGTAAGGGAGATGGGGCATGAAGTTATTTCTAGGAGTTGGAGACATACCAAGATTAGCTCAGTTCTGGGCATCTTTGAAATACCTATACAAACTTGTTCCTACATAGTAACTTGCAACTATGAATGAGAATGTGCTTGCTTACAGCAACGTGCTATATGTTCTGAATGCCCGAATTGGGAATCTGTGTCAAAACTTTGTTAGGAATTATGTGATCCTTACTAGCTGGAAGTAAGGGAGATGGGGCATGAAGTTATTTCTAGGAGTTGGACACATACCAAGTTTAGCTCAGTTCTGGGCATCTTTGAAATACCTATACAAACTTGTTCCTACATAGTAATTTGCAACTTTGAATGAGAATGTGCTTGCTTGCAGCAACGTGCTATATGTTCTGAATGCCCGAATTGGGAATCTGTGTCAAAACTTTGTTAGGAATTATGTGATCCTTACTAGCTGGAAGTAAGGGAGATGGGGCATGAAGTTATTTCTAGGAGTTGGACACATACCAAGTTTACCTCAGTTCTGGGCATCTTTGAAATACCTATACAAACTTGTTCCTACATAGTAACTGGCATCTTTGAATGAGAATGTGCTTGCTTACAGCAACGTGCTATATGTTCTGAATGCCCGAATTGGGAATCTGTGTCAAAACTTTGTTAGGAATTATGTGATCCTTACTAGCTGGAAGTAAGGGATATGGGGCATGAAGTTATTTCTAGGAGTTGGACACATACCAAGTTTAGCTCAGTTCTGGGCATCTTTGAAATACCTATACAAACTTGTTCCTACATAGTAACTTGCAACTTTGAATGAGAATGTGCTTGCTTACAGCAACGTGCTATATGTTCTGAATGCCAGAATTGGCAATCTGTGTTACAACTTTGTTAGGAATTATGTGATCCTTACTAGCTGGAAGCAAGGGAGATGGGGCATGAAGTTATTTCTAGGAGTTGGACATATACCAAGTTTAGCTCAGTTCTGGGCATCTTTGAACTACCTATACAAACTTGTTCCTACATAGTAACTTGCAACTTTGAATGAGAATGTGCTTGCTTACAGCAACGTGCTATATGTTCTTAATGCCCGAATTGGGAATCTGTGTCAAAACTTTGTTAGGAATTATGTGATCCTTACTAGCTGGAAGTAAGGGAGATGGGGCATGAAGTTATTTCTAGGAGTTGGACAGATACCAAGTTTAGCTCAGTTCTGGGCATCTTTGAAATACCTATACAAACTTGTTCCTACATAGTAATTTGCAACTTTGAATGAGAATGTGCTTGCTTGCAGCAACGTGCTATATGTTCTGAATGCCCGAATTGGGAATCTGTGTCAAAACTTTGTTAGGAATTATGTGATCCTTACTAGCTGGAAGTAAGGGAGATGGGGCATGAAGTTATTTCTAGGAGTTGGACACATACCAAGTTTACCTCAGTTCTGGGCATCTTTGAAATACCTATACAAACTTGTTCCTACATAGTAACTGGCATCTTTGAATGAGAATGTGCTTGCTTACAGCAACGTGCTATATGTTCTGAATGCCCGAATTGGGAATCTGTGTCAAAACTTTGTTAGGAATTATGTGATCCTTACTAGCTGGAAGTAAGGGATATGGGGCATGAAGTTATTTCTAGGAGTTGGACACATACCAAGTTTAGCTCAGTTCTGGGCATCTTTGAAATACCTATACAAACTTGTTCCTACATAGTAACTTGCAACTTTGAATGAGAATGTGCTTGCTTACAGCAACGTGCTATATGTTCTGAATGCCAGAATTGGCAATCTGTGTCAAAACTTTGTTAGGAATTATGTGATCCTTACTAGCTGGAAGCAAGGGAGATGGGGCATGAAGTTATTTCTACCAGTTGGACAGATACCAAGTTTAGCTCAGTTCTAGGCATCTTTCAAATACCTATACAAACTTGTTCCTACATAGTAACTTGCAACTTTGAATGAGAATGTGCTTGCTTACAGCAACGTGCTATATGTTCTTAATGCCCGAATTGGGAATCTGTGTCAAAACTTTGTTAGGAATTATGTGATCCTTACTAGCTGGAAGTAAGGGAGATGGGGCATGAAGTTATTTCTAGGAGTTGGACAGATACCAAGTTTAGCTCAGTTCTGGGCATCTTTGAAATACCTATACAAACTTGTTCCTACATAGTAACTTGCAACTTTGAATGAGAATGTGCTTGCTTGCAGCAACGTGCTATATGTTCTGAAAGCCCGAATTGGGAATCCTTGTCAAAATTTGTTAGGAATTATGTGATCCTTACTAGCTGGAAGTAAGGGAGTTGGGGCATGAAGGTATTTCTAGGAGTTGGACACAAACCAAGTTTAGCACAGTTCTGGGCATCTTACAAATACCTATACAAACTTGTTCCTACATAGTAACTTGCAACTTTGAATGAGAATGTGCTTGCTTATAGCAACGTGCTATATGCTCTGAATGCCCGAAAAGGGAATCTGTGTCAAAACATTGTTAGGAATTATGTGATCCTTACTAGCTGGAAGTAGGTGAGACGGGGCATGAAGTTATTTCTGGGAGTTGGAGACATACAACGTTTAGCTCAGTTCTGGGCATCTTTGAAATACCTATACAAACTTGTACCTTCATAGTGACTTGCAACTTTGAATGAGAATGTGCTTGCTTACAGCAACGTGCTATATGTTCTGAATGCCCGAATTGGGAATCTGTGTCAAAATTTTGTTAGGAATTATGTGATCCTTACTAGCTGGAAGTAAGGGAGATGGGGCATGAAGTTATTTCTAGGAGTTGGACACATACCAAGTTTAGCTCAGTTCTGGGCATCTTTGAAATACCTATACAAACTTGTTCCTACATAGTAACTTGCAACTTTGAATGAGAATGTGCTTGCTTGCAGCAACGTGCTATATGTTCTGAAAGCCCGAATTGGGAATCTGTGTCAAAACTTTGTTAGGAATTATGTGATCCTTACTAGCTGGAAGTAAGGGAGATGGAGCATGAAGTTATTTCTAGGAGTTGGACACATACCAAGTTTAGCTCAGTTCTGGGCATCTTTGAAATACCTATACAAACTTGTTCCTACATAGTAACTTGCAACTTTGAATGAGAATGTGCTTGCATACAGCAACGTGCTATATGTTCTGAATGCCCGAATTGGGAATCTGTGTCAAAATTTGTTAGGAATTATGTGATCCTTACTAGATGGAAGTAAGGGAGTTGGGGCATGAAGGTATTTCTAGGAGTTGGACACATACCAAGTTTATCACAGTTCTGGGCATCTTTTAAATACCTATACAAACTTGTTCCTACACAGTAACTTGTAACTTTGAATGAGAATGTGCTTGCTTACAGCAACGTGCTATATGCTCTGAATGCCCGAAAAGGGAATGTGTGTCAAAACTTTGTTAGGAATTATGTGATCCTTACTAGCTGGAAGTAAGTGAGATGGGGCATGAAGTTATTTCTAGGAGTTGGAGACATACAACGTTTAGCTCAGTTCTGGGCATCTTTGAAATACCTATACAAACTTGTTCCTACATAGTAACTTGCAAGTTTGAATGAGAAGGTGCTTGCTTACAGCAACGTGCTAGATGTTCTGAATGCCCGAATTGAGAATATGTGTCAAAACTTTGTTAGGAATTATGTGATCCTTACTAGCTGCAAGTAAGGGAGATGGGGCATGAAGTTATTTCTAGGAGTTGGACACATACCAAGTTTAGCTCAGTTCTGGGCATCTTTGAAATACCTATACAAACTTGTTCCTACATAGTAACTTGCAACTTTGAATGAGAATGTGCTTGCTTACAGCAACGTGCTATATGTTCTGAATGCCCGAATTGGGAATCTGTGTCAAAATTTGTTAGGAATTATGTGATCCTTACTAGCTGGAAGTAAGGGAGATGGGACATGAAGGTATTTCTAGGAGTTGGACACAAACCAAGTTTAGCACAGTTCTGGGCATCTTTGAAATACCTATACAAACTTGTTCCTACATAGTAACTTGCAACTTTGAATGAGAATGTGCTTGCTTAAGGCAACGTGCTATATGCTCTGAATGCCCGAAAAGGGAATCTGTGTCAAAACTTTGTTAAGAATTATGTGATCCTTACTAGCTGGAAGTAAGTGAGATGGGGCATGAAGTTATTTCTAGGAGTTGGACACATACCAAGTTTAGCTCAGTTCTGGGCATCTTTGAAATACCTATACAAACTTGTTCCTACATAGTAACTTGCAACTTTGAATGAGAATGTACTTGCTTACAGCAACGTGCTATATGTTCTTAATGCCCGAATTGGGAATCTGTGTCAAAACTTTGTTAGGAATTATGTGATCCTTACTAGCTGGAAGTAAGGGAGATGGGGCATGAAGTTATTTCTAGGAGTTGGAGACATACCAAGTTTTGCTCAGTTCTGGGCATCTTTGAAATACCTATACAAACCTGTTCCTACATAGTAACTTGCAACTTTGAATGAGAATGTGCTTGCTTACAGCAACGTGCTATATGTTCTGAATGCCCGAATTTGGAATCTGTGTCAAAACTTTGTTAGGAATTATGTGATCCTTACTAGCTGGAAGTAAGGGAGATGGGGCATGAAGTTATTTCTAGGAGTTGGACACATACCAAGTTTAGCTCAGTTCTGGGCATCTTTGAAATACCTATACAAACTTGTTCCTACATAGTAACTTGCAACTTTGAATGAGAATGTGCTTGCTTGCAGCAACGTGCTATATGTTCTGAATGCCCGAATTGGGAATCTGTGTCAAAACTTTGTTAGGAATTATGTGATCCTTACTAGCTGGAAGTAAGTGAGATGGGGCATGAAATTATTTCTAGGAGTTGGAGACATACAACGTTTAGCTCAGTTCTGGGCATCTTGGAAATACCTATACAAACTTGTTCCTACATAGTAACTTGCATCTTTGAATGAGAAGGTGCTTGCATACAGCAACGTGCTAGATGTTCTTAATGCCCGAATTGGGAATCTGTGTCAAAATTTGTTAGGAATTATGTGATCCTTACTAGCTGGAAGTAAGGGAGATGGGGCATGAAGGTATTTCTAGGAGTTGGACACAAACCAAGTTTAGCACAGTTCTGGGCATCTTAGAAATACCTATACAAACTTGTTCCTACATAGTAACTTGCAACTTTGAATGAGAATGTGCTTGCTTACAGCAACGTGCTATATGTTCTGAATGCCGGAATTGGGAATCTGTGTCAAAACTTTGTTAGGAATTATGCGATCCTTACTAGCTGGAAGTAAGGGAGATGGGGCATGAAGTTATTTCTAGGAGTTGGACACATACCAAGTTTAGCTCAGTTCTGGGCATCTTTGAAATACCTATACAAACTTGTTCCTACATAGTAACTTGCAACTTTGAATGAGAATGTGCTTGCTTACAGCAACGTGCTATATCTTCTGAATGCCCGAATTGGGAATCTGTGTCAAAACTTTGTTAGGAATTATGTGATCCTTACTAGGTGGTAGTAAGGGAGATGAGGCATGAAATTATTTCTAGGAGTTGGACACATACCAAGTTTAGCTCAGTTCTGGGCATCTTTGAAATACCTATACAAACTTGTTCCTACATAGTAACTTGCAACTTTGAATGAGAATGTGCTTGCTTGCAGCAACGTGCCATATGTTCTGAATGCCCGAATTGGGAATCTGTGTCAAAACTTTGTTAGGAATTATGTGATCCTTACTAGCTGGAAGTAAGGGAGATGGGGCATGAAATTATTTCTAGGAGTTGGACACATACCAAGTTTAGCTCAGTTCTGGGCATCTTTGAAATACCTATACAAACTTGTTCCTACATAGTAACTTGCATCTTTGAATGAGAAGGTGCTTGCTTACAGCAACGTGCTAGATGTTCTGAATGCCCGAATTGAGAATATGTGTCAAAACTTTGTTAGGAATTATGTGATCCTTACTAGCTGCAAGTAAGGGAGATGGGGCATGAAGTTATGTCTAGGAGTTGGACACATACCAAGTTTAGCTCAGTTCTGGGAATCTTTGAAATACCTATACAATCTTGTTCCTACATAGTAACTTGCAACTTTGAATGAGAATGTGCTTGCTTACAGCAACGTGCTATATGTTCTGAATGCCCGAATTGGGAATCTGTGTCAAAATTTGTTAGGAATTATGTGATCCTTACTAGCTGGAAGTAAGGGAGATGGGACATGAAGGTATTTCTAGGAGTTGGACACAAACCAAGTTTAGCACAGTTCTGGGCATCTTTGAAATACCTATACAAACTTGTTCCTACATAGTAACTTGCAACTTTGAATGAGAATGTGCTTGCTTAAGGCAACGTGCTATATGCTCTGAATGCCCGAAAAGGGAATCTGTGTCAAAACTTTGTTAAGAATTATGTGATCCTTACTAGCTGGAAGTAAGTGAGATGGGGCATGAAGTTATTTCTAGGAGTTGGACACATACCAAGTTTAGCTCAGTTCTGGGCATCTTTGAAATACCTATACAAACTTGTTCCTACATAGTAACTTGCAACTTTGAATGAGAATGTACTTGCTTACAGCAACGTGCTATATGTTCTTAATGCCCGAATTGGGAATCTGTGTCAAAACTTTGTTAGGAATTATGTGATCCTTACTAGCTGGAAGTAAGGGAGATGGGGCATGAAGTTATTTCTAGGAGTTGGAGACATACCAAGTTTTGCTCAGTTCTGGGCATCTTTGAAATACCTATACAAACCTGTTCCTACATAGTAACTTGCAACTTTGAATGAGAATGTGCTTGCTTGCAGCAACGTGCTATATGTTCTGAATGCCCGAATTGGGAATCTGTGTCAAAACTTTGTTAGGAATTATGTGATCCTTACTAGCTGGAAGTAAGTGAGATGGGGCATGAAATTATTTCTAGGAGTTGGAGACATACAACGTTTAGCTCAGTTCTGGGCATCTTGGAAATACCTATACAAACTTGTTCCTACATAGTAACTTGCATCTTTGAATGAGAAGGTGCTTGCATACAGCAACGTGCTAGATGTTCTTAATGCCCAAATTGGGAATCTGTGTCAAAATTTGTTAGGAATTATGTGATCCTTACTAGCTGGAAGTAAGGGAGATGGGGCATGAAGGTATTTCTAGGAGTTGGACACAAACCAAGTTTAGCACAGTTCTGGGCATCTTAGAAATACCTATACAAACTTGTTCCTACATAGTAACTTGCAACTTTGAATGAGAATGTGCTTGCTTGCAGCAACGTGCTATATGTTCTGAATGCCCGAATTGGGAATCTGTGTCAAAACTTTGTTAGGAATTATGTGATCCTTACTAGCTGGAAGTAAGGGAGATGGGGCATGAAGTTATTTCTAGGAGTTGGACACATACCAAGTTTAGCTCAGTTCTGGGCATCTTGGAAATACCTATACAAACTTGTTCCTACATAGTAACTTGCATCTTTGAAAGAGAAGGTGCTTGCATACAGCAACGTGCTAGATGTTCTGAATGCCCGAATTGGGAATCTGTGTCAAAATTTGTTAGGAATTATGTGATCCTTAATAGCTGGAAGTAAGGGAGATGGGGCATGAAGGTATTTCTAGGAGTTGGACACAAACCAAGTTTAGCACAGTTCTGGGCATCTTAGAAATACCTATACAAACTTGTTCCTACATAGTAACTTGCAACTTTGAATCAGAATGTGCTTGCTTACAGCAACGTGCTATATGCTCTGAATGCCCGAAAAGGGAATCTGTGTCAAAACTTTATTAGGAATTATGTGATCCTTACTAGCTGGAAGTAAGTGAGACGGGGCATGAAGTTATTTCTGGGAGTTGGAGACATACAACGTTTAGCTCAGTTCTGGGCATCTTTGAAATACCTATACAAACTTGTACCTTCATAGTGACTTGCAACTTTGAATGAGAATGTGCTTGCTTACAGCAACGTGCTATATGTTCTGAATGCCCGAATTGGGAATCTGACTCAAAACTTTGTTAGGAACTATGTGATCCTTACTAGCTGGAAGTAAGGGAGATGGAGCATGAAGTTATTTCTAGGAGTTGGACACATACCAAGTTTAGCTCAGTTCTGGGCATCTTTGAAATACCTATACAAACTTGTTTCTACATAGTAACTTGCAACTTTGAATGAGAATGTGCTTGCATACAGCAACGTGCTATATGTTCTGAATGCCCGAATTGGGAATCTGTGTCAAAATTTGTTAGGAATTATGTGATCCTTACTAGATGGAAGTAAGGGAGTTGGGGCATGAAGGTATTTCTAGGAGTTGGACACATACCAAGTTTAGCACAGTTCTGGGCATCTTTGAAATACCTATACAAACTTGTTCCTACACAGTAACTTGTAACTTTGAATGAGAATGTGCTTGCTTACAGCAACGTGCTATATGCTCTGAATGCCCGAAAAGGGAATGTGTGTCAAAACTTTGTTAGGAATTATGTGATCCTTACTAGCTGGAAGTAAGTGAGATGGGGCATGAAGTTATTTCTAGGAGTTGGAGACATACAACGTTTAGCTCAGTTCTGGGCATCTTTGAAATACCTATACAAACTTGTTCCTACATAGTAACTTGCAAGTTTGAATGAGAATGTGCTTGCTTACAGCAACGTGCTATATGTTCTGAATGCCCGAATTGGGAATCTGTGTCAAAACTTTGTTAGGAATTATGTGATCCTTACTAGCTGGAAGTAAGTGAGATGGGGCATGAAATTATTTCTAGGAGTTGGACACATACCAAGTTTAGCTCAGTTCTGGGCATCTTTGAAATACCTATACAAACTTGTTCCTACATAGTAACTTGCAACTTTGAATGAGAATGTGCTTGCTTACAGCAACGTGCTATATGTTCTTAATGCCCGAATTGGGAATCTGTGTCAAAACTTTGTTAGGAATTATGTGATCCTTACTAGCTGGAAGTAAGTGAGATGGGGCATGAAGTTATTTCTAGGAGTTGGACACATACCAAGTTTAGCTCAGTTCTGGGCATCTTTGAAATACCTATACAAACTTGTTCCTACATAGTAACTTGCAACTTTGAATGAGAATGTGCTTGCTTGCAGCAACGTGCTATATGTTCTGAATGCCCAAACTGGGAATCTGTGTCAAAACTTTGTTAGGAATTATGTGATCCTTACTAGCTGGAAGTAAGGGAGATGGGGCATGAAGTTATTTCTAGGAGTTGGACACATACCAAGTTTAGCTCAGTTCTGGGCATCTTTGAAATACCTATACAAACTTGTTCCTACATAGTAACTTGTATCTTTGACTGAGAATGTGCTTGCTAACAGCAACGTGCTATATCTTCTGAATGCCCGAATTGGGAATCTGTGTCAAAACTTTGTTAGGAATTATGTGATCCTTACTAGGTGGTAGTAAGGGAGATGAGGCATGAAATTATTTCCAGGAGTTGGACACATACCAAGTTTAGCTCAGTTCTGGGCATCTTTGAAATACCTATACAAACTTGTTCCTACATAGTAACTTGCAACTTTGAATGAGAATGTGCTTGCTTGCAGCAACGTGCTATATGTTCTGAATGCCCGAATTGGGAATCTGTGTCAAAACTTTGTTAGGAATTATGTGATCCTTACTAGCTGGAAGTAAGGGAGATGGGGCATGAAATTATTTCTAGGAGTTGGACACATACCAAGTTTAGCTCAGTTCTGGGCATCTTTGAAATACCTATACAAACTTGTTCCTACATAGTAACTTGCATCTTTGAATGAGAAGGTGCTTGCTTACAGCAACGTGCTAGATGTTCTGAATGCCCGAATTGAGAATATGTGTCAAAACTTTGTTAGGAATTATGTGATCCTTACTAGCTGCAAGTAAGGGAGATGGGGCATGAAGTTATTTCTAGGAGTTGGACACATACCAAGTTTAGCTCAGTTCTGGGCATCTTTGAAATACCTATACAAACTTGTTCCTACATAGTAACTTGCAACTTTGAATGAGAATGTGCTTGCTTACAGCATCGTGCTATATGTTCTGAATGCCCGAATTGGGAATCTGTGTCAAAATTTGTTAGGAATTATGTGATCCTTACTAGCTGGAAGTAAGGGAGATGGGACATGAAGGTATTTCTAGGAGTTGGACACAAACCAAGTTTAGCACAGTTCTGGGCATCTTTGAAATACCTATACAAACTTGTTCCTACATAGTAACTTGCAACTTTGAATGAGAATGTGCTTGCTTAAGGCAACGTGCTATATGCTCTGAATGCCCGAAAAGGGAATCTGTGTCAAAACTTTGTTAAGAATTATGTGATCCTTACTAGCTGGAAGTAAGTGAGATGGGGCATGAAGTTATTTCTAGGAGTTGGACACATACCAAGTTTAGCTCAGTTCTGGGCATCTTTGAAATACCTATACAAACTTGTTCCTACATAGTAACTTGCAACTTTGAATGAGAATGTACTTGCTTACAGCAACGTGCTATATGTTCTTAATGCCCGAATTGGGAATCTGTGTCAAAACTTTGTTAGGAATTATGTGATCCTTTCTAGCTGTAAGTAAGGGAGATGGGGCATGAAGTTATTTCTAGGAGTTGGAGACATACCAAGTTTTGCTCAGTTCTGGGCATCTTTGAAATACCTATACAAACCTGTTCCTACATAGTAACTTGCAACTTTGAATGAGAATGTGCTTGCTTACAGCAACGTGCTATATGTTCTGAATGCCCGAATTTGGAATCTGTGTCAAAACTTTGTTAGGAATTATGTGATCCTTACTAGCTGGAAGTAAGGGAGATGGGGCATGAAGTTATTTCTAGGAGTTGGACACATACCAAGTTTAGCTCAGTTCTGGGCATCTTTGAAATACCTATACAAACTTGTTCCTACATAGTAACTTGCAACTTTGAATGAGAATGTGCTTGCTTGCAGCAACGTGCTATATGTTCTGAATGCCCGAATTGGGAATCTGTGTCAAAACTTTGTTAGGAATTATGTGATCCTTACTAGCTGGAAGTAAGTGAGATGGGGCATGAAATTATTTCTAGGAGTTGGAGACATACAACGTTTAGCTCAGTTCTGGGCATCTTAGAAATACCTATACAAACTTGTTCCTACATAGTAACTTGCATCTTTGAATGAGAAGGTGCTTGCATACAGCAACGTGCTAGATGTTCTTAATGCCCGAATTGGGAATCTGTGTCAAAATTTGTTAGGAATTATGTGATCCTTACTAGCTGGAAGTAAGGGAGATGGGGCATGAAGGTATTTCTAGGAGTTGGACACAAACCAAGTTTAGCACAGTTCTGGGCATCTTAGAAATACCTATACAAACTTGTTCCTACATAGTAACTTGCAACTTTGAATGAGAATGTGCTTGCTTACAGCAACGTGCTATATGTTCTGAATGCCCGAATTGGGAATCTGTGTCAAAACTTTGTTAGGAATTATGCGATCCTTACTAGCTGGAAGTAAGGGAGATGGGGCATGAAGTTATTTCTAGGAGTTGGACACATACCAAGTTTAGCTCAGTTCTGGGCATCTTTGAAATACCTATACAAACTTGTTCCTACATAGTAACTTGCAACTTTGAATGAGAATGTGCTTGCTTACAGCAACGTGCTATATGTTCTGAATGCCCGAATTGGGAATCTGTGTCAAAACTTTGTTAGGAATTATGTGATCCTTACTAGCTGGAAGTAAGTGAGATGGGGCATGAAATTATTTCTAGGAGTTGAACACAAACCAAGTTTAGCACAGTTCTGTTCATCTTTGAAATACCTATACAAACTTGTTCCTACATAGTAACTTGCAACTTTGAATGAGAATGTGCTTGCTAACACCAACGTGCTATATGTTCTGAATGCCCGAATTGGGAATCTGTGTCAAAACTTTGTTAGGAATTATGTGATCCTTACTAGCTGGAAGTAAGGGAGATGGGGCATGAAGTTATTTCTAGGAGTTGGACACATACCAAGTTTAGCTCAGTTCTGGGCATCTTTAAAATACCTATACAAACTTGTTCCTACATAGTAACTTGCAACTTTGAATGAGAATGTGCTTGCTTACAGCAACGTGCTATATGTTCTGAATGCCCGAATTGAGAATCTGTGTCAAACTTTGTTAGGAATTATGTGATCCTTACTAGCTGGAAGTAAGGGAGTTGGGGCATGAAGGTATTTCTAGGAGTTGGACACAAACCAAGTTTAGCACAGTTCTGGGCATCTTTGAAATACCTATACAAACTTGTTCCTACATAGTAACTTGCAACTTTGAATGAGAATGTGCTTGCTAACAGCAACGTGCTATATGTTCTGAATGCCCGAATTGGGAATCTGTGTCAAAACTTTGTTAGGAATTATGTGATCCTTACTAGCTGGAAGTAAGGGAGATGGGGCATGAAGTTATTTCTAGGAGTTGGACAGATACCAAGTTTAGCTCAGTTCTGGGCATCTTAGAAATACCTATACAAACTTGTTCCTACATAGTAACTTGCAACTTTGAATGAGAATGTGCTTGCTTACAGCAACGTGCTATATGTTCTGAATGCCCGAATTGGGAATCTGTGTCAAAATTTGTTAGGAATTATGTGATCCTTACTAGCTGGAAATAAGGGAGATGGGGCATGAAGGTATTTCTAGGAGTTGGACACAAACCAAGTTTAGCACAGTTCTGGGCATCTTTGAAATACCTATACAAACTTGTTCCTACATAGTAACTTGCAACTTTGAATGAGAATGTGCTTGCTTACAGCAACGTGCTATATGCTCTGAATGCCCGAAAAGGGAATCTGTGTCAAAACTTTGTTAAGAATTATGTGATCCTTACTAGCTGGAAGTAAGTGAGATGGGGCATGAAGTTATTTCTAGGAGTTGGACACATACCAAGTTTAGCTCAGTTCTGGGCATCTTTGAAATACCTATACAAACTTGTTCCTACATAGTAACTTGCAACTTTGAATGAGAATGTGCTTGCTTACAGCAACGTGCTATATGTTCTTAATGCCCGAATTGGGAATCTGTGTCAAAACTTTGTTAGGAATTATGTGATCCTTACTAGCTGGAAGTAAGGGAGATGGGGCATGAAGTTATTTCTAGGAGTTGGAGACATACCAAGTTTTGCTCAGTTCTGGGCATCTTTGAAATACCTATACAAACCTGTTCCTACATAGTAACTTGCAACTTTGAATGAGAATGTGCTTGCTTACAGCAACGTGCTATATGTTCTGAATGCCCGAATTTGGAATCTGTGTCAAAACTTTGTTAGGAATTATGTGATCCTTACTAGCTGGAAGTAAGGGAGATGGGGCATGAAGTTATTTCTAGGAGTTGGACACATACCAAGTTTAGCACAGTTCTGGGCATCTTTGAAATACCTATACAAACTTGTTCCTACATAGTAACTTGCAACTTTGAATGAGAATGTGCATGCTTGCAGCAACGTGCTATATGTTCTGAATGCCCGAATTGGGAATCTGTGTCAAAACTTTGTTAGGAATTATGTGATCCTTACTAGCTGGAAGTAAGTGAGATGGGGCATGAAATTATTTCTAGGAGTTGGAGACATACAACGTTTAGCTCAGTTCTTGGCATCTTGGAAATACCTATACAAACTTGTTCCTACATAGTAACTTGCAACTTTGAATGAGAATGTGCTTGCTTACAGCAACGTGCTATATGTTCTGAATGCCCGAATTGGGAATCTGTGTCAAAACTTTGTTAGGAATTATGTGATCCTTACTAGCTGGAAGTAAGTGAGATGGGGCATGAAATTATTTCTAGGAGTTGGACACAAACCAAGTTTAGCACAGTTCTGGGCATCTTTGAAATACCTATACAAACTTGTTCCTACATAGTAACTTGCAACTTTGAATGAGAATGTGCTTGCTAACAGCAACGTGCTATATGTTCTGAATGCCCGAATTGGGAATCTGTGTCAAAACTTTGTTAGGAATTATGTGATCCTTGCTAGCTGGAAGTAAGGGAGATGGGGCATGAAGTTATTTCTAGGAGTTGGACACATACCAAGTTTAGCTCAGTTCTGGGCATCTTTGAAATACCTATACAAACTTGTTCCTACATAGTAACTTGCAACTTTGAATGAGAATGTACTTGCTTACAGCAACGTGCTATATGTTCTGAATGCCCGAATTGAGAATCTGTGTCAAACTTTGTTAGGAATTATGTGATCCTTACTAGCTGGAAGTAAGGGAGTTGGGGCATGAAGGTATTTCTAGGAGTTGGACACAAACCAAGTTTAGCACAGTTCTGGGCATCTTAGAAATACCTATACAAACTTGTTCCTACATAGTAACTTGCAACTTTGAATGAGAATGTGCTTGCTTACAGCAACGTGCTATATGCTCTGTATGCCCGAAAAGGGAATCTGTGTCAAAACTTTGTTAGGAATTATGTGATCCTTACTAGCTGGAAGTAAGTGAGATGGGGCATGATGTTATTTCTAGGAGTTGGAGACATACAACGTTTAGCTCAGTTCTGGGCATCTTTGAAATACCTATACAAACTTGTTCCTACATAGTAACTTGCAACTTTGAATGAGAATGTGCTTGCTTACAGCAACGTGCTATATGTTCTGAATGCCCGAATTGGGAATCTGTGTCAAAACTTTGTTAGGAATTATGCGATCCTTACTAGCTGGAAGTAAGGGAGATGGGGCATGAAGTTATTTCTAGGAGTTGGACACATACCAAGTTTAGCTCAGTTCTGGGCATCTTTGAAATACCTATACAAACTTGTTCCTACATAGTAACTTGCAACTTTGAATGAGAATGTGCTTGCTTACAGCAACGTGCTATATGTTCTGAATGCCCGAATTGGGAATCTGTGTCAAAACTTTGTTAGGAATTATGTGATCCTTACTAGCTGGAAGTAAGTGAGATGGGGCATGAAATTATTTCTAGGAGTTGGACACAAACCAAGTTTAGCACAGTTCTGGGCATCTTTGAAATACCTATACAAACTTGTTCCTACATAGTAACTTGCAACTTTGAATGAGAATGTGCTTGCTAACAGCAACGTGCTATATGTTCTGAATGCCCGAATTGGGAATCTGTGTCAAAACTTTGTTAGGAATTATGTGATCCTTACTAGCTGGAAGTAAGGGAGATGGGGCATGAAGTTATTACTAAGAGTTGGACACATACCAAGTTTAGCTCAGTTCTGGGCATCTTTGAAATACCTATACAAACTTGTTCCTACATAGTAACTTGCAACTTTGAATGAGAATGTGCTTGCTTACAGCAACGTGCTATATGTTCTGAATGCCCGAATTGAGAATTTGTGTCAAACTTTGTTAGGAATTATGTGATCCTTACTAGCTGGAAGTAAGGGAGTTGGGGCATGAAGGTATTTCTAGGAGTTGGACACAAACCAAGTTTAGCACAGTTCTGGGCATCTTAGAAATACCTATACAAACTTGTTCCTACATAGTAACTTGCAACTTTGAATGAGAATGTGCTTGCTTACAGCAACGTGCTATATGCTCTGTATGCCCGAAAAGGGAATCTGTGTCAAAACTTTGTTAGGAATTATGTGATCCTTACTAGCTGGAAGTAAGTGAGATGGGGCATGATGTTATTTCTAGGAGTTGGAGACATACAACGTTTAGCTCAGTTCTGGGCATCTTTGAAATACCTATACAAACTTGTTCCTACATAGTAACTTGCAACTTTGAATGAGAATGTGCTTGCTTACAGCAACGTGCTATATGTTCTGAATGCCCGAATTGGGAATCTGTGTCAAAACTTTGTTAGGAATTATGTGATCCTTACTAGCTGGAAGTAAGGGAGATGGGGCATGAAGTTATTTCTAGGAGTTGGACACATACCAAGTTTAGCTCAGTTCTGGGCATCTTTGAAATACCTATACAAAATTGTTCCTATATAGTAACTTGCAACTTTGAATGAGAATGTGCTTGCTTACAGCAACGTGCTATATGTTCTGAATGCCCGAATTGGGAATCTGTGTCAAAATTTGTTAGGAATTATGTGATCCTTACTAGCTGGAAATAAGGGAGATGGGGCATGAAGGTATTTCTAGGAGTTGGACACAAACCAAGTTTAGCACAGTTCTGGGCATCTTTGAAATACCTATACAAACTTGTTCCTACATAGTAACTTGCAACTTTGAATGAGAATGTGCTTGCTTACAGCAACGTGCTGTATGCTCTGAATGCCCGAAAAGGGAATCTGTGTCAAAACTTTGTTAAGAATTATGTGATCCTTACTAGCTGGAAGTAAGTGAGATGGGGCATGAAGTTATTTCTAGGAGTTGGACACATACCAAGTTTAGCTCAGTTCTGGGCATCTTTGAAATACCTATACAAACTTGTTCCTACATAGTAACTTGCAACTTTGAATGAGAATGTGCTTGCTTACAGCAACGTGCTATATGTTCTGAATGCCCGAATTGGGAATCTGTGTCAAAACTTTGTTAGGAATTATGTGATCCTTACTAGCTGGAAGTAAGTGAGATGGGGCATGAAATTATTTCTAGGAGTTGGAGACATACAACGTTTAGCTCAGTTCTGGGCATCTTGGAAATACCTATACAAACTTGTTCCTACATAGTAACTTGCATCTTTGAATGAGAAGGTGCTTGCATACAGCAACGTGCTAGATGTTCTTAATGCCCGAATTGGGAATCTGTGTCAAAATTTGTTAGGAATTATGTGATCCTTACTAGCTGGAAGTAAGGGAGATGTGGCATGAAGGTATTTCTAGGAGTTGGACACAAACCAAGTTTAGCACAGTTCTGGGCATCTTAGAAATACCTATACAAACTTGTTCCTACATAGTAACTTGCAACTTTGAATGAGAATGTGCTTGCTTACAGCAACGTGCTATATGTTCTGAATGCC
Organism: Diceros bicornis minor; assembly: GCF_020826845.1. Taxonomy (NCBI): domain Eukaryota; kingdom Metazoa; phylum Chordata; class Mammalia; order Perissodactyla; family Rhinocerotidae; genus Diceros; species Diceros bicornis. Next base: position 512,875 of record NC_080749.1, read on the forward strand.
CGAATTGGGAATCTGTGTCAAAACTTTGTTAGGAATTATGCGATCCTTACTAGCTGGAAGTAAGGGAGATGGGGCATGAAGTTATTTCTAGGAGTTGGACACATACCAAGTTTAGCTCAGTTCTGGGCATCTTTGAAATACCTATACAAACTTGTTCCTACATAGTAACTTGCAACTTTTAATGAGAATGTGCTTGCTTGCAGCAACGTGCTATATGTTCTGAATGCCCGAATTGGGAATCTGTGTCAAAACTTTGTTAGGAATTATGTGATCCTTACTAGCTGGAAGTAAGTGAGATGGGGCATGAAATTATTTCTAGGAGTTGGACACAAACCAAGTTTAGCACAGTTCTGGGCATCTTTGAAATACCTATACAAACTTGTTCCTACATAGTAACTTGCAACTTTGAATGAGAATGTGCTTGCTAACAGCAACGTGCTATATGTTCTGAATGCCCGAATTGGGAATCTGTGTCAAAACTTTGTTAGGAATTATGTGATCCTTACTAGCTGGAAGTAAGGGAGATGGGGCATGAAGTTATTTCTAGGAGTTGGACACATACCAAGTTTAGCTCAGTTCTGGGCATCTTTGAAATACCTATACAAACTTGTTCCTACATAGTAACTTGCAACTTTGAATGAGAATGTGCTTGCTTGCAGCAACGTGCTAGATATTCTGAATGCCCGAATTGGGAATCTGTGTCAAAACTTTGTTAGGAATTATGTGATCCTTACTAGCTGGAAGTAAGTGAGATGGGGCATGAAATTATTTCTAGGAGTTGGAGACATACAACGTTTAGCTCAGTTCTGGGCATCTTGGAAATACCTATACAAACTTGTTCCTACATAGTAACTTCCATCTTTGAATGAGAAGGTGCTTGCATACAGCAACGTGCTAGATGTTCTTAATGCCCGAATTGGGAATCTGTGTCAAAATTTGTTAGGAATTATGTGATCCTTACTAGCTGGAAGTAAGGGAGATGGGGCATGAAGGTATTTCTAGGAGTTGGACACAAACCAAGTTTAGCACAGTTCTGGGCATCTTAGAAATACCTATACAAACTTGTTCCTACATAGTAACTTGCAACTTTGAATGAGAATGTGCTTGCTTACAGCAACGTGCTATATGTTCTGAATGCCCGAATTGGGAATCTGTGTCAAAACTTTGTTAGGAATTATGCGATCCTTACTAGCTGGAAGTAAGGGAGATGGGGCATGAAGTTATTTCTAGGAGTTGGACACATACCAAGTTTAGCTCAGTTCTGGGCATCTTTGAAATACCTATACAAACTTGTTCCTACATAGTAACTTGCAACTTTGAATGAGAATGTTCTTGCTTACATCAACGTGCTATATGTTCTGAATGCCCGAATTGGGAATCTGTGTCAAAACTTTGTTAGGAATTATGTGATCCTTACTAGCTGGAAGTAAGTGAGATGGGACATGAAATTATTTCTAGGAGTTGGACACAAACCAAGTTTAGCACAGTTCTGGGCATCTTTGAAATACCTATACAAACTTGTTCCTACATAGTAACTTGCAACTTTGAATGAGAATGTGCTTGCTAACAGCAACGTGCTATATGTTCTGAATGCCCGAATTGGGAATCTGTGTCAAAACTTTGTTAGGAATTATGTGATCCTTACTAGCTGGAAGTAAGGGAGATGGGGCATGAAGTTATTTCTAGGAGTTGGACACATACCATGTTTAGCTCAGGTCTAGGCATCTTTGAAATACCTATACAAACTTGTTCCTACATAGTAACTTGCAACTTTGAATGAGAATGTGCTTGCTTACAGCAACGTGCTATATGTTCTGAATGCCCGAATTGAGAATCTGTGTCAAACTTTGTTAGCAATTATGTGATCCTTACTAGCTGGAAGTAAGGGAGTTGGGGCATGAAGGTATTTCTAGGAGTTGGACACAAACCAAGTTTAGCACAGTTCTGGGCATCTTAGAAATACCTATACAAACTTGTTCCTACATAGTAACTTGCAACTTTGAATGAGAATGTGCTTGCTTACAGCAACGTGCTATATGCTCTGTATGCCCGAAAAGGGAATCTGTGTCAAAACTTTGTTAGGAATTATGTGATCCTTACTAGCTGGAAGTAAGTGAGATGGGGCATGATGTTATTTCTAGGAGTTGGAGACATACAACGTTTAGCTCAGTTCTGGGCATCTTTGAAATACCTATACAAACTTGTTCCTACATAGTAACTTGCAACTTTGAATGAGAATGTGCTTGCTTACAGCAACGTGCTATATGTTCTGAATGCCCGAATTGGGAATCTGTGTCAAAATTTGTTAGGAATTATGTGATCCTTACTAGCTGGAAATAAGGGAGATGGGGCATGAAGGTATTTCTAGGAGTTGGACACAAACCAAGTTTAGCACAGTTCTGGGCATCTTTGAAATACCTATACAAACTTGTTCCTACATAGTAACTTGCAACTTTGAATGAGAATGTGCTTGCTTACAGCAACGTGCTATATGCTCTGAATGCCCGAAAAGGGAATCTGTGTCAAAACTTTGTTAAGAATTATGTGATCCTTACTAGCTGGAAGTAAGTGAGATGGGGCATGAAGTTATTTCTAGGAGTTGGACACATACCAAGTTTAGCTCAGTTCTGGGCATCTTTGAAATACCTATACAAACTTGTTCCTACATAGTAACTTGCAACTTTGAATGAGAATGTGCTTGCTTACAGCAACGTGCTATATGTTCTTAATGCCCGAATTGGGAATCTGTGTCAAAACTTTGTTAGGAATTATGTGATCCTTACTAGCTGGAAGTAAGGGAGATGGGGCATGAAGTTATTTCTAGGAGTTGGAGACATACCAAGTTTTGCTCAGTTCTGGGCATCTTTGAAATACCTATACAAACCTGTTCCTACATAGTAACTTGCAACTTTGAATGAGAATGTGCTTGCTTACAGCAACGTGCTATATGTTCTTAATGCCCGAATTGGGAATCTGTGTCAAAACTTTGTTAGGAATTATGTGATCCTTACTAGCTGGAAGTAAGGGAGATGGGGCATGAAGTTATTTCTAGGAGTTGGAGACATACCAAGTTTTGCTCAGTTCTGGGCATCTTTGAAATACCTATACAAACCTGTTCCTACATAGTAACTTGCAACTTTGAATGAGAATGTGCTTGCTTACAGCAACGTGCTATATGTTCTGAATGCCCGAATTTGGAATCTGTGTCAAAACTTTGTTAGGAATTATGTGATCCTTACTAGCTGGAAGTAAGGGAGATGGGGCATGAAGTTATTTCTAGGAGTTGGACACATACCAAGTTTAGCTCAGTTCTGGGCATCTTTGAAATACCTATACAAACTTGTTCCTACATAGTAACTTGCAACTTTGAATGAGAATGTGCTTGCTTGCAGCAACGTGCTATATGTTCTGAATGCCCGAATTGGGAATCTGTGTCAAAACTTTGTTAGGAATTATGTGATCCTTACTAGCTGGAAGTAAGTGAGATGGGGCATGAAATTATTTCTAGGAGTTGGAGACATACAACGTTTAGCTCAGTTCTGGGCATCTTGGAAATACCTATACAAACTTGTTCCTACATAGTAACTTGCATCTTTGAATGAGAAGGTGCTTGCATACAGCAACGTGCTAGATATTCTGAATGCCCGAATTGGGAATCTGTGTCAAAACTTTGTTAGGAATTATGCGATCCTTACTAGCTGGAAGTAAGGGAGATGGGGCATGAAGGTATTTCTAGGAGTTGGACACAAACCAAGTTTAGCACAGTTCTGGGCATCTTAGAAATACCTATACAAACTTGTTCCTACATAGTAACTTGCAACTTTGAATGAGAATGTGCTTGCTTACAGCAACGTGCTATATGTTCTGAATGCCCGAATTGGGAATCTGTGTCAAAACTTTGTTAGGAATTATGTGATCCTTACTAGCTGGAAGTAAGTGAGATGGGGCATGAAATTATTTCTAGGAGTTGAACACAAACCAAGTTTAGCACAGTTCTGGGCATCTTTGAAATACCTATACAAACTTGTTCCTACATAGTAACTTGCAACTTTGAATGAGAATGTGCTTGCTAACAGCAACGTGCTATATGTTCTGAATGCCCGAATTGGGAATCTGTGTCAAAACTTTGTTAGGAATTATGTGATCCTTACTAGCTGGAAGTAAGGGAGATGGGGCATGAAGTTATTTCTAGGAGTTGGACACATACCAAGTTTAGCTCAGTTCTGGGCATCTTTGAAATACCTATACAAACTTGTTCCTACATAGTAACTTGCAACTTTGAATGAGAATGTGCTTGCTTACAGCAACGTGCTATATGTTCTGAATGCCCGAATTGAGAATCTGTGTCAAACTTTGTTAGGAATTATGTGATTCTTACTAGCTGGAAGTAAGGGAGTTGGGGCATGAAGGTATTTCTAGGAGTTGGACACAAACCAAGTTTAGTACAGCTCTGGGCATCTTAGAAATACCTATACAAACTTGTTCCTACATAGTAACTTGCAACTTTGAATGAGAATGTGCTTGCTTACAGCAACGTGCTATATGCTCTGTATGCCCGAAAAGGGAATCTGTGTCAAAACTTTGTTAGGAATTATGTGATCCTTACTAGCTGGAAGTAAGTGAGATGGGGCATCATGTTATTTCTAGGAGTTGGAGACATACAACGTTTAGCTCAGTTCTGGGCATCTTTGAAATACCTATACAAACTTGTTCCTACATAGTAACTTGCAACTTTGAATGAGAATGTGCTTGCTTACAGCAACGTGCTATATGTTCTGAATGCCCGAATTGGGAATCTGTGTCAAAACTTTGTTAGGAATTATGTGATCCTTACTAGCTGGAAGTAAGGGAGATGGGGCATGAAGTTATTTCTAGGAGTTGGACACATACCAAGTTTAGCTCAGTTCTGGGCATCTTTGAAATACCTATACAAACTTGTTCCTACATAGTAACTTGGTACTTTGAATGAGAATGTGCTTGCTTACAGCAACGTGCTATATGTTCTGAATGCCCGAATTGGGAATCTGTGTCAAAACTTTGTTAGGAATTATGTGATCCTTACTAGCTGGAAGTAAGTGAGATGGGGCATGAAATTATTTCTAGGAGTTGGACACATACCAAGTTTAGCTCAGTTCTGGGCATCTTTGAAATACCTATACAAACTTGTTCCTACATAGTAACTTGCAACTTTGAATGAGAATGTGCTTGCTAACAGCAACGTGCTATATGTTCTGAATGCCCGAATTGGGAATCTATGTCAAAACTTTGTTAGGAATTATGTGATCCTTACTAGCTGGAAGTAAGGGAGATGGGGCATGAAGTTATTTCTAGGAGTTGGACAGATACCAAGTTTAGCTCAGTTCTGGGCACCTTTGAAATACCTATACAAACTTGTTCCTACATAGTAACTTGCAACTTTGAATGAGAATGTGCTTGCATACAGCAACGTGCTATATGTTCTGAATGCCCGAATTGGGAATCTGTGTCAAAACTTTGTTAGGAATTATGCGATCCTTACTAGCTGGAAGTAAGGGAGATGGGGCATGAAGGTATTTCTAGGAGTTGGACACAAACCAAGTTTAGCACAGTTCTGGGCATCTTAGAAATACCTATACAAACTTGTTCCTACATAGTAACTTGCAACTTTGAATGAGAATGTGCTTGCTTACAGCAACGTGCTATATGTTCTGAATGCCCGAATTGGGAATCTGTGTCAAAACTTTGTTAGGAATTATGTGATCCTTACTAGCTGGAAGTAAGTGAGATGGGGCATGAAATTATTTCTAGGAGTTGAACACAAACCAAGTTTAGCACAGTTCTGGGCATCTTTGAAATACCTATACAAACTTGTTCCTACATAGTAACTTGCAACTTTGAATGAGAATGTGCTTGCTAACAGCAACGTGCTATATGTTCTGAATGCCCGAATTGGGAATCTGTGTCAAAACTTTGTTAGGAATTATGTGATCCTTACTAGCTGGAAGTAAGGGAGATGGGGCATGAAGTTATTTCTAGGAGTTGGACACATACCAAGTTTAGCTCAGTTCTGGGCATCTTTGAAATACCTATACAAACTTGTTCCTACATAGTAACTTGCAACTTTGAATGAGAATGTGCTTGCTTACAGCAACGTGCTATATGTTCTGAATGCCCGAATTGAGAATCTGTGTCAAACTTTGTTAGGAATTATGTGATCCTTACTAGCTGGAAGTAAGGGAGTTGGGGCATGAAGGTATTTCTAGGAGTTGGACACAAACCAAGTTTAGCACAGTTCTGGGCATCTTAGAAATACCTATACAAACTTGTTCCTACATAGTAACTTGCAACTTTGAATGAGAATGTGCTTGCTTACAGCAACGTGCTATATGCTCTGTATGCCCGAAAAGGGAATCTGTGTCAAAACTTTGTTAGGAATTATGTGATCCTTACTAGCTGGAAGTAAGTGAGATGGGGCATCATGTTATTTCTAGGAGTTGGAGACATACAACGTTTAGCTCAGTTCTGGGCATCTTTGAAATACCTATACAAACTTGTTCCTACATAGTAACTTGCAACTTTGAATGAGAATGTGCTTGCTTACAGCAACGTGCTATATGTTCTGAATGCCCGAATTGGGAATCTGTGTCAAAACTTTGTTAGGAATTATGTGATCCTTACTAGCTGGAAGTAAGGGAGATGGGGCATGAAGTTATTTCTAGGAGTTGGACACATACCAAGTTTAGCTCAGTTCTGGGCATCTTAGAAATACCTATACAAACTTGTTCCTACATAGTAACTTGCAACTTTGAATGAGAATGTGCTTGCTTACAGCAACGTGCTATATGTTCTGAATGCCCGAATTGGGAATCTGTGTCAAAACTTTGTTAGGAATTATGTGATCCTTACTAGCTGGAAGTAAGTGAGATGGGGCATGAAGTTATTTCTTGGAGTTGAACACAAACCAAGTTTAGCACAGTTCTGGGCATCTTTGAAATACCTATACAAACTTGTTCCTACATAGTAACTTGCAACTTTGAATGAGAATGTGCTTGCTAACAGCAACGTGCTATATGTTCTGAATGCCCGAATTGGGAATCTGTGTCAAAACTTTGTTAGGAATTATGTGATCCTTACTAGCTGGAAGTAAGGGAGATGGGGCATGAAGTTATTTCTAGGAGTTGGACACATACCAAGTTTAGCTCAGTTCTGGGCATCTTTGAAATACCTATACAAACTTGTTCCTACATAGTAACTTGCAACTTTGAATGAGAATGTGCTTGCTTACAGCAACGTGCTATATGTTCTGAATGCCCGAATTGAGAATCTGTGTCAAACTTTGTTAGGAATTATGTGATCCTTACTAGCTGGAAGTAAGGGAGTTGGGGCATGAAGGTATTTCTAGGAGTTGGACACAAACCAAGTTTAGCACAGTTCTGGGCATCTTAGAAATACCTATACAAACTTGTTCCTACATAGTAACTTGCAACTTTGAATGAGAATGTGCTTGCTTACAGCAACGTGCTATATGCTCTGTATGCCCGAAAAGGGAATCTGTGTCAAAACTTTGTTAGGAATTATGTGATCCTTACTAGCTGGAAGTAAGAGAGATGGGGCATCATGTTATTTCTAGGAGTTGGAGACATACAACGTTTAGCTCAGTTCTGGGCATCTTTGAAATACCTATACAAACTTGTTCCTACATAGTAACTTGCAACTTTGAATGAGAATGTGCTTGCTTACAGCAACGTGCTATATGTTCTGAATGCCCGAATTGGGAATCTGTGTCAAAACTTTGTTAGGAATTATGTGATCCTTACTAGCTGGAAGTAAGGGAGATGGGGCATGAAGTTATTTCTAGGAGTTGGACACATACCAAGTTTAGCTCAGTTCTGGGCATCTTTGAAATACCTATACAAACTTGTTCCTACATAGTAACTTGGTACTTTGAATGAGAATGTGCTTGCTTACAGCAACGTGCTATATGTTCTGAATGCCCGAATTGGGAATCTGTGTCAAAACTTTGTTAGGAATTATGTGATCCTTACTAGCTGGAAGTAAGTGAGATGGGGCATGAAATTATTTCTAGGAGTTGGACACATACCAAGTTTAGCTCAGTTCTGGGCATCTTTGAAATACCTATACAAACTTGTTCCTACATAGTAACTTGCAACTTTGAATGAGAATGTGCTTGCTAACAGCAACGTGCTATATGTTCTGAATGCCCGAATTGGGAATCTATGTCAAAACTTTGTTAGGAATTATGTGATCCTTACTAGCTGGAAGTAAGGGAGATGAGGCATGAAGTTATTTCTAGGAGTTGGACAGAGCCCAGTTTAGCTCAGTTCTGGGCATCTTTGAAATACCTATACAAACTTGTTCCTACATAGTAACTTGCAACTTTGAATGAGAATGTGCTTGCTTGCAGCAACGTGCTAGATGTTCTGAATGCCCGAATTGGGAATATGTGTCAAAACTTTGTTAGGAATTATGTGATCCTTACTAGCTGGAAGTAAGGGAGATGGGGCATGAAGTTTTTTCTAGGAGTGGGACACATACCAAGTTTAGCTCAGTTCTGGGCATCTTTGAAATACCTATACAAACTTGTTCCTACATAGTAACTTGCAACTTTGAATGAGAATGTGCTTGCTTGCAGCAACGTGCTATATGTTCTGAATGCCCGAATTGGGAATCTGTGTCAAAACTTTGTTAGGAATTATGTGATCCTTACTAGCTGGAAGTAAGGGAGATGGGGCATGAAGTTATTTCTAGGAGTTGGACACATACCAAGTTTAGCTCAGTTCTGGGCATCTTTGAAATACCTATACAACTTGTTCCAACATAGTAACTTGCAACTTTGAATGAGAATCTGCTTGCTTACAGCAACGTGCTATATGTTCTTAATGCCCGAATTGGGAATCTGTGTCAAAACTTTGTTAGGAATTATGTGATCCTTACTAGCTGGAAGTAAGGGAGATGGGGCATGAAGGTATTTCTAGGAGTTGGACACAAACCAAGTTTAGCACAGTTCTGGGCATCTTAGAAATACCTATACAAACTTGTTCCTACATATTAACTTGCAACTTTGAATCAGAATGTGCTTGCTTACAGCAACGTGCTATATGCTCTGAATGCCCGAAAAGGGAATCAGTGTCAAAACTTTGTTAGGAATTATGTGATCCTTACTAGCTGGAAGTAAGTGAGATGGGGCATGAAGTTATTTCTAGGAGTTGGAGACATACAACGTTTAGCTCAGTTCTGGGCATCTTTGAAATACCTATACAAACTTGTACCTTCATAGTAACTTGCAACTTTGAATGAGAATGTGCTTGCTTACAGCAACGTGCTATATGTTCTGAATGCCCGAATTGGGAAACTGTGTCAAAACTTTGTTAGGAATTATGTGATCCTTACTAGCTGGAAGTAAGGGAGATGGGGCATGAAGTTATTTCTAGGAGTTGGACACATACCAAGTTTTGCTCAGTTCTGGGCATCTTTTAAATACCTATACAAACTTGTTCCTACATAGTAACTTGCAACTTTGAATGAGAATGTGCTTGCTTACAGCAACGTGCTATATGTTCTGAATGCCCGAATTGGGAATCTGTGTGAAAACTTTGTTAGGAATTATGTGATCCTTACTAGCTGGAAGTAAGTGAGATGGGGCATGAAATTATTTCTAGGAGTTGGACACATACCAAGTTTAGCTCAGTTCTGGGCATCTTTGAAATACCTATACAAACTTGTTCCTACATAGTAACTTGCAACTTTGAATGAGAATGTGCTTGCTAACAGCAACGTGCTATATGTTCTGAATGCCCGAATTGGGAATCTGTGTCAAAACTTTGTTAGGAATTATGTGATCCTTACTAGCTGGAAGTAAGGGAGATGGGGCATGAAGTTATTTCTAGGAGTTGGACAGATACCAAGTTTAGCTCAGTTCTGGGCATCTTTGAAATACCTATACAAACTTGTTCCTACATAGTAACTTGCAACTTTGAATGAGAATGTGCTTGCTTGCAGCAACGTGCTATATGTTCTGAATGCCCGAATTGGGAATCTGTGTCAAAACTTTGTTAGGAATTATGTGATCCTTACTAGCCTGAAGTAAGGGAGATGGGGCATGAAGTTATTTCTAGGAGTTGGAGACATACAACGTTTAGCTCAGTTCTGGGCATCTTTGAAATACCTATACAAACTTGTTCCTACATAGTAACTTGCAACTTTGAATGAGAATGTGCTTGCTTACAGCAACGTGCTATATGTTCTGAATGCCCGAATTGGGAATATGTTTCAAAACTTTGTTAGGAAATATGTGATCCTTACTAGCTGGAAGTAAGGGAGATGGGGCATGAAGTTATTTCTAGGAGTTGGACACATACCAAGTTTAGCTCAGTTCTGGGCATCTTTGAAATACCTATACAAACTTGTTCCTACATAGTAACTTGCAACTTTGAATGAGAATGTGCTTGCTTGCAGCAACGTGCTATATGTTCTGAATGCCCGAATTGGGAATCCCTGTCAAACTTTGTTAGGAATTATGTGATCCTTACTAGCTGGAAGTAAGGGAGTTGGGGCATGAAGGTATTTCTAGGAGTTGGAGTCATACCAAGTTTAGCTCAGTTCTAGGCATCTTTGAAATACCTATACAAACTTGTTCCTACATAGTAACTTGCAACTTTGATTGAGAATGTGCTTGCTTACAGCAACGTGCTATGTGTTCTGAATGCCCGAATTGGGAATATGTTTCAAAACTTTGTTAGGAATTATGTGATCCTTACTAGCTGGAAGTAAGGGAGATGGGGCATGAAGTTATTTCTAGGAGTTGGACACATACCAAGTTTAGCTCAGTTCTGGGCATCTTTGAAATACCTATACAAACTTGTTCCTACATAGTAACTTGCAACTTTGAATGAGAATGTGCTTGCTTACAGCAACGTGCTATATGTTCTGAATGCCCGAATTGGGAATCTGTGTCAAACTTTGTTAGGAATTATGTGATCCTTACTAGCTGGAAGTAAGGGAGTTGGGGCATGAAGGTATTTCTAGGAGTTGGACACAAACCAAGTTTAGCACAGTTCTGGGCATCTTTGAAATACCTATACAAACTTGTTCCTACATAGTAACTTGCAACTTTGAATGAGAATGTGCTTGCTTACAGCAACGTGCTGTATGCTCTGTATGCCCGAAAAGGGAATCTGTGTCAAAACTTTGTTAGGAATTATGTGATCCTTACTAGCTGGAAGTAAGTGAGATGGGGCATGAAGTTATTTCTAGGAGTTGGAGACATACAACGTTTAGCTCAGTTCTGGGCATCTTTGAAATACCTATACAAACTTGTTCCTACATAGTAACTTGCAACTTTGAATGAGAATGTGCTTGCTTACAGCAACGTGCTATATGTTCTGAATGCCCGAATTGGGAATCTGTGTCAAAACTTTGTTAGGTATTATGTGATCCTTACTAGCTGGAAGTAAGGGAGATGTGGCATGAAGTTATTTCTAGGAGTTGGACACATACCAAGTTTAGCTCAGTTCTGGGCATCTTTGAAATACCTATACAAACTTGTTCCTAGATAGTAACTTGCAACTTTGAATGAGAATGTGCTTGCTTGCAGCAACGTGCTATATGTTCTGAATGCCCGAATTGGGAATCTGTGTCAAAACTTTGTTAGGAATTATGTGATCCTTACTAGCTGGAAGTAAGTTAGATGGGGCATGAAATTATTTCTAGGAGTTGGACACATACCAAGTTTAGCTCAGTTCTGGGCATCTTTGAAATACCTATACAAACTTGTTCCTACATAGTAACTTGCAACTTTGAATGAGAATGTGCTTGCTTACAGCAACGTGCTATATGTTCTTAATGCCCGAATTGGGAATCTGTGTCAAAACTTTGTTAGGAATTATGTGATCCTTACTAGCTGGAAGTAAGGGAGATGGGGCATGAAGTTATTTCTAGGAGTTGGAGTCATACCAACTTTAGCTTAGTTTTGGGCATCTTTGAAATACCTATACAAACTTGTTCCTACATAGTAATTTGCAACTTTGAATGAGAATGTGCTTGCTTACAGCAACGTGCTATATGTTCTGAATGCCCGAATTGGGAATCTGTGTCAAAACTTTGTTAGGAATTATGTGATCCTTACTAGCTGGAAGTAAGGGAGATGGGCATGAAGTTATTTCTAGGAGTTGGACACATACCAAGTTTAGCTCAGTTCTGGGCATCTTTGAAATACCTATACAAACTTGTTCCTACATAGTAACTTGCAACTTTGAATGAGAATGTGCTTGCTTGCAGCAAAGTGCTATATGTTCTGAATGCCCGAATTGGGAATCTGTGTCAAAACTTTGTTAGGAATTATGTGATCCTTAGTAGCTGGAAGTAAGGGAGATGGGGCATGAAGTTATTTCTAGGAGTTGGACACATACCAAGTTTATCTCAGTTCTGGGCATCTTTGAAATACCTATACAAACTTGTTCCTACATAGTAACTTGCATCTTTGAATGAGAATGTGCTTGCTTACAGCAACGTGCTATATCTTCTGAATGCCCGAATTGGGAATATGTGTCAAAATTTTGTTAGGAATTATGTGATCTTTACTAGCTGGAAGTAAGGGAGAAGGGGCATAAAGATATTTCTAGGAGTTGGAGACATACCAAGTTTAGCTCAGTTCTAGGCATCTTTGAAATACCTATACAAACTTGTTCCTACATAGTAACTTGCAACTTTGATTGAGAATGTGCTTGCTTACAGCAACGTGCTATATGTTCTGAATGCCCGAATTGGGAATATGTTTCAAAACTTTGTTAGGAATTATGTGATCCTTACTAGCTGGAAGAAAGGGAGATGGGGCATGAAGTTATTTCTAGGAGTTGGACACATACCAAGTTTAGCTCAGTTCTGGGCATCTTTGAAATACCTATACAAACTTGTTCCTACATAGTAACTTGCAACTTTGAATGAGAATGTGCTTGCTTACAGCAACGTGCTATATGTTCTGAATGCCCGAATTGGGAATCTGTGTCAAACTTTGTTAGGAATTATGTGATCCTTACTAGCTGGAAGTAAGGGAGTTGGGGCATGAAGGTATTTCTAGGAGTTGGACACAAACCAAGTTTAGCACAGTTCTGGGCATCTTTGAAATACCTATACAAACTTGTTCCTACATAGTAACTTGCAACTTTGAATGAGAATGTGCTTGCTTACAGCAACGTGCTATATGTTCTGAATGCCCGAATTGGGAATCTGTGTCAAACTTTGTTAGGAATTATGTGATCCTTACTAGCTGGAAGTAAGGGAGTTGGGGCATGAAGGTATTTCTAGGAGTTGGAGACATACCAAGTTTAGCTCAGTTCTAGGCATCTTTGAAATGCCTATACAAACTTGTTCCTACATAGTAACTTGCAACTTTGATTGAGAATGTGCTTGCTTACAGCAACGTGCTATATGTTCTGAATGCCCGAATTGGGAATATGTTTCAAAACTTTGTTAGGAATTATGTGATCCTTACTAGCTGGAAGTAAGGGAGATGAGGCATGAAGTTATTTCTAGGAGTTGGACAGAGCCCAGTTTAGCTCAGTTCTGGGCATCTTTGAAATACCTATACAAACTTGTTCCTACATAGTAACTTGCAACTTTGAATGAGAATGTGCTTGCTTGCAGCAACGTGCTAGATGTTCTGAATGCCCGAATTGGGAATATGTGTCAAAACTTTGTTAGGAATTATGTGATCCTTACTAGCTGGAAGTAAGGGAGATGGGGCATGAAGTTTTTTCTAGGAGTGGGACACATACCAAGTTTAGCTCAGTTCTGGGCATCTTTGAAATACCTATACAAACTTGTTCCTACATAGTAACTTGCAACTTTGAATGAGAATGTGCTTGCTTGCAGCAACGTGCTATATGTTCTGAATGCCCGAATTGGGAATCTGTGTCAAAACTTTGTTAGGAATTATGTGATCCTTACTAGCTGGAAGTAAGGGAGATGGGGCATGAAGTTATTTCTAGGAGTTGGACACATACCAAGTTTAGCTCAGTTCTGGGCATCTTTGAAATACCTATACAACTTGTTCCAACATAGTAACTTGCAACTTTGAATGAGAATCTGCTTGCTTACAGCAACGTGCTATATGTTCTTAATGCCCGAATTGGGAATCTGTGTCAAAACTTTGTTAGGAATTATGTGATCCTTACTAGCTGGAAGTAAGGGAGATGGGGCATGAAGGTATTTCTAGGAGTTGGACACAAACCAAGTTTAGCACAGTTCTGGGCATCTTAGAAATACCTATACAAACTTGTTCCTACATATTAACTTGCAACTTTGAATCAGAATGTGCTTGCTTACAGCAACGTGCTATATGCTCTGAATGCCCGAAAAGGGAATCAGTGTCAAAACTTTGTTAGGAATTATGTGATCCTTACTAGCTGGAAGTAAGTGAGATGGGGCATGAAGTTATTTCTAGGAGTTGGAGACATACAACGTTTAGCTCAGTTCTGGGCATCTTTGAAATACCTATACAAACTTGTACCTTCATAGTAACTTGCAACTTTGAATGAGAATGTGCTTGCTTACAGCAACGTGCTATATGTTCTGAATGCCCGAATTGGGAAACTGTGTCAAAACTTTGTTAGGAATTATGTGATCCTTACTAGCTGGAAGAAAGGGAGATGGGGCATGAAGTTATTTCTAGGAGTTGGACACATACCAAGTTTAGCTCAGTTCTGGGCATCTTTGAAATACCTATACAAACTTGTTCCTACATAGTAACTTGCAACTTTGAATGAGAATGTGCTTGCTTACAGCAACGTGCTATATGTTCTGAATGCCCGAATTGGGAATCTGTGTCAAACTTTGTTAGGAATTATGTGATCCTTACTAGCTGGAAGTAAGGGAGTTGGGGCATGAAGGTATTTCTAGGAGTTGGACACAAACCAAGTTTAGCACAGTTCTGGGCATCTTTGAAATACCTATACAAACTTGTTCCTACATAGTAACTTGCAACTTTGAATGAGAATGTGCTTGCTTACAGCAACGTGCTATATGTTCTGAATGCCCGAATTGGGAATCTGTGTCAAACTTTGTTAGGAATTATGTGATCCTTACTAGCTGGAAGTAAGGGAGTTGGGGCATGAAGGTATTTCTAGGAGTTGGAGACATACCAAGTTTAGCTCAGTTCTAGGCATCTTTGAAATACCTATACAAACTTGTTCCTACATAGTAACTTGCAACTTTGATTGAGAATGTGCTTGCTTACAGCAACGTGCTATATGTTCTGAATGCCCGAATTGGGAATATGTTTCAAAACTTTGTTAGGAATTATGTGATCCTTACTAGCTGGAAGTAAGGGAGATGAGGCATGAAGTTATTTCTAGGAGTTGGACAGAGCCCAGTTTAGCTCAGTTCTGGGCATCTTTGAAATACCTATACAAACTTGTTCCTACATAGTAACTTGCAACTTTGAATGAGAATGTGCTTGCTTGCAGCAACGTGCTAGATGTTCTGAATGCCCGAATTGGGAATATGTGTCAAAACTTTGTTAGGAATTATGTGATCCTTACTAGCTGGAAGTAAGGGAGATGGGGCATGAAGTTTTTTCTAGGAGTGGGACACATACCAAGTTTAGCTCAGTTCTGGGCATCTTTGAAATACCTATACAAACTTGTTCCTACATAGTAACTTGCAACTTTGAATGAGAATGTGCTTGCTTGCAGCAACGTGCTATATGTTCTGAATGCCCGAATTGGGAATCTGTGTCAAAACTTTGTTAGGAATTATGTGATCCTTACTAGCTGGAAGTAAGGGAGATGGGGCATGAAGTTATTTCTAGGAGTTGGACACATACCAAGTTTAGCTCAGTTCTGGGCATCTTTGAAATACCTATACAACTTGTTCCAACATAGTAACTTGCAACTTTGAATGAGAATCTGCTTGCTTACAGCAACGTGCTATATGTTCTTAATGCCCGAATTGGGAATCTGTGTCAAAACTTTGTTAGGAATTATGTGATCCTTACTAGCTGGAAGTAAGGGAGATGGGGCATGAAGGTATTTCTAGGAGTTGGACACAAACCAAGTTTAGCACAGTTCTGGGCATCTTAGAAATACCTATACAAACTTGTTCCTACATATTAACTTGCAACTTTGAATCAGAATGTGCTTGCTTACAGCAACGTGCTATATGCTCTGAATGCCCGAAAAGGGAATCAGTGTCAAAACTTTGTTAGGAATTATGTGATCCTTACTAGCTGGAAGTAAGTGAGATGGGGCATGAAGTTATTTCTAGGAGTTGGAGACATACAACGTTTAGCTCAGTTCTGGGCATCTTTGAAATACCTATACAAACTTGTACCTTCATAGTAACTTGCAACTTTGAATGAGAATGTGCTTGCTTACAGCAACGTGCTATATGTTCTGAATGCCCGAATTGGGAAACTGTGTCAAAACTTTGTTAGGAATTATGTGATCCTTACTAGCTGGAAGTAAGGGAGATGGGGCATGAAGTTATTTCTAGGAGTTGGACACATACCAAGTTTTGCTCAGTTCTGGGCATCTTTTAAATACCTATACAAACTTGTTCCTACATAGTAACTTGCAACTTTGAATGAGAATGTGCTTGCTTACAGCAACGTGCTATATGTTCTGAATGCCCGAATTGGGAATCTGTGTGAAAACTTTGTTAGGAATTATGTGATCCTTACTAGCTGGAAGTAAGTGAGATGGGGCATGAAATTATTTCTAGGAGTTGGACACATACCAAGTTTAGCTCAGTTCTGGGCATCTTTGAAATACCTATACAAACTTGTTCCTACATAGTAACTTGCAACTTTGAATGAGAATGTGCTTGCTAACAGCAACGTGCTATATGTTCTGAATGCCCGAATTGGGAATCTGTGTCAAAACTTTGTTAGGAATTATGTGATCCTTACTAGCTGGAAGTAAGGGAGATGGGGCATGAAGTTATTTCTAGGAGTTGGACAGATACCAAGTTTAGCTCAGTTCTGGGCATCTTTGAAATACCTATACAAACTTGTTCCTACATAGTAACTTGCAACTTTGAATGAGAATGTGCTTGCTTGCAGCAACGTGCTATATGTTCTGAATGCCCGAATTGGGAATCTGTGTCAAAACTTTGTTAGGAATTATGTGATCCTTACTAGCCTGAAGTAAGGGAGATGGGGCATGAAGTTATTTCTAGGAGTTGGAGACATACAACGTTTAGCTCAGTTCTGGGCATCTTTGAAATACCTATACAAACTTGTTCCTACATAGTAACTTGCAACTTTGAATGAGAATGTGCTTGCTTACAGCAACGTGCTATATGTTCTGAATGCCCGAATTGGGAATATGTTTCAAAACTTTGTTAGGAAATATGTGATCCTTACTAGCTGGAAGTAAGGGAGATGGGGCATGAAGTTATTTCTAGGAGTTGGACACATACCAAGTTTAGCTCAGTTCTGGGCATCTTTGAAATACCTATACAAACTTGTTCCTACATAGTAACTTGCAACTTTGAATGAGAATGTGCTTGCTTGCAGCAACGTGCTATATGTTCTGAATGCCCGAATTGGGAATCCCTGTCAAACTTTGTTAGGAATTATGTGATCCTTACTAGCTGGAAGTAAGGGAGTTGGGGCATGAAGGTATTTCTAGGAGTTGGAGTCATACCAAGTTTAGCTCAGTTCTAGGCATCTTTGAAATACCTATACAAACTTGTTCCTACATAGTAACTTGCAACTTTGATTGAGAATGTGCTTGCTTACAGCAACGTGCTATGTGTTCTGAATGCCCGAATTGGGAATATGTTTCAAAACTTTGTTAGGAATTATGTGATCCTTACTAGCTGGAAGTAAGGGAGATGGGGCATGAAGTTATTTCTAGGAGTTGGACACATACCAAGTTTAGCTCAGTTCTGGGCATCTTTGAAATACCTATACAAACTTGTTCCTACATAGTAACTTGCAACTTTGAATGAGAATGTGCTTGCTTACAGCAACGTGCTATATGTTCTGAATGCCCGAATTGGGAATCTGTGTCAAACTTTGTTAGGAATTATGTGATCCTTACTAGCTGGAAGTAAGGGAGTTGGGGCATGAAGGTATTTCTAGGAGTTGGACACAAACCAAGTTTAGCACAGTTCTGGGCATCTTTGAAATACCTATACAAACTTGTTCCTACATAGTAACTTGCAACTTTGAATGAGAATGTGCTTGCTTACAGCAACGTGCTGTATGCTCTGTATGCCCGAAAAGGGAATCTGTGTCAAAACTTTGTTAGGAATTATGTGATCCTTACTAGCTGGAAGTAAGTGAGATGGGGCATGAAGTTATTTCTAGGAGTTGGAGACATACAACGTTTAGCTCAGTTCTGGGCATCTTTGAAATACCTATACAAACTTGTTCCTACATAGTAACTTGCAACTTTGAATGAGAATGTGCTTGCTTACAGCAACGTGCTATATGTTCTGAATGCCCGAATTGGGAATCTGTGTCAAAACTTTGTTAGGTATTATGTGATCCTTACTAGCTGGAAGTAAGGGAGATGTGGCATGAAGTTATTTCTAGGAGTTGGACACATACCAAGTTTAGCTCAGTTCTGGGCATCTTTGAAATACCTATACAAACTTGTTCCTAGATAGTAACTTGCAACTTTGAATGAGAATGTGCTTGCTTGCAGCAACGTGCTATATGTTCTGAATGCCCGAATTGGGAATCTGTGTCAAAACTTTGTTAGGAATTATGTGATCCTTACTAGCTGGAAGTAAGTTAGATGGGGCATGAAATTATTTCTAGGAGTTGGACACATACCAAGTTTAGCTCAGTTCTGGGCATCTTTGAAATACCTATACAAACTTGTTCCTACATAGTAACTTGCAACTTTGAATGAGAATGTGCTTGCTTACAGCAACGTGCTATATGTTCTTAATGCCCGAATTGGGAATCTGTGTCAAAACTTTGTTAGGAATTATGTGATCCTTACTAGCTGGAAGTAAGGGAGATGGGGCATGAAGTTATTTCTAGGAGTTGGAGTCATACCAACTTTAGCTTAGTTTTGGGCATCTTTGAAATACCTATACAAACTTGTTCCTACATAGTAATTTGCAACTTTGAATGAGAATGTGCTTGCTTACAGCAACGTGCTATATGTTCTGAATGCCCGAATTGGGAATCTGTGTCAAAACTTTGTTAGGAATTATGTGATCCTTACTAGCTGGAAGTAAGGGAGATGGGCATGAAGTTATTTCTAGGAGTTGGACACATACCAAGTTTAGCTCAGTTCTGGGCATCTTTGAAATACCTATACAAACTTGTTCCTACATAGTAACTTGCAACTTTGAATGAGAATGTGCTTGCTTGCAGCAAAGTGCTATATGTTCTGAATGCCCGAATTGGGAATCTGTGTCAAAACTTTGTTAGGAATTATGTGATCCTTAGTAGCTGGAAGTAAGGGAGATGGGGCATGAAGTTATTTCTAGGAGTTGGACACATACCAAGTTTATCTCAGTTCTGGGCATCTTTGAAATACCTATACAAACTTGTTCCTACATAGTAACTTGCATCTTTGAATGAGAATGTGCTTGCTTACAGCAACGTGCTATATCTTCTGAATGCCCGAATTGGGAATATGTGTCAAAATTTTGTTAGGAATTATGTGATCTTTACTAGCTGGAAGTAAGGGAGAAGGGGCATAAAGTTATTTCTAGGAGTTGGAGACATACCAAGTTTAGCTCAGTTCTAGGCATCTTTGAAATACCTATACAAACTTGTTCCTACATAGTAACTTGCAACTTTGATTGAGAATGTGCTTGCTTACAGCAACGTGCTATATGTTCTGAATGCCCGAATTGGGAATATGTTTCAAAACTTTGTTAGGAATTATGTGATCCTTACTAGCTGGAAGAAAGGGAGATGGGGCATGAAGTTATTTCTAGGAGTTGGACACATACCAAGTTTAGCTCAGTTCTGGGCATCTTTGAAATACCTATACAAACTTGTTCCTACATAGTAACTTGCAACTTTGAATGAGAATGTGCTTGCTTACAGCAACGTGCTATATGTTCTGAATGCCCGAATTGGGAATCTGTGTCAAACTTTGTTAGGAATTATGTGATCCTTACTAGCTGGAAGTAAGGGAGTTGGGGCATGAAGGTATTTCTAGGAGTTGGACACAAACCAAGTTTAGCACAGTTCTGGGCATCTTTGAAATACCTATACAAACTTGTTCCTACATAGTAACTTGCAACTTTGAATGAGAATGTGCTTGCTTACAGCAACGTGCTATATGTTCTGAATGCCCGAATTGGGAATCTGTGTCAAACTTTGTTAGGAATTATGTGATCCTTACTAGCTGGAAGTAAGGGAGTTGGGGCATGAAGGTATTTCTAGGAGTTGGAGACATACCAAGTTTAGCTCAGTTCTAGGCATCTTTGAAATACCTATACAAACTTGTTCCTACATAGTAACTTGCAACTTTGATTGAGAATGTGCTTGCTTACAGCAACGTGCTATATGTTCTGAATGCCCGAATTGGGAATATGTTTCAAAACTTTGTTAGGAATTATGTGATCCTTACTAGCTGGAAGAAAGGGAGATGGGGCATGAAGTTATTTCTAGGAGTTGGACACATACCAAGTTTAGCTCAGTTCTGGGCATCTTTGAAATACCTATACAAACTTGTTCCTACATAGTAACTTGCAACTTTGAATGAGAATGTGCTTGCTTACAGCAACGTGCTATATCTTCTGAATGCCCGAATTGGGAATCTGTGTCAAACTTTGTTAGGAATTATGTGATCCTTACTAGGTGGAAGTAAGGGAGTTGGGGCATGAAGATATTTCTAGGAGTTGGACACAAACCAAGTTTAGCACAGTTCTGGGCATCTTTGAAACACCTATACAAACTTGTTCCTACATAGTAACTTGCAACTTTGAATGAGAATGTGCTTGCTTACAGCAACGTGCTATATGCTCTGTATGCCCGAAAAGGGAATCTGTGTCAAAACTTTGTTAGGAATTATGTGATCCTTACTAGCTGGAAGTAAGTGAGATGGGGCATGAAGTTATTTCTAGGAGTTGGAGACATACAACGTTTAGCTCAGTTCTGGGCATCTTTGAAATACCTATACAAACTTGTTCCTACATAGTAACTTGCAACTTTGAATGAGAATGTGCTTGCTTACAGCAACGTGCTATATGTTCTGAATGCCCGAATTGGGAATCTGTGTCAAAACTTTGTTAGGAATTATGTGATCCTTACTAGCTGGAAGTAAGGGAGATGTGGCATGAAGTTATTTCTAGGAGTTGGACACATACCAAGTTTAGCTCAGTTCTGGGCATCTTTGAAATACCTATACAAACTTGTTCCTACATAGTAACTTGCAACTTTGAATGAGAATGTGCTTGCTTACAGCAACGTGCTATATGTTCTGAATGCCCGAATTGGGAATCTGTGTCAAAACTTTGTTAGGAATTATGTGATCCTTACTAGCTGGAAGTAAGTTAGATGGGGCATGAAATTATTTCTAGGAGTTGGACACATACCAAGTTTAGCTCAGTTCTGGGCATCTTTGATATACCTATACAAACTTGTTCCTACATAGTAACTTGCAACTTTGAATGAGAATGTGCTTGCTTACAGCAACGTGCTATATGTTCTTAATGCCCGAATTGGGAATCTGTGTCAAAACTTTGTTAGGAATTATGTGATCCTTACTAGCTGGAAGTAAGGGAGATGGGGCATGAAGTTATTTCTAGGAGTTGGAGTCATACCAACTTTAGCTTAGTTCTGGGCATCTTTGAAATACCTATACAAACTTGTTCCTACATAGTAATTTGCAACTCTGAATGAGAATGTGCTTGCTTACAGCAACGTGCTATATGTTCTGAATGCCCGAATTGGGAATCTGTGTCAAAACTTTGTTAGGAATTATGTGATCCTTACTAGCTGGAAGTAAGGGAGATGGGGCATGAAGTTATTTCTAGGAGTTGGACACATACCAAGTTTAGCTCAGTTCTGGGCATCTTTGAAATACCTATACAAACTTGTTCCTACATAGTAACTTGCAACTTTGAATGAGAATGTGCTTGCTTGCAGCAACGTGCTATATGTTCTGAATGCCCGAATTGGGAATATGTTTCAAAACTTTGTTAGGAATTATGTGATCCTTACTAGCTGGAAGAAAGGGAGATGGGGCATGAAGTTATTTCTAGGAGTTGGACACATACAACGTTTAGCTCAGTTCTGGGCATCTTTGAAATACCTATACAAACTTGTTCCTACATAGTAACTTGCAACTTTGAATGAGAATGTGCTTGCTTACAGCAACGTGCTATATGTTCTGAATGCCCGAATTGGGAATCTGTGTCAAACTTTGTTAGGAATTATGTGATCCTTACTAGCTGGAAGTAAGGGAGATGGGGCATGAAGGTATTTCTAGGAGTTGGACACAAACCAAGTTTAGCACAGTTCTGGGCATCTTAGAAATACCTATACAAACTTGTTCCTACATATTAACTTGCAACTTTGAATCAGAATGTGCTTGCTTACAGCAACGTGCTATATGCTCTGAATGCCCGAAAAGGGAATCAGTGTCAAAACTTTGTTAGGAATTATGTGATCCTTACTAGCTGGAAGTAAGTGAGATGGGGCATGAAGTTATTTCTAGGAGTTGGAGACATACAACGTTTAGCTCAGTTCTGGGCATCTTTGAAATACCTATACAAACTTGTACCTTCATAGTAACTTGCAACTTTGAATGAGAATGTGCTTGCTTACAGCAACGTGCTATATGTTCTGAATGCCCGAATTGGGAAACTGTGTCAAAACTTTGTTAGGAATTATGTGATCCTTACTAGCTGGAAGTAAGGGAGATGGGGCATGAAGTTATTTCTAGGAGTTGGACACATACCAAGTTTTGCTCAGTTCTGGGCATCTTTTAAATACCTATACAAACTTGTTCCTACATAGTAACTTGCAACTTTGAATGAGAATGTGCTTGCTTACAGCAACGTGCTATATGTTCTGAATGCCCGAATTGGGAATCTGTGTGAAAACTTTGTTAGGAATTATGTGATCCTTACTAGCTGGAAGTAAGTGAGATGGGGCATGAAATTATTTCTAGGAGTTGGACACATACCAAGTTTAGCTCAGTTCTGGGCATCTTTGAAATACCTATACAAACTTGTTCCTACATAGTAACTTGCAACTTTGAATGAGAATGTGCTTGCTAACAGCAACGTGCTATATGTTCTGAATGCCCGAATTGGGAATCTGTGTCAAAACTTTGTTAGGAATTATGTGATCCTTACTAGCTGGAAGTAAGGGAGATGGGGCATGAAGTTATTTCTAGGAGTTGGACAGATACCAAGTTTAGCTCAGTTCTGGGCATCTTTGAAATACCTATACAAACTTGTTCCTACATAGTAACTTGCAACTTTGAATGAGAATGTGCTTGCTTGCAGCAACGTGCTATATGTTCTGAATGCCCGAATTGGGAATCTGTGTCAAAACTTTGTTAGGAATTATGTGATCCTTACTAGCCTGAAGTAAGGGAGATGGGGCATGAAGTTATTTCTAGGAGTTGGAGACATACAACGTTTAGCTCAGTTCTGGGCATCTTTGAAATACCTATACAAACTTGTTCCTACATAGTAACTTGCAACTTTGAATGAGAATGTGCTTGCTTACAGCAACGTGCTATATGTTCTGAATGCCCGAATTGGGAATATGTTTCAAAACTTTGTTAGGAAATATGTGATCCTTACTAGCTGGAAGTAAGGGAGATGGGGCATGAAGTTATTTCTAGGAGTTGGACACATACCAAGTTTAGCTCAGTTCTGGGCATCTTTGAAATACCTATACAAACTTGTTCCTACATAGTAACTTGCAACTTTGAATGAGAATGTGCTTGCTTGCAGCAACGTGCTATATGTTCTGAATGCCCGAATTGGGAATCCCTGTCAAACTTTGTTAGGAATTATGTGATCCTTACTAGCTGGAAGTAAGGGAGTTGGGGCATGAAGGTATTTCTAGGAGTTGGAGTCATACCAAGTTTAGCTCAGTTCTAGGCATCTTTGAAATACCTATACAAACTTGTTCCTACATAGTAACTTGCAACTTTGATTGAGAATGTGCTTGCTTACAGCAACGTGCTATGTGTTCTGAATGCCCGAATTGGGAATATGTTTCAAAACTTTGTTAGGAATTATGTGATCCTTACTAGCTGGAAGTAAGGGAGATGGGGCATGAAGTTATTTCTAGGAGTTGGACACATACCAAGTTTAGCTCAGTTCTGGGCATCTTTGAAATACCTATACAAACTTGTTCCTACATAGTAACTTGCAACTTTGAATGAGAATGTGCTTGCTTACAGCAACGTGCTATATGTTCTGAATGCCCGAATTGGGAATCTGTGTCAAACTTTGTTAGGAATTATGTGATCCTTACTAGCTGGAAGTAAGGGAGTTGGGGCATGAAGGTATTTCTAGGAGTTGGACACAAACCAAGTTTAGCACAGTTCTGGGCATCTTTGAAATACCTATACAAACTTGTTCCTACATAGTAACTTGCAACTTTGAATGAGAATGTGCTTGCTTACAGCAACGTGCTGTATGCTCTGTATGCCCGAAAAGGGAATCTGTGTCAAAACTTTGTTAGGAATTATGTGATCCTTACTAGCTGGAAGTAAGTGAGATGGGGCATGAAGTTATTTCTAGGAGTTGGAGACATACAACGTTTAGCTCAGTTCTGGGCATCTTTGAAATACCTATACAAACTTGTTCCTACATAGTAACTTGCAACTTTGAATGAGAATGTGCTTGCTTACAGCAACGTGCTATATGTTCTGAATGCCCGAATTGGGAATCTGTGTCAAAACTTTGTTAGGTATTATGTGATCCTTACTAGCTGGAAGTAAGGGAGATGTGGCATGAAGTTATTTCTAGGAGTTGGACACATACCAAGTTTAGCTCAGTTCTGGGCATCTTTGAAATACCTATACAAACTTGTTCCTAGATAGTAACTTGCAACTTTGAATGAGAATGTGCTTGCTTGCAGCAACGTGCTATATGTTCTGAATGCCCGAATTGGGAATCTGTGTCAAAACTTTGTTAGGAATTATGTGATCCTTACTAGCTGGAAGTAAGTTAGATGGGGCATGAAATTATTTCTAGGAGTTGGACACATACCAAGTTTAGCTCAGTTCTGGGCATCTTTGAAATACCTATACAAACTTGTTCCTACATAGTAACTTGCAACTTTGAATGAGAATGTGCTTGCTTACAGCAACGTGCTATATGTTCTTAATGCCCGAATTGGGAATCTGTGTCAAAACTTTGTTAGGAATTATGTGATCCTTACTAGCTGGAAGTAAGGGAGATGGGGCATGAAGTTATTTCTAGGAGTTGGAGTCATACCAACTTTAGCTTAGTTTTGGGCATCTTTGAAATACCTATACAAACTTGTTCCTACATAGTAATTTGCAACTTTGAATGAGAATGTGCTTGCTTACAGCAACGTGCTATATGTTCTGAATGCCCGAATTGGGAATCTGTGTCAAAACTTTGTTAGGAATTATGTGATCCTTACTAGCTGGAAGTAAGGGAGATGGGCATGAAGTTATTTCTAGGAGTTGGACACATACCAAGTTTAGCTCAGTTCTGGGCATCTTTGAAATACCTATACAAACTTGTTCCTACATAGTAACTTGCAACTTTGAATGAGAATGTGCTTGCTTGCAGCAAAGTGCTATATGTTCTGAATGCCCGAATTGGGAATCTGTGTCAAA
Organism: Diceros bicornis minor; assembly: GCF_020826845.1. NCBI lineage: Eukaryota > Metazoa > Chordata > Mammalia > Perissodactyla > Rhinocerotidae > Diceros > Diceros bicornis. The sequence goes on from NC_080749.1 coordinate 538,632, forward strand.
ACTTTGTTAGGAATTATGTGATCCTTAGTAGCTGGAAGTAAGGGAGATGGGGCATGAAGTTATTTCTAGGAGTTGGACACATACCAAGTTTATCTCAGTTCTGGGCATCTTTGAAATACCTATACAAACTTGTTCCTACATAGTAACTTGCATCTTTGAATGAGAATGTGCTTGCTTACAGCAACGTGCTATATCTTCTGAATGCCCGAATTGGGAATATGTGTCAAAATTTTGTTAGGAATTATGTGATCTTTACTAGCTGGAAGTAAGGGAGAAGGGGCATAAAGTTATTTCTAGGAGTTGGAGACATACCAAGTTTAGCTCAGTTCTAGGCATCTTTGAAATACCTATACAAACTTGTTCCTACATAGTAACTTGCAACTTTGATTGAGAATGTGCTTGCTTACAGCAACGTGCTATATGTTCTGAATGCCCGAATTGGGAATATGTTTCAAAACTTTGTTAGGAATTATGTGATCCTTACTAGCTGGAAGAAAGGGAGATGGGGCATGAAGTTATTTCTAGGAGTTGGACACATACCAAGTTTAGCTCAGTTCTGGGCATCTTTGAAATACCTATACAAACTTGTTCCTACATAGTAACTTGCAACTTTGAATGAGAATGTGCTTGCTTACAGCAACGTGCTATATGTTCTGAATGCCCGAATTGGGAATCTGTGTCAAACTTTGTTAGGAATTATGTGATCCTTACTAGCTGGAAGTAAGGGAGTTGGGGCATGAAGGTATTTCTAGGAGTTGGACACAAACCAAGTTTAGCACAGTTCTGGGCATCTTTGAAATACCTATACAAACTTGTTCCTACATAGTAACTTGCAACTTTGAATGAGAATGTGCTTGCTTACAGCAACGTGCTATATGTTCTGAATGCCCGAATTGGGAATCTGTGTCAAACTTTGTTAGGAATTATGTGATCCTTACTAGCTGGAAGTAAGGGAGTTGGGGCATGAAGGTATTTCTAGGAGTTGGAGACATACCAAGTTTAGCTCAGTTCTAGGCATCTTTGAAATACCTATACAAACTTGTTCCTACATAGTAACTTGCAACTTTGATTGAGAATGTGCTTGCTTACAGCAACGTGCTATATGTTCTGAATGCCCGAATTGGGAATATGTTTCAAAACTTTGTTAGGAATTATGTGATCCTTACTAGCTGGAAGAAAGGGAGATGGGGCATGAAGTTATTTCTAGGAGTTGGACACATACCAAGTTTAGCTCAGTTCTGGGCATCTTTGAAATACCTATACAAACTTGTTCCTACATAGTAACTTGCAACTTTGAATGAGAATGTGCTTGCTTACAGCAACGTGCTATATCTTCTGAATGCCCGAATTGGGAATCTGTGTCAAACTTTGTTAGGAATTATGTGATCCTTACTAGGTGGAAGTAAGGGAGTTGGGGCATGAAGATATTTCTAGGAGTTGGACACAAACCAAGTTTAGCACAGTTCTGGGCATCTTTGAAACACCTATACAAACTTGTTCCTACATAGTAACTTGCAACTTTGAATGAGAATGTGCTTGCTTACAGCAACGTGCTATATGCTCTGTATGCCCGAAAAGGGAATCTGTGTCAAAACTTTGTTAGTAATTATGTGATCCTTACTAGCTGGAAGTAAGTGAGATGGGGCATGAAGTTATTTCTAGGAGTTGGAGACATACAACGTTTAGCTCAGTTCTGGGCATCTTTGAAATACCTATACAAACTTGTTCCTACATAGTAACTTGCAACTTTGAATGAGAATGTGCTTGCTTACAGCAACGTGCTATATGTTCTGAATGCCCGAATTGGGAATCTGTGTCAAAACTTTGTTAGGAATTATGTGATCCTTACTAGCTGGAAGTAAGGGAGATGTGGCATGAAGTTATTTCTAGGAGTTGGACACATACCAAGTTTAGCTCAGTTCTGGGCATCTTTGAAATACCTATACAAACTTGTTCCTACATAGTAACTTGCAACTTTGAATGAGAATGTGCTTGCTTACAGCAACGTGCTATATGTTCTGAATGCCCGAATTGGGAATCTGTGTCAAAACTTTGTTAGGAATTATGTGATCCTTACTAGCTGGAAGTAAGTTAGATGGGGCATGAAATTATTTCTAGGAGTTGGACACATACCAAGTTTAGCTCAGTTCTGGGCATCTTTGATATACCTATACAAACTTGTTCCTACATAGTAACTTGCAACTTTGAATGAGAATGTGCTTGCTTACAGCAACGTGCTATATGTTCTTAATGCCCGAATTGGGAATCTGTGTCAAAACTTTGTTAGGAATTATGTGATCCTTACTAGCTGGAAGTAAGGGAGATGGGGCATGAAGTTATTTCTAGGAGTTGGAGTCATACCAACTTTAGCTTAGTTCTGGGCATCTTTGAAATACCTATACAAACTTGTTCCTACATAGTAATTTGCAACTCTGAATGAGAATGTGCTTGCTTACAGCAACGTGCTATATGTTCTGAATGCCCGAATTGGGAATCTGTGTCAAAACTTTGTTAGGAATTATGTGATCCTTACTAGCTGGAAGTAAGGGAGATGGGGCATGAAGTTATTTCTAGGAGTTGGACACATACCAAGTTTAGCTCAGTTCTGGGCATCTTTGAAATACCTATACAAACTTGTTCCTACATAGTAACTTGCAACTTTGAATGAGAATGTGCTTGCTTGCAGCAACGTGCTATATGTTCTGAATGCCCGAATTGGGAATATGTTTCAAAACTTTGTTAGGAATTATGTGATCCTTACTAGCTGGAAGAAAGGGAGATGGGGCATGAAGTTATTTCTAGGAGTTGGACACATACAACGTTTAGCTCAGTTCTGGGCATCTTTGAAATACCTATACAAACTTGTTCCTACATAGTAACTTGCAACTTTGAATGAGAATGTGCTTGCTTACAGCAACGTGCTATATGTTCTGAATGCCCGAATTGGGAATCTGTGTCAAACTTTGTTAGGAATTATGTGATCCTTACTAGCTGGAAGTAAGGGAGTTGGGGCATGAAGGTATTTCTAGGAGATGGACACAAAGCAAGTTTAGCACAGTTCTGGGCATCTTAGAAATACCTATACAAACTTGTTCCTACATAGTAACTTGCAACTTTGAATGAGAATGTGCTTGCTTACAGCAACGTGCTATATGTTCTGAATGCCCGAATTGGGAATCTGTGTCAAAACTTTGTTAGGAATTATGTGATCCTTACTATCTGGAAGTAAGGGAGATGTGGCATGAAGTTATTTCTAGGAGTTGGACACATACCAAGTTTAGCTCAGTTCTGGGCATCTTTGAAATACCTATACAAACTTGTTCCTACAAAGTAACTTGCAACTTTGAATGAGAATGTGATTGCTAACAGCAACGTGCTATATGTTCTGAATGCCCGAATTGGGAATCTGTGTCAAAACTTTGTTAGGAATTATGTGATCCTTACTAGCTGGAAGTAAGGGAGATGGGGCATGAAGTTATTTCTAGGAGTTGGACAGATACCAAGTTTAGCTCAGTTCTGGGCATCTTTGAAATACCTATACAAACTTGTTCCTACATAGTAACTTGCAACTTTGAATGAGAATGTGCTTGCTTGCAGCAACGTGCTATATGTTCTGAATGCCCGAATTGGGAATCTGTGTCAAAACTTTGTTAGGAATTATGTGATCCTTACTAGCTGGAAGTAAGGGAGATGGGGCATGAAGTTATTTCTAGGAGTTGGAGACATACAACGTTTAGCTCAGTTCTGGGCATCTTTGAAATACCTATAAAAACTTGTTCCTACATAGTAACTTGCAACTTTGAATGAGAATGTGCTTGCTTACAGCAACGTGCTATATGTTCTGAATGCCCGAATTGGGAATCTGTGTCAAATCTTTGTTAGGAATTATGTGATTCTTACTAGCTGGAAGTAAGGGACTTCGGGCATGAAGTTATTTCTAGGAGTTGGACACATACCAAGTTTAGCTCAGTTCTGGGCATCTTTGAAATACCTATACAAACTTGTTCCTACATAGTAACTTGCAACTTTGAATGAGAATGTGCTTGCTTACAGCAACGTGCTATATGTTCTGAATGCCCGAATTGGGAATCTGTGTCAAAACATTGTTAGGAATTATGTGATCCTTACTAGCTGTAAGTAAGGGAGATGGAGCATGAAGTTATTTCTAGGAGTTGGACAGATACCAAGTTTAGCTCAGTTCTGGGCATCTTTGAAATACCTATACAAACTTGTTCCTACATAGTAACTTGCAACTTTGAATGAGAATGTGCTTGCTTACAGCAACGTGCTATATGTTCTGAATGCCCGAATTGGGAATCTGTGTCAAAACTTTGTTAGGAATTATGTGATCCTTACTACCTGGAAGTAAGGGAGATGGGGCATGAAGTTATTTCTAGGAGTTGGAGACATACAACGTTTAGCTCAGTTCTGGGCATCTTTGAAATACCTATACAAACTTGTTCCTACATAGTAACTTGCAACTTTGAATGAGAATGTGCTTGCTTACAGCAACGTGCTATATGTTCTGAATGCCCGAATTGGGAATCTGTGTCAAAACTTTGTTAGGAATTATGTGATTCTTACTAGCTGGAAGTAAGGGACTTGGGGCATGAAGTTATTTCTAGGAGTTGGACACATACCAACTTTAGCTCAGTTCTGGGCATCTTTGAAATACCTATACAAACTTGTTCCTACATAGTAACTTGCAACTTTGAATGAGAATGTGCTTGCTTACAGCAACGTGCTATATGTTCTGAATGCCCGAATTGGGAATCTGTGTCAAAACTTTGTTAGGAATTATGCGATCCTTACTAGCTGGAAGTAAGGGAGATGGGGCATGAAGTTATTTCTAGGAGTTGGAGACATACAACGTTTAGCTCAGTTCTGGGCATCTTTGAAATACCTATACAAACTTGTTCCTACATAGTAACTTGCAACTTGGAATGAGAATGTGCTTGCTTACAGCAACGTGCTATATGTTCTGAATGCCCGAATTGGGAATCTGTGTCAAAACTTTGTTAGGAATTATGTGATCCTTACTAGCTGGAAGTAAGGGAGATGTGGCATGAAGCTATTTCTAGGAGTTGGACACATACCAAGTTTAGCTCAGTTCTGGGCATCTTTGAAATACCTATACAAACTTGTTCCTACATAGTAACTTGCAACTTTGAATGAGAATGTGCTTGCTTACAGCAACGTGCTATATGTTCTGAATGCCCGAATTGGGAATCTGTGTCAAAACTTTGTTAGGAATTATGTGATCCTTACTAGCTGGAAGTAAGTGAGATTGGGCATGAAATTATTTCTAGGAGTTGGACACATAATAAGTTTAGCTCAGTTCTGGGCATCTTTGAAATACCTATACAAACTTGTTCCTACATAGTAACTTGCAACTTTGAATGAGAATGTGCTTGCTAACAGCAACGTGCTATATGTTCTGAATGCCCGAATTGGGAATCTGTGTCAAAACTTTGTTAGGAATTATGTGATCCTTACTAGCTGGAAGTAAGGGAGATGGGGCATGAAGTTATTTCTAGGAGTTGGACAGATACCAAGTTTAGCTCAGTTCTGGGCATCTTTGAAATACCTATACAAACTTGTTCCTACATAGTAACTTGCAACTTTGAATGAGAATGTGCTTGCTTACAGCAACGTGCTATATGCTCTGAATGCCCGAATTGGGAATCTGTGTCAAAACTTTGTTAGGAATTATGTGATCCTTACTAGCTGGAAGTAAGGGAGATGGGGCATGAAGTTATTTCTAGGAGTTGGACACATACAAGGTTTACCTCAGTACTGGGCATCTTTGAAATACCTATACAAACTTGTTCCTACATAGTAACTTGCAACTTTGAATGAGAATGTGCTTGCTTACAGCAACGTGCTATATGTTCTGAATGCCCGAATTGGGAATCTGTGTCAAAACTTTGTTAGGAATTATGTGATCCTTACTAGCTGGAAGTAAGGGAGATGGGGCATGAAGTTATTTCTAGGAGTTGGAGACATACCAAGTTTAGCTCAGTTCTGGGTATCTTTGAAATACCTATACAAACTTGTTCCTACATAGTAACTTGCAACTTTGAATGAGAATGTGCTTGCTTACAGCAACGTGCTATATGTTCTGAATGCCCGAATTGGGAATCTGTGTCAAAACTTTGTTAGGAATTATGTGATCCTTACTAGCTGGAAGTAAGTGAGATGGGGCATGAAATTATTTCTAGGAGTTGGACACATACCAAGTTTAGCTCAGTTCTGGGCATCTTTGAAATACCTATACAAACTTGTTCCTACATAGTAACTTGCAACTTTGAATGAGAATGTGCTTGCTTACAGCAACGTGCTATATGTTCTGAATGCCCCAATTGGGAATCTGTGTCAAAACTTTGTTAGGAATTATGTGATCCTTACTACCTGGAAGTAAGGGAGATGGGGCATGAAGTTATTTCTAGGAGTTGGAGACATACCAAGTTTAGCTCAGTTCTGGGCATCTTTGAAATACCTATACAAACTTGTTCCTACATAGTAACTTGCAACTTTGAATGAGAATGTGCTTGCTTAGAGCAACGTGCTATATGTTCTGAATGCCCGAATTGGGAATCTGTGTCAAAACTTTGTTAGGAATTATGTGATCCTTACTAGCTGGAAGTAAGGGAGATGGGGCATGAAGTTATTTCTAGGAGTTGGACACATACCAAGTTTAGCTCAGTTCTGGGCATCTTTGAAATACCTATACAAACTTGTTCCTACATAGTAACTTGCAACTTTGAATGAGAATGTGCTTGCTTGCAGCAACGTGCTATATGTTCTGAATGCCCGAATTGGGAATCTGTGTCAAACATTTGTTAGGAATTATGTGATCCTTACTAGCTGGAAGTAAGGGAGATGGGGCATGAAGTTATTTCTAGGAGTTGGACACATACCAAGGTTAGCTCAGTTCTGGGCATCTTTGAAATACCTATACAAACTTGTTCCTACATAGTAACTTGCATCTTTGAATGAGAATGTGCTTGCTTACAGCAACGTGCTATATGCTCTGAATGCCCGAATTGGGAATCTGTGTCACAACTTTGTTAGGAATTATGTGATCCTTACTAGCTGGAAGTAAGTGAGATGGGGCATGAAGTTATTTCTAGGAGGTGGACACATACAAAGTTTAGCTCAGTTCTGGTCATCTTTGAAATACCTATACAAACTTGTTCCTACATAGTAACTTGCAACTTTGAATGAGAATGTGCTTGCTTTCAGCAACGTGCTTTATGTTCTGAAAGCCCGAATTGGGAATCCTTGTCAAAATTTGTTAGGAATTATGTGATCCTTACTAGCTGGAAGTAAGGGAGTTGGGGCATGAACGTATTTCTAGGACTTGGACACAAACCAAGTTTAGCACAGTTCTGGGCATCTTAGAAATACCTATACAAACTTGTTCCTACATAGTAACTTGCAACTTTGAATGAGAATGTGCTTGCTTACAGCAACGTGCTATATGCTCTGAATGCCCGAATTGGGAATCTGTGTCAAAACTTTGTTAGGAATTATGTGACCCTTACTAGCTGGAAGTAAGGGACTTGGGGTATGAAGTTATTTCTAGGAGTTGGACACATACCAAGTTTAGCTCAGTTCTGGGCATCTTTGAAATACCTATACAAACTTGTTCCTACATAGTAACTTGCAACTTTTAATGAGAATGTGCTTGCTTACAGCAACGTGCTATATGCTCTGAATGCCCGAATTGGGAATCTGTGTCAAAATTTAAGAATTATGTGATCCTTACTAGCTGGAAGTAAGGGAGTTGGGGCATGAAGGTATTTCTAGAAGTTGGACACAAACCAAGTTTAGCACAGTTCTGGGCATCTTAGAAATACCTATACAAACTTGTTCCTACATAGTAACTTGCAACTTTGAATGAGAATGTGCTTGCTTACAGCAACGTGCTATATGCTCTGAATGCCGGAATTGGGAATCTGTGTCAAAACTTTGTTAGGAATTATGTGATCCTTACTAGCTGGAAGTAAGGGAGATGGGGCATGAAGTTATTTCTAGGAGTTGGAGACATACAACGTTTAGCTCAGTTCTGGGTATCTTTGAAATACCTATACAAACTTGTACCTTCATAGTAACTTGCAACTTGGAATGAGAATGTGCTTGCTTACAGCAACGTGCTATATGTTCTGAATGCCCGAATTGGGAATCTGTGTCAAAACTTTGTTAGGAATTATGTGATCCTTACTAGCTGGAAGTAAGGGAGATGGGGCATGAAGTTATTTCTAGGAGTTGGACACATACCAAGTTTAGCTCAGTTCTGGGCATCTTTGAAATACCTATACAAACTTGTTCCTACATCGTAACTTGCAACTTTGAATGAGAATGTGCTTGCTTACAGCAACGTGCTATATGCTCTGAATGCCCGAAAAGGGAATCTGTGTCAAAACTTTGTTAGGAATTATGTGATCCTTACTAGCTGAAAGTAAGGGAGATGGGGCATGAAGTTATTTCTAGGAGTTGGACACATACAACGTTTAGCTCAGTTCTGGGCATCTTTGAAATACCTATACAAACTTGTTCCTACATAGTAACTTGCAACTTTGAATGAGAATGTGCATGCTTACAGCAAAGTGCTATATCTTCTGAATGCCCGAATTGGGAATCTGTGTCAAAATTTGTTAGGAATTATGTGATCCTTACTAGCTGGAAGTAAGGGAGTTGGGGCATGAAGGTATTTCTAGGAGTTGGACACAAACCAAGTTTATCACAGTTCTGGGCATCTTAGAAATACCTATACAAACTTGTTCCTACATAGTAACTTGCAACTTTGAATGAGAATGTGCTTGCTTACAGCAACGTGCTATATGCTCTGAATGCCCGAATTGGGAATCTGTGTCAAAACTTTGTTAGGAATTATGTGATCCTTACTAGCTGGAAGTAAGTGAGATGGGGCATGAAGTTATTTCTAGGAGTTGGAGACATACAACGTTTAGCTCAGTTCTGGGCATCTTTGAAATACCTATACAAACTTGTTCCTACATAGTAACTTGCAACTTTGAATGAGAATGTGCTTGCTTACAGCAACGTGCTATATGTTCTGAAAGCCCGAATTGGGAATCTGTGTCAAAACTTTGTTAGGAATTATGTGATCCTTACTAGCTGGAAGTAAGGGAGATGGGGCATGAAGTTATTTCTAGGAGTTGGACACATACCAAGTTTAGCTCAGTTCTAGGCATCTTTGAAATACCTATACAAACTTGTTCCTACATAGTAACTTGCAACTTTGAATGAGAATGTGCTTGCTTACAGCAACGTGCTATATGTTCTGAATGCCCGAATTGGGAATATGTGTCAAAACTTTGTTAGGAATTATGTGATCCTTACTAGCTGGAAGTAAGGGAGATGGGGCATGAAGTTATTTCTAGGAGTTGGAGACATACCAAGTTTAGCTCAGTTCTGGGCATCTTTGAAATACCTATACAAACTTGTTCCTACATAGTAACTTGCAACTTTGAATGAGAATGTGCTTGCTTACAGCAACGTGCTATATGTTCTGAATGCCCCAATTGGGAATCTGTTTCAAAACTTTGTTAGGAATTATGTGATCCTTACTACCTGGAAGTAAGGGTGATGGGGCATGAAGTTATTTCTAGGAGTTGGAGACATACCAAGTTTAGCTCAGTTCTGGGCATCTTTGAAATACCTATACAAACTTGTTCCTACATAGTAACTTGCAACTTTGAATGAGAATGTGCTTGCTTAGAGCAACGTGCTATATGTTCTGAATGCCCGAATTGGGAATCTGTGTCAAAACTTTGTTAGGAATTATGTGATCCTTACTAGCTGGAAGTAAGGGAGATGGGGCATGAAGTTATTTCTAGGAGTTGGACACATACCAAGTTTAGCTCAGTTCTGGGCATCTTTGAAATACCTATACAAACTTGTTCCTACATAGTAACTTGCAACTTTGAATGAGAATGTGCTTGCTTGCAGCAACGTGCTATATGTTCTGAATGCCCGAATTGGGAATCTGTGTCAAACCTTTGTTAGGAATTATGTGATCCTTACTAGCTGGAAGTAAGGGAGATGGGGCATGAAGTTATTTCTAGGAGTTGGACACATACCAAGGTTAGCTCAGTTCTGGGCATCTTTGAAATACCTATACAAACTTGTTCCTACACAGTAACTTGCATCTTTGAATGAGAATGTGCTTGCTTACAGCAACGTGCTATATGTTCTGAATGCCCGAATTGGGAATCTGTGTCAAAACTTTGTTAGGAATTATGTGATCCTTACTAGCTGGAAGTAAGTGAGATGGGGCATGAAGTTATTTCTAGGAGTTGGACACATACAATGTTTAGCTCAGTTCTGGGCATCTTTGAAATACCTATACAAACTTGTTCCTACATAGTAACTTGCAACTTTGAATGAGAATGTGCTTGCTTTCAGCAACGTGCTTTATGTTCTGAAATCCCGAATTGGGAATCCTTGTCAAAATTTGTTAGGAATTATGTGATCCTTACTAGCTGGAAGTAAGGGAGTTGGGGCATGAAGGTATTTCTAGGAGTTGGACACAAACCAAGTTTAGCACAGTTCTGGGCATCTTAGAAATACCTATACAAACTTGTTCCTACATAGTAACTTGCAACTTTGAATGAGAATGTGCTTGCTTACAGCAACGTGCTGTATGCTCTGAATGCCCGAAAAGGGAATCTGTGTCAAAATTTGTTAGGAATTATGTGATCTTTACTAGCTAGAAGTAAGGGAGTTGTGGCATGAATGTATTTCTAGGAGTTGGACACATACCAAGTTTAGCTCAGTTCTGGGCATCTTTGAAATACCTATACAAACTTGTTCCTACATAGTAACATGCAACTTTGAATGAGAATGTGCTTGCTTACAGCAACGTGCTATATGTTCTGAATGCCCGAATTGGGAATCTGTGTCAAAATTTGTTAGGAATTATGTGATCCTTACTAGCTGGAAGTAAGGGAGTTGGGGCATGAAGGGATTTCTAGGAGTTGGACACATACCAAGTTTAGCACAGTTCTGCGCATCTTTGAAATACCTATACAAACTTGTTCCTACATAGTAACTTGCAACTTTGAATGAGAATGTGCTTGCTTACAGCAACGTGCTATATGTTCTGAATGCCCGAATTGGGAATCTGTGTCAAAACTTTGGTAGGAATTATGTGATCCTTACTAGCTGGAAGTAAGGGAGATGGGGCATGAAGTTATTTCTAGGAGTTGGAGACATACCAAGTTTAGCTCAGTTCTGGGCATCTTTGAAATACCTATACAAACTTGTTCCTACATAGTAACTTGCAACTTTGAATGAGAATGTGCTTGCTTACAGCAACGTGCTATATGCTCTGAATGAACGAAAAGGGAATGTGTGTCAAAACTTTGTTAGGAATTATGTGATCCTTACTAGCTGGAAGTAAGTGAGATGGGGCATGAAGTTATTTCTAGGAGTTGGACACATGCAACGTTTAGCTCAGTTCTGGGCATCTTTGAAATACCTATACAAACTTGTTCCTACATAGTAATTTGCAACTTTGAATGAGAATGTGCTTGCTTGCAGCAACGTGCTATATGTTCTGAATGCCCGAATTGGGAATCTGTGTCAAAACTTTGTTAGGAATTATGTGATCCTTACTAGCTGGAAGTAAGGGAGATGGGGCATGAAGTTATTTCTAGGAGTTGGAGACATACCAAGTTTAGCTCAGTTCTGGGCATCTTTGAAATACCTATACAAACTTGTTCCTACATAGTAACTTGCAACTTTGAATGAGAATGTGCTTGCTTACAGCAACGTGCTATATGTTCTGAATGCCCGAATTGGGAATCTGTGTCAAAACTTTGTTAGGAATTATGTGATCCTTACTAGCTGGAAGTAAGGGAGATGGGGCATGAAGTTATTTCTAGGAGTTGGACACATACCAAGTTTAGCTCAGTTCTGGGCATCTTTGAAATACCTATACAAACTTGTTCCTACATAGTAACTTGCAACTTTGAATGAGAATGTGCTTGCTTACAGCAACGTGCTATATGTTCTGAATGCCCGAATTGGGAATCTGTGTCAAAACTTTGTTAGGAATTATGTGATCCTTACTAGCTGGAAGTAAGGGAGATGGGACATGAAGTTATTTCTAGGAGTTGGACACATACCAAGTTTAGCTCAGTTCTAGGCATCTTTGAAATACCTATACAAACTTGTTCCTACATAGTAACTTGCATCTTTGAATGAGAATGCGCATGCTTACAGCAACGTGCTATATGTTCTGAATGCCCGAATTGGGAATATGTGTCAAAACTTTGTTAGGAATTATGTGACCCTTACTAGCTGGAAGTAAGTGAGATGGGGCATGAAGTTATTTCTAGGAGTTGGACACATACCAAGTTTAGCTCAGTTCTGGGCATCTTTGAAATACCTATACAAACTTGTTCCTACATATTAACTTGCAACTTTGAATGAGAATGTGCTTGCTTACAGCAACGTGCTATATGCTCTGAATGCCCGAATTGGGAATCTGTGTCAAAATTTGTTAAGAATTATGTGATCCTTACTAGCTGGAAGTAAGGGAGTTGGGGCATGAAGGTATTTCTAGGAGTTGGACACAAACCAAGTTTAGCACAGTTCTGGGCATCTTAGAAATACCTATACAAACTTGTTCCTACATAGTAACTTGCAACTTTGAATCAGAATGTGCTTGCTTACAGCAACGTGCTATATGCTCTGAATGCCCGAAAAGGGAATGTGTGTCAAAACTTTGTTAGGAATTATGTGATCCTTACTAGCTGGAAGTAAGGGAGATGGGGCATGAAGTTATTTCTAGGAGTTGGAGACATAGAACGTTTAGCTCAGTTCTGGGTATCTTTGAAATACCTATACAAACTTGTACCATCATAGTAACTTGCAACTTTGAATGAGAATGTGCTTGCTTACAGCAACGTGCTATATGTTCTGAATGCCCGAATTGGGAATCTGTGTCAAAACTTTGTTAGGAATTATGTGATCCTTACTACCTGGAAGTAAGTGAGATGGGGCATGAAGTTATTTCTAGGAGTTGGACACATACCAAGTTTAGCTCAGTTCTGGGCATCTTTGAAATACCTATACAAACTTGTTCCTACATAGTAACTTGCAACTTTGAATGAGAATGTGCTTGCTTACAGCAACGTGCTATATGTTCTGAATGCCCGAATTGGGAATCTGTGTCAAAACTTTGTTAGGAATTATGTGATCCTTACTAGGTGGAAGTAAGGGAGATGGGGCATGAAGTTATTTCTAGGAGTTGGTCACATACTAAGTTTAGCTCAGTTCTGGGTATCTTTGAAATACCTATACAAACTTGTTCCTAGATAGTAACTTGCAACTTTGAATGAGAATGTGCTTGCTTACAGCAACGTGCTATATGTTCTGAATGCCCGAATTGGGAATCTGTGTCAAAATTTGTTAGGAATTATGTGATCCTTACTAGTTGGAAGTAAGGGAGATGGGGCATGAAGGTATTTCTAGGAATTGGACACAAACCAAGTTTAGCACAGTTCTGGGCATCTTAGAAATACCTATACAAACTTGTTCCTACATAGTAACTTGCAACTTTGAATCAGAATGTGCTTGCTTACAGCAACGTGCTATATGCTCTGAATGAACGAAAAGGGAATGTGTGTCAAAACTTTGTTAGGAATTATGTGATCCTTACTAGCTGGAAGTAAGTGAGATGTGGCATGAAGTTATTTCTAGGAGTTGGACACATGCAACGTTTAGCTCAGTTCTGGGCATCTTTGAAATACCTATACAAACTTGTTCCTACATAGTAATTTGCAACTTTGAATGAGAATGTGCTTGCTTGCAGCAACGTGCTATATGTTCTGAATGCCCTAATTGGGAATCTGTGTCAAAACTTTGTTAGGAATTATGTGATCCTTACTAGCTGGAAGTAAGGGAGATGGGGCATGAAGTTATTTCTAGGAGTTGGACACATACCAAGTTTAGCTCAGTTCTGGGCATCTTTGAAATACCTATACAAACTTGTTCCTACATAGTAACTTGCAACTTTGAATGAGAATGTGCTTGCTTACAGCAACGTGCTATATGTTCTGAATGCCCGAATTGGGAATCTGTGTCAAAACTTTGTTAGGAATTATGTGATCCTTACTAGCTGGAAGTAAGGGACATGGGGCATGAAGTTATTTTTAGGAGTTGGTCACATACCAACTTTAGCTCAGTTCTGGGCATCTTTGAAATACCTATACAAACTTGTTCCTACATCGTAACTTGCAACTTTGAATGAGAATGTGCTTGCTTACAGCAACGTGCTATATGTTCTGAATGCCCGAATTGGGAATCTGTGTCAAACTTTGTTAGGAATTATGTGATCCTTACTAGCTGGAAGTAAGGGAGTTGGGGCATGAAGGTATTTCTAGGAGTTGGACACAAACCAAGTTTAGCACAGTTCTGGGCATCTTAGAAATACCTATACAAACTTGTTCCTACATAGTATCTTGCAACTTTGAATGAGAATGTGCTTGCTTACAGCAACGTGCTATATGCTCTGAATGCCCGAAAAGGGAATCTGTGTCAAAACTTTGTTAGGAATTATGTGATCCTTACTAGCTGAAAGTAAGGGAGATGGGGCATGAAGTTATTTCTAGGAGTTGGACACATACAACGTTTAGCTCAGTTCTGGGCATCTTTGAAATACCTATACAAACTTGTTCCTACATAGTAACTTGCAACTTTGAATGAGAATGTGCTTGCTTACAGCAACGTGCTATATGTTTTTAATGCCCGAATTGGGAATCTGTGTCAAAACTTTGTTAGGAATTATGTGATCCTTACTAGCTGGAAGTAAGGGAGATGGGGCATGAAGTTATTTCTAGGAGTTGGACACATACCAAGTTTAGCTCAGTTCTGGGCATCTTTGAAATACCTATACAAACTTGTTCCTACATAGTAACTTGCAACTTTGAATGAGAATGTGCTTGCTTACAGCAACGTGCTATATGTTCTGAATGCGCGAATTGGGAATATGTGTCAAAACTTTGTTAGGAATTATGTGATCCTTACTAGCTGGAAGTAAGGGAGATGGGGCATGAAGTTATTTCTAGGAGTTGGAGACATACCAAGTTTAGCTCAGTTCTGGGCATCTTTGAAATACCTATACAAACTTGTTCCTACATAGTAACTTGCAACTTTGAATGAGAATGTGCTTGCTTACAGCAACGTGCTATATGTTCTCAATGCCCCAATTGGGAATCTGTGTCAAAACTTTGTTAGGAATTATGTGATCCTTACTACCTGGAAGTAAGGGTGATGGGGCATGAAGTTATTTCTAGGAGTTGGAGACATACCAAGTTTAGCTCAGTTCTGGGCATCTTTGAAATACCTATACAAACTTGTTCCTACATAGTAACTTGCAACTTTGAATGAGAATGTGCTTGCTTAGAGCAACGTGCTATATGTTCTGAATGCCCGAATTGGGAATCTGTGTCAAAACTTTGTTAGGAATTATGTGATCCTTACTAGCTGGAAGTAAGGGAGATGGGGCATGAAGTTATTTCTAGGAGTTGGACACATACCAAGTTTAGCTCAGTTCTGGGCATCTTTGAAATACCTATACAAACTTGTTCCTACATAGTAACTTGCAACTTTGAATGAGAATGTGCTTGCTTGCAGCAACGTGCTATATGTTCTGAATGCCCGAATTGGGAATCTGTGTCAAACCTTTGTTAGGAATTATGTGATCCTTACTAGCTGGAAGTAAGGGAGATGGGGCATGAAGTTATTTCTAGGAGTTGGACACATACCAAGTTTAGCTCAGTTCTGGGCATCTTTGAAATACCTATACAAACTTGTTCCTACATAGTAACTTGCAACTTTGAATGAGAATGTGCTTGCTTTCAGCAACGTGCTTTATGTTCTGAAAGCCCGAATTGGGAATCCTTGTCAAAATTTGTTAGGAATTATGTGATCCTTACTAGCTGGAAGTAAGGGACTTGGGGCATGAAGGTATTTCTAGGAGTTGGACACAAACCAAGTTTAGCACAGTTCTGGGCATCTTAGAAATACCTATACAAACTTGTTCCTACATAGTAACTTGCAACTTTGAATGAGAATGTGCTTGCTTACAGCAACGTGCTGTATGCTCTGAATGCCCGAAAAGGGAATCTGTGTCAAAATTTGTTAGGAATTATGTGATCTTTACTAGCTAGAAGTAAGGGAGTTGTGGCATGAATGTATTTCTAGGAGTTGGACACATACCAAGTTTAGCTCAGTTCTGGGCATCTTTGAAATACCTATACAAACTTGTTCCTACATAGTAACATGCAACTTTGAATGAGAATGTGCTTGCTTACAGCAACGTGCTATATGTTCTGAATGCCCGAATTGGGAATCTGTGTCAAAATTTGTTAGGAATTATGTGATCCTTACTAGCTGGAAGTAAGGGAGTTGGGGCATGAAGGGATTTCTAGGAGTTGGACACATACCAAGTTTAGCACAGTTCTGGGCATCTTTGAAATACCTATACAAACTTGTTCCTACATAGTAACTTGCAACTTTGAATGAGAATGTGCTTGCTTACAGCAACGTGCTATATGTTCTGAATGCCCGAATTGGGAATCTGTGTCAAAACTTTGGTAGGAATTATGTGATCCTTACTAGCTGGAAGTAAGGGAGATGGGGCATGAAGTTATTTCTAGGAGTTGGAGACATACCAAGTTTAGCTCAGTTCTGGGCATCTTTGAAATACCTATACAAACTTGTTCCTACATAGTAACTTGCAACTTTGAATGAGAATGTGCTTGCTTGCAGCAACGTGCTATATGTTCTGAATGCCCGAATTGGGAATCTGTGTCAAAACTTTGTTAGGAATTATGTGATCCTTACTAGCTGGAAGTAAGGGAGATGGGACATGAAGTTATTTCTAGGAGTTGGACACATACCAAGTTTAGCTCAGTTCTAGGCATCTTTGAAATACCTATACAAACTTGTTCCTACATAGTAACTTGCATCTTTGAATGAGAATGCGCTTGCTTACAGCAACGTGCTATATGTTCTGAATGCCTGAATTGGGAATATGTGTCAAAACTTTGTTAGGAATTATGTGACCCTTACTAGCTGGAAGTAAGTGAGATGGGGCATGAAGTTATTTCTAGGAGTTGGACACATACCAAGTTTAGCTCAGTTCTGGGCATCTTTGAAATACCTATACAAACTTGTTCCTACATATTAACTTGAAACTTTGAATGAGAATGTGCTTGCTTACAGCAACGTGCTATATGCTCTGAATGCCCGAATTGGGAATCTGTGTCAAAATTTAAGAATTATGTGATCCTTACTAGCTGGAAGTAAGGGAGTTGGGGCATGAAGGTATTTCTAGGAGTTGGACACAAACCAAGTTTAGCACAGTTCTGGGCATCTTAGAAATACCTATACAAACTTGTTCCTACATAGTAACTTGCAACTTTGAATGAGAATGTGCTTGCTTACAGCAACGTGCTATATGCTCTGAATGCCGGAATTGGGAATCTGTGTCAAAATTTTGTTAGGAATTATGTGATCCTTACTAGCTGGAAGTAAGGAAGATGGGGCATGAAGTTATTTCTAGGATTTGGAGACATACAACGTTTAGCTCACTTCTGGGTATCTTTGAAATACCTATACAAACTTGTACCTTCATAGTAACTTGCAACTTGGAATGAGAATGTGCTTGCTTACAGCAACGTGCTATATGTTCTGAATGCCCGAATTGGGAATCTGTGTCAAAACTTTGTTAGGAATTATGTGATCCTTACTTGCTGGAAGTAAGGGAGATGGGGCATGAAGTTATTTCTAGGAGTTGGACACATACCAAGTTTAGCTCAGTTCTGGGCGTCTTTGAAATACCTATACAAACTTGTTCCTACATAGTAACTTGCAACTTTGAATGAGAATGTGCTTGCTTACAGCAACGTGCTATATGTTCTGAATGCCCGAATTGGGAATCTGTGTCAAAACTTTGTTAGGAATTATGTGATCCTTACTAGCTGGAAGTAAGGGAGTTGGGGCATGAAGGTATTTCTAGGAGTTGGACACAAACCAAGTTTAGCACAGTTCTGGGCATCTTAGAAATACCTATACAAACTTGTTCCTACATAGTATCTTGCAACTTTGAATGAGAATGTGCTTGCTTACAGCAACGTGCTATATGCTCTGAATGCCCGAAAAGGGAATCTGTGTCAAAACTTTGTTAGGAATTATGTGATCCTTACTAGCTGAAAGTAAGGGAGATGGGGCATGAAGTTATTTCTAGGAGTTGGACACATACCAAGTTTAGCTCAGTTCTGGGCATCTTTGAAATACCTATACAAACTTGTTCCTACATAGTAACTTGCAACTTTGAATGAGAATGTGCTTGCTTACAGCAACGTGCTATATGTTTTTAATGCCCGTATTGGGAATCTGTGTCAAAACTTTGGTAGGAATTATGTGATCCTTACTAGCTGGAAGTAAGGGAGATGGGGCATGAAGTTATTTCTAGGAGTTGGAGACATACCAAGTTTAGCTCAGTTCTGGGCATCTTTGAAATACCTATACAAACTTGTTCCTACATAGTAACTTGCAACTTTGAATGAGAATGTGCTTGCTTACAGCAACGTGCTATATGTTCTGAATGCCCGAATTGGGAATCTGTGTCAAAACTTTGTTAGGAATTATATGATCCTTACTAGCTGGAAGTAAGGGAGATGGGGCATGAAGTTATTTCTAGGAGTTGGACACATACCAAGTTTAGCTCAGTTCTGGGCATCTTTGAAATACCTATACAAACTTGTTCCTACATAGTAACTTGCAACTTTGAATGAGAATGTGCTTGCTTACAGCAACGTGCTATATGTTCTGAATGCCCGAATTGGGAATCTGTGTCAAAACTTTGTTAGGAATTATGTGATCCTTACTAGCTGGAAGTAAGGGAGATGGGACATGAAGTTATTTCTAGGAGTTGGACACATATCAAGTTTAGCTCAGTTCTAGGCATCTTTGAAATACCTATACAAACTTGTTCCTACATAGTAACTTGCATCTTTGAATGAGAATGCGCATGCTTACAGCAACGTGCTATATGTTCTGAATGCCCGAATTGGGAATATGTGTCAAAACTTTGTTAGGAATTATGTGACCCTTACTAGCTGGAAGTAAGTGAGATGGGGCATGAAGTTATTTCTAGGAGTTGGACACATACCAAGTTTAGCTCAGTTCTGGGCATCTTTGAAATACCTATACAAACTTGTTCCTACATAGTAACTTGCAACTTTGAATGAGAATGTGCTTGCTTACAGCAACGTGCTATATGTTCTGAATGCCCGAATTGGGAATCTGTGTCAAAATTTGTTAGGAATTATGTGATCCTTACTAGTTGGAAGTAAGGGAGATGGGGCATGAAGGTATTTCTAGGAGTTGGACACAAATCAAGTTTAGCACAGTTTTGGGCATCTTAGAAATACCTATACAAACTTGTTCCTACATAGTAACTTGTAACTTTGAATCAGAATGTGCTTGCTTACAGCAACGTGCTATATGCTCTGAATGCCCGAAAAGGGAATGTGTGTCAAAACTTTGTTAGTAATTATGTGATCCTTACTAGCTGGAAGTAAGTGAGATGTGGCATGAAGTTATTTCTAGGAGTTGGAGACATACAACGTTTAGCTCAGTTCTGGGCATCTTTGAAATACCTATACAAACTTGTACATTCATAGTAACTTGCAACTTTGAATGAGAATGTGCTTGCTTACAGCAACGTGCTATATGTTCTGAATGCCCGAATTGGGAATCTGTGTCAAAACTTTGTTAGGAATTATGTGATCCTTACTAGCTGGAAGTAAGTGAGATGGGGCATGAAGTTATTTCTAGGAGTTGGACACATACCAAGTTTAGCTCAGTTCTGGGCATCTTTGAAATACCTATACAAACTTGTTCCTACATAGTAACTTGCAACTTTGAATGAGAATGTGCTTGCTTACAGCAACGTGCTCTATGCTCTGAATGCCCGAATTGGGAATCTGTGTCAAAACTTTGTTAGGAATTATGTGATCCTTACTAGCTGAAAGTAAGGGAGATGGGGCATGAAGTTATTTCTAGGAGTTGGACACATACAACGTTTAGCTCAGTACTGGGCATCTTTGAAATACCTATACAAACTTGTTCCTACATAGTAACTTGCAACTTTGAATGAGAATGTGCTTGCTTACAGCAACGTGCTATATGTTCTGAATGCCCGAATTGGGAATCTGTGTCAAAACTTTGTTAGGAATTATGTGATCCTTACTAGCTGGAAGTAAGTGAGATGGGGCATGAAATTATTTCTAGGAGTTGGACACATAACAAGTTTAGCTCAGTTCTGGGTATCTTTGAAATACCTATACAAACTTGTTCCTAGATAGTAACTTGCAACTTTGAATGAGAATGTGCTTGCTTACAGCAACGTGCTATATGTTCTGAATGCCCGAATTGGGAATCTGTGTCAAAATTTGTTAGGAATTATGTGATCCTTACTAGTTGGAAGTAAGGGAGATGGGGCATGAAGGTATTTCTAGGAATTGGACACAAACCAAGTTTAGCACAGTTCTGGGCATCTTAGAAATACCTATACAAACTTGTTCCTACATAGTAACTTGCAACTTTGAATCAGAATGTGCTTGCTTACAGCAACGTGCTATATGCTCTGAATGAACGAAAAGGGAATGTGTGTCAAAACTTTGTTAGGAATTATGTGATCCTTACTAGCTGGAAGTAAGTGAGATGTGGCATGAAGTTATTTCTAGGAGTTGGACACATACAACGTTTAGCTCAGTTCTGGGCATCTTTGAAATACCTATACAAACTTGTTCCTACATAGTAATTTGCAACTTTGAATGAGAATGTGCTTGCTTGCAGCAACGTGCTATATGTTCTGAATGCCCGAATTGGGAATCTGTGTCAAAACTTTGTTAGGAATTATGTGATCCTTACTAGCTGGAAGTAAGGGAGATGGGGCATGAAGTTATTTCTAGGTGTTGGACACATACCAAGTTTAGCTCAGTTCTGGGCATCTTTGAAATACCTATACAAACTTGTTCCTACATAGTAACTGGCATCTTTGAATGAGAATGTGCTTGCTTACAGCAACGTGCTATATGTTCTGAATGCCCGAATTGGGAATCTGTGTCAAAACTTTGTTAGGAATTATGTGATCCTTACTAGCTGGAAGTAAGGGAGATGGGGCATGAAGTTATTTCTAGGAGTTGGACACATACCAAGTTTAGCTCAGTTCTGGGCATCTTTGAAATACCTATACAAACTTGTTCCTACATAGTAACTTGCAACTTTGAATGAGAATGTGCTTGCTTACAGCAACGTGCTATATGTTCTGAATGCCAGAATTGGGAATCTGTGTCAAAACTTTGTTAGGAATTATGTGAACCTTACTAGCTGGAAGCAAGGGAGATGGGGCATGAAGTTATTTCTAGGAGTTGGACAGATACCAAGTTTAGCTCAGTTCTAGGCATCTTTGAAATACCTATACAAACTTGTTCCTACATAGTAACTTGCAACTTTGAATGAGAATGTGCTTGCTTACAGCAACGTGCTATATGTTCTTAATGCCCGAATTGGGAATCTGTGTCAAAACTTTGTTAGGAATTATGTGATCCTTACTAGCTGGAAGTAAGGGAGATGGGGCATGAAGTTATTTCTAGGAGTTGGACAGATACCAAGTTTAGCTCAGTTCTGGGCATCTTTGAAATACCTATACAAACTTGTTCCTACATAGTAACTTGCAACTTTGAATGAGAATGTGCTTGCTTGCACCAACGTGCTATATGTTCTGAAAGCCCGAATTGGGAATCTGTGTCAAAACTTTGTTAGGAATTATGTGATCCTTACTAGCTGGAAGTAACGGAGATGGGGCATGAAGTTATTTCTAGGAGTTGGACACATACCAAGTTTAGCTCTGTTCTGGGCATCTTTGCAATACCTATACAAACTTGTTCCTACATAGTAACTTGCATCTTTGAATGAGAAGGTGCTTGCTTACAGGAACGTGCTAGATGTTCTGAATGCCCGAATTGGGAATATGTGTCAAAACTTTGTTAGGAATTATGTGATCCTTACTAGCTGGAAGTAAGGGAGATGGGGCATGAAGTTTGTTCTAGGAGTTGGACACATACCAAGTTTAGCTCAGTTCTGGGCATCTTTGAAATACCTATACAAACTTGTTCCTACATATTAACTTGCAACTTTGAATGAGAAGGTGCCTGCTTACAGCAACGTGCTATATGTTCTGAATGCCCGAATTGGGAATCTGTGTCAAAACTTTGTTAGGAATTATGTGATCCTTACTAGCTGGAAGTAAGGGAGATGGGGCATGAAGTTATTTCTAGGAGTTGGAGACATACCAAGTTTAGCTCAGTTCTGGGGATCTTTGAACTACCTATACAAACTTGTTCCTACATAGTAACTTGCAACTTTGAATGAGAATGTGCTTGCTTACAGCAACGTGCTATATGTTCTGAATGCCCGAATTGGGAATCTGTGTCAAAACTTTCTTAGGAATTATGTGATCCTTACTAGCTGGAAGTAAGTGAGATGGGGCATGAAATTATTTCTAGGAGTTGGACACATAACAAGTTTAGCTCAGTTCTGGGTATCTTAGAAATACCTATACAAACTTGTTCCTACATAGTAACTTGCAACTTTGAATCAGAATGTGCTTGCTTACAGCAACGTGCTATATGCTCTGAATGCCCGAAAAGGGAATGTGTGTCAAAACTTTGTTAGGAATTATGTGATCCTTACTAGCTGGAAGTAAGGGAGATGGGGCATGAAGTTATTTCTAGGAGTTGGACACATACAACGTTTAGCTCAGTTCTGGGTATCTTTGAAATACCTATACAAACTTGTACCATCATAGTAACTTGCAACTTTGAATGAGAATGTGCTTGCTTACAGCAACGTGCTATATGTTCTGAATGCCCGAATTGGGAATCTGTGTCAAAACTTTGTTAGGAATTATGTGATCCTTACTACCTGGAAGTAAGTGAGATGGGGCATGAAGTTATTTCTAGGAGTTGGACACATACCAAGTTTAGCTCAGTTCTGGGCATCTTTGAAATACCTATACAAACTTGTTCCTACATAGTAACTTGCAACTTTGAATGAGAATGTGCTTGCTTACAGCAACGTGCTATATGTTCTGAATGCCCGAATTGGGAATCTGTGTCAAAACATTGTTAGGAATTATGTGATCCTTACTAGGTGGAAGTAAGGGAGATGGGGCATGAAGTTATTTCTAGGAGTTGGTCACATACCAAGTTTAGCTCAGTTCTGGGCATCTTTGAAATACCTATACAAACTTGTTCCTACATCGTAACTTGCAACTTTGAATGAGAATGTGCTTGCTTACAGCAACGTGCTATATGTTCTGAATGCCCGAATTGGGAATCTGTGTCAAAATTTGTTAGGAATTATGTGATCCTTACTAGCTGGAAGTAAGGGAGTTGGGGCATGAAGGTATTTCTAGGAGTTGGACACAAACCAAGTTTAGCACAGTTCTGGGCATCTTAGAAATACCTATACAAACTTGTTCCTACATAGTAACTTGCAACTTTGAATGAGAATGTGCTTGCTTACAGCAACGTGCTATATGCTCTGAATGCCCGAAAAGGGAATCTGTGTCAAAACTTTGTTAGGAATTATGTGATCCTTACTAGCTGGAAGTAAGGGAGATGGGGCATGAAGTTATTTCTAGGAGTTGGACACATACAACGTTTAGCTCAGTACTGGGCATCTTTGAAATACCTATACAAACTTGTTCCTACATAGTAACTTGCAACTTTGAATGAGAATGTGCTTGCTTACAGCAACGTGCTATATGTTCTGAATGCCCGAATTGGGAATCTGTGTCAAAACTTTGTTAGGAATTATGTGATCCTTACTAGCTGGAAGTAAGTGAGATCGGGCATGAAATTATTTCTAGGAGTTGGACACATAACAAGTTTAGCTCAGTTCTGGGTATCTTTGAAATACCTATACAAACTTGTTCCTACATAGTAACTTGCAACTTTGAATGAGAATGTGCTTGCTTACAGCAACGTGCTATATGTTCTGAATGCCCGAATTGGGAATCTGTGTCAAAATTTGTTAGGAATTATGTGATCCTTACTAGTTGGAAGTAAGGGAGATGGGGCATGAAGGTATTTCTAGGAGTTGGACACAAATCAAGTTTAGCACAGTTCTGGGCATCTTAGAAATACCTATACAAACTTGTTCCTACATAGTAACTTGTAACTTTGAATCAGAATGTGCTTGCTTACAGCAACGTGCTATATGCTCTGAATGCCCGAAAAGGGAATGTGTGTCAAAACTTTGTTAGGAATTATGTGATCCTTACTAGCTGGAAGTAAGTGAGATGTGGCATGAAGTTATTTCTAGGAGTTGGAGACATACAACGTTTAGCTCAGTTCTGGGCATCTTTGAAATACCTATACAAACTTGTACCTTCATAGTAACTTGCAAGTTTGAATGAGAATGTGCTTGCTTACAGCAACGTGCTATATGTTCTGAATGCCCGAATTGGGAATCTGTGTCAAAACTTTGTTAGGAATTATGTGATCCTTACTAGCTGGAAGTAAGTGAGATGGGGCATGAAGTTATTTCTAGGAGTTGGACACATACCAAGTTTAGCTCAGTTCTGGGCATCATTGAAATACCTATACAAACTTGTTCCTACATAGTAACTTGCAACTTTGAATGAGAATGTGCTTGCTTACAGCAACGTGCTATATGCTCTGAATGCCCGAATTGGGAATCTGTGTCAAAACTTTGTTAGGAATTATGTGATCCTTACTAGCTGAAAGTAAGGGAGATGGGGCATGAAGTTATTTCTAGGAGTTGGACACATACAACGTTTAGCTCAGTACTGGGCATCTTTGAAATACCTATACAAACTTGTTCCTACATAGTAACTTGCAACTTTGAATGAGAATGTGCTTGCTTACAGCAACGTGCTATATGTTCTGAATGCCCGAATTGGGAATCTGTGTCAAAACTTTGTTAGGAATTATGTGATCCTTACTAGCTGGAAGTAAGGGAGATGGGGCATGAAGTTATTTCTAGGAGTTGGAGTGATACCAAGTTTAGCTCAGTTCTGGGCATCTTTGAAATACCTATACAAACTTGTTCCTACATAGTAACTTGCAACTTTGAATGAGAATGTGCTTGCTTACAGCAACGTGCTATATGTTCTGAATGCCCGAATTGGGAATCTGTGTCAAAACTTTGTTAGGAATTATGTGATCCTTACTAGCTGGAAGTAAGTGAGATGGGGCATGAAATTATTTCTAGGAGTTGGACACATACAAAGTTTAGCTCAGTTCTGGGTATCTTTGAAATACCTATACAAACTTGTTCCTAGATAGTAACTTGCAACTTTGAATGAGAATGTGCTTGCTTACAGCAACGTGCTATATGTTCTGAATGCCCGAATTGGGAATCTGTGTCAAAATTTGTTAGGAATTATGTGATCCTTACTAGTTGGAAGTAAGGGAGATGGGGCATGAAGGTATTTCTAGGAATTGGACACAAACCAAGTTTAGCACAGTTCTGGGCATCTTAGAAATACCTATACAAACTTGTTCCTACATAGTAACTTGAAACTTTGAATCAGAATGTGCTTGCTTACAGCAACGTGCTATATGCTCTGAATGAACGAAAAGGGAATGTGTGTCAAAACTTTGTTAGGAATTATGTGATCCTTACTAGCTGGAAGTAAGTGAGATGTGGCATGAAGTTATTTCTAGGAGTTGGACACATACAACGTTTAGCTCAGTTCTGGGCATCTTTGAAATACCTATACAAACTTGTTCCTACATAGTAATTTGCAAGTTTGAATGAGAATGTGCTTGCTTACAGCAACGTGCTATATGTTCTGAATGCCCGAATTGGGAATCTGTGTCAAAACTTTGTTAGGAATTATGTGATCCTTACTAGCTGGAAGTAAGGGAGATGGGGCATGAAGTTATTTCTAGGAGTTGGACACATACCAAGTTTAGCTCAGTTCTGGGCATCTTTGAAATACCTATACAAACTTGTTCCTACATAGTAACTGGCATCTTTGAATGAGAATGTGCTTGCTTACAGCAACGTGCTATATGTTCTGAATGCCCGAATTGGGAATCTGTGTCAAAACTTTGTTAGGAATTATGTGATCCTTGCTAGCTGGAAGTAAGGGAGATGGGGCATGAAGTTATTTCTAGGAGTTGGACACATACCAAGTTTAGCTCAGTTCTGGGCATCTTTGAAATACCTATACAAACTTGTTCCTACATAGTAACTTGCAACTTTGAATGAGAATGTGCTTGCTTACAGCAACGTGCTATATGTTCTGAATGCCAGAATTGGGAATCTGTGTCAAAACTTTGTTAGGAATTATGTGATCCTTACTAGCTGGAAGCAAGGGAGATGGGGCATGAAGTTATTTCTAGGAGTTGGACAGATACCAAGTTTAGCTCAGTTCTAGGCATCTTTGAAATACCTATACAAACTTGTTCCTACATAGTAACTTGCAACTTTGAATGAGAATGTGCTTGCTTACAGCAACGTGCTATATGTTCTTAATGCCCGAATTGGGAATCTGTGTCAAAACTTTGTTAGGAATTATGTGATCCTTACTAGCTGGAAGTAAGGGAGATGGGGCATGAAGTTATTTCTAGGAGTTGGACAGATACCAAGTTTAGCTCAGTTCTGGGCATCTTTGAAATACCTATACAAACTTGTTCCTACATAGTAACTTGCAACTTTGAATGAGAATGTGCTTGCTTGCAGCAACGTGCTATATGTTCTGAAAGCCCGAATTGGGAATCTGTGTCAAAACTTTGTTAGGAATTATGTGATCCTTACTAGCTGGAAGTAAGGGAGATGGGGCATGAAGTTATTTCTAGGAGTTGGACACATACCAAGTTTAGCTCTGTTCTGGGCATCTTTGCAATACCTATACAAACTTGTTCCTACATAGTAACTTGCATCTTTGAATGAGAAGGTGCTTGCTTACAGGAACGTGCTAGATGTTCTGAATGCCCGAATTGGGAATATGTGTCAAAACTTTGTTAGGAATTATGTGATCCTTACTAGCTGGAAGTAAGGGAGATGGGGCATGAAGTTATTTCTAGGAGTTGGAGACATACCAAGTTTAGCTCAGTTCTGGGGATCTTTGAAATACCTATACAAACTTGTTCCTACATAGTAACTTGCAACTTTGAATGAGAATGTGCTTGCTTACAGCAACGTGCTATATGTTCTGAATGCCCGAATTGGGAATCTGTGTCAAAACTTTGTTAGGAATTATGCGATCCTTACTAGCTGGAAGTAAGGGAGATGGGGAATGAAGTTATTTCTAGGAGTTTGAGACATACCAAGTTTAGCTCAGTTCTGGGCATCTTTGAAATACCTATACAATCTTGTTCCTACATAGTAACTTGCAACTTTGAATGAGAATGTGCTTGCTTGCAGCAACGTGCTATATGTTCTGAAAGCCCGAATTGGGAATCTGTGTCAAAACTTTGTTAGGAATTATGTGATCCTTACTAGCTGGAAGTAAGGGAGATGGGACATGAAGTTATTTCTAGGAGTTGGACACATACCAAGTTTAGCTCAGTTCTAGGCATCTTTGAAATACCTATACAAACTTGTTCCTACATAGAAACTTGCATCTTTGAATGAGAATGCACTTGCTTACAGCAACGTGCTATATGTTCTGAATGCCCGAATTGGGAATATGTGTCAAAACTTTGTTAGGAATTATGTGACCCTTACTAGCTGGAAGTAAGTGAGATGGGGCATGAAGTTATTTCTAGGAGTTGGACACATACCAAGTTTAGCTCAGTTCTGGGCATCTTTGAAATACCTATACAAACTTGTTCCTACATATTAACTTGCAACTTTGAATGAGAATGTGCTTGCTTATAGCAACGTGCTATATGCTCTGAATGCCCGAATTGGGAATCTGTGTCAAAATTTGTTAAGAATTATGTGATCCTTACTAGCTGGAAGTAAGGGAGTTGGGGCATGAAGGTATTTCTAGGAGTTGGACACAAACCAAGTTTAGCACAGTTCTGGGCATCTTTGAAATACCTATACAAACTTGTTCCTACATAGTAACTTGCAACTTTGAATGAGAATGTGCTTGCTTACAGCAACGTGCTATATGCTCTGAATGCCTGAAAAGGGAATCTGTGTCAAAACTTTGTTAGGAATTATGTGATCCTTACTAGCTGGAAGTAAGGGAGATGGGGCATGAAGTTATTTCTAGGAGTTGGAGACATACAACGTTTAGATCAGTTCTGGGCATCTTTGAAATACCTATACAAACTTGTTCCTACATAGTAACTTGCAACTTTGAATGAGAATGTGCTTGCTTACAGCAACGTGCTATATGTTCTGAATGCCCGAATTGGGAATCTGTGTCAAAACTTTGTTAGGAATTATGTGATCCTTACTAGCTGGAAGTAAGGGAGATGGGGCATGAAGTTATTTCTAGGAGTTGGACACATACCAAGTTTAGCTCAGTTCTGGGCATCTTTGAAATACCTATACAAACTTGTTCCTACATAGTAACTGGCATCTTTGAATGAGAATGTGCTTGCTTACAGCAACGTGCTATATGTTCTGAATGCCCGAATTGGGAATCTGTGTCAAAACTTTGTTAGGAATTATGTGATCCTTGCTAGCTGGAAGTAAGGGAGATGGGGCATGAAGTTATTTCTAGGAGTTGGACACATACCAAGTTTAGCTCAGTTCTGGGCATCTTTGAAATACCTATACAAACTTGTTCCTACATAGTAACTTGCAACTTTGAATGAGAATGTGCTTGCTTACAGCAACGTGCTATATGTTCTGAATGCCAGAATTGGGAATCTGTGTCAAAACTTTGTTAGGAATTATGTGATCCTTACTAGCTGGAAGCAAGGGAGATGGGGCATGAAGTTATTTCTAGGAGTTGGACAGATACCAAGTTTAGCTCAGTTCTAGGCATCTTTGAAATACCTATACAAACTTGTTCCTACATAGTAACTTGCAACTTTGAATGAGAATGTGCTTGCTTACAGCAACGTGCTATATGTTCTTAATGCCCGAATTGGGAATCTGTGTCAAAACTTTGTTAGGAATTATGTGATCCTTACTAGCTGGAAGTAAGGGAGATGGGGCATGAAGTTATTTCTAGGAGTTGGACAGATACCAAGTTTAGCTCAGTTCTGGGCATCTTTGAAATACCTATACAAACTTGTTCCTACATAGTAACTTGCAACTTTGAATGAGAATGTGCTTGCTTGCAGCAACGTGCTATATGTTCTGAAAGCCCGAATTGGGAATCTGTGTCAAAACTTTGTTAGGAATTATGTGATCCTTACTAGCTGGAAGTAAGGGAGATGGGGCATGAAGTTATTTCTAGGAGTTGGACACATACCAAGTTTAGCTCTGTTCTGGGCATCTTTGCAATACCTATACAAACTTGTTCCTACATAGTAACTTGCATCTTTGAATGAGAAGGTGCTTGCTTACAGGAACGTGCTAGATGTTCTGAATGCCCGAATTGGGAATATGTGTCAAAACTTTGTTAGGAATTATGTGATCCTTACTAGCTGGAAGTAAGGGAGATGGGGCATGAAGTTATTTCTAGGAGTTGGAGACATACCAAGTTTAGCTCAGTTCTGGGGATCTTTGAAATACCTATACAAACTTGTTCCTACATAGTAACTTGCAACTTTGAATGAGAATGTGCTTGCTTACAGCAACGTGCTATATGTTCTGAATGCCCGAATTGGGAATCTGTGTCAAAACTTTGTTAGGAATTATGCGATCCTTACTAGCTGGAAGTAAGGGAGATGGGGAATGAAGTTATTTCTAGGAGTTTGAGACATACCAAGTTTAGCTCAGTTCTGGGCATCTTTGAAATACCTATACAATCTTGTTCCTACATAGTAACTTGCAACTTTGAATGAGAATGTGCTTGCTTGCAGCAACGTGCTATATGTTCTGAAAGCCCGAATTGGGAATCTGTGTCAAAACTTTGTTAGGAATTATGTGATCCTTACTAGCTGGAAGTAAGGGAGATGGGACATGAAGTTATTTCTAGGAGTTGGACACATACCAAGTTTAGCTCAGTTCTAGGCATCTTTGAAATACCTATACAAACTTGTTCCTACATAGAAACTTGCATCTTTGAATGAGAATGCACTTGCTTACAGCAACGTGCTATATGTTCTGAATGCCCGAATTGGGAATATGTGTCAAAACTTTGTTAGGAATTATGTGACCCTTACTAGCTGGAAGTAAGTGAGATGGGGCATGAAGTTATTTCTAGGAGTTGGACACATACCAAGTTTAGCTCAGTTCTGGGCATCTTTGAAATACCTATACAAACTTGTTCCTACATATTAACTTGCAACTTTGAATGAGAATGTGCTTGCTTATAGCAACGTGCTATATGCTCTGAATGCCCGAATTGGGAATCTGTGTCAAAATTTGTTAAGAATTATGTGATCCTTACTAGCTGGAAGTAAGGGAGTTGGGGCATGAAGGTATTTCTAGGAGTTGGACACAAACCAAGTTTAGCACAGTTCTGGGCATCTTTGAAATACCTATACAAACTTGTTCCTACATAGTAACTTGCAACTTTGAATGAGAATGTGCTTGCTTACAGCAACGTGCTATATGCTCTGAATGCCTGAAAAGGGAATCTGTGTCAAAACTTTGTTAGGAATTATGTGATCCTTACTAGCTGGAAGTAAGGGAGATGGGGCATGAAGTTATTTCTAGGAGTTGGAGACATACAACGTTTAGATCAGTTCTGGGCATCTTTGAAATACCTATACAAACTTGTTCCTACATAGTAACTTGCAACTTTGAATGAGAATGTGCTTGCTTACAGCAACGTGCTATATGTTCTGAATGCCCGAATTGGGAATCTGTGTCAAAACTTTGTTAGGAATTATGTGATCCTTACTAGCTGGAAGTAAGGGAGATGGGGCATGAAGTTATTTCTAGGAGTTGGAGACATACCAAGTTTAGCTCAGTTCTGGGCATCTTTGAAATACCTATACAAACTTGTTCCTACATAGTAACTTGCAACTTTGAATGAGAATGTGCTTGCTTACAGCAACGTGCTATATGTTCTGAATGCCCGAATTGGGAATCTGTGTCAAAACTTTGTTAGGAATTATGTGATCCTTACTAGCTGGAAGTAAGGGAGATGGGGCATGAAGTTATTTCTAGGAGTTGGAGACATACCACGTTTAGCTCAGTTCTAGGCATCTTTGAAATACCTATACAAACTTGTTCCTACATAGTAACTTGCAACTTTGAATGAGAATGTGCTTGCTTACAGCAACGTGCTATATGTTCTGAATGCCCGAATTGGGAATCTGTGTCAAACTTTGTTAGGAATTATGTCATCCTTACTAGCTGGAAGTAAGGGAGTTGGGGCATGAAGGTATTTCTAGGAGTTGGACACAAACCAAGTTTAGCACAGTTCTGGGCATCTTAGAAATACCTATACAAACTTGTTCCTACATAGTAACTTGCAACTTTGAATGAGAATGTGCTTGCTTACAGCAACGTGCTATATGCTCTGAATGCCCGAAAAGGGAATCTGTGTCAAAACTTTGTTAGGAATTATGTGATCCTTACTAGCTGGAAGTAAGTGAGATGGGGCATGAAGTTATTTCTAGGAGTTGGAGACATACAACGTTTAGCTCAGTTCTGGGCATCTTTGAAATACCTATACAAACTTGTTCCTACATAGTAACTTGCAACTTTGAATGAGAATGTGCTTGCTTGCAGCAACGTGCTATATGTTCTGAATGCCCGAATTGGGAATCTGTGTCAAAATTTGTTAGGAATTATGTGATCCTTACTAGCTGGAAGTAAGGGAGATGGGGCATGAAGTTATTTCTAGGAGTTGGAGACATACCAAGTTTAGCTCAGTTCTGGGCATCTTTGAAATACCTATACAAACTTGTTCCTACATAGTAACTTGCATCTTTGAATGAGAAGGTGCTTGCTTACAGCAACGTGCTAGATGTTCTGAATTCCCGAATTGAGAATATGTGTTAAAACTTTGTTAGGAATTATGTGATCCTTACTAACTGGAAGTAAGGGAGATGGGGCATGAAGTTATTTCTAGGAGTTGGACACATACCAAGTTTAGCTCAGTTCTGGGCATCTTTGAAATACCTATACAAACTTGTTCCTACATATTAACTTGCAACTTTGAATGAGAATGTGCTTGCTTACAGCAACGTGCTATATGTTCTGAATGCCCGAATTGGGAATCTGTGTCAAAATATGTTAGGAATTATGTGATCCTTACTAGCTGGAAGTAAGGGAGTTGGGGCATGAAGGTATTTCTAGGAGTTGGACACAAACCAAGTTTAGCACAGTTCTGGGCATCTTAGAAAAACCTATACAAACTTGTTCCTACATAGTAACTTGCAACTTTGAATCAGAATGTGCTTGCTTACAGCAACGTGCTATATGATCTGAATGCCCGAAAAGGGAATCTGTGTCAAAACTTTGTTAAGAATTATGTGATCCTTACTAGCTGGAAGTAAGTGAGATGGGGCATGAAGTTATTTCTAGGAGTTGGAGACATACAACGTTTAGCTCATTTCTGGGCATCATTGAAATACCTATACAAACTTGTACCTTCATAGTAACTTGCAACTTTGAATGAGAATGTGCTTGCTTACAGCAACGTGCTATATGTTCTGAATGCCCGAATTGGGAATCTGTGTCAAAATTTGTTAGGAATTATGTGATCCTACTAGCTGGAAGTAAGGGAGATGGGGCATGAAGGTATTTCTATGAGTTGGACACAAACCAAGTTTAGCACAGTTCTGGGCATCTTAGAAATACCTATACAAACTTGTTCCTACATAGTAACTTGCAACTTTGAATCAGAATGTGCTTGCTTACAGCAACGTGCTATATGCTCTGAATGCCCGAAAAGGGAATCTGTGTCAAAACTTTGTTAAGAATTATGTGATCCTTACTAGCTGGAAATAAGTGAGATGGGGCATGAAGTTATTTCTAGGAGTTGGAGACATACAACGTTTAGCTCAGTTCTGGGCATCTTTGAAATACCTATACAAACTTGTACCTTCATAGTAACTTGCAACTTTGAATGAGAATGTGCTTGCTTACAGCAACGTGCTATATGTTCTGAATGCCCGAATAGGGAATCTGTGTCAAAACTTTGTTAGGAATTATGTGATCCTTACTAGCTGGAAGTAAGGGAGATGGGGCATGAAGTTATTTCTAGGAGTTGGACACATACCAAGTTTAGCTCAGTTCTGGGCATCTTTGAAATACCTATACAAACTTGTTCCTACATAGTAACTTGCAACTTTGAATGAGAATGTGCTTGCTTACAGCAACGTGCTATATGCTCTGAATGCCCGAATTGGGAATCTGTGTCAAAACTTTGTTAGGAATTATGTGATCCTTACTAGCTGGAAGTAAGGGAGATGGGGCATGAAGTTATTTCTAGGAGTTGGACACATACCAAGTTTAGCTCAGTTCTGGGCATCTTTGAAATACCTATACAAACTTGTTCCTACATAGTAACTTGCAACTTTGAATGAGAATGTGCTTGCTTGCAGCAACGTGCTATATGTTCTGAATGCCCGAATTGGGAATCTGTGTCAAAACTTTGTTAGGTATTATGTGATCCTTACTAGCTGGAAGTAAGGGAGATGGGGCATGAAGTTATTTCTAGGAGTTGGACACATACCAAGTTTAGCTCAGTTCTGGGCATCTTTGAAATACCTATACAAACTTGTTCCTACATAGTAACTTGCATCTTTGAATGAGAATGTGCTTGCTTACAGCAACGTGCTATACCTTCTGAATGCCCGAATTGGGAATCTGTGTCAAAACTTTGTTAGGAATTATGTGATCCTTACTAGCTGGAAGTAAGGGAGATGGGGCATGAAGTTATTTCTAGGAGTTGGAGACATACCAAGTTTAGCTCAGTTCTGGGCATCTTTGAAATAGCTATACAAACTTGTTCCTACATAGTAACTTGCAACTTTGAATGAAAATGTGCTTGCTTACTGCAACGTGCTATATGTTCTGAATGCCCGAATTGGGAATCTGTGTCAAAATTTGTTAAGAATTATGTGATCCTTACTAGCTGGAAGTAAGGGAGTTGGGGCATGAAGGTATTTCTAGGAGTTGGACACAAACCAAGTTTAGCACAGTTCTGGGCATCTTTGAAATACCTATACAAACTTTTTCCTACATAGTAACTTACAACTTTGAATGAGAATGTGCTTGCTCACAGCAACGTGCTATATGCTCTGAATGCCCGAAAAGGGAATCTGTGTCAAAACTTTGTTAGGAATTATGTGATCCTTACTAGCTGGAAGTAAGGGAGATGGGGCATGAAGTTATTTCTAGGAGTTGGAGACATACAACGTTTAGCTCAGTTCTGGGCATCTTTGAAATACCTATACAAACTTGTTCCTACATAGTAACTTGCAACTTTGAATGAGAATGTGCTTGCTTACAGCAACGTGCTATATGTTCTGAATGCCCGAATTGGGAATCTGTGTCAAAACTTTGTTAGGAATTATGTGATCCTTACTAGCTGGAAGTAAGGGAGATGGGGCATGAAGATATTTCTAGGAGTTGGAGACATACCAAGTTTAGCTCAGATCTGGGCATCTTTGAAATACCTATACAAACTTGTTCCTACATAGTAACTTGCAACTTTGAATGAGAATGTTCTTGCTTACAGCAACGTGCTATATGTTCTGAATGCCCGATTTGGGAATCTGTGTCAAAACTTTGTTAGGAATTATGTGATCCTTACTAGCTGGAAGTAAGGGAGATGGGGCATGAAGTTATTTCTAGGAGTTGGAGACATACCACGTTTAGCTCAGTTCTAGGCATCTTTGAAATACCTATACAAACTTGTTCCTACATAGTAACTTGCATCTTTGACTGAGAATGTGCTTGCTAACAGCAACGTGCTATATCTTCTGAATGCCCGAATTGGGAATCTGTGTCAAAACTTTGTTAGGAATTATGTGATCCTTACTAGCTGGAAGTAAGGGAGATGGGGCATGAAGTTATTTCTAGGAGTTGGACACATACCAAGTTTAGCTCAGTTCTGGGCATCTTTGTAATACCTATACAAACTTGTTCCTACATATTAACTTGCAACTTTGAATGAGAATGTGCTTGCTTACAGCAACGTGCTATATGTTCTGAATGCCCGAATTGGGAATCTGTGTCAAAATTTGTTAGGAATTATGTGATCCTTACTAGCTGGAAGTAAGGGAGATGGGGAATGAAGTTATTTCTAGGAGTTGGACACATACCAAGTTTAGCTCAGTTTTGGCCTCTTTGAAATACCTATACAAACTTGTTCCTACATAGTAACTTGCATCTTTGACTGAGAATGTGCTTGCTAACAGCAACGTGCTATATCTTCTGAATGCCCGAATTGGGAATCTGTGTCAAAACTTTGTTAGGAATTATGTGATCCTTACTAGTTGGAAGTAAGTAAGATGGGGCATGAAGTTATTTCTAGGAGTTGGAGACATACCAAGTTTAGCTCAGTTCTGGGCATCTTTGAAATACCTATACAAACTTGTTCCTACATAGTAACTAACAACTTTGAATGAGAATGTGCTTGCTTACAGCAACGTGCTATATGTTCTGAATGCCCGAATTGAGAATATGTGTCAAAACTTTGTTAGGAATTATGTGATCCTTACTAGCTGGAAGTAAGGGAGATGGGGCATGAAGGTATTTCTAGGAGTTGGACACATAGCAAGTTTAGCTCAGTTCTGGGCATCTTTGAAATACCTATATAAACTTGTTCCTACATAGTAACTTGCAACTTTGAATGAGAATGTGCTTGCTTGCAGCAACGTGCTATATGTTCTGAATGCCCGAATTGGGAATCTGTGTCAAAACTTTCTTAGGAATTATGTGATCCTTACTAGCTGGAAGTAAGAGAGATGGGGCATGAAGTTATTTCTAGGAGTTGGACACATACCAAGTTTGGCTCAGTTCTGGGCATCTTTGAAATACCTATACAAACTTGTTCCTACATAGTAACTTGCAACTTTGAATGAGAATGTGCTTGCTTACAGCAACGTGCTATATGTTCTGAATGCCCGAATTGGGAATCTGTGTCAAAATTTGTTAGGAATTATGTGATCCTTATGAGCTGGTAGTAAGGGAGTTGGGGCATGAAGGTATTTCTAGGAGTTGGACACAAACCAAGTTTAGCACAGTTCTGGGCATCTTTGAAATACCTACACAAACTTGTTCCTACATAGTAACTTGCAACTTTGAATGAGAATGTGCTTGCTTACAGCAACGTGCTATATGTTCTGAATGCCCGAATTGGGAATCTGTGTCAAAACTTTGTTAGGAATTATGTGATCCTTACTAGCTGGAAGTAAGGGAGTTGGGGCATGAAGGTATTTCTAGGAGTTGGACACATAGCAAGTTTAGCTCAGTTCTGGGCATCTTTGAAATACCTATACAAACTTGTTCCTACATAGTAACTTGCAACTTTGAATGAGAATGTGCTTGCTTGCAGCAACGTGCTATATGTTCTGAATGCCCGAATTGGGAATCTGTGTCAAAACTTTGTTAGGAATTATGTGATCCTTACTAGCTGGAAGTAAGGGAGATGGGGCATGAAGTTATTTCTAGGAGTTGGACACATACCAAGTTTAGCTCAGTTCTGGGCATATTTGAAATACCTATACAAACTTGTTCCTACATAGTAACTTGCAACTTTGAATGAGAATGTGCTTGCTTACAGCAACGTGCTATATGTTCTGAATGCCCGAATTGGGAATCTGTGTCAAAATTTGTTAGGAATTATGTGATCCTTACTAGCTGGAAGTAAAGGAGTTGGGGCATGAAGGTATTTCTAGGAGTTGGACACATACCAAGTTTAGCTCAGTTCTGGGCATCTTTGAAATACCTATACAAACTTGTTCCTACATAGTAACTTGCAACTTTGAATGAGAATGTGCTTGCTTACAGCAACGTGCTATATGTTCTGAATGCCCGAATTGGGAATCTCTGTCTAAATTTGTTAGGAATTATGCTATCCTTACTAGCTGGAAGTAAGGTAGTTGGGGCATGAAGGTATGTCTAGGAGTTGGACACATACCAAGTTTAGCTCAGTTCTGGGCATCTTTGAAATACCTATACAAACTTGTTTCCACATAGTAACTTGCATCTTTGAATGAGAATGTGCTTGCTTACAGCAACGTGCTATATGTTCTGAATGCCCGAATTGGGAATCTGTGTCAAAACTTTGTTAGAAATTATGTGATCCTCACTAGATGGAAGTAAGGGAGTTGGGGCATGAAGGTATTTCTAGGAGTTGGACACATACCAAGTTTAGCACAGTTCTGGTCATCTTTGAAATACCTATACAAACTTGTTCCTACATAGTAAATGCAACTTTGAATGAGAATATGCTTGCTGACAGCAACGTGCTATATGTTCTGAAGGCCCGAATTGGGAATCTGTGTCAAAATTTGTTAGGAATTATGTGATCCTTACTAGCTGGAAGTAAGGGAGTTGGGGCATGAAGGTATTTCTAGGAGTTGGACACATAGCAAGTTTAGCTCAGTTCTGGGCATCTTTGAAATACCTATATAAACTTGTTCCTACATAGTAACTTGCAACTTTGAATGAGAATGTGCTTGCTTGCAGCAACGTGCTATATGTTCTGAATGCCCGAATTGGGAATCTGTGTCAAAACTTTCTTAGGAATTATGTGATCCTTACTAGCTGGAAGTAAGAGAGATGGGGCATGAAGTTATTTCTAGGAGTTGGACACATACCAAGTTTAGCTCAGTTCTGGGCATCTTTGAAATACCTATACAAACTTGTTCCTACATAGTAACTTGCAACTTTGAATGAGAATGTGCTTGCTTACAGCAACGTGCTATATGTTCTGAATGCCCGAATTGGGAATCTGTGTCAAAATTTGTTAGGAATTATGTGATCCTTATGAGCTGGTAGTAAGGGAGTTGGGGCATGAAGGTATTTCTAGGAGTTGGACACAAACCAAGTTTAGCACAGTTCTGGGCATCTTTGAAATACCTACACAAACTTGTTCCTACATCATAACTTGCAACTTTGAATGAGAATGTGCTTGCTTACAGCAACGTGCTATATGTTCTGAATGCCCGAATTGGGAATCTGTGTCAAAACTTTGTTAGGAATTATGTGATCCTTACTAGCTGGAAGTAAGGGAGTTGGGGCATGAAGGTATTTCTAGGAGTTGGACACATAGCAAGTTTAGCTCAGTTCTGGGCATCTTTGAAATACCTATACAAACTTGTTCCTACATAGTAACTTGCAACTTTGAATGAGAATGTGCTTGCTTGCAGCAACGTGCTATATGTTCTGAATGCCCGAATTGGGAATCTGTGTCAAAATTTGTTAGGAATTATGTGATCCTTACTAGCTGGAAGTAAGGGAGTTGCGGCATGAAGGTATTTCTAGGAGTTGGACACATACCAAGTTTAGCTGAGTTCTGGGCATCTTTGAAATACCTATACAAACTTGTTCCTACATAGTAACTTGCAACTTTGAATGAGAATGTGCTTGCTTACAGCAACGTGCTATATGTTCTGAATGCCCGAATTGGGAATCTCTGTCTAAATTTGTTAGGAATTATGCTATCATTACTAGCTGGAAGTAAGGGAGTTGGGGCATGAAGGTATTTCTAGGAGTTGGACACAAACCAAGTTTAGCACAGTTCTGGGCATCTTTGAAATACCTACACAAACTTGTTCCTACATAGTAACTTGCAACTTTGAATGAGAATGTGCTTGCTTACAGCAACGTGCTATATGTTCTGAATGCCCGAATTGGGAATCTGTGTCAAAACTTTGTTAGGAATTATGTGATCCTTACCAGCTGGAAGTAAGGGAGTTGGGGCATGAAGGTATTTCTAGGAGTTGGACACATACCAAGTTTAGCACAGTTCTGGGCATCTTTGAAATACCTATACAATCTTGTTCCTACATAGTAACTTGCAACTTTGAATGAGAATGTGCTTGCTTGCAGCAACGTGCTATATGTTCTGAATGCCCGAATTGGGAATCTGTGTCAAAACTTTGTTAGGAATTATGTGATCCTTACTAGCTGGAAGTAAGGGAGATGGGGCATGAAGTTATTTCTAGGAGTTGGACACATACCAAGTTTAGCTCAGTTCTGGGCATCTTTGAAATACCTATACAAACTTGTTCCTACATAGTAACTTGCAACTTTGAATGAGAATGTGCTTGCTTACAGCAACGTGCTATATGTTCTGAATGCCCGAATGGGAATCTGTGTCAAAATTTGTTAGGAATTATGTGATCCTTACTAGCTGGAAGTAAGGGAGTTGGAGCATGAAGGTATTTCTAGGAGTTGGACACATACCAACTTTAGCTCAGTTCTGGGCATCTTTGAAATACCTATACAAACTTGTTCCTACATAGTAACTTGCAACTTTGAATGAGAATGTGCTTGCTTACAGCAACGTGCTATATGTTCTGTATGCCCGAATTGGGAATCTGTGTCAAAACTTTGTTAGAAATTATGTGATCCTTACTAGATGGAAGTAAGGGAGTTGGGGCATGAAGGTATTTCTAGGAGTTGGACACATACCAAGGTTAGCACAGTTCTGGGCATCTTTTAAATACATATACAAACTTGTTCCTACATAGTAATTTGCAACTCTGAATGAGAATGTGCTTGCTTACAGCAACGTGCTATATGTTCTGAATGCCCGAATTGGGAATCTGTGTCAAAACTTTGTTAGGAATTATGTGATCCTTACTAGCTGGAAGTAAGGGAGATGGGGCATGAAGTTATTTCTAGGAGTTGGACACATACCAAGTTTAGCTCAGTTCTGGGCATCTTTGAAATACCTATACAAACTTGTTCCTACATAGTAACTTGCAACTTTGAATGAGAATGTGCTTGCTTGCAGCAACGTGCTATATGTTCTGAATGCCCGAATTGGGAATATGTTTCAAAACTTTGTTAGGAATTATGTGATCCTTACTAGCTGGAAGAAAGGGAGATGGGGCATGAAGGTATTTCTAGGAGTTGGACACATACAACGTTTAGCTCAGTTCTGGGCATCTTTGAAATACCTATACAAACTTGTTCCTACATAGTAACTTGCAACTTTGAATGAGAATGTGCTTGCTTACAGCAACGTGCTATATGTTCTGAATGCCCGAATTGGGAATCTGTGTCAAACTTTGTTAGGAATTATGTGATCCTTACTAGCTGGAAGTAAGGGAGTTGGGGCATGAAGGTATTTCTAGGAGATGGACACAAACCAAGTTTAGCACAGTTCTGGGCATCTTAGAAATACCTATACAAACTTGTTCCTACATAGTAACTTGCAACTTTGAATGAGAATGTGCTTGCTTACAGCAACGTGCTATATGTTCTGAATGCCCGAATTGGGAATCTGTGTCAAAACTTTGTTAGGAATTATGTGATCCTTACTATCTGGAAGTAAGGGAGATGTGGCATGAAGTTATTTCTAGGAGTTGGACACATACCAAGTTTAGCTCAGTTCTGGGCATCTTTGAAATACCTATACAAACTTGTTCCTACAAAGTAACTTGCAACTTTGAATGAGAATGTGATTGCTAACAGCAACGTGCTATATGTTCTGAATGCCCGAATTGGGAATCTGTGTCAAAACTTTGTTAGGAATTATGTGATCCTTACTAGCTGGAAGTAAGGGAGATGGGGCATGAAGTTATTTCTAGGAGTTGGACAGATACCAAGTTTAGCTCAGTTCTGGGCATCTTTGAAATACCTATACAAACTTGTTCCTACATAGTAACTTGCAACTTTGAATGAGAATGTGCTTGCTTGCAGCAACGTGCTATATGTTCTGAATGCCCGAATTGGGAATCTGTGTCAAAACTTTGTTAGGAATTATGTGATCCTTACTAGCTGGAAGTAAGGGAGATGGGGCATGAAGTTATTTCTAGGAGTTGGAGACATACAACGTTTAGCTCAGTTCTGGGCATCTTTGAAATACCTATAAAAACTTGTTCCTACATAGTAACTTGCAACTTTGAATGAGAATGTGCTTGCTTACAGCAACGTGCTATATGTTCTGAATGCCCGAATTGGGAATCTGTGTCAAAACTTTGTTAGGAATTATGTGATTCTTACTAGCTGGAAGTAAGGGACTTCGGGCATGAAGTTATTTCTAGGAGTTGGACACATACCAAGTTTAGCTCAGTTCTGGGCATCTTTGAAATACCTATACAAACTTGTTCCTACATAGTAACTTGCAACTTTGAATGAGAATGTGCTTGCTTACAGCAACGTGCTATATGTTCTGAATGCCCGAATTGGGAATCTGTGTCAAAACATTGTTAGGAATTATGTGATCCTTACTAGCTGTAAGTAAGGGAGATGGAGCATGAAGTTATTTCTAGGAGTTGGACAGATACCAAGTTTAGCTCAGTTCTGGGCATCTTTGAAATACCTATACAAACTTGTTCCTACATAGTAACTTGCAACTTTGAATGAGAATGTGCTTGCTTACAGCAACGTGCTATATGTTCTGAATGCCCGAATTGGGAATCTGTGTCAAAACTTTGTTAGGAATTATGTGATCCTTACTACCTGGAAGTAAGGGAGATGGGGCATGAAGTTATTTCTAGGAGTTGGAGACATACAACGTTTAGCTCAGTTCTGGGCATCTTTGAAATACCTATACAAACTTGTGCCTACATAGTAACTTGCAACTTTGAATGAGAATGTGCTTGCTTACAGCAACGTGCTATATGTTCTGAATGCCCGAATTGGGAATCTGTGTCAAAACTTTGTTAGGAATTATGTGATTCTTACTAGCTGGAAGTAAGGGACTTGGGGCATGAAGTTATTTCTAGGAGTTGGACACATACCAACTTTAGCTCAGTTCTGGGCATCTTTGAAATACCTATACAAACTTGTTCCTACATAGTAACTTGCAACTTTGAATGAGAATGTGCTTGCTTACAGCAACGTGCTATATGTTCTGAATGCCCGAATTGGGAATCTGTGTCAAAACTTTGTTAGGAATTATGCGATCCTTACTAGCTGGAAGTAAGGGAGATGGGGCATGAAGTTATTTCTAGGAGTTGGAGACATACAACGTTTAGCTCAGTTCTGGGCATCTTTGAAATACCTATACAAACTTGTTCCTACATAGTAACTTGCAACTTGGAATGAGAATGTGCTTGCTTACAGCAACGTGCTATATGTTCTGAATGCCCGAATTGGGAATCTGTGTCAAAACTTTGTTAGGAATTATGTGATCCTTACTAGCTGGAAGTAAGGGAGATGTGGCATGAAGCTATTTCTAGGAGTTGGACACATACCAAGTTTAGCTCAGTTCTGGGCATCTTTGAAATACCTATACAAACTTGTTCCTACATAGTAACTTGCAACTTTGAATGAGAATGTGCTTGCTTACAGCAACGTGCTATATGTTCTGAATGCCCGAATTGGGAATCTGTGTCAAAACTTTGTTAGGAATTATGTGATCCTTACTAGCTGGAAGTAAGTGAGATGGGGCATGAAATTATTTCTAGGAGTTGGACACATAATAAGTTTAGCTCAGTTCTGGGCATCTTTGAAATACCTATACAAACTTGTTCCTACATAGTAACTTGCAACTTTGAATGAGAATGTGCTTGCTAACAGCAACGTGCTATATGTTCTGAATGCCCGAATTGGGAATCTGTGTCAAAACTTTGTTAGGAATTATGTGATCCTTACTAGCTGGAAGTAAGGGAGATGGGGCATGAAGTTATTTCTAGGAGTTGGACAGATACCAAGTTTAGCTCAGTTCTGGGCATCTTTGAAATACCTATACAAACTTGTTCCTACATAGTAACTTGCAACTTTGAATGAGAATGTGCTTGCTTGCAGCAACGTGCTATATGTTCTGAAGGCCCAAATTGGGAATCTGTGTCAAAACTTTGTTAGGAATTATGTGATCCTTACTAGCTGGAAGTAAGGGAGATGGGGCATGAAGTTATTTCTAGGAGTTGGAGACATACAACGTTTAGCTCAGTTCTGGGCATCTTTGAAATACCTATACAAACTTGTTCCTACATAGTAACTTGCAACTTTGAATGAGAATGTGCTTGCTTACAGCAACGTGCTATATGTTCTGAATGCCCGAATTGGGAATCTGTGTCAAAATTTGTTAGGAATTATGTGATCCTTACTAGATGGAAGTAAGGGAGTTGGGGCATGAAGGTATTTCTAGGAGTTGGACACATACCAAGTTTAGCACAGTTCTGGGCATCTTTGAAATACCTATACAAGCTTGTTCCTACACAGTAACTTGCAACTTTGAATGAGAATGTGCTTGCTTACAGCAACGTGCTATATGCTCTGAATGCCCGAAAAGGGAATGTGTGTCAAAATTTTGTTAGGAATTATGTGATCCTTACTAGCTGGAAGTAAGGGAGATGGGGCATGAATGTATTTCTAGGAGTTGGACACATACCAAGTTTAGCTCAGTTCTGGGCATCTTTGAAATACCTATACAAACTTGTTCCTACATAGTAACTTGCAACTTTGAATGAGAATGTGCTTGCTTACAGCAACGTGCTATATGTTCTGAATGCCCGAATTGGGAATCTGTGTCAAAACTTTGTTAGGAATTATGTGATCCTTACTAGCTGGAAGTAAGGGAGATGGGGCATGAAGTTATTTTTAGGAGTTGGACACATACCAAGTTTAGCTCAGTTCTAGGCATCTTTGAAATACCTATACAAACTTGTTCCTACATAGTAACTTGCAACTTTGAATGAGAATGTGCTTGCTTACAGCAACGTGCTATATGTTCTGAATGCCCGAATTGGGAATATGTGTCAAAACTTTGTTAGGAATTATGTGATCCTTACTAGCTGGAAGTAAGTGAGATGGGGCATGAAGTTATTTCTAGGAGTTGGAGACATACCAAGTTTAGCTCAGTTCTGGGCATCTTTGAAATACCTATACAAACTTGTTCCTACATAGTAACTTGCAACTTTGAATGAGAATGTGCTTGCTTACAGCAACGTGCTATATGTTCTGAATGCCCGAATTGGGAATCTGTGTCAAAATTTGTT
Organism: Diceros bicornis minor; assembly: GCF_020826845.1. NCBI lineage: Eukaryota > Metazoa > Chordata > Mammalia > Perissodactyla > Rhinocerotidae > Diceros > Diceros bicornis. Next base: position 582,821 of record NC_080749.1, read on the forward strand.
AGGAATTATGTGATCCTTACTAGCTGGAAGTAAGGGAGCTGGGGCATGAAGGTATTTCTAGGAGTTGGACACAAACCAAGTTTAGCACAGTTCTGGGCATCTTAGAAATACCTATACAAACTTGTTCCTACATAGTAACTTGCAACTTTGAATGAGAATGTGCTTGCTTACAGCAACGTGCTATATGCTCTGAATGCCCGAATTGGGAATCTGTGTCAAAACTTTGTTAGGAATTATGTGATCCTTACTAGCTGGAAGTAAGGGAGATGGGGCATGAAGTTATTTCTAGGAGTTGGACACATACAAGGTTTACCTCAGTACTGGGCATCTTTGAAATACCTATACAAACTTGTTCCTACATAGTAACTTGCAACTTTGAATGAGAATGTGCTTGCTTACAGCAACGTGCTATATGTTCTGAATGCCCGAATTGGGAATCTGTGTCAAAACTTTGTTAGGAATTATGTGATCCTTACTAGCTGGAAGTAAGGGAGATGGGGCATGAAGTTATTTCTAGGAGTTGGAGACATACCAAGTTTAGCTCAGTTCTGGGCATCTTTGAAATACCTATACAAACTTGTTCCTACATAGTAACTTGCAACTTTGAATGAGAATGTGCTTGCTTACAGCAACGTGCTATATGTTCTGAATGCCCCAATTGGGAATCTGTGTCAAAACTTTGTTAGGAATTATGTGATCCTTACTACCTGGAAGTAAGGGAGATGGGGCATGAAGTTATTTCTAGGAGTTGGAGACATACCAAGTTTAGCTCAGTTCTGGGCATCTTTGAAATACCTATACAAACTTGTTCCTACATAGTAACTTGCAACTTTGAATGAGAATGTGCTTGCTTAGAGCAACGTGCTATATGTTCTGAATGCCCGAATTGGGAATCTGTGTCAAAACTTTGTTAGGAATTATGTGATCCTTACTAGCTGGAAGTAAGGGAGATGGGGCATGAAGTTATTTCTAGGAGTTGGACACATACCAAGTTTAGCTCAGTTCTGGGCATCTTTGAAATACCTATACAAACTTGTTCCTACATAGTAACTTGCAACTTTGAATGAGAATGTGCTTGCTTGCAGCAACGTGCTATATGTTCTGAATGCCCGAATTGGGAATCTGTGTCAAACATTTGTTAGGAATTATGTGATCCTTACTAGCTGGAAGTAAGGGAGATGGGGCATGAAGTTATTTCTAGGAGTTGGACACATACCAAGGTTAGCTCAGTTCTGGGCATCTTTGAAATACCTATACAAACTTGTTCCTACATAGTAACTTGCATCTTTGAATGAGAATGTGCTTGCTTACAGCAACGTGCTGTATGCTCTGAATGCCCGAATTGGGAATCTGTGTCACAACTTTGTTAGGAATTATGTGATCCTTACTAGCTGGAAGTAAGTGAGATGGGGCATGAAGTTATTTCTAGGAGGTGGACACATACAAAGTTTAGCTCAGTTCTGGTCATCTTTGAAATACCTATACAAACTTGTTCCTACATAGTAACTTGCAACTTTGAATGAGAATGTGCTTGCTTTCAGCAACGTGCTTTATGTTCTGAAAGCCCGAATTGGGAATCCTTGTCAAAATTTGTTAGGAATTATGTGATCCTTACTAGCTGGAAGTAAGGGAGTTGGGGCATGAACGTATTTCTAGGACTTGGACACAAACCAAGTTTAGCACAGTTCTGGGCATCTTAGAAATACCTATACAAACTTGTTCCTACATAGTAACTTGCAACTTTGAATGAGAATGTGCTTGCTTACAGCAACGTGCTATATGCTCTGAATGCCCGAATTGGGAATCTGTGTCAAAACTTTGTTAGGAATTATGTGACCCTTACTAGCTGGAAGTAAGGGACTTGGGGTATGAAGTTATTTCTAGGAGTTGGACACATACCAAGTTTAGCTCAGTTCTGGGCATCTTTGAAATACCTATACAAACTTGTTCCTACATAGTAACTTGCAACTTTTAATGAGAATGTGCTTGCTTACAGCAACGTGCTATATGCTCTGAATGCCCGAATTGGGAATCTGTGTCAAAATTTAAGAATTATGTGATCCTTACTAGCTGGAAGTAAGGGAGTTGGGGCATGAAGGTATTTCTAGAAGTTGGACACAAACCAAGTTTAGCACAGTTCTGGGCATCTTAGAAATACCTATACAAACTTGTTCCTACATAGTAACTTGCAACTTTGAATGAGAATGTGCTTGCTTACAGCAACGTGCTATATGCTCTGAATGCCCGAATTGGGAATCTGTGTCAAAACTTTGTTAGGAATTATGTGATCCTTACTAGCTGGAAGTAAGGGAGATGGGGCATGAAGTTATTTCTAGGAGTTGGAGACATACAACGTTTAGCTCAGTTCTGGGTATCTTTGAAATACCTATACAAACTTGTACCTTCATAGTAACTTGCAACTTGGAATGAGAATGTGCTTGCTTACAGCAACGTGCTATATGTTCTGAATGCCCGAATTGGGAATCTGTGTCAAAACTTTGTTAGGAATTATGTGATCCTTACTAGCTGGAAGTAAGGGAGATGGGGCATGAAGTTATTTCTAGGAGTTAGACACATACCAAGTTTAGCTCAGTTCTGGGCATCTTTGAAATACCTATACAAACTTGTTCCTACATCGTAACTTGCAACTTTGAATGAGAATGTGCTTGCTTACAGCAACGTGCTATATGCTCTGAATGCCCGAAAAGGGAATCTGTGTCAAAACTTTGTTAGGAATTATGTGATCCTTACTAGCTGAAAGTAAGGGAGATGGGGCATGAAGTTATTTCTAGGAGTTGGACACATACAACGTTTAGCTCAGTTCTGGGCATCTTTGAAATACCTATACAAACTTGTTCCTACATAGTAACTTGCAACTTTGAATGAGAATGTGCATGCTTACAGCAAAGTGCTATATCTTCTGAATGCCCGAATTGGGAATCTGTGTCAAAATTTGTTAGGAATTATGTGATCCTTACTAGCTGGAAGTAAGGGAGTTGGGGCATGAAGGTATTTCTAGGAGTTGGACACAAACCAAGTTTATCACAGTTCTGGGCATCTTAGAAATACCTATACAAACTTGTTCCTACATAGTAACTTGCAACTTTGAATGAGAATGTGCTTGCTTACAGCAACGTGCTATATGCTCTGAATGCCCGAATTGGGAATCTGTGTCAAAACTTTGTTAGGAATTATGTGATCCTTACTAGCTGGAAGTAAGTGAGATGGGGCATGAAGTTATTTCTAGGAGTTGGAGACATACAACGTTTAGCTCAGTTCTGGGCATCTTTGAAATACCTATACAAACTTGTTCCTACATAGTAACTTGCAACTTTGAATGAGAATGTGCTTGCTTACAGCAACGTGCTATATGTTCTGAAAGCCCGAATTGGGAATCTGTGTCAAAACTTTGTTAGGAATTATGTGATCCTTACTAGCTGGAAGTAAGGGAGATGGGGCATGAAGTTATTTCTAGGAGTTGGACACATACCAAGTTTAGCTCAGTTCTAGGCATCTTTGAAATACCTATACAAACTTGTTCCTACATAGTAACTTGCAACTTTGAATGAGAATGTGCTTGCTTACAGCAACGTGCTATATGTTCTGAATGCCCGAATTGGGAATATGTGTCAAAACTTTGTTAGGAATTATGTGATCCTTACTAGCTGGAAGTAAGGGAGATGGGGCATGAAGTTATTTCTAGGAGTTGGAGACATACCAAGTTTAGCTCAGTTCTGGGCATCTTTGAAATACCTATACAAACTTGTTCCTACATAGTAACTTGCAACTTTGAATGAGAATGTGCTTGCTTACAGCAACGTGCTATATGTTCTGAATGCCCCAATTGGGAATCTGTTTCAAAACTTTGTTAGGAATTATGTGATCCTTACTACCTGGAAGTAAGGGTGATGGGGCATGAAGTTATTTCTAGGAGTTGGAGACATACCAAGTTTAGCTCAGTTCTGGGCATCTTTGAAATACCTATACAAACTTGTTCCTACATAGTAACTTGCAACTTTGAATGAGAATGTGCTTGCTTAGAGCAACGTGCTATATGTTCTGAATGCCCGAATTGGGAATCTGTGTCAAAACTTTGTTAGGAATTATGTGATCCTTACTAGCTGGAAGTAAGGGAGATGGGGCATGAAGTTATTTCTAGGAGTTGGACACATACCAAGTTTAGCTCAGTTCTGGGCATCTTTGAAATACCTATACAAACTTGTTCCTACATAGTAACTTGCAACTTTGAATGAGAATGTGCTTGCTTGCAGCAACGTGCTATATGTTCTGAATGCCCGAATTGGGAATCTGTGTCAAACCTTTGTTAGGAATTATGTGATCCTTACTAGCTGGAAGTAAGGGAGATGGGGCATGAAGTTATTTCTAGGAGTTGGACACATACCAAGGTTAGCTCAGTTCTGGGCATCTTTGAAATACCTATACAAACTTGTTCCTACACAGTAACTTGCATCTTTGAATGAGAATGTGCTTGCTTACAGCAACGTGCTATATGTTCTGAATGCCCGAATTGGGAATCTGTGTCAAAACTTTGTTAGGAATTATGTGATCCTTACTAGCTGGAAGTAAGTGAGATGGGGCATGAAGTTATTTCTAGGAGTTGGACACATACAATGTTTAGCTCAGTTCTGGGCATCTTTGAAATACCTATACAAACTTGTTCCTACATAGTAACTTGCAACTTTGAATGAGAATGTGCTTGCTTTCAGCAACGTGCTTTATGTTCTGAAATCCCGAATTGGGAATCCTTGTCAAAATTTGTTAGGAATTATGTGATCCTTACTAGCTGGAAGTAAGGGAGTTGGGGCATGAAGGTATTTCTAGGAGTTGGACACAAACCAAGTTTAGCACAGTTCTGGGCATCTTAGAAATACCTATACAAACTTGTTCCTACATAGTAACTTGCAACTTTGAATGAGAATGTGCTTGCTTACAGCAACGTGCTGTATGCTCTGAATGCCCGAAAAGGGAATCTGTGTCAAAATTTGTTAGGAATTATGTGATCTTTACTAGCTAGAAGTAAGGGAGTTGTGGCATGAATGTATTTCTAGGAGTTGGACACATACCAAGTTTAGCTCAGTTCTGGGCATCTTTGAAATACCTATACAAACTTGTTCCTACATAGTAACATGCAACTTTGAATGAGAATGTGCTTGCTTACAGCAACGTGCTATATGTTCTGAATGCCCGAATTGGGAATCTGTGTCAAAATTTGTTAGGAATTATGTGATCCTTACTAGCTGGAAGTAAGGGAGTTGGGGCATGAAGGGATTTCTAGGAGTTGGACACATACCAAGTTTAGCACAGTTCTGCGCATCTTTGAAATACCTATACAAACTTGTTCCTACATAGTAACTTGCAACTTTGAATGAGAATGTGCTTGCTTACAGCAACGTGCTATATGTTCTGAATGCCCGAATTGGGAATCTGTGTCAAAACTTTGGTAGGAATTATGTGATCCTTACTAGCTGGAAGTAAGGGAGATGGGGCATGAAGTTATTTCTAGGAGTTGGAGACATACCAAGTTTAGCTCAGTTCTGGGCATCTTTGAAATACCTATACAAACTTGTTCCTACATAGTAACTTGCAACTTTGAATGAGAATGTGCTTGCTTGCAGCAACGTGCTATATGTTCTGAATGCCCGAATTGGGAATCTGTGTCAAAACTTTGTTAGGAATAATGTGATCCTTACTAGCTGGAAGTAAGGGAGATGGGACATGAAGTTATTTCTAGGAGTTGGACACATACCAAGTTTAGCTCAGTTCTAGGCATCTTTGAAATACCTATACAAACTTGTTCCTACATAGTAACTTGCATCTTTGAATGAGAATGCGCTTGCTTACAGCAACGTGCTATATGTTCTGAATGCCTGAATTGGGAATATGTGTCAAAACTTTGTTAGGAATTATGTGACCCTTACTAGCTGGAAGTAAGTGAGATGGGGCATGAAGTTATTTCTAGGAGTTGGACACATACCAAGTTTAGCTCAGTTCTGGGCATCTTTGAAATACCTATACAAACTTGTTCCTACATATTAACTTGAAACTTTGAATGAGAATGTGCTTGCTTACAGCAACGTGCTATATGCTCTGAATGCCCGAATTGGGAATCTGTGTCAAAATTTAAGAATTATGTGATCCTTACTAGCTGGAAGTAAGGGAGTTGGGGCATGAAGGTATTTCTAGGAGTTGGACACAAACCAAGTTTAGCACAGTTCTGGGCATCTTAGAAATACCTATACAAACTTGTTCCTACATAGTAACTTGCAACTTTGAATGAGAATGTGCTTGCTTACAGCAACGTGCTATATGCTCTGAATGCCGGAATTGGGAATCTGTGTCAAAATTTTGTTAGGAATTATGTGATCCTTACTAGCTGGAAGTAAGGAAGATGGGGCATGAAGTTATTTCTAGGATTTGGAGACATACAACGTTTAGCTCACTTCTGGGTATCTTTGAAATACCTATACAAACTTGTACCTTCATAGTAACTTGCAACTTGGAATGAGAATGTGCTTGCTTACAGCAACGTGCTATATGTTCTGAATGCCCGAATTGGGAATCTGTGTCAAAACTTTGTTAGGAATTATGTGATCCTTACTTGCTGGAAGTAAGGGAGATGGGGCATGAAGTTATTTCTAGGAGTTGGACACATACCAAGTTTAGCTCAGTTCTGGGCGTCTTTGAAATACCTATACAAACTTGTTCCTACATAGTAACTTGCAACTTTGAATGAGAATGTGCTTGCTTACAGCAACGTGCTATATGTTCTGAATGCCCGAATTGGGAATCTGTGTCAAAACTTTGTTAGGAATTATGTGATCCTTACTAGCTGGAAGTAAGGGAGTTGGGGCATGAAGGTATTTCTAGGAGTTGGACACAAACCAAGTTTAGCACAGTTCTGGGCATCTTAGAAATACCTATACAAACTTGTTCCTACATAGTATCTTGCAACTTTGAATGAGAATGTGCTTGCTTACAGCAACGTGCTATATGCTCTGAATGCCCGAAAAGGGAATCTGTGTCAACACTTTGTTAGGAATTATGTGATCCTTACTAGCTGAAAGTAAGGGAGATGGGGCATGAAGTTATTTCTAGGAGTTGGACACATACCAAGTTTAGCTCAGTTCTGGGCATCTTTGAAATACCTATACAAACTTGTTCCTACATAGTAACTTGCAACTTTGAATGAGAATGTGCTTGCTTACAGCAACGTGCTATATGTTTTTAATGCCCGTATTGGGAATCTGTGTCAAAACTTTGGTAGGAATTATGTGATCCTTACTAGCTGGAAGTAAGGGAGATGGGGCATGAAGTTATTTCTAGGAGTTGGAGACATACCAAGTTTAGCTCAGTTCTGGGCATCTTTGAAATACCTATACAAACTTGTTCCTACATAGTAACTTGCAACTTTGAATGAGAATGTGCTTGCTTACAGCAACGTGCTATATTTTCTGAATGCCCGAATTGGGAATCTGTGTCAAAACTTTGTTAGGAATTATATGATCCTTACTAGCTGGAAGTAAGGGAGATGGGGCATGAAGTTATTTCTAGGAGTTGGACACATACCAAGTTTAGCTCAGTTCTGGGCATCTTTGAAATACCTATACAAACTTGTTCCTACATAGTAACTTGCAACTTTGAATGAGAATGTGCTTGCTTACAGCAACGTGCTATATGTTCTGAATGCCCGAATTGGGAATCTGTGTCAAAACTTTGTTAGGAATTATGTGATCCTTACTAGCTGGAAGTAAGGGAGATGGGACATGAAGTTATTTCTAGGAGTTGGACACATACCAAGTTTAGCTCAGTTCTAGGCATCTTTGAAATACCTATACAAACTTGTTCCTACATAGTAACTTGCATCTTTGAATGAGAATGCGCATGCTTACAGCAACGTGCTATATGTTCTGAATGCCCGAATTGGGAATATGTGTCAAAACTTTGTTAGGAATTATGTGACCCTTACTAGCTGGAAGTAAGTGAGATGGGGCATGAAGTTATTTCTAGGAGTTGGACACATACCAAGTTTAGCTCAGTTCTGGGCATCTTTGAAATACCTATACAAACTTGTTCCTACATATTAACTTGCAACTTTGAATGAGAATGTGCTTGCTTACAGCAACGTGCTATATGCTCTGAATGCCCGAATTGGGAATCTGTGTCAAAATTTGTTAAGAATTATGTGATCCTTACTAGCTGGAAGTAAGGGAGTTGGGGCATGAAGGTATTTCTAGGAGTTGGACACAAACCAAGTTTAGCACAGTTCTGGGCATCTTAGAAATACCTATACAAACTTGTTCCTACATAGTAACTTGCAACTTTGAATCAGAATGTGCTTGCTTACAGCAACGTGCTATATGCTCTGAATGCCCGAAAAGGGAATGTGTGTCAAAACTTTGTTAGGAATTATGTGATCCTTACTAGCTGGAAGTAAGGGAGATGGGGCATGAAGTTATTTCTAGGAGTTGGAGACATAGAACGTTTAGCTCAGTTCTGGGTATCTTTGAAATACCTATACAAACTTGTACCATCATAGTAACTTGCAACTTTGAATGAGAATGTGCTTGCTTACAGCAACGTGCTATATGTTCTGAATGCCCGAATTGGGAATCTGTGTCAAAACTTTGTTAGGAATTATGTGATCCTTACTACCTGGAAGTAAGTGAGATGGGGCATGAAGTTATTTCTAGGAGTTGGACACATACCAAGTTTAGCTCAGTTCTGGGCATCTTTGAAATACCTATACAAACTTGTTCCTACATAGTAACTTGCAACTTTGAATGAGAATGTGCTTGCTTACAGCAACGTGCTATATGTTCTGAATGCCCGAATTGGGAATCTGTGTCAAAACTTTGTTAGGAATTATGTGATCCTTACTAGGTGGAAGTAAGGGAGATGGGGCATGAAGTTATTTCTAGGAGTTGGTCACATACCAAGTTTCGCTCAGTTCTGGGTATCTTTGAAATACCTATACAAACTTGTTCCTAGATAGTAACTTGCAACTTTGAATGAGAATGTGCTTGCTTACAGCAACATGCTATATGTTCTGAATGCCCGAATTGGGAATCTGTGTCAAAATTTGTTAGGAATTATGTGATCCTTACTAGTTGGAAGTAAGGGAGATGGGGCATGAAGGTATTTCTAGGAATTGGACACAAACCAAGTTTAGCACAGTTCTGGGCATCTTAGAAATACCTATACAAACTTGTTCCTACATAGTAACTTGCAACTTTGAATCAGAATGTGCTTGCTTACAGCAACGTGCTATATGCTCTGAATGAACGAAAAGGGAATGTGTGTCAAAACTTTGTTAGGAATTATGTGATCCTTACTAGCTGGAAGTAAGTGAGATGTGGCATGAAGTTATTTCTAGGAGTTGGACACATGCAACGTTTAGCTCAGTTCTGGGCATCTTTGAAATACCTATACAAACTTGTTCCTACATAGTAATTTGCAACTTTGAATGAGAATGTGCTTGCTTGCAGCAACGTGCTATATGTTCTGAATGCCCGAATTGGGAATCTGTGTCAAAACTTTGTTAGGAATTATGTGATCCTTACTAGCTGGAAGTAAGGGAGATGGGGCATGAAGTTATTTCTAGGTGTTGGACACATACCAAGTTTAGCTCAGTTCTGGGCATCTTTGAAATACCTATACAAACTTGTTCCTACATAGTAACTGGCATCTTTGAATGAGAATGTGCTTGCTTACAGCAACGTGCTATATGTTCTGAATGCCCGAATTGGGAATCTGTGTCAAAACTTTGTTAGGAATTATGTGATCCTTACTAGCTGGAAGTAAGGGAGATGGGGCATGAAGTTATTTCTAGGAGTTGGACACATACCAAGTTTAGCTCAGTTCTGGGCATCTTTGAAATACCTATACAAACTAGTTCCTACATAGTAACTTGCAACTTTGAATGAGAATGTGCTTGCTTACAGCAACGTGCTATATGTTCTGAATGCCAGAATTGGGAATCTGTGTCAAAACTTTGTTAGGAATTATGTGATCCTTACTAGCTGGAAGCAAGGGAGATGGGGCATGAAGTTATTTCTAGGAGTTGGACAGATACCAAGTTTAGCTCAGTTCTAGGCATCTTTGAAATACCTATACAAACTTGTTCCTACATAGTAACTTGCAACTTTGAATGAGAATGTGCTTGCTTACAGCAACGTGCTATATGTTCTTAATGCCCGAATTGGGAATCTGTGTCAAAACTTTGTTAGGAATTATGTGATCCTTACTAGCTGGAAGTAAGGGAGATGGGGCATGAAGTTATTTCTAGGAGTTGGACAGATACCAAGTTTAGCTCAGTTCTGGGCATCTTTGAAATACCTATACAAACTTGTTCCTACATAGTAACTTGCAACTTTGAATGAGAATGTGCTTGCTTGCAGCAACGTGCTATATGTTCTGAAAGCCCGAATTGGGAATCTGTGTCAAAACTTTGTTAGGAATTATGTGATCCTTACTAGCTGGAAGTAAGGGAGATGGGGCATGAAGTTATTTCTAGGAGTTGGACACATACCAAGTTTAGCTCTGTTCTGGGCATCTTTGCAATACCTATACAAACTTGTTCCTACATAGTAACTTGCATCTTTGAATGAGAAGGTGCTTGCTTACAGGAACGTGCTAGATGTTCTGAATGCCCGAATTGGGAATCTGTGTCAAAACTTTGTTAGGAATTATGTGATCCTTACTAGCTGGAAGTAAGGGAGATGGGGCATGAAGTTATTTCTAGGAGTTGGAGACATACCAAGTTTAGCTCAGTTCTGGGGATCTTTGAACTACCTATACAAACTTGTTCCTACATAGTAACTTGCAACTTTGAATGAGAATGTGCTTGCTTACAGCAACGTGCTATATGTTCTGAATGCCCGAATTGGGAATCTGTGTCAAAACTTTGTTAGGAATTATGTGATCCTTACTAGCTGGAAGTAAGGGAGATGGGGCATGAAGTTATTTCTAGGACTTGGAGACATACCAAGTTTAGCTCAGTTCTGGGCATCTTTGAAATACCTATACAAACTTGTTCCTACATAGTAACTTGCAACTTTGAATGAGAATGTGCTTGCTTACAGCAACGTGCTATATGTTCTGAATGCCCGAATTGGGAATCTGTGTCAAAACTTTGTTAGGAATTATGTGATCCTTACTAGCTGGAAGTAAGGGAGATGGGGCATGAAGTTATTTCTAGGAGTTGGACACATACCAAGTTTAGCTCAGTTCTGGGCATCTTTGAAATACCTATACAAACTTGTTCCTACATAGTAACTTGCAACTTTGAATGAGAATGTGCTTGCTTACAGCAACGTGCTATATGTTCTGAATGCCCGAATTGGGAATCTGTGTCAAAACTTTGTTAGGAATTATGTGATCCTTACTAGCTGGAAGTAAGGGACATGGGGCATGAAGTTATTTTTAGGAGTTGGTCACATACCAACTTTAGCTCAGTTCTGGGCATCTTTGAAATACCTATACAAACTTGTTCCTACATCGTAACTTGCAACTTTGAATGAGAATGTGCTTGCTTACAGCAACGTGCTATATGTTCTGAATGCCCGAATTGGGAATCTGTGTCAAACTTTGTTAGGAATTATGTGATCCTTACTAGCTGGAAGTAAGGGAGTTGGGGCATGAAGGTATTTCTAGGAGTTGGACACAAACCAAGTTTAGCACAGTTCTGGGCATCTTAGAAATACCTATACAAACTTGTTCCTACATAGTATCTTGCAACTTTGAATGAGAATGTGCTTGCTTACAGCAACGTGCTATATGCTCTGAATGCCCGAAAAGGGAATCTGTGTCAAAACTTTGTTAGGAATTATGTGATCCTTACTAGCTGAAAGTAAGGGAGATGGGGCATGAAGTTATTTCTAGGAGTTGGACACATACAACGTTTAGCTCAGTTCTGGGCATCTTTGAAATACCTATACAAACTTGTTCCTACATAGTAACTTGCAACTTTGAATGAGAATGTGCTTGCTTACAGCAACGTGCTATATGTTTTTAATGCCCGAATTGGGAATCTGTGTCAAAACTTTGTTAGGAATTATGTGATCCTTACTAGCTGGAAGTAAGGGAGATGGGGCATGAAGTTATTTCTAGGAGTTGGACACATACCAAGTTTAGCTCAGTTCTGGGCATCTTTGAAATACCTATACAAACTTGTTCCTACATAGTAACTTGCAACTTTGAATGAGAATGTGCTTGCTTACAGCAACGTGCTATATGTTCTGAATGCCCGAATTGGGAATATGTGTCAAAACTTTGTTAGGAATTATGTGATCCTTACTAGCTGGAAGTAAGGGAGATGGGGCATGAAGTTATTTCTAGGAGTTGGAGACATACCAAGTTTAGCTCAGTTCTGGGCATCTTTGAAATACCTATACAAACTTGTTCCTACATAGTAACTTGCAACTTTGAATGAGAATGTGCTTGCTTACAGCAACGTGCTATATGTTCTCAATGCCCCAATTGGGAATCTGTGTCAAAACTTTGTTAGGAATTATGTGATCCTTACTACCTGGAAGTAAGGGTGATGGGGCATGAAGTTATTTCTAGGAGTTGGAGACATACCAAGTTTAGCTCAGTTCTGGGCATCTTTGAAATACCTATACAAACTTGTTCCTACATAGTAACTTGCAACTTTGAATGAGAATGTGCTTGCTTAGAGCAACGTGCTATATGTTCTGAATGCCCGAATTGGGAATCTGTGTCAAAACTTTGTTAGGAATTATGTGATCCTTACTAGCTGGAAGTAAGGGAGATGGGGCATGAAGTTATTTCTAGGAGTTGGACACATACCAAGTTTAGCTCAGTTCTGGGCATCTTTGAAATACCTATACAAACTTGTTCCTACATAGTAACTTGCAACTTTGAATGAGAATGTGCTTGCTTGCAGCAACGTGCTATATGTTCTGAATGCCCGAATTGGGAATCTGTGTCAAACCTTTGTTAGGAATTATGTGATCCTTACTAGCTGGAAGTAAGGGAGATGGGGCATGAAGTTATTTCTAGGAGTTGGACACATACCAAGTTTAGCTCAGTTCTGGGCATCTTTGAAATACCTATACAAACTTGTTCCTACATAGTAACTTGCAACTTTGAATGAGAATGTGCTTGCTTTCAGCAACGTGCTTTATGTTCTGAAAGCCCGAATTGGGAATCCTTGTCAAAATTTGTTAGGAATTATGTGATCCTTACTAGCTGGAAGTAAGGGACTTGGGGCATGAAGGTATTTCTAGGAGTTGGACACAAACCAAGTTTAGCACAGTTCTGGGCATCTTAGAAATACCTATACAAACTTGTTCCTACATAGTAACTTGCAACTTTGAATGAGAATGTGCTTGCTTACAGCAACGTGCTGTATGCTCTGAATGCCCGAAAAGGGAATCTGTGTCAAAATTTGTTAGGAATTATGTGATCTTTACTAGCTAGAAGTAAGGGAGTTGTGGCATGAATGTATTTCTAGGAGTTGGACACATACCAAGTTTAGCTCAGTTCTGGGCATCTTTGAAATACCTATACAAACTTGTTCCTACATAGTAACATGCAACTTTGAATGAGAATGTGCTTGCTTACAGCAACGTGCTATATGTTCTGAATGCCCGAATTGGGAATCTGTGTCAAAATTTGTTAGGAATTATGTGATCCTTACTAGCTGGAAATAAGGGAGTTGGGGCATGAAGGGATTTCTAGGAGTTGGACACATACCAAGTTTAGCACAGTTCTGGGCATCTTTGAAATACCTATACAAACTTGTTCCTACATAGTAACTTGCAACTTTGAATGAGAATGTGCTTGCTTACAGCAACGTGCTATATGTTCTGAATGCCCGAATTGGGAATCTGTGTCAAAACTTTGGTAGGAATTATGTGATCCTTACTAGCTGGAAGTAAGGGAGATGGGGCATGAAGTTATTTCTAGGAGTTGGAGACATACCAAGTTTAGCTCAGTTCTGGGCATCTTTGAAATACCTATACAAACTTGTTCCTACATAGTAACTTGCAACTTTGAATGAGAATGTGCTTGCTTGCAGCAACGTGCTATATGTTCTGAATGCCCGAATTGGGAATCTGTGTCAAAACTTTGTTAGGAATTATGTGATCCTTACTAGCTGGAAGTAAGGGAGATGGGACATGAAGTTATTTCTAGGAGTTGGACACATACCAAGTTTAGCTCAGTTCTAGGCATCTTTGAAATACCTATACAAACTTGTTCCTACATAGTAACTTGCATCTTTGAATGAGAATGCGCTTGCTTACAGCAACGTGCTATATGTTCTGAATGCCTGAATTGGGAATATGTGTCAAAACTTTGTTAGGAATTATGTGACCCTTACTAGCTGGAAGTAAGTGAGATGGGGCATGAAGTTATTTCTAGGAGTTGGACACATACCAAGTTTAGCTCAGTTCTGGGCATCTTTGAAATACCTATACAAACTTGTTCCTACATATTAACTTGAAACTTTGAATGAGAATGTGCTTGCTTACAGCAACGTGCTATATGCTCTGAATGCCCGAATTGGGAATCTGTGTCAAAATTTAAGAATTATGTGATCCTTACTAGCTGGAAGTAAGGGAGTTGGGGCATGAAGGTATTTCTAGGAGTTGGACACAAACCAAGTTTAGCACAGTTCTGGGCATCTTAGAAATACCTATACAAACTTGTTCCTACATAGTAACTTGCAACTTTGAATGAGAATGTGCTTGCTTACAGCAACGTGCTATATGCTCTGAATGCCGGAATTGGGAATCTGTGTCAAAATTTTGTTAGGAATTATGTGATCCTTACTAGCTGGAAGTAAGTGAGATGTGGCATGAAGTTATTTCTAGGAGTTGGACACATGCAACGTTTAGCTCAGTTCTGGGCATCTTTGAAATACCTATACAAACTTGTTCCTACATAGTAATTTGCAACTTTGAATGAGAATGTGCTTGCTTGCAGCAACGTGCTATATGTTCTGAATGCCCGAATTGGGAATCTGTGTCAAAACTTTGTTAGGAATTATGTGATCCTTACTAGCTGGAAGTAAGGGAGATGGGGCATGAAGTTATTTCTAGGTGTTGGACACATACCAAGTTTAGCTCAGTTCTGGGCATCTTTGAAATACCTATACAAACTTGTTCCTACATAGTAACTGGCATCTTTGAATGAGAATGTGCTTGCTTACAGCAACGTGCTATATGTTCTGAATGCCCGAATTGGGAATCTGTGTCAAAACTTTGTTAGGAATTATGTGATCCTTACTAGCTGGAAGTAAGGGAGATGGGGCATGAAGTTATTTCTAGGAGTTGGACACATACCAAGTTTAGCTCAGTTCTGGGCATCTTTGAAATACCTATACAAACTTGTTCCTACATAGTAACTTGCAACTTTGAATGAGAATGTGCTTGCTTACAGCAACGTGCTATATGTTCTGAATGCCAGAATTGGGAATCTGTGTCAAAACTTTGTTAGGAATTATGTGATCCTTACTAGCTGGAAGCAAGGGAGATGGGGCATGAAGTTATTTCTAGGAGTTGGACAGATACCAAGTTTAGCTCAGTTCTAGGCATCTTTGAAATACCTATACAAACTTGTTCCTACATAGTAACTTGCAACTTTGAATGAGAATGTGCTTGCTTACAGCAACGTGCTATATGTTCTTAATGCCCGAATTGGGAATCTGTGTCAAAACTTTGTTAGGAATTATGTGATCCTTACTAGCTGGAAGTAAGGGAGATGGGGCATGAAGTTATTTCTAGGAGTTGGACAGATACCAAGTTTAGCTCAGTTCTGGGCATCTTTGAAATACCTATACAAACTTGTTCCTACATAGTAACTTGCAACTTTGAATGAGAATGTGCTTGCTTGCAGCAACGTGCTATATGTTCTGAAAGCCCGAATTGGGAATCTGTGTCAAAACTTTGTTAGGAATTATGTGATCCTTACTAGCTGGAAGTAAGGGAGATGGGGCATGAAGTTATTTCTAGGAGTTGGACACATACCAAGTTTAGCTCTGTTCTGGGCATCTTTGCAATACCTATACAAACTTGTTCCTACATAGTAACTTGCATCTTTGAATGAGAAGGTGCTTGCTTACAGGAACGTGCTAGATGTTCTGAATGCCCGAATTGGGAATATGTGTCAAAACTTTGTTAGGAATTATGTGATCCTTACTAGCTGGAAGTAAGGGAGATGGGGCATGAAGTTTTTTCTAGGAGTTGGACACATACCAAGTTTAGCTCAGTTCTGGGCATCTTTGAAATACCTATACAAACTTGTTCCTACATATTAACTTGCAGCTTTGAATGAGAAGGTGCCTGCTTACAGCAACGTGCTATATGTTCTGAATGCCCGAATTGGGAATCTGTGTCAAAACTTTGTTAGGAATTATGTGATCCTTACTAGCTGGAAGTAAGGGAGATGGGGCATGAAGTTATTTCTAGGAGTTGGAGACATACCAAGTTTAGCTCAGTTCTGGGGATCTTTGAACTACCTATACAAACTTGTTCCTACATAGTAACTTGCAACTTTGAATGAGAATGTGCTTGCTTACAGCAACGTGCTATATGTTCTGAATGCCCGAATTGGGAATCTGTGTCAAAACTTTGTTAGGAATTATGTGATCCTTACTAGCTGGAAGTAAGGGAGATGGGGCATGAAGTTATTTCTAGGACTTGGAGACATACCAAGTTTAGCTCAGTTCTGGGCATCTTTGAAATACCTATACAAACTTGTTCCTACATAGTAACTTGCAACTTTGAATGAGAATGTGCTTGCTTACAGCAACGTGCTATATGTTCTGAATGCCCGAATTGGGAATCTGTGTCAAAACTTTGTTAGGAATTATGTGATCCTTACTAGCTGGAAGTAAGGGAGATGGGGCATGAAGTTATTTCTAGGAGTTGGACACATACCAAGTTTAGCTCAGTTCTGGGCATCTTTGAAATACCTATACAAACTTGTTCCTACATAGTAACTTGCAACTTTGAATGAGAATGTGCTTGCTTACAGCAACGTGCTATATGTTCTGAATGCCCGAATTGGGAATCTGTGTCAAAACTTTGTTAGGAATTATGTGATCCTTACTAGCTGGAAGTAAGGGACATGGGGCATGAAGTTATTTTTAGGAGTTGGTCACATACCAACTTTAGCTCAGTTCTGGGCATCTTTGAAATACCTATACAAACTTGTTCCTACATCGTAACTTGCAACTTTGAATGAGAATGTGCTTGCTTACAGCAACGTGCTATATGTTCTGAATGCCCGAATTGGGAATCTGTGTCAAACTTTGTTAGGAATTATGTGATCCTTACTAGCTGGAAGTAAGGGAGTTGGGGCATGAAGGTATTTCTAGGAGTTGGACACAAACCAAGTTTAGCACAGTTCTGGGCATCTTAGAAATACCTATACAAACTTGTTCCTACATAGTATCTTGCAACTTTGAATGAGAATGTGCTTGCTTACAGCAACGTGCTATATGCTCTGAATGCCCGAAAAGGGAATCTGTGTCAAAACTTTGTTAGGAATTATGTGATCCTTACTAGCTGAAAGTAAGGGAGATGGGGCATGAAGTTATTTCTAGGAGTTGGACACATACAACGTTTAGCTCAGTTCTGGGCATCTTTGAAATACCTATACAAACTTGTTCCTACATAGTAACTTGCAACTTTGAATGAGAATGTGCTTGCTTACAGCAACGTGCTATATGTTTTTAATGCCCGAATTGGGAATCTGTGTCAAAACTTTGTTAGGAATTATGTGATCCTTACTAGCTGGAAGTAAGGGAGATGGGGCATGAAGTTATTTCTAGGAGTTGGACACATACCAAGTTTAGCTCAGTTCTGGGCATCTTTGAAATACCTATACAAACTTGTTCCTACATAGTAACTTGCAACTTTGAATGAGAATGTGCTTGCTTACAGCAACGTGCTATATGTTCTGAATGCCCGAATTGGGAATATGTGTCAAAACTTTGTTAGGAATTATGTGATCCTTACTAGCTGGAAGTAAGGGAGATGGGGCATGAAGTTATTTCTAGGAGTTGGAGACATACCAAGTTTAGCTCAGTTCTGGGCATCTTTGAAATACCTATACAAACTTGTTCCTACATAGTAACTTGCAACTTTGAATGAGAATGTGCTTGCTTACAGCAACGTGCTATATGTTCTCAATGCCCCAATTGGGAATCTGTGTCAAAACTTTGTTAGGAATTATGTGATCCTTACTACCTGGAAGTAAGGGTGATGGGGCATGAAGTTATTTCTAGGAGTTGGAGACATACCAAGTTTAGCTCAGTTCTGGGCATCTTTGAAATACCTATACAAACTTGTTCCTACATAGTAACTTGCAACTTTGAATGAGAATGTGCTTGCTTAGAGCAACGTGCTATATGTTCTGAATGCCCGAATTGGGAATCTGTGTCAAAACTTTGTTAGGAATTATGTGATCCTTACTAGCTGGAAGTAAGGGAGATGGGGCATGAAGTTATTTCTAGGAGTTGGACACATACCAAGTTTAGCTCAGTTCTGGGCATCTTTGAAATACCTATACAAACTTGTTCCTACATAGTAACTTGCAACTTTGAATGAGAATGTGCTTGCTTGCAGCAACGTGCTATATGTTCTGAATGCCCGAATTGGGAATCTGTGTCAAACCTTTGTTAGGAATTATGTGATCCTTACTAGCTGGAAGTAAGGGAGATGGGGCATGAAGTTATTTCTAGGAGTTGGACACATACCAAGTTTAGCTCAGTTCTGGGCATCTTTGAAATACCTATACAAACTTGTTCCTACATAGTAACTTGCAACTTTGAATGAGAATGTGCTTGCTTTCAGCAACGTGCTTTATGTTCTGAAAGCCCGAATTGGGAATCCTTGTCAAAATTTGTTAGGAATTATGTGATCCTTACTAGCTGGAAGTAAGGGACTTGGGGCATGAAGGTATTTCTAGGAGTTGGACACAAACCAAGTTTAGCACAGTTCTGGGCATCTTAGAAATACCTATACAAACTTGTTCCTACATAGTAACTTGCAACTTTGAATGAGAATGTGCTTGCTTACAGCAACGTGCTGTATGCTCTGAATGCCCGAAAAGGGAATCTGTGTCAAAATTTGTTAGGAATTATGTGATCTTTACTAGCTAGAAGTAAGGGAGTTGTGGCATGAATGTATTTCTAGGAGTTGGACACATACCAAGTTTAGCTCAGTTCTGGGCATCTTTGAAATACCTATACAAACTTGTTCCTACATAGTAACATGCAACTTTGAATGAGAATGTGCTTGCTTACAGCAACGTGCTATATGTTCTGAATGCCCGAATTGGGAATCTGTGTCAAAATTTGTTAGGAATTATGTGATCCTTACTAGCTGGAAATAAGGGAGTTGGGGCATGAAGGGATTTCTAGGAGTTGGACACATACCAAGTTTAGCACAGTTCTGGGCATCTTTGAAATACCTATACAAACTTGTTCCTACATAGTAACTTGCAACTTTGAATGAGAATGTGCTTGCTTACAGCAACGTGCTATATGTTCTGAATGCCCGAATTGGGAATCTGTGTCAAAACTTTGGTAGGAATTATGTGATCCTTACTAGCTGGAAGTAAGGGAGATGGGGCATGAAGTTATTTCTAGGAGTTGGAGACATACCAAGTTTAGCTCAGTTCTGGGCATCTTTGAAATACCTATACAAACTTGTTCCTACATAGTAACTTGCAACTTTGAATGAGAATGTGCTTGCTTGCAGCAACGTGCTATATGTTCTGAATGCCCGAATTGGGAATCTGTGTCAAAACTTTGTTAGGAATTATGTGATCCTTACTAGCTGGAAGTAAGGGAGATGGGACATGAAGTTATTTCTAGGAGTTGGACACATACCAAGTTTAGCTCAGTTCTAGGCATCTTTGAAATACCTATACAAACTTGTTCCTACATAGTAACTTGCATCTTTGAATGAGAATGCGCTTGCTTACAGCAACGTGCTATATGTTCTGAATGCCTGAATTGGGAATATGTGTCAAAACTTTGTTAGGAATTATGTGACCCTTACTAGCTGGAAGTAAGTGAGATGGGGCATGAAGTTATTTCTAGGAGTTGGACACATACCAAGTTTAGCTCAGTTCTGGGCATCTTTGAAATACCTATACAAACTTGTTCCTACATATTAACTTGAAACTTTGAATGAGAATGTGCTTGCTTACAGCAACGTGCTATATGCTCTGAATGCCCGAATTGGGAATCTGTGTCAAAATTTAAGAATTATGTGATCCTTACTAGCTGGAAGTAAGGGAGTTGGGGCATGAAGGTATTTCTAGGAGTTGGACACAAACCAAGTTTAGCACAGTTCTGGGCATCTTAGAAATACCTATACAAACTTGTTCCTACATAGTAACTTGCAACTTTGAATGAGAATGTGCTTGCTTACAGCAACGTGCTATATGCTCTGAATGCCGGAATTGGGAATCTGTGTCAAAATTTTGTTAGGAATTATGTGATCCTTACTAGCTGGAAGTAAGGAAGATGGGGCATGAAGTTATTTCTAGGATTTGGAGACATACAACGTTTAGCTCACTTCTGGGTATCTTTGAAATACCTATACAAACTTGTACCTTCATAGTAACTTGCAACTTGGAATGAGAATGTGCTTGCTTACAGCAACGTGCTATATGTTCTGAATGCCCGAATTGGGAATCTGTGTCAAAACTTTGTTAGGAATTATGTGATCCTTACTTGCTGGAAGTAAGGGAGATGGGGCATGAAGTTATTTCTAGGAGTTGGACACATACCAAGTTTAGCTCAGTTCTGGGCGTCTTTGAAATACCTATACAAACTTGTTCCTACATAGTAACTTGCAACTTTGAATGAGAATGTGCTTGCTTACAGCAACGTGCTATATGTTCTGAATGCTCGAATTGGGAATCTGTGTCAAAACTTTGTTAGGAATTATGTGATCCTTACTAGCTGGAAGTAAGGGAGTTGGGGCATGAAGGTATTTCTAGGAGTTGGACACAAACCAAGTTTAGCACAGTTCTGGGCATCTTAGAAATACCTATACAAACTTGTTCCTACATAGTATCTTGCAACTTTGAATGAGAATGTGCTTGCTTACAGCAACGTGCTATATGCTCTGAATGCCCGAAAAGGGAATCTGTGTCAAAACTTTGTTAGGAATTATGTGATCCTTACTAGCTGAAAGTAAGGGAGATGGGGCATGAAGTTATTTCTAGGAGTTGGACACATACCAAGTTTAGCTCAGTTCTGGGCATCTTTGAAATACCTATACAAACTTGTTCCTACATAGTAACTTGCAACTTTGAATGAGAATGTGCTTGCTTACAGCAACGTGCTATATGTTTTTAATGCCCGTATTGGGAATCTGTGTCAAAACTTTGGTAGGAATTATGTGATCCTTACTAGCTGGAAGTAAGGGAGATGGGGCATGAAGTTATTTCTAGGAGTTGGAGACATACCAAGTTTAGCTCAGTTCTGGGCATCTTTGAAATACCTATACAAACTTGTTCCTACATAGTAACTTGCAACTTTGAATGAGAATGTGCTTGCTTACAGCAACGTGCTATATGTTCTCAATGCCCGAATTGGGAATCTGTGTCAAAACTTTGTTAGGAATTATATGATCCTTACTAGCTGGAAGTAAGGGAGATGGGGCATGAAGTTATTTCTAGGAGTTGGACACATACCAAGTTTAGCTCAGTTCTGGGCATCTTTGAAATACCTATACAAACTTGTTCCTACATAGTAACTGGCATCTTTGAATGAGAATGTGCTTGCTTACAGCAACGTGCTATATGTTCTGAATGCCCGAATTGGGAATCTGTGTCAAAACTTTGTTAGGAATTATGTGATCCTTACTAGCTGGAAGTAAGGGAGATGGGGCATGAAGTTATTTCTAGGAGTTGGACACATACCAAGTTTAGCTCAGTTCTGGGCATCTTTGAAATACCTATACAAACTTGTTCCTACATAGTAACTTGCAACTTTGAATGAGAATGTGCTTGCTTACAGCAACGTGCTATATGTTCTGAATGCCAGAATTGGGAATCTGTGTCAAAACTTTGTTAGGAATTATGTGATCCTTACTAGCTGGAAGCAAGGGAGATGGGGCATGAAGTTATTTCTAGGAGTTGGACAGATACCAAGTTTAGCTCAGTTCTAGGCATCTTTGAAATACCTATACAAACTTGTTCCTACATAGTAACTTGCAACTTTGAATGAGAATGTGCTTGCTTACAGCAACGTGCTATATGTTCTTAATGCCCGAATTGGGAATCTGTGTCAAAACTTTGTTAGGAATTATGTGATCCTTACTAGCTGGAAGTAAGGGAGATGGGGCATGAAGTTATTTCTAGGAGTTGGACAGATACCAAGTTTAGCTCAGTTCTGGGCATCTTTGAAATACCTATACAAACTTGTTCCTACATAGTAACTTGCAACTTTGAATGAGAATGTGCTTGCTTGCAGCAACGTGCTATATGTTCTGAAAGCCCGAATTGGGAATCTGTGTCAAAACTTTGTTAGGAATTATGTGATCCTTACTAGCTGGAAGTAAGGGAGATGGGGCATGAAGTTATTTCTAGGAGTTGGACACATACCAAGTTTAGCTCTGTTCTGGGCATCTTTGCAATACCTATACAAACTTGTTCCTACATAGTAACTTGCATCTTTGAATGAGAAGGTGCTTGCTTACAGGAACGTGCTAGATGTTCTGAATGCCCGAATTGGGAATATGTGTCAAAACTTTGTTAGGAATTATGTGATCCTTACTAGCTGGAAGTAAGGGAGATGGGGCATGAAGTTTTTTCTAGGAGTTGGACACATACCAAGTTTAGCTCAGTTCTGGGCATCTTTGAAATACCTATACAAACTTGTTCCTACATATTAACTTGCAACTTTGAATGAGAAGGTGCCTGCTTACAGCAACGTGCTATATGTTCTGAATGCCCGAATTGGGAATCTGTGTCAAAACTTTGTTAGGAATTATGTGATCCTTACTAGCTGGAAGTAAGGGAGATGGGGCATGAAGTTATTTCTAGGAGTTGGAGACATACCAAGTTTAGCTCAGTTCTGGGGATCTTTGAACTACCTATACAAACTTGTTCCTACATAGTAACTTGCAACTTTGAATGAGAATGTGCTTGCTTACAGCAACGTGCTATATGTTCTGAATGCCCGAATTGGGAATCTGTGTCAAAACTTTGTTAGGAATTATGTGATCCTTACTAGCTGGAAGTAAGGGAGATGGGGCATGAAGTTATTTCTAGGACTTGGAGACATACCAAGTTTAGCTCAGTTCTGGGCATCTTTGAAATACCTATACAAACTTGTTCCTACATAGTAACTTGCAACTTTGAATGAGAATGTGCTTGCTTACAGCAACGTGCTATATGTTCTGAATGCCCGAATTGGGAATCTGTGTCAAAACTTTGTTAGGAATTATGTGATCCTTACTAGCTGGAAGTAAGGGAGATGGGGCATGAAGTTATTTCTAGGAGTTGGACACATACCAAGTTTAGCTCAGTTCTGGGCATCTTTGAAATACCTATACAAACTTGTTCCTACATAGTAACTTGCAACTTTGAATGAGAATGTGCTTGCTTACAGCAACGTGCTATATGTTCTGAATGCCCGAATTGGGAATCTGTGTCAAAACTTTGTTAGGAATTATGTGATCCTTACTAGCTGGAAGTAAGGGACATGGGGCATGAAGTTATTTTTAGGAGTTGGTCACATACCAACTTTAGCTCAGTTCTGGGCATCTTTGAAATACCTATACAAACTTGTTCCTACATCGTAACTTGCAACTTTGAATGAGAATGTGCTTGCTTACAGCAACGTGCTATATGTTCTGAATGCCCGAATTGGGAATCTGTGTCAAACTTTGTTAGGAATTATGTGATCCTTACTAGCTGGAAGTAAGGGAGTTGGGGCATGAAGGTATTTCTAGGAGTTGGACACAAACCAAGTTTAGCACAGTTCTGGGCATCTTAGAAATACCTATACAAACTTGTTCCTACATAGTATCTTGCAACTTTGAATGAGAATGTGCTTGCTTACAGCAACGTGCTATATGCTCTGAATGCCCGAAAAGGGAAACTGTGTCAAAACTTTGTTAGGAATTATGTGATCCTTACTAGCTGAAAGTAAGGGAGATGGGGCATGAAGTTATTTCTAGGAGTTGGACACATACAACGTTTAGCTCAGTTCTGGGCATCTTTGAAATACCTATACAAACTTGTTCCTACATAGTAACTTGCAACTTTGAATGAGAATGTGCTTGCTTACAGCAACGTGCTATATGTTTTTAATGCCCGAATTGGGAATCTGTGTCAAAACTTTGTTAGGAATTATGTGATCCTTACTAGCTGGAAGTAAGGGAGATGGGGCATGAAGTTATTTCTAGGAGTTGGACACATACCAAGTTTAGCTCAGTTCTGGGCATCTTTGAAATACCTATACAAACTTGTTCCTACATAGTAACTTGCAACTTTGAATGAGAATGTGCTTGCTTACAGCAACGTGCTATATGTTCTGAATGCCCGAATTGGGAATATGTGTCAAAACTTTGTTAGGAATTATGTGATCCTTACTAGCTGGAAGTAAGGGAGATGGGGCATGAAGTTATTTCTAGGAGTTGGAGACATACCAAGTTTAGCTCAGTTCTGGGCATCTTTGAAATACCTATACAAACTTGTTCCTACATAGTAACTTGCAACTTTGAATGAGAATGTGCTTGCTTACAGCAACGTGCTATATGTTCTCAATGCCCCAATTGGGAATCTGTGTCAAAACTTTGTTAGGAATTATGTGATCCTTACTACCTGGAAGTAAGGGTGATGGGGCATGAAGTTATTTCTAGGAGTTGGAGACATACCAAGTTTAGCTCAGTTCTGGGCATCTTTGAAATACCTATACAAACTTGTTCCTACATAGTAACTTGCAACTTTGAATGAGAATGTGCTTGCTTAGAGCAACGTGCTATATGTTCTGAATGCCCGAATTGGGAATCTGTGTCAAAACTTTGTTAGGAATTATGTGATCCTTACTAGCTGGAAGTAAGGGAGATGGGGCATGAAGTTATTTCTAGGAGTTGGACACATACCAAGTTTAGCTCAGTTCTGGGCATCTTTGAAATACCTATACAAACTTGTTCCTACATAGTAACTTGCAACTTTGAATGAGAATGTGCTTGCTTGCAGCAACGTGCTATATGTTCTGAATGCCCGAATTGGGAATCTGTGTCAAACCTTTGTTAGGAATTATGTGATCCTTACTAGCTGGAAGTAAGGGAGATGGGGCATGAAGTTATTTCTAGGAGTTGGACACATACCAAGTTTAGCTCAGTTCTGGGCATCTTTGAAATACCTATACAAACTTGTTCCTACATAGTAACTTGCAACTTTGAATGAGAATGTGCTTGCTTTCAGCAACGTGCTTTATGTTCTGAAAGCCCGAATTGGGAATCCTTGTCAAAATTTGTTAGGAATTATGTGATCCTTACTAGCTGGAAGTAAGGGACTTGGGGCATGAAGGTATTTCTAGGAGTTGGACACAAACCAAGTTTAGCACAGTTCTGGGCATCTTAGAAATACCTATACAAACTTGTTCCTACATAGTAACTTGCAACTTTGAATGAGAATGTGCTTGCTTACAGCAACGTGCTGTATGCTCTGAATGCCCGAAAAGGGAATCTGTGTCAAAATTTGTTAGGAATTATGTGATCTTTACTAGCTAGAAGTAAGGGAGTTGTGGCATGAATGTATTTCTAGGAGTTGGACACATACCAAGTTTAGCTCAGTTCTGGGCATCTTTGAAATACCTATACAAACTTGTTCCTACATAGTAACATGCAACTTTGAATGAGAATGTGCTTGCTTACAGCAACGTGCTATATGTTCTGAATGCCCGAATTGGGAATCTGTGTCAAAATTTGTTAGGAATTATGTGATCCTTACTAGCTGGAAGTAAGGGAGTTGGGGCATGAAGGGATTTCTAGGAGTTGGACACATACCAAGTTTAGCACAGTTCTGGGCATCTTTGAAATACCTATACAAACTTGTTCCTACATAGTAACTTGCAACTTTGAATGAGAATGTGCTTGCTTACAGCAACGTGCTATATGTTCTGAATGCCCGAATTGGGAATCTGTGTCAAAACTTTGGTAGGAATTATGTGATCCTTACTAGCTGGAAGTAAGGGAGATGGGGCATGAAGTTATTTCTAGGAGTTGGAGACATACCAAGTTTAGCTCAGTTCTGGGCATCTTTGAAATACCTATACAAACTTGTTCCTACATAGTAACTTGCAACTTTGAATGAGAATGTGCTTGCTTGCAGCAACGTGCTATATGTTCTGAATGCCCGAATTGGGAATCTGTGTCAAAACTTTGTTAGGAATTATGTGATCCTTACTAGCTGGAAGTAAGGGAGATGGGACATGAAGTTATTTCTAGGAGTTGGACACATACCAAGTTTAGCTCAGTTCTAGGCATCTTTGAAATACCTATACAAACTTGTTCCTACATAGTAACTTGCATCTTTGAATGAGAATGCGCTTGCTTACAGCAACGTGCTATATGTTCTGAATGCCTGAATTGGGAATATGTGTCAAAACTTTGTTAGGAATTATGTGACCCTTACTAGCTGGAAGTAAGTGAGATGGGGCATGAAGTTATTTCTAGGAGTTGGACACATACCAAGTTTAGCTCAGTTCTGGGCATCTTTGAAATACCTATACAAACTTGTTCCTACATATTAACTTGAAACTTTGAATGAGAATGTGCTTGCTTACAGCAACGTGCTATATGCTCTGAATGCCCGAATTGGGAATCTGTGTCAAAATTTAAGAATTATGTGATCCTTACTAGCTGGAAGTAAGGGAGTTGGGGCATGAAGGTATTTCTAGGAGTTGGACACAAACCAAGTTTAGCACAGTTCTGGGCATCTTAGAAATACCTATACAAACTTGTTCCTACATAGTAACTTGCAACTTTGAATGAGAATGTGCTTGCTTACAGCAACGTGCTATATGCTCTGAATGCCGGAATTGGGAATCTGTGTCAAAATTTTGTTAGGAATTATGTGATCCTTACTAGCTGGAAGTAAGGAAGATGGGGCATGAAGTTATTTCTAGGATTTGGAGACATACAACGTTTAGCTCACTTCTGGGTATCTTTGAAATACCTATACAAACTTGTACCTTCATAGTAACTTGCAACTTGGAATGAGAATGTGCTTGCTTACAGCAACGTGCTATATGTTCTGAATGCCCGAATTGGGAATCTGTGTCAAAACTTTGTTAGGAATTATGTGATCCTTACTTGCTGGAAGTAAGGGAGATGGGGCATGAAGTTATTTCTAGGAGTTGGACACATACCAAGTTTAGCTCAGTTCTGGGCGTCTTTGAAATACCTATACAAACTTGTTCCTACATAGTAACTTGCAACTTTGAATGAGAATGTGCTTGCTTACAGCAACGTGCTATATGTTCTGAATGCCCGAATTGGGAATCTGTGTCAAAACTTTGTTAGGAATTATGTGATCCTTACTAGCTGGAAGTAAGGGAGTTGGGGCATGAAGGTATTTCTAGGAGTTGGACACAAACCAAGTTTAGCACAGTTCTGGGCATCTTAGAAATACCTATACAAACTTGTTCCTACATAGTATCTTGCAACTTTGAATGAGAATGTGCTTGCTTACAGCAACGTGCTATATGCTCTGAATGCCCGAAAAGGGAATCTGTGTCAAAACTTTGTTAGGAATTATGTGATCCTTACTAGCTGAAAGTAAGGGAGATGGGGCATGAAGTTATTTCTAGGAGTTGGACACATACCAAGTTTAGCTCAGTTCTGGGCATCTTTGAAATACCTATACAAACTTGTTCCTACATAGTAACTTGCAACTTTGAATGAGAATGTGCTTGCTTACAGCAACGTGCTATATGTTTTTAATGCCCGTATTGGGAATCTGTGTCAAAACTTTGGTAGGAATTATGTGATCCTTACTAGCTGGAAGTAAGGGAGATGGGGCATGAAGTTATTTCTAGGAGTTGGAGACATACCAAGTTTAGCTCAGTTCTGGGCATCTTTGAAATACCTATACAAACTTGTTCCTACATAGTAACTTGCAACTTTGAATGAGAATGTGCTTGCTTACAGCAACGTGCTATATGTTCTGAATGCCCGAATTGGGAATCTGTGTCAAAACTTTGTTAGGAATTATATGATCCTTACTAGCTGGAAGTAAGGGAGATGGGGCATGAAGTTATTTCTAGGAGTTGGACACATACCAAGTTTAGCTCAGTTCTGGGCATCTTTGAAATACCTATACAAACTTGTTCCTACATAGTAACTTGCAACTTTGAATGAGAATGTGCTTGCTTACAGCAACGTGCTATATGTTCTGAATGCCCGAATTGGGAATCTGTGTCAAAACTTTGTTAGGAATTATGTGATCCTTACTAGCTGGAAGTAAGGGAGATGGGACATGAAGTTATTTCTAGGAGTTGGACACATACCAAGTTTAGCTCAGTTCTAGGCATCTTTGAAATACCTATACAAACTTGTTCCTACATAGTAACTTGCATCTTTGAATGAGAATGCGCATGCTTACAGCAACGTGCTATATGTTCTGAATGCCCGAATTGGGAATATGTGTCAAAACTTTGTTAGGAATTATGTGACCCTTACTAGCTGGAAGTAAGTGAGATGGGGCATGAAGTTATTTCTAGGAGTTGGACACATACCAAGTTTAGCTCAGTTCTGGGCATCTTTGAAATACCTATACAAACTTGTTCCTACATAGTAACTTGCAACTTTGAATGAGAATGTGCTTGCTTACAGCAACGTGCTATATGTTCTGAATGCCCGAATTGGGAATCTGTGTCAAAATTTGTTAGGAATTATGTGATCCTTACTAGTTGGAAGTAAGGGAGATGGGGCATGAAGGTATTTCTAGGAGTTGGACACAAATCAAGTTTAGCACAGTTTTGGGCATCTTAGAAATACCTATACAAACTTGTTCCTACATAGTAACTTGTAACTTTGAATCAGAATGTGCTTGCTTACAGCAACGTGCTATATGCTCTGAATGCCCGAAAAGGGAATGTGTGTCAAAACTTTGTTAGTAATTATGTGATCCTTACTAGCTGGAAGTAAGTGAGATGTGGCATGAAGTTATTTCTAGGAGTTGGAGACATACAACGTTTAGCTCAGTTCTGGGCATCTTTGAAATACCTATACAAACTTGTACATTCATAGTAACTTGCAACTTTGAATGAGAATGTGCTTGCTTACAGCAACGTGCTATATGTTCTGAATGCCCGAATTGGGAATCTGTGTCAAAACTTTGTTAGGAATTATGTGATCCTTACTAGCTGGAAGTAAGTGAGATGGGGCATGAAGTTATTTCTAGGAGTTGGACACATACCAAGTTTAGCTCAGTTCTGGGCATCTTTGAAATACCTATACAAACTTGTTCCTACATAGTAACTTGCAACTTTGAATGAGAATGTGCTTGCTTACAGCAACGTGCTCTATGCTCTGAATGCCCGAATTGGGAATCTGTGTCAAAACTTTGTTAGGAATTATGTGATCCTTACTAGCTGAAAGTAAGGGAGATGGGGCATGAAGTTATTTCTAGGAGTTGGACACATACAACGTTTAGCTCAGTACTGGGCATCTTTGAAATACCTATACAAACTTGTTCCTACATAGTAACTTGCAACTTTGAATGAGAATGTGCTTGCTTACAGCAACGTGCTATATGTTCTGAATGCCCGAATTGGGAATCTGTGTCAAAACTTTGTTAGGAATTATGTGATCCTTACTAGCTGGAAGTAAGTGAGATGGGGCATGAAATTATTTCTAGGAGTTGGACACATAACAAGTTTAGCACAGTTCTGGGTATCTTTGAAATACCTATACAAACTTGTTCCTAGATAGTAACTTGCAACTTTGAATGAGAATGTGCTTGCTTACAGCAACGTGCTATATGTTCTGAATGCCCGAATTGGGAATCTGTGTCAAAATTTGTTAGGAATTATGTGATCCTTACTAGTTGGAAGTAAGGGAGATGGGGCATGAAGGTATTTCTAGGAATTGGACACAAACCAAGTTTAGCACAGTTCTGGGCATCTTAGAAATACCTATACAAACTTGTTCCTACATAGTAACTTGCAACTTTGAATCAGAATGTGCTTGCTTACAGCAACGTGCTATATGCTCTGAATGAACGAAAAGGGAATGTGTGTCAAAACTTTGTTAGGAATTATGTGATCCTTACTAGCTGGAAGTAAGTGAGATGTGGCATGAAGTTATTTCTAGGAGTTGGACACATACAACGTTTAGCTCAGTTCTGGGCATCTTTGAAATACCTATACAAACTTGTTCCTACATAGTAATTTGCAACTTTGAATGAGAATGTGCTTGCTTGCAGCAACGTGCTATATGTTCTGAATGCCCGAATTGGGAATCTGTGTCAAAACTTTGTTAGGAATTATGTGATCCTTACTAGCTGGAAGTAAGGGAGATGGGGCATGAAGTTATTTCTAGGTGTTGGACACATACCAAGTTTAGCTCAGTTCTGGGCATCTTTGAAATACCTATACAAACTTGTTCCTACATAGTAACTGGCATCTTTGAATGAGAATGTGCTTGCTTACAGCAACGTGCTATATGTTCTGAATGCCCGAATTGGGAATCTGTGTCAAAACTTTGTTAGGAATTATGTGATCCTTACTAGCTGGAAGTAAGGGAGATGGGGCATGAAGTTATTTCTAGGAGTTGGACACATACCAAGTTTAGCTCAGTTCTGGGCATCTTAGAAATACCTATACAAACTTGTTCCTACATAGTAACTTGCAACTTTGAATGAGAATGTGCTTGCTTACAGCAACGTGCTATATGTTCTGAATGCCAGAATTGGGAATCTGTGTCAAAACTTTGTTAGGAATTATGTGAACCTTACTAGCTGGAAGCAAGGGAGATGGGGCATGAAGTTATTTCTAGGAGTTGGACAGATACCAAGTTTAGCTCAGTTCTAGGCATCTTTGAAATACCTATACAAACTTGTTCCTACATAGTAACTTGCAACTTTGAATGAGAATGTGCTTGCTTACAGCAACGTGCTATATGTTCTTAATGCCCGAATTGGGAATCTGTGTCAAAACTTTGTTAGGAATTATGTGATCCTTACTAGCTGGAAGTAAGGGAGATGGGGCATGAAGTTATTTCTAGGAGTTGGACAGATACCAAGTTTAGCTCAGTTCTGGGCATCTTTGAAATACCTATACAAACTTGTTCCTACATAGTAACTTGCAACTTTGAATGAGAATGTGCTTGCTTGCACCAACGTGCTATATGTTCTGAAAGCCCGAATTGGGAATCTGTGTCAAAACTTTGTTAGGAATTATGTGATCCTTACTAGCTGGAAGTAACGGAGATGGGGCATGAAGTTATTTCTAGGAGTTGGACACATACCAAGTTTAGCTCTGTTCTGGGCATCTTTGCAATACCTATACAAACTTGTTCCTACATAGTAACTTGCATCTTTGAATGAGAAGGTGCTTGCTTACAGGAACGTGCTAGATGTTCTGAATGCCCGAATTGGGAATATGTGTCAAAACTTTGTTAGGAATTATGTGATCCTTACTAGCTGGAAGTAAGGGAGATGGGGCATGAAGTTTGTTCTAGGAGTTGGACACATACCAAGTTTAGCTCAGTTCTGGGCATCTTTGAAATACCTATACAAACTTGTTCCTACATATTAACTTGCAACTTTGAATGAGAAGGTGCCTGCTTACAGCAACCTGCTATATGTTCTGAATGCCCGAATTGGGAATCTGTGTCAAAACTTTGTTAGGAATTATGTGATCCTTACTAGCTGGAAGTAAGGGAGATGGGGCATGAAGTTATTTCTAGGAGTTGGAGACATACCAAGTTTAGCTCAGTTCTGGGGATCTTTGAACTACCTATACAAACTTGTTCCTACATAGTAACTTGCAACTTTGAATGAGAATGTGCTTGCTTACAGCAACGTGCTATATGTTCTGAATGCCCGAATTGGGAATCTGTGTCAAAACTTTCTTAGGAATTATGTGATCCTTACTAGCTGGAAGTAAGTGAGATGGGGCATGAAATTATTTCTAGGAGTTGGACACATAACAAGTTTAGCTCAGTTCTGGGTATCTTTGAAATACCTATACAAACTTGTTCCTACATAGTAACTTGCAACTTTGAATGAGAATGTGCTTGCTTACAGCAACGTGCTATATGTTCTGAATGCCCGAATTGGGAATCTGTGTCAAAATTTGTTAGGAATTATGTGATCCTTACTAGTTGGAAGTAAGGGAGATGGGGCATGAAGGTATTTCTAGGAATTGGACACAAACCAAGTTTAGCACAGTTCTGGGCATCTTAGAAATACCTATACAAACTTGTTCCTACATAGTAACTTGCAACTTTGAATCAGAATGTGCTTGCTTACAGCATCGTGCTATATGCTCTGAATGAACGAAAAGGGAATGTGTGTCAAAACTTTGTTAGGAATTATGTGATCCTTACTAGCTGGAAGTAAGTGAGATGTGGCATGAAGTTATTTCTAGGAGTTGGACACATACAACGTTTAGCTCAGTTCTGGGCATCTTTGAAATACCTATACAAACTTGTACCTTCATAGTAACTTGCAACTTTGAATGAGAATGTGCTTGCTTACAGCAACGTGCTATATGTTCTGAATGCCCGAATTGGGAATCTGTGTCAAAACTTTGTTAGGAATTATGTGATCCTTACTAGCTGGAAGTAAGTGAGATGGGGCATGAAGTTATTTCTAGGAGTTGGACACATACCAAGTTTAGCTCAGTTCTGGGCATCTTTGAAATACCTATACAAACTTGTTCCTACATAGTAACTTGCAACTTTGAATGAGAATGTGCTTGCTTTCAGCAACGTGCTATATGTTCTGAATGCCCGAATTGGGAATCTGTGTCAAAACTTTGTTAGGAATTATGTGATCCTTACTAGCTGGAAGTAAGTGAGAAGGGGCATGAAGTTATTTCTAGGAGTTGGACACATACCAAGTTTAGCTCTGTTCTGGGCATCTTTGAAATACCTATACAAACTTGTTCCTACATAGTAACTGGCATCTTGGAATGAGAATGTGCTTGCTTACAGCAACGTGCTATATGTTCTGAATGCCCAAATTGGGAATCTGTGTCAAAACTTTGTTAGGAATTATGTGATCCTTACTAGCTGGAAGTAAGGGAGATGGGGCATGAAGTTATTTCTAGGAGTTGGACACATACCAAGTTTAGCTCAGTTCTGGGCATCTTTGAAATACCTATACAAACTTGTTCCTACATAGTAACTTGCAACTTTGAATGAGAATGTGCTTGCTTACAGCAACGTGCTATATGTTCTGAATGCCAGAATTGGGAATCTGTGTCAAAACTTTGGTAGAAATTATGTGATCCTTACTAGATGGAAGTAAGGGAGTTGCGGCATGAAGGTATTTCTAGGAGTTGGACACATACCAAGTTTAGCACAGTTCTGGGCATCTTTGAAATACCTATACAAACTTGTTCCTACATAGTAACTTGCAACTTTGAATGAGAATGTGCTTGCTTACAGCAACGTGCTATATGTTCTGAATGCCCGAATTGGGAATCTGTGTCAAAACTTTGTTAGGAATTATGTGATCCTTACTAGCTGGAAGTAAGGGAGATGGGACATGAAGTTATTTCTAGGAGTTGGACACATACCAAGTTTAGCTCAGTTCTAGGCACCTTTGAAATACCTATACAAACTTGTTCCTACATAGTAACTTGCATCTTTGAATGAGAATGCGCATGCTTACAGCAACGTGCTATATGTTCTGAATGCCCGAATTGGGAATATGTGTCAAAACTTTGTTAGGAATTATGTGACCCTTACTAGCTGGAAGTAAGTGAGATGGGGCATGAAGTTATTTCTAGGAGTTGGACACATACCAAGTTTAGCTCAGTTCTGGGCATCTTTGAAATACCTATACAAACTTGTTCCTACATATTAACTTGCAACTTTGAATGAGAATGTGCTTGCTTACAGCAACGTGCTATATGCTCTGAATGCCCGAATTGGGAATCTGTGTCAAAATTTGTTAAGAATTATGTGATCCTTACTAGCTGGAAGTAAGGGAGTTGGGGCATGAAGGTATTTCTAGGAGTTGGACACAAACCAAGTTTAGCACAGTTCTGGGCATCTTAGAAATACCTATACAAACTTGTTCCTACATAGTAACTTGCAACTTTGAATCAGAATGTGCTTGCTTACAGCAACGTGCTATATGCTCTGAATGCCCGAAAAGGGAATGTGTGTCAAAACTTTGTTAGGAATTATGTGATCCTTACTAGCTGGAAGTAAGGGAGATGGGGCATGAAGTTATTTCTAGGAGTTGGACACATACAACGTTTAGCTCAGTTCTGGGTATCTTTGAAATACCTATACAAACTTGTACCATCATAGTAACTTGCAACTTTGAATGAGAATGTGCTTGCTTACAGCAACGTGCTATATGTTCTGAATGCCCGAATTGGGAATCTGTGTCAAAACTTTGTTAGGAATTATGTGATCCTTACTACCTGGAAGTAAGTGAGATGGGGCATGAAGTTATTTCTAGGAGTTGGACACATACCAAGTTTAGCTCAGTTCTGGGCATCTTTGAAATACCTATACAAACTTGTTCCTACATAGTAACTTGCAACTTTGAATGAGAATGTGCTTGCTTACAGCAACGTGCTATATGTTCTGAATGCCCGAATTGGGAATCTGTGTCAAAACATTGTTAGGAATTATGTGATCCTTACTAGGTGGAAGTAAGGGAGATGGGGCATGAAGTTATTTCTAGGAGTTGGTCACATACCAAGTTTAGCTCAGTTCTGGGCATCTTTGAAATACCTATACAAACTTGTTCCTACATCTTAACTTGCAACTTTGAATGAGAATGTGCTTGCTTACAGCAACGTGCTATATGTTCTGAATGCCCGAATTGGGAATCTGTGTCAAAATTTGTTAGGAATTATGTGATCCTTACTAGCTGGAAGTAAGGGAGTTGGGGCATGAAGGTATTTCTAGGAGTTGGACACAAACCAAGTTTAGCACAGTTCTGGGCATCTTAGAAATACCTATACAAACTTGTTCCTACATAGTAACTTGCAACTTTGAATGAGAATGTGCTTGCTTACAGCAACGTGCTATATGCTCTGAATGCCCGAAAAGGGAATCTGTGTCAAAACTTTGTTAGGAATTATGTGATCCTTACTAGCTGGAAGTAAGGGAGATGGGGCATGAAGTTATTTCTAGGAGTTGGACACATACAACGTTTAGCTCAGTACTGGGCATCTTTGAAATACCTATACAAACTTGTTCCTACATAGTAACTTGCAACTTTGAATGAGAATGTGCTTGCTTACAGCAACGTGCTATATGTTCTGAATGCCCGAATTGGGAATCTGTGTCAAAACTTTGTTAGGAATTATGTGATCCTTACTAGCTGGAAGTAAGTGAGATCGGGCATGAAATTATTTCTAGGAGTTGGACACATAACAAGTTTAGCTCAGTTCTGGGTATCTTTGAAATACCTATACAAACTTGTTCCTACATAGTAACTTGCAACTTTGAATGAGAATGTGCTTGCTTACAGCAACGTGCTATATGTTCTGAATGCCCGAATTGGGAATCTGTGTCAAAATTTGTTAGGAATTATGTGATCCTTACTAGTTGGAAGTAAGGGAGATGGGGCATGAAGGTATTTCTAGGAGTTGGACACAAATCAAGTTTAGCACAGTTCTGGGCATCTTAGAAATACCTATACAAACTTGTTCCTACATAGTAACTTGTAACTTTGAATCAGAATGTGCTTGCTTACAGCAACGTGCTATATGCTCTGAATGCCCGAAAAGGGAATGTGTGTCAAAACTTTGTTAGGAATTATGTGATCCTTACTAGCTGGAAGTAAGTGAGATGTGGCATGAAGTTATTTCTAGGAGTTGGAGACATACAACGTTTAGCTCAGTTCTGGGCATCTTTGAAATACCCATACAAACTTGTACCTTCATAGTAACTTGCAAGTTTGAATGAGAATGTGCTTGCTTACAGCAACGTGCTATATGTTCTGAATGCCCGAATTGGGAATCTGTGTCAAAACTTTGTTAGGAATTATGTGATCCTTACTAGCTGGAAGTAAGTGAGATGGGGCATGAAGTTATTTCTAGGAGTTGGACACATACCAAGTTTAGCTCAGTTCTGGGCATCTTTGAAATACCTATACAAACTTGTTCCTACATAGTAACTTGCAACTTTGAATGAGAATGTGCTTGCTTACAGCAACGTGCTATATGCTCTGAATGCCCGAATTGGGAATCTGTGTCAAAACTTTGTTAGGAATTATGTGATCCTTACTAGCTGAAAGTAAGGGAGATGGGGCATGAAGTTATTTCTAGGAGTTGGACACATACAACGTTTAGCTCAGTACTGGGCATCTTTGAAATACCTATACAAACTTGTTCCTACATAGTAACTTGCAACTTTGAATGAGAATGTGCTTGCTTACAGCAACGTGCTATATGTTCTGAATGCCCGAATTGGGAATCTGTGTCAAAACTTTGTTAGGAATTATGTGATCCTTACTAGCTGGAAGTAAGGGAGATGGGGCATGAAGTTATTTCTAGGAGTTGGAGTGATACCAAGTTTAGCTCAGTTCTGGGCATCTTTGAAATACCTATACAAACTTGTTCCTACATAGTAACTTGCAACTTTGAATGAGAATGTGCTTGCTTACAGCAACGTGCTATATGTTCTGAATGCCCGAATTGGGAATCTGTGTCAAAACTTTGTTAGGAATTATGTGATCCTTACTAGCTGGAAGTAAGTGAGATGGGGCATGAAATTATTTCTAGGAGTTGGACACATACAAAGTTTAGCTCAGTTCTGGGTATCTTTGAAATACCTATACAAACTTGTTCCTAGATAGTAACTTGCAACTTTGAATGAGAATGTGCTTGCTTACAGCAACGTGCTATATGTTCTGAATGCCCGAATTGGGAATCTGTGTCAAAATTTGTTAGGAATTATGTGATCCTTACTAGTTGGAAGTAAGGGAGATGGGGCATGAAGGTATTTCTAGGAATTGGACACAAACCAAGTTTAGCACAGTTCTGGGCATCTTAGAAATACCTATACAAACTTGTTCCTACATAGTAACTTGCAACTTTGAATCAGAATGTGCTTGCTTACAGCAACGTGCTATATGCTCTGAATGAACGAAAAGGGAATGTGTGTCAAAACTTTGTTAGGAATTATGTGATCCTTACTAGCTGGAAGTGAGATGTGGCATGAAGTTATTTCTAGGAGTTGGACACATACAACGTTTAGCTCAGTTCTGGGCATCTTTGAAATACCTATACAAACTTGTTCCTACATAGTAATTTGCAAGTTTGAATGAGAATGTGCTTGCTTACAGCAACGTGCTATATGTTCTGAATGCCCGAATTGGGAATCTGTGTCAAAACTTTGTTAGGAATTATGTGATCCTTACTAGCTGGAAGTAAGGGAGATGGGGCATGAAGTTATTTCTAGGAGTTGGACACATACCAAGTTTAGCTCAGTTCTGGGCATCTTTGAAATACCTATACAAACTTGTTCCTACATAGTAACTGGCATCTTTGAATGAGAATGTGCTTGCTTACAGCAACGTGCTATATGTTCTGAATGCCCGAATTGGGAATCTGTGTCAAAACTTTGTTAGGAATTATGTGATCCTTACTAGCTGGAAGTAAGGGAGATGGGGCATGAAGTTATTTCTAGGAGTTGGACACATACCAAGTTTAGCTCAGTTCTGGGCATCTTTGAAATACCTATACAAACTTGTTCCTACATAGTAACTTGCAACTTTGAATGAGAATGTGCTTGCTTACAGCAACGTGCTATATGTTCTGAATGCCAGAATTGGGAATCTGTGTCAAAACTTTGTTAGGAATTATGTGATCCTTACTAGCAGGAAGCAAGGGAGATGGGGCATGAAGTTATTTCTAGGAGTTGGACAGATACCAAGTTTAGCTCAGTTCTAGGCATCTTTGAAATACCTATACAAACTTGTTCCTACATAGTAACTTGCAACTTTGAATGAGAATGTGCTTGCTTACAGCAACGTGCTATATGTTCTTAATGCCCGAATTGGGAATCTGTGTCAAAACTTTGTTAGGAATTATGTGATCCTTACTAGCTGGAAGTAAGGGAGATGGGGCATGAAGTTATTTCTAGGAGTTGGACAGATACCAAGTTTAGCTCAGTTCTGGGCATCTTTGAAATACCTATACAAACTTGTTCCTACATAGTAACTTGCAACTTTGAATGAGAATGTGCTTGCTTGCAGCAACGTGCTATATGTTCTGAAAGCCCGAATTGGGAATCTGTGTCAAAACTTTGTTAGGAATTATGTGATCCTTACTAGCTGGAAGTAAGGGAGATGGGGCATGAAGTTATTTCTAGGAGTTGGACACATACCAAGTTTAGCTCTGTTCTGGGCATCTTTGCAATACCTATACAAACTTGTTCCTACATAGTAACTTGCATCTTTGAATGAGAAGGTGCTTGCTTACAGGAACGTGCTAGATGTTCTGAATGCCCGAATTGGGAATATGTGTCAAAACTTTGTTAGGAATTATGTGATCCTTACTAGCTGGAAGTAAGGGAGATGGGGCATGAAGTTATTTCTAGGAGTTGGAGACATACCAAGTTTAGCTCAGTTCTGGGGATCTTTGAAATACCTATACAAACTTGTTCCTACATAGTAACTTGCAACTTTGAATGAGAATGTGCTTGCTTACAGCAACGTGCTATATGTTCTGAATGCCCGAATTGGGAATCTGTGTCAAAACTTTGTTAGGAATTATGCGATCCTTACTAGCTGGAAGTAAGGGAGATGGGGAATGAAGTTATTTCTAGGAGTTTGAGACATACCAAGTTTAGCTCAGTTCTGGGCATCTTTGAAATACCTATACAAACTTGTTCCTACATAGTAACTTGCAACTTTGAATGAGAATGTGCTTGCTTGCAGCAACGTGCTATATGTTCTGAAAGCCCGAATTGGGAATCTGTGTCAAAACTTTGTTAGGAATTATGTGATCCTTACTAGCTGGAAGTAAGGGAGATGGGACATGAAGTTATTTCTAGGAGTTGGACACATACCAAGTTTAGCTCAGTTCTAGGCATCTTTGAAATACCTATACAAACTTGTTCCTACATAGAAACTTGCATCTTTGAATGAGAATGCACTTGCTTACAGCAACGTGCTATATGTTCTGAATGCCCGAATTGGGAATATGTGTCAAAACTTTGTTAGGAATTATGTGACACTTACTAGCTGGAAGTAAGTGAGATGGGGCATGAAGTTATTTCTAGGAGTTGGACACATACCAAGTTTAGCTCAGTTCTGGGCATCTTTGAAATACCTATACAAACTTGTTCCTACATATTAACTTGCAACTTTGAATGAGAATGTGCTTGCTTATAGCAACGTGCTATATGCTCTGAATGCCCGAATTGGGAATCTGTGTCAAAATTTGTTAAGAATTATGTGATCCTTACTAGCTGGAAGTAAGGGAGTTGGGGCATGAAGGTATTTCTAGGAGTTGGACACAAACCAAGTTTAGCACAGTTCTGGGCATCTTTGAAATACCTATACAAACTTGTTCCTACATAGTAACTTGCAACTTTGAATGAGAATGTGCTTGCTTACAGCAACGTGCTATATGCTCTGAATGCCTGAAAAGGGAATCTGTGTCAAAACTTTGTTAGGAATTATGTGATCCTTACTAGCTGGAAGTAAGGGAGATGGGGCATGAAGTTATTTCTAGGAGTTGGAGACATACCAAGTTTAGCTCAGTTCTGGGCATCTTTGAAATACCTATACAAACTTGTTCCTACATAGTAACTTGCATCTTTGAATGAGAAGGTGCTTGCTTACAGCAACGTGCTAGATGTTCTGAATGCCCGAATTGAGAATATGTGTTAAAACTTTGTTAGGAATTATGTGATCCTTACTAACTGGAAGTAAGGGAGATGGGGCATGAAGTTATTTCTAGGAGTTGGACACATACCAAGTTTAGCTCAGTTCTGGGCATCTTTGAAATACCTATACAAACTTGTTCCTACATATTAACTTGCAACTTTGAATGAGAATGTGCTTGCTTACAGCAACGTGCTATATGTTCTGAATGCCCGAATTGGGAATCTGTGTCAAAATATGTTAGGAATTATGTGATCCTTACTAGCTGGAAGTAAGGGAGTTGGGGCATGAAGGTATTTCTAGGAGTTGGACACAAACCAAGTTTAGCACAGTTCTGGGCATCTTAGAAAAACCTATACAAACTTGTTCCTACATAGTAACTTGCAACTTTGAATCAGAATGTGCTTGCTTACAGCAACGTGCTATATGATCTGAATGCCCGAAAAGGGAATCTGTGTCAAAACTTTGTTAAGAATTATGTGATCCTTACTAGCTGGAAGTAAGTGAGATGGGGCATGAAGTTATTTCTAGGAGTTGGAGACATACAACGTTTAGCTCATTTCTGGGCATCATTGAAATACCTATACAAACTTGTACCTTCATAGTAACTTGCAACTTTGAATGAGAATGTGCTTGCTTACAGCAACGTGCTATATGTTCTGAATGCCCGAATTGGGAATCTGTGTCAAAATTTGTTAGGAATTATGTGATCCTACTAGCTGGAAGTAAGGGAGATGGGGCATGAAGGTATTTCTATGAGTTGGACACAAACCAAGTTTAGCACAGTTCTGGGCATCTTAGAAATACCTATACAAACTTGTTCCTACATAGTAACTTGCAACTTTGAATCAGAATGTGCTTGCTTACAGCAACGTGCTATATGCTCTGAATGCCCGAAAAGGGAATCTGTGTCAAAACTTTGTTAAGAATTATGTGATCCTTACTAGCTGGAAATAACTGAGATGGGGCATGAAGTTATTTCTAGGAGTTGGAGACATACAACGTTTAGCTCAGTTCTGGGCATCTTTGAAATACCTATACAAACTTGTACCTTCATAGTAACTTGCAACTTTGAATGAGAATGTGCTTGCTTACAGCAACGTGCTATATGTTCTGAATGCCCGAATAGGGAATCTGTGTCAAAACTTTGTTAGGAATTATGTGATCCTTACTAGCTGGAAGTAAGGGAGATGGGGCATGAAGTTATTTCTAGGAGTTGGACACATACCAAGTTTAGCTCAGTTCTGGGCATCTTTGAAATACCTATACAAACTTGTTCCTACATAGTAACTTGCAACTTTGAATGAGAATGTGCTTGCTTACAGCAACGTGCTATATGCTCTGAATGCCCGAATTGGGAATCTGTGTCAAAACTTTGTTAGGAATTATGTGATCCTTACTAGCTGGAAGTAAGGGAGATGGGGCATGAAGTTATTTCTAGGAGTTGGACACATACCAAGTTTAGCTCAGTTCTGGGCATCTTTGAAATACCTATACAAACTTGTTCCTACATAGTAACTTGCAACTTTGAATGAGAATGTGCTTGCTTGCAGCAACGTGCTATATGTTCTGAATGCCCGAATTGGGAATCTGTGTCAAAACTTTGTTAGGTATTATGTGATCCTTACTAGCTGGAAGTAAGGGAGATGGGGCATGAAGTTATTTCTAGGAGTTGGACACATACCAAGTTTAGCTCAGTTCTGGGCATCTTTGAAATACCTATACAAACTTGTTCCTACATAGTAACTTGCATCTTTGAATGAGAATGTGCTTGCTTACAGCAACGTGCTATACCTTCTGAATGCCCGAATTGGGAATCTGTGTCAAAACTTTGTTAGGAATTATGTGATCCTTACTAGCTGGAAGTAAGGGAGATGGGGCATGAAGTTATTTCTAGGAGTTGGAGACATACCAAGTTTAGCTCAGTTCTGGGCATCTTTGAAATACCTATACAAACTTGTTCCTACATAGTAACTTGCAACTTTGAATGAAAATGTGCTTGCTTACTGCAACGTGCTATATGTTCTGAATGCCCGAATTGG
Source organism: Diceros bicornis minor (assembly GCF_020826845.1). Classification (NCBI taxonomy): domain Eukaryota; kingdom Metazoa; phylum Chordata; class Mammalia; order Perissodactyla; family Rhinocerotidae; genus Diceros; species Diceros bicornis. The sequence continues at coordinate 624,925 of NC_080749.1, forward strand.
GAATCTGTGTCAAAATTTGTTAAGAATTATGTGATCCTTACTAGCTGGAAGTAAGGGAGTTGGGGCATGAAGGTATTTCTAGGAGTTGGACACAAACCAAGTTTAGCACAGTTCTGGGCATCTTTGAAATACCTATACAAACTTTTTCCTACATAGTAACTTACAACTTTGAATGAGAATGTGCTTGCTCACAGCAACGTGCTATATGCTCTGAATGCCCGAAAAGGGAATCTGTGTCAAAACTTTGTTAGGAATTATGTGATCCTTACTAGCTGGAAGTAAGGGAGATGGGGCATGAAGTTATTTCTAGGAGTTGGAGACATACAACGTTTAGCTCAGTTCTGGGCATCTTTGAAATACCTATACAAACTTGTTCCTACATAGTAACTTGCAACTTTGAATGAGAATGTGCTTGCTTACAGCAACGTGCTATATGTTCTGAATGCCCGAATTGGGAATCTGTGTCAAAACTTTGTTAGGAATTATGTGATCCTTACTAGCTGGAAGTAAGGGAGATGGGGCATGAAGATATTTCTAGGAGTTGGAGACATACCAAGTTTAGCTCAGATCTGGGCATCTTTGAAATACCTATACAAACTTGTTCCTACATAGTAACTTGCAACTTTGAATGAGAATGTTCTTGCTTACAGCAACGTGCTATATGTTCTGAATGCCCGATTTGGGAATCTGTGTCAAAACTTTGTTAGGAATTATGTGATCCTTACTAGCTGGAAGTAAGGGAGATGGGGCATGAAGTTATTTCTAGGAGTTGGAGACATACCACGTTTAGCTCAGTTCTAGGCATCTTTGAAATACCTATACAAACTTGTTCCTACATAGTAACTTGCATCTTTGACTGAGAATGTGCTTGCTAACAGCAACGTGCTATATCTTCTGAATGCCCGAATTGGGAATCTGTGTCAAAACTTTGTTAGGAATTATGTGATCCTTACTAGCTGGAAGTAAGGGAGATGGGGCATGAAGTTATTTCTAGGAGTTGGACACATACCAAGTTTAGCTCAGTTCTGGGCATCTTTGTAATACCTATACAAACTTGTTCCTACATATTAACTTGCAACTTTGAATGAGAATGTGCTTGCTTACAGCAACGTGCTATATGTTCTGAATGCCCGAATTGGGAATCTGTGTCAAAATTTGTTAGGAATTATGTGATCCTTACTAGCTGGAAGTAAGGGAGATGGGGAATGAAGTTATTTCTAGGAGTTGGACACATACCAAGTTTAGCTCAGTTCTGGGCATCTTTGAAATACCTATACAAACTTGTTCCTACATAGTAACTTGCATCTTTGACTGAGAATGTGCTTGCTAACAGCAACGTGCTATATCTTCTGAATGCCCGAATTGGGAATCTGTGTCAAAACTTTGTTAGGAATTATGTGATCCTTACTAGTTGGAAGTAAGTAAGATGGGGCATGAAGTTATTTCTAGGAGTTGGAGACATACCAAGTTTAGCTCAGTTCTGGGCATCTTTGAAATACCTATACAAACTTGTTCCTACATAGTAACTAACAACTTTGAATGAGAATGTGCTTGCTTACAGCAACGTGCTATATGTTCTGAATGCCCGAATTGAGAATATGTGTCAAAACTTTGTTAGGAATTATGTGATCCTTACTAGCTGGAAGTAAGGGAGATGGGGCATGAAGGTATTTCTAGGAGTTGGACACATAGCAAGTTTAGCTCAGTTCTGGGCATCTTTGAAATACCTATATAAACTTGTTCCTACATAGTAACTTGCAACTTTGAATGAGAATGTGCTTGCTTGCAGCAACGTGCTATATGTTCTGAATCCCCGAATTGGGAATCTGTGTCAAAACTTTCTTAGGAATTATGTGATCCTTACTAGCTGGAAGTAAGAGAGATGGGGCATGAAGTTATTTCTAGGAGTTGGACACATACCAAGTTTGGCTCAGTTCTGGGCATCTTTGAAATACCTATACAAACTTGTTCCTACATAGTAACTTGCAACTTTGAATGAGAATGTGCTTGCTTACAGCAACGTGCTATATGTTCTGAATGCCCGAATTGGGAATCTGTGTCAAAATTTGTTAGGAATTATGTGATCCTTATGAGCTGGTAGTAAGGGAGTTGGGGCATGAAGGTATTTCTAGGAGTTGGACACAAACCAAGTTTAGCACAGTTCTGGGCATCTTTGAAATACCTACACAAACTTGTTCCTACATAGTAACTTGCAACTTTGAATGAGAATGTGCTTGCTTACAGCAACGTGCTATATGTTCTGAATGCCCGAATTGGGAATCTGTGTCAAAACTTTGTTAGGAATTATGTGATCCTTACTAGCTGGAAGTAAGGGAGTTGGGGCATGAAGGTATTTCTAGGAGTTGGACACATAGCAAGTTTAGCTCAGTTCTGGGCATCTTTGAAATACCTATACAAACTTGTTCCTACATAGTAACTTGCAACTTTGAATGAGAATGTGCTTGCTTGCAGCAACGTGCTATATGTTCTGAATGCCCGAATTGGGAATCTGTGTCAAAACTTTGTTAGGAATTATGTGATCCTTACTAGCTGGAAGTAAGGGAGATGGGGCATGAAGTTATTTCTAGGAGTTGGACACATACCAAGTTTAGCTCAGTTCTGGGCATATTTGAAATACCTATACAAACTTGTTCCTACATAGTAACTTGCAACTTTGAATGAGAATGTGCTTGCTTACAGCAACGTGCTATATGTTCTGAATGCCCGAATTGGGAATCTGTGTCAAAATTTGTTAGGAATTATGTGATCCTTACTAGCTGGAAGTAAAGGAGTTGGGGCATGAAGGTATTTCTAGGAGTTGGACACATACCAAGTTTAGCTCAGTTCTGGGCATCTTTGAAATACCTATACAAACTTGTTCCTACATAGTAACTTGCAACTTTGAATGAGAATGTGCTTGCTTACAGCAACGTGCTATATGTTCTGAATGCCCGAATTGGGAATCTCTGTCTAAATTTGTTAGGAATTATGCTATCCTTACTAGCTGGAAGTAAGGGAGTTGGGGCATGAAGGTATGTCTAGGAGTTGGACACATACCAAGTTTAGCTCAGTTCTGGGCATCTTTGAAATACCTATACAAACTTGTTTCCACATAGTAACTTGCATCTTTGAATGAGAATGTGCTTGCTTACAGCAACGTGCTATATGTTCTGAATGCCCGAATTGGGAATCTGTGTCAAAACTTTGTTAGAAATTATGTGATCCTCACTAGATGGAAGTAAGGGAGTTGGGGCATGAAGGTATTTCTAGGAGTTGGACACATACCAAGTTTAGCACAGTTCTGGTCATCTTTGAAATACCTATACAAACTTGTTCCTACATAGTAAATGCAACTTTGAATGAGAATATGCTTGCTGACAGCAACGTGCTATATGTTCTGAAGGCCCGAATTGGGAATCTGTGTCAAAATTTGTTAGGAATTATGTGATCCTTACTAGCTGGAAGTAAGGGAGTTGGGGCATGAAGGTATTTCTAGGAGTTGGACACATAGCAAGTTTAGCTCAGTTCTGGGCATCTTTGAAATACCTATATAAACTTGTTCCTACATAGTAACTTGCAACTTTGAATGAGAATGTGCTTGCTTGCAGCAACGTGCTATATGTTCTGAATGCCCGAATTGGGAATCTGTGTCAAAACTTTCTTAGGAATTATGTGATCCTTACTAGCTGGAAGTAAGAGAGATGGGGCATGAAGTTATTTCTAGGAGTTGGACACATACCAAGTTTAGCTCAGTTCTGGGCATCTTTGAAATACCTATACAAACTTGTTCCTACATAGTAACTTGCAACTTTGAATGAGAATGTGCTTGCTTACAGCAACGTGCTATATGTTCTGAATGCCCGAATTGGGAATCTGTGTCAAAATTTGTTAGGAATTATGTGATCCTTATGAGCTGGTAGTAAGGGAGTTGGGGCATGAAGGTATTTCTAGGAGTTGGACACAAACCAAGTTTAGCACAGTTCTGGGCATCTTTGAAATACCTACACAAACTTGTTCCTACATCGTAACTTGCAACTTTGAATGAGAATGTGCTTGCTTACAGCAACGTGCTATATGTTCTGAATGCCCGAATTGGGAATCTGTGTCAAAACTTTGTTAGGAATTATGTGATCCTTACTAGCTGGAAGTAAGGGAGTTGGGGCATGAAGGTATTTCTAGGAGTTGGACACATAGCAAGTTTAGCTCAGTTCTGGGCATCTTTGAAATACCTATACAAACTTGTTCCTACATAGTAACTTGCAACTTTGAATGAGAATGTGCTTGCTTGCAGCAACGTGCTATATGTTCTGAATGCCCGAATTGGGAATCTGTGTCAAAATTTGTTAGGAATTATGTGATCCTTACTAGCTGGAAGTAAGGGAGTTGCGGCATGAAGGTATTTCTAGGAGTTGGACACATACCAAGTTTAGCTGAGTTCTGGGCATCTTTGAAATACCTATACAAACTTGTTCCTACATAGTAACTTGCAACTTTGAATGAGAATGTGCTTGCTTACAGCAACGTGCTATATGTTCTGAATGCCCGAATTGGGAATCTCTGTCTAAATTTGTTAGGAATTATGCTATCATTACTAGCTGGAAGTAAGGGAGTTGGGGCATGAAGGTATTTCTAGGAGTTGGACACAAACCAAGTTTAGCACAGTTCTGGGCATCTTTGAAATACCTACACAAACTTGTTCCTACATAGTAACTTGCAACTTTGAATGAGAATGTGCTTGCTTACAGCAACGTGCTATATGTTCTGAATGCCCGAATTGGGAATCTGTGTCAAAACTTTGTTAGGAATTATGTGATCCTTACCAGCTGGAAGTAAGGGAGTTGGGGCATGAAGGTATTTCTAGGAGTTGGACACATACCAAGTTTAGCACAGTTCTGGGCATCTTTGAAATACCTATACAATCTTGTTCCTACATAGTAACTTGCAACTTTGAATGAGAATGTGCTTGCTTGCAGCAACGTGCTATATGTTCTGAATGCCCGAATTGGGAATCTGTGTCAAAACTTTGTTAGGAATTATGTGATCCTTACTAGCTGGAAGTAAGGGAGATGGGGCATGAAGTTATTTCTAGGAGTTGGACACATACCAAGTTTAGCTCAGTTCTGGGCATCTTTGAAATACCTATACAAACTTGTTCCTACATAGTAACTTGCAACTTTGAATGAGAATGTGCTTGCTTACAGCAACGTGCTATATGTTCTGAATGCCCGAATGGGAATCTGTGTCAAAATTTGTTAGGAATTATGTGATCCTTACTAGCTGGAAGTAAGGGAGTTGGAGCATGAAGGTATTTCTAGGAGTTGGACACATACCAACTTTAGCTCAGTTCTGGGCATCTTTGAAATACCTATACAAACTTGTTCCTACATAGTAACTTGCAACTTTGAATGAGAATGTGCTTGCTTACAGCAACGTGCTATATGTTCTGTATGCCCGAATTGGGAATCTGTGTCAAAACTTTGTTAGAAATTATGTGATCCTTACTAGATGGAAGTAAGGGAGTTGGGGCATGAAGGTATTTCTAGGAGTTGGACACATACCAAGGTTAGCACAGTTCTGGGCATCTTTGAAATACATATACAAACTTGTTCCTACATAGTAACTTGCAACTTTGAATGAGAATGTGCTTGCTTACAGCAACGTGCTATATGTTCTGAATGCCCGAATTGGGAATCTGTGTCAAAACTTTGTTAGGAATTATGTGATCCTTACTAGCTGGAAGTAAGTGAGATGGGGCATGAAATTATTTCTAGGAGTTGGGTACATACCAAGTTTAGCTCAGTTCTGGGCATCTTTGAAATACCTATACAAACTTGTTCCTACATAGTAACTTGCAACTTTGAATCAGAATGTGCTTGCTTACAGCAACGTGCTATATGTTCTTAATGCCCGAATAGGGAATCTGTGTCAAAACATTGTTAGGAACTATGTGATCCTTACTAGCTGGAAGTAAGGGAGTTGGGGCATGAAGTTATTTCTAGGAGTTGGACACATACCAAGTTTAGCTCAGTTCTGGGCATCTTTGAAATACCTATACAAACTTGTTCCTACATAGTATCTTGCAACTTTGAATGAGAATGTGCTTGCTTACAGCAACGTGCTATATGTTCTGTATGCCCGAATTGGGAATCTGTGTCAAAACTTTGTTAGAAATTATGTGATCCTTACTAGATGGAAGTAAGGGAGTTGGGGCATGAAGGTATTTCTAGGAGTTGGACACATACCAAGGTTAGCACAGTTCTGGGCATCTTTTAAATACATATACAAACTTGTTCCTACATAGTAACTTGCAACTTTGAATGAGAATGTGCTTGCTTACAGCAACGTGCTATATGTTCTGAATGCCCGAATTGGGAATCTGTGTCAAAACTTTGTTAGGAATTATGTGATCCTTACTAGCTGGAAGTAAGTGAGATGGGGCATGAAATTATTTCTAGGAGTTGGGTACATAGCAAGTTTAGCTCAGTTCTGGGCATCTTTGAAATACCTATACAAACTTGTTCCTACATAGTAACTTGCAACTTTGAATGAGAATGTGCTTGCTTACAGCAACGTGCTGTATGTTCTTAATGCCCGAATAGGGAATCTGTGTCAAAACATTGTTAGGAACTATGTGATCCTTACTAGCTGGAAGTAAGGGAGTTGGGGCATGAAGTTATTTCTAGGAGTTGGACACATACCAAGTTTAGCTCAGTTCTGGGCATCTTTGAAATACCTATACAAACTTGTTCCTACATAGTATCTTGCAACTTTGAATGAGAATGTGCTTGCTTACAGCAACGTGCTGTATGTTCTGAATGCCCGAATTGGGAATCTGTGTCAAAATTTGTTAGGAATTATGTGATCCTTACTAGCTGGAAGTAAGGGAGTTGGGGCATGAAGGTATTTCTAGGAGTTGGACACATACCAAGTTTAGCTCAGTTCTGGGCATCTTTGAAATACCTATACAAACTTGTTCCTACATAGTAACTTGCAACTTTGAATGAGAATGTGCTTGCTTACAGCAACGTGCTATATGTTCTGAATGCCCGAATTGGGAATCTGTGTCAAAACTTTGTTAGGAATTATGTGATCCTTACTAGCTGGAAGTAAGGGAGATGGGGCATGAAGTTATTTCTAGGAGTTGGACACATACCAAGTTTAGCTCAGTTCTGGGCATCTTTGAAATACCTATACAATTTTGTTTCCACATAGTAACTTGCATCTTTGAATGAGAATGTGCTTGCTTACAGCAACGTGCTATATGTTCTGAATGCCCGAATTGGGAATATGTGTCAAAACTTTGTTAGGAATTATGTGATCCTTACTGGCTGGAAGTAAGGGAGTTGGGGCATGAAGGTATTTCTAGGAGTTGGAGACATACCAAGTTTAGCACAGTTCTGTGCATCTTTGAAATACATATACAAACTTGTTCCTACATAGTAACTTGCAACTTTGAATGAGAATGTGCTTGCTTACAGCAACGTGCTACATGTTCTGAATGCCCGAATTGGGAATCTGTGTAAAAATTTGTTAGGAATTATGTGATCCTTACTAGCTGGAAGTAATGGAGTTGGGGCATGAAGGTATTTCTAGGAGTTGGACACATACCAAGTTTAGCACAGTCTGGGCATCTTTGAAATACCTATGCAAACTTGTTCCTACATAGTAACTTGCAACTTTGAATGAGATGTGCTTGCTTACAGCAACGTGCTATATGTTCTGAATGCCCGAATTGGGAATCTGTGTCAAAACTTTGTTAGGAATTATGTGATCCTTACTAGCTGGAAGTAAGGGAGTTGGGGCATGAAGTTATTTCTAGGAGTTGGAGACATACCAAGTTTAGCTCAGTTCTGGGCATCTTTGAAATACCTATACAAACTTGTTCCTACATATTAACTAGCAACTTTGAGAATGTGCTTGCTTACAGCAACGTGCTATATGTTCTGAATGCCCGAATTGGGAATCTGTGTCAAAATTTGTTAGGAATTATGTGATCCTTACGTGCTGGAAGTAAGGGAGTTGGGGCATGAAGGTATTTCTAGGAGTTGGACACAAACCAAGTTTAGCACAGTTCTGGGCATCTTTGAAATACCTATACAAACTTGTCCCTACATATTAACTTGCAACTTTGAATGAGAATGTGCTTGCTTACAGCAACGTGCTATATGTTCTGAATGCCCGAATTGGGAATCTGTGTCAAAACTTTGTTAGGAATTATGTGATCCTCACTAGCTGGAAGTAAGGGAGTTGGGGCATGAAGGTATTTCTAGGAGTTGGACACATAGCAAGTTTAGCTCAGTTCTGGGCATCTTTGAAATACCTATACAAACTTGTTCCTACATAGTAACTTGCAACTTTGAATGAGAATGTGCTTGCTTGCAGCAACGTGCTATATGTTCTGAATGCCCGAATTGGGAATCTGTGTCAAAACTTTGTTAGGAATTATGTGATCCTTACTAGCTGGAAGTAAGGGAGATGGGGCATGAAGTTATTTCTAGGAGTTGGACACATACCAAGTTTAGCTCAGTTCTGGGCATCTTTGAAATACCTATACAAACTTGTTCCTACATAGTAACTTGCAACTTTGAATGAGAATGTGCTTGCTTAAAGCAACGTGCTATATGTTCTGAATGCCCAAATTGGGAATCTGTGTCAAAATTTGTTAGGAATTATGTGATCCTTATGAGCTGGTAGTAATGGAGTTGGGGCATGAAGGTATTTCTAGGAGTTGGACACAAACCAAGTTTAGCACAGTTCTGGGCATCTTTGAAATACCTACACAAACTTGTTCCTACATAGTAACTTGCAACTTTGAATGAGAATGTGCTTGCTTACAGCAACGTGCTATATGTTCTGAATGCCCGAATTGGGAATCTGTGTCAAAACTTTGTTAGGAATTATGTGATCCTTACCAGCTGGAAGTAAGGGAGTTGGGGCATGAAGGTATTTCTAGGAGTTGGACACATACCAAGTTTAGCACAGTTCTGGGCATCTTTGAAATACCTATACAATCTTGTTCCTACATAGTAACTTGCAACTTTGAATGAGAATGTGCTTGCTTGCAGCAACGTGCTATATGTTCTGAATGCCCGAATTGGGAATCTGTGTCAAAACTTTGTTAGGAATTATGTGATCCTTACTAGCTGGAAGTAAGGGAGATGGGGCATGAAGTTATTTCTAGGAGTTGGACACATACCAAGTTTAGCTCAGTTCTGGGCATCTTTGAAATACCTATACAAACTTGTTCCTACATAGTAACTTGCAACTTTGAATGAGAATGTGCTTGCTTACAGCAACGTGCTATATGTTCTGAATGCCCGAATTGGGAATCTGTGTCAAAATTTGTTAGGAATTATGTGATCCTTACTAGCTGGAAGTAAGGGAGTTGGAGCATGAAGGTATTTCTAGGAGTTGGACACATACCAACTTTAGCTCAGTTCTGGGCATCTTTGAAATACCTATACAAACTTGTTCCTACATAGTAACTTGCAACTTTGAATGAGAATGTGCTTGCTTACAGCAACGTGCTATATGTTCTGTATGCCCGAATTGGGAATCTGTTTCAAAACTTTGTTAGAAATTATGTGATCCTTACTAGATGGAAGTAAGGGAGTTGGGGCATGAAGGTATTTCTAGGAGTTGGACACATACCAAGGTTAGCACAGTTCTGGGCATCTTTGAAATACATATACAAACTTGTTCCTACATAGTAACTTGCAACTTTGAATGAGAATGTGCTTGCTTACAGCAACGTGCTATATGTTCTGAATGCCCGAATTGGGAATCTGTGTCAAAACTTTGTTAGGAATTATGTGATCCTTACTAGCTGGAAGTAAGTGAGATGGGGCATGAAATTATTTCTAGGAGTTGGGTACATACCAAGTTTAGCTCAGTTCTGGGCATCTTTGAAATACCTATACAAACTTGTTCCTACATAGTAACTTGCAACTTTGAATGAGAATGTGCTTGCTTACAGCAACGTGCTATATGTTCTTAATGCCCGAATAGGGAATCTGTGTCAAAACATTGTTAGGAACTATGTGATCCTTACTAGCTGGAAGTAAGGGAGTTGGGGCATGAAGTTATTTCTAGGAGTTGGACACATACCAAGTTTAGCTCAGTTCTGGGCATCTTTGAAATACCTATACAAACTTGTTCCTACATAGTATCTTGCAACTTTGAATGAGAATGTGCTTGCTTACAGCAACGTGCTATATGTTCTGTATGCCCGAATTGGGAATCTGTGTCAAAACTTTGTTAGAAATTATGTGATCCTTACTAGATGGAAGTAAGGGAGTTGGGGCATGAAGGTATTTCTAGGAGTTGGACACATACCAAGGTTAGCACAGTTCTGGGCATCTTTGAAATACATATACAAACTTGTTCCTACATAGTAACTTGCAACTTTGAATGAGAATGTGCTTGCTTACAGCAACGTGCTATATGTTCTGAATGCCCGAATTGGGAATCTGTGTCAAAACTTTGTTAGGAATTATGTGATCCTTACTAGCTGGAAGTAAGTGAGATGGGGCATGAAATTATTTCTAGGAGTTGGGTACATACCAAGTTTAGCTCAGTTCTGGGCATCTTTGAAATACCTATACAAACTTGTTCCTACATAGTAACTTGCAACTTTGAATGAGAATGTGCTTGCTTACAGCAACGTGCTATATGTTCTTAATGCCCGAATAGGGAATCTGTGTCAAAACATTGTTAGGAACTATGTGATCCTTACTAGCTGGAAGTAAGGGAGTTGGGGCATGAAGTTATTTCTAGGAGTTGGACACATACCAAGTTTAGCTCAGTTCTGGGCATCTTTGAAATACCTATACAAACTTGTTCCTACATAGTATCTTGCAACTTTGAATGAGAATGTGCTTGCTTACAGCAACGTGCTGTATGTTCTGAATGCCCGAATTGGGAATCTGTGTCAAAATTTGTTAGGAATTATGTGATCCTTACTAGCTGGAAGTAAGGGAGTTGGGGCATGAAGGTATTTCTAGGAGTTGGACACATACCAAGTTTAGCTCAGTTCTGGGCATCTTTGAAATACCTATACAAACTTGTTCCTACATAGTAACTTGCAACTTTGAATGAGAATGTGCTTGCTTACAGCAACGTGCTATATGTTCTGAATGCCCGAATTGGGAATCTGTGTCAAAACTTTGTTAGGAATTATGTGATCCTTACTAGCTGGAAGTAAGGGAGATGGGGCATGAAGTTATTTCTAGGAGTTGGACACATACCAAGTTTAGCTCAGTTCTGGGCATCTTTGAAATACCTATACAATTTTGTTTCCACATAGTAACTTGCATCTTTGAATGAGAATCTGCTTGCTTACAGCAACGTGCTATATGTTCTGAATGCCCGAATTGGGAATATGTGTCAAAACTTTGTTAGGAATTATGTGATCCTTACTGGCTGGAAGTAAGGGAGTTGGGGCATGAAGGTATTTCTAGGAGTTGGAGACATACCAAGTTTAGCACAGTTCTGTGCATCTTTGAAATACATATACAAACTTGTTTCCACATAGTAACTTGCATCTTTGAATGAGAATGTGCTTGCTTACAGCAACGTGCTATATGTTCTGAATGCCCGAATTGGGAATATGTGTCAAAACTTTGTTAGGAATTATGTGATCCTTACTAGATGGAAGTAAGGGAGTTGGGGCATGAAGGTATTTCTAGGAGTTGGACACATACCAAGTTTAGCACAGTTCTGGGCATCTTTGAAATACCTATACAAACTTGTTCCTACATAGTAACTTGCAACTTTGAATGAGAATGTGCTTGCTTACAGCAACGTGCTATATGTTCTGAATGCCCGAATTGGGATCTGTGTCAAAATTTGTTAGGAATTATGTGATCCTTACTAGCTGGAAGTAAGGGAGTTGAGGCATAAAGGTATTTCTAGGAGTCGGACACATACCAAGTTTAGCACAGTTCTGGGCATCTTTGAAATACCTATACAAACTTGTTCCTACATAGTAACTTGCAACTTTGAATGAGATGTGCTTGCTTACAGCAACGTGCTATATGCTCTGAATGCCCGAAAAGGGAATCTGTGTCAAAACTTTGTTAGGAATTATGTGACCTTACTAGCTGGAAGTAAGTGAGATGGGGCATGAAGTTATTTCTAGGAGTTGGAGACATACAACGTTTAGCTCAGTTCTGGGAATCTTTGAAATACCTATACAAACTTGTTCCTACATAGTAACTTGCAACTTGGAATGAGAATGTGCTTGCTTGCAGCAACGTGCTATATGTTCTGAATGCCCGAATTGGGAATCTGTGTCAAAACTTTGTTAGGAATTATGTGATCCTTACTAGCTGGAAGTAAGGGAGTTGGGGCATGATGTTATTTCTAGGAGTTGGACACATAGCAAGTTTAGCTCAGTTCTGGGCATCTTTGAAATACCTATACAAACTTGTTCCTACATAGTAACTTGCATCTTTGAATGAGAATGTGAGTGCTTACAGCAACGTGCTGTATGTTCTGAATGCCCGAATTGGGAATCTGTGTCAAAATTTGTTAGGAATTATGTGATCCTTACTAGCTGGAAGTAATGGAGATGGGGCATGAAGTTATTTCTAGGAGTTGGACACATACAACGTTTAGCTCAGTTCTGGGCATCTTTGAAATACCTATACAAACTTGTTCCCACATAGTAACTTGCAACTTTGAATGAGAATGTGCTTGCTTACAGCAACGTGCTATATGTTCTCAATGCCCGAATTGGGAATCTGTGTCAAAACTTTGTTAGGAATTATGTGATCCTTACTAGCTGGAAGTAAGTGAGATGGGGCATGAAGTTATTTCTAGGAGTTGGAGACATACAACGTTTAGCTCAGTTCTGGGCATCTTTGAAATACCTATACAAACTTGTTCCTACATAGTAACTTGCAACTTTGAATGAGAATGTGCTTGCTTACAGCAACGTGCTATATGTTCTGAATGCCCGAATAGGGAATCTGTGTCAAAACTTTGTTAGAAATTATGTGATCCTTACAAGAGGGAAGTAAGGGAGTTGGGGCATGAAGGTATTTCTAGGAGTTGGACACATACCAAGTTTAGCACAGTTCTGGGCATCTTTGAAATACCTATACAAATTGTTCCTACATAGTAACTTGCAACTTTGAATCAGAATGTGCTTGCTTACAGCAACGTGCTATATGCTCTGAATGCCCGAAAAGGGAATCTGTGTCAAAACTTTATTAGGAATTATGTGATCCTTACTAGCTGGAAGTAAGTGAGACGGGGCATGAAGTTATTTCTGGGAGTTGGAGACATACAACGTTTAGCTCAGTTCTGGGCATCTTTGAAATACCTATACAAACTTGTACCTTCATAGTAACTTGCAACTTTGAATGAGAATGTGCTTGCTTACAGCAACGTGCTATATGTTCTGAATGCCCGAATAGGGAATCTGAGTCAAAACTTTGTTAGGAATTATGTGATCCTTACTAGCTGGAAGTAAGGGAGATGGGGCCTGAAGTTATTTCTAGGAGTTGGACACATACCAAGTTTAGCTCAGTTCTGGGCATCTTTGAAATACCTATACAAACTTGTTCCTACATAGTAACTTGCAACATTGAATGAGAATGTGCTTGCTTACAGCAACGTGCTATATGTTCTGAATGCCCGAATTGGGAATCTGTGTCAAAACTTTGTTAGGAATTATGTGATCCTTACTAGCTGGAAGTAAGTGAGATGGGGCATGAAATTATTTCTAGGAGTTGGACACATACCAAGTTAAGCTCAGTTCTGGGCATCTTTGAAATACCTATACAAACTTGTTCCTACATAGTAACTTGCAACTTTGAATGAGAATGTGCTTGCTTTCAGCAACGTGCTATATGTTCTGAAAGCCCGAATTGGGAATCCTTGTCAAAATTTGTTAGGAATTATGTGATCCTTACTAGCTGGAAGCAAGGGAGTTGGGGCATGAAGGTATTTCTAGGAGTTTGACACAAACCAAGTTTAGCACAGTTCTGGGCATCTTAGAAATACCTATACAAACTTGTTCCTACATAGTAACTTGCAACTTTGAATGAGAATGTGCTTGCTTACAGCAACGTGCTATATGCTCTGAATGCCCGAAAAGGGAATCTGTGTCAAAACTTTGTTAGGAATTATGTGATCCTTACTAGCTGGAAGTAAGGGACTTGGGGCATGAAGTTATTTCTAGGAGTTGGACACATACCAAGTTTAGCTCAGTTCTGGGCATCTTTGAAATACCTATACAAACTTGTTCCTACATAGTAACTTGCAACTTTGAATGAAAATGTGCTTGCTTACAGCAACGTGCTATATGTTCTGAATGCCCGAATTGGGAATCTGTGTCAAAATTTGTTAGGAATTATGTGATCTTTACTAGCTGGAAGTAAGGGAGTTGTGGCATGAAGGTATTTCTAGGAGTTGGACACATACCAAGTTTAGCTCAGTTCTGGTCATCTTTGAAATACCTATACAAACTTGTTCCTACATAGTAACATGCAACTTTGAATGAGAATGTGCTTGCTTACAGCAACGTGCTATATGTTCTGAATGCCCGAATTGGGAATCTGTGTCAAAATTTGTTAGGAATTATGTGATCCTTACTAGCTGGAAGTAAGGGAGTTGGGGCATGAAGGTATTTCTAGGAGTTGGACACATACCAAGTTTAGCACAGTTCTGGGCATCTTTGAAATACCTATACAAACTTGTTCCTACATAGTAACTTGCAACTTTGAATGAGAATGTGCTTGCTTACAGCAACGTGCTATATGTTCTTAATGCCCGAATTGGGAATCTGTGTCAAAACTTTGTTAGGAATTATGTGATCCTTACTAGCTGGAAGTAAGGGAGATGGGGCATGAAGTTATTTCTAGGAGTTGGAGACATACAACGTTTAGCTCAGTTCTGGGTATCTTTGAAATACATATACAAACTTGTACCTTCATAGTAACTTGCAACTTTGAATGAGAATGTGCTTGCTTACAGCAACGTGCTATATGTTCTGAATGCCCGAATTGGGAATCTGTGTCAAAACTTTGTTAGGAATTATGCGATCCTTACTACCTGGAAGTAAGGGAGATGGGGCATGAAGTTATTTCTAGGAGTTGGACACATACCAAGTTTAGCTCAGTTCTGGGCATCTTTGAAATACCTATACAAACTTGTTCCTACATAGTAACTTGCAACTTTGAATGAGAATGTGCTTGCTTACAGCAACGTGCTATATGTTCTGAATGCCCGAATTGGGAATCTGTGTCAAAACTTTGGTAGGAATTATGCGATCCTTACTAGCTGGAAGTAAGGGAGATGGGGCATGAAGTTATTTCTAGGAGTTGGTCACATACCAAGTTTAGCTCAGTTCTGGGCATCTTTGAAATACCTATACAAACTTGTACCTTCATAGTAACTTGCAACTTTGAATGAGAATGTGCTTGCTTACAGCAACGTGCTATATGTTCTGAATGCCCGAATTGGGAATCTGTGTCAAAACTTTGTTAGGAATTATGTGATCCTTACTAGCTGGAAGTAAGGGAGATGGGGCATGAAGTTATTTCTAGGAGTTGGACACATACCAAGTTTAGCTCAGTTCTGGGCATCTTTGAAATACCTATAGAAACTTGTTCCTACATAGTAACTTGCAACTTTGAATGAGAATGTGCTTGCTTACAGCAACGTGCTATATGTTCTGAATGCCCGAATTGGGAATCTGTGTCAAAACTTTGTTAGGAATTATGTGATCCTTACTAGCTGGAAGTAAGTGAGATGGGGCATGAAATTATTTCTAGGAGTTGGACACATACCAAGTTTAGCTCAGTTCTGGGCATCTTTGAAATACCTATACAAACTTGTTCCTACATAGTAACTTGCAACTTTGAATGAGAATGTGCTTGCTTACAGCAACGTGCTATATGTTCTG
The DNA here is from genome assembly GCF_020826845.1 of Diceros bicornis minor. Classification (NCBI taxonomy): domain Eukaryota; kingdom Metazoa; phylum Chordata; class Mammalia; order Perissodactyla; family Rhinocerotidae; genus Diceros; species Diceros bicornis. The sequence goes on from NC_080749.1 coordinate 640,838, forward strand.
AATGCCCGAATTGGGAATCTGTGTCAAAACTTTGTTAGGAATTATGTGATCCATACTAGCTGGAAATAAGGGAGATGGGGCATGAAGTTATTTCTAGGAGTTGCACACATACCAAGTTTAGCTCAGTTCTGGGCATCTTTGAAATACCTATACAAACTTGTTCCTACATAGTAACTTGCATCTTTGAATGAGAATGTGCTTGCTTGCAGCAACGTGCTATATGTTCTGAATGCCCGAATTGGGAATCTGTGTCAAAACTTTGTTAGGAATTATGTGATCCTTACTAGCTGGAAGTAAGGGAGATGTGGCATGAAGTTATTTCTAGGAGTTGGACACATACCAAGTTTAGCTCAGTTCTGGGCATCTTTGAAATACCTATACAAACTTGTTCCTACACAGTAACTTGCATCTTTGAATGAGAATGTGCTTGCTTACAGCAACGTGCTATATGTTCTGAATGCCCGAATTGGGAATCTGTGTCAAAATTTGTTAGGAATTATGTGATCCTTACTAGATGGAAGTAAGGGAGTTGGGGCATGAAGGTATTTCTAGGAGTTGGACACATGCCAAGTTTAGCACAATTCTGGGCATCTTTGAAATACCTATACAAACTTGTTCCTACACAGTAACTTGCAACTTTGAATGAGAATGTGCTTGCTTACAGCAACGTGCTATATGTTCTGAATGCCCGAATTGGGAATCTGTGTCAAAACTTTGTTAGGAATTATGTGATCCTTACTAGCTGGAAGTAAGGGAGATGGGGCATGAAGTTATTTCTAGGAGTTGGAGACATACAACGTTTAGCTCAGTTCTGGGTATCTTTGAAATACCTATACAAACTTGTTCCTACATCGTAACTTGCAACTTTGAATGAGAATGTGCTTGCTTACAGCAACGTGCTATATGTTCTGAATGCCCGAATTGGGAATCTGTGTCAAAACTTTGTTAGTAATTATGTGATCATTACCAACTGGAAGTAAGGGAGATGGGGCATGAAGTTATTTCTAGGAGTTGGACCCATACCAAGTTTAGCTCAGTTCTGGGCAGCTTTGAAATACCTATACAAACTTGTTCCTACATAGTAATTTGCAACTTTGAATGAGAATGTGCTTGCTTGCAGCAACGTGCTATATGTTCTGAATGCCCGAATTGGGAATCTGTGTCAAAACTTTGTTAGGAATTATGTGATCCTTACTAGCTGGAAGTAAGGGAGATGGGGCATGAAGTTATTTCTAGGAGTTGGACACATACCAAGTTTAGCTCAGTTCTGGGCATCTTTGAAATACCTATACAAACTTGTTCCTACATAGTAACTGGCATCTTTGAATGAGAATGTGCTTGCTTACAGCAACGTGCTATATGTTCTGAATGCCCGAATTGGGAATCTGTGTCAAAACTTTGTTAGGAATTATGTGATCCTTACCAACTGGAAGTAAGGGAGATGGGGCATGAAGTTATTTCTAGGAGTTGGACACATAACAAGTTTAGCTCAGTTCTGGGCAGCTTTGAAATACCTATACAAACTTGTTCCTACACAGTAACTTGCATCTTTGAATGAGAATGTGCTTGCTTACAGCAACGTGCTATATGTTCTGAATGCCCGAATTGGGAATCTGTGTCAAAATTTGTTAGGAATTATGTGATCCTTACTAGATGGAAGTAAGGGAGTTGGGGCATGAAGGTATTTCTAGGAGTTGGACACATGCCAAGTTTAGCACAATTCTGGGCATCTTTGAAATACCTATACAAACTTGTTCCTACACAGTAACTTGCAACTTTGAATGAGAATGTGCTTGCTTACAGCAACGTGCTATATGTTCTGAATGCCCGAATTGGGAATCTGTGTCAAAACTTTGTTAGGAATTATGTGATCCTTACTAGCTGGAAGTAAGGGAGATGGGGCATGAAGTTATTTCTAGGAGTTGGACACATACCAAGTTTAGCTCAGTTCTGGGCATCTTTGAAATACCTATACAAACTTGTTCCTACATACTAACTTGCATCTTTGAATGAGAAGGTGCTTGCATACAGCAACGTGCTAGATGTTCTGAATGCCCGAATTGGGAATCTGTGTCAAAATTTGTTAGGAATTTTGTGATCCTTACTAGCTGGAAGTAATGGAGATGGGGCATGAAGGTATTTCTAGGAGTTGGACACAAACCAAGTTTAGCACAGTTCTGGGCATCTTCGAAATACCTATACAAACTTGTTCCTACATAGTAACTTGCAACTTTGAATGAGAATGTGCTTGCTTACAGCAACGTGCTATATGCTCTGAATGCCCGAATTGGGAATCTGTGTCAAAATTTGTTAGGAATTATCTGATCCTTACTAGCTGGAAGTAAGGGAGTTGGGGCATGAAGGTATTTCTAGGAGTTGGACACAAACCAAGTTTAGCACAGTTCTGGGCATCTTAGAAATACCTATACAAACTTGTTCCTACATAGTAACTTGCAACATTGAATGAGAATGTGCTTGCTTACAGCAACGTGCTATATGCTCTGAATGCCCGAATTGGGAATCTGTGTCAAAACTTTGTTAGGAATTATGTGATCCTTACTAGCTGGAAGTAAGGGAGATGGGGCATGAAGTTATTTCTAGGAGTTGGAGACATACAACGTTTAGCTCAGCTCTGGGTATCTTTGAAATACCTATACAAACTTGTTCCTACATCGTAACTTGCAACTTTGAATGAGAAGGTGCTTGCTTACAGCAACGTGCTATATGTTCTGAATGCCCGAATTGGGAATCTGTGTCAAAACTTTGTTAGGAATTATGTGCTCCTTACCAACTGGAAGTAAGGGAGATGGGGCATGAAGTTATTTCTAGGAGTTGGACACATACCAAGTTTAGCTCAGTTCTGGGCTGCTTTGAAATACCTATACAAACTTGTTCCTACATAGTAATTTGCAACTTTGAATGAGAATGTGCTTGCTTGCAGCAACGTGCTATATGTTCTGAATGCCCGAATTGGGAATCTGTGTCAAAACTTTGTTAGGAATTATGTGATCCTTACTAGCTGGAAGTAAGGGAGATGGGGCATGAAGTTATTTCTAGGAGTTGGACACATACCAAGTTTAGCTCAGTTCTGGGCATCTTTGAAATACCTATACAAACTTGTTCCTACATAGTAACTGGCATCTTTGAATGAGAATGTGCTTGCTTACAGCAACGTGCTATATGTTCTGAATGCCCGAATTGGGAATCTGTGTCAAAACTTTGTTAGGAATTATGTGATCATTACCAACTGGAAGTAAGGGAGATGGGGCATGAAGTTATTTCTAGGAGTTGGACACATACCAAGTTTAGCTCAGTTCTGGGCATCTTTGAAATACCTATACAAACTTGTTCCTACATAGTAATTTGCAACTTTGAATGAGAATGTGCTTGCTTGCAGCAACCTGCTATATGTTCTGAATGCCCGAATTGGGAATCTGTGTCAAAACTTTGTTAGGAATTATGTGATCCTTACTAGCTGGAAGTAAGGGAGATGGGGCATGAAGTTATTTCTAGGAGTTGGAGACATACCAAGTTTAGCTCAGTTCTGGGCATCTTTGAAATACCTATATAAACTTGTTCCTACATAGTAACTTGCAACTTTGAATGAGAATGTGCTTGCTTGCAGCAACGTGCTATATGTTCTGAATGCCCGAATTGGGAATCTGTGTCAAAACTTTGTTAGGAATTATGTGATCCTTACTAGCTGGAAGTAAGGGAGTTGGGGCATGAAGGTATTTCTAGGAGTTGGACACATACCAAGTTTAGCTCAGTTCTGGGCATCTTTGAAATACCTATACAAACTTGTTCCTACATAGTAATTTGCAACTTTGAATGAGAATGTGCTTGCTTGCAGCAACGTGCTATATATTCTGAATGCCCGAATTGGGAATCTGTGTCAAAACTTTGTTAGGAATTATGTGATCCTTACTAGCTGGAAGTAAGGGAGATGGGGCATGAAGTTATTTCTAGGAGTTGGACACATACCAAGTTTAGCTCAGTTCTGGGCATCTTTGAAATACCTATACAAACTTGTTCCTACATAGTAACTGGCATCTTTGAATGAGAATGTGCTTGCTTACAGCAACGTGCTATATGTTCTGAATGCCCGAATTGTGAATCTGTGTCAAAACTTTGTTAGGAATTATGTGATCCTTACTAGCTGGAAGTAAGGGAGATGGGGCATGAAGTTATTTCTAGGAGTTGGACACATACCAAGTTTAGCTCAGTTCTGGGCATCTTTGAAATACCTATACAAACTTGTTCCTACATAGTAACTTGCAACTTTGAATGAGAATGTGCTTGCTTACAGCAACGTGCTATATGTTCTGAATGCCAGAATTGGGAATCTGTGTCAAAACTTTGTTAGGAATTATGTGATCCTTACTAGCTGGAAGCAAGGGAGATGGGGCATGAAGTTATTTCTAGGAGTTGGACAGATACCAAGTTTAGCTCAGTTCTAGGCATCTTTGAAATACCTATACAAACTTGTTCCTACATAGTAACTTGCAACTTTGAATGAGAATGTGCTTGCTTACTGCAACGTGCTATATGTTCTGAATGCCCGAATTGGGAATCTGTGTCAAAATTTGTTAGGAATTATGTGATCCTTACTAGCTGGAAGTAAGGGAGTTGGGGCATGAAGGTATTTCTAGGAGTTGGACACAAACCAAGTTTAGCACAGTTCTGGGCATCTTAGAAATACCTATACAAACTTGTTCCTACATAGTAACTTGCAACTTTGAATGAGAATGTGCTTGCTTACAGCAACGTGCTATATGCTCTGAATGCCCGAGAAGGGAATCTGTGTCAAAACTTTGTTAGGAATTATGTGATCCTTACTAGCTGAAAGTAAGGGAGATGGGGCATGAAGTTATTTCTAGAAGTTGGACACATACAACATTTAGCTCAGTACTGGGCATCTTTGAAATACCTATACAAACTTGTTCCTACATAGTAACTTGCAACTTTGAATGAGAATGTGCTTGCTTACAGCAACGTGCTATATGTTTTTAATGCCCGAATTGGGAATCTGTGTCAAAACTTTGGTAGGAATTATGTGATCCTTACTAGCTGGAAGTAAGGGAGATTGGGCATGAAGTTATTTCTAGGAGTTGGAGACATACCAAGTTTAGCTCAGTTCTGGGCATCTTTGAAATACCTATACAAACTTGTTCCTACATAGTAACTTGCAACTTTGAATGAGAATGTGCTTGCTTACAGCAACGTGCTATATGTTCTGAATGCCCGAATTGGGAATCTGTGTCAAAACTTTGTTAGGAATTATATGATCCTTACTAGCTGGAAGTAAGGGAGATGGGGAATGAAGTTATTTCTAGGAGTTGGAGACATACCAAGTTTAGCTCAGTTCTGGGCATCTTTGAAATACCTATACAAACTTGTTCCTACATAGTAACTTGCAACTTTGAATGAGAATGTGCTTGCTTGCAGCAACGTGCTATATGTTCTGAATGCCCGAATTGGGAATCTGTGTCAAAACTTTGTTAGGAATTATGTGATCCTTACTAGCTGGAAGTAAGGGAGATGGGACATGAAGTTATTTCTAGGAGTTGGACACATACCAAGTTTAGCTCAGTTCTAGGCATCTTTGAAATACCTATACAAACTTGTTCCTACATAGTAACTTACATCTTTGAATGAGAATGCGCTTGCTTACAGCAACGTGCTATATGTTCTGAATGCCCGAATTGGGAATATGTGTCAAAACTTTGTTAGGAATTATGTGACCCTTACTAGCTGGAAGTAAGTGAGATGGGGCATGAAGTTATTTCTAGGAGTTGGACACATACCAAGTTTAGCTCAGTTCAGGGCATCTTTGAAATACCTATACAAACTTGTTCCTACATATTAACTTGCAACTTTGAATGAGAATGTGCTTGCTTACAGCAACGTGCTATATGCTCTGAATGCCCGAATTGGGAATCTGTGTCAAAATTTGTTAAGAATTATGTGATCCTTACTAGCTGGAAGTAAGGGAGTTGGGGCATGAAGGTATTTCTAGGAGTTGGACACAAACCAAGTTTAGCACAGTTCTGGGCATCTTAGAAATACCTATACAAACTTGTTCCTACATAGTAACTTGCAACTTTGAATGAGAATGTGCTTGCTTACAGCAACGTGCTATATGCTCTGAATGCCCGAATTGGGAATCTGTGTCAAAACTTTGTTAGGAATTATGTGATCCTTACTAGCTGGAAGTAAGGGAGATGGGGCATGAAGTTATTTCTAGGAGTTGGAGACATACAACGTTTAGCTCAGTTCTGGGTATCTTTGAAATACATATACAAACTTGTACCTTCATAGTAACTTGCAACTTTGAATGAGAATGTGCTTGCTTACAGCAACGTGCTATATGTTCTGAATGCCCGAATTGGGAATCTGTGTCAAAACTTTGTTAGGAATTATGTAATCCTTACTACCTGGAAGTAAGGGAGATGTGGCATGAAGTTATTTCTAGGAGTTGGACACATACCAAGTTTAGCTCAGTTCTGGGCATCTTTGAAATACCTATACAAACTTGTTCCTACATCGTAACTTGCAACTTTGAATGAGAATGTGCTTGCTTACAGCAACGTGCTATATGTTCTGAATGCCCGAATTGGGAATCTGTGTCAAAACTTTGTTAGGAATTATGTGATCCTTACTAGCTGGAAGTAAGGGAGATGGGGCATGAAGTTATTTCTAGGAGTTGGTCACATACCAAGTTTAGCTCAGTTCTGGGCATCTTTGAAATACCTATACAAACTTGTTCCTACATCGTAACTTGCAACTTTGAATGAGAATGTGCTTGCTTACAGCAACGTGCTATATGTTCTGAATGCCCGAATTGGGAATCTGTGTCAAAATTTGTTAGGAATTATGTGATCCTTACTAGCTGGAAGTAAGGGAGTTGGGGCATGAAGGTATTTCTAGGAGTTGGACACAAACCAAGTTTAGCACAGTTCTGGGCATCTTAGAAATACCTATACAAACTTGTTCCTACATAGTAACTTGCAACTTTGAATGAGAATGTGCTTGCTTACAGCAACGTGCTATATGCTCTGAATGCCCGAAAAGGGAATCTGTGTAAAAACTTTGTTAGGAATTATGTGATCCTTACTAGCTGAAAGTAAGGGAGATGGGGCATGAAGTTATTTCTAGGAGTTGGACACATACAACGTTTAGCTCAGTACTGGGCATCTTTGAAATACCTATACAAACTTGTTCCTACATAGTAACTTGCAACTTTGAATGAGAATGTGCTTGCTTACAGCAACGTGCTATATGTTCTGAATGCCCGAATTGGGAATCTGTGTCAAAACTTTGTTAGGAATTATGTGATCCTTACTAGCTGGAAGTAAGTGAGATGGGGCATGAAGTTATTTCTAGGAGTTGGAGACATACCAAGTTTAGCTCAGTTCTGGGCATCTTTGAAATACCTATACAAACTTGTTCCTACATAGTAACTTGCAACTTTGAATGAGAATGTGCTTGCTTACAGCAACGTGCTATATGTTCTGAATGCCCGAATTGGGAATCTGTGTCAAAACTTTGTTAGGAATTATGTGATCCTTACTAGCTGGAAGTAAGGGAGATGGGGCATGAAATTATTTCTATGAGTTGGACACATAACAAGTTTAGCTCACTTCTGGGTATCTTTGAAATACCTATACAAACTTGTTCCTACATAGTAACTTGCAACTTTGAATGAGAATGTGCTTGCTTACAGCAACGTGTTATATGTTCTGAATGCCCGAATTGGGAATCTGTGTCAAAATTTGTTAGGAATTATGTGATCCTTACTATTTGGAAGTAAGGGAGATGGGGCATGAAGGTATTTCTAGGAGTTGGACACAAACCAAGTTTAGCACAGTTCTGGGCATCTTAGAAATACCTATACAAACTTGTTCCTACATAGTAACTTGCAACTTTGAATCAGAATGTGCTTGCTTACAGCAACGTGCTATATGCTCTGAATGCCCGTAAAGGGAATGTGTGTCAAAACTTTGTTAGGAATTATGTCATCCTTACTAGCTGGAAGTAAGTGAGATGAGGCATGAAGTTATTTCTAGGAGTTGGAGACATACAACCTTTAGCTCAGTTCTGGGCATCTTTGAAATACCTATACAAACTTGTACCTTCATAGTAACTTGCAACTTTGAATGAGAATGTGCTTGCTTACAGCAACGTGCTATATGATCTGAATGCCCGAATTGGGAATCTGTGTCAAAACTTTGTTAGGAATTATGTGATCCTTACTAGCTGGAAGTAAGTGAGATGGGGCATGTAGTTATTTCTAGGAGTTGGACACATACCAAATTTAGCTCAGTTCTGGGCATCTTTGAAATACCTATACAAACTTGTTCCTACATAGTAACTTGCAACTTTGAATGAGAATGTGCTTGCTTACAGCAACGTGCTATATGTTCTGAATGCCAGAATTGGGAATCTGTGTCAAAACTTTGTTAGGAATTATGTGATCCTTACTAGCTGGAAGCAAGGGAGATGGGGCATGAAGTTATTTCTAGGAGTTGGACAGATACCAAGTTTAGCTCAGTTCTAGGCATCTTTGAAATACCTATACAAACTTGTTCCTACATAGTAACTTGCAACTTTGAATGAGAATGTGCTTGCTTACTGCAACGTGCTATATGTTCTGAATGCCCGAATTGGGAATCTGTGTCAAAATTTGTTAGGAATTATGTGATCCTTACTAGCTGGAAGTAAGGGAGTTGGGGCATGAAGGTATTTCTAGGAGTTGGACACAAACCAAGTTTAGCACAGTTCTGGGCATCTTAGAAATACCTATACAAACTTGTTCCTACATAGTAACTTGCAACTTTGAATGAGAATGTGCTTGCTTACAGCAACGTGCTATATGCTCTGAATGCCCGAGAAGGGAATCTGTGTCAAAACTTTGTTAGGAATTATGTGATCCTTACTAGCTGAAAGTAAGGGAGATGGGGCATGAAGTTATTTCTAGAAGTTGGACACATACAACATTTAGCTCAGTACTGGGCATCTTTGAAATACCTATACAAACTTGTTCCTACATAGTAACTTGCAACTTTGAATGAGAATGTGCTTGCTTACAGCAACGTGCTATATGTTCTGAATGCCCGAATTGGGAATCTGTGTCAAAACTTTGGTAGGAATTATGTGATCCTTACTAGCTGGAAGTAAGGGAGATGGGGAATGAAGTTATTTCTAGGAGTTGGAGACATACCAAGTTTAGCTCTGTTCTGGGCATCTTTGAAATACCTATACAAACTTGTTCCTACATAGTAACTTGCAACTTTGAATGAGAATGTGCTTGCTTGCAGCAACGTGCTATATGTTCTGAATGCCCGAATTGGGAATCTGTGTCAAAACTTTGTTAGGAATTATGTGATCCTTACTAGCTGGAAGTAAGGGAGATGGGACATGAAGTTATTTCTAGGAGTTGGACACATACCAAGTTTAGCTCAGTTCTAGGCATCTTTGAAATACCTATACGAACTTGTTCCTACATAGTAACTTACATCTTTGAATGAGAATGCGCTTGCTTACAGCAACGTGCTATATGTTCTGAATGCCCGAATTGGGAATATGTGTCAAAACTTTGTTAGGAATTATGTGACCCTTACTAGCTGGAAGTAAGTGAGATGGGGCATGAAGTTATTTCTAGGAGTTGGACACATACCAAGTTTAGCTCAGTTCAGGGCATCTTTGAAATACCTATACAAACTTGTTCCTACATATTAACTTGCAACTTTGAATGAGAATGTGCTTGCTTACAGCAACGTGCTATATGCTCTGAATGCCCGAATTGGGAATCTGTGTCAAAATTTGTTAAGAATTATGTGATCCTTACTAGCTGGAAGTAAGGGAGTTGGGGCATGAAGGTATTTCTAGGAGTTGGACACAAACCAAGTTTAGCACAGTTCTGGGCATCTTAGAAATACCTATACAAACTTGTTCCTACATAGTAACTTGCAACTTTGAATGAGAATGTGCTTGCTTACAGCAACGTGCTATATGCTCTGAATGCCCGAATTGGGAATCTGTGTCAAAACTTTGTTAGGAATTATGTGATCCTTACTAGCTGGAAGTAAGGGAGATGGGGCATGAAGTTATTTCTAGGAGTTGGAGACATACAACGTTTAGCTCAGTTCTGGGTATCTTTGAAATACCTATACAAACTTGTACCTTCATAGTAACTTGCAACTTTGAATGAGAATGTGCTTGCTTACAGCAACGTGCTATATGTTCTGAATGCCCGAATTGGGAATCTGTGTCAAAACTTTGTTAGGAATTATGTAATCCTTACTACCTGGAAGTAAGGGAGATGTGGCATGAAGTTATTTCTAGGAGTTGGACACATACCAAGTTTAGCTCAGTTCTGGGCATCTTTGAAATACCTATACAAACTTGTTCCTACATCGTAACTTGCAACTTTGAATGAGAATGTGCTTGCTTACAGCAACGTGCTATATGTTCTGAATGCCCGAATTGGGAATCTGTGTCAAAACTTTGTTAGGAATTATGTGATCCTTACTAGCTGGAAGTAAGGGAGATGGGGCATGAAGTTATTTCTAGGAGTTGGTCACATACCAAGTTTAGCTCAGTTCTGGGCATCTTTGAAATACCTATACAAACTTGTTCCTACATCGTAACTTGCAACTTTGAATGAGAATGTGCTTGCTTACAGCAACGTGCTATATGTTCTGAATGCCCGAATTGGGAATCTGTGTCAAAATTTGTTAGGAATTATGTGATCCTTACTAGCTGGAAGTAAGGGAGTTGGGGCATGAAGGTATTTCTAGGAGTTGGACACAAACCAAGTTTAGCACAGTTCTGGGCATCTTAGAAATACCTATACAAACTTGTTCCTACATAGTAACTTGCAACTTTGAATGAGAATGTGCTTGCTTACAGCAACGTGCTATATGCTCTGAATGCCCGAAAAGGGAATCTGTGTAAAAACTTTGTTAGGAATTATGTGATCCTTACTAGCTGAAAGTAAGGGAGATGGGGCATGAAGTTATTTCTATGAGTTGGACACATACAACGTTTAGCTCAGTACTGGGCATCTTTGAAATACCTATACAAACTTGTTCCTACATAGTAACTTGCAACTTTGAATGAGAATGTGCTTGCTTACAGCAACGTGCTATATGTTCTGAATGCCCGAATTGGGAATCTGTGTCAAAACTTTGTTAGGAATTATGTGATCCTTACTAGCTGGAAGTAAGTGAGATGGGGCATGAAGTTATTTCTAGGAGTTGGAGACATACCAAGTTTAGCTCAGTTCTGGGCATCTTTGAAATACCTATACAAACTTGTTCCTACATAGTAACTTGCAACTTTGAATGAGAATGTGCTTGCTTACAGCAACGTGCTATATGTTCTGAATGCCCGAATTGGGAATCTGTGTCAAAACTTTGTTAGGAATTATGTGATCCTTACTAGCTGGAAGTAAGTGAGATGGGGCATGAAATTATTTCTATGAGTTGGACACATAACAAGTTTAGCTCACTTCTGGGTATCTTTGAAATACCTATACAAACTTGTTCCTACATAGTAACTTGCAACTTTGAATGAGAATGTGCTTGCTTACAGCAACGTGTTATATGTTCTGAATGCCCGAATTGGGAATCTGTGTCAAAATTTGTTAGGAATTATGTGATCCTTACTATTTGGAAGTAAGGGAGATGGGGCATGAAGGTATTTCTAGGAGTTGGACACAAACCAAGTTTAGCACAGTTCTGGGCATCTTAGAAATACCTATACAAACTTGTTCCTACATAGTAACTTGCAACTTTGAATGAGAATGTGCTTGCTTACAGCAACGTGCTATATGCTCTGAATGCCCGTAAAGGGAATGTGTGTCAAAACTTTGTTAGGAATTATGTCATCCTTACTAGCTGGAAGTAAGTGAGATGAGGCATGAAGTTATTTCTAGGAGTTGGAGACATACAACGTTTAGCTCAGTTCTGGGCATCTTTGAAATACCTATACAAACTTGTACCTTCATAGTAACTTGCAACTTTGAATGAGAATGTGCTTGCCTACAGCAACGTGCTATATGTTCTGAATGCCCGAATTGGGAATCTGTGTCAAAACTTTGTTAGGAATTATGTGATCCTTACTAGCTGGAAGTAAGTGAGATGGGGCATGTAGTTATTTCTAGGAGTTGGACACATACCAAATTTAGCTCAGTTCTGGGCATCTTTGAAATACCTATACAAACTTGTTCCTACATAGTAACTTGCAACTTTGAATGAGAATGTGCTTGCTTACAGCAACGTGCTATATGTTCTGAATGCCCGAATTGGGAATCTGTGTTACAACTTTGTTAGGAATTATGTGATCCTTACTAGCTGGAAGTAAGTGAGATGGGGCATTAAGTTATTTCTAGGAGTTGGACATATACCAAGTTTAGCTCAGTTCTGGGCATCTTTGAACTACCTATACAAACTTGTTCCTACATAGTAACTTGCAACTTTGAATGAGAATGTGCTTGCTTACAGCAACGTGCTATATGCTCTGAATGCCCGAATTGGGAATCTGTGTCAAAATTTGTTAAGAATTATGTGATCCTTACTAGCTGGAAGTAAGGGAGTTGGGGCATGAAGGTATTTCTAGGAGTTGGACACAAACCAAGTTTAGCACAGTTCTGGGCATCTTAGAAATACCTATACAAACTTGTTCCTACATAGTAACTTGCAACTTTGAATGAGAATGTGCTTGCTTACAGCAACGTGCTATATGCTCTGAATGCCCGAATTGGGAATCTGTGTCAAAACTTTGTTAGGAATTATGTGATCCTTACTAGCTGGAAGTAAGGGAGATGAGGCATGAAGTTATTTCTAGGAGTTGGAGACATACAACGTTTAGCTCAGTTCTGGGTATCTTTGAAATACCTATACAAACTTGTACCTTCATAGTAACTTGCAACTTTGAATGAGAATGTGCTTGCTTACAGCAACGTGCTATATGTTCTGAATGCCCGAATTGGGAATCTGTGTCAAAACTTTGTTAGGAATTATGTAATCCTTACTACCTGGAAGTAAGGGAGATGTGGCATGAAGTTATTTCTAGGAGTTGGACACATACCAAGTTTAGCTCAGTTCTGGGCATCTTTGAAATACCTATACAAACTTGTTCCTACATCGTAACTTGCAACTTTGAATGAGAATGTGCTTGCTTACAGCAACGTGCTATATGTTCTGAATGCCCGAATTGGGAATCTGTGTCAAAACTTTGTTAGGAATTATGTGATCCTTACTAGCTGGAAGTAAGGGAGATGGGGCATGAAGTTATTTCTAGGAGTTGGTCACATACCAAGTTTAGCTCAGTTCTGGGCATCTTTGAAATACCTATACAAACTTGTTCCTACATCGTAACTTGCAACTTTGAATGAGAATGTGCTTGCTTACAGCAACGTGCTATATGTTCTGAATGCCCGAATTGGGAATCTGTGTCAAAATTTGTTAGGAATTATGTGATCCTTACTAGCTGGAAGTAAGGGAGTTGGGGCATGAAGGTATTTCTAGGAGTTGGACACAAACCAAGTTTAGCACAGTTCTGGGCATCTTAGAAATACCTATACAAACTTGTTCCTACATAGTAACTTGCAACTTTGAATGAGAATGTGCTTGCTTACAGCAACGTGCTATATGCTCTGAATGCCCGAAAAGGGAATCTGTGTAAAAACTTTGTTAGGAATTATGTGATCCTTACTAGCTGAAAGTAAGGGAGATGGGGCATGAAGTTATTTCTATGAGTTGGACACATACAACGTTTAGCTCAGTACTGGGCATCTTTGAAATACCTATACAAACTTGTTCCTACATAGTAACTTGCAACTTTGAATGAGAATGTGCTTGCTTACAGCAACGTGCTATATGTTCTGAATGCCCGAATTGGGAATCTGTGTCAAAACTTTGTTAGGAATTATGTGATCCTTACTAGCTGGAAGTAAGTGAGATGGGGCATGAAGTTATTTCTAGGAGTTGGAGACATACCAAGTTTAGCTCAGTTCTGGGCATCTTTGAAATACCTATACAAACTTGTTCCTACATAGTAACTTGCAACTTTGAATGAGAATGTGCTTGCTTACAGCAACGTGCTATATGTTCTGAATGCCCGAATTGGGAATCTGTGTCAAAACTTTGTTAGGAATTATGTGATCCTTACTAGCTGGAAGTAAGTGAGATGGGGCATGAAATTATTTCTATGAGTTGGACACATAACAAGTTTAGCTCACTTCTGGGTATCTTTGAAATACCTATACAAACTTGTTCCTACATAGTAACTTGCAACTTTGAATGAGAATGTGCTTGCTTACAGCAACGTGTTATATGTTCTGAATGCCCGAATTGGGAATCTGTGTCAAAATTTGTTAGGAATTATGTGATCCTTACTATTTGGAAGTAAGGGAGATGGGGCATGAAGGTATTTCTAGGAGTTGGACACAAACCAAGTTTAGCACAGTTCTGGGCATCTTAGAAATACCTATACAAACTTGTTCCTACATAGTAACTTGCAACTTTGAATGAGAATGTGCTTGCTTACAGCAACGTGCTATATGCTCTGAATGCCCGTAAAGGGAATGTGTGTCAAAACTTTGTTAGGAATTATGTCATCCTTACTAGCTGGAAGTAAGTGAGATGAGGCATGAAGTTATTTCTAGGAGTTGGAGACATACAACGTTTAGCTCAGTTCTGGGCATCTTTGAAATACCTATACAAACTTGTACCTTCATAGTAACTTGCAACTTTGAATGAGAATGTGCTTGCCTACAGCAACGTGCTATATGTTCTGAATGCCCGAATTGGGAATCTGTGTCAAAACTTTGTTAGGAATTATGTGATCCTTACTAGCTGGAAGTAAGTGAGATGGGGCATGTAGTTATTTCTAGGAGTTGGACACATACCAAATTTAGCTCAGTTCTGGGCATCTTTGAAATACCTATACAAACTTGTTCCTACATAGTAACTTGCAACTTTGAATGAGAATGTGCTTGCTTACAGCAACGTGCTATATGTTCTGAATGCCCGAATTGGGAATCTGTGTTACAACTTTGTTAGGAATTATGTGATCCTTACTAGCTGGAAGTAAGTGAGATGGGGCATGAAGTTATTTCTAGGAGTTGGACATATACCAAGTTTAGCTCAGTTCTGGGCATCTTTGAACTACCTATACAAACTTGTTCCTACATAGTAACTTGCAACTTTGAATGAGAATGTGCTTGCTTACAGCAACGTGCTATATGTTCTTAATGCCCGAATTGGGAATCTGTGTCAAAACTTTGTTAGGAATTATGTGATCCTTACTAGCTGTAAGTAAGGGAGATGGGGCATGAAGTTATTTCTAGGAGTTGGAGACATACCAAGATTAGCTCAGTTCTGGGCATCTTTGAAATACCTATACAAACTTGTTCCTACATAGTAACTTGCAACTATGAATGAGAATGTGCTTGCTTACAGCAACGTGCTATATGTTCTGAATGCCCGAATTGGGAATCTGTGTCAAAACTTTGTTAGGAATTATGTGATCCTTACTAGCTGGAAGTAAGGGAGATGGGGCATGAAGTTATTTCTAGGAGTTGGACACATACCAAGTTTAGCTCAGTTCTGGGCATCTTTGAAATACCTATACAAACTTGTTCCTACATAGTAATTTGCAACTTTGAATGAGAATGTGCTTGCTTGCAGCAACGTGCTATATGTTCTGAATGCCCGAATTGGGAATCTGTGTCAAAACTTTGTTAGGAATTATGTGATCCTTACTAGCTGGAAGTAAGGGAGATGGGGCATGAAGTTATTTCTAGGAGTTGGACACATACCAAGTTTACCTCAGTTCTGGGCATCTTTGAAATACCTATACAAACTTGTTCCTACATAGTAACTGGCATCTTTGAATGAGAATGTGCTTGCTTACAGCAACGTGCTATATGTTCTGAATGCCCGAATTGGGAATCTGTGTCAAAACTTTGTTAGGAATTATGTGATCCTTACTAGCTGGAAGTAAGGGATATGGGGCATGAAGTTATTTCTAGGAGTTGGACACATACCAAGTTTAGCTCAGTTCTGGGCATCTTTGAAATACCTATACAAACTTGTTCCTACATAGTAACTTGCAACTTTGAATGAGAATGTGCTTGCTTACAGCAACGTGCTATATGTTCTGAATGCCAGAATTGGCAATCTGTGTCAAAACTTTGTTAGGAATTATGTGATCCTTACTAGCTGGAAGTAAGGGAGATGGGGCATGAAGTTATTTCTACCAGTTGGACAGATACCAAGTTTAGCTCAGTTCTAGGCATCTTTCAAATACCTATACAAACTTGTTCCTACATAGTAACTTGCAACTTTGAATGAGAATGTGCTTGCTTACAGCAACGTGCTATATGTTCTTAATGCCCGAATTGGGAATCTGTGTCAAAACTTTGTTAGGAATTATGTGATCCTTACTAGCTGGAAGTAAGGGAGATGGGGCATGAAGTTATTTCTAGGAGTTGGACAGATACCAAGTTTAGCTCAGTTCTGGGCATCTTTGAAATACCTATACAAACTTGTTCCTACATAGTAACTTGCAACTTTGAATGAGAATATGCTTGCTTGCAGCAACGTGCTATATGTTCTGAATGCCCGAATTGGGAATCTGTGTCAAAACTTTGTTAGGAATTATGTGATCCTTACTAGCTGGAAGTAAGGGAGATGGGGCATGAAGTTATTTCTATGAGTTGGACACATACCAAGTTTAGCTCTGTTCTGGGCATCTTTGCAATACCTATACAAACTTGTTCCTACATAGTAACTTGCATCTTTGAATGAGAAGGTGCTTGCTTACAGGAACGTGCTAGATGTTTTGAATGCCCGAATTGGGAATATGTGTCAAAACTTTGTTAGGAATTATGTGATCCTTACTAGATGGAAGTAAGGGAGATGGGGCATGAAGTTTTTTCTAGGAGTTGGACACATACCAAGTTTAGCTCAGTTCTGCGCATCTTTGAAATACCTATACAAACTTGTTCCTACATTGTAACTTGCAACTTTGAATGAGAAGGTGCTTGCTTACAGCAACGTGCTATATGTTCTGAATTCCCGAATTGGGAATCTGTGTCAAAACTTTGTTAGGAATTATGTGATCCTTACAAGCTGGAAGTAAGGGAGATGGGGCATGAAGTTATTTCTAGGAGTTGGAGACATACCAAGTTTAGCTCAGTTCTGGGCATCTTTGAAATACCTATACAAACTTGTTCCTACATATTAACTTGCAACTTTGAATGAGAATGTGCTTGCTTACAGCAACATGCTATATGTTCTGAATGCCCGAATTGGGAATCTGTGTCAAAACTTTGTTAGGAATTATGTGATCCTTACTAGCTGGAAGTAAGTGAGATGGGGCATGAAGTTATTTCTAGGAGTTGGACACATACCAAGTTTAGCTCAGTTCTGGGCATCTTTGAAATACCTATACAAACTTGTTCCTACATAGTAACTTGCAACTTTGAATGAGAATGTGCTTGCTTACAGCAACGTGCTATATGTTCTGAATGCCCGAATTGGGAATCTGTGTCAAATCTTTGTTAGGAATTATGTGATCCTTACTAGCTGGAAGTAAGTGAGATGGGGCATGAAGTTATTTCTAGGAGTTGGACACATACCAAGTTTAACTCATTTCTGGGCATCTTTGAACTACCTATACAAACTTGTTCCTACATAGTAACTTGCAACTTTGAATGAGAATGTGCTTGCTTACAACAACGTGCTATATGTTCTGAATGCCCGAATTGGGAATCTGTGTCAAAACTTTGTTAGGAATTATGTGATCCTTACTAGCTGGAAGTAAGGGAGATGGGGCATGAAGTTATTTCTAGGAGTTGGACACATACCAAGTTTAGCTCAGTTCTGGGCATCTTTGAAATACCTATACAAACTTGTTCCTACATATTAACTTGCAACTTTGAATGAGAATGTGCTTGCTTTCAGCAACGTGCTATATGTTCTGAAAGCCCGAATTGGGAATCCTTGTCAAAATTTGTTAGGAATTATGTGATCCATACTAGCTGGAAGTAAGGGAGTTGGGGCATGAAGGTATTTCTAGGAGTTGGACACAAACCAAGTTTAGCACTGTTCTGGGCATCTTACAAATACCTATACAAACTTGTTCCTACATAGTAACTTGCAACTTTGAATGAGAATGTGCTTGCTTATAGCAACGTGCTATATGCTCTGAATGCCCGAAAAGGGAATCTGTGTCAAAACATTGTTAGGAATTATGTGATCCTTACTAGCTGGAAGTAGGTGAGACGGGGCATGAAGTTATTTCTGGGAGTTGGAGACATACAACGTTTAGCTCAGTTCTGGGCATCTTTGAAATACCTATACAAACTTGTACCTTCATAGTGACTTGCAACTTTGAATGAGAATGTGCTTGCTTACAGCAACGTGCTATATGTTCTGAATGCCCGAATTGGGAATCTGTGTCAAAATTTTGTTAGGAATTATGTGATCCTTACTAGCTGGAAGTAAGGGAGATGGGGCATGAAGTTATTTCTAGGAGTTGGACACATACCAAGTTTAGCTCAGTTCTGGGCATCTTTGAAATACCTATACAAACTTGTTCCTACATAGTAACTTGCAACTTTGAATGAGAATGTGCTTGCTTGCAGCAACGTGCTATATGTTCTGAAAGCCCGAATTGGGAATCTGTGTCAAAACTTTGTTAGGAATTATGTGATCCTTACTAGCTGGAAGTAAGGGAGATGGAGCATGAAGTTATTTCTAGGAGTTGGACACATACCAAGTTTAGCTCAGTTCTGGGTATCTTTGAAATACCTATACAAACTTGTTCCTACATAGTAACTTGCAACTTTGAATGAGAATGTGCTTGCATACAGCAACGTGCTATATGTTCTGAATGCCCGAATTGGGAATCTGTGTCAAAATTTGTTAGGAATTATGTGATCCTTACTAGATGGAAGTAAGGGAGTTGGGGCATGAAGGTATTTCTAGGAGTTGGACACATACCAAGTTTAGCACAGTTCTGGGCATCTTTGAAATACCTATACAAACTTGTTCCTACACAGTAACTTGTAACTTTGAATGAGAATGTGCTTGCTTACAGCAACGTGCTATATGCTCTGAATGCCCGAAAAGGGAATGTGTGTCAAAACTTTGTTAGGAATTATGTGATCCTTACTAGCTGGAAGTAAGTGAGATGGGGCATGAAGTTATTTCTAGGAGTTGGAGACATACAACGTTTAGCTCAGTTCTGGGCATCTTTGAAATACCTATACAAACTTGTTCCTACATAGTAACTTGCAAGTTTGAATGAGAATGTGCTTGCTTACAGCAACGTGCTATATGTTCTGAATGCCCGAATTGGGAATCTGTGTCAAAACTTTGTTAGGAATTATGTGATCCTTACTAGCTGGAAGTAAGTGAGATGGGGCATGAAATTATTTCTAGGAGTTGGACACATACCAAGTTTAGCTCAGTTCTGGGCATCTTTGAAATACCTATACAAACTTGTTCCTACATAGTAACTTGCAACTTTGAATGAGAATGTGCTTGCTTACAGCAACGTGCTATATGTTCTTAATGCCCGAATTGGGAATCTGTGTCAAAACTTTGTTAGGAATTATGATATCCTTACTAGCTGGAAGTAAGGGAGATGGGGCATGAAGTTATTTCTAGGAGTTGGACACATACCAAGTTTAGCTCAGTTCTGGGCATCTTTGAAATACCTATACAAACTTGTTCCTACATAGTAACTTGCAACTTTGAATGAGAATGTGCTTGCTTGCAGCAACGTGCTATATGTTCTGAATGCCCGAATTGGGAATCTGTGTCAAAACTTTGTTAGGAATTATGTGATCCTTACTAGCTGGAAGTAAGGGAGATGGGGCATGAAGTTATTTCTAGGATTTGGACACATACCAAGTTTAGCTCAGTTCTGGGCATCTTTGAAATACCTATACAAACTTGTTCCTACATAGTAACTTGCAACTTTGAATGAGAATGTGCTTGCTTGCAGCAACGTGCTATATGTTCTGAATGCCCGAATTGGGAATCTGTGTCAAAACTTTGTTAGGAATTATGTGATCCTTACTAGCTGGAAGTAAGGGAGATGGGGCATGAAGTTATTTCTAGGAGTTGGACACATACCAAGTTTAGCTCAGTTCTGGGCATCTTGGAAATACCTATACAAACTTGTTCCTACATAGTAACTTGCATCTTTGAAAGAGAAGGTGCTTGCATACAGCAACGTGCTAGATGTTCTGAATGCCCGAATTGGGAATCTGTGTCAAAATTTGTTAGGAATTATGTGATCCTTACTAGCTGGAAGTAAGGGAGATGGGGCATGAAGGTATTTCTAGGAGTTGGACACAAACCAAGTTTAGCACAGTTCTGGGCATCTTAGAAATACCTATACAAACTTGTTCCTACATAGTAACTTGCAACTTTGAATCAGAATGTGCTTGCTTACAGCAACGTGCTATATGCTCTGAATGCCCGAAAAGGGAATCTGTGTCAAAACTTTATTAGGAATTATGTGATCCTTACTAGCTGGAAGTAAGTGAGACGGGGCATGAAGTTATTTCTGGGAGTTGGAGACATACAACGTTTAGCTCAGTTCTGGGCATCTTTGAAATACCTGTACAAACTTGTACCTTCATAGTGACTTGCAACTTTGAATGAGAATGTGCTTGCTTACAGCAACGTGCTATATGTTCTGAATGCCCGAATTGGGAATCTGTGTCAAAACTTTGTTAGGAATTATGTGATCCTTACTAGCTGGAAGTAAGGGAGATGGGGCATGAAGTTATTTCTAGGAGTTGGACACATACCAAGTTTAGCTCAGTTCTGGGCATCTTTGAAATACCTATACAAACTTGTTCCTACATAGTAACTTGCAACTTTGAATGAGAATGTGCTTGCTTGCAGCAACGTGCTATATGTTCTGAATGCCCGAATTGGGAATCTGTGTCAAAACTTTGTTAGGAATTATGTGATCCTTACTAGCTGGAAGTAAGGGAGATGGAGCATGAAGTTATTTCTAGGAGTTGGACACATACCAAGTTTAGCTCAGTTCTGGGCATCTTTGAAATACCTATACTAACTTGTTCCTACATAGTAACTTGCAACTTTGAATGAGAATGTGCTTGCTTACAGCAACGTGCTATATGTTCTGAATGCCCGAATTGGGAATCTGTGTCAAAATTTGTTAGGAATTATGTGATCCTTACTAGATGGAAGTAAGGGAGTTGGGGCATGAAGGTATTTCTAGGAGTTGGACACATACCAAGTTTAGCACAGTTCTGGGCATCTTTGAAATACCTATACAAACTTGTTCCTACACAGTAACTTGTAACTTTGAATGAGAATGTGCTTGCTTACAGCAACGTGCTATATGCTCTGAATGCCCGAAAAGGGAATGTGTGTCAAAACTTTGTTAGGAATTATGTGATCCTTACTAGCTGGAAGTAAGTGAGATGGGGCATGAAGTTATTTCTAGGAGTTGGAGACATACAACGTTTAGCTCAGTTCTGGGCATCTTTGAAATACCTATACAAACTTGTTCCTACATAGTAACTTGCAAGTTTGAATGAGAATGTGCTTGCTTACAGCAACGTGCTATATGTTCTGAATGCCCGAATTGGGAATCTGTGTCAAAACTTTGTTAGGAATTATGTGATCCTTACTAGCTGGAAGTAAGTGAGATGGGGCATGAAATTATTTCTAGGAGTTGGACACATACCAAGTTTAGCTCAGTTCTGGGCATCTTTGAAATACCTATACAAACTTGTTCCTACATAGTAACTTGCAACTTTGAATTAGAATGTGCTTGCTTACAGCAACGTGCTATATGTTCTTAATGCCCGAATTGGGAATCTGTGTCAAAACTTTGTTAGGAATTATGTGATCCTTACTAGCTGGAAGTAAGGGAGATGGGGCATGAAGTTATTTCTAGGAGTTGGACACATACCAAGTTTAGCTCAGTTCTGGGCATCTTTGAAATACCTATACAAACTTGTTACTACATAGTAACTTGCAACTTTGAATGAGAATGTGCTTGCTTGCAGCAACGTGCTATATGTTCTGAATGCCCGAATTGGGAATCTGTGTCAAAACTTTGTTAGGAATTATGTGATCCTTACTAGCTGGAAGTAAGGGAGATGGGGCATGAAGTTATTTCTAGGAGTTGGACACATACCAAGTTTAGCTCAGTTCTGGGCATCTTTGAAATACCTATACAAACTTGTTCCTACATAGTAACTTGTATCTTTGACTGAGAATGTGCTTGCTAACAGCAACGTGCTATATCTTCTGAATGCCCGAATTGGGAATCTGTGTCAAAACTTTGTTAGGAATTATGTGATCCTTACTAGGTGGTAGTAAGGGAGATGAGGCATGAAATTATTTCTAGGAGTTGGACACATACCAAGTTTAGCTCAGTTCTGGGCATCTTTGAAATACCTATACAAACTTGTTCCTACATAGTAACTTGCAACTTTGAATGAGAATGTGCTTGCTTGCAGCAACGTGCTATATGTTCTGAATGCCCGAATTGGGAATCTGTGTCAAAACTTTGTTAGGAATTATGTGATCCTTACTAGCTGGAAGTAAGGGAGATGGGGCATGAAATTATTTCTAGGAGTTGGACACATACCAAGTTTAGCTCAGTTCTGGGCATCTTTGAAATACCTATACAAACTTGTTCCTACATAGTAACTTGCATCTTTGAATGAGAAGGTGCTTGCTTACAGCAACGTGCTAGATGTTCTGAATGCCCGAATTGAGAATATGTGTCAAAACTTTGTTAGGAATTATGTGATCCTTACTAGCTGCAAGTAAGGGAGATGGGGCATGAAGTTATTTCTAGGAGTTGGACACATACCAAGTTTAGCTCAGTTCTGGGCATCTTTGAAATACCTATACAAACTTGTTCCTACATAGTAACTTGCAACTTTGAATGAGAATGTGCTTGCTTACAGCAACGTGCTATATGTTCTGAATGCCCGAATTGGGAATCTGTGTCAAAATTTGTTAGGAATTATGTGATCCTTACTAGCTGGAAGTAAGGGAGATGGGACATGAAGGTATTTCTAGGAGTTGGACACAAACCAAGTTTAGCACAGTTCTGGGCATCTTTGAAATACCTATACAAACTTGTTCCTACATAGTAACTTGCAACTTTGAATGAGAATGTGCTTGCTTAAGGCAACGTGCTATATGCTCTGAATGCCCGAAAAGGGAATCTGTGTCAAAACTTTGTTAAGAATTATGTGATCCTTACTAGCTGGAAGTAAGTGAGATGGGGCATGAAGTTATTTCTAGGAGTTGGACACATACCAAGTTTAGCTCAGTTCTGGGCATCTTTGAAATACCTATACAAACTTGTTCCTACATAGTAACTTGCAACTTTGAATGAGAATGTACTTGCTTACAGCAACGTGCTATATGTTCTTAATGCCCGAATTGGGAATCTGTGTCAAAACTTTGTTAGGAATTATGTGATCCTTACTAGCTGGAAGTAAGGGAGATGGGGCATGAAGTTATTTCTAGGAGTTGGAGACATACCAAGTTTTGCTCAGTTCTGGGCATCTTTGAAATACCTAAACAAACCTGTTCCTACATAGTAACTTGCAACTTTGAATGAGAATGTGCTTGCTTACAGCAACGTGCTATATGTTCTGAATGCCCGAATTTGCAATCTGTGTCAAAACTTTGTTAGGAATTATGTGATCCTTACTAGCTGGAAGTAAGGGAGATGGGGCATGAAGTTATTTCTAGGAGTTGGACACATACCAAGTTTAGCTCAGTTCTGGGCATCTTTGAAATACCTATACAAACTTGTTCCTACATAGTAACTTGCAACTTTGAATGAGAATGTGCTTGCTTGCAGCAACGTGCTATATGTTCTGAATGCCCGAATTGGGAATCTGTGTCAAAACTTTGTTAGGAATTATGTGATCCTTACTAGCTGGAAGTAAGTGAGATGGGGCATGAAATTATTTCTAGGAGTTGGAGACATACAACGTTTAGCTCAGTTCTGGGCATCTTGGAAATACCTATACAAACTTGTTCCTACATAGTAACTTGCATCTTTGAATGAGAAGGTGCTTGCATACAGCAACGTGCTAGATGTTCTTAATGCCCGAATTGGGAATCTGTGTCAAAATTTGTTAGGAATTATGTGATCCTTACTAGCTGGAAGTAAGGGAGATGGGGCATGAAGGTATTTCTAGGAGTTGGACACAAACCAAGTTTAGCACAGTTCTGGGCATCTTAGAAATACCTATACAAACTTGTTCCTACATAGTAACTTGCAACTTTGAATGAGAATGTGCTTGCTTACAGCAACGTGCTATATGTTCTGAATTCCGGAATTGGGAATCTGTGTCAAAACTTTGTTAGGAATTATGCGATCCTTACTAGCTGGAAGTAAGGGAGATGGGGCATGAAGTTATTTCTAGGAGTTGGACACATACCAAGTTTAGCTCAGTTCTGGGCATCTTTGAAATACCTATACAAACTTGTTCCTACATAGTAACTTGCAACTTTGAATGAGAATGTGCTTGCTTACAGCAACGTGCTATATCTTCTGAATGCCCGAATTGGGAATCTGTGTCAAAACTTTGTTAGGAATTATGTGATCCTTACTAGGTGGTAGTAAGGGAGATGAGGCATGAAATTATTTCTAGGAGTTGGACACATACCAAGTTTAGCTCAGTTCTGGGCATCTTTGAAATACCTATACAAACTTGTTCCTACATAGTAACTTGCAACTTTGAATGAGAATGTGCTTGCTTGCAGCAACGTGCTATATGTTCTGAATGCCCGAATTGGGAATCTGTGTCAAAACTTTGTTAGGAATTATGTGATCCTTACTAGCTGGAAGTAAGGGAGATGGGGCATGAAATTATTTCTAGGAGTTGGACACATACCAAGTTTAGCTCAGTTCTGGGCATCTTTGAAATACCTATACAAACTTGTTCCTACATAGTAACTTGCATCTTTGAATGAGAAGGTGCTTGCTTACAGCAACGTGCTAGATGTTCTGAATGCCCGAATTGAGAATATGTGTCAAAACTTTGTTAGGAATTATGTGATCCTTACTAGCTGCAAGTAAGGGAGATGGGGCATGAAGTTATTTCTAGGAGTTGGACACATACCAAGTTTAGCTCAGTTCTGGGAATCTTTGAAATACCTATACAATCTTGTTCCTACATAGTAACTTGCAACTTTGAATGAGAATGTGCTTGCTTACAGCAACGTGCTATATGTTCTGAATGCCCGAATTGGGAATCTGTGTCAAAATTTGTTAGGAATTATGTGATCCTTACTAGCTGGAAGTAAGGGAGATGGGACATGAAGGTATTTCTAGGAGTTGGACACAAACCAAGTTTAGCACAGTTCTGGGCATCTTTGAAATACCTATACAAACTTGTTCCTACATAGTAACTTGCAACTTTGAATGAGAATGTGCTTGCTTAAGGCAACGTGCTATATGCTCTGAATGCCCGAAAAGGGAATCTGTGTCAAAACTTTGTTAAGAATTATGTGATCCTTACTAGCTGGAAGTAAGTGAGATGGGGCATGAAGTTATTTCTAGGAGTTGGACACATACCAAGTTTACCTCAGTTCTGGGCATCTTTGAAATACCTATACAAACTTGTTCCTACATAGTAACTTGCAACTTTGAATGAGAATGTACTTGCTTACAGCAACGTGCTATATGTTCTTAATGCCCGAATTGGGAATCTGTGTCAAAACTTTGTTAGGAATTATGTGATCCTTACTAGCTGGAAGTAAGGGAGATGGGGCATGAAGTTATTTCTAGGAGTTGGAGACATACCAAGTTTTGCTCAGTTCTGGGCATCTTTGAAATACCTATACAAACCTGTTCCTACATAGTAACTTGCAACTTTGAATGAGAATGTGCTTGCTTGCAGCAACGTGCTATATGTTCTGAATGCCCGAATTGGGAATCTGTGTCAAAACTTTGTTAGGAATTATGTGATCCTTACTAGCTGGAAGTAAGTGAGATGGGGCATGAAATTATTTCTAGGAGTTGGAGACATACAA
The DNA here is from genome assembly GCF_020826845.1 of Diceros bicornis minor. Taxonomy (NCBI): domain Eukaryota; kingdom Metazoa; phylum Chordata; class Mammalia; order Perissodactyla; family Rhinocerotidae; genus Diceros; species Diceros bicornis. The sequence continues at coordinate 666,922 of NC_080749.1, forward strand.
CGTTTAGCTCAGTTCTGGGCATCTTGGAAATACCTATACAAATTTGTTCCTACATAGTAACTTGCATCTTTGAATGAGAAGGTGCTTGCATACAGCAACGTGCTAGATGTTCTTAATGCCCAAATTGGGAATCTGTGTCAAAATTTGTTAGGAATTATGTGATCCTTACTAGCTGGAAGTAAGGGAGATGGGGCATGAAGGTATTTCTAGGAGTTGGACACAAACCAAGTTTAGCACAGTTCTGGGCATCTTAGAAATACCTATACAAACTTGTTCCTACATAGTAACTTGCAACTTTGAATGAGAATGTGCTTGCTTACAGCAACGTGCTATATGTTCTGAATGCCCGAATTGGGAATCTGTGTCAAAATTTGTTAGGAATTATGTGATCCTTACTAGCTGGAAATAAGGGAGATGGGGCATGAAGGTATTTCTAGGAGTTGGACAGAAACCAAGTTTAGCACAGTTCTGGGCATCTTTGAAATACCTATACAAACTTGTTCCTACATAGTAACTTGCAACTTTGAATGAGAATGTGCTTGCTTACAGCAACGTGCTATATGCTCTGAATGCCCGAAAAGGGAATCTGTGTCAAAACTTTGTTAAGAATTATGTGATCCTTACTAGCTGGAAGTAAGTGAGATGGGGCATGAAGTTATTTCTAGGAGTTGGACACATACCAAGTTTAGCTCAGTTCTGGGCATCTTTGAAATACCTATACAAACTTGTTCCTACATAGTAACTTGCAACTTTGAATGAGAATGTGCTTGCTTACAGCAACGTGCTATATGTTCTTAATGCCCGAATTGGGAATCTGTGTCAAAACTTTGTTAGGAATTATGTGATCCTTACTAGCTGGAAGTAAGGGAGATGGGGCATGAAGTTATTTCTAGGAGTTGGAGACATACCAAGTTTTGCTCAGTTCTGGGCATCTTTGAAATACCTATACAAACCTGTTCCTACATAGTAACTTGCAACTTTGAATGAGAATGTGCTTGCTTACAGCAACGTGCTATATGTTCTGAATGCCCGAATTTGGAATCTGTGTCAAAACTTTGTTAGGAATTATGTGATCCTTACTAGCTGGAAGTAAGGGAGATGGGGCATGAAGTTATTTCTAGGAGTTGGACACATACCAAGTTTAGCTCAGTTCTGGGCATCTTTGAAATACCTATACAAACTTGTTCCTACATAGTAACTTGCAACTTTGAATGAGAATGTGCTTGCTTGCAGCAACGTGCTATATGTTCTGAATGCCCGAATTGGGAATCTGTGTCAAAACTTTGTTAGGAATTATGTGATCCTTACTAGCTGGAAGTAAGGGAGATGGGGCATGAAGTTATTTCTAGGAGTTGGACACATACCAAGTTTAGCTCAGTTCTGGGCATCTTGGAAATACCTATAGAAACTTGTTCCTACATAGTAACTTGCATCTTTGAAAGAGAAGGTGCTTGCATACAGCAACGTGCTAGATGTTCTGAATGCCCGAATTGGGAATCTGTGTCAAAATTTGTTAGGAATTATGTGATCCTTAATAGCTGGAAGTAAGGGAGATGGGGCATGAAGGTATTTCTAGGAGTTGGACACAAACCAAGTTTAGCACAGTTCTGGGCATCTTAGAAATACCTATACAAACTTGTTCCTACATAGTAACTTGCAACTTTGAATCAGAATGTGCTTGCTTACAGCAACGTGCTATATGCTCTGAATGCCCGAAAAGGGAATCTGTGTCAAAACTTTATTAGGAATTATGTGATCCTTACTAGCTGGAAGTAAGTGAGACGGGGCATGAAGTTATTTCTGGGAGTTGGAGACATACAACGTTTAGTTCAGTTCTGGGCATCTTTGAAATACCTATACAAACTTGTACCTTCATAGTGACTTGCAACTTTGAATGAGAATGTGCTTGCTTACAGCAACGTGCTATATGTTCTGAATGCCCGAATTGGGAATCTGAGTCAAAACTTTGTTAGGAACTATGTGATCCTTACTAGCTGGAAGTAAGGGAGATGGAGCATGAAGTTATTTCTAGGAGTTGGACACATACCAAGTTTAGCTCAGTTCTGGGCATCTTTGAAATACCTATACAAACTTGTTTCTACATAGTAACTTGCAACTTTGAATGAGAATGTGCTTGCATACAGCAACGTGCTATATGTTCTGAATGCCCGAATTGGGAATCTGTGTCAAAATTTGTTAGGAATTATGTGATCCTTACTAGATGGAAGTAAGGGAGTTGGGGCATGAAGGTATTTCTAGGAGTTGGACACATACCAAGTTTAGCACAGTTCTGGGCATCTTTGAAATACCTATACAAACTTGTTCCTACACAGTAACTTGTAACTTTGAATGAGAATGTGCTTGCTTACAGCAACGTGCTATATGCTCTGAATGCCCGAAAAGGGAATGTGTGTCAAAACTTTGTTAGGAATTATGTGATCCTTACTAGCTGGAAGTAAGTGAGATGGGGCATGAAGTTATTTCTAGGAGTTGGAGACATACAACGTTTAGCTCAGTTCTGGGCATCTTTGAAATACCTATACAAACTTGTTCCTACATAGTAACTTGCAAGTTTGAATGAGAATGTGCTTGCTTACAGCAACGTGCTATATGTTCTGAATGCCCGAATTGGCAATCTGTGTCAAAACTTTGTTAGGAATTATGTGATCCTTACTAGCTGGAAGTAAGTGAGATGGGGCATGAAATTATTTCTAGGAGTTGGACACATACCAAGTTTAGCTCAGTTCTGGGCATCTTTGAAATACCTATACAAACTTGTTCCTACATAGTAACTTGCAACTTTGAATGAGAATGTGCTTGCTTACAGCAACGTGCTATATGTTCTTAATGCCCGAATTGGGAATCTGTGTCAAAACTTTGTTAGGAATTATGTGATCCTTACTAGCTGGAAGTAAGTGAGATGGGGCATGAAGTTATTTCTAGGAGTTGGACACATACCAAGTTTAGCTCAGTTCTGGGCATCTTTGAAATACCTATACAAACTTGTTCCTACATAGTAACTTGCAACTTTGAATGAGAATGTGCTTGCTTGCAGCAACGTGCTATATGTTCTGAATGCCCAAATTGGGAATCTGTGTCAAAACTTTGTTAGGAATTATGTGATCCTTACTAGCTGGAAGTAAGGGAGATGGGGCATGAAGTTATTTCTAGGAGTTGGACACATACCAAGTTTAGCTCAGTTCTGGGCATCTTTGAAATACCTATACAAACTTGTTCCTACATAGTAACTTGTATCTTTGACTGAGAATGTGCTTGCTAACAGCAACGTGCTATATCTTCTGAATGCCCGAATTGGGAATCTGTGTCAAAACTTTGTTAGGAATTATGTGATCCTTACTAGGTGGTAGTAAGGGAGATGAGGCATGAAATTATTTCCAGGAGTTGGACACATACCAAGTTTAGCTCAGTTCTGGGCATCTTTGAAATACCTATACAAACTTGTTCCTACATAGTAACTTGCAACTTTGAATGAGAATGTGCTTGCTTGCAGCAACGTGCTATATGTTCTGAATGCCCGAATTGGGAATCTGTGTCAAAACTTTGTTAGGAATTATGTGATCCTTACTAGCTGGAAGTAAGGGAGATGGGGCATGAAATTATTTCTAGGAGTTGGACACATACCAAGTTTAGCTCAGTTCTGGGCATCTTTGAAATACCTATACAAACTTGTTCCTACATAGTAACTTGCATCTTTGAATGAGAAGGTGCTTGCTTACAGCAACGTGCTAGATGTTCTGAATGCCCGAATTGAGAATATGTGTCAAATCTTTGTTAGGAATTATGTGATCCTTACTAGCTGCAAGTAAGGGAGATGGGGCATGAAGTTATTTCTAGGAGTTGGACACATACCAAGTTTAGCTCAGTTCTGGGCATCTTTGAAATACCTATACAAACTTGTTCCTACATAGTAACTTGCAACTTTGAATGAGAATGTGCTTGCTTACAGCAACGTGCTATATGTTCTGAATGCCCGAATTGGGAATCTGTGTCAAAATTTGTTAGGAATTATGTGATCCTTACTAGCTGGAAGTAAGGGAGATGGGACATGAAGGTATTTCTAGGAGTTGGACACAAACCAAGTTTAGCACAGTTCTGGGCATCTTTGAAATACCTATACAAACTTGTTCCTACATAGTAACTTGCAACTTTGAATGAGAATGTGCTTGCTTAAGGCAACGTGCTATATGCTCTGAATGCCCGAAAAGGGAATCTGTGTCAAAACTTTGTTAAGAATTATGTGATCCTTACTAGCTGGAAGTAAGTGAGATGGGGCATGAAGTTATTTCTAGGAGTTGGACACATACCAAGTTTAGCTCAGTTCTGGGCATCTTTGAAATACCTATACAAACTTGTTCCTACATAGTAACTTGCAACTTTGAATGAGAATGTACTTGCTTACAGCAACGTGCTATATGTTCTTAATGCCCGAATTGGGAATCTGTGTCAAAACTTTGTTAGGAATTATGTGATCCTTACTAGCTGTAAGTAAGGGAGATGGGGCATGAAGTTATTTCTAGGAGTTGGAGACATACCAAGTTTTGCTCAGTTCTGGGCATCTTTGAAATACCTATACAAACCTGTTCCTACATAGTAACTTGCAACTTTGAATGAGAATGTGCTTGCTTACAGCAACGTGCTATATGTTCTGAATGCCCGAATTTGGAATCTGTGTCAAAACTTTGTTAGGAATTATGTGATCCTTACTAGCTGGAAGTAAGGGAGATGGGGCATGAAGTTATTTCTAGGAGTTGGACACATACCAAGTTTAGCTCAGTTCTGGGCATCTTTGAAATACCTATACAAACTTGTTCCTACATAGTAACTTGCAACTTTGAATGAGAATGTGCTTGCTTGCAGCAACGTGCTATATGTTCTGAATGCCCGAATTGGGAATCTGTGTCAAAACTTTGTTAGGAATTATGTGATCCTTACTAGCTGGAAGTAAGTGAGATGGGGCATGAAATTATTTCTAGGAGTTGGAGACATACAACGTTTAGCTCAGTTCTGGGCATCTTAGAAATACCTATACAAACTTGTTCCTACATAGTAACTTGCATCTTTGAATGAGAAGGTGCTTGCATACAGCAACGTGCTAGATGTTCTTAATGCCCGAATTGGGAATCTGTGTCAAAATTTGTTAGGAATTATGTGATCCTTACTAGCTGGAAGTAAGGGAGATGGGGCATGAAGGTATTTCTAGGAGTTGGACACAAACCAAGTTTAGCACAGTTCTGGGCATCTTAGAAATACCTATACAAACTTGTTCCTACATAGTAACTTGCAACTTTGAATGAGAATGTGCTTGCTTACAGCAACGTGCTATATGTTCTGAATGCCCGAATTGGGAATCTGTGTCAAAACTTTGTTAGGAATTATGCGATCCTTACTAGCTGGAAGTAAGGGAGATGGGGCATGAAGTTATTTCTAGGAGTTGGACACATACCAAGTTTAGCTAAGTTCTGGGCATCTTTGAAATACCTATACAAACTTGTTCCTACATAGTAACTTGCAACTTTGAATGAGAATGTGCTTGCTTACAGCAACGTGCTATATGTTCTGAATGCCCGAATTGGGAATCTGTGTCAAAACTTTGTTAGGAATTATGTGATCCTTACTAGCTGGAAGTAAGTGAGATGGGGCATGAAATTATTTCTAGGAGTTGAACACAAACCAAGTTTAGCACAGTTCTGTTCATCTTTGAAATACCTATACAAACTTGTTCCTACATAGTAACTTGCAACTTTGAATGAGAATGTGCTTGCTAACAGCAACGTGCTATATGTTCTGAATGCCCGAATTGGGAATCTGTGTCAAAACTTTGTTAGGAATTATGTGATCCTTACTAGCTGGAAGTAAGGGAGATGGGGCATGAAGTTATTTCTAGGAGTTGGACACATACCAAGTTTAGCTCAGTTCTGGGCATCTTTGAAATACCTATACAAACTTGTTCCTACATAGTAACTTGCAACTTTGAATGAGAATGTGCTTGCTTACAGCAACGTGCTATATGTTCTGAATGCCCGAATTGAGAATCTGTGTCAAACTTTGTTAGGAATTATGTGATCCTTACTAGCTGGAAGTAAGGGAGTTGGGGCATGAAGGTATTTCTAGGAGTTGGACACAAACCAAGTTTAGCACAGTTCTGGGCATCTTTGAAATACCTATACAAACTTGTTCCTACATAGTAACTTGCAACTTTGAATGAGAATGTGCTTGCTAACAGCAACGTGCTATATGTTCTGAATGCCCGAATTGGGAATCTGTGTCAAAACTTTGTTAGGAATTATGTGATCCTTACTAGCTGGAAGTAAGGGAGATGGGGCATGAAGTTATTTCTAGGAGTTGGACAGATACCAAGTTTAGCTCAGTTCTGGGCATCTTAGAAATACCTATACAAACTTGTTCCTACATAGTAACTTGCAACTTTGAATGAGAATGTGCTTGCTTACAGCAACGTGCTATATGTTCTGAATGCCCGAATTGGGAATCTGTGTCAAAATTTGTTAGGAATTATGTGATCCTAACTAGCTGGAAATAAGGGAGATGGGGCATGAAGGTATTTCTAGGAGTTGGACACAAACCAAGTTTAGCACAGTTCTGGGCATCTTTGAAATACCTATACAAACTTGTTCCTACATAGTAACTTGCAACTTTGAATGAGAATGTGCTTGCTTACAGCAACGTGCTATATGCTCTGAATGCCCGAAAAGGGAATCTGTGTCAAAACTTTGTTAAGAATTATGTGATCCTTACTAGCTGGAAGTAAGTGAGATGGGGCATGAAGTTATTTCTAGGAGTTGGACACATACCAAGTTTAGCTCAGTTCTGGGCATCTTTGAAATACCTATACAAACTTGTTCCTACATAGTAACTTGCAACTTTGAATGAGAATGTGCTTGCTTACAGCAACGTGCTATATGTTCTTAATGCCCGAATTGGGAATCTGTGTCAAAACTTTGTTAGGAATTATGTGATCCTTACTAGCTGGAAGTAAGGGAGATGGGGCATGAAGTTATTTCTAGGAGTTGGAGACATACCAAGTTTTGCTCAGTTCTGGGCATCTTTGAAATACCTATACAAACCTGTTCCTACATAGTAACTTGCAACTTTGAATGAGAATGTGCTTGCTTACAGCAACGTGCTATATGTTCTGAATGCCCGAATTTGGAATCTGTGTCAAAACTTTGTTAGGAATTATGTGATCCTTACTAGCTGGAAGTAAGGGAGATGGGGCATGAAGTTATTTCTAGGAGTTGGACACATACCAAGTTTAGCTCAGTTCTGGGCATCTTTGAAATACCTATACAAACTTGTTCCTACATAGTAACTTGCAACTTTGAATGAGAATGTGCATGCTTGCAGCAACGTGCTATATGTTCTGAATGCCCGAATTGGGAATCTGTGTCAAAACTTTGTTAGGAATTATGTGATCCTTACTAGCTGGAAGTAAGTGAGATGGGGCATGAAATTATTTCTAGGAGTTGGAGACATACAACGTTTAGCTCAGTTCTTGGCATCTTGGAAATACCTATACAAACTTGTTCCTACATAGTAACTTGCATCTTTGAATGAGAAGGTGCTTGCATACAGCAACGTGCTAGATGTTCTTAATGCCCGAATTGGGAATCTGTGTCAAAATTTGTTAGGAATTATGTGATCCTTACTAGCTGGAAGTAAGGGAGATGGGGCATGAAGGTATTTCTAGGAGTTGGACACAAACCAAGTTTAGCACAGTTCTGGGCATCTTAGAAATACCTATACAAACTTGTTCCTACATAGTAACTTGCAACTTTGAATGAGAATGTGCTTGCTTACAGCAACGTGCTATATGTTCTGAATGCCCGAATTGGGAATCTGTGTCAAAACTTTGTTAGGAATTATGCGATCCTTACTAGCTGGAAGTAAGGGAGATGGGGCATGAAGTTATTTCTAGGAGTTGGACACATACCAAGTTTAGCTCAGTTCTGGGCATCTTTGAAATACCTATACAAACTTGTTCCTACATAGTAACTTGCAACTTTGAATGAGAATGTGCTTGCTTACAGCAACGTGCTATATGTTCTGAATGCCCGAATTGGGAATCTGTGTCAAAACTTTGTTAGGAATTATGTGATCCTTACTAGCTGGAAGTAAGTGAGATGGGGCATGAAATTATTTCTAGGAGTTGGACACAAACCAAGTTTAGCACAGTTCTGGGCATCTTTGAAATACCTATACAAACTTGTTCCTACATAGTAACTTGCAACTTTGAATGAGAATGTGCTTGCTAACATCAACGTGCTATATGTTCTGAATGCCCGAATTGGGAATCTGTGTCAAAACTTTGTTAGGAATTATGTGATCCTTGCTAGCTGGAAGTAAGGGAGATGGGGCATGAAGTTATTTCTAGGAGTTGGACACATGCCAAGTTTAGCTCAGTTCTGGGCATCTTTGAAATACCTATACAAACTTGTTCCTACATAGTAACTTGCAACTTTGAATGAGAATGTACTTGCTTACAGCAACGTGCTATATGTTCTGAATGCCCGAATTGAGAATCTGTGTCAAACTTTGTTAGGAATTATGTGATCCTTACTAGCTGGAAGTAAGGGAGTTGGGGCATGAAGGTATTTCTAGGAGTTGGACACAAACCAAGTTTAGCACAGTTCTGGGCATCTTAGAAATACCTATACAAACTTGTTCCTACATAGTAACTTGCAACTTTGAATGAGAATGTGCTTGCTTACAGCAACGTGCTATATGCTCTGTATGCCCGAAAAGGGAATCTGTGTCAAAACTTTGTTAGGAATTATGTGATCCTTACTAGCTGGAAGTAAGTGAGATGGGGCATGATGTTATTTCTAGGAGTTGGAGACATACAACGTTTAGCTCAGTTCTGGGCATCTTTGAAATACCTATACAAACTTGTTCCTACATAGTAACTTGCAACTTTGAATGAGAATGTGCTTGCTTACAGCAACGTGCTATATGTTCTGAATGCCCGAATTGGGAATCTGTGTCAAAACTTTGTTAGGAATTATGTGATCCTTACTAGCTGGAAGTAAGGGAGATGTGGCATGAAGTTATTTCTAGGAGTTGGACACATACCAAGTTTAGCTCAGTTCTGGGCATCTTTGAAATACCTATACAAACTTGTTCCTACATAGTAACTTGCTACTTTGAATGAGAATGTGCTTGCTTACAGCAACGTGCTATATGTTCTGAATGCCCGAATTGGGAATCTGTGTCAAAACTTTGTTAGGAATTATGTGATCCTTACTAGCTGGAAGTAAGTGAGATGGGGCATGAAATTATTTCTAGGAGTTGGACACATACCAAGTTTAGCTCAGTTCTGGGCATCTTTGAAATACCTATACAAACTTGTTCCTACATAGTAACTTGCAACTTTGAATGAGAATGTGCTTGCTAACAGCAACGTGCTATATGTTCTGAATGCCCGAATTGGGAATCTGTGTCAAAAGTTTGTTAGGAATTATGTGATCCTTACTAGCTGGAAGTAAGGGAGATGCGGCATGAAGTTATTTCTAGGAGTTGGACAGATACCAAGTTTAGCTCAGTTCTGGGCATCTTTGAAATACATATACAAACTTGTTCCTACATAGTAACTTGCAACTTTGAATGAGAATGTGCTTGCTTGCAGCAACGTGCTAGATGTTCTGAATGCCCGAATTGGGAATATGTGTCAAAACTTTGTTAGGAATTATGTGATCCTTACTAGCTGGAAGTAAGGGAGATGGGGCATGAAGTTTTTTCTAGGAGTTGGACACATACCAAGTTTAGCTCAGTTCTGGGCATCTTTGAAATACCTATACAAACTTGTTCCTACATAGTAACTTGCAACTTTGAATGAGAATGTGCTTGCTTGCAGCAACGTGCTATATGTTCTGAATGCCCGAATTGGGAATCTGTGTCAAAACTTTGTTAGGAATTATGTGATCCTTACTAGCTGGAAGTAAGGGAGATGGGGCATGAAGTTATTTCTAGGAGTTGGACACATACCAAGTTTAGCTCAGTTCTGGGCATCTTTGAAATACCTATACAAACTTGTTCCTACATAGTAACTTGTATCTTTGACTGAGAATGTGCTTGCTAACAGCAACGTGCTATATCTTCTGAATGCCCGAATTGGGAATCTGTGTCAAAACTTTGTTAGGAATTATGTGATCCTTACTAGGTGGTAGTAAGGGAGATGAGGCATGAAATTATTTCTAGGAGTTGGACACATACCAAGTTTAGCTCAGTTCTGGGCATCTTTGAAATACCTATACAAACTTGTTCCTACATAGTAACTTGCAACTTTGAATGAGAATGTGCTTGCTTACAGCAACGTGCTACATGTTCTGAATGCCCGAATTGAGAATCTGTGTCAAACTTTGTTAGGAATTATGTGATCCTTACTAGCTGGAAGTAAGGGAGTTGGGGCATGAAGGTATTTCTAGGAGTTGGACACAAACCAAGTTTAGCACAGTTCTGGGCATCTTTGAAATACCTATACAAACTTGTTCCTACATAGTAACTTGCAACTTTGAATGAGAATGTGCTTGCTAACAGCAACGTGCTATATGTTCTGAATGCCCGAATAGGGAATCTGTGTCAAAACTTTGTTAGGAATTATGTGATCCTTACTAGCTGGAAGTAAGGGAGATGGGGCATGAAGTTATTTCTAGGAGTTGGACAGATACCAAGTTTAGCTCAGTTCTGGGCATCTTAGAAATACCTATACAAACTTGTTCCTACATAGTAACTTGCAACTTTGAATGAGAATGTGCTTGCTTACAGCAACGTGCTATATGTTCTGAATGCCCGAATTGGGAATCTGTGTCAAAATTTGTTAGGAATTATGTGATCCTTACTAGCTGGAAATAAGGGAGATGGGGCATGAAGGTATTTCTAGGAGTTGGACACAAACCAAGTTTAGCACAGTTCTGGGCATCTTTGAAATACCTATACAAACTTGTTCCTACATAGTAACTTGCAACTTTGAATGAGAATGTGCTTGCTTACAGCAACGTGCTATATGCTCTGAATGCCCGAAAAGGGAATCTGTGTCAAAACTTTGTTAAGAATTATGTGATCCTTACTAGCTGGAAGTAAGTGAGATGGGGCATGAAGTTATTTCTAGGAGTTGGACACATACCAAGTTTAGCTCAGTTCTGGGCATCTTTGAAATACCTATACAAACTTGTTCCTACATAGTAACTTGCAACTTTGAATGAGAATGTGCTTGCTTACAGCAACGTGCTATATGTTCTTAATGCCCGAATTGGGAATCTGTGTCAAAACTTTGTTAGGAATTATGTGATCCTTACTAGCTGGAAGTAAGGGAGATGGGGCATGAAGTTATTTCTAGGAGTTGGAGACATACCAAGTTTTGCTCAGTTCTGGGCATCTTTGAAATACCTATACAAACCTGTTCCTACATAGTAACTTGCAACTTTGAATGAGAATGTGCTTGCTTACAGCAACGTGCTATATGTTCTGAATGCCCGAATTTGGAATCTGTGTCAAAACTTTGTTAGGAATTATGTGATCCTTACTAGCTGGAAGTAAGGGAGATGGGGCATGAAGTTATTTCTAGGAGTTGGACACATACCAAGTTTAGCTCAGTTCTGGGCATCTTTGAAATACCTATACAAACTTGTTCCTACATAGTAACTTGCAACTTTGAATGAGAATGTGCATGCTTGCAGCAACGTGCTATAAGTTCTGAATGCCCGAATTGGGAATCTGTGTCAAAACTTTGTTAGGAATTATGTGATCCTTACTAGCTGGAAGTAAGTGAGATGGGGCATGAAATTATTTCTAGGAGTTGGAGACATACAACGTTTAGCTCAGTTCTTGGCATCTTGGAAATACCTATACAAACTTGTTCCTACATAGTAACTTGCATCTTTGAATGAGAAGGTGCTTGCATACAGCAACGTGCTAGATGTTCTTAATGCCCGAATTGGGAATCTGTGTCAAAATTTGTTAGGAATTATGTGATCCTTACTAGCTGGAAGTAAGGGAGATGGGGCATGAAGGTATTTCTAGGAGTTGGACACAAACCAAGTTTAGCACAGTTCTGGGCATCTTAGAAATACCTATACAAACTTGTTCCTACATAGTAACTTGCAACTTTGAATGAGAATGTGCTTGCTTACAGCAACGTGCTATATGTTCTGAATGCCCGAATTGGGAATCTGTGTCAAAACTTTGTTAGGAATTATGCGATCCTTACTAGCTGGAAGTAAGGGAGATGGGGCATGAAGTTATTTCTAGGAGTTGGAGACATACCAAGTTTAGCTCAGTTCTGGGCATCTTTGAAATACCTATACAAACTTGTTCCTACATAGTAACTTGCAACTTTGAATGAGAATGTGCTTGCTTACAGCAACGTGCTATATGTTCTGAATGCCCGAATTGGGAATCTGTGTCAAAACTTTGTTAGGAATTATGTGATCCTTGCTAGCTGGAAGTAAGGGAGATGGGGCATGAAGTTATTTCTAGGAGTTGGACACATACCAAGTTTAGCTCAGTTCTGGGCATCTTTGAAATACCTATACAAACTTGTTCCTACATAGTAACTTGCAACTTTGAATGAGAATGTACTTGCTTACAGCAACGTGCTATATGTTCTGAATGCCCGAATTGAGAATCTGTGTCAAACTTTGTTAGGAATTATGTGATCCTTACTAGCTGGAAGTAAGGGAGTTGGGGCATGAAGGTATTTCTAGGAGTTGGACACAAACCAAGTTTAGCACAGTTCTGGGCATCTTAGAAATACCTATACAAACTTGTTCCTACATAGTAACTTGCAACTTTGAATGAGAATGTGCTTGCTTACAGCAACGTGCTATATGCTCTGTATGCCCGAAAAGGGAATCTGTGTCAAAACTTTGTTAGGAATTATGTGATCCTTACTAGCTGGAAGTAAGTGAGATGGGGCATGATGTTATTTCTAGGAGTTGGAGACATACAACGTTTAGCTCAGTTCTGGGCATCTTTGAAATACCTATACAAACTTGTTCCTACATAGTAACTTGCAACTTTGAATGAGAATGTGCTTGCTTACAGCAACGTGCTATATGTTCTGAATGCCCGAATTGGGAATCTGTGTCAAAACTTTGTTAGGAATTATGTGATCCTTACTAGCTGGAAGTAAGGGAGATGTGGCATGAAGTTATTTCTAGGAGTTGGACACATACCAAGTTTAGCTCAGTTCTGGGCATCTTTGAAATACCTATACAAACTTGTTCCTACATAGTAACTTGCTACTTTGAATGAGAATGTGCTTGCTTACAGCAACGTGCTATATGTTCTGAATGCCCGAATTGGGAATCTGTGTCAAAACTTTGTTAGGAATTATGTGATCCTTACTAGCTGGAAGTAAGTGAGATGGGGCATGAAATTATTTCTAGGAGTTGGACACATACCAAGTTTAGCTCAGTTCTGGGCATCTTTGAAATACCTATACAAACTTGTTCCTACATAGTAACTTGCAACTTTGAATGAGAATGTGCTTGCTAACAGCAACGTGCTATATGTTCTGAATGCCCGAATTGGGAATCTGTGTCAAAAGTTTGTTAGGAATTATGTGATCCTTACTAGCTGGAAGTAAGGGAGATGGGGCATGAAGTTATTTCTAGGAGTTGGACAGATACCAAGTTTAGCTCAGTTCTGGGCATCTTTGAAATACCTATACAAACTTGTTCCTACATAGTAACTTGCAACTTTGAATGAGAATGTGCTTGCTTGCAGCAACGTGCTAGATGTTCTGAATGCCCGAATTGGGAATATGTGTCAAAACTTTGTTAGGAATTATGTGATCCTTACTAGCTGGAAGTAAGGGAGATGGGGCATGAAGTTTTTTCTAGGAGTTGGACACATACCAAGTTTAGCTCAGTTCTGGGCATCTTTGAAATACCTATACAAACTTGTTCCTACATAGTAACTTGCAACTTTGAATGAGAATGTGCTTGCTTGCAGCAACGTGCTATATGTTCTGAATGCCCGAATTGGGAATCTGTGTCAAAACTTTGTTAGGAATTATGTGATCCTTACTAGCTGGAAGTAAGGGAGAGGGGGCATGAAGTTATTTCTAGGAGTTGGACACATACCAAGTTTAGCTCAGTTCTGGGCATCTTTGAAATACCTATACAAACTTGTTCCTACATAGTAACTTGTATCTTTGACTGAGAATGTGCTTGCTAACAGCAACGTGCTATATCTTCTGAATGCCCGAATTGGGAATCTGTGTCAAAACTTTGTTAGGAATTATGTGATCCTTACTAGGTGGTAGTAAGGGAGATGAGGCATGAAATTATTTCTAGGAGTTGGACACATACCAAGTTTAGCTCAGTTCTGGGCATCTTTGAAATACCTATACAAACTTGTTCCTACATAGTAACTTGCAACTTTGAATGAGAATGTGCTTGCTTGCAGCAACGTGCTATATGTTCTGAATGCCCGAATTGGGAATCTGTGTCAAAACTTTGTTAGGAATTATGTGATCCTTACTAGCTGGAAGTAAGGGAGATGGGGCATGAAATTATTTCTAGGAGTTGGACACATACCAAGTTTAGCTCAGTTCTGGGCATCTTTGAAATACCTATACAAACTTGTTCCTACATAGTAACTTGCATCTTTGAATGAGAAGGTGCTTGCTTACAGCAACGTGCTAGATGTTCTGAATGCCCGAATTGAGAATATGTGTCAAAACTTTGTTAGGAATTATGTGATCCTTACTAGCTGCAAGTAAGGGAGATGGGGCATGAAGTTATTTCTAGGAGTTGGACACATACCAAGTTTAGCTCAGTTCTGGGCATCTTTGAAATACCTATACAAACTTGTTCCTACATAGTAACTTGCAACTTTGAATGAGAATGTGCTTGCTTACAGCAACGTGCTATATGTTCTGAATGCCCGAATTGGGAATCTGTGTCAAAATTTGTTAGGAATTATGTGATCCTTACTAGCTGGAAGTAAGGGAGATGGGGCATGAAGGTATTTCTAGGAGTTGGACACAAACCAAGTTTAGCACAGTTCTGGGCATCTTTGAAATACCTATACAAACTTGTTCCTACATAGTAACTTGCAACTTTGAATGAGAATGTGCTTGCTTACAGCAACGTGCTATATGCTCTGAATGCCCGAAAAGGGAATCTGTGTCAAAACTTTGTTAAGAATTATGTGATCCTTACTAGCTGGAAGTAAGTGAGATGGGGCATGAAGTTATTTCTAGGAGTTGGACACATACCAAGTTTAGCTCAGTTCTGGGCATCTTTGAAATACCTATACAAACTTGTTCCTACATAGTAACTTGCAACTTTGAATGAGAATGTGCTTGCTTACAGCAACGTGCTATATGTTCTTAATGCCCGAATTGGGAATCTGTGTCAAAACTTTGTTAGGAATTATGTGATCCTTACTAGCTGGAAGTAAGGGAGATGGGGCATGAAGTTATTTCTAGGAGTTGGAGACATACCAAGTTTTGCTCAGTTCTGGGCATCTTTGAAATACCTATACAAACCTGTTCCTACATAGTAACTTGCAACTTTGAATGAGAATGTGCTTGCTTACAGCAACGTGCTATATGTTCTGAATGCCCGAATTTGGAATCTGTGTCAAAACTTTGTTAGGAATTATGTGATCCTTACTAGCTGGAAGTAAGGGAGATGGGGCATGAAGTTATTTCGAGGAGTTGGACACATACCAAGTTTAGCTCAGTTCTGGGCATCTTTGAAATACCTATACAAACTTGTTCCTACATAGTAACTTGCAACTTTGAATGAGAATGTGCTTGCTTGCAGCAACGTGCCATATGTTCTGAATGCCCGAATTGGGAATCTGTGTCAAAACTTTGTTAGGAATTATGTGATCCTTACTAGCTGGAAGTAAGTGAGATGTGGCATGAAATTATTTCTAGGAGTTGGAGACATACAACGTTTAGCTCAGTTCTGGGCATCTTGGAAATACCTATACAAACTTGTTCCTACATAGTAACTTGCATCTTTGAATGAGAAGGTGCTTGCATACAGCAACGTGCTAGATGTTCTTAATGCCCGAATTGGGAATCTGTGTCAAAATTTGTTAGGAATTATGTGATCCTTACTAGCTGGAAGTAAGGGAGATGGGGCATGAAGGTATTTCTAGGAGTTGGACACAAACCAAGTTTAGCACAGTTCTGGGCATCTTAGAAATACCTATACAAACTTGTTCCTACATAGTAACTTGCAACTTTGAATGAGAATGTGCTTGCTTACAGCAACGTGCTATATGTTCTGAATGCCCGAATTGGGAATCTGTGTCAAAACTTTGTTAGGAATTATGCGATCCTTACTAGCTGGAAGTAAGGGAGATGGGGCATGAAGTTATTTCTAGGAGTTGGACACATACCAAGTTTAGCTCAGTTCTGGGCATCTTTGAAATACCTATACAAACTTGTTCCTACATAGTAACTTGCAACTTTGAATGAGAATGTGCTTGCTTACAGCAACGTGCTATATGTTCTGAATGCCCGAATTGGGAATCTGTGTCAAAACTTTGTTAGGAATTATGTGATCCTTACTAGCTGGAAGTAAGTGAGATGGGGCATGAAATTATTTCTAGGAGTTGGACACAAACCAAGTTTAGCACAGTTCTGGGCATCTTTGAAATACCTATACAAACTTGTTCCTACATAGTAACTTGCAACTTTGAATGAGAATGTGCTTGCTAACAGCAACGTGCTATATGTTCTGAATGCCCGAATTGGGAATCTGTGTCAAAACTTTGTTAGGAATTATGTGATCCTTACTAGCTGGAAGTAAGGGAGATGGGGCATGAAGTTATTTCTAAGAGTTGGACACATACCAAGTTTAGCTCAGTTCTGGGCATCTTTGAAATACCTATACAAACTTGTTCCTACATAGTAACTTGCAACTTTGAATGAGAATGTGCTTGCTTACAGCAACGTGCTATATGTTCTGAATGCCCGAATTGAGAATCTGTGTCAAACTTTGTTAGGAATTATGTGATCCTTACTAGCTGGAAGTAAGGGAGTTGGGGCATGAAGGTATTTCTAGGAGTTGGACACAAACCAAGTTTAGCACAGTTCTGGGCATCTTAGAAATACCTATACAAACTTGTTCCTACATAGTAACTTGCAACTTTGAATGAGAATGTGCTTGCTTACAGCAACGTGCTATATGCTCTGTATGCCCGAAAAGGGAATCTGTGTCAAAACTTTGTTAGGAATTATGTGATCCTTACTAGCTGGAAGTAAGTGAGATGGGGCATGATGTTATTTCTAGGAGTTGGAGACATACAACGTTTAGCTCAGTTCTGGGCATCTTTGAAATACCTATACAAACTTGTTCCTACATAGTAACTTGCAACTTTGAATGAGAATGTGCTTGCTTACAGCAACGTGCTATATGTTCTGAATGCCCGAATTGGGAATCTGTGTCAAAACTTTGTTAGGAATTATGTGATCCTTACTAGCTGGAAGTAAGGGAGATGGGGCATGAAGTTATTTCTAGGAGTTGGACACATACCAAGTTTAGCTCAGTTCTGGGCATCTTTGAAATACCTATACAAAATTGTTCCTATATAGTAACTTGCAACTTTGAATGAGAATGTGCTTGCTTACAGCAACGTGCTATATGTTCTGAATGCCCGAATTGGGAATCTGTGTCAAAATTTGTTAGGAATTATGTGATCCTTACTAGCTGGAAATAAGGGAGATGGGGCATGAAGGTATTTCTAGGAGTTGGACACAAACCAAGTTTAGCACAGTTCTGGGCATCTTTGAAATACCTATACAAACTTGTTCCTACATAGTAACTTGCAACTTTGAATGAGAATGTGCTTGCTTACAGCAACGTGCTGTATGCTCTGAATGCCCGAAAAGGGAATCTGTGTCAAAATTTTGTTAAGAATTATGTGATCCTTACTAGCTGGAAGTAAGTGAGATGGGGCATGAAGTTATTTCTAGGAGTTGGACACATACCAAGTTTAGCTCAGTTCTGGGCATCTTTGAAATACCTATACAAACTTGTTCCTACATAGTAACTTGCAACTTTGAATGAGAATGTGCTTGCTTACAGCAACGTGCTATATGTTCTTAATGCCCGAATTGGGAATCTGTGTCAAAACTTTGTTAGGAATTATGTGATCCTTACTAGCTGGAAGTAAGTGAGATGGGGCATGAAATTATTTCTAGGAGTTGGAGACATACAACGTTTAGCTCAGTTCTGGGCATCTTGGAAATACCTATACAAACTTGTTCCTACATAGTAACTTGCATCTTTGAATGAGAAGGTGCTTGCATACAGCAACGTGCTAGATGTTCTTAATGCCCGAATTGGGAATCTGTGTCAAAATTTGTTAGGAATTATGTGATCCTTACTAGCTGGAAGTAAGGGAGATGGGGCATGAAGGTATTTCTAGGAGTTGGACACAAACCAAGTTTAGCACAGTTCTGGGCATCTTAGAAATACCTATACAAACTTGTTCCTACATAGTAACTTGCAACTTTGAATGAGAATGTGCTTGCTTACAGCAACGTGCTATATGTTCTGAATGCCCGAATTTGGAATCTGTGTCAAAACTTTGTTAGGAATTATGCGATCCTTACTAGCTGGAAGTAAGGGAGATGGGGCATGAAGTTATTTCTAGGAGTTGGACACATACCAAGTTTAGCTCAGTTCTGGGCATCTTTGAAATACCTATACAAACTTGTTCCTACATAGTAACTTGCAACTTTTAATGAGAATGTGCTTGCTTGCAGCAACGTGCTATATGTTCTGAATGCCCGAATTGGGAATCTGTGTCAAAACTTTGTTAGGAATTATGTGATCCTTACTAGCTGGAAGTAAGTGAGATGGGGCATGAAATTATTTCTAGGAGTTGGACACAAACCAAGTTTAGCACAGTTCTGGGCATCTTTGAAATACCTATACAAACTTGTTCCTACATAGTAACTTGCAACTTTGAATGAGAATGTGCTTGCTAACAGCAACGTGCTATATGTTCTGAATGCCCGAATTGGGAATCTGTGTCAAAACTTTGTTAGGAATTATGTGATCCTTACTAGCTGGAAGTAAGGGAGATGGGGCATGAAGTTATTTCTAGGAGTTGGACACATACCAAGTTTAGCTCAGTTCTGGGCATCTTTGAAATACCTATACAAACTTGTTCCTACATAGTAACTTGCAACTTTGAATGAGAATGTGCTTGCTTGCAGCAACGTGCTAGATATTCTGAATGCCCGAATTGGGAATCTGTGTCAAAACTTTGTTAGGAATTATGTGATCCTTACTAGCTGGAAGTAAGTGAGATGGGGCATGAAATTATTTCTAGGAGTTGGAGACATACAACGTTTAGCTCAGTTCTGGGCATCTTGGAAATACCTATACAAACTTGTTCCTACATAGTAACTTGCAACTTTGAATGAGAATGTGCTTGCTTACAGCAACGTGCTATATGTTCTGAATGCCCGAATTGAGAATCTGTGTCAAACTTTGTTAGGAATTATGTGATCCTTACTAGCTGGAAGTAAGGGAGTTGGGGCATGAAGGTATTTCTAGGAGTTGGACACAAACCAAGTTTAGCACAGTTCTGGGCATCTTAGAAATACCTATACAAACTTGTTCCTACATAGTAACTTGCAACTTTGAATGAGAATGTGCTTGCTTACAGCAACGTGCTATATGCTCTGTATGCCCGAAAAGGGAATCTGTGTCAAAACTTTGTTAGGAATTATGTGATCCTTACTAGCTGGAAGTAAGTGAGATGGGGCATGAAGTTATTTCTAGGAGTTGGAGACATACCAAGTTTTGCTCAGTTCTGGGCATCTTTGAAATACCTATACAAACCTGTTCCTACATAGTAACTTGCAACTTTGAATGAGAATGTGCTTGCTTACAGCAACGTGCTATATGTTCTGAATGCCCGAATTTGGAATCTGTGTCAAAACTTTGTTAGGAATTATGTGATCCTTACTAGCTGGAAGTAAGGGAGATGGGGCATGAAGTTATTTCTAGGAGTTGGACACATACCAAGTTTAGCTCAGTTCTGGGCATCTTTGAAATACCTATACAAACTTGTTCCTACATAGTAACTTGCAACTTTTAATGAGAATGTGCTTGCTTGCAGCAACGTGCTATATGTTCTGAATGCCCGAATTGGGAATCTGTGTCAAAACTTTGTTAGGAATTATGTGATCCTTACTAGCTGGAAGTAAGTGAGATGGGGCATGAAATTATTTCTAGGAGTTGGACACAAACCAAGTTTAGCACAGTTCTGGGCATCTTTGAAATACCTATACAAACTTGTTCCTACATAGTAACTTGCAACTTTGAATGAGAATGTGCTTGCTTACAGCAACGTGCTATATGCTCTGAATGCCCGAAAAGGGAATCTGTGTCAAAACTTTGTTAAGAATTATGTGATCCTTACTAGCTGGAAGTAAGTGAGATGGGGCATGAAGTTATTTCTAGGAGTTGGACACATACCAAGTTTAGCTCAGTTCTGGGCATCTTTGAAATACCTATACAAACTTGTTCCTACATAGTAACTTGCAACTTTGAATGAGAATGTGCTTGCTTACAGCAACGTGCTATATGTTCTTAATGCCCGAAAAGGGAATCTGTGTCAAAACTTTGTTAGGAATTATGTGATCCTTACTAGCTGGAAGTAAGGGAGATGGGGCATGAAGTTATTTCTAGGAGTTGGAGACATACCAAGTTTTGCTCAGTTCTGGGCATCTTTGAAATACCTATACAAACCTGTTCCTACATAGTAACTTGCAACTTTGAATGAGAATGTGCTTGCTTACAGCAACGTGCTATATGTTCTGAATGCCCGAATTTGGAATCTGTGTCAAAACTTTGTTAGGAATTATGTGATCCTTACTAGCTGGAAGTAAGGGAGATGGGGCATGAAGTTATTTCGAGGAGTTGGACACATACCAAGTTTAGCTCAGTTCTGGGCATCTTTGAAATACCTATACAAACTTGTTCCTACATAGTAACTTGCAACTTTGAATGAGAATGTGCTTGCTTGCAGCAACGTGCTATATGTTCTGAATGCCCGAATTGGGAATCTGTGTCAAAACTTTGTTAGGAATTATGTGATCCTTACTAGCTGGAAGTAAGTGAGATGTGGCATGAAATTATTTCTAGGAGTTGGAGACATACAACGTTTAGCTCAGTTCTGGGCATCTTGGAAATACCTATACAAACTTGTTCCTACATAGTAACTTGCATCTTTGAATGAGAAGGTGCTTGCATACAGCAACGTGCTAGATGTTCTTAATGCCCGAATTGGGAATCTGTGTCAAAATTTGTTAGGAATTATGTGATCCTTACTAGCTGGAAGTAAGGGAGATGGGGCATGAAGGTATTTCTAGGAGTTGGACACAAACCAAGTTTAGCACAGTTCTGGGCATCTTTGAAATACCTATACAAACTTGTTCCTACATAGTAACTTGCAACTTTGAATGAGAATGTGCTTGCTTACAGCAACGTGCTATATGCTCTGAATGCCCGAAAAGGGAATCTGTGTCAAAACTTTGTTAAGAATTATGTGATCCTTACTAGCTGGAAGTAAGTGAGATGGGGCATGAAGTTATTTCTAGGAGTTGGACACATACCAAGTTTAGCTCAGTTCTGGGCATCTTTGAAATACCTATACAAACTTGTTCCTACATAGTAACTTGCAACTTTGAATGAGAATGTGCTTGCTTACAGCAACGTGCTATATGTTCTTAATGCCCGAATTGGGAATCTGTGTCAAAACTTTGTTAGGAATTATGTGATCCTTACTAGCTGGAAGTAAGGGAGATGGGGCATGAAGTTATTTCTAGGAGTTGGAGACATACCAAGTTTTGCTCAGTTCTGGGCATCTTTGAAATACCTATACAAACCTGTTCCTACATAGTAACTTGCAACTTTGAATGAGAATGTGCTTGCTTACAGCAACGTGCTATATGTTCTGAATGCCCGAATTTGGAATCTGTGTCAAAACTTTGTTAGGAATTATGTGATCCTTACTAGCTGGAAGTAAGGGAGATGGGGCATGAAGTTATTTCGAGGAGTTGGACACATACCAAGTTTAGCTCAGTTCTGGGCATCTTTGAAATACCTATACAAACTTGTTCCTACATAGTAACTTGCAACTTTGAATGAGAATGTGCTTGCTTGCAGCAACGTGCCATATGTTCTGAATGCCCGAATTGGGAATCTGTGTCAAAACTTTGTTAGGAATTATGTGATCCTTACTAGCTGGAAGTAAGTGAGATGTGGCATGAAATTATTTCTAGGAGTTGGAGACATACAACGTTTAGCTCAGTTCTGGGCATCTTGGAAATACCTATACAAACTTGTTCCTACATAGTAACTTGCATCTTTGAATGAGAAGGTGCTTGCATACAGCAACGTGCTAGATGTTCTTAATGCCCGAATTGGGAATCTGTGTCAAAATTTGTTAGGAATTATGTGATCCTTACTAGCTGGAAGTAAGGGAGATGGGGCATGAAGGTATTTCTAGGAGTTGGACACAAACCAAGTTTAGCACAGTTCTGGGCATCTTAGAAATACCTATACAAACTTGTTCCTACATAGTAACTTGCAACTTTGAATGAGAATGTGCTTGCTTACAGCAACGTGCTATATGTTCTGAATGCCCGAATTGGGAATCTGTGTCAAAACTTTGTTAGGAATTATGCGATCCTTACTAGCTGGAAGTAAGGGAGATGGGGCATGAAGTTATTTCTAGGAGTTGGACACATACCAAGTTTAGCTCAGTTCTGGGCATCTTTGAAATACCTATACAAACTTGTTCCTACATAGTAACTTGCAACTTTGAATGAGAATGTGCTTGCTTACAGCAACGTGCTATATGTTCTGAATGCCCGAATTGGGAATCTGTGTCAAAACTTTGTTAGGAATTATGTGATCCTTACTAGCTGGAAGTAAGTGAGATGGGGCATGAAATTATTTCTAGGAGTTGGACACAAACCAAGTTTAGCACAGTTCTGGGCATCTTTGAAATACCTATACAAACTTGTTCCTACATAGTAACTTGCAACTTTGAATGAGAATGTGCTTGCTAACAGCAACGTGCTATATGTTCTGAATGCCCGAATTGGGAATCTGTGTCAAAACTTTGTTAGGAATTATGTGATCCTTACTAGCTGGAAGTAAGGGAGATGGGGCATGAAGTTATTTCTAAGAGTTGGACACATACCAAGTTTAGCTCAGTTCTGGGCATCTTTGAAATACCTATACAAACTTGTTCCTACATAGTAACTTGCAACTTTGAATGAGAATGTGCTTGCTTACAGCAACGTGCTATATGTTCTGAATGCCCGAATTGAGAATCTGTGTCAAACTTTGTTAGGAATTATGTGATCCTTACTAGCTGGAAGTAAGGGAGTTGGGGCATGAAGGTATTTCTAGGAGTTGGACACAAACCAAGTTTAGCACAGTTCTGGGCATCTTAGAAATACCTATACAAACTTGTTCCTACATAGTAACTTGCAACTTTGAATGAGAATGTGCTTGCTTACAGCAACGTGCTATATGCTCTGTATGCCCGAAAAGGGAATCTGTGTCAAAACTTTGTTAGGAATTATGTGATCCTTACTAGCTGGAAGTAAGTGAGATGGGGCATGATGTTATTTCTAGGAGTTGGAGACATACAACGTTTAGCTCAGTTCTGGGCATCTTTGAAATACCTATACAAACTTGTTCCTACATAGTAACTTGCAACTTTGAATGAGAATGTGCTTGCTTACAGCAACGTGCTATATGTTCTGAATGCCCGAATTGGGAATCTGTGTCAAAACTTTGTTAGGAATTATGTGATCCTTACTAGCTGGAAGTAAGGGAGATGGGGCATGAAGTTATTTCTAGGAGTTGGACACATACCAAGTTTAGCTCAGTTCTGGGCATCTTTGAAATACCTATACAAAATTGTTCCTATATAGTAACTTGCAACTTTGAATGAGAATGTGCTTGCTTACAGCAACGTGCTATATGTTCTGAATGCCCGAATTGGGAATCTGTGTCAAAATTTGTTAGGAATTATGTGATCCTTACTAGCTGGAAATAAGGGAGATGGGGCATGAAGGTATTTCTAGGAGTTGGACACAAACCAAGTTTAGCACAGTTCTGGGCATCTTTGAAATACCTATACAAACTTGTTCCTACATAGTAACTTGCAACTTTGAATGAGAATGTGCTTGCTTACAGCAACGTGCTGTATGCTCTGAATGCCCGAAAAGGGAATCTGTGTCAAAATTTTGTTAAGAATTATGTGATCCTTACTAGCTGGAAGTAAGTGAGATGGGGCATGAAGTTATTTCTAGGAGTTGGACACATACCAAGTTTAGCTCAGTTCTGGGCATCTTTGAAATACCTATACAAACTTGTTCCTACATAGTAACTTGCAACTTTGAATGAGAATGTGCTTGCTTACAGCAACGTGCTATATGTTCTTAATGCCCGAATTGGGAATCTGTGTCAAAACTTTGTTAGGAATTATGTGATCCTTACTAGCTGGAAGTAAGTGAGATGGGGCATGAAATTATTTCTAGGAGTTGGAGACATACAACGTTTAGCTCAGTTCTGGGCATCTTGGAAATACCTATACAAACTTGTTCCTACATAGTAACTTGCATCTTTGAATGAGAAGGTGCTTGCATACAGCAACGTGCTAGATGTTCTTAATGCCCGAATTGGGAATCTGTGTCAAAATTTGTTAGGAATTATGTGATCCTTACTAGCTGGAAGTAAGGGAGATGGGGCATGAAGGTATTTCTAGGAGTTGGACACAAACCAAGTTTAGCACAGTTCTGGGCATCTTAGAAATACCTATACAAACTTGTTCCTACATAGTAACTTGCAACTTTGAATGAGAATGTGCTTGCTTACAGCAACGTGCTATATGTTCTGAATGCCCGAATTTGGAATCTGTGTCAAAACTTTGTTAGGAATTATGCGATCCTTACTAGCTGGAAGTAAGGGAGATGGGGCATGAAGTTATTTCTAGGAGTTGGACACATACCAAGTTTAGCTCAGTTCTGGGCATCTTTGAAATACCTATACAAACTTGTTCCTACATAGTAACTTGCAACTTTTAATGAGAATGTGCTTGCTTGCAGCAACGTGCTATATGTTCTGAATGCCCGAATTGGGAATCTGTGTCAAAACTTTGTTAGGAATTATGTGATCCTTACTAGCTGGAAGTAAGTGAGATGGGGCATGAAATTATTTCTAGGAGTTGGACACAAACCAAGTTTAGCACAGTTCTGGGCATCTTTGAAATACCTATACAAACTTGTTCCTACATAGTAACTTGCAACTTTGAATGAGAATGTGCTTGCTAACAGCAACGTGCTATATGTTCTGAATGCCCGAATTGGGAATCTGTGTCAAAACTTTGTTAGGAATTATGTGATCCTTACTAGCTGGAAGTAAGGGAGATGGGGCATGAAGTTATTTCTAGGAGTTGGACACATACCAAGTTTAGCTCAGTTCTGGGCATCTTTGAAATACCTATACAAACTTGTTCCTACATAGTAACTTGCAACTTTGAATGAGAATGTGCTTGCTTGCAGCAACGTGCTAGATATTCTGAATGCCCGAATTGGGAATCTGTGTCAAAACTTTGTTAGGAATTATGTGATCCTTACTAGCTGGAAGTAAGTGAGATGGGGCATGAAATTATTTCTAGGAGTTGGAGACATACAACGTTTAGCTCAGTTCTGGGCATCTTGGAAATACCTATACAAACTTGTTCCTACATAGTAACTTGCAACTTTGAATGAGAATGTGCTTGCTTACAGCAACGTGCTATATGTTCTGAATGCCCGAATTGAGAATCTGTGTCAAACTTTGTTAGGAATTATGTGATCCTTACTAGCTGGAAGTAAGGGAGTTGGGGCATGAAGGTATTTCTAGGAGTTGGACACAAACCAAGTTTAGCACAGTTCTGGGCATCTTAGAAATACCTATACAAACTTGTTCCTACATAGTAACTTGCAACTTTGAATGAGAATGTGCTTGCTTACAGCAACGTGCTATATGCTCTGTATGCCCGAAAAGGGAATCTGTGTCAAAACTTTGTTAGGAATTATGTGATCCTTACTAGCTGGAAGTAAGTGAGATGGGGCATGAAGTTATTTCTAGGAGTTGGAGACATACCAAGTTTTGCTCAGTTCTGGGCATCTTTGAAATACCTATACAAACCTGTTCCTACATAGTAACTTGCAACTTTGAATGAGAATGTGCTTGCTTACAGCAACGTGCTATATGTTCTGAATGCCCGAATTTGGAATCTGTGTCAAAACTTTGTTAGGAATTATGTGATCCTTACTAGCTGGAAGTAAGGGAGATGGGGCATGAAGTTATTTCTAGGAGTTGGACACATACCAAGTTTAGCTCAGTTCTGGGCATCTTTGAAATACCTATACAAACTTGTTCCTACATAGTAACTTGCAACTTTTAATGAGAATGTGCTTGCTTGCAGCAACGTGCTATATGTTCTGAATGCCCGAATTGGGAATCTGTGTCAAAACTTTGTTAGGAATTATGTGATCCTTACTAGCTGGAAGTAAGTGAGATGGGGCATGAAATTATTTCTAGGAGTTGGACACAAACCAAGTTTAGCACAGTTCTGGGCATCTTTGAAATACCTATACAAACTTGTTCCTACATAGTAACTTGCAACTTTGAATGAGAATGTGCTTGCTTACAGCAACGTGCTATATGCTCTGAATGCCCGAAAAGGGAATCTGTGTCAAAACTTTGTTAAGAATTATGTGATCCTTACTAGCTGGAAGTAAGTGAGATGGGGCATGAAGTTATTTCTAGGAGTTGGACACATACCAAGTTTAGCTCAGTTCTGGGCATCTTTGAAATACCTATACAAACTTGTTCCTACATAGTAACTTGCAACTTTGAATGAGAATGTGCTTGCTTACAGCAACGTGCTATATGTTCTTAATGCCCGAAAAGGGAATCTGTGTCAAAACTTTGTTAGGAATTATGTGATCCTTACTAGCTGGAAGTAAGGGAGATGGGGCATGAAGTTATTTCTAGGAGTTGGAGACATACCAAGTTTTGCTCAGTTCTGGGCATCTTTGAAATACCTATACAAACCTGTTCCTACATAGTAACTTGCAACTTTGAATGAGAATGTGCTTGCTTACAGCAACGTGCTATATGTTCTGAATGCCCGAATTTGGAATCTGTGTCAAAACTTTGTTAGGAATTATGTGATCCTTACTAGCTGGAAGTAAGGGAGATGGGGCATGAAGTTATTTCGAGGAGTTGGACACATACCAAGTTTAGCTCAGTTCTGGGCATCTTTGAAATACCTATACAAACTTGTTCCTACATAGTAACTTGCAACTTTGAATGAGAATGTGCTTGCTTGCAGCAACGTGCTATATGTTCTGAATGCCCGAATTGGGAATCTGTGTCAAAACTTTGTTAGGAATTATGTGATCCTTACTAGCTGGAAGTAAGTGAGATGTGGCATGAAATTATTTCTAGGAGTTGGAGACATACAACGTTTAGCTCAGTTCTGGGCATCTTGGAAATACCTATACAAACTTGTTCCTACATAGTAACTTGCATCTTTGAATGAGAAGGTGCTTGCATACAGCAACGTGCTAGATGTTCTTAATGCCCGAATTGGGAATCTGTGTCAAAATTTGTTAGGAATTATGTGATCCTTACTAGCTGGAAGTAAGGGAGATGGGGCATGAAGGTATTTCTAGGAGTTGGACACAAACCAAGTTTAGCACAGTTCTGGGCATCTTAGAAATACCTATACAAACTTGTTCCTACATAGTAACTTGCAACTTTGAATGAGAATGTGCTTGCTTACAGCAACGTGCTATATGTTCTGAATGCCCGAATTGGGAATCTGTGTCAAAACTTTGTTAGGAATTATGCGATCCTTACTAGCTGGAAGTAAGGGAGATGGGGCATGAAGTTATTTCTAGGAGTTGGACACATACCAAGTTTAGCTCAGTTCTGGGCATCTTTGAAATACCTATACAAACTTGTTCCTACATAGTAACTTGCAACTTTGAATGAGAATGTGCTTGCTTACAGCAACGTGCTATATGTTCTGAATGCCCGAATTGGGAATCTGTGTCAAAACTTTGTTAGGAATTATGTGATCCTTACTAGCTGGAAGTAAGTGAGATGGGGCATGAAATTATTTCTAGGAGTTGGAGACATACAACGTTTAGCTCAGTTCTGGGCATCTTGGAAATACCTATACAAACTTGTTCCTACATAGTAACTTCCATCTTTGAATGAGAAGGTGCTTGCATACAGCAACGTGCTAGATGTTCTTAATGCCCGAATTGGGAATCTGTGTCAAAATTTGTTAGGAATTATGTGATCCTTACTAGCTGGAAGTAAGGGAGATGGGGCATGAAGGTATTTCTAGGAGTTGGACACAAACCAAGTTTAGCACAGTTCTGGGCATCTTAGAAATACCTATACAAACTTGTTCCTACATAGTAACTTGCAACTTTGAATGAGAATGTGCTTGCTTACAGCAACGTGCTATATGTTCTGAATGCCCGAATTGGGAATCTGTGTCAAAACTTTGTTAGGAATTATGCGATCCTTACTAGCTGGAAGTAAGGGAGATGGGGCATGAAGTTATTTCTAGGAGTTGGAGACATACCAAGTTTTGCTCAGTTCTGGGCATCTTTGAAATACCTATACAAACCTGTTCCTACATAGTAACTTGCAACTTTGAATGAGAATGTGCTTGCTTACAGCAACGTGCTATATGTTCTGAATGCCCGAATTTGGAATCTGTGTCAAAACTTTGTTAGGAATTATGTGATCCTTACTAGCTGGAAGTAAGGGAGATGGGGCATGAAGTTATTTCTAGGAGTTGGACACATACCAAGTTTAGCTCAGTTCTGGGCATCTTTGAAATACCTATACAAACTTGTTCCTACATAGTAACTTGCAACTTTGAATGAGAATGTGCTTGCTTGCAGCAACGTGCTATATGTTCTGAATGCCCGAATTGGGAATCTGTGTCAAAACTTTGTTAGGAATTATGTGATCCTTACTAGCTGGAAGTAAGTGAGATGGGGCATGAAATTATTTCTAGGAGTTGGAGACATACAACGTTTAGCTCAGTTCTGGGCATCTTGGAAATACCTATACAAACTTGTTCCTACATAGTAACTTGCATCTTTGAATGAGAAGGTGCTTGCATACAGCAACGTGCTAGATATTCTGAATGCCCGAATTGGGAATCTGTGTCAAAACTTTGTTAGGAATTATGCGATCCTTACTAGCTGGAAGTAAGGGAGATGGGGCATGAAGGTATTTCTAGGAGTTGGACACAAACCAAGTTTAGCACAGTTCTGGGCATCTTAGAAATACCTATACAAACTTGTTCCTACATAGTAACTTGCAACTTTGAATGAGAATGTGCTTGCTTACAGCAACGTGCTATATGTTCTGAATGCCCGAATTTGGAATCTGTGTCAAAACTTTGTTAGGAATTATGCGATCCTTACTAGCTGGAAGTAAGGGAGATGGGGCATGAAGTTATTTCTAGGAGTTGGACACATACCAAGTTTAGCTCAGTTCTGGGCATCTTTGAAATACCTATACAAACTTGTTCCTACATAGTAACTTGCAACTTTTAATGAGAATGTGCTTGCTTGCAGCAACGTGCTATATGTTCTGAATGCCCGAATTGGGAATCTGTGTCAAAACTTTGTTAGGAATTATGTGATCCTTACTAGCTGGAAGTAAGTGAGATGGGGCATGAAATTATTTCTAGGAGTTGGACACAAACCAAGTTTAGCACAGTTCTGGGCATCTTTGAAATACCTATACAAACTTGTTCCTACATAGTAACTTGCAACTTTGAATGAGAATGTGCTTGCTAACAGCAACGTGCTATATGTTCTGAATGCCCGAATTGGGAATCTGTGTCAAAACTTTGTTAGGAATTAT
Source organism: Diceros bicornis minor (assembly GCF_020826845.1). Lineage (NCBI taxonomy): Eukaryota > Metazoa > Chordata > Mammalia > Perissodactyla > Rhinocerotidae > Diceros > Diceros bicornis. The sequence continues at coordinate 696,921 of NC_080749.1, forward strand.
GTGATCCTTACTAGCTGGAAGTAAGGGAGATGGGGCATGAAGTTATTTCTAGGAGTTGGACACATACCAAGTTTAGCTCAGTTCTGGGCATCTTTGAAATACCTATACAAACTTGTTCCTACATAGTAACTTGCAACTTTGAATGAGAATGTGCTTGCTTGCAGCAACGTGCTAGATATTCTGAATGCCCGAATTGGGAATCTGTGTCAAAACTTTGTTAGGAATTATGTGATCCTTACTAGCTGGAAGTAAGTGAGATGGGGCATGAAATTATTTCTAGGAGTTGGAGACATACAACGTTTAGCTCAGTTCTGGGCATCTTGGAAATACCTATACAAACTTGTTCCTACATAGTAACTTGCAACTTTGAATGAGAATGTGCTTGCTTACAGCAACGTGCTATATGTTCTGAATGCCCGAATTGAGAATCTGTGTCAAACTTTGTTAGGAATTATGTGATCCTTACTAGCTGGAAGTAAGGGAGTTGGGGCATGAAGGTATTTCTAGGAGTTGGACACAAACCAAGTTTAGCACAGTTCTGGGCATCTTAGAAATACCTATACAAACTTGTTCCTACATAGTAACTTGCAACTTTGAATGAGAATGTGCTTGCTTACAGCAACGTGCTATATGCTCTGTATGCCCGAAAAGGGAATCTGTGTCAAAACTTTGTTAGGAATTATGTGATCCTTACTAGCTGGAAGTAAGTGAGATGGGGCATGAAGTTATTTCTAGGAGTTGGAGACATACCAAGTTTTGCTCAGTTCTGGGCATCTTTGAAATACCTATACAAACCTGTTCCTACATAGTAACTTGCAACTTTGAATGAGAATGTGCTTGCTTACAGCAACGTGCTATATGTTCTGAATGCCCGAATTTGGAATCTGTGTCAAAACTTTGTTAGGAATTATGTGATCCTTACTAGCTGGAAGTAAGGGAGATGGGGCATGAAGTTATTTCTAGGAGTTGGACACATACCAAGTTTAGCTCAGTTCTGGGCATCTTTGAAATACCTATACAAACTTGTTCCTACATAGTAACTTGCAACTTTTAATGAGAATGTGCTTGCTTGCAGCAACGTGCTATATGTTCTGAATGCCCGAATTGGGAATCTGTGTCAAAACTTTGTTAGGAATTATGTGATCCTTACTAGCTGGAAGTAAGTGAGATGGGGCATGAAATTATTTCTAGGAGTTGGACACAAACCAAGTTTAGCACAGTTCTGGGCATCTTTGAAATACCTATACAAACTTGTTCCTACATAGTAACTTGCAACTTTGAATGAGAATGTGCTTGCTTACAGCAACGTGCTATATGCTCTGAATGCCCGAAAAGGGAATCTGTGTCAAAACTTTGTTAAGAATTATGTGATCCTTACTAGCTGGAAGTAAGTGAGATGGGGCATGAAGTTATTTCTAGGAGTTGGACACATACCAAGTTTAGCTCAGTTCTGGGCATCTTTGAAATACCTATACAAACTTGTTCCTACATAGTAACTTGCAACTTTGAATGAGAATGTGCTTGCTTACAGCAACGTGCTATATGTTCTTAATGCCCGAAAAGGGAATCTGTGTCAAAACTTTGTTAGGAATTATGTGATCCTTACTAGCTGGAAGTAAGGGAGATGGGGCATGAAGTTATTTCTAGGAGTTGGAGACATACCAAGTTTTGCTCAGTTCTGGGCATCTTTGAAATACCTATACAAACCTGTTCCTACATAGTAACTTGCAACTTTGAATGAGAATGTGCTTGCTTACAGCAACGTGCTATATGTTCTGAATGCCCGAATTTGGAATCTGTGTCAAAACTTTGTTAGGAATTATGTGATCCTTACTAGCTGGAAGTAAGGGAGATGGGGCATGAAGTTATTTCGAGGAGTTGGACACATACCAAGTTTAGCTCAGTTCTGGGCATCTTTGAAATACCTATACAAACTTGTTCCTACATAGTAACTTGCAACTTTGAATGAGAATGTGCTTGCTTGCAGCAACGTGCTATATGTTCTGAATGCCCGAATTGGGAATCTGTGTCAAAACTTTGTTAGGAATTATGTGATCCTTACTAGCTGGAAGTAAGTGAGATGTGGCATGAAATTATTTCTAGGAGTTGGAGACATACAACGTTTAGCTCAGTTCTGGGCATCTTGGAAATACCTATACAAACTTGTTCCTACATAGTAACTTGCATCTTTGAATGAGAAGGTGCTTGCATACAGCAACGTGCTAGATGTTCTTAATGCCCGAATTGGGAATCTGTGTCAAAATTTGTTAGGAATTATGTGATCCTTACTAGCTGGAAGTAAGGGAGATGGGGCATGAAGGTATTTCTAGGAGTTGGACACAAACCAAGTTTAGCACAGTTCTGGGCATCTTAGAAATACCTATACAAACTTGTTCCTACATAGTAACTTGCAACTTTGAATGAGAATGTGCTTGCTTACAGCAACGTGCTATATGTTCTGAATGCCCGAATTGGGAATCTGTGTCAAAACTTTGTTAGGAATTATGCGATCCTTACTAGCTGGAAGTAAGGGAGATGGGGCATGAAGTTATTTCTAGGAGTTGGACACATACCAAGTTTAGCTCAGTTCTGGGCATCTTTGAAATACCTATACAAACTTGTTCCTACATAGTAACTTGCAACTTTGAATGAGAATGTGCTTGCTTACAGCAACGTGCTATATGTTCTGAATGCCCGAATTGGGAATCTGTGTCAAAACTTTGTTAGGAATTATGTGATCCTTACTAGCTGGAAGTAAGTGAGATGGGGCATGAAATTATTTCTAGGAGTTGGAGACATACAACGTTTAGCTCAGTTCTGGGCATCTTGGAAATACCTATACAAACTTGTTCCTACATAGTAACTTCCATCTTTGAATGAGAAGGTGCTTGCATACAGCAACGTGCTAGATGTTCTTAATGCCCGAATTGGGAATCTGTGTCAAAATTTGTTAGGAATTATGTGATCCTTACTAGCTGGAAGTAAGGGAGATGGGGCATGAAGGTATTTCTAGGAGTTGGACACAAACCAAGTTTAGCACAGTTCTGGGCATCTTAGAAATACCTATACAAACTTGTTCCTACATAGTAACTTGCAACTTTGAATGAGAATGTGCTTGCTTACAGCAACGTGCTATATGTTCTGAATGCCCGAATTGGGAATCTGTGTCAAAACTTTGTTAGGAATTATGCGATCCTTACTAGCTGGAAGTAAGGGAGATGGGGCATGAAGTTATTTCTAGGAGTTGGAGACATACCAAGTTTTGCTCAGTTCTGGGCATCTTTGAAATACCTATACAAACCTGTTCCTACATAGTAACTTGCAACTTTGAATGAGAATGTGCTTGCTTACAGCAACGTGCTATATGTTCTGAATGCCCGAATTTGGAATCTGTGTCAAAACTTTGTTAGGAATTATGTGATCCTTACTAGCTGGAAGTAAGGGAGATGGGGCATGAAGTTATTTCTAGGAGTTGGACACATACCAAGTTTAGCTCAGTTCTGGGCATCTTTGAAATACCTATACAAACTTGTTCCTACATAGTAACTTGCAACTTTGAATGAGAATGTGCTTGCTTGCAGCAACGTGCTATATGTTCTGAATGCCCGAATTGGGAATCTGTGTCAAAACTTTGTTAGGAATTATGTGATCCTTACTAGCTGGAAGTAAGTGAGATGGGGCATGAAATTATTTCTAGGAGTTGGAGACATACAACGTTTAGCTCAGTTCTGGGCATCTTGGAAATACCTATACAAACTTGTTCCTACATAGTAACTTGCATCTTTGAATGAGAAGGTGCTTGCATACAGCAACGTGCTAGATATTCTGAATGCCCGAATTGGGAATCTGTGTCAAAACTTTGTTAGGAATTATGCGATCCTTACTAGCTGGAAGTAAGGGAGATGGGGCATGAAGGTATTTCTAGGAGTTGGACACAAACCAAGTTTAGCACAGTTCTGGGCATCTTAGAAATACCTATACAAACTTGTTCCTACATAGTAACTTGCAACTTTGAATGAGAATGTGCTTGCTTACAGCAACGTGCTATATGTTCTGAATGCCCGAATTGGGAATCTGTGTCAAAACTTTGTTAGGAATTATGTGATCCTTACTAGCTGGAAGTAAGTGAGATGGGGCATGAAATTATTTCTAGGAGTTGAACACAAACCAAGTTTAGCACAGTTCTGGGCATCTTTGAAATACCTATACAAACTTGTTCCTACATAGTAACTTGCAACTTTGAATGAGAATGTGCTTGCTAACAGCAACGTGCTATATGTTCTGAATGCCCGAATTGGGAATCTGTGTCAAAACTTTGTTAGGAATTATGTGATCCTTACTAGCTGGAAGTAAGGGAGATGGGGCATGAAGTTATTTCTAGGAGTTGGACACATACCAAGTTTAGCTCAGTTCTGGGCATCTTTGAAATACCTATACGAACTTGTTCCTACATAGTAACTTGCAACTTTGAATGAGAATGTGCTTGCTTACAGCAACGTGCTATATGTTCTGAATGCCCGAATTGAGAATCTGTGTCAAACTTTGTTAGGAATTATGTGATCCTTACTAGCTGGAAGTAAGGGAGTTGGGGCATGAAGGTATTTCTAGGAGTTGGACACAAACCAAGTTTAGTACAGCTCTGGGCATCTTAGAAATACCTATACAAACTTGTTCCTACATAGTAACTTGCAACTTTGAATGAGAATTTGCTTGCTTACAGCAACGTGCTATATGCTCTGTATGCCCGAAAAGGGAATCTGTGTCAAAACTTTGTTAGGAATTATGTGATCCTTACTAGCTGGAAGTAAGTGAGATGGGGCATCATGTTATTTCTAGGAGTTGGAGACATACAACGTTTAGCTCAGTTCTGGGCATCTTTGAAATACCTATACAAACTTGTTCCTACATAGTAACTTGCAACTTTGAATGAGAATGTGCTTGCTTACAGCAACGTGCTATATGTTCTGAATGCCCGAATTGGGAATCTGTGTCAAAACTTTGTTAGGAATTATGTGATCCTTACTAGCTGGAAGTAAGGGAGATGGGGCATGAAGTTATTTCTAGGAGTTGGACACATACCAAGTTTAGCTCAGTTCTGGGCATCTTTGAAATACCTATACAAACTTGTTCCTACATAGTAACTTGGTACTTTGAATGAGAATGTGCTTGCTTACAGCAACGTGCTATATGTTCTGAATGCCCGAATTGGGAATCTGTGTCAAAACTTTGTTAGGAATTATGTGATCCTTACTAGCTGGAAGTAAGTGAGATGGGGCATGAAATTATTTCTAGGAGTTGGACACATACCAAGTTTAGCTCAGTTCTGGGCATCTTTGAAATACCTATACAAACTTGTTCCTACATAGTAACTTGCAACTTTGAATGAGAATGTGCTTGCTTACAGCAACGTGCTATATGCTCTGTATGCCCGAAAAGGGAATCTGTGTCAAAACTTTGTTAGGAATTATGTGATCCTTACTAGCTGGATGTAAGAGAGATGGGGCATCATGTTATTTCTAGGAGTTGGAGACATACAACGTTTAGCTCAGTTCTGGGCATCTTTGAAATACCTATACAAACTTGTTCCTACATAGTAACTTGCAACTTTGAATGAGAATGTGCTTGCTTACAGCAACGTGCTATATGTTCTGAATGCCCGAATTGGGAATCTGTGTCAAAACTTTGTTAGGAATTATGTGATCCTTACTAGCTGGAAGTAAGGGAGATGGGGCATGAAGTTATTTCTAGGAGTTGGACACATACCAAGTTTAGCTCAGTTCTGGGCATCTTTGAAATACCTATACAAACTTGTTCCTACATAGTAACTTGGTACTTTGAATGAGAATGTGCTTGCTTACAGCAACGTGCTATATGTTCTGAATGCCCGAATTGGGAATCTGTGTCAAAACTTTGTTAGGAATTATGTGATCCTTACTAGCTGGAAGTAAGTGAGATGGGGCATGAAATTATTTCTAGGAGTTGGACACATACCAAGTTTAGCTCAGTTCTGGGCATCTTTGAAATACCTATACAAACTTGTTCCTACATAGTAACTTGCAACTTTGAATGAGAATGTGCTTGCTAACAGCAACGTGCTATATGTTCTGAATGCCCGAATTGGGAATCTATGTCAAAACTTTGTTAGGAATTATGTGATCCTTACTAGCTGGAAGTAAGGGAGATGAGGCATGAAGTTATTTCTAGGAGTTTGACAGAGCCCAGTTTAGCTCAGTTCTGGGCATCTTTGAAATACCTATACAAACTTGTTCCTACATAGTAACTTGCAACTTTGAATGAGAATGTGCTTGCTTGCAGCAACGTGCTAGATGTTCTGAATGCCCGAATTGGGAATATGTGTCAAAACTTTGTTAGGAATTATGTGATCCTTACTAGCTGGAAGTAAGGGAGATGGGGCATGAAGTTTTTTCTAGGAGTGGGACACATACCAAGTTTAGCTCAGTTCTGGGCATCTTTGAAATACCTATACAAACTTGTTCCTACATAGTAACTTGCAACTTTGAATGAGAATGTGCTTGCTTGCAGCAACGTGCTATATGTTCTGAATGCCCGAATTGGGAATCTGTGTCAAAACTTTGTTAGGAATTATGTGATCCTTACTAGCTGGAAGTAAGGGAGATGGGGCATGAAGTTATTTCTAGGAGTTGGACACATACCAAGTTTAGCTCAGTTCTGGGCATCTTTGAAATACCTATACAACTTGTTCCAACATAGTAACTTGCAACTTTGAATGAGAATCTGCTTGCTTACAGCAACGTGCTATATGTTCTTAATGCCCGAATTGGGAATCTGTGTCAAAACTTTGTTAGGAATTATGTGATCCTTACTAGCTGGAAGTAAGGGAGATGGGGCATGAAGGTATTTCTAGGAGTTGGACACAAACCAAGTTTAGCACAGTTCTGGGCATCTTAGAAATACCTATACAAACTTGTTCCTACATATTAACTTGCAACTTTGAATCAGAATGTGCTTGCTTACAGCAACGTGCTATATGCTCTGAATGCCCGAAAAGGGAATCAGTGTCAAAACTTTGTTAGGAATTATGTGATCCTTACTAGCTGGAAGTAAGTGAGATGGGGCATGAAGTTATTTCTAGGAGTTGGAGACATACAACGTTTAGCTCAGTTCTGGGCATCTTTGAAATACCTATACAAACTTGTACCTTCATAGTAACTTGCAACTTTGAATGAGAATGTGCTTGCTTACAGCAACGTGCTATATGTTCTGAATGCCCGAATTGGGAAACTGTGTCAAAACTTTGTTAGGAATTATGTGATCCTTACTAGCTGGAAGTAAGGGAGATGGGGCATGAAGTTATTTCTAGGAGTTGGACACATACCAAGTTTTGCTCAGTTCTGGGCATCTTTTAAATACCTATACAAACTTGTTCCTACATAGTAACTTGCAACTTTGAATGAGAATGTGCTTGCTTACAGCAACGTGCTATATGTTCTGAATGCCCGAATTGGGAAACTGTGTCAAAACTTTGTTAGGAATTATGTGATCCTTACTAGCTGGAAGTAAGGGAGATGGGGCATGAAGTTATTTCTAGGAGTTGGACACATACCAAGTTTTGCTCAGTTCTGGGCATCTTTTAAATACCTATACAAACTTGTTCCTACATAGTAACTTGCAACTTTGAATGAGAATGTGCTTGCTAACAGCAACGTGCTATATGTTCTGAATGCCCGAATTGGGAATCTGTGTCAAAACTTTGTTAGGAATTATGTGATCCTTACTAGCTGGAAGTAAGGGAGATGGGGCATGAAGTTATTTCTAGGAGTTGGACAGATACCAAGTTTAGCTCAGTTCTGGGCATCTTTGAAATACCTATACAAACTTGTTCCTACATAGTAACTTGCAACTTTGAATGAGAATGTGCTTGCTTGCAGCAACGTGCTATATGTTCTGAATGCCCGAATTGGGAATCTGTGTCACAACTTTGTTAGGAATTATGTGATCCTTACTAGCCTGAAGTAAGGGAGATGGGGCATGAAGTTATTTCTAGGAGTTGGAGACATACAACGTTTAGCTCAGTTCTGGGCATCTTTGAAATACCTATACAAACTTGTTCCTACATAGTAACTTGCAACTTTGAATGAGAATGTGCTTGCTTACAGCAACATGCTATATGTTCTGAATGCCCGAATTGGGAATATGTTTCAAAACTTTGTTAGGAAATATGTGATCCTTACTAGCTGGAAGTAAGGGAGATGGGGCATGAAGTTATTTCTAGGAGTTGGACACATACCAAGTTTAGCTCAGTTCTGGGCATCTTTGAAATACCTATACAAACTTGTTCCTACATAGTAACTTGCAACTTTGAATGAGAATGTGCTTGCTTGCAGCAACGTGCTATATGTTCTGAATGCCCGAATTGGGAATCCCTGTCAAACTTTGTTAGGAATTATGTGATCCTTACTAGCTGGAAGTAAGGGAGTTGGGGCATGAAGGTATTTCTAGGAGTTGGAGACATACCAAGTTTAGCTCAGTTCTAGGCATCTTTGAAATACCTATACAAACTTGTTCCTACATAGTAACTTGCAACTTTGATTGAGAATGTGCTTGCTTACAGCAACGTGCTATGTGTTCTGAATGCCCGAATTGGGAATATGTTTCAAAACTTTGTTAGGAATTATGTGATCCTTACTACCTGGAAGTAAGGGAGATGGGGCATGAAGTTATTTCTAGGAGTTGGACACATACCAAGTTTAGCTCAGTTCTGGGCATCTTTGAAATACCTATACAAACTTGTTCCTACATAGTAACTTGCAACTTTGAATGAGAATGTGCTTGCTTACAGCAACGTGCTATATGTTCTGAATGCCCGAATTGGGAATCTGTGTCAAACTTTGTTAGGAATTATGTGATCCTTACTAGCTGGAAGTAAGGGAGTTGGGGCATGAAGGTATTTCTAGGAGTTGGACACAAACCAAGTTTAGCACAGTTCTGGGCATCTTTGAAATACCTATACAAACTTGTTCCTACATAGTAACTTGCAACTTTGAATGAGAATGTGCTTGCTTACAGCAACGTGCTGTATGCTCTGTATGCCCGAAAAGGGAATCTGTGTCAAAACTTTGTTAGGAATTATGTGATCCTTACTAGCTGGAAGTAAGTGAGATGGGGCATGAAGTTATTTCTAGGAGTTGGAGACATACAACGTTTAGCTCAGTTCTGGGCATCTTTGAAATACCTATACAAACTTGTTCCTACATAGTAACTTGCAACTTTGAATGAGAATGTGCTTGCTTACAGCAACGTGCTATATGTTCTGAATGCCCGAATTGGGAATCTGTGTCAAAACTTTGTTAGGTATTATGTGATCCTTACTAGCTGGAAGTAAGGGAGATGTGGCATGAAGTTATTTCTAGGAGTTGGACACATACCAAGTTTAGCTCAGTTCTGGGCATCTTTGAAATACCTATACAAACTTGTTCCTAGATAGTAACTTGCAACTTTGAATGAGAATGTGCTTGCTTGCAGCAACGTGCTATATGTTCTGAATGCCCGAATTGGGAATCTGTGTCAAAACTTTGTTAGGAATTATGTGATCCTTACTAGCTGGAAGTAAGTTAGATGGGGCATGAAATTATTTCTAGGAGTTGGACACATACCAAGTTTAGCTCAGTTCTGGGCATCTTTGAAATACCTATACAAACTTGTTCCTACATAGTAACTTGCAAATTTGAATGAGAATGTGCTTGCTTACAGCAACGTGCTATATGTTCTTAATGCCCGAATTGGGAATCTGTGTCAAAACTTTGTTAGGAATTATGTGATCCTTACTAGCTGGAAGTAAGGGAGATGGGGCATGAAGTTATTTCTAGGAGTTGGAGTCATACCAACTTTAGCTTAGTTTTGGGCATCTTTGAAATACCTATACAAACTTGTTCCTACATAGTAATTTGCAACTTTGAATGAGAATGTGCTTGCTTACAGCAACGTGCTATATGTTCTGAATGCCCGAATTGGGAATCTGTGTCAAAACTTTGTTAGGAATTATGTGATCCTTACTAGCTGGAAGTAAGGGAGATGGGCATGAAGTTATTTCTAGGAGTTGGACACATACCAAGTTTAGCTCAGTTCTGGGCATCTTTGAAATACCTATACAAACTTGTTCCTACATAGTAACTTGCAACTTTGAATGAGAATGTGCTTGCTTGCAGCAAAGTGCTATATGTTCTGAATGCCCGAATTGGGAATCTGTGTCAAAACTTTGTTAGGAATTATGTGATCCTTAGTAGCTGGAAGTAAGGGAGATGGGGCATGAAGTTATTTCTAGGAGTTGGACACATACCAAGTTTATCTCAGTTCTGGGCATCTTTGAAATACCTATACAAACTTGTTCCTACATAGTAACTTGCATCTTTGAATGAGAATGTGCTTGCTTACAGCAACGTGCTATATCTTCTGAATGCCCGAATTGGGAATATGTGTCAAAATTTTGTTTGGAATTATGTGATCTTTACTAGCTGGAAGTAAGGGAGAAGGGGCATAAAGTTATTTCTAGGAGTTGGAGACATACCAAGTTTAGCTCAGTTCTAGGCATCTTTGAAATACCTATACAAACTTGTTCCTACATAGTAACTTGCAACTTTGATTGAGAATGTGCTTGCTTACAGCAACGTGCTATATGTTCTGAATGCCCGAATTGGGAATATGTTTCAAAACTTTTTTAGGAATTATGTGATCCTTACTAGCTGGAAGAAAGGGAGATGGGGCATGAAGTTATTTCTAGGAGTTGGACACATACCAAGTTTAGCTCAGTTCTGGGCATCTTTGAAATACCTATACAAACTTGTTCCTACATAGTAACTTGCAACTTTGAATGAGAATGTGCTTGCTTACAGCAACGTGCTATATGTTCTGAATGCCCGAATTGGGAATCTGTGTCAAACTTTGTTAGGAATTATGTGATCCTTACTAGCTGCAAGTAAGGGAGTTGGGGCATGAAGGTATTTCTAGGAGTTGGACACAAACCAAGTTTAGCACAGTTCTGGGCATCTTTGAAATACCTATACAAACTTGTTCCTACATAGTAACTTGCAACTTTGAATGAGAATGTGCTTGCTTACAGCAACGTGCTATATGTTCTGAATGCCCGAATTGGGAATCTGTGTCAAACTTTGTTAGGAATTATGTGATCCTTACTAGCTGGAAGTAAGGGAGTTGGGGCATGAAGGTATTTCTAGGAGTTGGAGACATACCAAGTTTAGCTCAGTTCTAGGCATCTTTGAAATACCTATACAAACTTGTTCCTACATAGTAACTTGCAACTTTGATTGAGAATGTGCTTGCTTACAGCAACGTGCTATATGTTCTGAATGCCCGAATTGGGAATATGTTTCAAAACTTTGTTAGGAATTATGTGATCCTTACTAGCTGGAAGAAAGGGAGATGGGGCATGAAGTTATTTCTAGGAGTTGGACACATACCAAGTTTAGCTCAGTTCTGGGCATCTTTGAAATACCTATACAAACTTGTTCCTACATAGTAACTTGCAACTTTGAATGAGAATGTGCTTGCTTACAGCAACGTGCTATATCTTCTGAATGCCCGAATTGGGAATCTGTGTCAAACTTTGTTAGGAATTATGTGATCCTTACTAGCTGGAAGTAAGGGAGTTGGGGCATGAAGGTATTTCTAGGAGTTGGACACAAACAAAGTTTAGCACAGTTCTGGGCATCTTTGAAATACCTATACAAACTTGTTCCTACATAGTAACTTGCAACTTTGAATGAGAATGTGCTTGCTTACAGCAACGTGCTATATGCTCTGTATGCCCGAAAAGGGAATCTGTGTCAAAACTTTGTTAGGAATTATGTGATCCTTACTAGCTGGAAGTAAGTGAGATGGGGCATGAAGTTATTTCTAGGAGTTGGAGACATACAACGTTTAGCTCAGTTCTGGGCATCTTTGAAATACCTATACAAACTTGTTCCTACATAGTAACTTGCAACTTTGAATGAGAATGTGCTTGCTTACAGCAACGTGCTATATGTTCTGAATGCCCGAATTGGGAATCTGTGTCAAAACTTTGTTAGGAATTATGTGATCCTTACTAGCTGGAAGTAAGGGAGATGTGGCATGAAGTTATTTCTAGGAGTTGGACACATACCAAGTTTAGCTCAGTTCTGGGCATCTTTGAAATACCTATACAAACTTGTTCCTACATAGTAACTTGCAACTTTGAATGAGAATGTGCTTGCTTACAGCAACGTGCTATATGTTCTGAATGCCCGAATTGGGAATCTGTGTCAAAACTTTGTTAGAAATTATGTGATCCTTACTAGCTGGAAGTAAGTTAGATGGGGCATGAAATTATTTCTAGGAGTTGGACACATACCAAGTTTAGCTCAGTTCTGGGCATCTTTGATATACCTATACAAACTTGTTCCTACATAGTAACTTGCAACTTTGAATGAGAATGTGCTTGCTTACAGCAACGTGCTATATGTTCTTAATGCCCGAATTGGGAATCTGTGTCAAAACTTTGTTAGGAATTATGTGATCCTTACTAGCTGGAAGTAAGGGAGATGGGGCATGAAGTTATTTCTAGGAGTTGGAGTCATACCAACTTTAGCTTAGTTCTGGGCATCTTTGAAATACCTATACAAACTTGTTCCTACATAGTAATTTGCAACTCTGAATGAGAATGTGCTTGCTTACAGCAACGTGCTATATGTTCTGAATGCCCGAATTGGGAATCTGTGTCAAAACTTTGTTAGGAATTATGTGATCCTTACTAGCTGGAAGTAAGGGAGATGGGGCATGAAGTTATTTCTAGGAGTTGGACACATACCAAGTTTTGCTCAGTTCTGGGCATCTTTGAAATACCTATACAAACTTGTTCCTACATAGTAACTTGCAACTTTGAATGAGAATGTGCTTGCTTGCAGCAACGTGCTATATGTTCTGAATGACCGAATTGGGAATATGTTTCAAAACTTTGTTAGGAATTATGTGATCCTTACTAGCTGGAAGAAAGGGAGATGGGGCATGAAGTTATTTCTAGGAGTTGGACACATACAACGTTTAGCTCAGTTCTGGGCATCTTTGAAATACCTATACAAACTTGTTCCTACATAGTAACTTGCAACTTTGAATGAGAATGTGCTTGCTTACAGCAACGTGCTATATGTTCTGAATGCCCGAATTGGGAATCTGTGTCAAACTTTGTTAGGAATTATGTGATCCTTACTAGCTGGAAGTAAGGGAGTTGGGGCATGAAGGTATTTCTAGGAGATGGACACAAACCAAGTTTAGCACAGTTCTGGGCATCTTAGAAATACCTATACAAACTTGTTCCTACATAGTAACTTGCAACTTTGAATGAGAATGTGCTTGCTTACAGCAACGTGCTATATGTTCTGAATGCCCGAATTGGGAATCTGTGTCAAAACTTTGTTAGGAATTATGTGATCCTTACTATCTGGAAGTAAGGGAGATGTGGCATGAAGTTATTTCTAGGAGTTGGACACATACCAAGTTTAGCTCAGTTCTGGGCATCTTTGAAATACCTATACAAACTTGTTCCTACATAGTAACTTGCAACTTTGAATGAGAATGTGATTGCTAACAGCAACCTGCTATATGTTCTGAATGCCCGAATTGGGAATCTGTGTCAAAACTTTCTTAGGAATTATGTGATCCTTACTAGCTGGAAGTAAGGGAGATGGGGCATGAAGTTATTTCTAGGAGTTGGACAGATACCAAGTTTAGCTCAGTTCTGGGCATCTTTGAAATACCTATACAAACTTGTTCCTACATAGTAACTTGCAACTTTGAATGAGAATGTGCTTGCTTGCAGCAACGTGCTATATGTTCTGAATGCCCGAATTGGGAATCTGTGTCAAAACTTTGTTAGGAATTATGTGATCCTTACTAGCTGGAAGTAAGGGAGATGGGGCATGAAGTTATTTCTAGGAGTTGGAGACATACAACGTTTAGCTCAGTTCTGGGCATCTTTGAAATACCTATAAAAACTTGTTCCTACATAGTAACTTGCAACTTTGAATGAGAATGTGCTTGCTTACAGCAACGTGCTATATGTTCTGAATGCCCGAATTGGGAATCTGTGTCAAAACTTTGTTAGGAATTATGTGATTCTTACTAGCTGGAAGTAAGGGACTTCGGGCATGAAGTTATTTCTAGGAGTTGGACACATACCAAGTTTAGCTCAGTTCTGGGCATCTTTGAAATACCTATACAAACTTGTTCCTACATAGTAACTTGCAACTTTGAATGAGAATGTGCTTGCTTACAGCAACGTGCTATATGTTCTGAATGCCCGAATTGGGAATCTGTGTCAAAACATTGTTAGGAATTATGTGATCCTTACTAGCTGTAAGTAAGGGAGATGGAGCATGAAGTTATTTCTAGGAGTTGGACAGATACCAAGTTTAGCTCAGTTCTGGGCATCTTTGAAATACCTATACAAACTTGTTCCTACATAGTAACTTGCAACTTTGAATGAGAATGTGCTTGCTTACAGCAACGTGCTATATGTTCTGAATGCCCGAATTGGGAATCTGTGTCAAAACTTTGTTAGGAATTATGTGATCCTTACTACCTGGAAGTAAGGGAGATGGGGCATGAAGTTATTTCTAGGAGTTGGAGACATACAACGTTTAGCTCAGTTCTGGGCATCTTTGAAATACCTATACAAACTTGTTCCTACATAGTAACTTGCAACTTTGAATGAGAATGTGCTTGCTTACAGCAACGTGCTATATGTTCTGAATGCCCGAATTGGGAATCTGTGTCAAAACTTTGTTAGGAATTATGTGATTCTTACTAGCTGGAAGTAAGGGACTTGGGGCATGAAGTTATTTCTAGGAGTTGGACACATACCAACTTTAGCTCAGTTCTGGGCATCTTTGAAATACCTATACAAACTTGTTCCTACATAGTAACTTGCAACTTTGAATGAGAATGTGCTTGCTTACAGCAACGTGCTATATGTTCTGAATGCCCGAATTGGGAATCTGTGTCAAAACTTTGTTAGGAATTATGTGATCCTTACTAGCTGGAAGTAAGGGAGATGGGGCATGAAGTTATTTCTAGGAGTTGGACACATACCAAGTTTAGCTCAGTTCTGGGCATCTTTGAAATACCTATACAAACTTGTTCCTACATAGTAACTTGGTACTTTGAATGAGAATGTGCTTGCTTACAGCAACGTGCTATATGTTCTGAATGCCCGAATTGGGAATCTGTGTCAAAACTTTGTTAGGAATTATGTGATCCTTACTAGCTGGAAGTAAGTGAGATGGGGCATGAAATTATTTCTAGGAGTTGGACACATACCAAGTTTAGCTCAGTTCTGGGCATCTTTGAAATACCTATACAAACTTGTTCCTACATAGTAACTTGCAACTTTGAATGAGAATGTGCTTGCTTACAGCAACGTGCTATATGTTCTGAATGCCCGAATTGAGAATCTGTGTCAAACTTTGTTAGGAATTATGTGATCCTTACTAGCTGGAAGTAAGGGAGTTGGGGCATGAAGGTATTTCTAGGAGTTGGACACAAACCAAGTTTAGCACAGTTCTGGGCATCTTAGAAATACCTATACAAACTTGTTCCCACATAGTAACTTGCAACTTTGAATGAGAATGTGCTTGCTTACAGCAACGTGCTATATGCTCTGTATGCCCGAAAAGGGAATCTGTGTCAAAACTTTGTTAGGAATTATGTGATCCTTACTAGCTGGAAGTAAGAGAGATGGGGCATCATGTTATTTCTAGGAGTTGGAGACATACAACGTTTAGCTCAGTTCTGGGCATCTTTGAAATACCTATACAAACTTGTTCCTACATAGTAACTTGCAACTTTGAATGAGAATGTGCTTGCTTACAGCAACGTGCTATATGTTATGAATGCCCGAATTGGGAATCTGTGTCAAAACTTTGTTAGGAATTATGTGATCCTTACTAGCTGGAAGTAAGGGAGATGGGGCATGAAGTTATTTCTAGGAGTTGGACACATACCAAGTTTAGCTCAGTTCTGGGCATCTTTGAAATACCTATACAAACTTGTTCCTACATAGTAACTTGGTACTTTGAATGAGAATGTGCTTGCTTACAGCAACGTGCTATATGTTCTGAATGCCCGAATTGGGAATCTGTGTCAAAACTTTGTTAGGAATTATGTGATCCTTACTAGCTGGAAGTAAGTGAGATGGGGCATGAAATTATTTCTAGCAGTTGGACACATACCAAGTTTAGCTCAGTTCTGGGCATCTTTGAAATACCTATACAAACTTGTTCCTACATAGTAACTTGCAACTTTGAATGAGAATGTGCTTGCTAACAGCAACGTGCTATATGTTCTGAATGCCCGAATTGGGAATCTATGTCAAAACTTTGTTAGGAATTATGTGATCCTTACTAGCTGGAAGTAAGGGAGATGAGGCATGAAGTTATTTCTAGGAGTTGGACAGAGCCCAGTTTAGCTCAGTTCTGGGCATCTTTGAAATACCTATACAAACTTGTTCCTACATAGTAACTTGCAACTTTGAATGAGAATGTGCTTGCTTGCAGCAACGAGCTAGATGTTCTGAATGCCCGAATTGGGAATATGTGTCAAAACTTTGTTAGGAATTATGTGATCCTTACTAGCTGGAAGTAAGGGAGATGGGGCATGAAGTTTTTTCTAGGAGTGGGACACATACCAAGTTTAGCTCAGTTCTGGGCATCTTTGAAATACCTATACAAACTTGTTCCTACATAGTAACTTGCAACTTTGAATGAGAATGTGCTTGCTTACAGCAACGTGCTATATGTTCTGAATGCCCGAATTGGGAATCTGTGTCAAAACTTTGTTAGGAATTATGTGATCCTTACTAGCTGGAAGTAAGTTAGATGGGGCATGAAATTATTTCTAGGAGTTGGACACATACCAAGTTTAGCTCAGTTCTGGGCATCTTTGATATACCTATACAAACTTGTTCCTACATAGTAACTTGCAACTTTGAATGAGAATGTGCTTGCTTACAGCAACGTGCTATATGTTCTTAATGCCCGAATTGGGAATCTGTGTCAAAACTTTGTTAGGAATTATGTGATCCTTACTAGCTGGAAGTAAGGGAGATGGGGCATGAAGTTATTTCTAGGAGTTGGAGTCATACCAACTTTAGCTTAGTTCTGGGCATCTTTGAAATACCTATACAAACTTGTTCCTACATAGTAATTTGCAACTCTGAATGAGAATGTGCTTGCTTACAGCAACGTGCTATATGTTCTGAATGCCCGAATTGGGAATCTGTGTCAAAACTTTGTTAGGAATTATGTGATCCTTACTAGCTGGAAGTAAGGGAGATGGGGCATGAAGTTATTTCTAGGAGTTGGACACATACCAAGTTTAGCTCAGTTCTGGGCATCTTTGAAATACCTATACAAACTTGTTCCTACATAGTAACTTGCAACTTTGAATGAGAATGTGCTTGCTTGCAGCAACGTGCTATATGTTCTGAATGCCCGAATTGGGAATATGTTTCAAAACTTTGTTAGGAATTATGTGATCCTTACTAGCTGGAAGAAAGGGAGATGGGGCATGAAGTTATTTCTAGGAGTTGGACACATACAACGTTTAGCTCAGTTCTGGGCATCTTTGAAATACCTATACAAACTTGTTCCTACATAGTAACTTGCAACTTTGAATGAGAATGTGCTTGCTTACAGCAACGTGCTATATGTTCTGAATGCCCGAATTGGGAATCTGTGTCAAACTTTGTTAGGAATTATGTGATCCTTACTAGCTGGAAGTAAGGGAGTTGGGGCATGAAGGTATTTCTAGGAGATGGACACAAACCAAGTTTAGCACAGTTCTGGGCATCTTAGAAATACCTATACAAACTTGTTCCTACATAGTAACTTGCAACTTTGAATGAGAATGTGCTTGCTTACAGCAACGTGCTATATGTTCTGAATGCCCGAATTGGGAATCTGTGTCAAAACTTTGTTAGGAATTATGTGATCCTTACTATCTGGAAGTAAGGGAGATGTGGCATGAAGTTATTTCTAGGAGTTGGACACATACCAAGTTTAGCTCAGTTCTGGGCATCTTTGAAATACCTATACAAACTTGTTCCTACATAGTAACTTGCAACTTTGAATGAGAATGTGATTGCTAACAGCAACGTGCTATATGTTCTGAATGCCCGAATTGGGAATCTGTGTCAAAACTTTGTTAGGAATTATGTGATCCTTACTAGCTGGAAGTAAGGGAGATGGGGCATGAAGTTATTTCTAGGAGTTGGACAGATACCAAGTTTAGCTCAGTTCTGGGCATCTTTGAAATACCTATACAAACTTGTTCCTACATAGTAACTTGCAACTTTGAATGAGAATGTGCTTGCTTGCAGCAACGTGCTATATGTTCTGAATGCCCGAATTGGGAATCTGTGTCAAAACTTTGTTAGGAATTATGTGATCCTTACTAGCTGGAAGTAAGGGAGATGGGGCATGAAGTTATTTCTAGGAGTTGGAGACATACAACGTTTAGCTCAGTTCTGGGCATCTTTGAAATACCTATAAAAACTTGTTCCTACATAGTAACTTGCAACTTTGAATGAGAATGTGCTTGCTTACAGCAACGTGCTATATGTTCTGAATGCCCGAATTGGGAATCTGTGTCAAAACTTTGTTAGGAATTATGTGATTCTTACTAGCTGGAAGTAAGGGACTTCGGGCATGAAGTTATTTCTAGGAGTTGGACACATACCAAGTTTAGCTCAGTTCTGGGCATCTTTGAAATACCTATACAAACTTGTTCCTACATAGTAACTTGCAACTTTGAATGAGAATGTGCTTGCTTACAGCAACGTGCTATATGTTCTGAATGCCCGAATTGGGAATCTGTGTCAAAACATTGTTAGGAATTATGTGATCCTTACTAGCTGTAAGTAAGGGAGATGGAGCATGAAGTTATTTCTAGGAGTTGGACAGATACCAAGTTTAGCTCAGTTCTGGGCATCTTTGAAATACCTATACAAACTTGTTCCTACATAGTAACTTGCAACTTTGAATGAGAATGTGCTTGCTTACAGCAACGTGCTATATGTTCTGAATGCCCGAATTGGGAATCTGTGTCAAAACTTTGTTAGGAATTATGTGATCCTTACTACCTGGAAGTAAGGGAGATGGGGCATGAAGTTATTTCTAGGAGTTGGAGACATACAACGTTTAGCTCAGTTCTGGGCATCTTTGAAATACCTATACAAACTTGTTCCTACATAGTAACTTGCAACTTTGAATGAGAATGTGCTTGCTTACAGCAACGTGCTATATGTTCTGAATGCCCGAATTGGGAATCTGTGTCAAAACTTTGTTAGGAATTATGTGATTCTTACTAGCTGGAAGTAAGGGACTTGGGGCATGAAGTTATTTCTAGGAGTTGGACACATACCAAGTTTAGCTCAGTTCTGGGCATCTTTGAAATACCTATACAAACTTGTTCCTACATAGTAACTTGCAACTTTGAATGAGAATGTGCTTGCTTACAGCAACGTGCTATATGTTCTGAATGCCCGAATTGGGAATCTGTGTCAAAACTTTGTTAGGAATTATGTGATCCTTACTAGCTGGAAGTAAGGGAGATGGGGCATGAAGTTATTTCTAGGAGTTGGACACATACCAAGTTTAGCTCAGTTCTGGGCATCTTTGAAATACCTATACAAACTTGTTCCTACATAGTAACTTGGTACTTTGAATGAGAATGTGCTTGCTTACAGCAACGTGCTATATGTTCTGAATGCCCGAATTGGGAATCTGTGTCAAAACTTTGTTAGGAATTATGTGATCCTTACTAGCTGGAAGTAAGTGAGATGGGGCATGAAATTATTTCTAGGAGTTGGACACATACCAAGTTTAGCTCAGTTCTGGGCATCTTTGAAATACCTATACAAACTTGTTCCTACATAGTAACTTGCAACTTTGAATGAGAATGTGCTTGCTTACAGCAACGTGCTATATGTTCTCAATGCCCGAATTGAGAATCTGTGTCAAACTTTGTTAGGAATTATGTGATCCTTACTAGCTGGAAGTAAGGGAGTTGGGGCATGAAGGTATTTCTAGGAGTTGGACACAAACCAAGTTTAGCACAGTTCTGGGCATCTTAGAAATACCTATACAAACTTGTTCCTACATAGTAACTTGCAACTTTGAATGAGAATGTGCTTGCTTACAGCAACGTGCTATATGCTCTGTATGCCCGAAAAGGGAATCTGTGTCAAAACTTTGTTAGGAATTATGTGATCTTTACTAGCTGGAAGTAAGAGAGATGGGGCATCATGTTATTTCTAGGAGTTGGAGACATACAACGTTTAGCTCAGTTCTGGGCATCTTTGAAATACCTATACAAACTTGTTCCTACATAGTAACTTGCAACTTTGAATGAGAATGTGCTTGCTTACAGCAACGTGCTATATGTTCTGAATGCCCGAATTGGGAATCTGTGTCAAAACTTTGTTAGGAATTATGTGATCCTTACTAGCTGGAAGTAAGGGAGATGGGGCATGAAGTTATTTCTAGGAGTTGGACACATACCAAGTTTAGCTCAGTTCTGGGCATCTTTGAAATACCTATACAAACTTGTTCCTACATAGTAACTTGGTACTTTGAATGAGAATGTGCTTGCTTACAGCAACGTGCTATATGTTCTGAATGCCCGAATTGGGAATCTGTGTCAAAACTTTGTTAGGAATTATGTGATCCTTACTAGCTGGAAGTAAGTGAGATGGGGCATGAAATTATTTCTAGGAGTTGGACACATACCAAGTTTAGCTCAGTTCTGGGCATCTTTGAAATACCTATACAAACTTGTTCCTACATAGTAACTTGCAACTTTGAATGAGAATGTGCTTGCTAACAGCAACGTGCTATATGTTCTGAATGCCCGAATTGGGAATCTATGTCAAAACTTTGTTAGGAATTATGTGATCCTTACTAGCTGGAAGTAAGGGAGATGAGGCATGAAGTTATTTCTAGGAGTTGGACAGAGCCCAGTTTAGCTCAGTTCTGGGCATCTTTGAAATACCTATACAAACTTGTTCCTACATAGTAACTTGCAACTTTGAATGAGAATGTGCTTGCTTGCAGCAACGAGCTAGATGTTCTGAATGCCCGAATTGGGAATATGTGTCAAAACTTTGTTAGGAATTATGTGATCCTTACTAGCTGGAAGTAAGGGAGATGGGGCATGAAGTTTTTTCTAGGAGTGGGACACATACCAAGTTTAGCTCAGTTCTGGGCATCTTTGAAATACCTATACAAACTTGTTCCTACATAGTAACTTGCAACTTTGAATGAGAATGTGCTTGCTTGCAGCAACGTGCTATATGTTCTGAATGTCCGAATTGGGAATCTGTGTCAAAACTTTGTTAGGAATTATGTGATCCTTACTAGCTGGAAGTAAGGGAGATGGGGCATGAAGTTATTTCTAGGAGTTGGACACATACCAAGTTTAGCTCAGTTCTGGGCATCTTTGAAATACCTATACAACTTGTTCCAACATAGTAACTTGCAACTTTGAATGAGAATCTGCTTGCTTACAGCAACGTGCTATATGTTCTAAATGCCCGAATTGGGAATCTGTGTCAAAACTTTGTTAGGAATTATGTGATCCTTACTAGCTGGAAGTAAGGGAGATGGGGCATGAAGGTATTTCTAGGAGTTGGACACAAACCAAGTTTAGCACAGTTCTGGGCATCTTAGAAATACCTATACAAACTTGTTCCTACATATTAACTTGCAACTTTGAATCAGAATGTGCTTGCTTACAGCAACGTGCTATATGCTCTGAATGCCCGAAAAGGGAATCAGTGTCAAAACTTTGTTAGGAATTATGTGATCCTTACTAGCTGGAAGTAAGTGAGATGGGGCATGAAGTTATTTCTAGGAGTTGGAGACATACAACGTTTAGCTCAGTTCTGGGCATCTTTGAAATACCTATACAAACTTGTACCTTCATAGTAACTTGCAACTTTGAATGAGAATGTGCTTGCTTACAGCAACGTGCTATATGTTCTGAATGCCCGAATTGGGAAACTGTGTCAAAACTTTGTTAGGAATTATGTGATCCTTACTAGCTGGAAGTAAGGGAGATGGGGCATGAAGTTATTTCTAGGAGTTGGACACATACCAAGTTTTGCTCAGTTCTGGGCATCTTTTAAATACCTATACAAACTTGTTCCTACATAGTAACTTGCAACTTTGAATGAGAATGTGCTTGCTTACAGCAACGTGCTATATGTTCTGAATGCCCGAATTGGGAATCTGTGTGAAAACTTTGTTAGGAATTATGTGATCCTTACTAGCTGGAAGTAAGTGAGATGGGGCATGAAATTATTTCTAGGAGTTGGACACATACCAAGTTTAGCTCAGTTCTGGGCATCTTTGAAATACCTATACAAACTTGTTCCTACATAGTAACTTGCAACTTTGAATGAGAATGTGCTTGCTAACAGCAACGTGCTATATGTTCTGAATGCCCGAATTGGGAATCTGTGTCAAAACTTTGTTAGGAATTATGTGATCCTTACTAGCTGGAAGTAAGGGAGATGGGGCATGAAGTTATTTCTAGGAGTTGGACAGATACCAAGTTTAGCTCAGTTCTGGGCATCTTTGAAATACCTATACAAACTTGTTCCTACATAGTAACTTGCAACTTTGAATGAGAATGTGCTTGCTTGCAGCAACGTGCTATATGTTCTGAATGCCCGAATTGGGAATCTGTGTCAAAACTTTGTTAGGAATTATGTGATCCTTACTAGCCTGAAGTAAGGGAGATGGGGCATGAAGTTATTTCTAGGAGTTGGAGACATACAACGTTTAGCTCAGTTCTGGGCATCTTTGAAATACCTATACAAACTTGTTCCTACATAGTAACTTGCAACTTTGAATGAGAATGTGCTTGCTTACAGCAACATGCTATATGTTCTGAATGCCCGAATTGGGAATATGTTTCAAAACTTTGTTAGGAAATATGTGATCCTTACTAGCTGGAAGTAAGGGAGATGGGGCATGAAGTTATTTCTAGGAGTTGGACACATACCAAGTTTAGCTCAGTTCTGGGCATCTTTGAAATACCTATACAAACTTGTTCCTACATAGTAACTTGCAACTTTGAATGAGAATGTGCTTGCTTGCAGCAACGTGCTATATGTTCTGAATGCCCGAATTGGGAATCCCTGTCAAACTTTGTTAGGAATTATGTGATCCTTACTAGCTGGAAGTAAGGGAGTTGGGGCATGAAGGTATTTCTAGGAGTTGGAGACATACCAAGTTTAGCTCAGTTCTAGGCATCTTTGAAATACCTATACAAACTTGTTCCTACATAGTAACTTGCAACTTTGATTGAGAATGTGCTTGCTTACAGCAACGTGCTATGTGTTCTGAATGCCCGAATTGGGAATATGTTTCAAAACTTTGTTAGGAATTATGTGATCCTTACTAGCTGGAAGTAAGGGAGATGGGGCATGAAGTTATTTCTAGGAGTTGGACACATACCAAGTTTAGCTGAGTTCTTGGCATCTTTGAAATACCTATACAAACTTGTTCCTACATAGTAACTTGCAACTTTGAATGAGAATGTGCTTGCTTACAGCAACGTGCTATATGTTCTGAATGCCCGAATTGGGAATCTGTGTCAAACTTTGTTAGGAATTATGTGATCCTTACTAGCTGGAAGTAAGGGAGTTGGGGCATGAAGTTATTTCTAGGAGTTGGAGTCATACCAACTTTAGCTTAGTTTTGGGCATCTTTGAAATACCTATACAAACTTGTTCCTACATAGTAATTTGCAACTTTGAATGAGAATGTGCTTGCTTACAGCAACGTGCTATATGTTCTGAATGCCCGAATTGGGAATCTGTGTCAAAACTTTGTTAGGAATTATGTGATCCTTACTAGCTGGAAGTAAGGGAGATGGGGCATGAAGTTATTTCTAGGAGTTGGACACATACCAAGTTTATCTCAGTTCTGGGCATCTTTGAAATACCTATACAAACTTGTTCCTACATAGTAACTTGCATCTTTGAATGAGAATGTGCTTGCTTACAGCAACGTGCTATATCTTCTGAATGCCCGAATTGGGAATATGTGTCAAAATTTTGTTAGGAATTATGTGATCTTTACTAGCTGGAAGTAAGGGAGAAGGGGCATAAAGTTATTTCTAGGAGTTGGAGACATACCAAGTTTAGCTCAGTTCTAGGCATCTTTGAAATACCTATACAAACTTGTTCCTACATAGTAACTTGCAACTTTGATTGAGAATGTGCTTGCTTACAGCAACGTGCTATATGTTCTGAATGCCCGAATTGGGAATCTGTGTCAAAACTTTGTTAGGAATTATGTGATTCTTACTAGCTGGAAGTAAGGGACTTCGGGCATGAAGATATTTCTAGGAGTTGGACACATACCAAGTTTAGCTCAGTTCTGGGCATCTTTGAAATACCTATACAAACTTGTTCCTACATAGTAACTTGCAACTTTGAATGAGAATGTGCTTGCTTACAGCAACGTGCTATATGTTCTGAATGCCCGAATTGGGAATCTGTGTCAAAACATTGTTAGGAATTATGTGATCCTTACTAGCTGTAAGTAAGGGAGATGGAGCATGAAGTTATTTCTAGGAGTTGGACAGATACCAAGTTTAGCTCAGTTCTGGGCATCTTTGAAATACCTATACAAACTTGTTCCTACATAGTAACTTGCAACTTTGAATGAGAATGTGCTTGCTTACAGCAACGTGCTATATGTTCTGAATGCCCGAATTGGGAATCTGTGTCAAAACTTTGTTAGGAATTATGTGATCCTTACTACCTGGAAGTAAGGGAGATGGGGCATGAAGTTATTTCTAGGAGTTGGAGACATACAACGTTTAGCTCAGTTCTGGGCATCTTTGAAATACCTATACAAACTTGTTCCTACATAGTAACTTGCAACTTTGAATGAGAATGTGCTTGCTTACAGCAACGTGCTATATGTTCTGAATGCCCGAATTGGGAATCTGTGTCAAAACTTTGTTAGGAATTATGCGATCCTTACTAGCTGGAAGTAAGGGAGATGGGGCATGAAGTTATTTCTAGGAGTTGGAGACATACAACGTTTAGCTCAGTTCTGGGCATCTTTGAAATACCTATACAAACTTGTTCCTACATAGTAACTTGCAACTTGGAATGAGAATGTGCTTGCTTACAGCAACGTGCTATATGTTCTGAATGCCCGAATTGGGAATCTGTGTCAAAATTTGTTAGGAATTATGTGATCCTTACTAGATGGAAGTAAGGGAGTTGGGGCATGAAGGTATTTCTAGGAGTTGGACACATACCAAGTTTAGCACAGTTCTGGGCATCTTTGAAATACCTATACAAGCTTGTTCCTACACAGTAACTTGCAACTTTGAATGAGAATGTGCTTGCTTACAGCAACGTGCTATATGCTCTGAATGCCCGAAAAGGGAATGTGTGTCAAAAATTTGTTAGGAATTATGTGATCCTTACTAGCTGGAAGTAAGGGAGATGGGGCATGAATGTATTTCTAGGAGTTGGACACATACCAAGTTTAGCTCAGTTCTGGGCATCTTTGAAATACCTATACAAACTTGTTCCTACATAGTAACTTGCAACTTTGAATGAGAATGTGCTTGCTTACAGCAACGTGCTATATGTTCTGAATGCCCGAATTGGGAATCTGTGTCAAAACTTTGTTAGGAATTATGTGATCCTTACTAGCTGGAAGTAAGGGAGATGGGGCATGAAGTTATTTTTAGGAGTTGGACACATACCAAGTTTAGCTCAGTTCTAGGCATCTTTGAAATACCTATACAAACTTGTTCCTACATAGTAACTTGCAACTTTGAATGAGAATGTGCTTGCTTACAGCAACGTGCTATATGTTCTGAATGCCCGAATTGGGAATATGTGTCAAAACTTTGTTAGGAATTATGTGATCCTTACTAGCTGGAAGTAAGTGAGATGGGGCATGAAGTTATTTCTAGGAGTTGGAGACATACCAAGTTTAGCTCAGTTCTGGGCATCTTTGAAATACCTATACAAACTTGTTCCTACATAGTAACTTGCAACTTTGAATGAGAATGTGCTTGCTTACAGCAACGTGCTATATGTTCTGAATGCCCGAATTGGGAATCTGTGTCAAAATTTGTTAGGAATTATGTGATCCTTACTAGCTGGAAGTAAGGGAGTTGGGGCATGAAGGTATTTCTAGGAGTTGGACACAAACCAAGTTTAGCACAGTTCTGGGCATCTTAGAAATACCTATACAAACTTGTTCCTACATAGTAACTTGCAACTTTGAATGAGAATGTGCTTGCTTACAGCAACGTGCTATATGCTCTGAATGCCCGAAAAGGGAATCTGTGTCAAAACTTTGTTAGGAATTATGTGATCCTTACTAGCTGGAAGTAAGGGAGATGGGGCATGAAGTTATTTCTAGGAGTTGGACACATACAAGGTTTACCTCAGTACTGGGCATCTTTGAAGTACCTATACAAACTTGTTCCTACATAGTAACTTGCAACTTTGAATGAGAATGTGCTTGCTTACAGCAACGTGCTATATGTTCTGAATGCCCGAATTGGGAATCTGTGTCAAAACTTTGTTAGGAATTATGTGATCCTTACTAGCTGGAAGTAAGGGAGATGGGGCATGAAGTTATTTCTAGGAGTTGGAGACATACCAAGTTTAGCTCAGTTCTGGGTATCTTTGAAATACCTATACAAACTTGTTCCTACATAGTAACTTGCAACTATGAATGAGAATGTGCTTGCTTACAGCAACGTGCTATATGTTCTGAATGCCCGAATTGGGAATCTGTGTCAAAACTTTGTTAGGAATTATGTGATCCTTACTAGCTGGAAGTAAGTGAGATGGGGCATGAAATTATTTCTAGGAGTTGGACACATACCAAGTTTAGCTCAGTTCTGGGCATCTTTGAAATACCTATACAAACTTGTTCCTACATAGTAACTTGCAACTTTGAATGAGAATGTGCTTGCTTACAGCAACGTGCTATATGTTCTGAATGCCCCAATTGGGAATCTGTGTCAAAACTTTGTTAGGAATTATGTGATCCTTACTACCTGGAAGTAAGGGAGATGGGGCATGAAGTTATTTCTAGGAGTTGGAGACATACCAAGTTTAGCTCAGTTCTGGGCATCTTTGAAATACCTATACAAACTTGTTCCTACATAGTAACTTGCAACTTTGAATGAGAATGTGCTTGCTTAGAGCAACGTGCTATATGTTCTGAATGCCCGAATTGGGAATCTGTGTCAAAACTTTGTTAGGAATTATGTGATCCTTACTAGCTGGAAGTAAGGGAGATGGGGCATGAAGTTATTTCTAGGAGTTGGACACATACCAAGTTTAGCTCAGTTCTGGGCATCTTTGAAATACCTATACAAACTTGTTCCTACATAGTAACTTGCAACTTTGAATGAGAATGTGCTTGCTTGCAGCAACGTGCTATATGTTCTGAATGCCCGAATTGGGAATCTGTGTCAAACATTTGTTAGGAATTATGTGATCCTTACTAGCTGGAAGTAAGGGAGATGGGGCATGAAGTTATTTCTAGGAGTTGGACACATACCAAGGTTAGCTCAGTTCTGGGCATCTTTGAAATACCTATACAAACTTGTTCCTACATAGTAACTTGCATCTTTGAATGAGAATGTGCTTGCTTACAGCAACGTGCTATATGCTCTGAATGCCCGAATTGGGAATCTGTGTCACAACTTTGTTAGGAATTATGTGATCCTTACTAGCTGGAAGTAAGTGAGATGGGGCATGAAGTTATTTCTAGGAGTTGGACACATACAAAGTTTAGCTCAGTTCTGGTCATCTTTGAAATACCTATACAAACTTGTTCCTACATAGTAACTTGCAACTTTGAATGAGAACGTGCTTGCTTTCAGTAACGTGCTTTATGTTCTGAAAGCCCGAATTGGGAATCCTTGTCAAAATTTGTTAGGAATTATGTGATCCTTACTAGCTGGAAGTAAGGGAGTTGGGGCATGAACGTATTTCTAGGACTTGGACACAAACCAAGTTTAGCACAGTTCTGGGCATCTTAGAAATACCTATACAAACTTGTTCCTACATAGTAACTTGCAACTTTGAATGAGAATGTGCTTGCTTACAGCAACGTGCTATATGCTCTGAATGCCCGAATTGGGAATCTGTGTCAAAACTTTGTTAGGAATTATGTGACCCTTACTAGCTGGAAGTAAGGGACTTGGGGTATGAAGTTATTTCTAGGAGTTGGACACATACCAAGTTTAGCTCAGTTCTGGGCATCTTTGAAATACCTATACAAACTTGTTCCTACATAGTAACTTGCAACTTTGAATGAGAATGTGCTTGCTTACAGCAACGTGCTATATGCTCTGAATGCCCGAATTGGGAATCTGTGTCAAAATTTAAGAATTATGTGATCCTTACTAGCTGGAAGTAAGGGAGTTGGGGCATGAAGGTATTTCTAGGAGTTGGACACAAACCAAGTTTAGCACAGTTCTGGGCATCTTAGAAATACCTATACAAACTTGTTCCTACATAGTAACTTGCAACTTTGAATGAGAATGTGCTTGCTTACAGCAACGTGCTATATGCTCTGAATGCCGGAATTGGGAATCTGTGTCAAAACTTTGTTAGGAATTATGTGATCCTTACTAGCTGGAAGTAAGGGAGATGGGGCATGAAGTTATTTCTAGGAGTTGGAGACATACAACGTTTAGCTCAGTTCTGGGTATCTTTGAAATACCTATACAAACTTGTACCTTCATAGTAACTTGCAACTTGGAATGAGAATGTGCTTGCTTACAGCAACGTGCTATATGTTCTGAATGCCCGAATTGGGAATCTGTGTCAAAACTTTGTTAGGAATTATGTGATCCTTACTAGCTGGAAGTAAGGGAGATGGGGCATGAAGTTATTTCTAGGAGTTGGACACATACCAAGTTTAGCTCAGTTCTGGGCATCTTTGAAATACCTATACAAACTTGTTCCTACATCGTAACTTGCAACTTTGAATGAGAATGTGCTTGCTTACAGCAACGTGCTATATGCTCTGAATGCCCGAAAAGGGAATCTGTGTCAAAACTTTGTTAGGAATTATGTGATCCTTACTAGCTGAAAGTAAGGGAGATGGGGCATGAAGTTATTTCTAGGAGTTGGACACATACAACGTTTAGCTCAGTTCTGGGCATCTTTGAAATACCTATACAAACTTGTTCCTACATAGTAACTTGCAACTTTGAATGAGAATGTGCATGCTTACAGCAAAGTGCTATATCTTCTGAATGCCCGAATTGGGAATCTGTGTCAAAATTTGTTAGGAATTATGTGATCCTTACTAGCTGGAAGTAAGGGAGTTGGGGCATGAAGGTATTTCTAGGAGTTGGACACAAACCAAGTTTATCACAGTTCTGGGCATCTTAGAAATACCTATACAAACTTGTTCCTACATAGTAACTTGCAACTTTGAATGAGAATGTGCTTGCTTACAGCAACGTGCTATATGCTCTGAATGCCCGAATTGGGAATCTGTGTCAAAACTTTGTTAGGAATTATGTGATCCTTACTAGCTGGAAGTAAGTGAGATGGGGCATGAAGTTATTTCTAGGAGTTGGAGACATACAACGTTTAGCTCAGTTCTGGGCATCTTTGAAATACCTATACAAACTTGTTCCTACATAGTAACTTGCAACTTTGAATGAGAATGTGCTTGCTTACAGCAACGTGCTATATGTTCTGAAAGCCCGAATTGGGAATCTGTGTCAAAACTTTGTTAGGAATTATGTGATCCTTACTAGCTGGAAGTAAGGGAGATGGGGCATGAAGTTATTTCTAGGAGTTGGACACATACCAAGTTTAGCTCAGTTCTAGGCATCTTTGAAATACCTATACAAACTTGTTCCTACATAGTAACTTGCAACTTTGAATGAGAATGTGCTTGCTTACAGCAACGTGCTATATGTTCTGAATGCCCGAATTGGGAATATGTGTCAAAACTTTGTTAGGAATTATGTGATCCTTACTAGCTGGAAGTAAGGGAGATGGGGCATGAAGTTATTTCTAGGAGTTGGAGACATACCAAGTTTAGCTCAGTTCTGGGCATCTTTGAAATACCTATACAAACTTGTTCCTACATAGTAACTTGCAACTTTGAATGAGAATGTGCTTGCTTACAGCAACGTGCTATATGTTCTGAATGCCCCAATTGGGAATCTGTTTCAAAACTTTGTTAGGAATTATGTGATCCTTACTACCTGGAAGTAAGGGTGATGGGGCATGAAGTTATTTCTAGGAGTTGGAGACATACCAAGTTTAGCTCAGTTCTGGGCATCTTTGAAATACCTATACAAACTTGTTCCTACATAGTAACTTGCAACTTTGAATGAGAATGTGCTTGCTTAGAGCAACGTGCTATATGTTCTGAATGCCCGAATTGGGAATCTGTGTCAAAACTTTGTTAGGAATTATGTGATCCTTACTAGCTGGAAGTAAGGGAGATGGGGCATGAAGTTATTTCTAGGAGTTGGACACATACCAAGTTTAGCTCAGTTCTGGGCATCTTTGAAATACCTATACAAACTTGTTCCTACATAGTAACTTGCAACTTTGAATGAGAATGTGCTTGCTTGCAGCAACGTGCTATATGTTCTGAATGCCCGAATTGGGAATCTGTGTCAAACCTTTGTTAGGAATTATGTGATCCTTACTAGCTGGAAGTAAGGGAGATGGGGCATGAAGTTATTTCTAGGAGTTGGACACATACCAAGGTTAGCTCAGTTCTGGGCATCTTTGAAATACCTATACAAACTTGTTCCTACACAGTAACTTGCATCTTTGAATGAGAATGTGCTTGCTTACAGCAACGTGCTATATGTTCTGAATGCCCGAATTGGGAATCTGTGTCAAAACTTTGTTAGGAATTATGTGATCCTTACTAGCTGGAAGTAAGTGAGATGGGGCATGAAGTTATTTCTAGGAGTTGGACACATACAATGTTTAGCTCAGTTCTGGGCATCTTTGAAATACCTATACAAACTTGTTCCTACATAGTAACTTGCAACTTTGAATGAGAATGTGCTTGCTTTCAGCAACGTGCTTTATGTTCTGAAAGCCCGAATTGGGAATCCTTGTCAAAATTTGTTAGGAATTATGTGATCCTTACTAGCTGGAAGTAAGGGAGTTGGGGCATGAAGGTATTTCTAGGAGTTGGACACAAACCAAGTTTAGCACAGTTCTGGGCATCTTAGAAATACCTATACAAACTTGTTCCTACATAGTAACTTGCAACTTTGAATGAGAATGTGCTTGCTTACAGCAACGTGCTGTATGCTCTGAATGCCCGAAAAGGGAATCTGTGTCAAAATTTGTTAGGAATTATGTGATCTTTACTAGCTAGAAGTAAGGGAGTTGTGGCATGAATGTATTTCTAGGAGTTGGACACATACCAAGTTTAGCTCAGTTCTGGGCATCTTTGAAATACCTATACAAACTTGTTCCTACATAGTAACATGCAACTTTGAATGAGAATGTGCTTGCTTACAGCAACGTGCTATATGTTCTGAATGCCCGAATTGGGAATCTGTGTCAAAATTTGTTAGGAATTATGTGATCCTTACTAGCTGGAAGTAAGGGAGTTGGGGCATGAAGGGATTTCTAGGAGTTGGACACATACCAAGTTTAGCACAGTTCTGGGCATCTTTGAAGTACCTATACAAACTTGTTCCTACATAGTAACTTGCAACTTTGAATGAGAATGTGCTTGCTTACAGCAACGTGCTATATGTTCTGAATGCCCGAATTGGGAATCTGTGTCAAAACTTTGGTAGGAATTATGTGATCCTTACAAGCTGGAAGTAAGGGAGATGGGGCATGAAGTTATTTCTAGGAGTTGGAGACATACCAAGTTTAGCTCAGTTCTGGGCATCTTTGAAATACCTATACAAACTTGTTCCTACATAGTAACTTGCAACTTTGAATGAGAATGTGCTTGCTTGCAGCAACGTGCTATATGTTCTGAATGCCCGAATTGGGAATCTGTGTCAAAACTTTGTTAGGAATAATGTGATCCTTACTAGCTGGAAGTAAGGGAGATGGGACATGAAGTTATTTCTAGGAGTTGGACACATACCAAGTTTAGCTCAGTTCTAGGCATCTTTGAAATACCTATACAAACTTGTTCCTACATAGTAACTTGCATCTTTGAATGAGAATGCGCTTGCTTACAGCAACGTGCTATATGTTCTGAATGCCTGAATTGGGAATATGTGTCAAAACTTTGTTAGGAATTATGTGACTCTTACTAGCTGGAAGTAAGTGAGATGGGGCATGAAGTTATTTCTAGGAGTTGGACACATACCAAGTTTAGCTCAGTTCTGGGCATCTTTGAAATACCTATACAAACTTGTTCCTACATATTAACTTGAAACTTTGAATGAGAATGTGCTTGCTTACAGCAACGTGCTATATGCTCTGAATGCCCGAATTGGGAATCTGTGTCAAAATTTAAGAATTATGTGATCCTTACTAGCTGGAAGTAAGGGAGTTGGGGCATGAAGGTATTTCTAGGAGTTGGACACAAACCAAGTTTAGCACAGTTCTGGGCATCTTAGAAATACCTATACAAACTTGTTCCTACATAGTAACTTGCAACTTTGAATGAGAATGTGCTTGCTTACAGCAACGTGCTATATGCTCTGAATGCCGGAATTGGGAATCTGTGTCAAAATTTTGTTAGGAATTATGTGATCCTTACTAGCTGGAAGTAAGGAAGATGGGGCATGAAGTTATTTCTAGGATTTGGAGACATACAACGTTTAGCTCACTTCTGGGTATCTTTGAAATACCTATACAAACTTGTACCTTCATAGTAACTTGCAACTTGGAATGAGAATGTGCTTGCTTACAGCAACGTGCTATATGTTCTGAATGCCCGAATTGGGAATCTGTGTCAAAACTTTGTTAGGAATTATGTGATCCTTACTTGCTGGAAGTAAGGGAGATGGGGCATGAAGTTATTTCTAGGAGTTGGACACATACCAAGTTTAGCTCAGTTCTGGGCGTCTTTGAAATACCTATACAAACTTGTTCCTACATAGTAACTTGCAACTTTGAATGAGAATGTGCTTGCTTACAGCAACGTGCTATATGTTCTGAATGCCCGAATTGGGAATCTGTGTCAAAACTTTGTTAGGAATTATGTGATCCTTACTAGCTGGAAGTAAGGGAGTTGGGGCATGAAGGTATTTCTAGGAGTTGGACACAAACCAAGTTTAGCACAGTTCTGGGCATCTTAGAAATACCTATACAAACTTGTTCCTACATAGTATCTTGCAACTTTGAATGAGAATGTGCTTGCTTACAGCAACGTGCTATATGCTCTGAATGCCCGAAAAGGGAATCTGTGTCAAAACTTTGTTAGGAATTATGTGATCCTTACTAGCTGAAAGTAAGGGAGATGGGGCATGAAGTTATTTCTAGGAGTTGGACACATACCAAGTTTAGCTCAGTTCTGGGCATCTTTGAAATACCTATACAAACTTGTTCCTACATAGTAACTTGCAACTTTGAATGAGAATGTGCTTGCTTACAGCAACGTGCTATATGTTTTTAATGCCCGTATTGGGAATCTGTGTCAAAACTTTGGTAGGAATTATGTGATCCTTACTAGCTGGAAGTAAGGGAGATGGGGCATCAAGTTATTTCTAGGAGTTGGAGACATACCAAGTTTAGCTCAGTTCTGGGCATCTTTGAAATACCTATACAAACTTGTTCCTACATAGTAACTTGCAACTTTGAATGAGAATGTGCTTGCTTACAGCAACGTGCTATATTTTCTGAATGCCCGAATTGGGAATCTGTGTCAAAACTTTGTTAGGAATTATATGATCCTTACTAGCTGGAAGTAAGGGAGATGGGGCATGAAGTTATTTCTAGGAGTTGGACACATACCAAGTTTAGCTCAGTTCTGGGCATCTTTGAAATACCTATACAAACTTGTTCCTACATAGTAACTTGCAACTTTGAATGAGAATGTGCTTGCTTACAGCAACGTGCTATATGTTCTGAATGCCCGAATTGGGAATCTGTGTCAAAACTTTGTTAGGAATTATGTGATCCTTACTAGCTGGAAGTAAGGGAGATGGGACATGAAGTTATTTCTAGGAGTTGGACACATACCAAGTTTAGCTCAGTTCTAGGCATCTTTGAAATACCTATACAAACTTGTTCCTACATAGTAACTTGCATCTTTGAATGAGAATGCGCATGCTTACAGCAACGTGCTATATGTTCTGAATGCCCGAATTGGGAATATGTGTCAAAACTTTGTTAGGAATTATGTGACCCTTACTAGCTGGAAGTAAGTGAGATGGGGCATGAAGTTATTTCTAGGAGTTGGACACATACCAAGTTTAGCTCAGTTCTGGGCATCTTTGAAATACCTATACAAACTTGTTCCTACATATTAACTTGCAACTTTGAATGAGAATGTGCTTGCTTACAGCAACGTGCTATATGCTCTGAATGCCCGAATTGGGAATCTGTGTCAAAATTTGTTAAGAATTATGTGATCCTTACTAGCTGGAAGTAAGGGAGTTGGGGCATGAAGGTATTTCTAGGAGTTGGACACAAACCAAGTTTAGCACAGTTCTGGGCATCTTAGAAATACCTATACAAACTTGTTCCTACATAGTAACTTGCAACTTTGAATCAGAATGTGCTTGCTTACAGCAACGTGCTATATGCTCTGAATGCCCGAAAAGGGAATGTGTGTCAAAACTTTGTTAGGAATTATGTGATCCTTACTAGCTGGAAGTAAGGGAGATGGGGCATGAAGTTATTTCTAGGAGTTGGAGACATAGAACGTTTAGCTCAGTTCTGGGTATCTTTGAAATACCTATACAAACTTGTACCATCATAGTAACTTGCAACTTTGAATGAGAATGTGCTTGCTTACAGCAACGTGCTATATGTTCTGAATGCCCGAATTGGGAATCTGTGTCAAAACTTTGTTAGGAATTATGTGATCCTTACTACCTGGAAGTAAGTGAGATGGGGCATGAAGTTATTTCTAGGAGTTGGACACATACCAAGTTTAGCTCAGTTCTGGGCATCTTTGAAATACCTATACAAACTTGTTCCTACATAGTAACTTGCAACTTTGAATGAGAATGTGCTTGCTTACAGCAACGTGCTATATGTTCTGAATGCCCGAATTGGGAATCTGTGTCAAAACTTTGTTAGGAATTATGTGATCCTTACTAGGTGGAAGTAAGGGAGATGGGGCATGAAGTTATTTCTAGGAGTTGGTCACATACCAAGTTTATCTCAGTTCTGGGTATCTTTGAAATACCTATACAAACTTGTTCCTAGATAGTAACTTGCAACTTTGAATGAGAATGTGCTTGCTTACAGCAACGTGCTATATGTTCTGAATGCCCGAATTGGGAATCTGTGTCAAAATTTGTTAGGAATTATGTGATCCTTACTAGTTGGAAGTAAGGGAGATGGGGCATGAAGGTATTTCTAGGAATTGGACACAAACCAAGTTTAGCACAGTTCTGGGCATCTTAGAAATACCTATACAAACTTGTTCCTACATAGTAACTTGCAACTTTGAATCAGAATGTGCTTGCTTACAGCAACGTGCTATATGCTCTGAATGAACGAAAAGGGAATGTGTGTCAAAACTTTGTTAGGAATTATGTGATCCTTACTAGCTGGAAGTAAGTGAGATGTGGCATGAAGTTATTTCTAGGAGTTGGACACATGCAACGTTTAGCTCAGTTCTGGGCATCTTTGAAATACCTATACAAACTTGTTCCTACATAGTAATTTGCAACTTTGAATGAGAATGTGCTTGCTTGCAGCAACGTGCTATATGTTCTGAATGCCCGAATTGGGAATCTGTGTCAAAACTTTGTTAGGAATTATGTGATCCTTACTAGCTGGAAGTAAGGGAGATGGGGCATGAAGTTATTTCTAGGTGTTGGACACATACCAAGTTTAGCTCAGTTCTGGGCATCTTTGAAATACCTATACAAACTTGTTCCTACATAGTAACTGGCATCTTTGAATGAGAATGTGCTTGCTTACAGCAACGTGCTATATGTTCTGAATGCCCGAATTGGGAATCTGTGTCAAAACTTTGTTAGGAATTATGTGATCCTTACTAGCTGGAAGTAAGGGAGATGGGGCATGAAGTTATTTCTAGGAGTTGGACACATACCAAGTTTAGCTCAGTTCTGGGCATCTTTGAAATACCTATACAAACTTGTTCCTACATAGTAACTTGCAACTTTGAATGAGAATGTGCTTGCTTACAGCAACGTGCTATATGTTCTGAATGCCAGAATTGGGAATCTGTGTCAAAACTTTGTTAGGAATTATGTGATCCTTACTAGCTGGAAGCAAGGGAGATGGGGCATGAAGTTATTTCTAGGAGTTGGACAGATACCAAGTTTAGCTCAGTTCTAGGCATCTTTGAAATACCTATACAAACTTGTTCCTACATAGTAACTTGCAACTTTGAATGAGAATGTGCTTGCTTACAGCAACGTGCTATATGTTCTTAATGCCCGAATTGGGAATCTGTGTCAAAACTTTGTTAGGAATTATGTGATCCTTACTAGCTGGAAGTAAGGGAGATGGGGCATGAAGTTATTTCTAGGAGTTGGACAGATACCAAGTTTAGCTCAGTTCTGGGCATCTTTGAAATACCTATACAAACTTGTTCCTACATAGTAACTTGCAACTTTGAATGAGAATGTGCTTGCTTGCAGCAACGTGCTATATGTTCTGAAAGCCCGAATTGGGAATCTGTGTCAAAACTTTGTTAGGAATTATGTGATCCTTACTAGCTGGAAGTAAGGGAGATGGGGCATGAAGTTATTTCTAGGAGTTGGACACATACCAAGTTTAGCTCTGTTCTGGGCATCTTTGCAATACCTATACAAACTTGTTCCTACATAGTAACTTGCATCTTTGAATGAGAAGGTGCTTGCTTACAGGAACGTGCTAGATGTTCTGAATGCCCGAATTGGGAATATGTGTCAAAACTTTGTTAGGAATTATGTGATCCTTACTAGCTGGAAGTAAGGGAGATGGGGCATGAAGTTTTTTCTAGGAGTTGGACACATACCAAGTTTAGCTCAGTTCTGGGCATCTTTGAAATACCTATACAAACTTGTTCCTACATATTAACTTGCAACTTTGAATGAGAAGGTGCCTGCTTACAGCAACGTGCTATATGTTCTGAATGCCCGAATTGGGAATCTGTGTCAAAACTTTGTTAGGAATTATGTGATCCTTACTAGCTGGAAGTAAGGGAGATGGGGCATGAAGTTATTTCTAGGAGTTGGAGACATACCAAGTTTAGCTCAGTTCTGGGGATCTTTGAACTACCTATACAAACTTGTTCCTACATAGTAACTTGCAACTTTGAATGAGAATGTGCTTGCTTACAGCAACGTGCTATATGTTCTTAATGCCCGAATTGGGAATCTGTGTCAAAACTTTGTTAGGAATTATGTGATCCTTACTAGCTGGAAGTAAGGGAGATGGGGCATGAAGTTATTTCTAGGACTTGGAGACATACCAAGTTTAGCTCAGTTCTGGGCATCTTTGAAATACCTATACAAACTTGTTCCTACATAGTAACTTGCAACTTTGAATGAGAATGTGCTTGCTTACAGCAACGTGCTATATGTTCTGAATGCCCGAATTGGGAATCTGTGTCAAAACTTTGTTAGGAATTATGTGATCCTTACTAGCTGGAAGTAAGGGAGATGGGGCATGAAGTTATTTCTAGGAGTTGGACACATACCAAGTTTAGCTCAGTTCTGGGCATCTTTGAAATACCTATACAAACTTGTTCCTACATAGTAACTTGCAACTTTGAATGAGAATGTGCTTGCTTACAGCAACGTGCTATATGTTCTGAATGCCCGAATTGGGAATCTGTGTCAAAACTTTGTTAGGAATTATGTGATCCTTACTAGCTGGAAGTAAGGGACATGGGGCATGAAGTTATTTTTAGGAGTTGGTCACATACCAACTTTAGCTCAGTTCTGGGCATCTTTGAAATACCTATACAAACTTGTTCCTACATCGTAACTTGCAACTTTGAATGAGAATGTGCTTGCTTACAGCAACGTGCTATATGTTCTGAATGCCCGAATTGGGAATCTGTGTCAAACTTTGTTAGGAATTATGTGATCCTTACTAGCTGGAAGTAAGGGAGTTGGGGCATGAAGGTATTTCTAGGAGTTGGACACAAACCAAGTTTAGCACAGTTCTGGGCATCTTAGAAATACCTATACAAACTTGTTCCTACATAGTATCTTGCAACTTTGAATGAGAATGTGCTTGCTTACAGCAACGTGCTATATGCTCTGAATGCCCGTAAAGGGAATCTGTGTCAAAACTTTGTTAGGAATTATGTGATCCTTACTAGCTGAAAGTAAGGGAGATGGGGCATGAAGTTATTTCTAGGAGTTGGACACATACAACGTTTAGCTCAGTTCTGGGCATCTTTGAAATACCTATACAAACTTGTTCCTACATAGTAACTTGCAACTTTGAATGAGAATGTGCTTGCTTACAGCAACGTGCTATATGTTTTTAATGCCCGAATTGGGAATCTGTGTCAAAACTTTGGTAGGAATTATGTGATCCTTACTAGCTGGAAGTAAGGGAGATGGGGCATGAAGTTATTTCTAGGAGTTGGAGACATACCAAGTTTAGCTCAGTTCTGGGCATCTTTGAAATACCTATACAAACTTGTTCCTACATAGTAACTTGCAACTTTGAATGAGAATGTGTATGCTTACAGCAAAGTGCTATATCTTCTGAATGCCCGAATTGGGAATCTGTGTCAAAATTTGTTAGGAATTATGTGATCCTTACTAGCTGGAAGTAAGGGAGTTGGGGCATGAAGGTATTTCTAGGAGTTGGACACAAACCAAGTTTAGCACAGTTCTGGGCATCTTAGAAATACCTATACAAACTTGTTCCTACATAGTAACTTGCAACTTTGAATGAGAATGTGCTTGCTTACAGCAACGTGCTATATGCTCTGAATGCCCGAATTGGGAATCTGTGTCAAAACTTTGTTAGGAATTATGTGATCCTTACTAGCTGGAAGTAAGTGAGATGGGGCATGAAGTTATTTCTAGGAGTTGGAGACATACAACGTTTAGCTCAGTTCTGGGCATCTTTGAAATACCTATACAAACTTGTTCCTACATAGTAACTTGCAACTTTGAATGAGAATGTGCTTGCTTACAGCAACGTGCTATATGTTCTGAAAGCCCGAATTGGGAATCTGTGTCAAAACTTTGTTAGGAATTATGTGATCCTTACTAGCTGGAAGTAAGGGAGATGGGGCATGAAGTTTTTTCTAGGAGTTGGACACATACCAAGTTTAGCTCAGTTCTAGGCATCTTTGAAATACCTATACAAACTTGTTCCTACATAGTAACTTGCAACTTTGAATGAGAATGTGCTTGCTTACAGCAACGTGCTATATGTTCTGAATGCCCGAATTGGGAATATGTGTCAAAACTTTGTTAGGAATTATGTGATCCTTACTAGCTGGAAGTAAGGGAGATGGGGCATGAAGTTATTTCTAGGAGTTGGAGACATACCAAGTTTAGCTCAGTTCTGGGCATCTTTGAAATACCTATACAAACTTGTTCCTACATAGTAACTTGCAACTTTGAATGAGAATGTGCTTGCTTACAGCAACGTGCTATATGTTCTCAATGC
Source organism: Diceros bicornis minor (assembly GCF_020826845.1). Lineage (NCBI taxonomy): Eukaryota > Metazoa > Chordata > Mammalia > Perissodactyla > Rhinocerotidae > Diceros > Diceros bicornis. The sequence goes on from NC_080749.1 coordinate 736,741, forward strand.
CCCAATTGGGAATCTGTGTCAAAACTTTGTTAGGAATTATGTGATCCTTACTACCTGGAAGTAAGGGTGATGGGGCATGAAGTTATTTCTAGGAGTTGGAGACATACCAAGTTTAGCTCAGTTCTGGGCATCTTTGAAATACCTATACAAACTTGTTCCTACATAGTAACTTGCAACTTTGAATGAGAATGTGCTTGCTTAGAGCAACGTGCTATATGTTCTGAATGCCCGAATTGGGAATCTGTGTCAAAACTTTGTTAGGAATTATGTGATCCTTACTAGCTGGAAGTAAGGGAGATGGGGCATGAAGTTATTTCTAGGAGTTGGACACATACCAAGTTTAGCTCAGTTCTGGGCATCTTTGAAATACCTATACAAACTTGTTCCTACATAGTAACTTGCAACTTTGAATGAGAATGTGCTTGCTTGCAGCAACGTGCTATATGTTCTGAATGCCCGAATTGGGAATCTGTGTCAAACCTTTGTTAGGAATTATGTGATCCTTACTAGCTGGAAGTAAGGGAGATGGGGCATGAAGTTATTTCTAGGAGTTGGACACATACCAAGGTTAGCTCAGTTCTGGGCATCTTTGAAATACCTATACAAACTTGTTCCTACATAGTAACTTGCATCTTTGAATGAGAATGTGCTTGCTTACAGCAACGTGCTATATGTTCTGAATGCCCGAATTGGGAATCTGTGTCAAAACTTTGTTAGGAATTATGTGATCCTTACTAGCTGGAAGTAAGTGAGATGGGGCATGAAGTTATTTCTAGGAGTTGGACACATACAAAGTTTAGCTCAGTTCTGGGCATCTTTGAAATACCTATACAAACTTGTTCCTACATAGTAACTTGCAACTTTGAATGAGAATGTGCTTGCTTTCAGCAACGTGCTTTATGTTCTGAAAGCCCGAATTGGGAATCCTTGTCAAAATTTGTTAGGAATTATGTGATCCTTACTAGCTGGAAGTAAGGGACTTGGGGCATGAAGGTATTTCTAGGAGTTGGACACAAACCAAGTTTAGCACAGTTCTGGGCATCTTAGAAATACCTATACAAACTTGTTCCTACATAGTAACTTGCAACTTTGAATGAGAATGTGCTTGCTTGCAGCAACGTGCTGTATGCTCTGAATGCCCGAAAAGGGAATCTGTGTCAAAATTTGTTAGGAATTATGTGATCTTTACTAGCTAGAAGTAAGGGAGTTGTGGCATGAATGTATTTCTAGGAGTTGGACACATACCAAGTTTAGCTCAGTTCTGGGCATCTTTGAAATACCTATACAAACTTGTTCCTACATAGTAACATGCAACTTTGAATGAGAATGTGCTTGCTTACAGCAACGTGCTATATGTTCTGAATGCCCGAATTGGGAATCTGTGTCAAAATTTGTTAGGAATTATGTGATCCTTACTAGCTGGAAGTAAGGGAGTTGGGGCATGAAGGGATTTCTAGGAGTTGGACACATACCAAGTTTAGCACAGTTCTGGGCATCTTTGAAATACCTATACAAACTTGTTCCTACATAGTAACTTGCAACTTTGAATGAGAATGTGCTTGCTTACAGCAACGTGCTATATGTTCTGAATGCCCGAATTGGGAATCTGTGTCAAAACTTTGGTAGGAATTATGTGATCCTTACTAGCTGGAAGTAAGGGAGATGGGGCATGAAGTTATTTCTAGGAGTTGGAGACATACCAAGTTTAGCTCAGTTCTGGGCATCTTTGAAATACCTATACAAACTTGTTCCTACATAGTAACTTGCAACTTTGAATGAGAATGTGCTTGCTTGCAGCAACGTGCTATATGTTCTGAATGCCCGAATTGGGAATCTGTGTCAAAACTTTGTTAGGAATTATGTGATCCTTACTAGCTGGAAGTAAGGGAGATGGGACATGAAGTTATTTCTAGGAGTTGGACACATACCAAGTTTAGCTCAGTTCTAGGCATCTTTGAAATACCTATACAAACTTGTTCCTACATAGTAACTTGCATCTTTGAATGAGAATGCGCTTGCTTACAGCAACGTGCTATATGTTCTGAATGCCTGAATTGGGAATATGTGTCAAAACTTTGTTAGGAATTATGTGACCCTTACTAGCTGGAAGTAAGGGAGTTGGGGCATGAAGGTATTTCTAGGAGTTGGACACAAACCAAGTTTAGCACAGTTCTGGGCATCTTAGAAATACCTATACAAACTTGTTCCTACATAGTAACTTGCAACTTTGAATGAGAATGTGCTTGCTTACAGCAACGTGCTATATGCTCTGAATGCCGGAATTGGGAATCTGTGTCAAAATTTTGTTAGGAATTATGTGATCCTTACTAGCTGGAAGTAAGGAAGATGGGGCATGAAGTTATTTCTAGGATTTGGAGACATACAACGTTTAGCTCACTTCTGGGTATCTTTGAAATACCTATACAAACTTGTACCTTCATAGTAACTTGCAACTTTGAATGAGAATGTGCTTGCTTACAGCAACGTGCTATATGTTCTGAATGCCCGAATTGGGAATCTGTGTCAAAACTTTGTTAGGAATTATGTGATCCTTACTTGCTGGAAGTAAGGGAGATGGGGCATGAAGTTATTTCTAGGAGTTGGACACATACCAAGTTTAGCTCAGTTCTGGGCGTCTTTGAAATACCTATACAAACTTGTTCCTACATAGTAACTTGCAACTTTGAATGAGAATGTGCTTGCTTACAGCAACGTGCTATATGTTCTGAATGCCCGAATTGGGAATCTGTGTCAAAACTTTGTTAGGAATTATGTGATCCTTACTAGCTGGAAGTAAGGGAGTTGGGGCATGAAGGTATTTCTAGGAGTTGGACACAAACCAAGTTTAGCACAGTTCTGGGCATCTTAGAAATACCTATACAAACTTGTTCCTACATAGTATCTTGCAACTTTGAATGAGAATGTGCTTGCTTACAGCAACGTGCTATATGCTCTGAATGCCCGAAAAGGGAATCTGTGTCAAAACTTTGTTAGGAATTATGTGATCCTTACTAGCTGAAAGTAAGGGAGATGGGGCATGAAGTTATTTCTAGGAGTTGGACACATACCAAGTTTAGCTCAGTTCTGGGCATCTTTGAAATACCTATACAAACTTGTTCCTACATAGTAACTTGCAACTTTGAATGAGAATGTGCTTGCTTACAGCAACGTGCTATATGTTTTTAATGCCCGTATTGGGAATCTGTGTCAAAACTTTGGTAGGAATTATGTGATCCTTACTAGCTGGAAGTAAGGGAGATGGGGCATGAAGTTATTTCTAGGAGTTGGAGACATACCAAGTTTAGCTCAGTTCTGGGCATCTTTGAAATACCTATACAAACTTGTTCCTACATAGTAACTTGCAACTTTGAATGAGAATGTGCTTGCTTACAGCAACGTGCTATATGTTCTGAATGCCCGAATTGGGAATCTGTGTCAAAACTTTGTTAGGAATTATATGATCCTTACTAGCTGGAAGTAAGGGAGATGGGGCATGAAGTTATTTCTAGGAGTTGGACACATACCAAGTTTAGCTCAGTTCTGGGCATCTTTGAAATACCTATACAAACTTGTTCCTACATAGTAACTTGCAACTTTGAATGAGAATGTGCTTGCTTACAGCAACGTGCTATATGTTCTGAATGCGCGAATTGGGAATCTGTGTCAAAACTTTGTTAGGAATTATGTGATCCTTACTAGCTGGAAGAAAGGGAGATGGGACATGAAGTTATTTCTAGGAGTTGGACACATACCAAGTTTAGCTCAGTTCTAGGCATCTTTGAAATACCTATACAAACTTGTTCCTACATAGTAACTTGCATCTTTGAATGAGAATGCGCATGCTTACAGCAACGTGCTATATGTTCTGAATGCCCGAATTGGGAATATGTGTCAAAACTTTGTTAGGAATTATGTGACCCTTACTAGCTGGAAGTAAGTGAGATGGGGCATGAAGTTATTTCTAGGAGTTGGACACATACAAAGTTTAGCTCAGTTCTGGGCATCTTTGAAATACCTATACAAACTTGTTCCTACATATTAACTTGCAACTTTGAATGAGAATGTGCTTGCTTACAGCAACGTGCTATATGCTCTGAATGCCCGAATTGGGAATCTGTGTCAAAATTTGTTAAGAATTATGTGATCCTTACTAGCTGGAAGTAAGGGAGTTGGGGCATGAAGGTATTTCTAGGAGTTGGACACAAACAAATTTAGCACAGTTCTGGGCATCTTAGAAATACCTATACAAACTTGTTCCTACATAGTAACTTGCAACTTTGAATCAGAATGTGCTTGCTTACAGCAACGTGCTATATGCTCTGAATGCCCGAAAAGGGAATGTGTGTCAAAACTTTGTTAGGAATTATGTGATCCTTACTAGCTGGAAGTAAGGGAGATGGGGCATGAAGTTATTTCTAGGAGTTGGAGACATACAACGTTTAGCTCAGTTCTGGGTATCTTTGAAATACCTATACAAACTTGTACCATCATAGTAACTTGCAACTTTGAATGAGAATGTGCTTGCTTACAGCAACGTGCTATATGTTCTGAATGCCCGAATTGGGAATCTGTGTCAAAACTTTGTTAGGAATTATGTGATCCTTACTACCTGGAAGTAAGTGAGATGGGGCATGAAGTTATTTCTAGGAGTTGGACACATACCAAGTTTAGCTCAGTTCTGGGCATCTTTGAAATACCTATACAAACTTGTTCCTACATAGTAACTTGCAACTTTGAATGAGAATGTGCTTGCTTACAGCAACGTGCTATATGTTCTGAATGCCCGAATTGGGAATCTGTGTCAAAACTTTGTTAGGAATTATGTGATCCTTACTAAGTGGAAGTAAGGGAGATGGGGCATGAAGTTATTTCTAGGAGTTGCTCACATACCAAGTTTAGCTCAGTTCTGGGCATCTTTGAAATACCTATACAAACTTGTTCCTACATCGTAACTTGCAACTTTGAATGAGAATGTGCTTGCTTACAGCAACGTGCTATATGTTCTGAATGCCCGAATTGGGAATCTGTGTCAAAATTTGTTAGGAATTATGTGATCCTTACTAGCTGGAAGTAAGGGAGTTGGGGCATGAAGGTATTTCTAGGAGTTGGACACAAACCAAGTTTAGCACAGTTCTGGGCATCTTAGAAATACCTATACAAACTTGTTCCTACATAGTAACTTGCAACTTTGAATGAGAATGTGCTTGCTTACAGCAACGTGCTATATGCTCTGAATGCCCGAAAAGGGAATCTGTGTCAAAACTTTGTTAGGAATTATGTGATCCTTACTAGCTGAAAGTAAGGGAGATGGGGCATGAAGATATTTCTAGGAGTTGGACACATACAACGTTTAGCTGAGTACTGGGCATCTTTGAAATACCTATACAAACTTGTTCCTACATAGTAACTTGCAACTTTGAATGAGAATGTGCTTGCTTACAGCAACGTGCTATATGTTCTGAATGCCCGAATTGGGAATCTGTGTCAAAACTTTGTTAGGAATTATGTGATCCTTACTAGCTGGAAGTAAGGGAGATGGGGCATGAAGTTATTTCTAGGAGTTGGAGACATACCAAGTTTAGCTCAGTTCTGGGCATCTTTGAAATACCTATACAAACTTGTTCCTACATAGTAACTTGCAACTTTGAATGAGAATGTGCTTGCTTACAGCAACGTGCTACATGTTCTGAATGCCCGAATTGGGAATCTGTGTCAAAACTTTGTTAGGAATTATGTGATCCTTACTAGCTGGAAGTAAGTGAGATGGGGCATGATATTATTTCTAGGAGTTGGACACATAACAAGTTTAGCTCAGTTCTGGGTATCTTTGAAATACCTATACAAACTTGTTCCTACATAGTAACTTGCAACTTTGAATGAGAATGTGCTTGCTTACAGCAACGTGCTATATGTTCTGAATGCCCGAATTGGGAATCTGTGTCAAAATTTGTTAGGAATTATGTGATCCTTACTAGTTGGAAGTAAGGGAGATGGGGCATGAAGGTATTTCTAGGAGTTGGACACAAATCAAGTTTAGCACAGTTTTGGGCATCTTAGAAATACCTATACAAACTTGTTCCTACATAGTAACTTGTAACTTTGAATCAGAATGTGCTTGCTTACAGCAACGTGCTATATGCTCTGAATGCCCGAAAAGGGAATGTGTGTCAAAACTTTGTTAGTAATTATGTGATCCTTACTAGCTGGAAGTAAGTGAGATGTGGCATGAAGTTATTTCTAGGAGTTGGAGACATACAACGTTTAGCTCAGTTCTGGGCATCTTTGAAATACCTATACAAACTTGTACATTCATAGTAACTTGCAACTTTGAATGAGAATGTGCTTGCTTACAGCAACGTGCTATATGTTCTGAATGCCCGAATTGGGAATCTGTGTCAAAACTTTGTTAGGAATTATGTGATCCTTACTAGCTGGAAGTAAGTGAGATGGGGCATGAAGTTATTTCTAGGAGTTGGACACATACCAAGTTTAGCTCAGTTCTGGGCATCTTTGAAATACCTATACAAACTTGTTCCTACATAGTAACTTGCAACTTTGAATGAGAATGTGCTTGCTTACAGCAACGTGCTCTATGCTCTGAATGCCCGAATTGGGAATCTGTGTCAAAACTTTGTTAGGAATTATGTGATCCTTACTAGCTGAAAGTAAGGGAGATGGGGCATGAAGTTATTTCTAGGAGTTGGACACATACAACGTTTAGCTCAGTACTGGGCATCTTTGAAATACCTATACAAACTTGTTCCTACATAGTAACTTGCAACTTTGAATGAGAATGTGCTTGCTTACAGCAACGTGCTATATGTTCTGAATGCCCGAATTGGGAATCTGTGTCAAAACTTTGTTAGGAATTATGTGATCCTTACTAGCTGGAAGTAAGTGAGATGGGGCATGAAATTATTTCTAGGAGTTGGACACATAACAAGTTTAGCTCAGTTCTGGGTATCTTTGAAATACCTATACAAACTTGTTCCTAGATAGTAACTTGCAACTTTGAATGAGAATGTGCTTGCTTACAGCAACGTGCTATATGTTCTGAATGCCCGAATTGGGAATCTGTGTCAAAATTTGTTAGGAATTATGTGATCCTTACTAGTTGGAAGTAAGGGAGATGGGGCATGAAGGTATTTCTAGGAATTGGACACAAACCAAGTTTAGCACAGTTCTGGGCATCTTAGAAATACCTATACAAACTTGTTCCTACATAGTAACTTGCAACTTTGAATCAGAATGTGCTTGCTTACAGCAACGTGCTATATGCTCTGAATGAACGAAAAGGGAATGTGTGTCAAAACTTTGTTAGGAATTATGTGATCCTTACTAGCTGGAAGTAAGTGAGATGTGGCATGAAGTTATTTCTAGGAGTTGGACACATACAACGTTTAGCTCAGTTCTGGGCATCTTTGAAATACCTATACAAACTTGTTCCTACATAGTAATTTGCAACTTTGAATCAGAATGTGCTTGCTTGCAGCAACGTGCTATATGTTCTGAATGCCCGAATTGGGAATCTGTGTCAAAACTTTGTTAGGAATTATGTGATCCTTACTAGCTGGAAGTAAGGGAGATGGGGCATGAAGTTATTTCTAGGTGTTGGACACATACCAAGTTTAGCTCAGTTCTGGGCATCTTTGAAATACCTATACAAACTTGTTCCTACATAGTAACTGGCATCTTTGAATGAGAATGTGCTTGCTTACAGCAACGTGCTATATGTTCTGAATGCCCGAATTGGGAATCTGTGTCAAAACTTTGTTAGGAATTATGTGATCCTTACTAGCTGGAAGTAAGGGAGATGGGGCATGAAGTTATTTCTAGGAGTTGGACACATACCAAGTTTAGCTCAGTTCTGGGCATCTTTGAAATACCTATACAAACTTGTTCCTACATAGTAACTTGCAACTTTGAATGAGAATGTGCTTGCTTACAGCAACGTGCTATATGTTCTGAATGCCAGAATTGGGAATCTGTGTCAAAACTTTGTTAGGAATTATGTGAACCTTACTAGCTGGAAGCAAGGGAGATGGGGCATGAAGTTATTTCTAGGAGTTGGACAGATACCAAGTTTAGCTCAGTTCTAGGCATCTTTGAAATACCTATACAAACTTGTTCCTACATAGTAACTTGCAACTTTGAATGAGAATGTGCTTGCTTACAGCAACGTGCTATATGTTCTTAATGCCCGAATTGGGAATCTGTGTCAAAACTTTGTTAGGAATTATGTGATCCTTACTAGCTGGAAGTAAGGGAGATGGGGCATGAAGTTATTTCTAGGAGTTGGACAGATACCAAGTTTAGCTCAGTTCTGGGCATCTTTGAAATACCTATACAAACTTGTTCCTACATAGTAACTTGCAACTTTGAATGAGAATGTGCTTGCTTGCAGCAACGTGCTATATGTTCTGAAAGCCCGAATTGGGAATCTGTGTCAAAACTTTGTTAGGAATTATGTGATCCTTACTAGCTGGAAGTAACGGAGATGGGGCATGAAGTTATTTCTAGGAGTTGGACACATACCAAGTTTAGCTCTGTTCTGGGCATCTTTGCAATACCTATACAAACTTGTTCCTACATAGTAACTTGCATCTTTGAATGAGAAGGTGCTTGCTTACAGGAACGTGCTAGATGTTCTGAATGCCCGAATTGGGAATATGTGTCAAAACTTTGTTAGGAATTATGTGATCCTTACTAGCTGGAAGTAAGGGAGATGGGGCATGAAGTTTTTTCTAGGAGTTGGACACATACCAAGTTTAGCTCAGTTCTGGGCATCTTTGAAATACCTATACAAACTTGTTCCTACATATTAACTTGCAACTTTGAATGAGAAGGTGCCTGCTTACAGCAACGTGCTATATGTTCTGAATGCCCGAATTGGGAATCTGTGTCAAAACTTTGTTAGGAATTATGTGATCCTTACTAGCTGGAAGTAAGGGAGATGGGGCATGAAGTTATTTCTAGGAGTTGGAGACATACCAAGTTTAGCTCAGTTCTGGGGATCTTTGAACTACCTATACAAACTTGTTCCTACATAGTAACTTGCAACTTTGAATGAGAATGTGCTTGCTTACAGCAACGTGCTATATGTTCTGAATGCCCGAATTGGGAATCTGTGTCAAAACTTTGTTAGGAATTATGTGATCCTTACTAGCTGGAAGTAAGTGAGATGGGGCATGAAATTATTTCTAGGAGTTGGACACATAACAAGTTTAGCTCAGTTCTGGGTATCTTTGAAATACCTATACAAACTTGTTCCTACATAGTAACTTGCAACTTTGAATGAGAATGTGCTTGCTTACAGCAACGTGCTATATGTTCTGAATGCCCGAATTGGGAATCTGTGTCAAAATTTGTTAGGAATTTTGTGATCCTTACTAGTTGGAAGTAAGGGAGATGGGGCATGAAGGTATTTCTAGGAATTGGACACAAACCAAGTTTAGCACAGTTCTGGGCATCTTAGAAATACCTATACAAACTTGTTCCTACATAGTAACTTGCAACTTTGAATCAGAATGTGCTTGCTTACAGCATCGTGCTATATGCTCTGAATGAACGAAAAGGGAATGTGTGTCAAAACTTTGTTAGGAATTATGTGATCCTTACTAGCTGGAAGTAAGTGAGATGTGGCATGAAGTTATTTCTAGGAGTTGGACACATACAACGTTTAGCTCAGTTCTGGGCATCTTTGAAATACCTATACAAACTTGTACCTTCATAGTAACTTGCAACTTTGAATGAGAATGTGCTTGCTTACAGCAACGTGCTATATGTTCTGAATGCCCGAATTGGGAATCTGTGTCAAAACTTTGTTAGGAATTATGTGATCCTTACTAGCTGGAAGTCAGTGAGATGGGGCATGAAGTTATTTCTAGGAGTTGGACACATACCAAGTTTAGCTCAGTTCTGGGCATCTTTGAAATACCTATACAAACTTGTTCCTACATAGTAACTTGCAACTTTGAATGAGAATGTGCTTGCTTTCAGCAACGTGCTATATGTTCTGAATGCCCGAATTGGGAATCTGTGTCAAAATTTGTTAGGAATTATGTGATCCTTACTAGTTGGAAGTAAGGGAGATGGGGCATGAAGGTATTTCTAGGAATTGGACACAAACCAAGTTTAGCACAGTTCTGGGCATCTTAGAAATACCTATACAAACTTGTTCCTACATAGTAACTTGCAACTTTGAATCAGAATGTGCTTGCTTACAGCAACGTGCTATATGCTCTGAATGAACGAAAAGGGAATGTGTGTCAAAACTTTGTTAGGAATTATGTGATCCTTACTAGCTGGAAGTAAGTGAGATGTGGCATGAAGTTATTTCTAGGAGTTGGACACATACAACGTTTAGCTCAGTTCTGGGCATCTTTGAAATACCTATACAAACTTGTTCCTACATAGTAATTTGCAACTTTGAATCAGAATGTGCTTGCTTGCAGCAACGTGCTATATGTTCTGAATGCCCGAATTGGGAATCTGTGTCAAAACTTTGTTAGGAATTATGTGATCCTTACTAGCTGGAAGTAAGGGAGATGGGGCATGAAGTTATTTCTAGGTGTTGGACACATACCAAGTTTAGCTCAGTTCTGGGCATCTTTGAAATACCTATACAAACTTGTTCCTACATAGTAACTGGCATCTTTGAATGAGAATGTGCTTGCTTACAGCAACGTGCTATATGTTCTGAATGCCCGAATTGGGAATCTGTGTCAAAACTTTGTTAGGAATTATGTGATCCTTACTAGCTGGAAGTAAGGGAGATGGGGCATGAAGTTATTTCTAGGAGTTGGACACATACCAAGTTTAGCTCAGTTCTGGGCATCTTTGAAATACCTATACAAACTTGTTCCTACATAGTAACTTGCAACTTTGAATGAGAATGTGCTTGCTTACAGCAACGTGCTATATGTTCTGAATGCCAGAATTGGGAATCTGTGTCAAAACTTTGTTAGGAATTATGTGAACCTTACTAGCTGGAAGCAAGGGAGATGGGGCATGAAGTTATTTCTAGGAGTTGGACAGATACCAAGTTTAGCTCAGTTCTAGGCATCTTTGAAATACCTATACAAACTTGTTCCTACATAGTAACTTGCAACTTTGAATGAGAATGTGCTTGCTTACAGCAACGTGCTATATGTTCTTAATGCCCGAATTGGGAATCTGTGTCAAAACTTTGTTAGGAATTATGTGATCCTTACTAGCTGGAAGTAAGGGAGATGGGGCATGAAGTTATTTCTAGGAGTTGGACAGATACCAAGTTTAGCTCAGTTCTGGGCATCTTTGAAATACCTATACAAACTTGTTCCTACATAGTAACTTGCAACTTTGAATGAGAATGTGCTTGCTTGCAGCAACGTGCTATATGTTCTGAAAGCCCGAATTGGGAATCTGTGTCAAAACTTTGTTAGGAATTATGTGATCCTTACTAGCTGGAAGTAACGGAGATGGGGCATGAAGTTATTTCTAGGAGTTGGACACATACCAAGTTTAGCTCTGTTCTGGGCATCTTTGCAATACCTATACAAACTTGTTCCTACATAGTAACTTGCATCTTTGAATGAGAAGGTGCTTGCTTACAGGAACGTGCTAGATGTTCTGAATGCCCGAATTGGGAATATGTGTCAAAACTTTGTTAGGAATTATGTGATCCTTACTAGCTGGAAGTAAGGGAGATGGGGCATGAAGTTTTTTCTAGGAGTTGGACACATACCAAGTTTAGCTCAGTTCTGGGCATCTTTGAAATACCTATACAAACTTGTTCCTACATATTAACTTGCAACTTTGAATGAGAAGGTGCCTGCTTACAGCAACGTGCTATATGTTCTGAATGCCCGAATTGGGAATCTGTGTCAAAACTTTGTTAGGAATTATGTGATCCTTACTAGCTGGAAGTAAGGGAGATGGGGCATGAAGTTATTTCTAGGAGTTGGAGACATACCAAGTTTAGCTCAGTTCTGGGGATCTTTGAACTACCTATACAAACTTGTTCCTACATAGTAACTTGCAACTTTGAATGAGAATGTGCTTGCTTACAGCAACGTGCTATATGTTCTGAATGCCCGAATTGGGAATCTGTGTCAAAACTTTGTTAGGAATTATGTGATCCTTACTAGCTGGAAGTAAGTGAGATGGGGCATGAAATTATTTCTAGGAGTTGGACACATAACAAGTTTAGCTCAGTTCTGGGTATCTTTGAAATACCTATACAAACTTGTTCCTACATAGTAACTTGCAACTTTGAATGAGAATGTGCTTGCTTACAGCAACGTGCTATATGTTCTGAATGCCCGAATTGGGAATCTGTGTCAAAATTTGTTAGGAATTTTGTGATCCTTACTAGTTGGAAGTAAGGGAGATGGGGCATGAAGGTATTTCTAGGAATTGGACACAAACCAAGTTTAGCACAGTTCTGGGCATCTTAGAAATACCTATACAAACTTGTTCCTACATAGTAACTTGCAACTTTGAATCAGAATGTGCTTGCTTACAGCATCGTGCTATATGCTCTGAATGAACGAAAAGGGAATGTGTGTCAAAACTTTGTTAGGAATTATGTGATCCTTACTAGCTGGAAGTAAGTGAGATGTGGCATGAAGTTATTTCTAGGAGTTGGACACATACAACGTTTAGCTCAGTTCTGGGCATCTTTGAAATACCTATACAAACTTGTACCTTCATAGTAACTTGCAACTTTGAATGAGAATGTGCTTGCTTACAGCAACGTGCTATATGTTCTGAATGCCCGAATTGGGAATCTGTGTCAAAACTTTGTTAGGAATTATGTGATCCTTACTAGCTGGAAGTCAGTGAGATGGGGCATGAAGTTATTTCTAGGAGTTGGACACATACCAAGTTTAGCTCAGTTCTGGGCATCTTTGAAATACCTATACAAACTTGTTCCTACATAGTAACTTGCAACTTTGAATGAGAATGTGCTTGCTTTCAGCAACGTGCTATATGTTCTGAATGCCCGAATTGGGAATCTGTGTCAAAACTTTGTTAGGAATTATGTGATCCTTACTAGCTGGAAGTAAGTGAGATGGGGCATGAAGTTATTTCTAGGAGTTGGACACATACCAAGTTTAGCTCTGTTCTGGGCATCTTTGAAATACCTATACAAACTTGTTCCTACATAGTAACTGGCATCTTTGAATGAGAATGTGCTTGCTTACAGCAACGTGCTATATGTTCTGAATGCCCGAATTGGGAATCTGTGTCAAAACTTTGTTAGGAATTATGTGATCCTTACTAGCTGGAAGTAAGGGAGATGGGGCATGAAGTTATTTCTAGGAGTTGGACACATACCAAGTTTAGCTCAGTTCTGGGCATCTTTGAAATACCTATACAAACTTGTTCCTACATAGTAACTTGCAACTTTGAATGAGAATGTGCTTGCTTACAGCAACGTGCTATATGTTCTGAATGCCAGAATTGGGAATCTGTGTCAAAACTTTGGTAGAAATTATGTGATCCTTACTAGATGGAAGTAAGGGAGTTGCGGCATGAAGGTATTTCTAGGAGTTGGACACATACCAAGTTTAGCACAGTTCTGGGCATCTTTGAAATACCTATACAAACTTGTTCCTACATAGTAACTTGCAACTTTGAATGAGAATGTGCTTGCTTACAGCAACGTGCTATATGTTCTGAATGCCCGAATTGGGAATCTGTGTCAAAACTTTGTTAGGAATTATGTGATCCTTACTAGCTGGAAGTAAGGGAGATGGGACATGAAGTTATTTCTAGGAGTTGGACACATACCAAGTTTAGCTCAGTTCTAGGCACCTTTGAAATACCTATACAAACTTGTTCCTACATAGTAACTTGCATCTTTGAATGAGAATGCGCATGCTTACAGCAACGTGCTATATGTTCTGAATGCCCGAATTGGGAATATGTGTCAAAACTTTGTGAGGAATTATGTGACCCTTACTAGCTGGAAGTAAGTGAGATGGGGCATGAAGTTATTTCTAGGAGTTGGACACATACCAAGTTTAGCTCAGTTCTGGGCATCTTTGAAATACCTATACAAACTTGTTCCTACATATTAACTTGCAACTTTGAATGAGAATGTGCTTGCTTACAGCAACGTGCTATATGCTCTGAATGCCCGAATTGGGAATCTGTGTCAAAATTTGTTAAGAATTATGTGATCCTTACTAGCTGGAAGTAAGGGAGTTGGGGCATGAAGGTATTTCTAGGAGTTGGACACAAACCAAGTTTAGCACAGTTCTGGGCATCTTAGAAATACCTATACAAACTTGTTCCTACATAGTAACTTGCAACTTTGAATCAGAATGTGCTTGCTTACAGCAACGTGCTATATGCTCTGAATGCCCGAAAAGGGAATGTGTGTCAAAACTTTGTTAGGAATTATGTGATCCTTACTAGCTGGAAGTAAGGGAGATGGGGCATGAAGTTATTTCTAGGAGTTGGACACATACAACGTTTAGCTCAGTTCTGGGTATCTTTGAAATACCTATACAAACTTGTTCCTACATAGTAACTTGCAACTTTGAATGAGAATGTGCTTGCTTACAGCAACGTGCTATATGTTCTGAATGCCCGAATTGGGAATCTGTGTCAAAATTTGTTAGGAATTTTGTGATCCTTACTAGTTGGAAGTAAGGGAGATGGGGCATGAAGGTATTTCTAGGAATTGGACACAAACCAAGTTTAGCACAGTTCTGGGCATCTTAGAAATACCTATACAAACTTGTTCCTACATAGTAACTTGCAACTTTGAATCAGAATGTGCTTGCTTACAGCATCGTGCTATATGCTCTGAATGAACGAAAAGGGAATGTGTGTCAAAACTTTGTTAGGAATTATGTGATCCTTACTAGCTGGAAGTAAGTGAGATGTGGCATGAAGTTATTTCTAGGAGTTGGACACATACAACGTTTAGCTCAGTTCTGGGCATCTTTGAAATACCTATACAAACTTGTACCTTCATAGTAACTTGCAACTTTGAATGAGAATGTGCTTGCTTACAGCAACGTGCTATATGTTCTGAATGCCCGAATTGGGAATCTGTGTCAAAACTTTGTTAGGAATTATGTGATCCTTACTAGCTGGAAGTCAGTGAGATGGGGCATGAAGTTATTTCTAGGAGTTGGACACATACCAAGTTTAGCTCAGTTCTGGGCATCTTTGAAATACCTATACAAACTTGTTCCTACATAGTAACTTGCAACTTTGAATGAGAATGTGCTTGCTTTCAGCAACGTGCTATATGTTCTGAATGCCCGAATTGGGAATCTGTGTCAAAACTTTGTTAGGAATTATGTGATCCTTACTAGCTGGAAGTAAGTGAGATGGGGCATGAAGTTATTTCTAGGAGTTGGACACATACCAAGTTTAGCTCTGTTCTGGGCATCTTTGAAATACCTATACAAACTTGTTCCTACATAGTAACTGGCATCTTTGAATGAGAATGTGCTTGCTTACAGCAACGTGCTATATGTTCTGAATGCCCGAATTGGGAATCTGTGTCAAAACTTTGTTAGGAATTATGTGATCCTTACTAGCTGGAAGTAAGGGAGATGGGGCATGAAGTTATTTCTAGGAGTTGGACACATACCAAGTTTAGCTCAGTTCTGGGCATCTTTGAAATACCTATACAAACTTGTTCCTACATAGTAACTTGCAACTTTGAATGAGAATGTGCTTGCTTACAGCAACGTGCTATATGTTCTGAATGCCAGAATTGGGAATCTGTGTCAAAACTTTGGTAGAAATTATGTGATCCTTACTAGATGGAAGTAAGGGAGTTGCGGCATGAAGGTATTTCTAGGAGTTGGACACATACCAAGTTTAGCACAGTTCTGGGCATCTTTGAAATACCTATACAAACTTGTTCCTACATAGTAACTTGCAACTTTGAATGAGAATGTGCTTGCTTACAGCAACGTGCTATATGTTCTGAATGCCCGAATTGGGAATCTGTGTCAAAACTTTGTTAGGAATTATGTGATCCTTACTAGCTGGAAGTAAGGGAGATGGGACATGAAGTTATTTCTAGGAGTTGGACACATACCAAGTTTAGCTCAGTTCTAGGCACCTTTGAAATACCTATACAAACTTGTTCCTACATAGTAACTTGCATATTTGAATGAGAATGCGCATGCTTACAGCAACGTGCTATATGTTCTGAATGCCCGAATTGGGAATATGTGTCAAAACTTTGTGAGGAATTATGTGACCCTTACTAGCTGGAAGTAAGTGAGATGGGGCATGAAGATATTTCTAGGAGTTGGACACATACCAAGTTTAGCTCAGTTCTGGGCATCTTTGAAATACCTATACAAACTTGTTCCTACATATTAACTTGCAACTTTGAATGAGAATGTGCTTGCTTACAGCAACGTGCTATATGCTCTGAATGCCCGAATTGGGAATCTGTGTCAAAATTTGTTAAGAATTATGTGATCCTTACTAGCTGGAAGTAAGGGAGTTGGGGCATGAAGGTATTTCTAGGAGTTGGACACAAACCAAGTTTAGCACAGTTCTGGGCATCTTAGAAATACCTATACAAACTTGTTCCTACATAGTAACTTGCAACTTTGAATCAGAATGTGCTTGCTTACAGCAACGTGCTATATGCTCTGAATGCCCGAAAAGGGAATGTGTGTCAAAACTTTGTTAGGAATTATGTGATCCTTACTAGCTGGAAGTAAGGGAGATGGGGCATGAAGTTATTTCTAGGAGTTGGACACATACAACGTTTAGCTCAGTTCTGGGTATCTTTGAAATACCTATACAAACTTGTTCCTACATAGTAACTTGCAACTTTGAATGAGAATGTGCTTGCTTACAGCAACGTGCTATATGTTCTGAATGCCCGAATTGGGAATCTGTGTCAAAACTTTGTTAGGAATTATGTGATCCTTACTAGCTGGAAGTAAGTGAGATCGGGCATGAAATTATTTCTAGGAGTTGGACACATAACAAGTTTAGCTCAGTTCTGGGTATCTTTGAAATACCTATACAAACTTGTTCCTACATAGTAACTTGCAACTTTGAATGAGAATGTGCTTGCTTACAGCAACGTGCTATATGTTCTGAATGCCCGAATTGGGAATCTGTGTCAAAATTTGTTAGGAATTATGTGATCCTTACTAGTTGGAAGTAAGGGAGATGGGGCATGAAGGTATTTCTAGGAGTTGGACACAAATCAAGTTTAGCACAGTTCTGGGCATCTTAGAAATACCTATACAAACTTGTTCCTACATAGTAACTTGTAACTTTGAATCAGAATGTGCTTGCTTACAGCAACGTGCTATATGCTCTGAATGCCCGAAAAGGGAATGTGTGTCAAAACTTTGTTAGGAATTATGTGATCCTTACTAGCTGGAAGTGAGATGTGGCATGAAGTTATTTCTAGGAGTTGGAGACATACAACGTTTAGCTCAGTTCTGGGCATCTTTGAAATACCTATACAAACTTGTACCTTCATAGTAACTTGCAAGTTTGAATGAGAATGTGCTTGCTTACAGCAACGTGCTATATGTTCTGAATGCCCGAATTGGGAATCTGTGTCAAAACTTTGTTAGGAATTATGTGATCCTTACTAGCTGGAAGTAAGTGAGATGGGGCATGAAGTTATTTCTAGGAGTTGGACACATACCAAGTTTAGCTCAGTTCTGGGCATCTTTGAAATACCTATACAAACTTGTTCCTACATAGTAACTTGCAACTTTGAATGAGAATGTGCTTGCTTACAGCAACGTGCTATATGCTCTGAATGCCCGAATTGGGAATCTGTGTCAAAACTTTGTTAGGAATTATGTGATCCTTACTAGCTGAAAGTAAGGGAGATGGGGCATGAAGTTATTTCTAGGAGTTGGACACATACAACGTTTAGCTCAGTACTGGGCATCTTTGAAATACCTATACAAACTTGTTCCTACATAGTAACTTGCAACTTTGAATGAGAATGTGCTTGCTTACAGCAACGTGCTATATGTTCTGAATGCCCGAATTGGGAATCTGTGTCAAAACTTTGTTAGGAATTATGTGATCCTTACTAGCTGGAAGTAAGGGAGATGGGGCATGAAGTTATTTCTAGGAGTTGGAGTGATACCAAGTTTAGCTCAGTTCTGGGCATCTTTGAAATACCTATACAAACTTGTTCCTACATAGTAACTTGCAACTTTGAATGAGAATGTGCTTGCTTACAGCAACGTGCTATATGTTCTGAATGCCCGAATTGGGAATCTGTGTCAAAACTTTGTTAGGAATTATGTGATCCTTACTAGCTGGAAGTAAGTGAGATGGGGCATGAAATTATTTCTAGGAGTTGGACACATAACAAGTTTAGCTCAGTTCTGGGTATCTTTGAAATACCTATACAAACTTGTTCCTAGATAGTAACTTGCAACTTTGAATGAGAATGTGCTTGCTTACAGCAACGTGCTATATGTTCTGAATGCCCGAATTGGGAATCTGTGTCAAAATTTGTTAGGAATTATGTGATCCTTACTAGTTGGAAGTAAGGGAGATGGGGCATGAAGGTATTTCTAGGAATTGGACACAAACCAAGTTTAGCACAGTTCTGGGCATCTTAGAAATACCTATACAAACTTGTTCCTACATAGTAACTTGCAACTTTGAATCAGAATGTGCTTGCTTACAGCAACGTGCTATATGCTCTGAATGAACGAAAAGGGAATGTGTGTCAAAACTTTGTTAGGAATTATGTGATCCTTACTAGCTGGAAGTAAGTGAGATGTGGCATGAAGTTATTTCTAGGAGTTGGACACATACAACGTTTAGCTCAGTTCTGGGCATCTTTGAAATACCTATACAAACTTGTTCCTACATAGTAATTTGCAAGTTTGAATGAGAATGTGCTTGCTTACAGCAACGTGCTATATGTTCTGAATGCCCGAATTGGGAATCTGTGTCAAAACTTTGTTAGGAATTATGTGATCCTTACTAGCTGGAAGTAAGGGAGATGGGGCATGAAGTTATTTCTAGGAGTTGGACACATACCAAGTTTAGCTCAGTTCTGGGCATCTTTGAAATACCTATACAAACTTGTTCCTACATAGTAACTGGCATCTTTGAATGAGAATGTGCTTGCTTACAGCAACGTGCTATATGTTCTGAATGCCCGAATTGGGAATCTGTGTCAAAACTTTGTTAGGAATTATGTGATCCTTACTAGCTGGAAGTAAGGGAGATGGGGCATGAAGTTATTTCTAGGAGTTGGACACATACCAAGTTTAGCTCAGTTCTGGGCATCTTTGAAATACCTATACAAACTTGTTCCTACATAGTAACTTGCAACTTTGAATGAGAATGTGCTTGCTTACAGCAACGTGCTATATGTTCTGAATGCCAGAATTGGGAATCTGTGTCAAAACTTTGTTAGGAATTATGTGATCCTTACTAGCTGGAAGCAAGGGAGATGGGGCATGAAGTTATTTCTAGGAGTTGGACAGATACCAAGTTTAGCTCAGTTCTAGGCATCTTTGAAATACCTATACAAACTTGTTCCTACATAGTAACTTGCAACTTTGAATGAGAATGTGCTTGCTTACAGCAACGTGCTATATGTTCTTAATGCCCGAATTGGGAATCTGTGTCAAAACTTTGTTAGGAATTATGTGATCCTTACTAGCTGGAAGTAAGGGAGATGGGGCATGAAGTTATTTCTAGGAGTTGGACAGATACCAAGTTTAGCTCAGTTCTGGGCATCTTTGAAATACCTATACAAACTTGTTCCTACATAGTAACTTGCAACTTTGAATGAGAATGTGCTTGCTTGCAGCAACGTGCTATATGTTCTGAAAGCCCGAATTGGGAATCTGTGTCAAAACTTTGTTAGGAATTATGTGATCCTTACTAGCTGGAAGTAAGGGAGATGGGGCATGAAGTTATTTCTAGGAGTTGGACACATACCAAGTTTAGCTCTGTTCTGGGCATCTTTGCAATACCTATACAAACTTGTTCCTACATAGTAACTTGCATCTTTGAATGAGAAGGTGCCTGCTTACAGGAACGTGCTAGATGTTCTGAATGCCCGAATTGGGAATATGTGTCAAAACTTTGTTAGGAATTATGTGATCCTTACTAGCTGGAAGTAAGGGAGATGGGGCATGAAGTTATTTCTAGGAGTTGGAGACATACCAAGTTTAGCTCAGTTCTGGGGATCTTTGAAATACCTATACAAACTTGTTCCTACATAGTAACTTGCAACTTTGAATGAGAATGTGCTTGCTTACAGCAACGTGCTATATGTTCTGAATGCCCGAATTGGGAATCTGTGTCAAAACTTTGTTAGGAATTATGCGATCCTTACTAGCTGGAAGTAAGGGAGATGGGGAATGAAGTTATTTCTAGGAGTTTGAGACATACCAAGTTTAGCTCAGTTCTGGGCATCTTTGAAATACCTATACAAACTTGTTCCTACATAGTAACTTGCAACTTTGAATGAGAATGTGCTTGCTTGCAGCAACGTGCTATATGTTCTGAAAGCCCGAATTGGGAATCTGTGTCAAAACTTTGTTAGGAATTATGTGATCCTTACTAGCTGGAAGTAAGGGAGATGGGACATGAAGTTATTTCTAGGAGTTGGACACATACCAAGTTTAGCTCAGTTCTAGGCATCTTTGAAATACCTATACAAACTTGTTCCTACATAGAAACTTGCATCTTTGAATGAGAATGCACTTGCTTACAGCAACGTGCTATATGTTCTGAATGCCCGAATTGGGAATATGTGTCAAAACTTTGTTAGGAATTATGTGACCCTTACTAGCTGGAAGTAAGTGAGATGGGGCATGAAGTTATTTCTAGGAGTTGGACACATACCAAGTTTAGCTCAGTTCTGGGCATCTTTGAAATACCTATACAAACTTGTTCCTACATATTAACTTGCAACTTTGAATGAGAATGTGCTTGCTTATAGCAACGTGCTATATGCTCTGAATGCCCGAATTGGGAATCTGTGTCAAAATTTGTTAAGAATTATGTGATCCTTACTAGCTGGAAGTAAGGGAGTTGGGGCATGAAGGTATTTCTAGGAGTTGGACACAAACCAAGTTTAGCAAAGTTCTGGGCATCTTTGAAATACCTATACAAACTTGTTCCTACATAGTAACTTGCAACTTTGAATGAGAATGTGCTTGCTTACAGCAACGTGCTATATGCTCTGAATGCCTGAAAAGGGAATCTGTGTCAAAACTTTGTTAGGAATTATGTGATCCTTACTAGCTGGAAGTAAGGGAGATGGGGCATGAAGTTATTTCTAGGAGTTGGAGACATACAACGTTTAGCTCAGTTCTGGGCATCTTTGAAATACCTATAGAAACTTGTTCCTACATAGTAACTTGCAACTTTGAATGAGAATGTGCTTGCTTACAGCAACGTGCTATATGTTCTGAATGCCCGAATTGGGAATCTGTGTCAAAACTTTGTTAGGAATTATGTGATCCTTACTAGCTGGAAGTAAGGGAGATGGGGCATGAAGTTATTTCTAGGAGTTGGAGACATACCAAGTTTAGCTCAGTTCTGGGCATCTTTGAAATACCTATACAAACTTGTTCCTACATAGTAACTTGCAACTTTGAATGAGAATGTGCTTGCTTACAGCAACGTGCTATATGTTCTGAATGCCCGAATTGGGAATCTGTGTCAAAACTTTGTTAGGAATTATGTGATCCTTACTAGCTGGAAGTAAGGGAGATGGGGCATGAAGTTATTTCTAGGAGTTGGAGACATACCACGTTTAGCTCAGTTCTAGGCATCTTTGAAATACCTATACAAACTTGTTCCTACATAGTAACTTGCAACTTTGAATGAGAATGTGCTTGCTTACAGCAACGTGCTATATGTTCTGAATGCCCGAATTGGGAATCTGTGTCAAACTTTGTTAGGAATTATGTCATCCTTACTAGCTGGAAGTAAGGGAGTTGGGGCATGAAGGTATTTCTAGGAGTTGGACACAAACCAAGTTTAGCACAGTTCTGGGCATCTTAGAAATACCTATACAAACTTGTTCCTACATAGTAACTTGCAACTTTGAATGAGAATGTGCTTGCTTACAGCAACGTGCTATATGCTCTGAATGCCCGAAAAGGGAATCTGTGTCAAAACTTTGTTAGGAATTATGTGATCCTTACTAGCTGGAAGTAAGTGAGATGGGGCATGAAGTTATTTCTAGGAGTTGGAGACATACAACGTTTAGCTCAGTTCTGGGCATCTTTGAAATACCTATACAAACTTGTTCCTACATAGTAACTTGCAACTTTGAATGAGAATGTGCTTGCTTGCAGCAACGTGCTATATGTTCTGAATGCCCGAATTGGGAATCTGTGTCAAAATTTGTTAGGAATTATGTGATCCTTACTAGCTGGAAGTAAGGGAGATGGGGCATGAAGTTATTTCTAGGAGTTGGAGACATACCAAGTTTAGCTCAGTTCTGGGCATCTTTGAAATACCTATACAAACTTGTTCCTACATAGTAACTTGCATCTTTGAATGAGAAGGTGCTTGCTTACAGCAACGTGCTAGATGTTCTGAATGCCCGAATTGAGAATATGTGTTAAAACTTTCTTAGGAATTATGTGATCCTTACTAACTGGAAGTAAGGGAGATGGGGCATGAAGTTATTTCTAGGAGTTGGACACATACCAAGTTTAGCTCAGTTCTGGGCATCTTTGAAATACCTATACAAACTTGTTCCTACATATTAACTTGCAACTTTGAATGAGAATGTGCTTGCTTACAGCAACGTGCTATATGTTCTGAATGCCCGAATTGGGAATCTGTGTCAAAATATGTTAGGAATTATGTGATCCTTACTAGCTGGAAGTAAGGGAGTTGGGGCATGAAGGTATTTCTAGGAGTTGGACACAAACCAAGTTTAGCACAGTTCTGGGCATCTTAGAAAAACCTATACAAACTTGTTCCTACATAGTAACTTGCAACTTTGAATCAGAATGTGCTTGCTTACAGCAACGTGCTATATGATCTGAATGCCCGAAAAGGGAATCTGTGTCAAAACTTTGTTAAGAATTATGTGATCCTTACTAGCTGGAAGTAAGTGAGATGGGGCATGAAGTTATTTCTAGGAGTTGGAGACATACAACGTTTAGCTCATTTCTGGGCATCATTGAAATACCTATACAAACTTGTACCTTCATAGTAACTTGCAACTTTGAATGAGAATGTGCTTGCTTACAGCAACGTGCTATATGTTCTGAATGCCCGAATTGGGAATCTGTGTCAAAATTTGTTAGGAATTATGTGATCCTACTAGCTGGAAGTAAGGGAGATGGGGCATGAAGGTATTTCTATGAGTTGGACACAAACCAAGTTTAGCACAGTTCTGGGCATCTTAGAAATACCTATACAAACTTGTTCCTACATAGTAACTTGCAACTTTGAATCAGAATGTGCTTGCTTACAGCAACGTGCTATATGCTCTGAATGCCCGAAAAGGGAATCTGTGTCAAAACTTTGTTAAGAATTATGTGATCCTTACTAGCTGGAAATAAGTGAGATGGGGCATGAAGTTATTTCTAGGAGTTGGAGACATACAACGTTTAGCTCAGTTCTGGGCATCTTTGAAATACCTATACAAACTTGTACCTTCATAGTAACTTGCAACTTTGAATGAGAATGTGCTTGCTTACAGCAACGTGCTATATGTTCTGAATGCCCGAATAGGGAATCTGTGTCAAAACTTTGTTAGGAATTATGTGATCCTTACTAGCTGGAAGTAAGGGAGATGGGGCATGAAGTTATTTCTAGGAGTTGGACACATACCAAGTTTAGCTCAGTTCTGGGCATCTTTGAAATACCTATACAAACTTGTTCCTACATAGTAACTTGCAACTTTGAATGAGAATGTGCTTGCTTACAGCAACGTGCTATATGCTCTGAATGCCCGAATTGGGAATCTGTGTCAAAACTTTGTTAGGAATTATGTGATCCTTACTAGCTGGAAGTAAGGGAGATGGGGCATGAAGTTATTTCTAGGAGTTGGACACATACCAAGTTTAGCTCAGTTCTGGGCATCTTTGAAATACCTATACAAACATGTTCCTACATAGTAACTTGCAACTTTGAATGAGAATGTGCTTGCTTGCAGCAACGTGCTATATGTTCTGAATGCCCGAATTGGGAATCTGTGTCAAAACTTTGTTAGGTATTATGTGATCCTTACTAGCTGGAAGTAAGGGAGATGGGGCATGAAGTTATTTCTAGGAGTTGGACACATACCAAGTTTAGCTCAGTTCTGGGCATCTTTGAAATACCTATACAAACTTGTTCCTACATAGTAACTTGCATCTTTGAATGAGAATGTGCTTGCTTACAGCAACGTGCTATACCTTCTGAATGCCCGAATTGGGAATCTGTGTCAAAACTTTGTTAGGAATTATGTGATCCTTACTAGCTGGAAGTAAGGGAGATGGGGCATGAAGTTATTTCTAGGAGTTGGAGACATACCAAGTTTAGCTCATTTCTGGGCATCTTTGAAATACCTATACAAACTTGTTCCTACATAGTAACTTGCAACTTTGAATGAAAATGTGCTTGCTTACTGCAACGTGCTATATGTTCTGAATGCCCGAATTGGGAATCTGTGTCAAAATTTGTTAAGAATTATGTGATCCTTACTAGCTGGAAGTAAGGGAGTTGGGGCATGAAGGTATTTCTAGGAGTTGGACACAAACCAAGTTTAGCACAGTTCTGGGCATCTTTGAAATACCTATACAAACTTTTTCCTACATAGTAACTTACAACTTTGAATGAGAATGTGCTTGCTCACAGCAACGTGCTATATGCTCTGAATGCCCGAAAAGGGAATCTGTGTCAAAACTTTGTTAGGAATTATGTGATCCTTACTAGCTGGAAGTAAGGGAGATGGGGCATGAAGTTATTTCTAGGAGTTGGAGACATACAACGTTTAGCTCAGTTCTGGGCATCTTTGAAATACGTATACAAACTTGTTCCTACATAGTAACTTGCAACTTTGAATGAGAATGTGCTTGCTTACAGCAACGTGCTATATGTTCTGAATGCCCGAATTGGGAATCTGTGTCAAAACTTTGTTAGGAATTATGTGATCCTTACTAGCTGGAAGTAAGGGAGATGGGGCATGAAGATATTTCTAGGAGTTGGAGACATACCAAGTTTAGCTCAGATCTGGGCATCTTTGAAATACCTATACAAACTTGTTCCTACATAGTAACTTGCAACTTTGAATGAGAATGTTCTTGCTTACAGCAACGTGCTATATGTTCTGAATGCCCGATTTGGGAATCTGTGTCAAAACTTTGTTAGGAATTATGTGATCCTTACTAGCTGGAAGTAAGGGAGATGGGGCATGAAGTTATTTCTAGGAGTTGGAGACATACCACGTTTAGCTCAGTTCTAGGCATCTTTGAAATACCTATACAAACTTGTTCCTACATAGTAACTTGCATCTTTGACTGAGAATGTGCTTGCTAACAGCAACGTGCTATATCTTCTGAATGCCCGAATTGGGAATCTGTGTCAAAACTTTGTTAGGAATTATGTGATCCTTACTAGCTGGAAGTAAGGGAGATGGGGCATGAAGTTATTTCTAGGAGTTGGACACATACCAAGTTTAGCTCAGTTCTGGGCATCTTTGTAATACCTATACAAACTTGTTCCTACATATTAACTTGCAACTTTGAATGAGAATGTGCTTGCTTACAGCAACGTGCTATATGTTCTGAATGCCCGAATTGGGAATCTGTGTCAAAATTTGTTAGGAATTATGTGATCCTTACTAGCTGGAAGTAAGGGAGATGGGGAATGAAGTTATTTCTAGGAGTTGGACACATACCAAGTTTAGCTCAGTTCTGGGCATCTTTGAAATACCTATACAAACTTGTTCCTACATAGTAACTTGCATCTTTGACTGAGAATGTGCTTGCTAACAGCAACGTGCTATATCTTCTGAATGCCCGAATTGGGAATCTGTGTCAAAACTTTGTTAGGAATTATGTGATCCTTACTAGTTGGAAGTAAGTAAGATGGGGCATGAAGTTATTTCTAGGAGTTGGAGACATACCAAGTTTAGCTCAGTTCTGGGCATCTTTGAAATACCTATACAAACTTGTTCCTACATAGTAACTAACAACTTTGAATGAGAATGTGCTTGCTTACAGCAACGTGCTATATGTTCTGAATGCCCGAATTGAGAATATGTGTCAAAACTTTGTTAGGAATTATGTGATCCTTACTAGCTGGAAGTAAGGGAGATGGGGCATGAAGTTATTTCTAGGAGTTGGACACATACCAAGTTTAGCTCAGTTCTGGGCATCTTTGAAATACCTATACAAACTTGTTCCTACATAGTAACTTGCAACTTTGAATGAGAATGTGCTTGCTTACAGCAACGTGCTATATGTTCTGAATGCCGGAATTGGGAATCTGTGTCAAAATTTGTTAGGAATTATGTGATCCTTACTAGCTGGAAGTAAGGGAGTTGGGGCATGAAGTTATTTCTAGGAGTTGGACACATGCCAAGTTTAGCTCAGTTCTGGGCATCTTTGAAATACCTATACAAACTTGTTCCTACATAGTAACTTGCAAATTTGAATGAGAATGTGCTTGCTTACAGCAACGTGCTATATGTTCTGAATGCCCGAATTGGGAATCTGTGTCAAAACTTTGTTAGGAATTATGTGATCCTTACTAGCTGGAAGTAAGGGAGATGGGGCATGAAGTTATTTCTAGGAGTTGGACACATACCAAGTTTAGCTCAGTTCTGGGCATCTTTGAAATACCTATACAAACTTGTTCCTACATAGTAACTTGCAACTTTGAATGAGAATGTGCTTGCTTACAGCAACGTGCTATATGTGCTGAATGCCCGAATTGGGAATCTTTGTCAAAACTTTGTTAGGAATTATGTGATCCTTACTAGCTGGAAGTAAGGGAGATGGGGCATGAAGTTATTTCTAGGAGTTGGACACATACCAAGTTTAGCTCAGTTCTAGGCATCTTTGAAATACCTATACAAACTTGTTCCTACATAGTAACTTGCAACTTTGAATGAGAATGTGCTTGCTTACAGCAACGTGCTATATGTTCTGAATGCCCGAATTGGGAATCTGTGTCAAACTTTGTTAGGAATTATGTGATCCTTACTAGCTGGAAGTAAGGGAGTTGGGGCATGAAGGTATTTCTAGGAGTTGGACACAAACCAAGTTCAGCACAGTTCTGGGCATCTTAGAAATACCTATACAAACTTGTTCCCACATAGTAACTTGCAACTTTGAATGAGAATGTGCTTGCTTACAGCAACGTGCTATATGTTCTGAATGCCCGAATTGGGAATCTGTGTCAAAACTTTGTTAGGAATTATGTGATCCTTACTAGCTGGAAGTAAGTGAGATGGGGCATGAAGTTATTTCTAGGAGTTGGAGACATCCAACGTTTAGCTCAGTTCTGGGCATCTTTGAAATACCTATACAAACTTGTACCTTCATAGTAACTTGCAACTTTGAATGAGAATGTGCTTGCTTACAGCAACGTGCTATATGTTCTGAATGCCCGAATTGGGAATCTGTGTCAAAACTTTGTTAGGAATTATGTGATCCTTACTAGCTGGAAGTAAGGGAGATGGGGCATGAAGTTATTTCTAGGAGGTGGACACATACCAAGTTTAGCTCAGTTCTGGGCATCTTTGAAATACCTATACAAACTTGTTCCTACATAGTAACTTGCAACTTAGAATGAGAATGTGCTTGCTTACAGCAACGTGCTATATGTTCTGAATGCCCGAATTGGGAATCTGTGTCAAAACTTTGTTAGGAATTATGTGATCCTTACTAGCTGGAAGTAAGTGAGATGGGGCATGAAATTATTTCTAGGAGTTGGACACATACCAAGTTTAGCTCAGTTCTGGGCATCTTTGAAATACCTATACAAACTTGTTCCTACATAGTAACTTGCAACTTTGAATGAGAATGTGCTTGCTTACAGCAACGTGCTATATGTTCTGAATGCCCGAATTGGGAATCTGTGTCAAAACTTTGTTAGGAATTATGTGATCCTTACTAGCTGGAAGTAAGGGAGATGGGGCATGAAGTTATTTCTAGGAGTTGGAGACATACCAAGTTTAGCTCAGTTCTGGGCATCTTTGAAATACCTATACAAACTTGTTCCTACATAGTAACTTGCAACTTTGAATGAGAATGTGCTTGCTTACAGCAACGTGCTATATGTTCTGAATGCCCGAATTGGGAATCTGTGTCAAAACTTTGTTAGGAATTATGTGATCCTTACTAGCTGGAAGTAAGGGAGATGGGGCATGAAGTTATTTCTAGGAGTTGGACACATACCAAGTTTAGCTCAGTTCTGGGCATCTTTGAAATACCTATACAAACTTGTTCCTACATAGTAACTGGCATCTTTGAATGAGAATGTGCTTGCTTACAGCAACGTGCTATATGTTCTGAATGCCCGAATTGGGATTCTGTGTCAAAACTTTGTTAGGAATTATGTGATCCTTACTAGCTGGAAGTAAGGGAGATGGGGCATGAAGTTATTTCTAGGAGTTGGACACATACCAAGTTTAGCTCCGTTCTGGGCATCTTTGAAATACCTATACAAACTTGTTCCTACATAGTAACTTGCAACTTTGAATCAAAATGTGCTAGCTTACAGCAACGTGCTATATGCTCTGAATGCCCGAAAAGGGAATCTGTGTCAAAACTTTGTTAGGAATTATGTGATCCTTAATAGCTGGAAGTAAGTGAGATGGGGCATGAAGTTATTTCTAGGAGTTGGAGACATACAACGTTTAGCTCAGTTCTGGGCATCTTTGAAATACCTATACAAACTTGTTCCTACATAGTAACTTGCAACTTTGAATGAGAATGTGCTTGCTTACAGCAACGTGCTATATGTTCTGAATGCCCGAATTGGGAATCAGTGTCAAAACTTTGTTAGGAATTATGTGATCCTTACTAGCTGGAAGTAAGGGAGATGGGGCATGAAGTTATTTCTTGGAGTTGGACACATACCAAGTTTAGCTCAGTTCTGGGCATCTTTGAAATACCTATACAAACTTGTTCCTACATAGTAACTTGCAACTTTGAATGAGAATGTGCTTGCTTACAGCAACGTGCTATATGTTCTGAATGCCCGAATTGAGAATATGTGTCAAAACATTGTTAGGAATTATGTGATCCTTACTAGCTGGAAGTAAGGGAGATGGGGCATGAAGTTATTTCTAGGAGTTGGACACATACCAAGTTTAGCTCAGTTCTGGGCATCTTTGAAATACCTATACAAACTTGTTCCTACATAGTAACTTGCAACTTTGAATGAGAATGTGCTTGCTTACAGCAACGTACTATATGTTCTGAATGCCGGAATTGGGAATCTGTGTCAAAATTTGTTAGGAATTATGTGATCCTTACTAGCTGGAAGTAAGGGAGTTGGGGCATGAAGTTATTTCTAGGAGTTGGACACATACCAAGTTTAGCTCAGTTCTGGGCATCTTTGAAATACCTATACAAACTTGTTCCTACATAGTAACTTGCAACTTTGAATGAGAATGTGCTTGCTTACAGCAACGTGCTATATGTTCTGAATGCCCGAATTGGGAATCTGTGTCAAAACTTTGTTAGGAATTATGTGATCCTTACTAGCTGGAAGTAAAGGAGATGGGGCATGAAGTTATTTCTAGGAGTTGGACACATACCAAGTTTAGCTCAGTTCTGGGCATCTTTGAAATACCTATACAAACTTGTTCCTACATAGTAACTTGCAACTTTGAATGAGAATGTGCTTGCTTACAGCAACGTGCTATATGTGCTGAATGCCCGAATTGGGAATCTTTGTCAAAACTTTGTTAGGAATTATGTGATCCTTACTAGCTGGAAGTAAGGGATATGGGGCATGAAGTTATTTCTAGGAGTTGGACACATACCAAGTTTAGCTCAGTTCTAGGCATCTTTGAAATACCTATACAAACTTGTTCCTACATAGTAACTTGCAACTTTGAATGAGAATGTGCTTGCTTACAGCAACGTGGTATATGTTCTGAATGCCCGAATTGGGAATCTGTGTCAAACTTTGTTAGGAATTATGTGATCCTTACTAGCTGGAAGTAAGGGAGTTGGGGCATGAAGGTATTTCTAGGATTTGGACAGAAACCAAGTTTAGCACAGTTCTGGGCATCTTAGAAATACCTATACAAACTTGTTCCCACATAGTAACTTGCAACTTTGAATGAGAATGTGCTTGCTTACAGCAACGTGCTATATGTTCTGAATGCCCGAAAAGGGAATCTGTGTAAAAACTTTGTTAGGAATTATGTGATCCTTACTAGCTGGAAGTAAGTGAGATGGGGCATGAAGTTATTTCTAGGAGTTGGAGACATACAACGTTTAGCTCAGTTCTGGGCATCTTTGAAATACCTATACAAACTTGTACCTTCATAGTAACTTGCAACTTTGAATGAGAATGTGCTTGCTTACAGCAACGTGCTATATGTTCTGAATGCCCGAATTGGGAATCTGTGTCAAAACTTTGTTAGGAGTTATGTGATCCTTACTAGCTGGAAGTAAGGGAGATGGGGCATGAAGTTATTTCTAGGAGGTGGACACATACCAAGTTTAGCTCAGTTCTGGGCATCTTTGAAATACCTATACTAACTTGTTCCTACATAGTAACTTGCAACTTTGAATGAGAATGTGCTTGCTTACAGCAACGTGCTATATGTTCTGAATGCCAGAATTGGGAATCTGTGTCAAAACTTTGTTAGGAATTATGTGATCCTTACTAGCTGGAAGTAAGGGAGATGGGGCATGAAGTTATTTCTAGGAGTTGGAGACATACCAAGTTTAGCTCAGTTCTGGGCATCTTTGAAATACCTATACAAACTTGTTCCTACATAGTATCTTGCAACTTTGAATGAGAATGTGCTTGCTTACAGCAACGTGCTATATGTTCTGAATGCCCGAATTGGGAATCTGTGTCAAAACTTTGTTAGGAATTATGTGATCCTTACTAGCTGGAAGTAAGGGAGATGGGGCATGAAGTTATTTCTAGGAGTTGGACACATACCAAGTTTAGCTCAGTTCTGGGCATCTTTGAAATACCTATACAAACTTGTTCCTACATAGTAACTGGCATCTTTGAATGAGAATGTGCTTGCTTACAGCAACGTGCTATATGTTCTGAATGCCCGAATTGGGAATCTGTGTCAAAACTTTGTTAGGAATTATGTGATCCTTACTAGCTGGAAGTAAGTGAGATGGGGCATGAAGTTATTTCTAGGAGTTGGACACATACCAAGTTTAGCTCAGTTCTGGGCATCTTTGAAATACCTATACAAACTTGTTCCTACATAGTAACTTGCAACTTTGAATGAGAATGTGCTTGCTTACAGCAACGTGCTATATGTTCTGAATGCCCGAATTGGGAATCTGTGTCAAAACTTTTTTAGGAATTATGTGATCCTTACTAGCTGGAAGTAAGGGAGATGGGGCATGAAGTTATTTCTAGGAGTTGGAGACATACCAAGTTTAGCTCAGTTCTGGGCATCTTTGAAATACCTATACAAACTTGTTCCTACATAGTAACTTGCAACTTTGAATGAGAATGTGCTTGCTTACAGCAACGTGCTATATGTTCTGAATGCCCGAATTGGGAATCTGTGTCAAAACTTTGTTAGGAATTATGTGATCCTTACTAGCTGGAAGTAAGGGAGATGGGGCATGAAGTTATTTCTAGGAGTTGGACACATACCAAGTTTAGCTCAGTTCTGGGCATCTTTGAAATACCTATACAAACTTGTTCCTACATAGTAACTGGCATCTTTGAATGAGAATGTGCTTGCTTACAGCAACGTGCTATATGTTCTGAATGCCCGAATTGGGAATCTGTGTCAAAATTTGTTAGGAATTATGTGATCCTTACTAGCTGGAAGTAAGGGAGATGGGGCATGAAGGTATTTCTAGGAGTTGGACACAAACCAAGTTTAGCACAGTTCTGGGCATCTTAGAAATACCTATACAAACTTGTTCCTACATAGTAACTTGCAACTTTGAATCAAAATGTGCTTGCTTACAGCAACGTGCTATATGCTCTGAATGCCCGAAAATGGAATCTGTGTCAAAACTTTGTTAGGAATTATGTGATCCTTACTAGCAGGAAGTAAGTGAGATGGGGCATGAATTTATTTCTAGGAGTTGGAGACATACAACGTTTAGCTCAGTTCTCGGCATCTTTGAAATACCTATACAATCTTGTTCCTACATAGTAACTTGCAACTTTGAATGAGAATGTGCTTGCTTACAGCAACGTGCTATATCTTCTGAATGCCCGAATTGGGAATCTGTGTCAAAACATTGTTAGGAATTATGTGATCCTTACTCGCTGGAAGTAAGGGCGATGGGGCTGAAGTTATTTCTAGGAGTTGGACACATACCAAGTTTAGCTCAGTTCTGGGCATCTTTGAAATACCTATACAAACTTGTTCCTACATAGTAACTTGCAACTTTGAATGAGAATGTGCTTGCTTACAGCAACGTGCTATATGTTCTGAATGCCCGAATTGGGAATCTGTGTCAAAACTTTGTTAGGAATTATGTGATCCTTACTAGCTGGAAGTAAGTGAGATGGGGATTGAAATTATTTCTAGGAGTTGGACACATACCAAGTTTAGCTCAGTTCTGGGCATCTTTGAAATACCTATACAAACTTGTTCCTACATAGTAACTTGCAACTTTGAATGACAATGTGCTTGCTTGCAGCAACGTGCTATATGTTCTGAATGCCCGAATTGGGAATCTGTGTCAAAATTTGTTAGGAATTATGTGATCTTTACAAGATGGAAGTTAGGGAGTTGGGGCATGAAGGTATTTCTAGGAGTTGGACACATACCAAGTTTAGCTCAGTTCTGGACATCTTTGAAATACCTATACAAACTTGTTCCTACATATTAACTTGCAACTTTGAATGAGAATGTGCTTGCTTACAGCAACGTGCTATATGTTCTTAATGCCCGAATTTGGAATCTGTGTCAAATCTTTTTAGGAATTATATGATCCTTACTAGCTGGAAGTAAGGGAGATGGGGCATGAAGTTATTTCTAGGAGTTGGAGA
Organism: Diceros bicornis minor; assembly: GCF_020826845.1. Lineage (NCBI taxonomy): Eukaryota > Metazoa > Chordata > Mammalia > Perissodactyla > Rhinocerotidae > Diceros > Diceros bicornis. The sequence continues at coordinate 769,867 of NC_080749.1, forward strand.
CATACCAAGTTTAGCTCAGTTCTGGGCATCTTTGAAATACCTATACAAACTTGTTCCTACATAGTAACTTGCAACTTTGAATGAGAATGTGCTTGCTTACAGCAACGTGCTATATGTTCTGAATGCCCGAATTGCGAATCTGTGTCAAAACTTTGTTAGGAATTATGTGATCCTTACTAGCTGGAAGTAAGGGAGATGGGGCATGAAGTTATTTCTAGGAGTTGGACACATACCAAGTTTAGCTCAGTTCTGGGCATCTTTGAAATACCTATACAAACTTGTTCCTACTTAGTAACTTGCAACTTTGAATGAGAATGTGCTTGCTTACAGCAACGTGCTATATGCTCTGAATGCCCGAAAAGGGAATCTGTGTCAAAACTTTGTTAGGAATTATGTGATCCTTACTAGCTGGAAGTAAGTGAGATGGGTCATGAAGTTATTTCTAGGAGTTGGAGACATACAACGTTTAGCTCAGTTCTGGGCATCTTTGAAATACCTATACAAACTTGTACCTTCGTAGTAACTTGCAACTTTGAATGAGAATGTGCTTGCTTACAGCAACGTGCTATATGTTCTGAATGGCCGAATTGGGAATCTGTGTCAAAACTTTGTTAGGAATTATGTGATCCTTAATAGCTGGAAGTAAGGGAGATGTGGCATGAAGTTATTTCTAGGAGGTGGACACATACCAAGTTTAGCTCAGTTCTGGGCATCTTTGAAATACCTATACAAACTTGTTCCTACATAGTAACTTGCAACTTAGAATGAGAATGTGCTTGCTTACAGCAACTTGGTATATGATCTGAATGCCCGAATTGGGAATCTGTGTCAAAACTTTGTTAGGAATTATGTGATCCTTACTAGCTGGAAGTAAGTGAGATGGGGCATGAAATTATTTCTAGGAGTTGGACACATACCAAGTTTAGCTCAGTTCTGGGCATCTTTGAAATACCTATACAAACTTGTTCCTACATAGTAACTTGCAACTTTGAATGAGAATGTGCTTGCTTACAGCAACGTGCTATATGTTCTTAATGCCCGAATTGGGAATCTGTGTCAAAACTTTGTTAGGAATTATGTGATCCTTACTAGCTGGAAGTAAGGGAGATGGGGCATGAAGTTACTTCTAGGAGTTGGACACATACCAAGTTTAGCTCAGTTCTGGGCATCTTTGAAATACCTATACAAACTTGTTCCTACATAGTAACTTGCAACTTTGAATGAGAATGTGCTTGCTTACAGCAACGTGCTATATGTTCTGAATGCCCGAATTGGGAATCTGTGTCAAAACTTTGTTAGGAATTATGTGATCCTTACTAGCTGGAAGTAAGTGAGATGGGGCATGAAATTATTTCTAGGAGTTGGAGACATACCAAGTTTAGCTCAGTTCTGGGCATCTTTGAAATACCTATACAAACTTGTTCCTACATAGTAACTTGCAACTTTGAATGAGAATGTGCTTGCTTACAGCAACGTGCTATATGTTCTGAATGCCCGAATTGGGAATCTGTGTCAAAACTTTGTTAGGAATTATGTGATCCTTACTAGCTGGAAGTAAGGGAGATGGGGCATGAAGATATTTCTAGGATTTGGAGACATACCAAGTTTAGCTCAGTTCTGGGCATCTTTGAAATACCTATACAAACTTGTTCCTGCATAGTAACTTGCAACTTTGAATGAGAATGTGCTTGCTTACAGCAACGTGCTATATGTTCTGAATGCCCGAATTGCGAATCTGTGTCAAAACTTTGTTAGAAATTATGTGATCCTTACTAGGTGGAAGTAAGGGAGATGGGGCACGAAGTTATTTCTAGGAGTTGGACACATACCAAGTTTAGCTCAGTTCTGGGCATCTTTGAAATACCTATACAAACTTGTTCCTACATAGTAACTTGCAACTTTGAATGAGAATGTGCTTGCTTGCAGCGACGTGCTATATGTTCTGAATGCCCGAATTGGGAATCTGTGTCAAAACTTTGTTAGGAATTATGTGATCCTTACTAGCTGGAAGTAAGGGAGATGGGGCATGAAGTTATTTCTAGGAGTTGGACACATACCAAGTTTAGCTCAGTTCTGTGCACCTTTGAAATACCTATACAAACTTGTTCCTACATAGTAACTTGCATCTTTGAATGAGAATGTGCTCTCTTACAGCAACGTGCTATATCTTCTGAATGCCCGAATTGGGAATCTGTGTCAAAACTTTGTTAGGAATTATGTGATCCTTACTAGCTGGAAGTAAGGGAGATGGGGCATGAAGTTATTTCTAGGAGTTGGAGACATACCAAGTTTAGCTCAGTTCTGGGCATCTTTGAAATACCTATACAAACTTGTTCCTACATTGTAACTTGCAACTTTGAATGAGAATGTGCTTGCTTACAGCAACGTGCTATATGTTCTGAATGCCCGAATTGGGAATCTGTGTCAAAATTTGTTAGGAATTATGTGATCCTTACTAGATGGAAGTAAGGGAGTTGGGGCATGAAGGTATTTCTAGGAGTTGGACACATACCAAGTTTAGCACAGTTCTGGGCATCTTTGAAATACCTATACAAACTTGTTCCTACATAGTAACTTGCAACTGTGAATGAGAATGTGCTTGCTTACAGCAACGTGCTATATGCTCTGAATGCCCGAAAAGGGAATCTGTGTCAAAACTTTGTTAGGAATTATGTGATCCTTACTAGCTGGAAGTAAGTGAGATGGGGCATGAAGTTATTTCTAGGAGTTGGACACATACCAAGTTTAGCTCAGTTCTGGGCATCTTTGAAATACCTATACAAACTTGTTCCTACATAGTAACTTGCAACTTTGAACGAGAATGTGCTTGCTTACAGCAACGTGCCATATTTTCTGAATGCCCGAATTGGGAATCTGTGTCAAAACTTTGTTAGGAATTATGTGATCCTTACTAGCTGGAAGTAAGGGAGATGGGGCATGAAGTTATTTCTAGGAGTTGGACACATACCAAGTTTAGCTCAGTTCTGGGCATCTTTGAAATACCTATACAAACTTGTTCCTACATAGTAACTTGCAACTTTGAATGAGAATGTGCTTGCTTACAGCAACGTGCTATATGCTCTGAATGCCCGAAAAGGGAATCTGTGTCAAAACTTTGTTAGGAATTATGTGATCCTTACTAGCTGGAAGTAAGTGAGATGGGGCATGAAGTTATTTCTAGGAGTTGGAGACATACAACGTTTAGCTCAGTTCTGGGCATCTTTGAAATACCTATACAAACTTGTACCTTCATAGTAACTTGCAACTTTGAATGAGAATGTGCTTGCTTACAGCAACGTGCTATATGTTCTGAATGCCCGAATTGGGAATCTGTGTCAAAACTTTGTTAGGAATTATGTGATCCTTACTAGCTGGAAGTAAGTGAGATGGGGCATGAAATTATTTCTAGGAGTTAGACACATACCAAGTTTAGCTCAGTTCTGGGCATCTTTGAAATACCTATACAAACTTGTACCTTCATAGTAACTTGCATCTTTGAATGAGAATGTGCTCTCTTACAGCAACGTGCTATATCTTCTGAATGCCCGAATTGGGAATCTGTGTCAAAACTTTGTTAGGAATTATGTGATCCTTACTAGCTGGAAGTAAGGGAGATGGGGCATGAAGTTATTTCTAGGAGTTGGAGACATACCAAGTTTAGCTCAGTTCTGGGCATCTTTGAAATACCTATACAAACTTGTTCCTACATTGTAACTTGCAACTTTGAATGAGAATGTGCTTGCTTACAGCAACGTGCTATATGTTCTGAATGCCCGAATTGGGAATCTGTGTCAAAATTTGTTAGGAATTATGTGATCCTTACTAGATGGAAGTAAGGGAGTTGGGGCATGAAGGTATTTCTAGGAGTTGGACACATACCAAGTTTAGCACAGTTCTGGGCATCTTTGAAATACCTATACAAACTTGTTCCTACATAGTAACTTGCAACTGTGAATGAGAATGTGCTTGCTTACAGCAACGTGCTATATGCTCTGAATGCCCGAAAAGGGAATCTGTGTCAAAACTTTGTTAGGAATTATGTGATCCTTACTAGCTGGAAGTAAGTGAGATGGGGCATGAAGTTATTTCTAGGAGTTGGACACATACCAAGTTTAGCTCAGTTCTGGGCATCTTTGAAATACCTATACAAACTTGTTCCTACATAGTAACTTGCAACTTTGAACGAGAATGTGCTTGCTTACAGCAACGTGCCATATTTTCTGAATGCCCGAATTGGGAATCTGTGTCAAAACTTTGTTAGGAATTATGTGATCCTTACTAGCTGGAAGTAAGGGAGATGGGGCATGAAGTTATTTCTAGGAGTTGGACACATACCAAGTTTAGCTCAGTTCTGGGCATCTTTGAAATACCTATACAAACTTGTTCCTACATAGTAACTTGCAACTTTGAATGAGAATGTGCTTGCTTACAGCAACGTGCTATATGCTCTGAATGCCCGAAAAGGGAATCTGTGTCAAAACTTTGTTAGGAATTATGTGATCCTTACTAGCTGGAAGTAAGTGAGATGGGGCATGAAGTTATTTCTAGGAGTTGGAGACATACAACGTTTAGCTCAGTTCTGGGCATCTTTGAAATACCTATACAAACTTGTACCTTCATAGTAACTTGCAACTTTGAATGAGAATGTGCTTGCTTACAGCAACGTGCTATATGTTCTGAATGCCCGAATTGGGAATCTGTGTCAAAACTTTGTTAGGAATTATGTGATCCTTACTAGCTGGAAGTAAGTGAGATGGGGCATGAAATTATTTCTAGGAGTTGGACACATACCAAGTTTAGCTCAGTTCTGGGCATCTTTGAAATACCTATACAAACTTGTACCTTCATAGTAACTTGCAACTTTGAATGAGAATGTGCTTGCTTACAGCAACGTGCTATATGTTCTGAATGCCCGAATTGGGAATCTGTGTCAAAACTTTGTTAGGAATTATGTGATCCTTACTAGCTGGAAGTAAGTGAGATGGGGCCTGAAATTATTTCTAGGAGTTGGACACATACCAAGTTTAGCTCAGTTCTGGGCATCTTTGAAATACCTATACAAACTTGTTCCTACATAGTAACTTGCAACTTTGAATGAGAATGTGCTTGCTTACAGCAACGTGCTATATGTTCTGAATGCCCGAATTGGGAATCTGTGTCAAAACTTTGTTAGGAATTATGTGATCCTTACTAGCTGGAAGTAAGGGAGATGGGGCATGAAGTTATTTCTAGGAGTTGGACACATACCAAGTTTAGCTCAGTTCTGGGCATCTTTGAAATACCTATACAAACTTGTTCCTACATAGTAACTTGCAACTTTGAATGAGAATGTGCTTGCTTACAGCAACGTGCTATATGTTCTGAATGCCCGAATTGGGAATCTGTGTCAAAACTTTGTTAGGAATTATGTGATCCTTACTAGCTGGAAGTAAGGGAGATGGGGCATGAAGTTATTTCTAGGAGTTGGACACATACCAAGTTTAGCTCAGTTCTGGGCATCTTTGAAATACCTATACAAACTTGTTCCTACATAGTAACTTGCAACTTTGAATGAGAACGTGCTTGCTTACAGCAACGTGCTATATGCTCTGAATGCCCGAAAAGGGAATCTGTGTCAAAACTTTGTTAGGAATTATGTGATCCTTACTAGCTGGAAGTAAGTGAGATGGGGCATGAAGTTATTTCTAGGAGTTGGAGACATACAACGTTTAGCTCAGTTCTGGGCATCTTTGAAATACCTATACAAACTTGTACCTTCATAGTAACTTGCAACTTTGAATGAGAATGTGCTTGCTTACAGCAACGTGCTATATGTTCTGAATGCCCGAATTGGGAATCTGTGTCAAAACTTTGTTAGGAATTATGTGATCCTTACTAGCTGGAAGTAAGGGAGATGGGGCATGAAGTTATTTCTAGGAGGTGGACACATACCAAGTTTAGCTCAGTTCTGGGCATCTTTGAAATACCTATACAAACTTGTTCCTACATAGTAACTTGCAACTTTGAATGAGAATGTGCTTGCTTACAGCAACGTGCTATATGTTCTGAATGCCCGAATTGGGAATCTGTGTCAAAACTTTGTTAGGAATTATGTGATCCTTACTAGCTGGAAGTAAGGGAGATGGGGCATGAAGTTATTTCTAGGAGTTGGACACATACCAAGTTTAGCTCAGTTCTGGGCATCTTTGAAATACCTATACAAACTTGTTCCTACTTAGTAACTTGCAACTTTGAATGAGAACGTGCTTGCTTACAGCAACGTGCTATATGCTCTGAATGCCCGAAAAGGGAATCTGTGTCAAAACTTTGTTAGGAATTATGTGATCCTTACTAGCTGGAAGTAAGTGAGATGGGGCATGAAGTTATTTCTAGGAGTTGGAGACATACAACGTTTAGCTCAGTTCTGGGCATCTTTGAAATACCTATACAAACTTGTACCTTCATAGTAACTTGCAACTTTGAATGAGAATGTGCTTGCTTACAGCAACGTGCTATATGTTCTGAATGCCCGAATTGGGAATCTGTGTCAAAACTTTGTTAGGAATTATGTGATCCTTACTAGCTGGAAGTAAGGGAGATGGGGCATGAAGTTATTTCTAGGAGGTGGACACATACCAAGTTTAGCTCAGTTCTGGGCATCTTTGAAATACCTATACAAACTTGTTCCTACATAGTAACTTGCAACTTTGAATGAGAATGTGCTTGCTTACAGCAGCGTGCTATATGTTCTGAATGCCCGAATTGGGAATCTGTGTCAAAACTTTGTTAGGAATTATGTGATCCTTACTAGCTGGAAGTAAGGGAGATGGGGCATGAAGTTATTTCTAGGAGTTGGACACATACCAAGTTTAGCTCAGTTCTGGGCATCTTTGAAATACCTATACAAACTTGTTCCTACTTAGTAACTTGCAACTTTGAATGAGAATGTGCTTGCTTACAGCAACGTGCTATATGCTCTGAATGCCCGAAAAGGTAATCTGTGTCAAAACTTTGTTAGGAATTATGTGATCCTTACTAGCTGGAAGTAAGGGAGATGGGGCATGAAGGTATTTCTAGGAGTTGGAGACATACAACGTTTAGCTCAGTTCTGGGCATCTTTGAAATACCTATACAAACTTGTACCTTCATAGTAACTTGCAACTTTGAATGAGAATGTGCTTGCCTACAGCAACGTGCTATATGTTCTGAATGCCCGAATTGGGAATCTGTGTCAAAACTTTGTTAGGAATTATGTGATCCTTACTAGCTGGAAGTAAGGGAGATGGGGCATGAAGTTATTTCTTGGAGGTGGACACATACCAAGTTTAGCTCAGTTCTGGGCATCTTTGAAATACCTATACAAACTTGTTCCTACATAGTAACTTGCAACTTAGAATGAGAATGTGCTTGCTTACAGCAACGTGCTATATGTTCTGAATGCCCGAATTGGGAATCTGTGTCAAAACTTTGTTAGGAATTATGTGATCCTTACTAGCTGGAAGTAAGGGAGATGGGGCATGAAGTTATTTCTAGGAGTTGGACACATACCAAGTTTAGCTCAGTTCTGGGCATCTTTGAAATACCTATACAAACTTGTTCCTACTTAGTAACTTGCAACTTTGAATGAGAATGTGCTTGCTTACAGCAACGTGCTATATGTTCTGAATGCCCGAATTGGGAATCTGTGTCAAAACTTTGTTAGGAATTATGTGATCCTTACTAGATGGAAGTAAGGGAGTTGGGGCATGAAGGTATTTCTAGGAGTTCGACACATACCAAGTTTAGCACAGTTCTGGGCACCTTTGAAATACCTATACAAACTTGTTCCTACATAGTAACTTGCAACTTTGAATGAGAATGTGCTTGCCTACAGCAACGTGCTATATGTTCTGAATGCCCGAATTGGGAATCTGTGTCAAAACTTTGTTAGGAATTATGTGATCCTTACTAGCTGGAAGTAAGGGAGATGGGGCATGAAGTTATTTCTAGGAGTTGGACACATACCAAGTTTAGCTCAGTTCTGGGCATCTTTGAAATACCTATACAAACTTGTTCCTACATAGTAACTTGCAACTTTGAATGAGAATGTGCTTGCTTACAGCAACGTGCTATATGTTCTGAATGCCAGAATTGGGAATCTGTGTCAAAATTTGTTAGGAATTATGTGATCCTTACTAGCTGGAAGTAAGGGAGATGGGGCATGAAGGTATTTCTAGGAGTTGGACACAAACCAAGTTTAGCACAGTTCTGGGCATCTTAGAAATACCTATACAAACTTGTTCCTACATAGTAACTTGCAACTTTGAATCAGAATGTGCTTGCTTTCAGCAACGAGCTATATGTTCTGAATGCCCGAATTGGTAATCTGTGTCAAAACTTTGTTAGGAATTATGTGATCCTTACTAGCTGGAAGTAAGGGAGATGGGGCATGAAGTTATTTCTAGGAGTTGGACACATACCACGTTTAGCTCAGTTCTGGGCATCTTTGAAATACCTATACAAACTTGTTCCTACATAGTAACTTGCAACTTTGAATGAGAATGTGCTTGCTTACAGCAACGTGCTATATGTTCTGAATGCCCGAATTGGGAATCTGTGTCAAAACTTTGTTAGGAATTATGTGATCCTTACTAGCTGGAAGTAAGTGAGATGGGGCATGAAGTTATTTCTAGGAGTTGGACACATACAAAGTTTAGCTCAGTTCTGGGCATCTTTGAAATACCTATACAAACTTGTTCCTACATAGTAACTTGCATCTTTGAATGAGAATGTGCTTGCTTACAGCAACGTGCTATATGTTCTGAATGCCCGAATTGGGAATCTGTGTCAAAATTTGTTATGAATTATGTGATCCTTACTAGCTGGAAGTAAGGGAGTTGGGGCATGAACGTATTTCTAGAAGTTGGACACAAACCAAGTTTAGCACAGTTCTGGGCATCTTAGAAATACCTATACAAACTTGTTCCTACATTGTAACTTGCAACTTTGAATGAGAATGTGCTTGCTTACAGCAACGTGCTATATGCTCTGAATGCCCGAAAAGGGAATCTGTGTCAAAACTTTGTTAGGAATTATGTGATCCTTACTAGCTGGAAGTAAGTGAGATGGGGCATGAAGTTATTTCTAGGAGTTGGACACATACAACGTTTAGCTCAGTTCTGGGCATCTTTGAAATACCTATACAAACTTGTTCCTACATGGTAACTTGCAACTTTGAATGAGAATGTGCTTGCTTACAGCAACGTGCTATATGTTCTGAATGCCCGAATTGGGAATCTGTGTCAAAACTTTGTTAGGAATTATGTGATCCTTACTAGCTGGAAGTAAGGGAGATGGGGCATGATGTTATTTCTAGGAGTTGGACACATACCAAGTTTAGCTCAGTTCTGGGCATCTTTGAAATACCTATACAAACTTGTTCCTACATAGTAACTTGCAACTTTGAATCAGAATGTGCTTGCTTACAGCAACGTGCTATATGTTCTGAATGCCCGAATTGGGAATCTGTGTTAAAACTTTGTTAGGAATTATGTGATCCTTACTAGCTGGGAGTAAGTGAGATGGGGCATGAAATTATTTCTAGGAGTTGGACACATACAAAGTTTAGCTCAGTTCTGGGCATCTTTGCAATACCTATACAAACTTGTTCCTACATAGTAACTTGCAACTTTGAATGAGAATGTGCTTGCTTACAGCAACGTGCTATATGTTCTGAATGCCCGAATAGGGAATCTGTGTCAAAACTTTGTTAGGAATTATGTGATCCTTACTAGCTGGAAGTAAGGGAGATGGGGCATGAAGTTATTTCTAAGAGTTGGACACATACCAAGTTTAGCTCAGTTCTGGGCATCTTTGAAATACCTATACAAACTTGTTCCTACTTAGTAACTTGCAACTTTGAATGAGAATGTGCTTGCTTACAGCAACGTGCTATATGTTCTGAATGCCCGAATTAGGAATCTGTGTCAAAACTTTGTTAGGAATTATGTGATCCTTACTAGCTGGAAGTAAGGGAGATGGGGCATGAAGTTATTTCTAGGAGGTGGACACATACCAAGTTTAGCTCAGTTCTGGGCATCTTTGAAATACCTATACAAACTTGTTCCTACATAGTAACTTGCAACTTAGAATGAGAATGTGCTTGCTTACAGCAACGTGCTATATGTTCTGAATGCCCGAATTGGGAATCTGTGTCAAAACTTTGTTAGGAATTATGTGATCCTTACTAGCTGGAAGTAAGGGAGATGGGGCATGAAGTTATTTCTAGGAGTTGGACACATACCAAGTTTAGCTCAGTTCTGGGCATCTTTGAAATACCTATACAAACTAGTTCTTACATTGTAACTTGCATCTTTGAATGAGAATGTGCTTGCTTACAGCAACGTGCTATATGTTCTGAATGCCCGAATTGGGAATATGTGTCAAAACTTTGTTAGGAATTATGTGATCCTTACTAGCTGGAAGTAAGTGAGATGAGGCATGAAGTTATTTCTAGGAGTTGGACACATACCAAGTTTAGCTCAGTTCTGGGCATCTTTGAAATACCTATACAAACTTGTACCTTCATAGTAACTTGCAACTTTGAATGAGAATGTGCTTGCTTACAGCAACGTGCTATATGTTCTGAATGCCCGAATTGGGAATCTGTGTCAAAACTTTGTTAGGAATTATGTGATCCTTACTAGCTGGAAGTAAGGGAGATGGGGCATGAAGTTATTTCTAGGAGGTGGACACATACCAAGTTTAGCTCAGTTCTGGGCATCTTTGAAATACCTATACAAACTTGTTCCTACATAGTAACTTGCAACTTAGAATGAGAATGTGCTTGCTTACAGCAACGTGCTATATGTTCTGAATGCCCGAATTGGGAATCTGTGTCAAAACTTTGTTAGGAATTATGTGATCCTTACTAGCTGGAAGTAAGTGAGATGGGGCATGAAATTATTTCTAGGAGTTGGAGACATACCAAGTTTAGCTCAGTTCTGGGCATCTTTGAAATACCTATACAAACTAGTTCCTACATAGTAACTTGCATCTTTGAATGAGAATGTGCTTGCTTACAGCAACGTGCTATATGTTCTGAATGCCCGAATTGGGAATCTGTGTCAAAACTTTGTTAGGAATTATGTGAGCCTTAACTGCTGGAAGTAAGGGAGATGGGGCATGAAGTTATTTCTAGGAGTTGGAGACATACAACGTTTAGCTCAGTTCTGGGCATCTTTGAAATACCTATGCAAACTTGTTCCTACATAGTAACTTGCATCTTTGAATGAGAATGTGCTTGCTTACAGCAACGTGCTATATGTTCTGAATGCCCGAATTGGGAATCTGTGTCAAAACTTTGTTAGGAATTATGTGATCCTTACTAGCTGGAAGTAAGGGAGATGGGGCATGAAATTATTTCTAGGAGTTGGACACATACCAAGTTTAGCTCAGTTCTGGGCATCTTTGAAATACCTATACAAACTTGTTCCTACATAGTAACTTGCAACTTTGAATGAGAATGTGCTTGCTTACAGCAACGTGCTATATGTTCTGAATGCCCGAATTGGGAATCTGTGTCAAAATTTGTTAGGAATTATGTGATCCTTACTAGCTGGAAGTAAGGGAGTTGGGGCATGAAGGTATTTCTAGGAGTTGGACACATACCAAGATTAGCACAGTTCTGGGCATCTTTGAAATACCTATACAAACTTGTTCCTACATAGTAACTTGCAACTTTGAATGAGAATGTGCTTGCTTACAGCAACGTGCTATATGCTCTGTATGCCTGAAAAGGGAATCTGTGTCAAATCTTTGTTAGGAATTATGTGATCCTTACTAGCTGGAAGTAAGGGAGATGGAGCATGAAGTTATTTCTAGGAGTTGGACAGATACCAAGTTTAGCTCAGTTCTGGACATCTTTGAAATACCTATACAAACTTGTTCCTACATAGTAACTTGCAACTTTGAATGAGAATGTGCTTGCTTGCAGCAACGTGCTATATGCTCTGAATGCCCGAATTGGGAATCTGTGTCAAAACTTTGTTAGGAATTATGTGATCCTTACTAGCTGGAAGTAAGTGAGATGGGGCATGAAGGTATTTCTAGGAGTTGGACACATACCAAGTTTAGCTCAGTTCTGGGCATCTTTGAAATACCTATACAAACTTGTTTCTACATAGTAACTTGCAACTTTGAATGAGAATGTGCTTGCTTACAGCAACGTGCTATATGTTCTGAATGCCCGAATTGGGAATCTGTGTCAAAACTTTGTTAGGAATTATGTGATCCTTACTAGCTGGATGTAAGGGAGATGGGGCATGAAGTTATTTCTAGCAGTTGGAGACATACCAAGTTTAGCTCAGTTCTGGGCATCTTTGAAATACCTATACAAACTTGTTCCTACATAGTAACTTGCAACTTTGAATGAGAATGTGCTTGCTTACAGCAACGTGCTATATGTTCTGAATGCCCGAATTGGGAATCTGTGTCAAAACTTTTTTAGGAATTATGTGATCCTTACTAGCTGGAAGTAACGGAGATGGGGCATGAAGTGATTTCTAGAAGTTGGACACATACCAAGTTTAGCTCAGTTCTGGGCATCTTTGAAATACCTATACAAACTTGTTCCTACATAGTAACTTGCAACTTTGAATGAGAATGTGCTTGCTTACAGCAACGTGCTATATGTTCTGAATGCCCGAATTGGGAATCTGTGTCAAAATTTGTTAGGAATTATGTGATCCTTACTAGCTGGAAGTAAGGGAGATGGGGCATGAAGTTATTTCTAGGAGTTGGACACATACCAAGTTTAGCTCAGTTCTAGGCATCTTTGAAATACCTATACAAACTTCTTCCTACATAGTAACTTGCAACTTTGAATGAGAATGTGCTTGCTTACAGCAACGTGCTATATGTTCTTAATGCCCGAATTGGGAATCTGTGTCAAAATTTGTTAGGAATTATGTGATCCTTACTAGCTGGAAGTAAGGGAGTTGGGGCATGAAGGTATTTCTAGGAGTGGGACACATACCAAGTTTAGCACAGTTCTGGGCATCTTAGAAATACCTATACAAACTTGTTCCTACATAGTAACTTGCATCTTTGAATGAGAATGTGCTTGCTTGCAGCAACGTGCTATATGTTCTGAATGCCCGAATTGGGAATCTGTGTCAAAACTTTGTTAGGAATTATGTGATCCTTACTAGATGGAAGTAAGGGAGATGGGGCATGAAGTTATTTCTAGGAGTTGGACACATACCAAGTTTAGCTCAGTTCTGGACATCTTTAAAATACCTATACAAACTTGTTCCTACATAGGAACTTGCAACTTTGAATGAGAATGTGCTTGCTTACAGCAACGTGCTATATGTTCTGAATGCCTGAATTGGGAATCTGTGTCAAAACTTTGTTAGGAATTATGTGATCCTTAATAGCTGGAAGTAAGTGAGATGGGGCATGAAATTATTTCTAGGAGTTGGACACATACCAAGTTTAGCTCAGTTGTGGGCATCTTTGAAATACCTATACAAACTTGTTCCTACATAGTAACTTGCAACTTTGAATGAGAATGTGCTTGCGTACAGCAACGTGCTATATGTTCTGAATGCCCGAATTGGGAATCTGTGTCAAAACTTTATTAGGAATTATGTGATCCTTAATAGCTGGAAGTAAGGGAGATGGGGCATGAAGTTATTTCTAGGAGTTGGACACATACCAAGTTTAGCTCAGTTCTGGGCATCTTTGAAATACCTATACAAACTTGTTCCTACATAGTAACTTGGAACTTTGAATGAGAATGTGCTTGCTTGCAGCAACGTGCTATATGTTCTGAATGCCCGAATTGGGAATCTGTGTCACAACTTTGTTAGGAATTATGTGATCCTTACTAGCTGGAAGTAAGGGAGATGGGGCATAAAGTTATTTCTAGGAGGTGGACACATACCAAGTTTAGCTCAGTTCTGGGCATCTTTGAAATACCTATACAAACTTGTTCCTACATAGTAACTTGCAACTTTGAATGAGAAGGTGCTTGCTTGCAGCAACGTGCTATATGTTCTGAATGCCCGAATTGGGAATCTGTGTCAAAACTTTGTTAGGAATTATGTGATCCTTACTAGCTGGAAGTAAGGGAGATGGGGCATGAAGTTATTTCTAGGAGTTGGACACATACCAAGTTTAGCTCAGTTCTGGGCATCTTTGAAATACCTATACAAACTTGTTCCTACATAGTAACTTGCATCTTGAATGAGAAGATGCTTGCTTACAGCAACGTGCTAGATGTTTGAATGCCCGAATTGGGAATATGTGTCAAAACTTTGTTAGGAATTATGTGATCCTTACTAGCTGGAAGTAAGGGAGATGGGGCATGAAGTTATTTCTAGGAGTTGGACACATACCAAGTTTAGCTCAGTTCTGGGCATCTTTGAAATACCTATACAAACTTCTTCCTACATATTAACTTGCAACTTTGAATGAGAATGTGCTTGCTTACAGCAACGTGCTATATGTTCTGAATGCCCGAATTGGGAATCTGTGTCAAAATTTGTTAGGAATTATGTGATCCTTACTAGCTGGAAGTAAGGGAGATGGGGCATAAAGGTATTTCTAGGAGTTGGACACAAACCAAGTTTAGCACAAATCTGGGCATCTTAGAAATACCTATACAAACTTGTTCCTACATAGTAACTTGCAACTTTGAATCAGAATGTGCTTGCTTACAGCAAGGTGCTTTATGCTCTGAATGCCCGAATTGGGAATCTGTGTGAAAACTTTGTTAGGAATTATGTGATCCTTACTAGCTGGAAGTAAGTGAGATGGGGCATGAACTTATTTCCTGGAGTTGGAGACATACAACTTTTAGCTCAGTTCTGGGCATCTTTGAAATACCTATACAAACTTGTACATTCATAGTAACTTGCAACTTTGAATGAGAATGTGCTTGCTTACAGCAACGTGCTATATGTTCTGAATGCCCGAATTGGGAATCTGTGTCAAAACTTTGTTAGGAATTATGTGATCCTTACTAGCTGGAAGTAAGGGAGATGGGGCATGAAGTTATTTCTAGGAGTTGGACACATACCAAGTTTAGCTCAGTTCTGGGCATCTTTGAAATACCTATACAAACTTGTTCCTACATAGTAACTTGCAACTTTGAATGAGAATGTGCTTGCTTACAGCAACGTGCTATATGTTCTGAATGCCCGAATTGGGAATCTGTGTCAAAACTTTGTTAGGAATTATGTGATCCTTACTAGCTGGAAGTAAGTGAGATGGGGTATGAAATTATTTCTAGGAGTTGGACACATACAAAGTTTAGCTCACTTCTGGGCATCTTTGAAATACCTATACAAACTTGTACATTCATAGTAACTTGCAACTTTGAATGAGAATGTGCTTGCTTACAGCAACGTGCTATATGTTCTGAATGCCCGAATTGGGAATCTGTGTCAAAAGTTTGTTAGGAATTATGTGATCCTTACTAGCTGGAAGTAAGGGAAATGGGGCATGAAGTTATTTCTAGGAGTTGGACACATACCAAGTTTAGCTCAGTTCTGGGCATCTTTGAAATACCTATACAAACTTGTTCCTACATAGTAACTTGCAACTTTGAATGAGAATGTGCTTGCTTACAGCAACGTGCTAGATGTTCTGAATGCCCGAATTGGGAATATGTGTCAAAACGTTGTTAGGAATTATGTGATCCTTACTAGCTGGAAGTAAGGGAGATGGGGCATGAAGTTATTTCTAGGAGTTGGACACATACCAAGTTTAGCTCAGTTCTGGGCATCTTTGAAATACCTATACAAACTTGTTCCTACATAGTAACTTGCAACTTTGAATGAGAATGTGCTTGCTTACAGCAACGTGCTATATGCTCTGAATGCCCGAATTGGGAATCTGTGTCAAAACTTTGTTAGGAATTATGTGATCCTTACTAGCTGGAAGTAAGGGAGTTGGGGCATGAAGGTATTTCTAGGAGTTGGACACAAACCAAGTTTAGCACAGTTCTGGGCATCTTTGAAATACCTATACAAACTTGTTCCTACATAGTTACTTGCAACTTTGAATGAGAATGTGCTTACTTACAGCAACGTCCTATATGCTCTGAATGCCCGAAAAGGGAATCTGTGTCAAAACTTTGTTAGGAATTATGTGATCCTTACTAGCTGGAAGTAAGTGAGATGGGGCATGAAGTTATTTCTAGGAGTTGGAGATATACAACGTTTAGCTCAGTTCTGGGCATCTTTGAAATACCTATACAAACTTGTTCCTACATAGTAACTTGCAACTTTGAATGAGAATGTGCTTGCTTACAGCAACGTGCTATATGTTCTGAATGCCCGAATTGGGAATCTGTGTCAAAACTTTGTTAGGAATTATGTGATCCTTACTAGCTGGAAGTAAGGGAGATGGGGCATGAAGTTATTTCTAGGAGTTGGACACATACCAAGTTTAGCTCAGTTCTGGGCATCTTTGAAATACCTATACAAACTTGTTCCTACATAGTAACTTGCAACTTTCAATGAGAATGTGCTTGCTTACAGCAACGTGCTATAAGTTCTGAATGCCCGAATTGGGAATCTGTGTCAAAACTTTGTTAGGAATTATGTGATTCTTACTAGCTGGAAGTAAGTGAGATGGGGCATGAAATTATTTCTAGGAGTTGGACACATACCAAGTTTAGCTCAGTTCTGGGCATCTTTGAAATACCTATACAAACTTGTTCCTACATAGTAACTTGCAACTTTGAATGAGAATGTGCTTGCTTACAGCAACGTGCTATATGTTCTCAATGCCCGAATTGGGAATCTGTGTCAAAACTTTGTTAGGAATTATGTGATCCTTACTAGCTGGAAGTAAGTGAGATGGTGCATGAAATTATTTCTAGGAGTTGGACACATACCAAGTTTAGCTCAGTTCTGGGCATCTTTGAAATACCTATACAAACTTGTTCCTACATAGTAACTTGCAACTTTGAATGAGAATGTGCTTGCTTACAGCAACGTGCTATATGTTCTGAATGCCCGAATTGGGAATCTGTGTCAAAACTTTGTTAGGAATTATGTGATCCTTACTAGCTGGAACTAAGGGAGTTGGGGCATGAAGTTATTTCTAGAGGTTGGACACATACCAAGTTTAGCTCAGTTCTGGACATCTTTGAAATACCTATACAAACTTGTTCCTACATTGTAACTTGCAACTTTGAATGAGAATGTGCTTGCTTACAGCAACGTGCTATATGTTCTGAATGCCCGAATTGGGAATCTGTGTCAAAACTTTGTTAGGAATTATGTGATCCTTACTAGCTGGAAGTAAGGGAGATGGGGCATGAAGTTATTTCTAGGAGTTGGAGACATACAACGTTTAGCTCAGTTCTGGGCATCTTTGAAATACCTATACAAACTTGTTCCTACATAGTAACTTGCAACTTTGAATGAGAATGTGCTTGCTTACAGCAACGTGCTATAAGTTCTGAATGCCCGAATTGGGAATCTGTGTCAAACCTTTGTTAGGAATTATGTGATCCTTACTAGCTGGAAGTAAGGGAGATGGGGCCTGAAATTATTTCTAGGAGTTGGACACATACAACGTTTAGCTCAGTTCTGGGCATCTTTGAAATACCTGTACAAACTTGTTCCTACATATTAACTTGCAACTTTGAATGAGAATGTGCTTGCTTACAGCAACGTGCTATATGTTCTGAATGCCCGAATTGGGAATCTGTGTCAAAACTTTGTTAGGAATTAT
Organism: Diceros bicornis minor; assembly: GCF_020826845.1. Classification (NCBI taxonomy): domain Eukaryota; kingdom Metazoa; phylum Chordata; class Mammalia; order Perissodactyla; family Rhinocerotidae; genus Diceros; species Diceros bicornis. The sequence goes on from NC_080749.1 coordinate 787,579, forward strand.
GTGATCCTTACTAGCTGGAAGTAAGGGAGATGGGGCATGAAGTTATTTCTAGGAGTTGGAGACATACAACGTTTAGCTCAGTTCTGGGCATCTTTGAAATACCTATACAAACTTGTTCCTACATAGTAACTTGCAACTTTGAATGAGAATGTGCTTGCTTACAGCAACGTGCTATATGTTCTGAATGCCCGAATTGGGAATCTGTGTCAAACTTTGTTAGGAATTATGTGATCCTTACTAGCTGGAAGTAAGGGAGTTGGGGCATGAAGTTATTTCTAGAGGTTGGACACATACCAAGTTTAGCTCAGTTCTGGGCATCTTTGAAATACCTATACAAACTTGTTCCTACATAGCAACTTGCAACTTTGAATGAGAATGTGCTTGCTTACAGCCACGTGCTATATGTTCTGAATGCCCGAATTGGGAATCTGTGTCAAAACTTTGTTAGGAATTATGTGATCCTTACTAGCTGGAAGTAAGGGAGATGGGGCATGAAGTTATTTCTAGGAGTTGGAGACATACAACGTTTAGCTCAGTTCTGGACATCTTTGAAATACCTATACAAACTTGTTCCTACATAGTAACTTGCAACTTTGAATGAGAATGTGCTTGCTTACAGCAACGTGCTATATGTTCTGAATGCCCGAATTCGGAATCTGTGTCAAAACTTTGTTAGGAATTATGTGACCCTTACTAGCTGGAAGTAAGGGAGATGGGGCATGAAGTTATTTCTAGGAGTTGGAGACATACAACGTTTAGCTCATTTCTGGGCATCTTTGAAATACCTATACAAACTTGTTCCTACATAGTAACTTGCAACTTTGAATGAGAATGTGCTTGCTTACAGCAACGTGCTATATGTTTTGAATGCCCGAATTGGGAATCTGTGTCAAAACTTTGTTAGGAATTATGTGATCCTTAACTGCTGCAAGTAAGGGAGATGGGGCATGAAGTTATTTCTAGGAGTTGGAGACATACAACGTTGAGCTCAGTTCTGGGCATCTTTGAAATACCTATACAAACTTGTTCCTACATAGTAACTTGCAACTTTGAATGAGAATGTGCTTGCTTACATCAATGTGCTATATGTTCTGAATGCCCGAATTGGGAATCTGTGTCAAAACTTTGTTAGGAATTATGTGATCATTACTAGCTGGAATTAAGGGAGATGGGGCATGAAGTTATTTCTAGGAGTTGGACACATACCCACTTTAGCTCAGTTCTGGGCATCTTTGAAATACCTATACAAACTTGTTCCTACATAGTAACTTGCAACTTTGAATGAGAATGTGCTTGCTTACAGCAACGTGCTATATGTTCTGAATGCCCGAATTGGGAATCTGTGTCAAAACTTTGTTAGGAATTATGTGATCCTTACTAGCTGGAAGTAAGGGAGATGGGGCATGAAGTTATTTCTAGGAGTTGGAGACATACAACGTTTAGCTCAGTTCTGGGCATCTTTGAAATACCTATACAAACTTGTTCCTACATAGTAACTTGCAACTTTGAATGAGAATGTGCTTGCTTACAGCAACGTGCTATATGTTCTGAATGCCCGAATTGGGAATCTGTGTCAAAACTTTGTTAGGAATTATGTGATCCTTACTAGCTGGAAGTAAGGGAGATGGGGCATGAAGTTACTTCTAGGAGTTGGAGACATAAAACTTTAGCTCACTTCTGGGCATCTTTGAAAGTCCTATACAAACTTGTTCCTACATAGTAACTTGCAACTTTGAATGAGAATGTGCTTGCTTGCAGCAACGTGCTATATGTTCTGAATGCCCGAATTGGGAATCTGTGTCAAAACTTTGTTAGGAATTATGTGATCCTTACTAGCTGGAAGTAAGGGAGATGGGGCATGAAGTTATTTCTAGGAGTTGGACACATACCAAGTTTAGCTCAGTTCTGGGCATCTTTGAAATACCTATACAAACTTGTTCCTAAATAGTAACTTGCATCTTGAATGAGAAGGTGCTTGCTTACAGCAACGTGCTAGATGTTCTTAATGCCGGAATTGGGAATCTGTGTCAAAACTTTGTTAGGAATTATGTGATCCTTACTAGCTGGAAGTAAGGGAGATGGGGCATGAAGTTATTTCTAGGAGTTGGACACATACCAAGTTTAGCTCAGTTCTGGGCATCTTTGAAATACCTATACAAACTTGTTCCTACATATTAACTTGCAACTTTGAATGAGAATGTGCTTGCTTACAGCAACGTGCTATATGTTCTGAATGCCCGAATTGGGAATCTGTGTCAAAATTTGTTAGGAATTATGTGATCCTTACTAGCTGGAAGTAAGGGAGATGGGGCATGAAGGTATTTCTAGGAGTTGGACACAAACCAAGTTTAGCACAGTTCTGGGCATCTTAGAAATACCTATACAAACTTGTTCCTACATAGTAACTTGCAACTTTGAATCAGAATGTGCTTGCTTACAGCAACGTGCTTTATGCTCTGAATGCCCGAAAAGGGAATCTGTGTCAAAACTTTGTTAGGAATTATGTGATCCTTACTAGCTGGAAGTAAGTGAGATGGGGCATGAACTTATTTCTAGGAGTTGGAGACATACAACATTTAGCTCAGTTCTGGGCATCTTTGAAATACCTATACAAACTTGTACATTCATAGTAACTTGCAACTTTGAATGAGAATGTGCTTGCTTACAGCAACGTGCTATATGTTCTGAATGCCCGAATTGGGAATCTGTGTCAAAACTTTGTTAGGAATTATGTGATCCTTACTAGCTGGAAGTAAGGGAGATGGGGCATGAAGTTATTTCTAGGAGTTGGACACATACCAAGTTTAGCTCAGTTCTGGGCATCTTTGAAATTACCTATACAAACTTGTTCCTACATAGTAACTTGCAACTTTGAATGAGAATGTGCTTGCTTACAGCAACGTGCTAGATGTTCTGAATGCCCGAATTGGGAATATGTGTCAAAACGTTGTTAGAAATTATGTGATCCTTACTAGCTGGAAGTAAGGGAGATGGGGCATGAAGTTACTTCAAGGAGTTGGACACATACCAAGTTTAGCTCAGTTCTGGGCATCTTTGAAATACCTATACAAACTTGTTCCTACATATTAACTTGCATCTTTGAATGAGAATGTGCTTGCTTACAGCAACATGCTATATGTTCTGAATGCCCGAATTGGGAATCTGTGTCAAAATTTGTTAGGAATTATGTGATCCTTACTAGCTGGAAGTAAGGGAGATGGGGCATGAAGGTATTTCTAGGAGTTGGACACAAACCAAGTTTAGCACAGTTCTGGGTATCTTAGAAATACCTATACAAACTTGTTCCTACATAGTAACTTGCAACTTTGAATCAGAATGTGCTTGCTTACAGCAACGTGCTATATGCTCTGAATGCCCGAAAAGGGAATCTGTGTCAAAACTTTGTTAGGAATTATGTGATCCTTACTAGCTGGAAGTAAGTGAGATGGGGCATGAAGTTATTTCTAAGAGTTGGAGACATACAACGTTTAGCTCAGTTCTGGGCATCTTTGAAATACCTATACAAACTTGTTCCTACATAGTAACTTGCAACTTTGAATGAGAATGTGCTTGCTTACAGCAACGTGCTATATGTTCTTAATGCCCGAATTGGGAATCTGTGTCAAAATTTGTTAGGAATTATGTGATCCTTACTAGCTGGAAGTAAGGGAGTTGGGGCATGAAGGTATTTCTAGGAGTTGGACACAAACCAAGTTAAGCACAGTTCTGGGCATCTTAGAAATACCTATACAAACTTGTTCCTACATAGTAACTTGCAACTTTAAATGAGAATGTGCTTGCTTACAGCAACGTGCTATATGCTCTGAATGCCCGAAAAGGGAATCTGTGTCAAAACTTTGTTAGGAATTATGTGATCCTTACTAGCTGGAAGTAAGTGAGATGGGGCATGAAGTTTTTTCTAGGAGTTGGAGACATACAACGTTTAGCTCAGTTCTGGGCATCTTTGAAATACCTATACAAACTTGTTCCTACATAGTAACTTGCAACTTTGAATGAGAATGTGCTTGCTTACAGCAACGTGCTATATGTTCTGAATGCCCGAATTGGGAATCTGTGTCAAAACTTTGTTAGGAATTATGTGATCCTTACTAGCTGGAAGTAAGGGAGATGTGGCATGAAGTTATTTCTAGGAGTTGGAGACATACCAAGTTTAGCTCAGTTCTGGGCATCTTTGAAATACCTATACAAACTTGTTCCTACATAGTAACTTGCAACTTTGAATGAGAATGTGCTTGCTTACAGCAACGTGCTATATGTTCTGAATGCCCGAATTGGGAATCTGTGTCAAAACTTTGTTAGGAATTATGTCATCCTTACTAGCTGGAAGTAAGTGAGATGGGGCATGAAATTATTTCTAGGAGTTGGACACATACCAAGTTTAGCTCAGTTCTGGGCATCTTTGAAATACCTATACAAATTTGTTCCTACATAGTAACTTGCAACTTTGAATGAGAATATGCTTGCTTACAGCAACGTGCTAGATGTTCTGAATGCCCGAATTGGGACTCTGTGTCAAAACGTTGTTAGGAATTATGTGATCCTTACTAGCTGGAAGTAAGGGAGATGGGGCATGAAGTTATTTCTAGGAGTTGGACACATACCAAGTTTAGCTCAGTTCTGGGCATCTTTGAAATACCTATACAAACTTGTTCCTACATAGTAACTTGCAACTTTGAATGAGAATGTGCTTGCTTACAGCAACGTGCTATATGCTCTGAATGCCCGAAAAGGGAATCTGTGTCAAAACTTTGTTAGGAATTATGTGATCCTTACTAGCTGGAAGTAAGTGAGATGGGGCATGAAGTTATTTCTAGGAGTTGGAGACATACAACGTTTAGCTCAGTTCTGGGCATCTTTGAAATACCTATACAAACTTGTTCCTACATAGTAACTTGCAACTTTGAATGAGAATGTGCTTGCTTACAGCAACGTGCTATATGTTCTGAATGCCCGAATTGGGAATCTGTGTCAAAACTTTGTTAGGAATTATGTGATCCTTACTAGCTGGAAGTAAGTGAGATGGGCCATGAAATTATTTCTAGGAGTTGGACACATACCAAGTTTAGCTCAGTTCTGGGCATCTTTGAAATACCTATACAAACTTGTTCCTACATAGTAACTTGCAACTTTGAATGAGAATGTGCTTGCTTACAGCAACGGGCTATATGTTCTGAATGCCCGAATTGGGAATCTGTGTCAAAACTTTATTAGGAATTATGTGATCCTTACTAGCTGGAAGTAAGGGAGATGGGGCATGAAGTTATTTCTAGGAGTTGGACACATACCAAGTTTAGCTCAGTTCTGGGCATCTTTGAAATACCTATACAAACTTGTTCCTACATAGTAACTTGCAACTTTGAATGAGAATGTGCTTGCTTACAGCAACGTGCTATATGTTCTGAATGCCCGAATTGGGAATCTGTGTCAAAACTTTGTTAGGAATTATGTGATCCTTACTAGCTGGAAGTAAGTGAGATGGCGCATGAAATTATTTCTAGGAGTTGGACACATACCAAGTTTAGCTCAGTTCTGGGCATCTTTGAAATACCTATACAAACTTGTTCCTACATAGTAACTTGCAACTATGAATGAGAATGTGCTTGCTTACAGCAACGTGCTAGATGTTCTGAATGCCCGAATTGGGACTCTGTGTCAAAACGTTGTTAGGAATTATGTGATCCTTACTAGCTGGAAGTAAGGGAGATGGGGCATGAAGTTATTTCTAGGAGTTGGACACATACCAAGTTTAGCTCAGTTCTGGGCATCTTTGAAATACCTATACAAACTTGTTCCTACATAGTAACTTGCAACTTTGAATGAGAATGTGCTTGCTTGCAGCAACGTGCTATATGCTCTGAATGCCCGAATTGGGAATCTGTGTCAAAACTTTGTTAGGAATTATGTGATCCTTACTAGCTGGAAGTAAGTGAGATGGGGCATGAAGTTATTTCTAGGAGTTGGACACATACCAAGTTTAGCTCAGTTCTGGGCATCTTTGAAATACCTATACAAACTTGTTTCTACATAGTAACTTGCAACTTTGAATGAGAATGTGCTTGCTTACAGCAACGTGCTATATGTTCTGAATGCCCGAATTGGGAATCTGTGTCAAAACTTTGTTAGGAATTATGTGATCCTTACTAGCTGGAAGTAAGGGCGATGGGGCATGAAGTTGTTTCTAGGAGTTGGACACATACCAAGTTTAGCTCAGTTCTGGGCATCTTTGAAACACCTATACAAACTTGTTCCTACATAGTAACTTGCAACTTTGAATGAGAATGTGCTTGCTTACAGCAACGTGCTATATGTTCTGAATGCCCGAATTGGGAATCTGTGTCAAAACTTTGTTAGGAATTATGTGATCCTTACTAGCTGGAAGTAAGGGAGATGGGGCATGAAGTTATTTCTAGCAGTTGGAGACATACCAAGTTTAGCTCAGTTCTGGGCATCTTTGAAATACCTATACAAACTTGTTCCTACATAGTAACTTGCAACTTTGAATGAGAATGTGCTTGCTTACAGCAACGTGCTATATGTTCTGAATGCCCGAATTGGGAATCTGTGTCAAAACTTTTTTAGGAATTATGTGATCCTTACTAGCTGGAAGTAACGGAGATGGGGCATGAAGTTATTTCTAGGAGTTGGACACATACCAAGTTTAGCTCAGTTCTGGGCATCTTTGAAATACCTATACAAACTTGTTCCTACATAGTAACTTGCAACTTTGAATGAGAATGTGCTTGCTTACAGCAACGTGCTATATGTTCTGAATGCCCGAATTGGGAATCTGTGTCAAAATTTGTTAGGAATTATGTGATCCTTACTAGCTGGAAGTAAGGGAGTTGGGGCATGAAGTGATTTCTAGAGGTTGGACACATACCAAGTTTAGCTCAGTTCTGGGCATCTTTGAAATACCTATACAAACTTGTTCCTACATAGTAACTTGCAACTTTGAATGAGAATGTGCTTGCTTATAGCAACGTGCTATATGTTCTGAATGCCCGAATTGGGAATCTGTGTCAAAATTTGTTAGGAATTATGTGATCTTTACTAGCTGGAAGTAAGGGAGATGGGGCATGAAGTTATTTCTAGGAGTTGGACACATACCAAGTTTAGCTCAGTTCTAGGCATCTTTGAAATACCTATACAAACTTGTTCCTACATAGTAACTTGGAACTTTGAATGACAATGTGCTTGCTTGCAGCAACGTGCTATATGTTCTGAATGCCCGAATTGGGAATCTGTGTCAAATCTTTGTTGGGAATTATGTGATCCTTACTAGCTGGAAGTAAGGGAGGTGGGGCATAAAGTTATTTCTAGGAGTTGGACACATACCAAGTTTAGCTCAGTTCTGGGCATCTTTGAAATACCTATACAAACTTGTTCCTACATAGTAACTTGCAACTTTGAATGAGAAGGTGCTTGCTTGCAGCAACGTGCTATATGTTCTGAATGCCCGAATTGGGAATCTGTGTCAAAACTTTGTTAGGAATTATGTGATCCTTACTAGCTGGAAGTAAAGGAGATGGGGCATGAAGTTATTTCTAGGAGTTGGACACATACCAAGTTTAGCTCAGTTCTGGGCATCTTTGAAATACCTATACAAACTTGTTCCTACATAGTAACTTGCAACTTTGAATGAGAATGTGCTTGCTTACAGCAACGTGCTAGATGTCCTGAATGCCCGAATTGGGAATATGTGTCAAAACGTTGTTAGGAATTATGTGATCCTTACTAGCTGGAAGTAAGGTAGATGGGGCATGAAGTTATTTCTAGGAGTTGGACACATACCAAGTTTAGCTCAGTTCTGGGCATCTTTGAAATACCTATACAAACTTGTTCCTACATAGTAACTTGCAACTTTCAATGAGAATGTGCTTGCTTACAGCAACGTGCTATATGTTCTGAATGCCCGAATTGGGAATCTGTGTCAAAACTTTGTTAGGAATTATGTGATCCTTACTAGCTGGACGTAAGTGAGATGGGGCATGAAATTATTTCTAGGAGTTGGACACATACCAAGTTTAGCTCAGTTCTGGGCATCTTTGAAATACCTATACAAACTTGTTCCTACATAGTAACTTGCAACTTTGATTGAGAATGTGCTTGCTTACAGCAACGTGCTATATGTTCTGAATGCCCGAATTGGGAATCTGTGTCAAAACTTTGTTAGGAATTATGTGATCCTTACTAGCTGGAAGTAAGTGAGATGGTGCATGAAATTATTTCTAGGAGTTGGACACATACCAAGTTTAGCTCAGTTCTGGGCATCTTTGAAATACCTATACAAACTTGTTCCTACATAGTAACTTGCAACTTTGAATGAGAATGTGCTTGCTTACAGCAACGTGCTATATGTTCTGAATGCCCGAATTGGGAATCTGTGTCAAAACTTTGTTAGGAATTATGTGATCCTTACTAGCTGGAACTAAGGGAGTTGGGGCATGAAGTTATTTCTAGAGGTTGGACACATACCAAGTTTAGCTCAGTTCTGGGCATCTTTGAAATACCTATACAAACTTGTTCCTACATAGTAACTTGCAACTTTGAATGAGAATGTGCTTGCTTACAGCAACGTGCTATATGTTCTGAATGCCCGAATTGGGAATCTGTGTCAAAACATTGTTAGGAATTATGTGATCCTTACTAGCTGGAAGTAAGTGAGATGGGGCATGAAGTTATTTCTAGGAGTTGGAGACATACAACGTTTAGCTCAGTTCTGGGCATCTTTGAAATACCTATACAAACTTGTTCCTACATAGTAACTTGCAACTTTGAATGAGAATGTGCTTGCTTACAGCAACGTGCTATATGTTCTGAATGCCCGAATTGGGAATCTGTGTCAAAACTTTGTTAGGAATTATGTGATCCTTACTAGCTGGATGTAAGGGAGATGGGGCATGAAGTTATTTCTAGGAGTTGGAGACATACAACGTTTAGCTCAGTTCTGGGCATCTTTGAAATACCTATACAAACTTGTTCCTACATAGTAACTTGCAACTTTGAATGAGAATGTGCTTGCTTACAGCAACGTGCTATATGTTCTGAATGCCCGAATTGGGAATCTGTGTCAAAACTTTGTTAGGAATTATGTGATCCTTACTAGCTGGAAGTAAGGGAGATGGGGCATGAAGTTATTTCTAGGAGTTGGAGACATACAACGTTTAGCTCAGTTCTGGGCATCTTTGAAATACCTATACAAACTTGTTCCTACATAGTAACTTGCAACTTTGAATGAGAATGTGCTTGCTTACAGCAACGTGCTATATGTTCTGAATGCCCGAATTGGGAATCTGTGTCAAAACTTTGTTAAGAATTATGTGATCCTTACTAGCTGGAAGTAAGGGAGTTGGGGCATGAAGTTATTTCTAGAGGTTGGACACATACCAAGTTTAGCTCAGTTCTGGGCATCTTTGAAATACCTATACAAACTTGTTCCTACATAGTAACTTGCAACTTTTAATGAGAATGTGCTTGCTTACAGCAACGTGCTATATGTTCTGAATGCCCGAATTGGGAATCTGTGTCAAAACTTTGTTAGGAATTATGTGATCCTTACTAGCTGGAAGTAAGGGAGATGGGGCATGAAGTTATTTCTAGGAGTTGGAGACATACAACGTTTAGTTCAGTTCTGGGCATCTTTGAAATACCTATACAAACTTGTTCCTACATAGTAACTTGCAACTTTGAATGAGAATGTGCTTGCTTACAGCAACGTGCTATAAGTTCTGAATGCCCGAATTGGGAATCTGTGTCAAAACTTTGTTAGGAATTATGTGATCCTTATTAGCTGGAAGTAAGGGAGATGGGGCATGAAGTTATTTCTAGGAGTTGGACACATACAACGTTTAGCTCAGTTCTGGGCATCTTTGAAATACCTGTACAAACTTGTTCCTACATAGTAACTTGCAACTTTGAATGAGAATGTGCTTGCTTACAGCAACGTGCTATATGTTCTGAATGCCCGAATTGGGAATCTGTGTCAAAACTTTGTTAGGAATTATGTGATCCTTACTAGCTGGAAGTAAGGGAGATGGGGCATGAAGTTATTTCTAGGAGTTGGAGACATACAACGTTTAGCTCAGTTCTGGGCATCTTTGAAATACCTATACAAACTTGTTCCTACATAGTAACTTGCAACTTTGAATGAGAATGTGCTTGCTTACAGCAACGTGCTATATGTTCTGAATGCACGAATTGGGAATCTGTGTCAAAACTTTGTTAGGAATTATGTGATCCTTACTAGCTGGAAGTAAGGGAGTTGGGGCATGAAGTTATTTCTAGAGGTTGGACACATACCAAGTTTAGCTCAGTTCTGGGCATCTTTGAAATACCTATACAAACTTGTTCCTACATAGCAACTTGCAACTTTGAATGAGAATGTGCTTGCTTACAGCCACGTGCTATATGTTCTGAATGCCCGAATTGGGAATCTGTGTCAAAACTTTGTTAGGAATTATGTGATCCTTACTAGCTGGAAGTAAGGGAGATGGGGCATGAAGTTATTTCTAGGAGTTGGAGACATACAACGTTTAGCTCAGTTCTGGACATCTTTGAAATACCTATACAAACTTGTTCCTACATAGTAACTTGCAACTTTGAATGAGAATGTGCTTGCTTACAGCAACGTGCTATATGTTCTGAATGCCCGAATTGGGAATCTGTGTCAAAACTTTGTTAGGAATTATGTGACCCTTACTAGCTGGAAGTAAGGGAGATGGGGCATGAAGTTATTTCTAGGAGTTGGAGACATACAACGTTTAGCTCATTTCTGGGCATCTTTGAAATACCTATACAAACTTGTTCCTACATAGTAACTTGCAACTTTGAATGAGAATGTGCTTGCTTACAGCAACGTGCTATATGTTTTGAATGCCCGAATTGGGAATCTGTGTCAAAACTTTGTTAGGAATTATGTGATCCTTAACTGCTGCAAGTAAGGGAGATGGGGCATGAAGTTATTTCTAGGAGTTGGACACATACCAAGTTTAGCTCAGTTCTGGGCATCTTTGAAATACCTATACAAACTTGTTCCTACATAGTAACTTGCAACTTTGAATGAGAATGTGCTTGCTTACATCAATGTGCTATATGTTCTGAATGCCCGAATTGGGAATCTGTGTCAAAACTTCGTTAGGAATTATGTGATCCTTACTAGCTGGAAGTAAGGGAGATGGGGCATGAAGTTATTTCTAGGAGTTGGACACATACCAAGTTTAGCTCAGTTCTGGGCATCATTGAAATACCTATACAAACTTGTTCCTACATAGTAACTTGCAACTTTGAATGAGAATGTGCTTGCTTACAGCAACGTGCTATATGTTCTGAATGCACGAATTGGGAATCTGTGTCAAAACTTTGTTAGGAATTATGTGATCCTTACTAGCTGGAAGTAAGGGAGTTGGGGCATGAAGTTATTTCTAGAGGTTGGAGACATACCAAGTTTAGCTCAGTTCTGGGCATCTTTGAAATACCTATACAAACTTGTTCCTACATAGCAACTTGCAACTTTGAATGAGAATGTGCTTGCTTACAGCCACGTGCTATATGTTCTGAATGCCCGAATTGAGAATCTGTGTCAAAACTTTGTTAGGAATTATGTGATCCTTACTAGCTGGAAGTAAGGGAGATGGGGCATGAAGTTATTTCTAGGAGTTGGAGACATACAACGTTTAGCTCAGTTCTGGACATCTTTGAAATACCTATACAAACTTGTTCCTACATAGTAACTTGCAACTTTGAATGAGAATGTGCTTGCTTACAGCAACGTGCTATATGTTCTGAATGCCCGAATTGGGAATCTGTGTCAAAACTTTGTTAGGAATTATGTGACCCTTACTAGCTGGAAGTAAGGGAGATGGGGCATGAAGTTATTTCTAGGAGTTGGAGACATACAACGTTTAGCTCATTTCTGGGCATCTTTGAAATACCTATACAAACTTGTTCCTACATAGTAACTTGCAACTTTGAATGAGAATGTGCTTGCTTACAGCAACGTGCTATATGTTTTGAATGCCCGAATTGGGAATCTGTGTCAAAACTTTGTTAGGAATTATGTGATCCTTAACTGCTGCAAGTAAGGGAGATGGGGCATGAAGTTATTTCTAGGAGTTGGAGACATACAACGTTGAGCTCAGTTCTGGGCATCTTTGAAATACCTATACAAACTTGTTCCTACATAGTAACTTGCAACTTTGAATGAGAATGTGCTTGCTTACATCAATGTGCTATATGTTCTGAATGCCCGAATTGGGAATCTGTGTCAAAACTTTGTTAGGAATTATGTGATCCTTACTAGCTGGAAGTAAGGGAGATGGGGCATGAAGTTATTTCTTGGAGTTGGAGACATACCAAGTTTAGCACAGTTCTGGGCATCTTTGAAATACCTATACAAACTTGTTCCTACATAGTAAACTGTAACTTTGAATGAGAATGTGCTTGCTTACAGCAACGTGCTATATGTTCTGAATACCCGAATTTGGAATCTGTGTCAAAACTTTGTTAGGAATTATGTGATCATTACTAGCTGGAAGTAAGGAAGATGGGGCATGAAGTTATTTCTAGGAGTTGGACACATACCCACTTTAGCTCAGTTCTGGGCATCTTTGAAATACCTATACAAACTTGTTCCTACATAGTAACTTGCAACTTTGAATGAGAATGTGCTTGCTTACAGCAACGTGCTATATGTTCTGAATGCCCGAATTGGGAATCTGTGTCAAAACTTTGTTAGGAATTATGTGATCCTTACTAGCTGGAAGTAAGGGAGATGGGGCATGAAGTTATTTCTAGGAGTTGGAGACATACAACGTTTAGCTCAGTTCTGGGCATCTTTGAAATACCTATACAAACTTGTTCCTACATAGTAACTTGCAACTTTGAATGAGAATGTGCTTGCTTACAGCAACGTGCTATATGTTCTGAATGCCCGAATTGGGAATCTGTGTCAAAACTTTGATAGGAATTATGTGATCCTTACTAGCTCGAAGCAAGGGAGATGGGGCATGAAGTTATTTCTAGGAGTTGGAGACATAAATCTTTAGCTCACTTCTGGGCATCTTTGAAAGTCCTATACAAACTTGTTCCTACATAGTAACTTGCAACTTTGAATGAGAATGTGCTTGCTTGCAGCAACGTGGTATATGTTCTGAATGCCCGAATTGGGAATCTGTGTCAAAACTTTGTTAGGAATTATGTGATCCTTACTAGCTGGAAGTAAGGGAGATGGGGCATGAAGTTATTTCTAGGAGTTGGACACATACCAAGTTTAGCTCAGTTCTGGGCATCTTTGAAATACCTATACAAACTTGTTCCTACATAGTAACTTGCAACTTTGAATGAGAAGGTGCTTGCTTGCAGCAACGTGCTATATGTTCTGAATGCCCGAATTGGGAATCTGTGTCAAAACTTTGTTAGGAATTATGTGATCCTTACTAGCTGGAAGTAAGGGAGATGAGGCATGAAGTTATTTCTAGGAGTTGGACACATACCAAGTTTAGCTCAGTTCTGGGCATCTTTGAAATACCTATACAAACTTGTTCCTACATAGTAACTTGCATCTTGAATGAGAAGGTGCTTGCTTACAGCAACGTGCTAGATGTTCTTAATGCCCGAATTGGGAATATGTGTCAAAACTTTGTTAGGAATTATGTGATCCTTACTAGCTGGAAGTAAGGGAGATGGGGCATGAAGTTATTTCTAGGAGTTGGACACATACCAAGTTTAGCTCAGTTCTGGGCATCTTTGAAATACCTATACAAACTTGTTCCTACATATTAACTTGCAACTTTTAATGAGAATGTGCTTGCTTACAGCAACGTGCTATATGTTCTGAATGCCCGAATTGGGAATCTGTGTCAAAATTTGTTAGGAATTATGTGATCCTTACTAGCTGGAAGTAAGGGAGATGGGGCATGAAGGTATTTCTAGGAGTTGGACACAAACCAAGTTTAGCACAGTTCTGGACATCTTAGAAATACCTATACAAACTTGTTCCTACATAGTAACTTGCAACTTTGAATCAGAATGTGCTTGCTTACAGCAACGTGCTTTATGCTCTGAATGCCCGAAAAGGGAATCTGTGTCAAAACTTTGTTAGGAATTATGTGATCCTTACTAGCTGGAAGTAAGTGAGATGGGGCATGAACTTATTTCTAGGAGTTGGAGACATACAACGTTTAGCTCAGTTCTGGGCATCTTTGAAATACCTATACAAACTTGTACATTCATAGTAACTTGCAACTTTGAATGAGAATGTGCTTGCTTACAGCAACGTGCTATATGTTCTGAATGCCCGAATTGGGAATCTGTGTCAAAACTTTGTTAGGAATTATGTGATCCTTACTAGCTGGAAGTAAGGGAGATGGGGCATGAAGTTATTTCTAGGAGTTGGTCACATACCAAGTTTAGCTCAGTTCTGGGCATCTTTGAAATTACCTATACAAACTTGTTCCTACATAGTAACTTGCAACTTTGAATGAGAATGTGCTTGCTTACAGCAACGTGCTAGATGTTCTGAATGCCCGAATTGGGAATATGTGTCAAAACGTTGTTAGAAATTATGTGATCCTTACTAGCTGGAAGTAAGGGAGATGGGGCATGAAGTTATTTCTAGGAGTTGGACACATACCAAGTTTAGCTCAGTTCTGGGCATCTTTGAAATACCTATACAAACTTGTTCCTACATATTAACTTGCATCTTTGAATGAGAATGTGCTTGCTTACAGCAACATGCTATATGTTCTGAATGCCCGAATTGGGAATCTGTGTCAAAATTTGTTAGGAATTATGTGATCCTTACTAGCTGCAAGTAAGGGAGATGGGGCATGAAGGTATTTCTAGGAGTTGGACACAAACCAAGTTTAGCACATTTCTGGGCATCTTAGAAATACCTATACAAACTTGTTCCTACATAGTAACTTGCAACTTTGAATCAGAATGTGCTTGCTTACAGCAACGTGTTATATGCTCTGAATGCCCGAATTGGGAATCTGTGTCAAAACTTTGTTAGGAATTATGTGATCCTTACTAGCTGGAAGTAAGTGAGATGGGGCATGAAGTTATTTCTAGGAGTTGGAGACATACAACGTTTAGCTCAGTTCTGGGCATCTTTGAAATACCTATACAAACTTGTTCCTACATAGTAACTTGCAACTTTGAATGAGAATGTGCTTGCCTACAGCAACGTGCTATATGTTCTTAATGCCCGAATTGGGAATCTGTGTCAAAATTTGTTAGGAATTATGTGATCCTTACTAGCTGGAAGTAAGGGAGTTGGGGCATGAAGGTATTTCTAGGAGTTGGACACAAACCAAGTTTAGCACAGTTCTGGGCATCTTAGAAATACCTATACTAACTTGTTCCTACATAGTAACTTGCAACTTTGAATGAGAATGTGCTTGCTTACAGCAACGTGCTATATGCTCTGAATGCCCGAAAAGGGAACCTGTGTCAAAACTTTGTTAGGAATTATGTGATCCTTACTAGTTGGAAGTAAGGGAGATGGGGCATGAAGTTTTTTCTAGGAGTTGGAGACATACAACTTTTAGCTCAGTTCTGGGCATCTTTGAAATACCTATACAAACTTGTTCCTACATAGTAACTTGCAACTTTGAATGAGAATGTGCTTGCTTACAGCAACGTGCTATATGTTCTGAATGCCCGAATTGGGAATCTGTGTCAAAACTTTGTTAGGAATTATGTGATCCTTACTAGCTGGAAGTAAGGGAGATGGGGCATGAAGTTATTTCTAGGAGTTGGAGACATACCAAGTTTAGCTCAGTTCTGGGCATCTTTGAAATACCTATACAAACTTGTTCCTACATAGTAACTTGCAACTTTGAATGAGAATGTGCTTGCTTACAGCAACGTGCTATATGTTCTGAATGCCCGAATTGGGAATCTGTGTCAAAACTTTGTTAGGAATTATGTGATCCTTACTAGCTGGAAGTAAGTGAGATGGGGCATGAAATTATTTCTAGGAGTTGGACACATACCAAGTTTAGCTCAGTTCTGGGCATCTTTGAAATACCTATAGAAACTTGTACATTCATAGTAACTTGCAACTTTGAATGAGAATGTGCTTGCTTACAGCAACGTGCTATATGTTCTGAATGCCCGAATTGGGAATCTGTGTCAAAAATTTGTTAGGAATTATGTGATCCTTACTGGCTGGAAGTAAGGGAAATGGGGCATGAAGTTATTTCTAGGAGTTGGACACATACCAAGTTTAGCTCAGTTCTGGGCATCTTTGAAATACCTATACAAACTTGTTCCTACATAGTAACTTGCAACTTTGAATGAGAATGTGCTTGCTTACAGCAACGTGCTAGATGTTCTGAATGCCCGAATTGGGACTCTGTGTCAAAACGTTGTTAGGAATTATGTGATCCTTACTAGCTGGAAGTAAGGGAGATGGGGCATGAAGTTATTTCTAGGAGTTGGACACATACCAAGTTTAGCTCAGTTCTGGGCATCTTTGAAATACCTATACAAACTTGTTCCTACATAGTAACTTGCATCTTTGAATGAGAAGGTGCTTGCTTACAGCAACGTGCTAGATGTTCTGAATGCCCGAAAAGGGAATCTGTGTCAAAACTTTGTTAGGAATTATGTGATCCTTACTAGCTGGAAGTAAGTGAGATGGGGCATGAAGTTATTTCTAGGAGTTGGAGACATACAACGTTTAGCTCAGTTCTGGGCATCTTTGAAATACCTATACAAACTTGTTCCTACATAGTAACTTGCAACTTTGAATGAGAATGTGCTTGCTTACAGCAACGTGCTATATGTTCTGAATGCCCGAATTGGGAATCTGTGTCAAAATTTGTTAGGAATTATGTGATCCTTACTAGCTGGAAGTAAGGGAGTTGGGGCATGAAGGTATTTCTAGGAGTTGGACACAAACCAAGTTTAGCACAGTTCTGGGCATCTTTGAAATACCTATGCAAACTTGTTCCTACATAGTTACTTGCAACTTTGAATGAGAATGTGCTTGCTTACAGCAACGTGCTATATGCTCTGAATGCCCGAAAAGGGAATCTGTGTCAAATCTTTGTTAGGAATTATGTGATCCTTACTAGCTGGAAGTAAGGGAGATGGGGCATGAAGTTATTTCTAGGAGTTGGAGACATACAACGTTTAGCTCAGTTCTGGGCATCTTTGAAATACCTATACAAACTTGTTCCTACATAGTAACTTGCAACTTTGAATGAGAATGTGCTTTCTTACAGCAACGTGCTATATGTTCTGAATGCCCGAATTGGGAATCTGTGTCAAAACTTTGTTAGGAATTATGTGATCCTTACTAGCTGGAAGTAAGGGAGATGGGGCATGAAGTTATTTCTAGGAGTTGGACACATACCAAGTTTAGCTCAGTTCTGGGCATCTTTGAAATACCTATACAAATTTGTTCCTACATAGTAACTTGCAACTTTGAATGAGAATGTGCTTGCTTACAGCAACGTGCTATATGTTCTGAATGCCCGAATTGGGAATCTGTGTCAAAACTTTGTTAGGAATTATGTGATCCTTACTAGCTGGAAGTAAGTGAGATGGCGCATGAAATTATTTCTAGGAGTTAGACACATACCAAGTTTAGCTCAGTTCTGGGCATCTTTGAAATACCTATACAAACTTGTTCCTACATAGTAACTTGCAACTTTGAATGAGAATGTGCTTGCTTACAACAACGTGCTATATGTTCTTAATGCCCGAATTGGGAATCTGTGTCAAAACTTTGTTAGGAATTATGTGATCCTTACTAGCTGGAAGTGAGGGAGATGGGGCATGAAGTTTTTTCTAGGAGTTGGAGACATACAACGTTTAGCTCAGTTCTGGGCATCTTTGAAATACCTATACAAACTTGTTCCTACATAGTAACTTGCAACTTTGAATGAGAATGTGCTTGCTTACAGCAACGTGCTATATGTTCTGAATGCCCGAATTGGGAATGTGTGTCAAAACTTTGTTAGGAATTATGTGATCCTTACTAGCTGGAAGTAAGGGAGATGGGGCATGAAGTTATTTCTAGGAGTTGGACACATACCAAGTTTAGCTCAGTTCTGGGCATCTTTGAAATACCTATACAAACTTGTTCCTACATAGTAACTTGCAACTTTGAATGAGAATGTGCTTGCTTACAGCAACGTGCTATATGTTCTGAATGCCCGAATTGGGAATCTGTGTCAAAACTTTGTTAGGAATTATGTGATCCTTACTAGCTGGAAGTAAGTGAGATGGGGCATGAAATTATTTCTAGGAGTTGGACACATACCAAGTTTAGCTCAGTTCTGGGCATCTTTGAAATACCTATACAAACTTGTTCCTACATAGTAACTTGCAACTTTGAATGAGAATGTGCTTGCTTACAGCAACGTGCTATATGCTCTGAATGCCCGAAAAGGGAATCTGTGTCAAAACTTTGTTAGGAATTATGTGATCCTTACTAGCTGGAAGTAAGGGAGATGGGGCATGAAGTTATTTCCAGGAGTTGGAGACATACCACGTTTAGCTCAGTTCTGGGCATCTTTGAAATACCTATACAAACTTGTTCCTACATAGTAACTTGCAACTTTGAATGAGAATGTGCTTGCTTACAGCAACGTGCTATATGTTCTGAATGCCCGAATTGGGAATCTGTGTCAAAACTTTGTTAGGAATTATGTGATCCTTACTAGCTGGAAGTAAGGGAGATGGGGCATGAAGTTATTTCTAGGAGTTGGACACATACCAAGTTTAGCTCAGTTCTGGGCATCTTTGAAATACCTATACAAACTTGTTCCTACATAGTAACTTGCAACTTTGAATGAGAATGTGCTTGCTTGCAGCAACGTGCTATATGTTCTGAATGCCCGAATTGGGAATCTGTGTCAAAACTTTGTTAGGAATTATGTGATCCTTACTAGCTGGAAGTAAGGGAGATGGGGCATGAAGTTATTTCTAGGAGTTGGACACATACCAAGTTTAGCTCAGTTCTGGGCATCTTTGAAATACCTATACAAACTTGTTCCTACATAGTAACTTGCATCTTTGAATGAGAAGGTGCTTGCTTACAGCAACGTGCTAGATGTTCTGAATGCCCGAATTGGGAATATGTGTCAAAACTTTGTTAGGAATTATGTGATCCTTACTAGCTGGAAGTAAGGGAGATGGGGCATGAAGTTATTTCTAGGAGTTGGAGACATACAACGTTTAGCTCAGTTCTGGGCATCTTTGAAATACCTATACAAACTTGTTCCTACATAGTAACTTGCAACTTTGAATGAGAATGTGCTTGCTTACAGCAACGTGCTATATGTTCTGAATGCCCGAATTGGGAATCTGTGTCAAAACTTTGTTAGGAATTATGTGATCCTTCCTAGCTGGAAGTAAGTGAGATGGGCCATGAAATTATTTATAGGAGTTGGACACATACCAAGTTTAGCTCAGTTCTGGGCATCTTTGAAATACCTATACAAACTTGTTCCTACATAGTAACTTGCAACTTTGAATGAGAATGTGCTTGCTTACAGCAACGTGCTATATGTTCTTAATGCCAGAATTGGGAATCTGTGTCAAAACTTTGTTAGGAATTATGTGATCCTTCCTAGCTGGAATTAAGGGAGATGGGGCATGAAGTTATTTCTAGGAGTTGGACACATACCAAGTTTAGCTCAGTTCTGGGCATCTTTGAAATACCTATACAAACTTGTTCCTACATAGTATATTGCAACTTTGAATGAGAACGTGCTTGCTTACAGCAACGTGCTATATGTTCTGAATGCCCGAATTGGGAATCTGTGTCAAAACTTTGTTAGGAATTATGTGATCCTTACTAGCTGGAAGTAAGGGAGATGGGGCATGAAGTTATTTCTAGGAGTTGGAGACATACCAAGTTTAGCTCAGTTCTGGGCATCTTTGAAATACCTATACAAACTTGTTCCTACATAGTAACCTGCAACATTGAATGAGAACGTGCTTGCTTGCAGCAACGTGCTATATGTTCTGAATGCCCGAATTGGGAATCTGTGTCAAAACTTTGTTGGGAATTATGTGATCCTTACTAGCTGGAAGTAATGGAGATGGGGCATAAAGTTATTTCTAGGAGTTGGACACATACCAAGTTTAGCTCAGTTCTGGTCTTCTTTGAAATACCTATGCAAACTTGTTCCTACATAGTAACTTGCAACTTTGAATGAGAATGTGCTTGCTTACAGCAACGTGTTATATGTTCTGAATGCCCGAATTGGGAATCTGTGTCAAAATTTGTTAGGAATTATGTGATCCTTACTAGCTGGAAGTAAGCGAGATGGGGCATGAAGGTATTTCTAGGAGTTGGACACAAACCAAGTTTAGCACAGTTCTCGGCATCTTAGAAATACCTATACAAACTTGTACCTTCATAGTAACTTGCAACTTTGAATGAGAATGTGCTTGCTTACAGCAACGTGCTATATGTTCTGAATGCCCGAATTGGGAATCTGTGTCAAAACTTTGTTAGGAATTATGTGATCCTTACTAGCTGGAAGTAAGGGAGTTGGGGCATGAAGGTATTTCTAGGAGTTGGACACAAACCAAATTTAGCACAGTTCTGGGCATCTTAGAAATACCTATACAAACTTGTTCCTACATAGTAACTTGCAACTTTGAATGAGAATGTGCTTGCTTACAGCAACGTGCTATATGTTCTGAATGCCCGAATTGGGAATCTGTGTCAAAACTTTGTTAGGAATTATGTGATCCTTACTAGCTGGAAGTAAGTGAGATGGGCCATGAAATTATTTCTAGGAGTTGGACACATACCAAGTTTAGCTCAGTTCTGGGCATCTTTGAAATACCTATACAAACTTGTTCCTACATAGTAACTTGCATCTTTGAATGAGAAGGTGCTTGCTTACAGCAACGTGCTAGATGTTCTGAATGCCCGAATTGGGGATATGTGTCAAAACTTTGTTAGGAATTATGTAATCCTTACTAGCTGGAAGTAAGGGAGATGGGGCATGAAGTTATTTCTAGGAGTTGGACACATACCAAGTTTAGCTAAGTTCTGGGCATCTTTGAAATACCTATACAAACTTGTTCCTACATAGTAACTTGCAACTTTGAATGAGAATGTGCTTGCTTACAGCAACGTGCTATATGTTCTGAATGCCCGAATTGGGAATCTGTGTCAAAACTTTGTTAGGAATTATGTGATCCTTACTAGCTGGAAGTAAGGGAGATGGGGCATGAAGTTATTTCTAGGAGTTGGAGACATACAACGTTTAGCTCAGTTCTGGGCATCTTTGAAATACCTATACAAACTTGTACCATCATAGTAACTTGCAACTTTCAATGAGAATGTGCTTGCTTACAGCAACGTGCTATATGTTCTGAATGCCCGAATTGGGAATCTGTGTCAAAACTTTGTTAGGAATTATGTGATCCTTACTAGCTGGAAGTAAGGGAGATGGGGCATGAATTTATTTCTAGGAGTTGGAGACATACAACGTTTAGCTCAGTTCTGGGCATCTTTGAAATACCTATACAAACTTGTTCCTACATAGTAACTTGCAACTTTGAATGAGAATGTGCTTGCTTACAGCAACGTGCTATATGTTCTGAATGCCCGAATTGGGAATCTGTGTCAAAACTTTGTTAGGAATTATGTGATCCTTACTAGCTGGAAGTAAGTGAGATGGGCCATGAAATTATTTATAGGAGTTGGACACATACCAAGTTTAGCTCAGTTCTGGGCATCTTTGAAATACCTATACAAACTTGTTCCTACATAGTAACTTGCAACTTTGAATGAGAATGTGCTTGCTTACAGCAACGTGCTATATGTTCTTAATGCCAGAATTGGGAATCTGTGTCAAAACTTTGTTAGGAATTATGTGATCCTTCCTAGCTGGAAGTAAGGGAGATGGGGCATGAAGTTATTTCTAGGAGTTGGACACATACCAAGTTTAGCTCAGTTCTGGGCATCTTTGAAATACCTATACAAACTTGTACCTTCATAGTAACTTGCAACTTTGAATGAGAATGTGCTTGCTTACAGCAACGTGCTATATGTTCTGAATGCCCGAATTGGGAATCTGTGTCAAAACTTTGTTAGGAATTATGTGATCCTTACTAGCTGGAAGTAAGGGAGTTGGGGCATGAAGGTATTTCTAGGAGTTGGACACAAACCAAATTTAGCACAGTTCTGGGCATCTTAGAAATACCTATACAAACTTGTTCCTACATAGTAACTTGCAACTTTGAATGAGAATGTGCTTGCTTACAGCAACGTGCTATATGTTCTGAATGCCCGAATTGGGAATCTGTGTCAAAACTTTGTTAGGAATTATGTGATCCTTACTAGCTGGAAGTAAGTGAGATGGGCCATGAAATTATTTCTAGGAGTTGGACACATACCAAGTTTAGCTCAGTTCTGGGCATCTTTGAAATACCTATACAAACTTGTTCCTACATAGTAACTTGCAACTTTGAATGAGAATGTGCTTGCTTACAGCAACGTGCTATATGTTCTTAATGCCCGAATTGGGAATCTGTGTCAAAACTTTGTTAGGAATTATGTGATCCTTATTAGCTCGAAGTAAGGGAGATGGGGCATGAAGTTATTTCTAGGAGTTGGACACATACCAAGTTTAGCTCAGTTCTGGGCATCTTTGAAATACCTATACAAACTTGTTCCTACATAGTATATTGCAACTTAGAATGAGAACGTGCTTGCTTACAGCAACGTGCTATATGTTCTGAATGCCCGAATTGGGAATCTGTGTCAAAACTTTGTTAGGAATTATGTGATCCTTACTAGCTGGAAGTAAGGGAGATGGGGCATGAAGTTATTTCTAGGAGTTGGAGACATACCAAGTTTAGCTCAGTTCTGGGCATCTTTGAAATACCTATACAAACTTGTTCCTACATAGTAACCTGCAACTTTGAATGAGAACGTGCTTGCTTGCAGCAACGTGCTATATGTTCTGAATGCCCGAATTGGGAATCTGTGTCAAAACTTTGTTGGGAATTATGTGATCCTTACTAGCTGGAAGTAAGTGAGATGGGGCATGAAGTTATTTCTAGGAGTTGGTCACATACCAAGTTTAGCTCAGTTCTGGGCATCTTTGAAATACCTATACAAACTTGTTCCTACATAGTAACTTGCAACTTTGAATGAGAATGTGCTTGCTTACAGCAACGTGCTATATGTTCTGAATGCCCGAATTGGGAATCTGTGTCAAAATTTGTTAGGAATTATGTGATCCTTACTAGCTGGAAGTAAGGGAGTTGGGGCATGAAGGTATTTCTAGGAGTTGGACACAAACCAAGTTTAGCACAGTTCTGGGCATCTTAGAAATACCTATACAAACTTGTTCCTACATAGTAACTTGCAACTTTGAATGAGAATGTGCTTGCTTACAGCAACGTGCTATATGCTCTTAATGCCCGAAAAGGGAATCTGTGTCAAAACTTTGTTAGGAATTATGTGATCCTTACTAGCTGGAAGTAAGGGAGATGGGGCATGAAGTTATTTCTAGGAGTTGGAGACATACAACTTTTAGCTCAGTTCTGGGCATCTTTGAAATACCTATACAAACTTGTACCTTCATAGTAACTTGCAACTTTGAATGAGAATGTGCTTGCTTACAGCAACGTGCTATATGTTCTGAATGCCCGAATTGGGAATCTGTGTCAAAACTTTGTTAGGAATTATGTGATCCTTACTAGCTGGAAGTAAGGGAGTTGGGGCATGAAGTTATTTCTGGGAGTTGGAGACATACAACGTTTAGCTCAGTTCTGGGCATCTTTGAAATACCTATACAAACTTGTTCCTACATAGTAACTTGCAACTTTGAATGAGAATGTGCTTGCTTACAGCAACGTGCTATATGTTCTGAATGCCCGAATTGGGAATCTGTGTCAAAATTTGTTAGGAATTATGTGATCCTTACTAGCTGGAAGTAAGGGAGTTGGGGCATGAAGGTATTTCTAGGAGTTGGACACAAACCAAATTTACCACAGTTCTGGGCATCTTAGAAATACCTATACAAACTTGTTCCTACATAGTAACTTGCAACTTTGAATGAGAATGTGCTTGCTTACAGCAACGTGCTATATGCTCTGAATGCCCGAAAAGGGAATCTGTTTCAAAACTTTGTTAGGAATTATGTGATCCTTACTAGCTGGAAGTAAGTGTGATGGGGCAAGAAGTTATTTCTAGGAGTTGGAGACATACAACGTTTAGCTCAGTTCTGGGCATCTTTGAAATACCTATACAAACTTGTTCCTACATAGTAACTTGCAACTTTGAATGAGAATGTGCTTGCTTACAGCAACGTGCTATATGTTCTTAATGCCCGAATTGGGAATCTGTGTCAAAACTTTGTTAGGAATTATGTGATCCTTACTAGCTGGAAGTAAGGGAGATGGGGCATGAAGTTATTTCTAGGAGTTGGACACATACCAAGTTTAGCTCAGTTCTGGGCATCTTTGAAATACCTATACAAACTTGTTCCTACATAGTATATTGCAACTTTGAATGAGAACGTGCTTGCTTACAGCAACGTGCTATATGTTCTGAATGCCCGAATTGGGAATCTGTGTCAAAACTTTGTTAGGAATTATGTGATCCTTACTAGCTGGAAGTAAGGGAGAAGGGGCATGAAGTTATTTCTAGGAGTTGGAGACATACCAAGTTTAGCTCAGTTCTGGGCATCTTTGAAATACCTATACAAACTTGTTCCTACATAGTAACCTGCAACTTTGAATGAGAACGTGCTTGCTTGCAGCAACGTGCTATATGTTCTGAATGCCCGAATTGGGAATCTGTGTCAAAACTTTGTTGGGAATTATGTGATCCTTACTAGCTGGAAGTAAGGGAGATGGGGCATGAAGTTATTTCTAAGAGTTGGACACATCCCAAGTTTAGCTCAGTTCTGGTCTTCTTTGAAATACCTATGCAAACTTGTTCCTACATAGTAACTTGCAACTTTGAATGAGAATGTGCTTGCTTACAGCAACGTGCTATATGTTCTGAATGCCCGAATTGGGAATCTGTGTCAAAATTTGTTAGGAATTATGTGATCCTTACTAGCTGGAAGTAAGTGAGATGGGGCATGAAGGTATTTCTAGGAGTTGGACACAAACCAAGTTTAGCACAGTTCTGGGCATCTTAGAAATACCTATACAAACTTGTTCCTACATAGTAACTTGCAACTTTGAATGAGAATGTGCTTGTTTACAGCAACGTGCTATATGCTCTGAATGCCCGAAAAGGGAATCTGTGTCACAACTTTGTTAGGAATTATGTGATCCTTACTAGCTGGAAGTAAGCGAGATGGGGCATGAAGTTATTTCTAGGAGTTGGAGACATACCACGTTTAGCTCAGTTCTGGGCATCTTTGAAATACCTATACAAACTTGTTCCTACATAGTAACTTGCAACTTTGAATGAGAATGTGCTTGCTTACAGCAACGTGCTTTATGTTCAGAATGCCCGAATTGGGAATCTGTGTCAAAACTTTGTTAGGAATTATGTGATCCTTACTAGCTGGAAGTAAGTGAGATGGGGCATGAAGTTATTTCTAGGAGTTGGACACATACCAAGTTTAGCTCAGTTCTGGGCATCTTTGAAATACCTATACAAACTTGTTCCTACATAGTAACTTGCAACTTTGAATGAGAATGTGCTTGCTTACAGCAACGTGCTATATGTTCTGAATGCCCGAATTGGGAATCTGTGTCAAAATTTGTTAGGAATTATGTGATCCTTACTAGCTGGAAGTAAGGGAGTTTGGGCATGAAGGTATTTCTAGGAGTTGGACACAAACCAAGTTTAGCACAGTTCTGGGCATCTTTGAAATACCTATACAAACTTTTTCCTACATAGTAACTTGCAACTTTGAATGAGAATGTGCTTGCTTACAGCAACGTGCTATAGGTTCTGAATGCCCGAATTGGGAATCTGTGTCAAAACTTTGTTAGGAATTATGTGATCCTTACTAGCTTGAAGTAAGTGAGATGGGGCATGAATTTATTTCTAGGAGTTGGACACATACCAAGTTAAGCTCAGTTCTGGGCATCTTTGAAATACCTATACAAACTTGTTCCTACATAGTAACTTGCAACTTTGAATGAGAATGTGCTTGCTTGCAACAACGTGCTATATGTTCTGAATGCCCTAATTGGGAATCTGTGTCAAAACTTTGTTAGGAATTATGTGATCCTTACTAGCTGGAAGTAAGGGAGATGGGGCATGAAGTTATTTCTAGGAGTTGGACACATACCAAGTTTAGCTCAGTTCTGGGCATCTTTGAAATACCTATACAAACTTGTTCCTACATAGTAACTTGCAACTTTGAATGAGAATGTGCTTGCTTACAGCAACGTGCTAGATGTTCTGAATGCCCGAATTGGGAATATGTGTCAAAACTTTGTTAGGAATTATGTAAACCTTACTAGCTGGAAGTAAGGGAGATGGGGCATGATGTTATTTCTAGGAGTTGGACACATACCAAGTTTAGCTCAGTTCTGGGCATCTTTGAAATACCTATACAAACTTGTTCCTACATAGTAACTTGCAACTTTGAATGAGAATGTGCTTGCTTACAGCAACGTGCTATATGTTCTGAATGCCCGAATTGGGAATCTGTGTCAAAATTTGTTAGGAATTATGTGATCTTTACTAGCTGGAAGTAAGGGAGATGGGGCATGAAGGTATTTCTAGGAGTTGGACACAAACCAAGTTTAGCACAGTTCTGGGCATCTTAGAAATACCTATACAAACTTGTTCCTACATAGTAACTTGCAACTTTGAATGAGAATGTGCTTACTTACAGCAACGTGCTATATGTTCTGAATGCCCGAATTGGGAATCTGTGTCAAAACTTTGTTAGGAATTATGTGATCCTTACTAGCTGGAAGTAAGTGAGATGGGGCATGAAGTTATTTCTAGGAGTTGGACACATACCAAGTTTAGCTCAGTTCTGGGCATCTTTGAAATACCTATACAAACTTGTACCTTCATAGTAACTTGCAACTTTGAATGAGAATGTGCTTGCTTACAGCAACGTGCTATATGTTCTGAATGCCCGAATTGGGAATCTGTGTCAAAACTTTGTTAGGAATTATGTGATCCTTACTAGCTGGAAGTAAGTGAGATGGGCCATGAAATTATTTCTAGGAGTTGGACACATACCAAGTTTAGCTCAGTTCTGGGCATCATTGAAATACCTATACAAACTTGTTCCTACATAGTAACTTGCAACTTTGAATGAGAATGTGCTTGCTTACAGCAACGTGCTATATGTTCTTAATGCCCGAATTGGGAATCTGTGTCAAAACTTTGTTAGGAATTATGTGATCCTTACTAGCTGGAAGTAAGGGACATGGGGCATGAAGTTATTTCTAGGAGTTGGACACATACCAAGTTTAGCTCAGTTCTGGGCATCTTTGAAATACCTATACAAACTTGTTCCTACATAGTATATTGCAACTTTGAATGAGAACGTGCTTGCTTACAGCAACGTGCTATATGTTCTGAATGCCCGAATTGGGAATCTGTGTCAAAACTTTGTTAGGAATTATGTGATCCTTACTAGCTGGAAGTAAGGGAGATGGGGCATGAAGTTATTTCTAGGAGTTGGAGACATACCAAGTTTAGCTCAGTTCTGGGCATCTTTGAAATACCTATACAAACTTGTTCCTACATAGTAACCTGCAACTTTGAATGAGAACGTGCTTGCTTGCAGCAACGTGCTATATGTTCTGAATGCCCGAATTGGGAATCTGTGTCAAAACTTTGTTGGGAATTATGTGATCCTTACTAGCTGGAAGTAAGGGAGATGGGGCATGAAGTTATTTCTAGGAGTTGGAGACATACCACGTTTAGCTCAGTTCTGGGCATCTTTGAAATACCTATACAAACTTGTTCCTACATAGTAACTTGCAACTTTGAATGAGAATGTGCTTGCTTACAGCAACGTGCTTTATGTTCTGAATGCCCGAATTGGGAATCTGTGTTAAAACTTTGTTAGGAATTATGTGATCCTTACTAGCTGGAAGTAAGTGAGATGGGGCATGAAGTTATTTCTAGGAGTTGGTCACATACCAAGTTTAGCTCAGTTCTGGGCATCTTTGAAATACCTATACAAACTTGTTCCTACATAGTAACTTGCAACTTTGAATGAGAATGTGCTTGCTTACAGCAACGTGCTATATGTTCTGAATGCCCGAATTGGGAATCTGTGTCAAAATTTGTTAGGAATTATGTGATCCTTACTAGCTGGAAGTAAGGGAGTTGGGGCATGAAGGTATTTCTAGGAGTTGGACACAAACCAAGTTTAGCACAGTTCTGGGCATCTTAGAAATACCTATACAAACTTGTTCCTACATAGTAACTTGCAACTTTGAATGAGAATGTGCTTGCTTACAGCAACGTGCTATATGCTCTTAATGCCCGAAAAGGGAATCTGTGTCAAAACTTTGTTAGGAATTATGTGATCCTTACTAGCTGGAAGTAAGGGAGATGGGGCATGAAGTTATTTCTAGGAGTTGGAGACATACAACTTTTAGCTCAGTTCTGGGCATCTTTGAAATACCTATACAAACTTGTACCTTCATAGTAACTTGCAACTTTGAATGAGAATGTGCTTGCTTACAGCAACGTGCTATATGTTCTGAATGCCCGAATTGGGAATCTGTGTCAAAACTTTGTTAGGAATTATGTGATCCTTACTAGCTGGAAGTAAGGGAGTTGGGGCATGAAGTTATTTCTGGGAGTTGGAGACATACAACGTTTAGCTCAGTTCTGGGCATCTTTGAAATACCTATACAAACTTGTTCCTACATAGTAACTTGCAACTTTGAATGAGAATGTGCTTGCTTACAGCAACGTGCTATATGTTCTGAATGCCCGAATTGGGAATCTGTGTCAAAATTTGTTAGGAATTATGTGATCCTTACTAGCTGGAAGTAAGGGAGTTGGGGCATGAAGGTATTTCTAGGAGTTGGACACAAACCAAATTTACCACAGTTCTGGGCATCTTAGAAATACCTATACAAACTTGTTCCTACATAGTAACTTGCAACTTTGAATGAGAATGTGCTTGCTTACAGCAACGTGCTATATGCTCTGAATGCCCGAAAAGGGAATCTGTTTCAAAACTTTGTTAGGAATTATGTGATCCTTACTAGCTGGAAGTAAGTGTGATGGGGCATGAAGTTATTTCTAGGAGTTGGAGACATACAACGTTTAGCTCAGTTCTGGGCATCTTTGAAATACCTATACAAACTTGTTCCTACATAGTAACTTGCAACTTTGAATGAGAATGTGCTTGCTTACAGCAACGTGCTATATGTTCTTAATGCCCGAATTGGGAATCTGTGTCAAAACTTTGTTAGGAATTATGTGATCCTTACTAGCTGGAAGTAAGGGAGATGGGGCATGAAGTTATTTCTAGGAGTTGGACACATACCAAGTTTAGCTCAGTTCTGGGCATCTTTGAAATACCTATACAAACTTGTTCCTACATAGTATATTGCAACTTTGAATGAGAACGTGCTTGCTTACAGCAACGTGCTATATGTTCTGAATGCCCGAATTGGGAATCTGTGTCAAAACTTTGTTAGGAATTATGTGATCCTTACTAGCTGGAAGTAAGGGAGATGGGGCATGAAGTTATTTCTAGGAGTTGGAGACATACCAAGTTTAGCTCAGTTCTGGGCATCTTTGAAATACCTATACAAACTTGTTCCTACATAGTAACCTGCAACTTTGAATGAGAACGTGCTTGCTTGCAGCAACGTGCTATATGTTCTGAATGCCCGAATTGGGAATCTGTGTCAAAACTTTGTTGGGAATTATGTGATCCTTACTAGCTGGAAGTAAGGGAGATGGGGCATGAAGTTATTTCTAGGAGTTGGACACATCCCAAGTTTAGCTCAGTTCTGGTCTTCTTTGAAATACCTATGCAAACTTGTTCCTACATAGTAACTTGCAACTTTGAATGAGAATGTGCTTGCTTACAGCAACGTGCTATATGTTCTGAATGCCCGAATTGGGAATCTGTGTCAAAATTTGTTAGGAATTATGTGATCCTTACTAGCTGGAAGTAAGTGAGATGGGGCATGAAGGTATTTCTAGGAGTTGGACACAAACCAAGTTTAGCACAGTTCTGGGCATCTTAGAAATACCTATACAAACTTGTTCCTACATAGTAACTTGCAACTTTGAATGAGAATGTGCTTGTTTACAGCAACGTGCTATATGCTCTGAATGCCCGAAAAGGGAATCTGTGTCACAACTTTGTTAGGAATTATGTGATCCTTACTAGCTGGAAGTAAGCGAGATGGGGCATGAAGTTATTTCTAGGAGTTGGAGACATACCACGTTTAGCTCAGTTCTGGGCATCTTTGAAATACCTATACAAACTTGTTCCTACATAGTAACTTGCAACTTTGAATGAGAATGTGCTTGCTTACAGCAACGTGCTTTATGTTCAGAATGCCCGAATTGGGAATCTGTGTCAAAACTTTGTTAGGAATTATGTGATCCTTACTAGCTGGAAGTAAGTGAGATGGGGCATGAAGTTATTTCTAGGAGTTGGACACATACCAAGTTTAGCTCAGTTCTGGGCATCTTTGAAATACCTATACAAACTTGTTCCTACATAGTAACTTGCAACTTTGAATGAGAATGTGCTTGCTTACAGCAACGTGCTATATGTTCTGAATGCCCGAATTGGGAATCTGTGTCAAAATTTGTTAGGAATTATGTGATCCTTACTAGCTGGAAGTAAGGGAGTTTGGGCATGAAGGTATTTCTAGGAGTTGGACACAAACCAAGTTTAGCACAGTTCTGGGCATCTTTGAAATACCTATACAAACTTTTTCCTACATAGTAACTTGCAACTTTGAATGAGAATGTGCTTGCTTACAGCAACGTGCTATAGGTTCTGAATGCCCGAATTGGGAATCTGTGTCAAAACTTTGTTAGGAATTATGTGATCCTTACTAGCTTGAAGTAAGTGAGATGGGGCATGAATTTATTTCTAGGAGTTGGACACATACCAAGTTAAGCTCAGTTCTGGGCATCTTTGAAATACCTATACAAACTTGTTCCTAAATAGTAACTTGCAACTTTGAATGAGAATGTGCTTGCTTGCAACAACGTGCTATATGTTCTGAATGCCCTAATTGGGAATCTGTGTCAAAACTTTGTTAGGAATTATGTGATCCTTACTAGCTGGAAGTAAGGGAGATGGGGCATGAAGTTATTTCTAGGAGTTGGACACATACCAAGTTTAGCTCAGTTCTGGGCATCTTTGAAATACCTATACAAACTTGTTCCTACATAGTAACTTGCAACTTTGAATGAGAATGTGCTTGCTTACAGCAACGTGCTAGATGTTCTGAATGCCCGAATTGGGAATATGTGTCAAAACTTTGTTAGGAATTATGTAAACCTTACTAGCTGGAAGTAAGGGAGATGGGGCATGATGTTATTTCTAGGAGTTGGACACATACCAAGTTTAGCTCAGTTCTGGGCATCTTTGAAATACCTATACAAACTTGTTCCTACATAGTAACTTGCAACTTTGAATGAGAATGTGCTTGCTTACAGCAACGTGCTATATGTTCTGAATGCCCGAATTGGGAATCTGTGTCAAAATTTGTTAGGAATTATGTGATCTTTACTAGCTGGAAGTAAGGGAGATGGGGCATGAAGGTATTTCTAGGAGTTGGACACAAACCAAGTTTAGCACAGTTCTGGGCATCTTAGAAATACCTATACAAACTTGTTCCTACATAGTAACTTGCAACTTTGAATGAGAATGTGCTTACTTACAGCAACGTGCTATATGTTCTGAATGCCCGAATTGGGAATCTGTGTCAAAACTTTGTTAGGAATTATGTGATCCTTAACTGCTGCAAGTAAGGGAGATGGGGCATGAAGTTATTTCTAGGAGTTGGAGACATACAACGTTTAGCTCAGTTCTGGGCATCTTTGAAATACCTATACAAACTTGTACCTTCATAGTAACTTGCAACTTTGAATGA
This sequence comes from Diceros bicornis minor, assembly GCF_020826845.1. NCBI lineage: Eukaryota > Metazoa > Chordata > Mammalia > Perissodactyla > Rhinocerotidae > Diceros > Diceros bicornis. Next base: position 819,622 of record NC_080749.1, read on the forward strand.
GAATGTGCTTGCTTACAGCAACGTGCTATATGTTCTGAATGCCCGAATTGGGAATCTGTGTCAAAACTTTGTTAGGAATTATGTGATCCTTACTAGCTGGAAGTAAGTGAGATGGGCCATGAAATTATTTCTAGGAGTTGGACACATACCAAGTTTAGCTCAGTTCTGGGCATCATTGAAATACCTATACAAACTTGTTCCTACATAGTAACTTGCAACTTTGAATGAGAATGTGCTTGCTTACAGCAACGTGCTATATGTTCTTAATGCCCGAATTGGGAATCTGTGTCAAAACTTTGTTAGGAATTATGTGATCCTTACTAGCTGGAAGTAAGGGACATGGGGCATGAAGTTATTTCTAGGAGTTGGACACATACCAAGTTTAGCTCAGTTCTGGGCATCTTTGAAATACCTATACAAACTTGTTCCTACATAGTATATTGCAACTTTGAATGAGAACGTGCTTGCTTACAGCAACGTGCTATATGTTCTGAATGCCCGAATTGGGAATCTGTGTCAAAACTTTGTTAGGAATTATGTGATCCTTACTAGCTGGAAGTAAGGGAGATGGGGCATGAAGTTATTTCTAGGAGTTGGAGACATACCAAGTTTAGCTCAGTTCTGGGCATCTTTGAAATACCTATACAAACTTGTTCCTACATAGTAACCTGCAACTTTGAATGAGAACGTGCTTGCTTGCAGCAACGTGCTATATGTTCTGAATGCCCGAATTGGGAATCTGTGTCAAAACTTTGTTGGGAATTATGTGATCCTTACTAGCTGGAAGTAAGGGAGATGGGGCATGAAGTTATTTCTAGGAGTTGGACACATACCAAGTTTAGCTCAGTTCTGGTCTTCTTTGAAATACCTATGCATACTTGTTCCTACATAGTAACTTGCAACTTTGAATGAGAATGTGCTTGCTTACAGCAACGTGCTATATGTTCTGAATGCCCGAATTGGGAATCTGTGTCAAAATTTGTTAGGAATTATGTGATCCTTACTAGTTGGAAGTAAGTGAGATGGGGCATGAAGGTATTTCTAGGAGTTTGACACAAACCAAGTTTAGCACAGTTCTGGGCATCTTAGAAATACCTATACAAACTTGTTCCTACATAGTAACTTGCAACTTTGAATGAGAATGTGCTTGTTTACAGCAAAGTGCTATATGCTCTGAATGCCCGAAAAGGAAATCTGTGTCAAAACTTTGTTAGGAATTATGTGATCCTTACTAGCTGGAAGTAAGGGAGATGGGGCATGAAGTTATTTCTAGGAGTTGGAGACATACCAAGTTTAGCTCAGTTCTGGGCATCTTTGAAATACCTATACAAACTTGTTCCTACATAGTAACTTGCAACTTTGAATGAGAATGTGCTTGCTTACAGCAACGTGCTTTATGTTCTGAATGCCCGAATTGGGAATCTGTGTCAAAACTTTGTTAGGAATTATGTGATCCTTACTAGCTGGAAGTAAGTGAGATGGGGCATGAAGTTATTTCTAGGAGTTGGACACATACCAAGTTTAGCTCAGTTCTGGGCATCTTTGAAATACCTATACAAACTTGTTCCTACATAGTAACTTGCAACTTTGAATGAGAATGTGCTTGCTTACAGCAACGTGCTATATGTTCTGAATGCCCGAATTGGGAATCTGTGTCAAAACTTTGTTAGGAATTATGTGATCCTTACTAGCTGGAAGTAAGGGAGTTGGGGCATGAAGGTATTTCTAGGAGTTGGACACAAACCAAGTTTAGCACAGTTCTGGGCATCTTAGAAATACCTATACAAACTTGTTCCTACATAGGAAATTGCAACTTTGAATGAGAATGTGCTTGCTTACAGCAACGTGCTATATGCTCTGAATCCCGAAAAGGGAATCTGTGTCAAAACTTTGTTAGGAATTATGTGATCCTTACTAGCTGGAAGTAAGTGAGATGGGGCATGAAGTTATTTCTAGGAGTTGGAGACATACAACTTTTAGCTCAGTTCTGGGCATCTTTGAAATACCTATACAAACTTGTACCTTCATAGTAACTTGCAACTTTGAATGAGAATGTGCTTGCTTACAGCAACATGCTATATGTTCTGAATGCCCGAATTGGGAATCTGTGTCAAAACTTTGTTAGGAATTATGTGATCCTTACTAGCTGGAAGTAAGGGAGTTGGGGCATGAAGTTATTTCTAGGAGTTGGAGACATACAACATTTAGCTCAGTTCTGGGCATCTTTGAAATACCTATACAAACTTGTTCCTACATAGTAACTTGCAACTTTGAATGAGAATGTGCTTGCTTACAGCAGCGTGCTATATGTTCTGAATGCCCGAATTGGGAATCTGTGTCAAAATTTGTTAGGAATTATGTGATCCTTACTAGCTGGAAGTAAGGGAGTTGGGGCATGAAGGTATTTCTAGGAGTTGGACACAAACCAAATTTACCACAGTTCTGGGCATCTTAGAAATACCTATACAAACTTGTTCCTACATAGTAACTTGCAACTTTGAATGAGAATGTGCTTGCTTACAGCAACGTGCTATATGCTCTGAATGCCCGAAAAGGGAATCTGTGTCAAAACTTTGTTAGGAATTATGTGATCCTTACTAGCTGGAAGTAAGTGTGATGGGGCATGAAGTTATTTCTAGGAGTTGGAGACATACAACGTTTAGCTCAGTTCTGGGCATCTTTGAAATACCTATACAAACTTGTTCCTACATAGTAACTTGCAACTTTGAATGAGAATGTGCTTGCTTACAGCAACGTGCTATAGGTTCTGAATGCCCGAATTGGGAATCTGTGTCAAAACTTTGTTAGGAATTATGTGATCCTTACTAGCTGGAAGTAAGTGAGATGGGGCATGAAGTTATTTCTAGGAGTTGGACACATACCAAGTTTAGCTCAGTTCTGGGCATCTTTGAAATACCTATACAAACTTCTTCCTACATAGTAACTTGCAACTTTGAATGAGAATGTGCTTGCTTACAGCAACGTGCTATATGTTCTGAATGCCCGAATTGGGAATCTGTGTCAAAACTTTGTTAGGAATTATGTGATCCTTACTAGCTGGAAGTAAGTGAGATGGGCCATGAAATTATTTCTAGGAGTTGGACACATACCAAGTTTAGCTCAGTTCTGGGCATCTTTGAAATACCTATACAAACTTGTTCCTACATAGTAACTTGCAACTTTGAATGAGAATGTGCTTGCTTACAGCAACGTGCTATATGTTCTGAATGCCCGAATTGGGAATCTGTGTCAAAACTTTGTTAGGAATTATGTGATCCTTACTAGCTGGAAGTAAGGGAGATGGGGCATGAAGTTATTTCTAGGAGTTGGACACATACCAACTTTAGCTCAGTTCTGGGCATCTTTGAAATACCTATACAAACTTGTTCCTACATAGTAACCTGCAACTTTGAATGAGAACGTGCTTGCTTGCAGCAACGTGCTATATGTTCTGAATGCCCGAATTGGGAATCTGTGTCAAAACTTTGTTGGGAATTATGTGATCCTTACTAGCTGGAAGTAAGGGAGATGGGGCATGAAGTTATTTCTAGGAGGTGGACACATTCCAAGTTTAGCTCAGTTCTGGTCTTCTTTGAAATACCTATGCAAACTTGTTCCTACATAGTAACTTGCAACTTTGAATGAGAATGTGCTTGCTTACAGCAACGTCCTATATGTTCTGAATGCCCGAATTGGGAATCTGTGTCAAAATTTGTTAGGATTTATGTGATCCTTACTAGCTGGAAGTAAGTGAGATGGGGCATGTAGGTATTTCTAGGAGTTGGACACAAACCAAGTTTAGCACAGTTCTGGGCATCTTAGAAATACCTATACAAACTTGTTCCTACATAGTAACTTGCAACTTTGAATGAGAATGTGCTTGTTTACAGCAACGTGCTATATGCTCTGAATGCCCGAAAAGGGAATCTGTGTCAAAACTTTGTTAGGAATTATGTGATCCTTACTAGCTGGAAGTATGGGAGATGGGGCATGAAGTTATTTCTAGGAGTTGGAGACATACCACGTTTAGTTCAGTTCTGGGCATCTTTGAAATACCTATACAAACTTGTTCCTACATAGTAACTTGCAACTTTGAATGAGAATGTGCTTGCTTACAGCAACGTGCTATATGTTCTGAATGCGCGAATTGGGAATCTGTGTCAAAACTTTGTTAGGAATTATGTGATCCTTACTAGCTGGAAGTAAGTGAGATGGGGCATGAAGTTTTTTCTAGGAGTTGGACACATACCAAGTTTAGCTCAGTTCTGGGCATCTTTGAAATACCTATACAAACTTGTTCCTACATAGTAACTTGCATCTTTGAATGAGAATGTGCTTGCTTACAGCAACGTGCTATATGTTCTGAATGCGCGAATTGGGAATCTGTGTCAAAATTTGTTAGGAATTATGTGATCCTTACTAGCTGGAAGTAAGGGAGTTGGGGCATGAAGGTATTTCTAGGAGTTGGACACAAACCAAGTTTAGCACAGTTCTGGGCATCTTAGAAATACCTATACAAACTTGTTCCTACATAGTAACTTGCAACTTTGAATGAGAATGTGCTTGCTTACAGCAACGTGCTATATGCTCTGAATGCCCGAAAAGGGAATCTGTGTCAAAACTTTGTTAGGAATTATGTGATCCTTACTAGCTGGAAGTAAGTGAGATGGGGCATGAAGTTATTTCTAGGAGTTGGAGACATACAACTTTTAGCTCAGTTTTGGGCATCTTTGAAATACCTATACAAACTTGTACCTTCATAGTAACTTGCAACTTTGAATGAGAATGTGCTTGCTTACAGCAACGTGCTATATGTTCTGAATGCCCGAATTGGGAATCTGTGTCAAAACTTTGTTAGGAATTATGTGATCCTTACTAGCTGGAAGTAAGGGAGTTGGGGCATGAAGTTATTTCTATGAGTTGGAGACATACAACGTTTAGCTCAGTTCTGGGCATCTTTGAAATACCTATACAAACTTGTTCCTACATAGTAACTTGCAACTTTGAATGAGAATGTGCTTGCTTACAGCAACGTGCTATATGTTCTGAATGCCCGAATTGGGAATCTGTGTCAAAATTTGTTAGGAATTATGTGATCCTTACTAGCTGGAAGTAAGGGAGTTGGGGCATGAAGGTATTTCTAGGAGTTGGACACAAACCAAATTTAGCACAGTTCTGGGCATCTTAGAAATACCTATACAAACTTGTTCCTACATAGTAACTTGCAACTTTGAATGAGAATGTGCTTGCTTACAGCAACGTGCTATATGCTCTGAATGCCCGAAAAGGGAATCTGTGTCAAAACTTTGTTAGGAATTATGTGATCCTTACTAGCTGGAAGTAAGTGTGATGGGGCATGAAGTTATTTCTAGGAGTTGGAGACATACAACGTTTAGCTCAGTTCTGGGCATCTTTGAAATACCTATACAAACTTTTTCCTACATAGTAACTTGCAACTTTGAATGATAATGGGCTTGCTTACAGCAACGTGCTATAGGTTCTGAATGCCCGAATTGGGAATCTGTGTCAAAACTTTGTTAGGAATTATGTGATCCTTACTAGCTTGTAGTAAGTGAGATGGGGCATGAAGTTATTTCTAGGAGTTGGACACATACCAAGTTAAGCTCAGTTCTGGGCATCTTTGAAATACCTATACAAACTTGTTCCTACATAGTAACTTGCAACTTTGAATGAGAATGTGCTTGCTTGCAGCAACGTGCTATATGTTCTGAATGCCCAAATTGGGAATCTGTGTCAAAACTTTGTTAGGAATTATGTGATCCTTACTAGCTGGAAGTAAGGGAGATGGGGCATGAAGTTTTTTCTAGGAGTTGGAGACATACAACCTTTAGCTCAGTTCTGGGCATCTTTGAAATACCTATACAAACTTGTTCCTACATTGCAACTTGCAACTTTGAATGAGAATGTGCTTGCTTACAGCAACGTGCTATATGTTCTGAATGCCCGAATTGGGAATCTGTGTCAAAACTTTGTTAGGAATTATGTGATCCTTATTAGCTGGAAGTAAGGGAGATGGGGCATGAAGTTATTTCTAGGAGTTGGAGACATACAACGTTTAGCTCAGTTCTGGACATCTTTGAAATACCTATACAAACTTGTTCCTACATAGTAACTTGCAACTTTGAATGAGAACGTGCTTGCTTGCAGCAACGTGCTATATGTTCTGAATGCCCGAATTGGGAATCTGTGTCAAAACTTTGTTGGGAATTATGTGATCCTTACTAGCTGGAAGTAAGGGAGATGGGGCATGAAGTTATTTCTAGGAGTTGGACACATACCAAGTTTAGCTCAGTTCTGGTCTTCTTTGAAATACCTATGCATACTTGTTCCTACATAGTAACTTGCAACTTTGAATGAGAATGTGCTTGCTTACAGCAACGTGCTATATGTTCTGAATGCCCGAATTGGGAATCTGTGTCAAAATTTGTTAGGAATTATGTGATCCTTACTAGTTGGAAGTAAGTGAGATGGGGCATGAAGGTATTTCTAGGAGTTGGACACAAACCAAGTTTAGCACAGTTCTGGGCATCTTTGAAATACCTATACAAACTTGTTCCTACATAGTAACTTGCAACTTTGAATGAGAATGTGCTTGTTTACAGCAACGTGCTATATGCTCTGAATGCCCGAAAAGGGAATCTGTGTCAAAACTTTGTTAGGAATTATGTGATCCTTACTAGCTGGAAGTAAGGGAGATGGGGCATGAAGTTATTTCTGGGAGTTGGAGACATACCACGTTTAGCTCAGTTCTGGGCATCTTTGAAATACCTATACAAACTTGTTCCTACATAGTAACTTGCAACTTTGAATGAGAATGTGCTTGCTTACAGCAACGTGCTTTATGTTCTGAATGCCCGAATTGGGAATCTGTGTCAAAACTTTGTTAGGAATTATGTGATCCTTACTAGCTGGAAGTAAGTGAGATGGGGCATGAAGTTATTTCTAGGAGTTGGAGACATACCAAGTTTAGCACAGTTCTGGGCATCTTAGAAATACCTATACAAACTTGTTCCTACATAGTAACTTGCAACTTTGAATGAGAATGTGCTTGCTTACAGCAACGTGCTATATGTTCTGAATGCCCGAATTGGGAATCTGTGTCAAAATTTGTTAGGAATTATGTGATCCTTACTAGCTGGAAGTAAGGGAGTTGGGGCATGAAGGTATTTCTAGGAGTTGGACACAAACCAAATTTAGCACAGTTCTGGGCATCTTAGAAATACCTATACAAACTTGTTCCTACATAGTAACTTGCAACTTTGAATGAGAATGTGCTTGCTTACAGCAACGTGCTATATGCTCTGAATGCCCGAAAAGGGAATCTGTGTCAAAACTTTGTTAGGAATTATGTGATCCTTACTAGCTGGAAGTAAGTGTGATGGGGCATGAAGTTACTTCTAGGAGTTGGAGACATACAACGTTTAGCTCAGTTCTGGGCATCTTTGAAATACCTATACAAACTTTTTCCTACATAGTAACTTGCAACTTTGAATGAGAATGTGCTTGCTTACAGCAACGTGCTATAGGTTCTGAATGCCCGAATTGGGAATCTGTGTCAAAACTTTGTTAGGAATTATGTGATCCTTACTAGCTGGAAGTAAGGGAGATGGGGCATGAAGTTATTTCTAGGAGTTGGACACATACCAAGTTTAGCTCAGTTCTGGGCATCTTTGAAATACCTATACAAACTTGTTCCTACATAGTAACTTGCAACTTTGAATGAGAATGTGCTTGCTTACAGCAACGTGCTATATGTTCTGAATGCCCGAATTGGGAATCTGTGTCAAAACTTTGTTAGGAATTATGTGATCCTTACTAGCTGGAAGTAAGTGAGATGGGCCATGAAATTATTTCTAGGAGTTGGACACATACCAAGTTTAGCTCAGTTCTGGGCATCTTTGAAATACCTATACAAACTTGTTCCTACATAGTAACTTGCAACTTTGAATGAGAATGTGCTTGCTTACAGCAACGTGCTATATGTTCTGAATGCCCGAATTGGGAATCTGTGTCAAAACTTTGTTAGGAATTATGTGATCCTTACTAGCTGGAAGTAAGGGAGATGGGGCATGAAGTTATTTCTAGGAGGTGGAGACATACCAAGTTTAGCTCAGTTCTGGGCATCTTTGAAATACCTATACAAACTTGTTCCTACATAGTAACCTGCAACTTTGAATGAGAACGTGCTTGCTTGCAGCAACGTGCTATATGTTCTGAATGCCCGAATTGGGAATCTGTGTCAAAACTTTGTTAGGAATTATGTGATCCTTAACTGCTGGAAGTAAGGGAGATGGGGCATGAAGTTATTTCTAGGAGTTGGAGACATACCACGTTTAGCTCAGTTCTGGGCATCTTTGAAATACCTATACAACTTGTTCCTACATAGTAACTTGCAACTTTGAATGAGAATGTGCTTGCTTACAGCAACGTGCTTTGTGTTCTGAATGCCCGAATTGGGAATCTGTGTCAAAACTTTGTTAGGAATTATGTGATCCTTACTAGCTGGAAGTAAGTGAGATGGGGCATGAAGTTATTTCTAGGAGTTGGACACATACCAAGTTTAGCTCAGTTCTGGGCATCTTTGAAATACCTATACAAACTTGTTCCTACATAGTAACTTGCAACTTTGAATGAGAATGTGCTTGCTTACAGCAACGTGCTATATGTTCTGAATGCCCGAATTGGGAATCTGTGTCAAAATTTGTTAGGAATTATGTGATCCTTACTAGCTGGAAGTAAGGGAGTTGGGGCATGAAGGTATTTCTAGGAGTTGGACACAAACCAAGTTTAGCACAGTTCTGGGCATCTTAGAAATACCTATACAAACTTGTTCCTACATAGTAACTTGCAACTTTGAATGAGAAGGTGCTTGCTTACAGCAACGTGCTATATGCTCTGAATGCCCGAAAAGGGAATCTGTGTCAAAACTTTGTTAGGAATTATGTGATCCTTACTAGCTGGAAGTAAGTGAGATGGGGCATGAAGTTATTTCTAGGAGTTGGAGACATACAACTTTTAGCTCAGTTCTGGGCATCTTTGAAATACCTATACAAACTTGTACCTTCATAGTAACTTGCAACTTTGAATGAGAATGTGCTTGCTTACAGCAACGTGCTATATGTTCTGAATGCCCGAATTGGGAATCTGTGTCAAAACTTTGTTAGGAATTATGTGATCCTTACTAGCTGGAAGTAAGGGAGTTGGGGCATGAAGTTATTTCTAGGAGTTGGAGACATACAACATTTAGCTCAGTTCTGGGCATCTTTGAAATACCTATACAAACTTGTTCCTACATAGTAACTTGCAACTTTGAATGAGAATGTGCTTGCTTACAGCAACGTGCTATATGTTCTGAATGCCCGAATTGGGAATCTGTGTCAAAATTTGTTAGGAATTATGTGATCCTTACTAGCTGGAAGTAAGTGAGTTGGGGCATGAAGGTATTTCTAGGAGTTGGACACAAACCAAATTTAGCACAGTTCTGGGCATCTTAGAAATACCTATACAAACTTGTTCCTACATAGTAACTTGCAACTTTGAATGAGAATGTGCTTGCTTACAGCAACGTGCTATATGCTCTGAATGCCCGAAAAGGGAATCTGTGTCAAAACTTTGTTAGGAATTATGTGATCCTTACTAGCTGGAAGTAAGTGTGATGGGGCATGAAGTTATTTCTAGGAGTTGGAGACATACAACGTTTAGCTCAGTTCTGGGCATCTTTGAAATACCTATACAAACTTGTTCCTACATAGTAACTTGCAACTTTGAATGAGAATGTGCTTGCTTACAGCAACGTGCCATAGGTTCTGAATGCCCGAATTGGGAATCTGTGTCAAAACTTTGTTAGGAATTATGTGATCCTTACTAGCTTGTAGTAAGTGAGATGGGGCATGAAGTTATTTCTAGGAGTTGGACACATACCAAGTTAAGCTCAGTTCTGGGCATCTTTGAAATACCTATACAAACTTGTTCCTACATAGTAACTTGCAACTTTGAATGAGAATGTGCTTGCTTGCAGCAACGTGCTATATGTTCTGAATGCCCGAATTGGGAATCTGTGTCAAAACTTTGTTAGGAATTATGTGATCCTTACTAGCTGGAAGTAAGGGAGATGGGGCATGAAGTTATTTCTAGGAGTTGGAGACATAAAACCTTTAGCTCAGTTCTGGGCATCTTTGAAATACCTATACAAACTTGTTCCTACATTGCAACTTGCAACTTTGAATGAGAATGTGCTTGCTTACAGCAACGTGCTATATGTTCTGAATGCCCGAATTGGGAATCTGTGTCAAAATTTTGTTAGGAATTATGTGATCCTTACTAGCTGGAAGTAAGGGAGATGGGGCATGAAGTTATTTCTAGGAGTTGGAGACATACAACGTTTAGCTCAGTTCTGGACATCTTTGAAATACCTATACAAACTTGTTCCTACATAGTAACTTGCAACTTTGAATGAGAATGTACTTGCTTACAGCAACGTGCTATATGTTCTGAATGCCCGAATTGGGAATCTGTGTCAAAACTTTGTTAGAAATTATGTGATCCTTACTAGCTGGAAGTAAGGGAGATGGGGCATGAAGTTATTTCTAGGAGTTGGAGACATACAAAGTTTAGCTCAGTTCTGGGCATCTTTGAAATACCTATACAAACTTGTTCCTACATAGTAACTTGCAACTTTGAATGAGAATGTGCTTGCTTACAGCAACGTGCTATATGTTCTGAATGCCCGAATTGGGAATCTGTGTCAAAACTTTGTTAGGAATTATGTGATCCTTAACTGCTGGAAGTAAGGGAGATGGGGCATGAAGTTATTTCTAGGAGTTGGAGACATACAACGTTTAGCTCAGTTCTGGGCATCTTTGAAATACCTATACAAACTTGTTCCTACATAGTAACTTGCAACTTTGAATGAGAATGAGATTGCTTACAGCAACGTGCTATATGTTCTGAATGCCCGAATTGGGAATCTGTGTCAAAACTTTGTTAGGAATTATGTGATCCTTACTAGATGGAAGTAAGGGAGATGGGGCATGAAGTTCTTTCTAGGAGTTGCAGACATACAACGTTTAGCTCAGTTCTGGGCATCTTTGAAATACCTATACAAACTTGTTCCTACATAGTAAACTGTAACTTTGAATGAGAATGTGCTTGCTTACAGCAACGTGCTATATGTTCTGAATGCCCGAATTGGGAATCTGTGTCAAAACTTTGTTAGGAATTATGTGATCCTTACTAGCTGGAAGTAAGGGAGATGGGGCATGAAGTTATTTCTAGGAGTTGTGAATCTGTGTCAAAACTTTGTTAGGAATTATGTGATCCTCCTTATTTGGAAGTAAGGGAGATGGGGCATGAAGTTATTTCTAGGAGTTGGAGACATACAAACTTTAGCTCAGTTCTGGGCATCTTTGAAAGTCCTATACAAACTTGTTCCTACATAGTAACTTGCAACTTTGAATGAGAATGTGCTTGCTTACAGCAACGTGCTATATGTTCTGAATGCCCGAATTGGGAATATGTGTCAAAACTTTGTTAGGAATTATGTGATCCTTACCTGCGGGAAGTAAGGGAGATGGGGCAAGAAGTTATTTCTAGGAGTTGGAGACATACAACGTTTAGCTCAGTTCTGGGCATCTTTGAAATACCTATACAAACTTGTTCCTACATAGTAACTTGCAACTTTGAATGAGAATGTGCTTGCTTACAGCAACGTGCTATATGTTCTGAATGCCCGAATTGGGAATCTGTGTCAAAACTTTGTTAGGAATTATGTGATCCTTACTAGCTGGCAGTAAGGGAGTTGGGGCATGAAGTTATTTCTAGAGGTTGGACACATACCAAGTTTAGCTCAGTTCTGGGCATCATTGAAATACCTATACAAACTTGTTCCTACATAGTAACTTGCAACTTTGAATGAGAATGTGCTTGCTTACAGCAACGTGCTATATGTTCTGAATGCCCGAATTGGGAATGTGTGTCAAAACTTTGTTAGGAATTATGTGATCCTTACTAGATGGAAGTAAGGGAGATGGGGCATGTAGTTATTTCTAGGAGTTGGAGACATACAACGTTTAGCTCAGTTTTGGGCATCTTTGAAATACCTATACAAACTTGTTCCTACACAGTAACTTGCAACTTTGAATGAGAATGTGCTTGCTTACAGCAACGTGCTATATGTTCTGAATGCCCGAATTGGGAATGTGTGTCAAAACTTTGTTAGGAATTATGTGATCCTTACTAGATGGAAGTAAGGGAGATGGGGCATGTAGTTATTTCTAGGAGTTGGAGACATACAACGTTTAGCTCAGTTCTGGGCATCTTTGAAATACCTATACAAACTTGTTCCTACATAGTAACTTGCAACTTTGAATGAGAATGTGCTTGCTTACAGCAACGTGCTATATGTTCTGAATGCCCGAATTGGGAATCTGTGTCAAAACTTTGTTAGGAATTATGTGATCCTTACTAGCTGAAAGTAAGGGAGATGGGGCATGAAGTTATTTCTAGGAGTTGCAGACATACAACGTTTAGCTCACTTCTGGGCATCTTTGAAATACCGATACAAACTTGTTCCTACATAGTAACTTGCAACTTTGAATGAGAATGTGCTTGCTTACAGCAACGTGCTATATGTTCTGAATGCCCGAATTGGGAATCTGTGTCAAAACTTTGTTAGGAATTATGTGATCCTGACTAACTGGAAGTAAGGGAGATGGGGCATGAAGTTATTTCTAGAGGTTGGACCCATACCAAGTTTAGCTCAGTTCTGGGCATCTTTGAAATACCTATACAAACTTGTTCCTACATAGTAACTTGCAACTTTGAATGAGAATGTGCTTGCTTACAGCAACGTGCTATATGTTCTGAATGCCCGAATTGGGAATCTGTGTCAAAAGTTTGTTAGGAATTATGTGATCCTTACTAGCTGGAAGTAAGGGAGATGGGGCATGAAGTTATTTATAGGAGTTGTGAATCTGTGTCAAAACTTTGTTAGGAATTATGTGATCCTCCTTATCTGGAAGTAAGGGAGATGGGGCATGAAGTTATTTCTAGGAGTTGGAGACATACAAACTTTAGCTCAGTTCTGGGCATCTTTGAAAGTCCTATACAAACATGTTCCTACATAGTAACTTGCAACTTTGAATGAGAATGTGCTTGCTTACAGCAACGTGCTATATGTTCTGAATGCCCGAATTGGGAATATGTGTCAAAACTTTGTTAGGAATTATGTGATCCTTACCTGCGGGAAGTAAGGGAGATGGGGCATGAAGTTATTTCTAGGAGTTGGAGACATACAACGTTTAGCTCAGTTCTGGGCATCTTTGAAATACCTATACAAACTTGTTCCTACATAGTAACTTGCAACTTTGAATGAGAATGTGCTTGCTTACAGCAACGTGCTATATGTTCTGAATGCCCGAATTGGGAATCTGTGTCAAAACTTTGTTAGGAATTATGTGATCCTTACTAGCTGGAAGTAAGTGAGATGGGGCATGAAGTTATTTCTAGGAGTTGGACACATACCAAGTTTAGCTCAGTTCTGGGCATCTTTGAAATACCTATACAAACTTGTTCCTACATAGTAACTTGCAACTTTGAATGAGAATGTGCTTGCTTACAGCAACGTGCTATATGTTCTGAATGCCCGAATTGGGAATCTGTGTCAAAACTTTGTTAGGAATTATGTGATCCTTACTAGCTGGAAGTAAGGGAGCTGGGGCATGAAGTTATTTCTAGGAGTTGCAGACATACAACGTTTAGCTCAGTTCTGGGCATCTTTGAAATACCTATACAAACTTGTTCCTACATAGTAAACTGTAACTTTGAATGAGAATGTGCTTGCTTACAGCAACGTGCTATATGTTCTGAATGCCCGAATTGGGAATCTGTGTCAAAACTTTGTTAGGAATTATGTGATCCTTACTAGCTGGAAGTAAGGGAGATGGGGCATGAAATTATTTCTAGGACTTGTGAATCTGTGTCAAAACTTTGTTAGGAATTATGTGATCCTCCTTATCTGGAAGTAAGGGAGATTGGGCATGAAGTTATTTCTAGGAGTTGGAGACATACAAACTTTAGCTCAGTTCTGGGCATCTTTGAAAGTCCTATACAAACTTGTTCCTACATAGTAACTTGCAACTTTGAATGAGAATGTGCTTGCTTACAGCAACGTGCTATATGTTCTGAATGCCCGAATTGGGATCTGTGTCAAAACTTTGTTAGGAATTATGTGATCCTTACTAGCTGGCAGTAAGGGAGTTCGGGCATGAAGTTATTTCTAGAGGTTGGACACATACCAAGTTTAGCTCAGTTCTGGGCATCTTTGAAATACCTATACAAACTTGTTCCTACATAGTAACTTGCAACTTTGAATGAGAATGTGCTTGCTTACAGCAACGTGCTATATGTTCTGAATGCCCGAATTGGGAATCTGTGTCAAAACTTTGTTAGGAATTATGTGATCCTTACTAGCTGGAAGTAAGGGAGATGGGGCATGAAGTTATTTCTAGGAGTTGCAGACATACAACGTTTAGCTCAGTTCTGGGCATCTTTGAAATACCTATACAAACTTGTTCCTACATAGTAAACTGTAACTTTGAATGAGAATGTGCTTGCTTACAGCAACGTGCTATATGTTCTGAATGCCCGAATTGGGAATCTGTGTCAAACCTTTGTTAGGAATTATGTGATCATTACTAGCTGGAAGTAAGGGAGATGGGGCATGAAGTTAGTTCTAGGAGTTGGACACATACCCACTTTAGCTCAGTTCTGGGCATCTTTGAAATACCTATACAAACTTGTTTCTACATAGTAACTTGCTTCATATAATGAGAATGTGCTTGCTTACAGCAACGTGCTATATGTTCTGAATGCACGAATTGGGAATCTGTGTCAAATATTTGTTAGGAATAATGTGATCCTTACTAGCTGGAAGTAAGTGAGATGGGGCATGAAGTTATTTCTAGGAGTTGGAGACATACAAACTTCAGTTCAGTTCTGGGCATCTTTGAAAATCCTATAAAAACTTGTTCCTACATAGTAACTTGCATCTTTGAATGAGAATGTGCTTGCTTACAGCAACGTGCTATATGTTCTGAATGCCCGAATTGGGAATCTGTGTCAAAACTTTGTTAGGATTTATGCGATCCTTACTAGCTGGAAGTAAGGGAGATGGGGCATGAAGTTATTTCTAGAGGTTGGACACATACCAAGTTTAGCTCAGTTCTGGGCATCTTTGAAATACCTATACAAACTTGTTCCTACATAGTAACTTGCAACTTTGAATGAGAATGTGCTTGCTTACAGCAACGTGCTATATGTTCTGAATGCCCGAATTGGGAATCTGTGTCAAAACTTTGTTAGGAATTATGTAATCCTTACTAGCTGGAAGTAAGGGAGATGGGGCATGAAGTCATTTCTAGGAGTTGGAGACATACAACATTTAGCTCAGTTCTGGGCATCTTTGAAATACCTATACAAACTTGTTCCTACATAGTAATTTGCAACTTTGAATGAGAATGTGCTTGCTTACAGCAACGTGCTATATTTTCTGAATGCCCGAATTGGGAATCTGTGTCAAAACTTTGTTAGGAATTATGTGATCCTTACTAGCTGGAAGTAAGGGAGATGGGGCATGAAGTTATTTCTAGGAGTTGGAGACATACAACGTTTAGCTCAGTTCTGGGCATCTTTGAAATACCTATACAAACTTGCTCCTACATAGTAACTTGCAACTTTGAATGAGAATGTGCTTGCTTACAGCAACGTGCTATATGTTCTGAATGCCCGAATTGGGAATCTGTGTCAAAACTTTGTTAGGAATTATGTGATCCTTACTAGCTGGAAGTAAGGGAGTCGGGGCATGAAGTTATTTCTACAGGTTGGACACATACCAAGTTTAGCTCAGTTCTGGGCATCTTTGAAATACCTATACAAACTTGTTCCTACATTGTAACTTGCAACTTTGAATGAGAATGTGCTTGCTTACAGCAACGTGCTATATGTTCTGAATGCCCGAATTGGGAATCTGTGTCAAAACTTTGTTAGGAATTATGTGATCCTTACTAGCTGGAAGTAAGGGAGTTGGGGCATGAAGTTATTTCTAGAGGTTGGACACATACCAAGTTTAGCTCAGTTCTGGGCATCTTTGAAATACCTATACAAACTTGTTCCTACATAGTAACTTAGAACTTTGAATGAGAATGGGCTTGCTTACAGCAACGTGCTATATGTTCTGAATGCCCGAATTGGGAATCCGTGTCAAAACTTTGTTAGGAATTATGTGATCCTTACTAGCTGGAAGTAAGGGAGATGGGGCATGAAGTTATTTCTAGGAGTTGCAGACATACAACGTTTAGCTCAGTTCTGGGCATCTTTGAAATACCTATACAAACTTGTTCCTACATAGTAAACTGTAACTTTGAATGAGAATGTGCTTGCTTACAGCAACGTGCTATATGTTCTGAATGCCCGAATTGGGAATCTGTGTCAAAACTTTGTTAGGAATTATGTGATCATTACTAGCTGGAAGTAAGGGAGAGGGGGCATGAAGTTATTTCTAGGAGTTGGACACATACCCACTTTAGCTCAGTTCTGGGCATCTTTGAAATACCTATACAAACTTGTTCCTACATAGTAACTTGCTTCATATAATGAGAATGTGCTTGCTTACAGCAACGTGCTATATGTTCTGAATGCACGAATTGGGAATCTGTGTCAAATCTTTGTTAGGAATTATGTGATCCTTACTAGCTGGAAGTAAGTGAGATGGGGCATGAAGTTATTTCTAGGAGTTGGAGACATACAAACTTCAGTTCAGTTCTGGGCATCTTTGAAAATCCTATAAAAACTTGTTCCTACATAGTAACTTGCATCTTTGAATGAGAATGTGCTTGCTTACAGCAACGTGCTATATGTTCTGAATGCCCGAATTGGGAATCTGTGTCAAAACTTTGTTAGGATTTATGTGATCCTTACTAGCTGGAAGTAAGGGAGATGGGGCATGAAGTTATTTCTAGACGTTGGACACATACCAAGTTTAGCTCAGTTCTGGGCATCTTTGAAATACCTATACAAACTTATTCCTACATAGTAACTTGCAACTTTGAATGAGAATGTGCTTGCTTACAGCAACGTGCTATATGTTCTGAATGCCCGAATTGGGAATCTGTGTCAAAAGTTTGTTAGGAATTATGTGATCCTTACTAGCTGGAAGTAAGTGAGATGCGGCATGAAGTTATTTCTAGGAGTTGGAGACATACAAACTTCAGTTCAGTTCTGGGCATCTTTGAAAATCCTATAAAAACTTGTTCCTACATAGTAACTTGCGTCTTTGAATGAGAATGTGCTTGCTTACAGCAACGTGCTATATGTTCTGAATGCCCGAATTGGGAATCTGTGTCAAAACTTTGTTAGGATATATGTGATCCTTACTAGCTGGAAGTAAGGGAGATGGGGCATGAAGTTATTTCTAGACGTTGGACACATACCAAGTTTAGCTCAGTTCTGGGCATCTTTGAAATACCTATACAAACTTATTCCTACATAGTAACTTGCAACTTTGAATGAGAATGTGCTTGCTTACAGCAACGTGCTATATGTTCTGAATGCCCGAATTGGGAATCTGTGTCAAAACTTTGTTAGGAATTATGTGATCCTTACTAGCTGGAAGTAAGGGAGATGGGGCATGAAGTTATTTCTAGGAGTTGGAGACATACAACGTTTAGCTCAGTTCTGGGCATCTTTGTAATACCTATACAAACTTGTTCCTACATAGTAACTTGCAACTTTGAATGAGAATGTGCTTGCTTACAGCAACGTGCTATATTTTCTGAATGCCCGAATTGGGAATCTGTGTCAAAACTTTGTTAGGAATTATGTGATCCTTACTAGCTGGAAGTAAGGGAGATGGGGCATGAAGTTATTTCTAGGAGTTGGAGACATACAACGTTTAGCTCAGTTCTGGGCATCTTTGAAATACCTATACAAACTTGCTCCTACATAGTAACTTGCAACTTTGAATGAGAATGTGCTTGCTTACAGCAACGTGCTATATGTTCTGAATGCCCGAATTGGGAATCTGTGTCAAAACTTTGTTAGGAATTATGTGATCCTTACTAGCTGGAAGTAAGGGAGTCGGGGCATGAAGTTATTTCTACAGGTTGGACACATACCAAGTTTAGCTCAGTTCTGGGCATCTTTGAAATACCTATACAAACTTGTTCCTACATTGTAACTTGCAACTTTGAATGAGAATGTGCTTGCTTACAGCAACGTGCTATATGTTCTGAATGCCCGAATTGGGAATCTGTGTCAAAACTTTGTTAGGAATTATGTGATCCTTACTAGCTGGAAGTAAGGGAGTTGGGGCATGAAGTTATTTCTAGAGGTTGGACACATACCAAGTTTAGCTCAGTTCTGGGCATCTTTGAAATACCTATACAAACTTGTTCCTACATAGTAACTTAGAACTTTGAATGAGAATGGGCTTGCTTACAGCAACGTGCTATATGTTCTGAATGCCCGAATTGGGAATCTGTGTCAAAACTTTGTTAGGAATTATGTGATCCTTACTAGCTGGAAGTAAGGGAGATGGGGCATGAAGGTATTTCTAGGAGTTGTAGACATACAACGTTTAGCTCAGTTCTGGGCATCTTTGAAATACCTATACAAACTTGTTCCTACATAGCAACTTGCAACTTTGAATGAGAATGTGCTTGCTTACAGCAACGTGCTATATGTTCTGAATGCCAGAATTGGGAATCTGTGTCAAAACTTTGTTAGGAATTATGTGATCCTTACTAGCTGGAAGTAAGGGAGTTGGGGCATGAAGTTATTTCTAGAGGTTGGACACATACCAAGTTTAGCTCAGTTCTGGGCATCTTTGAAATACCTATACAAACTTGTTCCTACATAGTAACTTGCAACTTTGAATGAGAATGTGCTTGCTTACAGCAACGTGCTATATGTTCTGAATGCCCGAATTGGGAATCCGTGTCAAAACTTTGTTAGGAATTATGTGATCCTTACTAGCTGGAAGTAAGGGAGATGGGGCATGAAGTTATTTCTGGGAGTTGCAGACATACAACGTTTAGCTCAGTTCTGGGCATCTTTGAAATACCTATACAAACTTGTTCCTACATAGTAAACTGTAACTTTGAATGAGAATGTGCTTGCTTACAGCAACGTGCTATATGTTCTGAATGCCCGAATTGGGAATCTGTGTCAAAACTTTGTTAGGAATTATGTGATCATTACTAGCTGGAAGTAAGGGAGAGGGGGCATGAAGTTATTTCTAGGAGTTGGACACATACCCACTTTAGCTCAGTTCTGGGCATCTTTGAAATACCTATACAAACTTGTTCCTACATAGTAACTTGCTTCATATAATGAGAATGTGCTTGCTTACAGCAACGTGCTATATGTTCTGAATGCACGAATTGGGAATCTGTGTCAAATCTTTGTTAGGAATTATGTGATCCTTACTAGCTGGAAGTAAGTGAGATGGGGCATGAAGTTATTTCTAGGAGTTGGAGACATACAAACTTCAGTTCAGTTCTGGGCATCTTTGAAAATCCTATAAAAACTTGTTCCTACATAGTAACTTGCATCTTTGAATGAGAATGTGCTTGCTTACAGCAACGTGCTATATGTTCTGAATGCCCGAATTGGGAATCTGTGTCAAAACTTTGTTAGGATTTATGTGATCCTTACTAGCTGGAAGTAAGGGAGATGGGGCATGAAGTTATTTCTAGACGTTGGACACATACCAAGTTTAGCTCAGTTCTGGGCATCTTTGAAATACCTATACAAACTTATTCCTACATAGTAACTTGCAACTTTGAATGAGAATGTGCTTGCTTACAGCAACGTGCTATATGTTCTGAATGCCCGAATTGGGAATCTGTGTCAAAACTTTGTTAGGAATTATGTGATCCTTACTAGCTGGAAGTAAGGGAGTTGGGGCATGAAGTTATTTCTAGAGGTTGGACACATACCAAGTTTAGCTCAGTTCTGGGCATCTTTGAAATACCTATACAAACTTGTTCCTACATAGTAACTTGCAACTTTGAATGAGAATGTGCTTGCTTACAGCAACGTGCTATATGTTCTGAATGCCCGAATTGGGAATCTGTGTCAAAACTTTGTTAGGAATTATGTGATCCTTACTAGCTGGAAGTAAGGGAGATGGGGCATGAAGTCATTTCTAGGAGTTGGAGACATACAACGTTTAGCTCAGTTCTGGGTATCTTTGAAATACCTATACAAACTTGTTCCTACATAGTAATTTGCAACTTTGAATGAGAATGTGCTTGCTTACAGCAACGTGCTATATGTTCTGAATGCCCGAATTGGGAATCTGTGTCAAAACTTTGTTAGGAATTATGTGATCCTTACTAGCTGGTAGTAAGGGAGATGGGGCATGAAGTTATTTCTAGGAGTTGGAGACATACAACGTTTAGCTCAGTTCTGGGCATCTTTGTAATACCTATACAAACTTCTTCCTACATAGTAACTTGCAACTTTGAATGAGAATGTGCTTGCTTACAGCAACGTGCTATATGTTCTGAATGCCCGAATTGGGAATCTGTGTCAAAACTTTGTTAGGAATTATGTGATCCTTACTAGCTGGAAGTAAGGGAGATGGGGCATGAAGTTATTTCTAGGAGTTGGAGACATACAACGTTTAGCTCAGTTCTGGGCATCTTTGAAATACCTATACAAACTTGCTCCTACATAGTAACTTGCAACTTTGAATGAGAATGTGCTTGCTTACAGCAACGTGCTATATGTTCTGAATGCCCGAATTGGGAATCTGTGTCAAAACTTTGTTACGAATTATGTGATCCTTACTAGCTGGAAGTAAGGGAGTCGGGGCATGAAGTTATTTCTACAGGTTGGACACATACCAAGTTTAGCTCAGTTCTGGGCATCTTTGAAATACCTATACAAACTTGTTCCTACATTGTAACTTGCAACTTTGAATGAGAATGTGCTTGCTTACAGCAACGTGCTATATGTTC
The DNA here is from genome assembly GCF_020826845.1 of Diceros bicornis minor. NCBI lineage: Eukaryota > Metazoa > Chordata > Mammalia > Perissodactyla > Rhinocerotidae > Diceros > Diceros bicornis. The sequence goes on from NC_080749.1 coordinate 840,663, forward strand.
TGAATGCCCGAATTGGGAATCTGTGTCAAAACTTTGTTAGGAATTATGTGATCCTTACTAGCTGGAAGTAAGGGAGTTGGGGCATGAAGTTATTTCTAGAGGTTGGACACATACCAAGTTTAGCTCAGTTCTGGGCATCTTTGAAATACCTATACAAACTTGTTCCTACATAATAACTTAGAACTTTGAATGAGAATGTGCTTGCTTACAGCAACGTGCTATATGTTCTGAATGCCCGAATTGGGAATCTGTGTCAAAACTTTGTTAGGAATTATGTGATCCTTACTAGCTGGAAGTAAGGGAGATGGGGCATGAAGGTATTTCTAGGAGTTGGAGACATACAACGTTTAGATCAGTTCTGGGCATCTTTGAAATACCTATACAAACTTGTTCCTACATAGCAACTTGCAACTTTGAATGAGAATGTGCTTGCTTACAGCAACGTGCTATATGTTCTGAATGCCAGAATTGGGAATCTGTGTCAAATCTTTGTTAGGAATTTTGTGATCCTTACTAGCTGGAAGTAAGGGAGTTGGGGCATGAAGTTATTTCTAGAGGTTGGACACATACCAAGTTTAGCTCAGTTCTGGGCATCTTTGAAATACCTATACAAACTTGTTCCTACATTGTAACTTGCAACTTTGAATGAGAATGTGCTTGCTTACAGCAACGTGCTATATGTTCTGAATGCCCGAATTGGGAATCTGTGTCAAAACTTTGTTAGGAATTATGTGATCCTAACTAGCTGGAAGTAAGGGAGATGGGGCATGAAGTTATTTCTAGGAGTTGGAGACATAAAAACTTTAGCTCAGTTCTGGGCATCTTTGAAAGTCCTATACAAACCTGTTCCTACATAGTAACTTGCATCTTTGAATGAGAATGTGCTTGCTTACAGCAACGTGCTATATGTTCTGAATGCCCGAATTGGGAATCTGTGTCAAAATTTGTTAGGAATTATGTGATCCTTACTAGCTGGAAGTAAGGGAGATGGGGCATGAAGTCATTTCTAGGAGTTGGAGACATACAACCTTTAGCTCAGTTCTGGGCATCTTTGAAATACCTATACAAACTTGTTCCTACATCGTAATTTGCAACTTTGAATGAGAATGTGCTTGCTTACAGCAACGTGCTATATGTTCTGAATGCCCGAATTGGGAATCTGTGTCAAAACTTTGTTAGGAATTATGTGATCCTTACTAGCTGGAAGTAAGGGAGATGGGGCATGAAGTTATTTCTAGGAGTTGGAGACATACAACGTTTAGCTCAGTTCTGGGCATCTTTGTAATACCTATACAAACTTGTTCCTACATAGTAACTTGCAACTTTGAATGAGAATGTGCTTGCTTACAGCAACGTGCTATATGTTCTGAATGCCCGAATTGGGAATCTGTGTCAAAACTTTGTTAGGAATTATGTGATCCTTACTAGCTGGAAGTAAGGGAGATGGGGCATGAAGTTATTTCTAGGAGTTGGAGACATACAACGTTTAGCTCAGTTCTGGGCATCTTTGAAATACCTATACAAACTTGCTCCTACATAGTAACTTGCAACTTTGAATGAGAATGTGCTTGCTTACAGCAACGTGCTATATGTTCTGAATGCCCGAATTGGGAATCTGTGTCAAAACTTTGTTAGGAATTATGTGATCCTTACTAGCTGGAAGTCAGGGAGATGGGGCATGAAGGTATTTCTAGGAGTTGGAGACATACAACGTTTAGCTCAGTTCTGGGCATCTTTGAAATACCTATACAAACTTGTTCCTACATAGCAACTTGCAACTTTGAATGAGAATGTGCTTGCTTACAGCAACGTGCTATATGTTCTGAATGCCAGAATTGGGAATCTGTGTCAAAACTTTGTTAGGAATTATGTGATCCTTACTACCTGGAAGTAAGGGAGTTGGGGCATGAAGTTATTTCTAGAGGTTGGACACATACCAAGTTTAGCTCAGTTCTGGGCATCTTTGAAATACCTATACAAACTTGTTCCTACATTGTAACTTGCAACTTTGAATGAGAATGTGCTTGCTTACAGCAACGTGCTATATGTTCTGAATGCCCGAATTGGGAATCTGTGTCAAAACTTTGTTAGGAATTATGTGATCCTCACTAGCTGGAAGTAAGGGAGATGCGAATGAAGTTATTTCTAGGAGTTGGAGACATAAAAACTTTAGCTCAGTTCTGGGGATCTTTGAAAGTCCTATACAAACCTGTTCCTACATAGTAACTTGCATCTTTGAATGAGAATGTGCTTGCTTACAGCAACGTGCTATATGTTCTGAATGCCCGAATTGGGAATCTGTGTCAAAATTTGTTAGGAATTATGTGATCCTTACTAGCTGGAAGTAAGGGAGATGGGGCATGAAGTTATTTCTAGGAGTTGGAGACACACAACGTTTAGCTCAGTTCTGGGCATCTTTGAAATACCTATACAAACTTGTTCCTACATAGTAACTTGCAACTTTGAATGAGAATGTGCTTACTTAGAGCAACGTGCTATATGTTCTGAATGCCCGAATTGGGAATCTGTGTCAAAACTTTGTTAGGAATTATGTGATCCTTACTAGCTCTAAGTAAGGGAGATGGGGCATGAAGTTATTTCTAGAGGTTGGATCCATACCAAGTTTAGCTCAGTTCTGGGCATCTTTGAAATACCTGTACAAACTTGTTCCTACATAGTAACTTGCAACTTTGAATGAGAATGTGCTTGCTTACAGCAACGTGCTATATGTTCTGAATGCCCGAATTGGGAATCTGTGTCAAAAGTTTGTTAGGAATTATGTGATCCTTACTAGCTGGAAGTAAGGCAGATGGGGCATGAAGTTATTTCTAGGAGTTGGACACATACCAACTTTAGCTCAGTTCTGGGCATCTTTGAAAGTCCTATACAAACTTGTTCCTACATAGTAACGTGCAACTTTGAATGAGAATGTTCTTGCTTACAGCAACGTGCCATATGTTCTGAATGCCCGAATTGGGAATCTGAGTCAAAAGTTTGTTAGGAATTATGTGATCCTTACTAGCTGGAAGTAAGGGAGATGGGGCATGAAGTTATTTCTAGGAGTTGGAGACATACAAACTTTAGCTCAGTTCTGGGCATCTTTGAAATACCTATAGAAACTTGTTCCTACATAGTAACTTGCAACTTTGAATGAGAATGTGCTTGCTTACAGCAACGTGCTGTATGTTCTGAATGCCCGAATTGGGAATCTGTGTCAAAACGTTGTTAGGAATTATGTGATCCTTACCTGCTGGAAGTAAGGGAGATGGGGCATGAAGTTTTTTCTAGGAGTTGGAGACATAAAACGTTTAGCTGAGTTCTGGGCATCTTTGAAATACCTATACAAACTTGTTCCTACATAGTAACTTGCAACTTTGAATGAGAATGTGCTTGCTTACAGCAACGTGCTAAATGTTCTGAATGCACGAATTGGGAATCTGTGTCAAAACTTTGTTAGGAATTATGTGATCCTTACTAGCTGGAAGTAAGGGAGATGGGGCATGAAGTTATTTCTAGGAGTTGGAGACATACAACGTTTAGCTCAGTTCTGGGCATCTTTGAAATACCTATACAAACTTGTTCCTACATAGTAACTTGCAACATTGAATCAGAATGTGCTTGCTTACAGCAACGTGCCATATGTTCTGAATGCCCGAATTGGGAATCTGTGTCAAAACTTTGTTAGGAATTATGTGATCCTTACTAGCTGGAAGTAAGGGAGATGGGGCATGAAGTTATTTCTAGGAGTTGGAGACATACAACGTTTAGCTCAGTTCTGGGCATCTTTGAAATACCTATACAAACTTGTTCCTACATAGTAACTTGCAACTTTGAATGAGAATGTGCTTGCTTACAGCAACGTGCTATATGTTCTGAATGCCCGAATTGGGAATGTGTGTCAAAACTTTGTTAGGAATTATGTGATCCTTACTAGATGGAAGTAAGGGAGATGGGGCATGTAGTTATTTCTAGGAGTTGGAGACATACAACGTTTAGCTCAGTTCTGGGCATCTTTGAAATACCTATACAAACTTGTTCCTACATAGTAACTTGCAACTTTGAATGAGAATGTGCTTGCTTACAGCAACGTGCTATATGTTCTGAATGCCCGAATTGGGAATCTGTGTCAAAACTTTGTTAGGAATTATGTGATCCTTACTAGCTGGAAGTAAGGGAGATGGGGCATGAAGTTATTTCTAGGAGTTGCAGACATACAACGTTTAGCTCACTTCTGGGCATCTTTGAAATACCTATACAAACTTGTTCCTACATAGTAACTTGCAACTTTGAATGAGAATGTGCTTGCTTACAGCAACGTGCTATATGTTCTGAATGCCCGAATTGGGAATCTGTGTCAAAACTTTGTTAGGAATTATGTGATCCTGACTAACTGGAAGTAAGGGAGATGGGGCATGAAGTTATTTCTAGAGGTTGGACCCATACCAAGTTTAGCTCAGTTCTGGGCATCTTTGAAATACCTATACAAACTTGTTCCTACATAGTTACTTGCAACTTTGAATGAGAATGTGCTTGCTTACAGCAACGTGCTATATGTTCTGAATGCCCGAATTGGGAATCTGTGTCAAAAGTTTGTTAGGAATTATGTGATCCTTACTAGCTGGAAGTAAGGGAGATGGGGCATGAAGTTATTTCTAGGAGTTGGGAATCTGTGTCAAAACTTCGTTAGGAATTATGTGATCCTCCTTATCTGGAAGTAAGGGAGATGGGGCATGAAGTTATTTCTAGGAGTTGGAGACATACAAACTTTAGCTCAGTTCTGGGCATCTTTGAAAGTCCTATACAAACTTGTTCCTACATAGTAACTTGCAACTTTGAATGAGAATGTGCTTGCTTACAGCAACGTGCTATATGTTCTGAATGCCCGAATTGGGAATCTGTGTCAAAACTTTGTTAGGAATTATGTGATCCTTACCTGCGGGAAGTAAGGGAGATGGGGCATGAAGTTATTTCTAGGAGTTGGAGACATACAAACTTTAGCTCAGTTCTGGGCATCTTTGAAAGTCCTAAACAAACTTGTTCCTACATAGTACCTTGCAACTTTGAATGAGAATGTGCTTGCTTACAGCAACGTGCTATATGTTCTGAATGCCCGAATTGGGAATCTGTGTCAAAACTTTGTTAGGAATTATGTGATCCTTACTAGGTGGAAGTAAGGGAGATGGGGCATGAAGTTGTTTCTAGGAGTTGGAGACATACAACGTTTAGCTCAGTTCTGGGCATCTTTGAAATACCTATACAAACTTGTTCCTACATAGTAACTTGCAACTTTGAATGAGAATGTGCTTGCTTACAGCAACGTGCTATATGTTCTGAATGCCCGAATTGGGAATCTGTGTCAAAACTTTGTTAGGAATTATGTGATCCTTACTAGCTGGAAGTAAGGGAGTTGGGGCATGAAGTTATTTCTAGAGGTTGGACACATACCAAGTTTAGCACAGTTCTGGGCATCTTTGAAATACCTATACAAACTTGTTCCTACATAGTAACTTGCAACTTTGAATGAGAATGTGCTTGCTTACAGCAACGTGCTATATGTTCTGAATGCCCGAATTGGGAATCTGTGTCAAAACTTTGTTAGGAATTATGTGATCCTTACTAGCTGGAAGTAAGGGAGATGGGGCATGAAGTTATTTCTAGGAGTTGGAGACATACAACGTTTAGCTCAGTTCTGGGCATCTTTGAAATACCTATACAAACTTGTTCCTACATAGTAACTTGCAACTTTGAATGAGAATGTGCTTGCTTACAACAACGTGCTATATGTTCTGAATGCCCGAAATGGGAATCTGTGTCAGAACTTTGTTAGGAATTATGTGATCATTACTAGCTGGAAGTAAGGGAGTTGGGGCATGAAGTTACTTCTAGAGGTTGGACACATACCAAGTTTAGCTCAGTTCTGGGCATCTTTGAAATACCTATACAAACTTGTTCCTACATAGTAACTTGCAACTTTGAATGAGAATGTGCTTGCTTACAGCAACGTGCTATATGTTCTGAATGCCCGAATTGGGAATCTGTGTCAAAACTTTGTTAGGAATTATGTGATCCTTACTAGATGGAAGTAAGGGAGATGGGGCATGAAGTTATTTCTAGGAGTTGGAGACATACCAAGTTTAGCTCAGTTCTGGGCATCTTTGAAATACCTATACAAACTTGTTCCTACATAGTAACTTGCAACTTTGAATGAGAATGTGCTTGCTTACAGCAACGTGCTATATGTTCTGAATGCCCGAATTGGGAATCTGTGTCAAATATTTGTTAGGAATTATGTGATCCTTACTAGCTGGAAGTAAGGGAGATGGGGCATGAAGTTATTTCTAGGAGTTGGAGACATACAACGTTTAGCTCAGTTCTGGCCATCTTTGAAATACCTATACAAACTTGTTCCTACATAGTAATTTGCAACTTTGAATGAGAATGTGCTTGCTTACAGCAATGTGCTATATGTTCTGAATGCCCGAATTGGGAATCTGTGTCAAAACTTTGTTAGGAATTATGTGATCCTTACTAGCTGGAAGTAAGGGAGATGGGGCATGAAGTTATTTCTAGGAGTTGGAGACATACAACGTTTTGCTCAGTTCTGGGCATCTTTGAAATACCTATACAAACTTGTTCCTACATAGTAACTTGCAACTTTGAATGAGAATGTGCTTGCTTACAGCAACGTGCTATATGTTCTGAATGCCCGAATTGGGAATCTGTGTCAAAACTTTGTTAGGAATTATGTGATCCTTACTAGCTGGAAGTAAGGGAGCTGGGGCATGAAGTTATTACTAGAGGTTGGACACATACCAAGTTTAGCTCAGTTCTGGGCATCTTTGAAATACCTATACAAACTTGTTCCTACATAGCAACTTGCAACTTTGAATGAGAATGTGCTTGCTTACAGCAACGTGCTATATGTTCTGAATGCCCGAATTGGGAGTCTGTGTCAAAACTTTGTTAGGAATTATGTGATCCTTAACTGCTGGAAGTAAGGGAGATGGGGCATGAAGTTATTTCTAGGAGTTGGATACATACAACGTTTAGCTCAGTTCTGGGCATCTTTGAAATACCTATACAAACTTGTTCCTACATAGTAACTTGCAACTTTGAATGAGAATGTGCTTGCTTACATCAATGTGCTATATGTTCTGAATGCCCGAATTGGGAATCTGTGTCAAAACTTTGTTAGGAATTATGTGATCCTTATTAGCTGGAAGTAAGGGAGATGGGGCATCAAGTTATTTCTTGGAGTTGGAGACATACCAAGTTTAGCTCAGTTCTGGGCATCTTTGAAATACCTATACAAACTTGTTCCTACATAGTAAACTGTAACTTTGAATGAGAATGTGCTTGCTTACAGCAACGTGCTATATGTTCTGAATGCCCGAATTGGGAATCTGTGTCAAAACTTTGTTAGGAATTATGTGATCATTACTAGCTGGAAGTAAGGGAGATGGGGCATGAAGTTATTTCTAGGAGTTGGACACATACCCACTTTAGCTCAGTTCTGGGCATCTTTGAAATACCTATACAAACTTGTTCCTACATAGTAACTTGCAACTTTGAATGAGAATGTGCTTGCTTACAGCAACGTGCTATATGTTCTGAATGCCCGAATTGGGAATCTGTGTCAAAACTTTGTTAGGAATTATGTGATCCTTACTAGCTAGAAGTAAGGGAGATGGGGCATGAAGTTATTTCTAGAAGTTGGAGACATACAACGTTTAGCTCAGTTCTGGGCATCTTTGAAATACCTATACAAACTTGTTCCTACACAGTAACTTGCAACTTTGAATGAGAATGTGCTTGCTTACAGCAACGTGCTATATGCTCTGAATGCCCGAATTGGGAATCTGTGTCAAAACTTTGTTATGAATTATGTGATCCTTACAAGCTGGAAGTAAGGGAGATGGGGCATGAAGTTATTTCTAGGAGTTGGAGACATACAACGTTTAGCTCAGTTCTGGGCATCTTTGAAATACCTTTACAAACTTGTTCCTACATAGTAACTTGCAACTTTGAATGAGAATGTGCTTGCTTACAGCAACGTGCTATATGTTCTGAATGCCCGAATTGGGAATCTGTGTCAAAACTTTGTTAGGAATTATGTGATCCTTACTAGCTGGAAGTAAGGGAGTTGGGGCATGAAGTTATTTCTAGAGGTTGGACACATACCAAGTTTAGCTCAGTTCTGGGCATCTTTGAAATACCTATACAAACTTGTTCCTACATAGCAACTTGCAACTTTGAATGAGAATGTGCTTGCTTACAGCAACGTGCTATATGTTCTGAATGCCCGAATTGGGAATCTGTGTCAAAACTTTGTTAGGAATTATGTGATCCTTACTAGCTGGAAGTAAGGGAGATGGGGCATGAAGTTATTTCTAGGAGTTGGAGACATACAACGTTTAGCTCAGTTCTGGACATCTTTGAAATACCTATACAAACTTGTTCCTACATAGTAACTTGCAACTTTGAATGAGAATGTGCTTGCTTACATCAATGTGCTATATGTTCTGAATGCCCGAATTGGGAATCTGTGTCAAAACTTTGTTAGGAATTATGTGATCCTTACTAGCTGGAAGGAAGGGAGATGGGGCATGAAGTTATTTCTTGGAGTTGGAGACATACCAAGTTTAGCTCAGTTCTGGGCATTTTTGAAATACCTATACAAACCTGTTCCTACATAGTAAACTGTAACTTTGAATGAGAATGTGCTTGCTTACAGCAACGTGCGATATGCTCTGAATGCCCGAATTGGGAATCTGTGTCAAAACTTTGTTAGGAATTATGTGATCCTTACTAGCTGGAAGTAAGGGAGATGGGGCATGAAGTTATATCTAGGAGTTGGACCCATACCTATTTTAGCTCAGTTCTGGGCATCTTTGAAATACCTATACTAACTTGTTCCTACATAGTAACTTGCTTCTTAGAATGAGAATGTGCTTGCTTACAGCAACGTGCTATATGTTCTGAATGCCCGCATTGGGAATCTGTGTCAAAACTTTGTTAGGAATTATGTGATCCTCACTAGCTGGAAGTAAGGGAGATGGGGCATGAAGTTATTTCTAGGAGTTGGAGACATAAAATCTTCAGTTCAGTTCTGGGCATCTTTGAAAGTCCTATACAAACTTGTTCCTACATAGTAACTTGCATCTTTGAATGAGAATGTGCTTGCTTACAGCAACGTGCCATATGTTCTGAATGCCCGAATTGGGAATCTGTGTCAAAACTTTGTTAGGAATTATGTGATCCTCACTAGCTGGAAGTAAGGGAGATGGGGCATGAAGTTATTTCTAGGAGTTGCAGACAAACTACGTTTAGCTCAGTTCTGGGCATCTTTGAATTACCTATACAAACTTGTTCCTACATAGTAACTTGCAACTTTGAATGAGAATGTGCTTGCTTACAGCAACGTGCCATATGTTCTGAATGCCCGAATTGGGAATCTGTGTCAAAACTTTGTTAGGAATTATGTGATCCTTACTAGATGGAAGTAAGGGAGATGGGGCATGAAGTTATTTCTAGGAGTTGGAGACATACAACGTTTAGCTCAGTTCTGGGCATCTTTGAAATACCTATACAAACTTGTTCCTACATAGTAACTTGCAACTTTGAATGAGAATGTGCTTGCTTATAGCAACGTGCTATATGTTCTGAATGCCCGAATTGAATCAGTGTCAAAACTTTGTTAGGAATTATGTGATCCTTACAAGCTGGAAGTAAGGGAGATGTGGCATGAAGTTATTTCTAGAGGTTGGACACATACCAAGTTTAGCTCAGTTCGGGGCATCTTTGAAATACCTATACAAACTTGTTCCTACATAGTAACTTGCAACTTTGAATGAGAATGTGCTTACTTACAGCAACGTGCTATATGTTCTGAATGCCCGAATTGGGAATCTGTGTCAAAACTTTGTTAGGAATTATGTGATCCTTACTAGCTGGAAGTAAGGGAGATGGGGCATGAAGTTATTTCTAGGAGTTGGGAATCTGTGTCAAAACTTTGTTAGGAATTATGTGATCCTCACTAGCTGGAAGTAAGGGAGATGGGGCATGAAGTTATTTCTAGGAGTTGGAGACATACAAACTTTAGCTCAGTTCTGGGCATCTTTGAAAGTCCTATACAAACTTGTTCCTACATAGTAACTTGCAACTTTGAATGAGAATGTGCTTGCTTACAGCAACGTGCTATATGTTCTGAATGCCCGAATTGGGAATCTGTGTCAAAACTTTGTTAGGAATTATGTGATCCTTACCTGCTGGAAGTAAGGGAGATGGGGCATGAAGTTATTTCTAGGAGTTGGAGACATACAACGTTTAGCTCAGTTCTGGGCATCTTTGAAATACCTATACAAACTTGTTCCTACATAGTAACTTGCAACTTTGAATGAGAATGTGCTTGCTTACAGCAACGTGCTATATGTTCTGAATGCCCGAATTGGGAATCTGTGTCAAAACTTTGTTATGAATTATGTGATCCTTACTAGCTGGTAGTAAGGGAGATGGGGCATGAAGTTATTTCTAGGAGTTGGAGACATACAACGTTTAGCTCAGTTCTGGGCATCTTTGAAATACCTATACAAACTTGTTCCTACATAGTAACTTGCAACTTTGAATGAGAATGTGCTTGCTTACAGCAACGTGCTATATGTTCTGAATGCCCGATTTGGGAATCTGTGTCAAAACTTTGTTAGGAAATATGTGATCCTTACTAGCTGGAAGTAAGGGAGATGGCGCATGAAGTTATTTCTAGGAGTTGGAGACATACAACGTTTAGCTTAGTTCTGGGCATCTTTGAAATACCTACACAAACTTGTTCCTACATAGTAACTTGCAACTTTGAATGAGAATGTGCTTGCTTACAGTAACTTGCTATATGTTCTGAATGCCCGAATTGGGAATCTGTGTCAAAACTTTGTTAGAAATTATGTGATCCTTACTAGCTGGAAGTAAGGTAGATGGGGCATGAAGTTATTTCTAGGAGTTGCAGACATACAACGTTTAGCTCAGTTCTGGGCATCTTTGAAATACCCATACAAACTTGTTCCTACATAGTAACTTGCAACTTTGAATGAGAATGTGCTTGCAACAGCAACGTGCTATATGTTCTGAATGCCCGAATTGGGAATCTGTGTCAAAACTTTGTTAGGAATTATGTGATCCTTACTAGCTGGAAGTAAGGGAGTTGGGGCATGAAGTTATTTCTAGAGGTTGGACACATACCAAGTTTAGCTCAGTTCTGGCCATCTTTGAAATACCTATACAAACTTGTTCCTACATAGTAACTTGCAACTTTGAATGAGAATGTGCTTGCTTACAGCAACGTGCTATATGTTCTGAATGCCCGAATTGGGAATCTGTGTCAAAACTTTGTTAGGAATTATGTGATCCTTACTAGCTGGAAGTAAGGGAGATGGGGCATGAAGTTATTTCTAGGAGTTGGAGACATACAACCTTTAGCTCAGTTCTGGGCATCTTTGAAATACCTATACAAACTTGTTCCTACATAGTATCTTGCAACTTTGAATGAGAATGTGCTTGCTTACAGCAACGTGCTATATGTTCTGAATGCCCGAATTGGGAATCTGTGTCAAAACTTTGTTAGGAATTATGCGATCCTTAACTGCTTGAAGTAAGGGAGATGGGGCATGAAGTTATTTCTAGGAATTGGAGACATACAACGTTTAGCTCAGTTCTGGGCCTCTTTGAAATACCTATACAAACTTGTTCCTACATAGTAACTTGCAACTTTGAATGAGAATGTGCTTGCTTACAGCAACGTGCGATATGCTCTGAAATCCCGAATTGGGAATCTGTGTCAAAACTTTGTTAGGAATTATGTGATCCTTACTAGCTGGAAGTAAGGGAGATGGGGCATGAAGTTATTTCTAGGAGTTGGACACATACCCACTTTAGCTCAGTTCTGGGCATCTTTGAAATACCTATACAAACTTGTTCCTACATAGTAACTTGCTTCTTAGAATGAGAATGTGCTTGCTTACAGCAACGTGCTATATGTTCTGAATGTCCGAATTGGGAATCTGTGTCAAAATTTTGTTAGGAATTTTGTGATCCTCACTAGCTGGAAGTAAGGGAGATGGGGCATGAAGTTATTTCTAGGAGTTGGAGACATACAAACTTCAGTTCACTTCTGGGCATCTTTGAAAGTCCTATACAAACTTGTTCCTACATAGTAACTTAAATCTTTGAATGAGAATGTGCTTGCTTACAGCAACGTACCATATGTTCTGAATGCCCGAATTGGGAATCTGTGTCAAAACTTTGTTAGGAATTATGTGATCCTCACTAGCTGGAAGTAAGGGAGATGGGGCATGATGTTATTTCTAGGAGTTGCAGACATACAACGTTTAGCTCAGTTCTGGGCATCTTTGAATTACCTATACAAACTTGTTCCTACATAGTAACTTGCAACTTTAAATGAGAATGTGCTTGCTTACAGCAACGTGCCATATGTTCTGAATGCCCGAATTGGGAATCTGTGTCAAAACTTTGTTAGGAATTATGTGATCCTTACTAGCTGGAAGTAAGGGAGATGGGGCATGAAGTTATTTCTAGGAGTTGGAGACATACAACGTTTAGCTCAGTTCTGGGCATCTTTGAAATACCTATACAAACTTGTTCCTACATAGTAACTTGCAACTTTGAATGAGAATGTGCTTGCTTACAGCAACGTGCTATATGTTCTGAATGCCCGAATTGGGAATCTGTGTCAAAACTTTGTTAGGAATTATGTGATCCTTATTGATGGAAGTAAGGGAGATGTGGCATGAAGTTATTTCTAGGAGTTGCAGACATACAACTTTTAGCTCAGTTCTGGGCATCTTTGAAATACCTATACAAACTTGTTCCTACATAGTAACTTGCAACATTGAATGAGAATGTGCTTGCTTACAGCAACGTGCTATATGTTCTGAATGCCCGAATTGGGAATCTGTGTCAAAACTTTGTTAGGAATTATGTGATCCTTACTAGCTGGAAGTAAGGGAGATGGGGCAGGAAGTTATTTCTAGAGGTTGGACACATACCAAGTTTAGCTCAGTTCTGGGCATCTTTGAAATACCTATACAAACTTGTTTATACATAGTAACTTGCAACTTTGAATGAGAATGTGCTTACTTACAGCAACGTGCTATATGTTCTGAATGCCCGAATTGGGAATCTGTGTCAAAACTTTGTTAGGAATTATGTGATCCTTACTAGCAGGAAGTAAGGGAGATGGGGCATGAAGTTATTTCTAGGAGTTGGGAATCTGTGTCAAAACTTTGTTGGGAATTATGTGATCCTCACTAGCTGGAAGTAAGGGAGATGGGGCATGAAGTTATTTCTAGGAGTTGAAGACATACAAACTTTAGCTCAGTTCTGGGCATCTTTGAAAGTCCTATACAAACTTGTTCCTACATAGTAACTTGCAACTTTGAATGAGAATGTGCTTGCTTACAGCAACGTGCTATATGTTCTGAATGCCCGAATTGGGATCTGTGTCAAAACTTTGTTAGGAATTATGTGATCATTACCTGCTGGAAGTAAGGGAGATGGGGCATGAAGTTATTTCTAGGAGTTGGAGACATACAACGTTTAGCTCAGTTCTGGGCATCTTTGAAATTCCTATACAAACTTGTTCCTACATAGTATCTTGCAACTTTGAATGAGAATGTGCTTGCTTAAAGCAACGTGCCATATGTTCTGAATGCCCGAATTGGGAATCTGTGTCAAAATTTTGTTTGGAATTATGTGATCCTTACTAGCTGGAAGTAAGGGAGTTGGGGCATGAAGTTATTTCTAGAGGTTGGACACATACCAAGTTTAGCTCAGTTCTGGGCATCTTTGAAATACCTATACAAACTTGTTCCTACATAGTAACTTGCAACTTTGAATGAGAATGTGCTTACTTACAGCAACGTGCTATATGTTCTGAATGCCCGAATTGGGAATCTGTGTCAAAAATTTGTTAGGAATTATGTGATCCTTACTAGCTGGAAGTAAGGGAGTTGGGGCATGAAGTTACTTCTAGAGGTTGGACACATACCAAGTTTAGCTCAGTTCTGGGCATCTTTGAAATACCTATACAAACTTGTTCCTACATAGTAACTTGCAACTTTGAATGAGAATGTGCTTGCTTACAGCAACGTGCTATATGTTCTGAATGCCCGAATTGGGAATCTGTGTCAAAACTTTGTTAGGAATTATGTGATCCTTACTAGATGGAAGTAAGGGAGATGGGGCATGAAGTTATTTCTAGGAGTTGGAGACATACCAAGTTTAGCTCAGTTCTGGGCATCTTTGAAATACCTATACAAACTTGTTCCTACATAGTAACTTGCAACTTTGAATGAGAATGTGCTTGCTTACAGCAACGTGCTATATGTTCTGAATGCCCGAATTGGGAATCTGTGTCAAAACTTTGTTAGGAATTATGTGATCCTTACTAGCTGGAAGTAAGGGAGATGGGGCATGAAGTTATTTCTAGGAGTTGGAGACATACAACGTTTAGCTCAGTTCTGGCGATCTTTGAAATACCTATACAAACTTGTTCCTACATAGTAATTTGCAACTTTGAATGAGAATGTGCTTGCTTACAGCAATGTGCTATATGTTCTGAATGCCCGAATTGGGAATCTGTGTCAAAACTTTGTTAGGAATTATGTGATCCTTACTAGCAGGAAGTAAGGGAGATGGGGCATGAAGTTATTTCTAGGAGTTGGGAATCTGTGTCAAAACTTTGTTGGGAATTATGTGATCCTCACTAGCTGGAAGTAAGGGAGATGGGGCATGAAGTTATTTCTAGGAGTTGAAGACATACAAACTTTAGCTCAGTTCTGGGCATCTTTGAAAGTCCTATACAAACTTGTTCCTACATAGTAACTTGCAACTTTGAATGAGAATGTGCTTGCTTACAGCAACGTGCTATATGTTCTGAATGCCCGAATTGGGATCTGTGTCAAAACTTTGTTAGGAATTATGTGATCATTACCTGCTGGAAGTAAGGGAGATGGGGCATGAAGTTATTTCTAGGAGTTGGAGACATACAACGTTTAGCTCAGTTCTGGGCATCTTTGAAATTCCTATACAAACTTGTTCCTACATAGTATCTTGCAACTTTGAATGAGAATGTGCTTGCTTAAAGCAACGTGCCATATGTTCTGAATGCCCGAATTGGGAATCTGTGTCAAAATTTTGTTTGGAATTATGTGATCCTTACTAGCTGGAAGTAAGGGAGTTGGGGCATGAAGTTATTTCTAGAGGTTGGACACATACCAAGTTTAGCTCAGTTCTGGGCATCTTTGAAATACCTATACAAACTTGTTCCTACATAGTAACTTGCAACTTTGAATGAGAATGTGCTTGCTTACAGCAACGTGCTATATGTTCTGAATGCCCGAATTGGGAATCTGTGTCAAAACTTTGTTAGGAATTATGTGATCCTTACTAGCTGGAAGTAAGGGAGCTGGGTCATGAAGTTATTTCTAGAGGTTGGACACATACCAAGTTTAGCTCAGTTCTGGGCATCTTTGAAATACCTATACAAACTTGTTCCTACATAGCAACTTGCAACTTTGAATGAGAATGTGCTTGCTTACAGCAACGTGCTATATGTTCTGAATGCCCGAATTGGGAATCTGTGTCAAATCTTTGTTAGGAATTATGTGATCCTTAACTGCTGGAAGTAAGGGAGATGGGGCATGAAGTTATTTCTAGGAGTTGGATACATACAACGTTTAGCTCAGTTCTGGGCATCTTTGAAATACCTATACAAACTTGTTCCTACATAGTAACTTGCAACTTTGAATGAGAATGTGCTTGCTTACATCAATGTGCTATATGTTCTGAATGCCCGAATTGGGAATCTGTGTCAAAACTTTGTTAGGAATTATGTGATCCTTATTAGCTGGAAGTAAGGGAGATGGGGCATGAAGTTATTTCTTGGAGTTGGAGACATACCAAGTTTAGCTCAGTTCTGGGCATCTTTGAAATACCTATACAAACTTGTTCCTACATAGTAAACTGTAACTTTGAATGAGAATGTGCTTGCTTACAGCAACGTGCTATATGTTCTGAATGCCCGAATTGGGAATCTGTGTCAAAACTTTGTTAGGAATTATGTGATCATTACTAGCTGGAAGTAAGGGAGATGGGGCATGAAGTTATTTCTAGGAGTTGGACACATACCCACTTTAGCTCAGTTCTGGGCATCTTTGAAATACCTATACAAACTTGTTCCTACATAGTAACTTGCAACTTTGAATGAGAATGTGCTTGCTTACAGCAACGTGCTATATGTTCTGAATGCCCGAATTGGGAATCTGTGTCAAAACTTTGTTAGGAATTATGTGATCCTTACTAGCTAGACGTAAGGGAGATGGGGCATGAAGTTATTTCTAGAAGTTGGAGACATACAACGTTTAGCTCAGTTCTGGGCATCTTTGAAATACCTATACAAACTTGTTCCTACACAGTAACTTGCAACTTTGAATGAGAATGTGCTTGCTTACAGCAACGTGCTATATGCTCTGAATGCCCGAATTGGGAATCTGTGTCAAAACTTTGTTAGGAATTATGTGATCCTTACAAGCTGGAAGTAAGGGAGATGGGGCATGAAGTTATTTCTAGGAGTTGGAGACATACAACGTTTAGCTCAGTTCTGGGCATCTTTGAAATACCTATACAAACTTGTTCCTACATAGTAACTTGCAACTTTGAATGAGAATGTGCTTGCTTACAGCAACGTGCTATATGTTCTGAATGCCCGAATTGGGAATCTGTGTCAAAACTTTGTTAGGAATTATGTGATCCTTACTAGCTGGAAGTAAGGGAGTTGGGGCATGAAGTTATTTCTAGAGGTTGGACACATACCAAGTTTAGCTCAGTTCTGGGCATCTTTGAAATACCTATACAAACTTGTTCCTACATAGCAACTTGCAACTTTGAATGAGAATGTGCTTGCTTACAGCAACGTGCTATATGTTCTGAATGCCCGAATTGGGAATCTGTGTCAAAACTTTGTTAGGAATTATGTGATCCTTACTAGCTGGAAGTAAGGGAGATGGGGCATGAAGTTATTTCTAGGAGTTGGAGACATACAACGTTTAGCTCAGTTCTGGACATCTTTGAAATACCTATACAAACTTGTTCCTACATAGTAACTTGCAACTTTGAATGAGAATGTGCTTGCTTACATCAATGTGCTATATGTTCTGAATGCCCGAATTGGGAATCTGTGTCAAAACTTTGTTAGGAATTATGTCATCCTTACTAGCTGGAAGGAAGGGAGATGGGGCATGAAGTTATTTCTTGGATTTGGAGACATACCAAGTTTAGCTCAGTTCTGGGCATTTTTGAAATACCTATACAAACTTGTTCCTACATTGTAAACTGTAACTTTGAATGAGAATGTGCTTGCTTACAGCAACGTGCGATATGCTCTGAATGCCCGAATTGGGAATCTGTGTCAAAACTTTGTTATGAATTATGTGATCCTTACAAGCTGGAAGTAAGGGAGATGGGGCATGAAGTTATTTCTAGGAGTTGGAGACATACAACGTTTAGCTCAGTTCTGGGCATCTTTGAAATACCTATACAAACTTGTTCCTACATAGTAACTTGCAACTTTGAATGAGAATGTGCTTGCTTACAGCAACGTGCTATATGTTCTGAATGCCCGAATTGGGAATCTGTGTCAAAACTTTGTTAGGAATTATGTGATCCTTACTAGCTGGAAGTAAGGGAGTTGGGGCATGAAGTTATTTCTAGAGGTTGGACACATACCAAGTTTAGCTCAGTTCTGGGCATCTTTGAAATACCTATACAAACTTGTTCCTACATAGCAACTTGCAACTTTGAATGAGAATGTGCTTGCTTACAGCAACGTGCTATATGTTCTGAATGCCCGAATTGGGAATCTGTGTCAAAACTTTGTTAGGAATTATGTGATCCTTACTAGCTGGAAGTAAGGGAGATGGGGCATGAAGTTATTTCTAGGAGTTGGAGACATACAACGTTTAGCTCAGTTCTGGACATCTTTGAAATACCTATACAAACTTGTTCCTACATAGTAACTTGCAACTTTGAATGAGAATGTGCTTGCTTACATCAATGTGCTATATGTTCTGAATGCCCGAATTGGGAATCTGTGTCAAAACTTTGTTAGGAATTATGTGATCCTTACTAGCTGGAAGGAAGGGAGATGGGGCATGAAGTTATTTCGTGGAGTTGGAGACATACCAAGTTTAGCTCAGTTCTGGGCATTTTTGAAATACCTATACAAACTTGTTCCTACATAGTAAACTGTAACTTTGAATGAGAATGTGCTTGCTTACAGCAACGTGCGATATGCTCTGAATGCCCGAATTGGGAATCTGTGTCAAAACTTTGTTAGGAATTATGTGATCCTTACTAGCTGGAAGTAAGGGAGATGGGGCATGAAGTTATTTCTAGGAGTTGGACACATACCCACTTTAGCTCAGTTCTGGGCATCTTTGAAATACCTATACAAACTTGTTCCTACATAGTAACTTGCTTCTTAGAATGAGAATGTGCTTGCTTACAGCAACGTGCTATATGTTCTGAATGCCCGCATTGGGAATCTGTGTCAAAACTTTGTTAGGAATTATGTGATCCTCACTAGCTGGAAGTAAGGGAGATGGGGCATGAAGTTATTTCTAGGAGTTGGAGACATAAAATCTTCAGTTCAGTTCTGGGCATCTTTGAAAGTCCTATACAAACTTGTTCCTACATAGTAACTTGCATCTTTGAATGAGAATGTGCTTGCTTACAGCAACGTGCCATATGTTCTGAATGCCCGAATTGGGAATCTGTGTCAAAACTTTGTTAGGAATTATGTGATCCTCACTAGCTGGAAGTAAGGGAGATGGGGCATGATGTTATTTCTAGGAGCTGCAGACATACAACTTTTAGCTCAGTTCTGGGCATCTTTGAATTACCTATACAAACTTGTTCCTACATAGTAACTTGCAACTTTGAATGAGAATGTGCTTGCTTACAGCAACGTGCCATATGTTCTGAATGCCCGAATTGGGAATCTGTTTCAAAACTTTGTTAGGAATTATGTGATCCTTACTAGATGGAAGTAAGGGAGATGGGGCATGAAGTTATTTCTAGGAGTTGGAGACATACAACGTTTAGCTCAGTTCTGGGCATCTTTGAAATACGTATACAAACTTGTTCCTACATAGTAACTTGCAACTTTGAATGAGAATGTGCTTGCTTATAGCAACGTGCTATATGTTCTGAATGCCCGAATTGGGAATCAGTGTCAAAACTTTGTTAGGAATTATGTGATCCTTACTAGCTGGAAGTAAGGGAGATGTGGCATGAAGTTATTTCTAGAGGTTGGACACATACCAAGTTTAGCTCAGTTCGGGGCATCTTTGAAATACCTATACAAACTTGTTCCTACATAGTAACTTGCAACTTTGAATGAGAATGTGCTTACTTACAGCAACGTGCTATATGTTCTGAATGCCCGAATTGGGAATCTGTGTCAAAACTTTGTTAGGAATTATGTGATCCTTACTAGCTGGAAGTAAGGGAGATGGGGCATGAAGTTATTTCTAGGAGTTGGGAATCTGTGTCAAAACTTTGTTAGGAATTATGTGATCCTCACTAGCTGGAAGTAAGGGAGATGGGACATGAAGTTATTTCTAGGAGTTGGAGACATACAAACTTTAGCTCAGTTCTGGGCATCTTTGAAAGTCCTATACAAACTTGTTCCTACATAGTAACTTGCAACTTTGAATGAGAATGTGCTTGCTTACAGCAACGTGCTATATGTTCTGAATGCCCGAATTGGGAATCAGTGTCAAAACTTTGTTAGGAATTATGAGATCCTTACTAGCTAGAAGTAAGGGAGATGGGGCATGAAGTTATTTCTAGGAGTTGGAGACATACAACGTTTAGCTCAGTTCTGGGCATCTTTGAAATACCTATACAAACTTGTTCCTACATAGTAACTTGCAACTTTGAATGAGAATGTGCTTGCTTACAGCAACGTGCTATATGTTCTGAATGCCCGAATTGGGAATCTGTGTCAAAACTTTGTTAGGAATTATGTGATCCTTATTGATGGAAGTAAGGGAGATGGGGCATGAAGTTATTTCTAGGAGTTGCAGACATACAACGTTTAGCTCAGTTCTGGGCCTCTTTGAAATACCTATACAAACTTGTTCCTACATAGTAACTTGCAACATTGAATGAGAATGTGCTTGCTTACAGCAACGTGCTATATGTTCTGAATGCCCGAATTGGGAATCTGTGTCAAAACTTTGTTAGGAATTATGTGATCCTTACTAGCTGGAAGTAAGGGAGATGGGGCATGAAGTTATTTCTAGGAGTTGGGAATCTGTGTCAAAACTTTGTTAGGAATTATGTGATCCTCACTAGCTGGAAGTAAGGGAGATGGGGCATGAAGTTATTTCTAGGAGTTGGAGACATACAAACTTTAGCTCAGTTCTGGGCATCTTTGAAAGTCCTATACAAACTTGTTCCTACATAGTAACTTGCAACTTTGAATGACAATGTGCTTGCTTACAGCAACGTGCTATATGTTCTGAATGCCCGAATTGGGAATCTGTGTCAAAACTTTGTTAGGAATTATGTGATCCTTACCTGCTGGAAGTAAGGGAGATGGGGCATGAAGTTATTTCTAGGAGTTGGAGACATACAACGTTTAGCTCAGTTCTGGGCATCTTTGAAATACCTATACAAACTTGTTCCTACATAGTAACTTGCAACTTTGAATGAGAATGTGCTTGCTTACAGCAACGTGCTATATGTTCTGAATGCCCGAATTGGGAATCTGTGTCAAATCTTTGTTAGGAATTATGTGATCCTTACTAGCTGGAAGTAAGGGAGTTGGGGCATGAAGTTATTTCTAGAGGTTGGACACATACCAAGTTTAGCTCAGTTCTGGGCATCTTTGAAATACCTATACAAACTTGTTCCTACATAGTAACTTGCAACTTTGAATGAGAATGTGCTAGGTTACAGCAACGTGCTATATGTTCTGAATGCCCGAATTGGGAATCTGTGTCAAAACTTTGTTATGAATTATGTGATCCTTACTAGCTGGTAGTAAGGGAGATGGGGCATGAAGTTATTTCTAGGAGTTGGAGACATACAACGTTTAGCTCAGTTCTGGGCATCTTTGAAATACCTATACAAACTTGTTCCTACATAGTAACTTGCAACTTTGAATGAGAATGTGCTTGCTTACAGCAACGTGCTATATGTTCTGAATGCCCGAATTGGGAATCTGTGTCAAAACTTTGTTAGGAATTATGTGATCCTTACTAGCTAGAAGTAAGGGAGTTGGGGCATGAAGTTATTTCTAGAGGTTGGACACATACCAAGTTTAGCTCAGTTCTGGGCATCTTTGAAATACCTATACAAACTTGTTCCTACATAGCAACTTGCAACTTTGAATGAGAATGTGCTTGCTTACAGCAACGTGCTATATGTTCTGAATGCCCGAATTGGGAATCTGTGTCAAAACTTTGTTAGGAATTATGTGATCCTTACTAGCTGGAAGTAAGGGAGATGGGGCATGAAGTTATTTCTAGGAGTTGGAGACATACAACGTTTAGCTCAGTTCTGGGCATCTTTGAAATACCTATACAAACTTGTTCCTACATAGTAACTTGCAACTTTGAATGAGAATGTGCTTGCTTACAGCAACGTGCTATATGTTCTGAATGCCCGATTTGGGAATCTGTGTCAAAACTTTGTTAGGAATTATGTGATCCTTACTAGCTGGAAGTAAGGGAGTTGGGGCATGAAGTTATTTCTAGAGGTTGGACACATACCAAGTTTAGCTCAGTTCTGGGCATCTTTGAAATACCTATACAAACTTGTTCCTACATAGCAACTTGCAACTTTGAATGAGAATGTGCTTGCTTACAGCAACGTGCTATATGTTCTGAATGCCCGAATTGGGAATCTGTGTCAAAACTTTGTTAGGAATTATGTGATCCTTACTAGCTGGAAGTAAGGGAGATGGGGCATGAAGTTATTTCTAGGAGTTGGAGACATACAACGTTTAGCTCAGTTCTGGACATCTTTGAAATACCTATACAAACTTGTTCCTACATAGTAACTTGCAACTTTGAATGAGAATGTGCTTGCTTACATCAATGTGCTATATGTTCTGAATGCCCGAATTGGGAATCTGTGTCAAAACTTTGTTAGGAATTATGTGATCCTTACTAGCTGGAAGGAAGGGAGATGGGGCATGAAGTTATTTCTTGGAGTTGGAGACATACCAAGTTTAGCTCAGTTCTGGGCATTTTTGAAATACCTATACAAACTTGTTCCTACATAGTAAACTGTAACTTTGAATGAGAATGTGCTTGCTTACAGCAACGTGCGATATGCTCTGAATGCCCGAATTGGGAATCTGTGTCAAAACTTTGTTAGGAATTATGTGATCCTTACTAGCTGGAAGTAAGGGAGATGGGGCATGAAGTTATTTCTAGGAGTTGGACACATACCCACTTTAGCTCAGTTCTCGGCATCTTTGAAATACCTATACAAACTTGTTCCTACATAGTAACTTGCTTCTTAGAATGAGAATGTGCTTGCTTACAGCAACGTGCTATATGTTCTGAATGCCCGCATTGGGAATCTGTGTCAAAACTTTGTTAGGAATTATGTGATCCTCACTAGCTGGAAGTAAGGGAGATGGGGCATGAAGTTATTTCTAGGAGTTGGAGACATACAAACTTCAGTTCAGTTCTGGGCATCTTTGAAAGTCCTATACAAACTTGTTCCTACATAGTAACTTGCATCTTTGAATGAGAATGTGCTTGCTTACAGCAACGTGCCATATGTTCTGAATGCCCGAATTGGGAATCAGTGTCAAAACTTTGTTAGGAATTATGTGATCCTCACTAGCTGGAAGTAAGGGAGATGGGGCATGATGTTATTTCTAGGAGTTGCAGACATACAACGTTTAGCTCAGTTCTGGGCATCTTTGAATTACCTATACAAACTTGTTCCTACATAGTAACTTGCAACTTTGAATGAGAATGTGCTTGCTTACAGCAACGTGCCATATGTTCTCAATGCCCGAATTGGGAATCTGTGTCAAAACTTTGTTAGGAATTATGTGATCCTTACTAGATGGAAGTAAGGGAGATGGGGTATGAAGTTATTTCTAGGAGTTGGAGACATACAACGTTTAGCTCAGTTCTGGGCATCTTTGAAATACCTATACAAACTTGTTCCTACATAGTAACTTGCAACTTTGAATGAGAATGTGCTTGCTTATAGCAACGTGCTATATGTTCTGAATGCCCGAATTGGGAATCAGTGTCAAAACTTTGTTAGGAATTATGTGATCCTTACTAGCTGGAAGTAAGGGAGATGTGGCATGAAGTTATTTCTAGAGGTTGGACACATACCAAGTTTAGCTCAGTTCTGGGCATCTTTGAAATACCTATACAAACTTGTTCCTACATAGTAACTTGCAACTTTGAATGAGAATGTGCTTACTTACAGCAACATGCTATATGTTCTGAATGCCCGAATTGGGAATCTGTGTCAAAACTTTGTTAGGAATTATGTGATCCTTACTAGCTGGAAGTAAGGGAGATGGGGCATGAAGTTATTTCTAGGAGTTGGGAATCTGTGTCAAAACATTGTTAGGAATTATGTGATCCTCACTAGCTGGAAGTAAGGGAGATGGGGCATGAAGATATTTCTAGGAGTTGGAGACATACAAACGTTAGCTCAGTTCTGGGCATCTTTGAAAGTCCTATACAAACTTGTTCCTACATAGTAACTTGCAACTTTGAATGAGAATGTGCTTGCTTACAGCAACGTGCTATATGTTCTGAATGCCCGAATTGGGAATCTGTGTCAAAACTTTGTTAGGAATTATGTGACCCGTACCTGCTGGAAGTAAGGGAGATGGGGCATGAAGTTATTTCTAGGAGTTGGAGACATACAACGTTTAGCTCAGTTCTGGGCATCTTTGAAATACCTATACAAACTTGTTCCTACATAGTAACTTGCAACTTTGAATGAGAATGTGCTTGCTTACAGCAACGTGCTATATGTTCTGAATGCCCGAATTGGGAATCTGTGTCAAATCTTTGTTAGGAATTATGTGATCCTTACTAGCTGGAAGTAAGGGAGATGGGGCATGAAGTTATTTCTAGGAGTTGGAGACATACAACGTTTAGCTCAGTTCTGGGCATCTTTGAAATACCTATACAAACTTGTTCCTACATAGTAACTTGCAACTTTGAATGAGAATGTGCTTGCTTACAGCAACGTGCTATATGTTCTGAATGCCCGATTTGGGAATCTGTGTCAAAACTTTGTTAGGAATTATGTGATCCTTACTAGCTGGAAGTAAGGGAGATGGGGCATGAAGTTATTTCTAGGAGTTGGAGACATACAACGTTTAGCTCAGTTCTGGGCATCTTTGAAATACCTACACAAACTTGTTCCTACATAGTAACTTGCAACTTTGAATGAGAATGTGCTTGCTTACAGTAACGTGCTATATGTTCTGAATGCCCGAATTGGGAATCTGTGTCAAAACTTTGTTAGAAATTATGTGATCCTTACTAGCTGGAAGTAAGGTAGATGGGGCATGAAGTTATTTCTAGGAGTTGCAGACATACAACGTTTAGCTCAGTTCTGGGCATCTTTGAAATACCCATACAAACTTGTTCCTACATAGTAACTTGCAACTTTGAATGAGAATGTGCTTGCTTACAGCAACGTGCTATATGTTCTGAATGCCCGAATTGGGAATCTGTGTCAAAACTTTGTTAGGAATTATGTGATCCTTACTAGCTGGAAGTAAGGGAGTTGGGGCATGAAGTTATTTCTAGAGGTTGGACACATACAAAGTTTAGCTCAGTTCTGGCCATCTTTGAAATACCTATACAAACTTGTTCCTACATAGTAACTTGCAACTTTGAATGAGAATGTGCTTGCTTACAGCAACGTGCTATATGTTCTGAATGCCCGAATTGGGAATCTGTGTCAAAACTTTGTTAGGAATTATGTGATCCTTACTAGCTGGAAGTAAGGGAGTGGGGCATCAAGTTATTTCTAGGAGTTGGAGACATACAACGTTTAGCTCAGTTCTGGGCATCTTTGAAATACCTATACAAACTTGTTCCTACATAGTATCTTGCAACTTTGAATGAGAATGTGCTTGCTTACAGCAACGTGCTATATGTTCTGAATGTCCGAATTGGGAATCTGTGTCAAAACTTTGTTAGGAATTATGTGATCCTTAACTGCTGGAAGTAAGGGAGATGGGGCATGAATTTATTTCTAGGAGTTGGAGACATACAACGTTTAGCTCAGTTCTGGGCCTCTTTGAAATACCTATACAAACTTGTTCCTACATAGTAACTTGCAACTTTGAATGAGAATGTTCTTGCTTACAGCAACGTGCGATATGCTATGAATGCCCGAATTGGGAATCTGTGTCAAAACTTTGTTAGGAATTATGTGATCCTTACTAGCTGGAAGTAAGGGAGATGGGGCATGAAGTTATTTCTAGGAGTTGGACACATACCCACTTTAGCTCAGTTCTCGGCATCTTTGAAATACCTATACAAACTTGTTCCTACATAGTAACTTGCTTCTTAGAATGAGATTGTGCTTGCTTACAGCAACGTGCTATATGTTCTGAATGCCCGAATTGGGAATCTGTGTCAAAACTTTGTTAGGAATTTTGTGATCCTCACTAGCTGGAAGTAAGGGAGATGGGGCAAGAAGTTATTTCTAGGAGTTGGAGACATACAAACTTCAGTTCACTTCTGGGCATCTTTGAAAGTCCTATACAAACTTGTTCCTACATAGTAACTTGCATCATTGAATGAGAATGTGCTTGCTTACAGCAACGTGCCATATGTTCTGAATGCCCGAATTGGGAATCTGTGTCAAAACTTTGTTAGGAATTATGTGATCCTCACTAGCTGGAAGTAAGGGAGATGGGGCATGATGTTATTTCTAGGAGTTGCAGACATACAACGTTTAGCTCAGTTCTGGGCATCTTTGAATTACCTATACAAACTTGTTCCTACATAGTAACTTGCAACTTTGAATGAGAATGTGCTTGCTTACAGCAACGTGCCATATGTTCTGAATGCCCGAATTGGGAATCTGTGTCAAATCTTTGTTAGGAATTATGTGATCCTTACTAGATGGAAGTAAGGGAGATGGGGCATGAAGTTATTTCTAGGAGTTGGAGACATACAACGTTTAGCTCAGTTCTGGGCATCTTTGAAATACCTATACAAACTTGTTCCTACATAGTAACTTGCAACTTTGAATGAGAATGTGCTTGCTTACAGCAACGTGCTATATGTTCTGAATGCCCGAATTGGGAATCTGTGTCAAAACTTTGTTAGGAATTATGTGATCCTTATTGATGGAAGTAAGGGAGATGGGGCATGAAGTTATTTCTAGGAGTTGCAGACATACAACGTTTAGCTCAGTTCTGGGCCTCTTTGAAATACCTATACAAACTTGTTCCTACATAGTAACTTGAAACATTGAATGAGAATGTGCTTGCTTACAGCAACGTGCTATATGTTCTGAATGTCCGAATTGGGAATCTGTGTCAAAACTTTGTTAGGAATTTTGTGATCCTCACTAGCTGGAAGTAAGGGAGATGGGGCATGAAGTTATTTCTAGGAGTTGGAGACATACAAACTTCATTTCAGTTCTGGGCATCTTTGAAATACCTATACAAACTTGTTCCTACATAGTAACTTGCATCTTTGAATGAGAATGTGCTTGCTTACAGCAACGTGCCATATGTTCTGAATGCCCGAATTGGGAATCTGTGTCAGAACTTTGTTAGGAATTATGTGATCCTCACTAGCTGGAAGTAAGGGAGATGGGGCATGATGTTATTTCTAGGAGTTGCAGACATACAACGTTTAGCTCAGTTCTGGGCATCTTTGAATTACCTATACAAACCTGTTCCTACCAGTAACTTGCAACTTTGAATGAGAATGTGCTTGCTTACAGCAACGTGCCATATGTTCTGAAGGCCCGAATTGGGAATCTGTGTCAAAACTTTGTTAGGAATTATGTGATCCTTACTAGATGGAAGTAAGGGAGATGGGGCATGAAGTTATTTCTAGGAGTTGGAGACATACAACGTTTAGCTCAGTTCTGGGCATCTTTGAAATACCTATACAAACTTGTTCCTACATAGTAACTTGCAACTTTGAATGAGAATGTGCTTGCTTATAGCAACGTGCTATATGTTCTGAATGCCCGAATTGGGAATCAGTGTCAAAACTTTGTTAGGAATTATGAGATCCTTACTAGCTAGAAGTAAGGGAGATGTGGCATGAAGTTATTTCTAGGAGTTGGAGACATACAACGTTTAGCTCAGTTCTGGGCATCTTTGAAATACCTATACAAACTTGTTCCTACATACTAACTTGCAACTTTGAATGAGAATGTGCTTGCTTACAGCAACGTGCTATATGTTCTGAATGCCCGAATTGGGAATCTGTGTCAAAACTTTGTTAGGAATTATGTGATCCTTATTGATGGAAGTAAGGGAGATGGGGCATGAAGTTATTTCTAGGAGTTGCAGACATACAACGTTTAGCTCAGTTCTGGGCCTCTTTGAAATACCTATACAAACTTGTTCCTACATAGTAACTTGCAACATTGAATGAGAATGTGCTTGCTTACAGCAACGTGCTATATGTTCTGAATGCCCGAATTGGGAATCTGTGTCAAAACTTTGTTAGGAATTATGTGATCCTTACTAGCTGGAAGTAAGGGAGATGGGGCATGAAGTTATTTCTAGGAGTTGGGAATCTGTGTCAAAACTTTGTTAGGAATTATGTGATCCTCACTAGCTGGAAGTAAGGGAGATGGGGCATGAAGTTATTTCTAGGAGTTGGAGACATACAAACTTTAGCTCAGTTCTGGGCATCTTTGAAAGTCCTATACAAACTTGTTCCTACATAGTAACTTGCAACTTTGAATGACAATGTGCTTGCTTACAGCAACGTGCTATATGTTCTGAATGCCCGAATTGGGAATCTGTGTCAAAACTTTGTTAGGAATTATGTGATCCTTACCTGCTGGAAGTAAGGGAGATGGGGCATGAAGTTATTTCTAGGAGTTGGAGACATACAACGTTTAGCTCAGTTCTGGGCATCTTTGAAATACCTATACAAACTTGTTCCTACATAGTAACTTGCAACTTTGAATGAGAATGTGCTTGCTTACAGCAACGTGCTATATGTTCTGAATGCCCGAATTGGGAATCTGTGTCAAATCTTTGTTAGGAATTATGTGATCCTTACTAGCTGGAAGTAAGGGAGTTGGGGCATGAAGTTATTTCTAGAGGTTGGACACATACCAAGTTTAGCTCAGTTCTGGGCATCTTTGAAATACCTATACAAACTTGTTCCTACATAGTAACTTGCAACTTTGAATGAGAATGTGCTAGGTTACAGCAACGTGCTATATGTTCTGAATGCCCGAATTGGGAATCTGTGTCAAAACTTTGTTATGAATTATGTGATCCTTACTAGCTGGTAGTAAGGGAGATGGGGCATGAAGTTATTTCTAGGAGTTGGAGACATACAACGTTTAGCTCAGTTCTGGGCATCTTTGAAATACCTATACAAACTTGTTCCTACATAGTAACTTGCAACTTTGAATGAGAATGTGCTTGCTTACAGCAACGTGCTATATGTTCTGAATGCCCGATTTGGGAATCTGTGTCAAAACTTTGTTAGGAATTATGTGATCCTTACTAGCTGGAAGTAAGGGAGATGGGGCATGAAGTTATTTCTAGGAGTTGGATACATACAACGTTTAGCTCAGTTCTGGGCATCTTTGAAATACCTACACAAACTTGTTCCTACATAGTAACTTGCAACTTTGAATGAGAATGTGCTTGCTTACAGTAACTTGCTATATGTTCTGAATGCCCGAATTGGGAATCTGTGTCAAAACTTTGTTAGAAATTATGTGATCCTTACTAGCTGGAAGTAAGGTAGATGGGGCATGAAGTTATTTCTAGGAGTTGCAGACATACAACGTTTAGCTCAGTTCTGGGCATCTTTGAAATACCCATACAAACTTGTTCCTACGTAGTAACTTGCAACTTTGAATGAGAATGTGCTTGCTTACAGCAACGTGCTATATGTTCTGAATGCCCGAATTGGGAATCTGTGTCAAAACTTTGTTAGGAATTATGTGATCCTTACTAGCTGGAAGTAAGGGAGTTGGGGCATGAAGTTATTTCTAGAGGTTAGACACATACCAAGTTTAGCTCAGTTCTGGGCATCTTTGAAATACCTATACAAACTTGTTCCTACATAGTAACTTGCAACTTTGAATGAGAATGTGCTTGCTGACAGCAACGTGCTATATGTTCTGAATGCCCGAATTGGGAATCTGTGTCAAAACTTTGTTAGGAATTATGTGATCCTTACTAGCTGGAAGTAAGGGAGATGGGGCATGAAGTTATTTCTAGGAGTTGGAGACATACAACCTTTAGCTCAGTTCTGGGCATCTTTGAAATACCTATACAAACTTGTTCCTACATAGTATCTTGCAACTTTGAATGAGAATGTGCTTGCTTACAGCAACGTGCTATATGTTCTGAATGCCCGAATTGGGAATCTGTGTCAAAACTTTGTTAGGAATTATGCGATCCTTAACTGCTGGAAGTAAGGGAGATGGGGCATGAAGTTATTTCTAGGAATTGGAGACATACAACGTTTAGCTCAGTTCTGGGCCTCTTTGAAATACCTATACAAACTTGTTCCTACATAGTAACTTGCTTCTTAGAATGAGAATGTGCTTGCTTACAGCAACGTGCTATATGTTCTGAATGTCCGAATTGGGAATCTGTGTCAAAACTTTGTTAGGAATTTTGTGATCCTCACTAGCTGGAAGTAAGGGAGATGGGGCATGAAGTTATTTCTAGGAGTTGGAGACATACAAACTTCAGTTCACTTCTGGGCATCTTTGAAAGTCCTATACAAACTTGTTCCTACATAGTAACTTGCATCTTTGAATGAGAATGTGCTTGCTTACAGCAACGTGCCATATGTTCTGAATGCCCGAATTGGGAATCTGTGTCAAAACTTTGTTAGGAATTATGTGATCCTTACTGATGGAAGTAAGGGAGATGGGGCATGAAGTTATTTCTAGGAGTTGCAGACATACAACTTTTAGCTCAGTTCTGGGCATCTTTGAAATACCTATACAAACTTGTTCCTACATAGTAACTTGCAACATTGAATGAGAATGTGCTTGATTACAGCAACGTGCTATATGTTCTGAATGCCCGAATTGGGAATCTGTGTCAAAACTTTGTTAGGAATTATGTGATCCTTACTAGCTGGAAGTAAGGGAGATGGGGCAGGAAGTTATTTCTAGAGGTTGGACACATACCAAGTTTAGCTCAGTTCTGGGCATCTTTGAAATACCTATACAAACTTGTTCATACATAGTAACTTGCAACTTTGAATGAGAATGTGCTTACTTACAGCAACGTGCTATATGTTCTGAATGCCCGAATTGGGAATCTGTGTCAAAACTTTGTTAGGAATTATGTGATCCTTACTAGCAGGAAGTAAGGGAGATGGGGCATGAAGTTATTTCTAGGAGTTGGGAATCTGTGTCAAAACTTTGTTAGGAATTATGTGATCCTCACTAGCTGGAAGTAAGGGAGATGGGGCATGAAGTTATTTCTAGGAGTTGAAGACATACAAACTTTAGCTCAGTTCTGGGCATCTTTGAAAGTCCTATACAAACTTGTTCCTACATAGTAACTTGCAACTTTGAATGAGAATGTGCTTGCTTACAGCAACGTGCTATATGTTCTGAATGCCCGAATTGGGAATCTGTGTCAAAACTTTGTTAGGAATTATGTGATCCTTACCTGCTGGAAGTAAGGGAGATGGGGCATGATGTTATTTCTAGGAGTTGGAGACGTACAACGTTTAGCTCAGTTCTGGGCATCTTTGAAATTCCTATACAAACTTGTTCCTACATAGTAACTTGCAACTTTGAATGAGAATGTGCTTGCTTAAAGCAACGTGCCATATGTTCTGAATGCCCGAATTGGGAATCTGTGTCAAAGCTTTGTTTGGAATTATGTGATCCTTACTAGCTGGAAGTAAGGGAGTTGGGGCATGAAGTTATTTCTAGACGTTGGACACATACCAAGTTTAGCTCAGTTCTGGGCATCTTTGAAATACCTATACAAACTTGTTCCTACATAGCAACTTGCAACTTTGAATGAGAATGTGCTTGCTTACAGCAACGTGCTATATGTTCTGAATGCCCGAATTGGGAATCTGTGTCAAAACTTTGTTAGGAATTATGTGATCCTTACTAGCTGGAAGTAAGGGAGATGGGGCATGAAGTTATTTCTAGGAGTTGGAGACATACAACGTTTAGCTCAGTTCTGGACATCTTTGAAATACCTATACAAACTTGTTCCTACATAGTAACTTGCAACTTTGAATGAGAATGTGCTTGCTTACAGCAACGTGCTATATGTTCTGAATGCCCGAATTGGGAATCTGTGTCAAAACTTTGTTAGGAATTATGTGATCCTTACTAGCTGGAAGTAAGGGAGATGGGGCATGAAGTTATTTCTAGGAGTTGGACACATACCAAGTTTAGCTCAGTTCTGGGCATCTTTGAAATACCTATACAAACTTGTTCCTACATAGTAACTTGCAACTTTGAATGAGAATGTGCTTGCTTACAGCAACGTGCTATATGTTCTGAATGCCCGAATTGGGAATCAGTGTCAAAACTTTATTAGGAATTATGTGATCCTTACTAGCTGGAAGTAAGGGAGATGGGGCATGAAGTTATTTCTAGGAGTTGGAGACATACAACGTTTAACTCAGTTCTGGGCATCTTTGAAATACCTATACAAACTTGTTCCTACATAGTAACTTGCAACTTTGAATGAGAAAGTGCTTGCTTACAGCAACGTGCTGTATGTTCTGAATGCCCGAATTGGGAATCAGTGTCAA
This sequence comes from Diceros bicornis minor, assembly GCF_020826845.1. Taxonomy (NCBI): domain Eukaryota; kingdom Metazoa; phylum Chordata; class Mammalia; order Perissodactyla; family Rhinocerotidae; genus Diceros; species Diceros bicornis. The sequence goes on from NC_080749.1 coordinate 872,723, forward strand.
AACTTTGTTAGGAATTATGTGATCCTTAACTGCTGGAAGTAAGGGAGATGGGGCATGAAGTTATTTCTTGGAGTTGGAGACATACCAAGTTTAGCTCAGTTCTGGGCATTTTTGAAATACCTATACAAACTTGTTCCTACATAGTAAACTGTAACTTTGAATGAGAATGTGCTTGCTTACAGCAACGTGCGATATGCTCTGAACGCCCGAATTGGGAATCTGTGTCAAAACATTGTTAGGAATTATGTGATCCTTACTAGCTGGAAGTAAGGGAGATGGGGCATGAAGTTATTTCTAGGAGTTGGACACATACCCACTTTAGCTCAGTTCTGGGCATCTTTGAAATACCTATACAAACTTGTTCCTACATAGTAACTTGCTTCTTAGAATGAGAATGTGCTTGCTTACAGCAACGTGCTATATGTTCTGAATGCCCGCATTGGGAATCTGTGTCAAAACTTTGTTAGGAATTATGTGATCCTCACTAGCTGGAAGTAAGGGAGATGGGGCAAGAAGTTATTTCTAGGAGTTGGAGACATACAACGTTTAGCTCAGTTCTGGGCATCTTTGAAATACCTATACAAACTTGTTCCTACATAGTAACTTGCAACTTTGAATGAGAATGTGCTTGCTTACAGCAACGTGCTATATGTTCTGAATGCCCGAATTGGGAATCAGTGTCAAAACTTTGTTAGGAATTATGTGATCCTTACTAGCTGGAAGTAAGGGAGATGTGGCATGATGTTATTTCTAGGAGTTGGAGACATACAACGTTTAGCTCAGTTCTGGGCATCTTTGAAATACCTATACAAACTTGTTCCTACATAGTAACTTGCAACTTTGAATGAGAAAGTGCTTGCTTACAGCAACGTGCTATATGTTCTGAATGCCCGATTTGGGAATCTGTGTCAAAACTTTGTTAGGAATTATGTGATCCTTATTGATGGAAGTAAGGGAGATGGGGCATGAAGTTATTTCTAGGAGTTGCAGACATACAACATTTAGCTCAGTTCTGGGCATCTTTGAAATACCTATACAAACTTGTTCCTACATAGTAACTTGCAACATTGAATGAGAATGTGCTTGCTTACAGCAACGTGCTATATGTTCTGAATGCCCGAATTGGGAATCTGTGTCAAAACTTTGTTAGGAATTATGTGATCCTTACTAGCTGGAAGTAAGGGAGATGTGGCATGAAGTTATTTCTAGGAGTTGGAGACATGCAACGTTTAGCTCAGTTCTGGGCATCTTTGAAATACCTATACAAACTTGTTCCTACATAGTAACTTGCAACTTTGAATGAGAATGTGCTTGCTTACAGCAACGTGCTATATGTTCTGAATGCCCGAATTGGGAATCTGTGTCAAAACTTTGTTAGGAATTATGTGATCCTTACTAGCTGGAAGTAAGGGAGATGGGGCATTAAGTTATTTCTAGGAGTTGGAGACATACAACGTTTAGCTCAGTTCTGGGCATCTTTGAAATACCTATACAAACTTGTTCCTACATAGTAACTTGCAACTTTGAATGAGAATGTGCTTGCTTACAGCAACGTGCTATATGTTCTGAATACCCGAATTGGGAATCTGTGTCAAAACTTTGTTAGGAATTATGTGAGCCTTAACTGCTGGAAGTAAGGGAGATGGGGCATGAAGTTATTTCTAGGAGTTGGAGACATACAACGTTTAGCTCAGTTCTGGGCCTCTTTGAAATACCTATACAAACTTGTTCCTACATAGTAACTTGCAACTTTGAATGAGAATGTGCTTGCTTACATCAATGTGCTATATGTTCTGTATGCCCGAATTGGGAATCTGTGTCAAAACTTTGTTAGGTATTATGTGATCCTTACTAGCTCGAAGTAAGGGAGATGGGGCATGAAGTTATTTCTTGGAGTTGGAGAGATACCAAGTTTAGCTCAGTTCTGGGCATTTTTGAAATACCTATACAAACTTGTTCCTACATAGTAAACTGTAACTTTGAATGAGAATGTGCTTGCTTACAGCAACGTGCGATATGCTCTGAATGCCCGAATTGGGAATCTGTGTCAAAACATTGTTAGGAATTATGTGATCCTTACTAGCTGGAAGTAAGGGAGATGGGGCATGAAGTTATTTCTAGGAGTTGGACACATACCCACTTTAGCTCAGTTTTGGGCATCTTTGAAATACCTATACAAACTTGTTCCTACATAATAACTTGCTTCTTAGAATGAGAATGTGCTTGCTTACAGCAACGTGCTATATGTTCTGAATGCCCGCATTGGGAATCTGTGTCAAAACTTTGTTAGGAATTATGTGATCCTCACTAGCTGGAAGTAAGGGAGATGGGGCATGAAGTTATTTCTAGGAGTTGGAGACATACAAACTTCAGTTCAGTTCTGGGCATCTTTGAAAGTCCTATACAAACTTGTTCCTACATAGTAACTTGCAACTTTGAATGAGAATGTGCTTGCTTACAGCAACGTGCCATATGTTCTGAATGCCCCAATTGGGAATCTGTGTCAAAACTTTGTTAGGAATTATGTGATCCTCACTAGCTGGAAGTAAGGGAGATGGGGCATGATGTTATTTCTAGGAGTTGCAGACATACAACGTTTAGCTCAGTTCTGGGCATCTTTGAATTACCTATGCCAACTTGTTCCTACATAGTAACTTGCAACTTTGAATGAGAATGTGCTTGCTTACAGCAACGTGCCATATGTTCTGAATGACCGAATTGGGAATCTGTGTCAAAACTTTGTTAGGAATTATGTGATCCTTACTAGATGGAAGTAAGGGAGATGGGGCATGAAGTTATTTCTAGGAGTTGGAGACATACAAAGTTTAGCTCAGTTCTGGGCATCTTTGAAATACCTATACAAACTTGTTCCTACATAGTAACTTGCAACTTTGAATGAGAATGTGCTTGCTTACAGCAACGTGCTATATGTTCTGAATGCCCGAATTGGGAATCTGTGTCAAAACTTTGTTAGGAATTATGTGATCCTTACTAGCTGGAAGTAAGGGAGAGGTGGCATGAAGTTATTTCTAGGAGTTGGAGACATACAACGTTTAGCTCAGTTCTGGGCATCTTTGAAATACCTATACAAACTTGTTCCTTCATAGTAACTTGCAACATTGAATGAGAATGTGCTTGCTTACAGCAACGTGCTATATGTTCTGAATGCCCGAATTGGGAATCTGTGTCAAAACTTTGTTAGGAATTATGTGATCCTTACTAGCTGGAAGTAAGGGAGATGTGGCATGAAGTTATTTCTAGGAGTTGGAGACATACAACGTTTAGCTCAGTTCTGGGCATCTTTGAAATACCTATACAAACTTGTTCCTACATAGTAACTTGCAACTTTGAATGAGAATGTGCTTGCTTACAGCAACGTGCTATATGTTCTGAATGCCCGAATTGGGAAGCTGTGTCAAAACTTTTTTAGGAATTATGTGATCCTTACTAGCTGGAAGTAAGGGAGATGGGGCATGAAGTTATTTTTAGGAGTTGGGAATCTTTGTCAAAACTTTGTTAGGAATTATGTGATCCTCACTAGCTGGAAGTAAGGGAGATGGGGCATGAAGTTATTTCTAGGAGTTGGAGACATACAAACTTTAGCTCGGTTCTGGGCATCTTTGAAAGTCCTATACAAACTTGTTCCTACATAGTAACTTGCAACTTTGAATGAGAATGTGCTTGCTTACAGCAACGTGCTTTATGTTCTGAATGCCCGAATTGGGAATCTGTGTCAAAACTTTGTTAGGAATTATGTGATCCTTACCTGCTGGAAGTAAGGGAGATGGGGCATGAAGTTATTTCTAGGAGTTGGAGACATACAACGTTTAGCTCAGTTCTGGGCATCTTTGAAATACCTATACAAACTTGTTCCTACATATTAACTTGCAACATTGAATGAGAATGTGCTTGCTTACAGCAACGTGCTATATGTTCTGAATGCCCGAATTGGGAATCTGTGTCAAAACTTTGTTAGGAATTATGTGATCCTTACTAGCTGGAAGTAATGGAGAGGTGGCATGAAGTTATTTCTAGGAGTTGGAGACATACAACGTTTAGCTCAGTTCTGGGCATCTTTGAAATACCTATACAAACTTGTTCCTACATAGTAACTTGCAACTTTGAATGTGAAAGTGCTTGCTTACAGCAACGTGCTATATGTTCTGAATGCCCGATTTGGGAATCTGTGTCAAAACTTTGTTAGGAATTATGTGATCCTTATTGATGGAAGTAAGGGAGATGGGGCATGAAGTTATTTCTAGGAGTTGCAGACATACAACGTTTAGCTCAGTTCTGGGCATCTTTGAAATACCTATACAAACTTGTTCCTACATAGTAACTTGCAACATTGAATGAGAATGTGCTTGCTTACAGCAACGTGCTATATGTTCTGAATGCCCGAATTGGGAATCTGTGTCAAAACTTTGTTAGGAATTATGTGATCCTTACTAGCTGGAAGTAAGGGAGATGTGGCATGAAGTTATTTCTAGGAGTTGGAGACATACAACGTTTAGCTCAGTTCTGGGCATCTTTGAAATACCTATACAAACTTGTTCCTACATAGTAACTTGCAACTTTGAATGAGAATGTGCTTGCTTACAGCAACGTGCTATATGTTCTGAATGCCCGAATTGGGAATCTGTGTCAAATCTTTGTTAGGAATTATGTGATCCTCACTAGCTGGAAGTAAGGGAGATGGGGCATGAAGTTATTTCTAGGAGTTGGGAATCTGTGTCAAAACTTTGTTAGGAATTATGTGATCCTCACTAGCTGGAAGTAAGGGAGATGGGGCATGAAGTTATTTCTAGGAGTTGGAGACATACAAACTTTAGCTCAGTTCTGGGCATCTTTGAAAGTCCTATACAAACTTGTTCCTACATAGTAACTTGCAACTTTGAATGAGAATGTGCTTGCTTACAGCAACGTGCTTTATGTTCTGAATGCCCGAATTGGGAATCTGTGTCAAAACTTTGTTAGGAATTATGTGATCCTTACCTGCTGGAAGTAAGGGAGATGGGACATGAAGTTATTTCTAGGAGTTGGAGACATACAACATTTAGCTCAGTTCTGGGCATCTTTGAAATACCTATACAAACTTGTTCCTACATAGTAACTTGCAACTTTGAATGAGAATGTGCTTGCTTACAGCAACGTGCTATATGTTCTGAATGCCCGAATTGGGAATCTGTGTCAAATCTTTGTTAGGAATTATGTGATCCTTACTAGCTGGAAGTAAGGGAGTTGGGGCATGAAGTTATTTCTAGAGGTTGGACACATACCAAGTTTAGCTCAGTTCTGGGCATCTTTGAAATACCTATACAAACTTGTTCCTACATAGTAACTTGCAACTTTGAATGAGAATGTGCTTGCTTACAGCAACGTGCTATATGTTCTGAATGCCCGAATTGGGAATCTGTGTCAAAACTTTGTTATGAATTATGTGATCCTTACTAGCTGGAAGTAAGGGAGATGGGGCATGAAGTTATTTCTAGGAGTTGGAGACATACAACGTTTAGCTCAGTTCTGGGCCTCTTTGAAATACCTATACAAACTTGTTCCTACATAGTAACTTGCAACTTTGAATGAGAATGTGCTTGCTTACATCAATGTGCTATATGTTCTGTATGCCCGAATTGGGAATCTGTGTCAAAACTTTGTTAGGAATTATGTGATCCTTACTAGCTCGAAGTAAGGGAGATGGGGCATGAAGTTATTTCTTGGAGTTGGAGAGATACCAAGTTTAGCTCAGTTCTGGGCATTTTTGAAATACCTATACAAACTTGTTCCTACATAGTAAACTGTAACTTTGAATGAGAATGTGCTTGCTTACAGCAACGTGCGATATGCTCTGAATGCCCGAATTGGGAATCTGTGTCAAAACATTGTTAGGAATTATGTGATCCTTACTAGCTGGAAGTAAGGGAGATGGGGCATGAAGTTATTTCTAGGAGTTGGACACATACCCACTTTAGCTCAGTTTTGGGCATCTTTGAAATACCTATACAAACTTGTTCCTACATAATAACTTGCTTCTTAGAATGAGAATGTGCTTGCTTACAGCAACGTGCTATATGTTCTGAATGCCCGCATTGGGAATCTGTGTCAAAACTTTGTTAGGAATTATGTGATCCTCACTAGCTGGAAGTAAGGGAGATGGGGCATGAAGTTATTTCTAGGAGTTGGAGACATACAAACTTCAGTTCAGTTCTGGGCATCTTTGAAAGTCCTATACAAACTTGTTCCTACATAGTAACTTGCAACTTTGAATGAGAATGTGCTTGCTTACAGCAACGTGCCATATGTTCTGAATGCCCCAATTGGGAATCTGTGTCAAAACTTTGTTAGGAATTATGTGATCCTCACTAGCTGGAAGTAAGGGAGATGGGGCATGATGTTATTTCTAGGAGTTGCAGACATACAACGTTTAGCTCAGTTCTGGGCATCTTTGAATTACCTATGCCAACTTGTTCCTACATAGTAACTTGCAACTTTGAATGAGAATGTGCTTGCTTACAGCAACGTGCCATATGTTCTGAATGCCCGAATTGGGAATCTGTGTCAAAACTTTGTTAGGAATTATGTGATCCTTACTAGATGGAAGTAAGGGAGATGGGGCATGAAGTTATTTCTAGGAGTTGGAGACATACAACGTTTAGCTCAGTTCTGGGCATCTTTGAAATACCTATACAAACTTGTTCCTACATAGTAACTTGCAACTTTGAATGAGAATGTGCTTGCTTACAGCAACGTGCTATATGTTCTGAATGCCCGAATTGGGAATCAGTGTCAAAACTTTGTTAGGAATTATGTGATCCTTACTAGCTGGAAGTAAGGGAGAGGTGGCATGAAGTTATTTCTAGGAGTTGGAGACATACAACGTTTAGCTCAGTTCTGGGCATCTTTGAATTACCTATACAAACTTGTTCCTACATAGTAACTTGCAACTTTGAATGAGAAAGTGCTTGCTTACAGCAACGTGCTATATGTTCTGAATGCCCGATTTGGGAATCTGTGTCAAAACTTTGTTAGGAATTATGTGATCCTTATTGATGGAAGTAAGGGAGATGGGGCATGAAGTTATTTCTAGAAGTTGCAGACATACAACGTTTAGCTCAGTTCTGGGCATCTTTGAAATACCTATACAAACTTGTTCCTACATAGTAACTTGCAACATTGAATGAGAATGTGCTTGCTTACAGCAACGTGCTATATGTTCTGAATGCCCGAATTGGGAATCTGTGTCAAAACTTTGTTAGGAATTATGTGATCCTTACTAGCTGGAAGTAAGGGAGATGTGGCATGAAGTTATTTCTAGGAGTTGGAGACATACAACGTTTAGCTCAGTTCTGGGCATCTTTGAAATACCTATACAAACTTGTTCCTACATAGTAACTTGCAACTTTGAATGAGAATGTGCTTGCTTACAGCAACGTGCTATATGTTCTGAATGCCCGAATTGGGAATCTGTGTCAAAACTTTTTTAGGAATTATGTGATCCTTACTAGCTGGAAGTAAGGGAGATGTGGCATGAAGTTATTTCTAGGAGTTGGGAATCTTTGTCAAAACTTTGTTAGGAATTATGTGATCCTCACTAGCTGGAAGTAAGGGAGATGGGGCATGAAGTTATTTCTAGGAGTTGGAGACATACAAACTTTAGCTCAGTTCTGGGCATCTTTGAAAGTCCTATACAAACTTGTTCCTACATAGTAACTTGCAACTTTGAATGAGAATGTGCTTGCTTACAGCAACGTGCTTTATGTTCTGAATGCCCGAATTGGGAATCTGTGTCAAAACTTTGTTAGGAATTATGTGATCCTTACCTGCTGGAAGTAAGGGAGATGGGGCATGAAGTTATTTCTAGGAGTTGGAAACATACAACGTTTAGCTCAGTTCTGGGCATCTTTGAAATACCTATACAAACTTGTTCCTACATATTAACTTGCAACATTGAATGAGAATGTGCTTGCTTACAGCAACGTGCTATATGTTCTGAATGCCCGAATTGGGAATCTGTGTCAAAACTTTGTTAGGAATTATGTGATCCTTACTAGCTGGAAGTAATGGAGAGGTGGCATGAAGTTATTTCTAGGAGTTGGAGACATACAACGTTTAGCTCAGTTCTGGGCATCTTTGAAATACCTATACAAACTTGTTCCTACATAGTAACTTGCAACTTTGAATGTGAAAGTGCTTGCTTACAGCAACGTGCTATATGTTCTGAATGCCCGATTTGGGAATCTGTGTCAAAACTTTGTTAGGAATTATGTGATCCTTATTGATGGAAGTAAGGGAGATGGGGCATGAAGTTATTTCTAGGAGTTGCAGACATACAACGTTTAGCTCAGTTCTGGGCATCTTTGAAATACCTATACAAACTTGTTCCTACATAGTAACTTGCAACATTGAATGAGAATGTGCTTGCTTACAGCAACGTGCTATATGTTCTGAATGCCCGAATTGGGAATCTGTGTCAAAACTTTGTTAGGAATTATGTGATCCTTACTAGCTGGAAGTAAGGGAGATGTGGCATGAAGTTATTTCTAGGAGTTGGAGACATACAACGTTTAGCTCAGTTCTGGGCATCTTTGAAATACCTATACAAACTTGTTCCTACATAGTAACTTGCAACTTTGAATGAGAATGTGCTTGCTTACAGCAACGTGCTATATGTTCTGAATGCCCGAATTGGGAATCTGTGTCAAAACTTTGTTAGGAATTATGTGATCCTCACTAGCTGGAAGTAAGGGAGATGGGGCATGAAGTTATTTCTAGGAGTTGGGAATCTGTGTCAAAACTTTGTTAGGAATTATGTGATCCTCACTAGCTGGAAGTAAGGGAGATGGGGCATGAAGTTATTTCTAGGAGTTGGAGACATAGAAACTTTAGCTCAGTTCTGGGCATCTTTGAAAGTCCTATACAAACTTGTTCCTACATAGTAACTTGCAACTTTGAATGAGAATGTGCTTGCTTACAGCAACGTGCTTTATGTTCTGAATGCCCGAATTGGGAATCTGTGTCAAAACTTTGTTAGGAATTATGTGATCCTTACCTGCTGGAAGTAAGGGAGATGGGACATGAAGTTATTTCTAGGAGTTGGAGACATACAACGTTTAGCTCAGTTCTGGGCATCTTTGAAATACCTATACAAACTTGTTCCTACATAGTAACTTGCAACTTTGAATGAGAATGTGCTTGCTTACAGCAACGTGCTATATGTTCTCAATGCCCGAATTGGGAATCTGTGTCAAATCTTTGTTAGGAATTATGTGATCCTTACTAGCTGGAAGTAAGGGAGTTGGGGCATGAAGTTATTTCTAGAGGTTGGACACATACCAAGTTTAGCTCAGTTCTGGGCATCTTTGAAATACCTATACAAACTTGTTCCTACATAGTAACTTGCAACTTTGAATGAGAATGTGCTTGCTTACAGCAACGTGCTATATGTTCTGAATGCCCGAATTGGGAATCTGTGTCAAAACTTTGTTATGAATTATGTGATCCTTACTAGCTGGAAGTAAGGGAGATGGGGCATGAAGTTATTTCTAGGAGTTGGAGACATACAACGTTTAGCTCAGTTCTGGGCATCTTTGAAATACCTATACAAACTTGTTCCTACATAGTAACTTGCAACTTTGAATGAGAATGTGCTTGCTTACAGCAACGTGCTATTTGTTCTGAATGCCCGAATTGGGAATCTGTGTCAAAACTTTGTTAGGAATTATGTGATCCTTACTAGCTGGAAGTAAGGGAGATGGGGCATGAAGTTATTTCTAGGAGTTGGACACATACCAAGTTTAGCTGAGTTCTGGGCATCTTTGAAAGTCCTATACAAACTTGTTCCTACATAGTAACTTGCAACTTTGAATGAGAATGTGCTTGCTTACAGCAACGTGCTATATGTTCTGAATGCCCGAATTGGGAATCTGTGTCAAAACTTTGTTAGGAATTATGTGATCCTTAACTGCTGGAAGTAAGGGAGATGGGGCATGAAGTTATTTCTAGGAGTTGGAGACATACAACGTTTAGCTCAGTTCTGGGCCTCTTTGAAATACCTATACAAACTTGTTCCTACATAGTAACTTGCAACTTTGAATGAGAATGTGCTTGCTTACATCAATGTGCTATATGTTCTGAATGCCCGAATTGGGAATCTGTGTCAAAACTTTGTTAGGAATTATGTGATCCTTACTAGCTGGAAGTAAGGGAGTTGGGGCATGAAGTTATTTCTTGGAGTTGGAGACATAGAAACTTTAGCTCAGGTCTGGGCATTTTTGAAATACCTATACAAACTTGTTCCTACATAGTAAACTATAACTTTGAATGAGAATGTGCTTGCTTACAGCAACGTGCGATATGCTCTGAATGCCCGAATTGGGAATCTGTGTCAAAACTTTGTTAGGAATTATGTGATCCTTACCTGCTGGAAGTAAGGGAGATGGGGCATGAAGTTATTTCTAGGAGTTGGAGACATACAACGTTTAGCTCAGTTCTGGGCATCTTTGAAATACCTATACAAACTTGTTCCTACATAGTAACTTGCAACTTTGAATGAGAATGTGCTTGCTTACAGCAACGTGCTATATGTTCTGAATGCCCGAATTGGGAATCTGTGTCAAATCTTTGTTAGGAATTATGTGATCCTTACTAGCTGGAAGTAAGGGAGTTGGGGCATGAAGTTATTTCTAGAGGTTGGACACATACCAAGTTTAGCTCAGTTCTGGGCATCTTTGAAATACCTATACAAACTTGTTCCTACATAGTAACTTGCAACTTTGAATGAGAATGTGCTTGCTTACAGCAACGTGCTATATGTTCTGAATGCCCGAATTGGGAATCTGTGTCAAAACTTTGTTAGGAATTATGTGATCCTTACTAGCTGGAAGTAAGGGAGATGGGGCATGAAGTTATTTCTAGGAGTTGGAGACATACAACGTTTAGCTCAGTTCTGGGCATCTTTGAAATACCTACACAAACTTGTTCCTACATAGTAACTTGCAACTTTGAATGAGAATGTGCTTGCTTACATCAATGTGCTATATGTTCTGAATGCCCGAATTGGGAATCTGTGTCAAAACTTTGTTAGAAATTATGTGATCCTTACTAGCTGGAAGTAAGGTAGATGGGGCATGAAGTTATTTCTAGGAGTTGCAGACATACAACGTTTAGCTCAGTTCTGGGCATCTTTGAAATACCCATACAAACTTGTTCCTACATAGTAACTTGCAACTTTGAATGAGAATGTGCTTGCTTACAGCAACGTGCTATATGTTCTGAATGCCCGAATTGGGAATCTGTGTCAAAACTTTGTTAGGAATTATGTGATCCTTACTAGCTGGAAGTAAGGGAGTTGGGGCATGAAGTTATTTCTAGAGGTTGGACACATACCAAGTTTAGCTCAGTTCTGGGCATCTTTGAAATACCTATACAAACTTGTTCCTACATAGTAACTTGCAACTTTGAATGAGAATGTGCTTGCTTACAGCAACGTGCTATATGTTCTGAATGCCCGAATTGGGAATCTGTGTCAAAACTTTGTTAGGAATTATGTGATCCTTACTAGCTGGAAGTAAGGGAGATGGGGCATGAAGTTATTTCTAGGAGTTGGAGACATACAACGTTTAGCTCAGTTCTGGGCATCTTTGAAATACCTATACTAACTTGTTCCTACATAGTATCTTGCAACTTTGAATGAGAATGTGCTTGCTTACAGCAACGTGCTATATGTTCTGAATGCCCGAATTGGGAATCTGTGTCAAAACTTTGTTAGGAATTATGTGATCCTTAACTGCTGGAAGTAAGGGAGATGGGGCATGAAGTTATTTCTAGGAGTTGGAGACATACAACGTTTAGCTCAGTTCTGGGCCTCTTTGAAATACCTATACAAACTTGTTCCTACATAGTAACTTGCAACTTTGAATGAGAATGTGCTTGCTTACATCAATGTGCTATATGTTCTGAATGCCCGAATTGGGAATCTGTGTCAAAACTTTGTTAGGAATTATGTGATCCTTACTAGCTGGAAGTAAGGGAGATGGGGCATGAAGTTATTTCTTGGAGTTGGAGACATACAACGTTTAGCTCAGTTCTGGGCATCTTTGAAATACCTATACAAACTTGTTCCTACATAGTAACTTGCAACTTTGAATGAGAATGTGCTTGCTTACAGCAACGTGCTATATGTTCTCAATGCCCGAATTGGGAATCTGTGTCAAATCTTTGTTAGGAATTATGTGATCCTTACTAGCTGGAAGTAAGGGAGTTGGGGCATGAAGTTATTTCTAGAGGTTGGACACATACCAAGTTTAGCTCAGTTCTGGGCATCTTTGAAATACCTATACAAACTTGTTCCTACATAGTAACTTGCAACTTTGAATGAGAATGTGCTTGCTTACAGCAACGTGCTATATGTTCTGAATGCCCGAATTGGGAATCTGTGTCAAAACTTTGTTAGGAATTATGTGATCCTTAACTGCTGGAAGTAAGGGAGATGGGGCATGAAGTTATTTCTAGGAGTTGGAGACATACAACGTTTAGCTCAGTTCTGGGCCTCTTTGAAATACCTATACAAACTTGTTCCTACATAGTAACTTGCAACTTTGAATGAGAATGTGCTTGCTTACATCAATGTGCTATATGTTCTGAATGCCCGAATTGGGAATCTGTGTCAAAACTTTGTTAGGAATTATGTGATCCTTACCTGCTGGAAGTAAGGGAGATGGGACATGAAGTTATTTCTAGGAGTTGGAGACATACAACGTTTAGCTCAGTTCTGGGCATCTTTGAAATACCTATACAAACTTGTTCCTACATAGTAACTTGCAACTTTGAATGAGAATGTGCTTGCTTACAGCAACGTGCTATATGTTCTCAATGCCCGAATTGGGAATCTGTGTCAAATCTTTGTTAGGAATTATGTGATCCTTACTAGCTGGAAGTAAGGGAGTTGGGGCATGAAGTTATTTCTAGAGGTTGGACACATACCAAGTTTAGCTCAGTTCTGGGCATCTTTGAAATACCTATACAAACTTGTTCCTACATAGTAACTTGCAACTTTGAATGAGAATGTGCTTGCTTACAGCAACGTGCTATATGTTCTGAATGCCCGAATTGGGAATCTGTGTCAAAACTTTGTTATGAATTATGTGATCCTTACTAGCTGGAAGTAAGGGAGATGGGGCATGAAGTTATTTCTAGGAGTTGGAGACATACAACGTTTAGCTCAGTTCTGGGCATCTTTGAAATACCTATACAAACTTGTTCCTACATAGTAACTTGCAACTTTGAATGAGAATGTGCTTGCTTACAGCAACGTGCTATTTGTTCTGAATGCCCGAATTGGGAATCTGTGTCAAAACTTTGTTAGGAATTATGTGATCCTTACTAGCTGGAAATAAGGGAGATGGGGCATGAAGTTATTTCTAGGAGTTGGACACATACCAAGTTTAGCTGAGTTCTGGGCATCTTTGAAAGTCCTATACAAACTTGTTCCTACATAGTAACTTGCAACTTTGAATGAGAATGTGCTTGCTTACAGCAACGTGCTATATGTTCTGAATGCCCGAATTGGGAATCTGTGTCAAAACTTTGTTAGGAATTATGTGATCCTTAACTGCTGGAAGTAAGGGAGATGGGGCATGAAGTTATTTCTAGGAGTTGGAGACATACAACGTTTAGCTCAGTTCTGGGCCTCTTTGAAATACCTATACAAACTTGTTCCTACATAGTAACTTGCAACTTTGAATGAGAATGTGCTTGCTTACATCAATGTGCTATATGTTCTGAATGCCCGAATTGGGAATCTGTGTCAAAACTTTGTTAGGAATTATGTGATCCTTACTAGCTGGAAGTAAGGGAGTTGGGGCATGAAGTTATTTCTTGGAGTTGGAGACATACCAAGTTTAGCTCAGGTCTGGGCATTTTTGAAATACCTATACAAACTTGTTCCTACATAGTAAACTATAACTTTGAATGAGAATGTGCTTGCTTACAGCAACGTGCGATATGCTCTGAATGCCCGAATTGGGAATCTGTGTCAAAACTTTGTTAGGAATTATGTGATCCTTACCTGCTGGAAGTAAGGGAGATGGGGCATGAAGTTATTTCTAGGAGTTGGAGACATACAACGTTTAGCTCAGTTCTGGGCATCTTTGAAATACCTATACAAACTTGTTCCTACATAGTAACTTGCAACTTTGAATGAGAATGTGCTTGCTTACAGCAACGTGCTATATGTTCTGAATGCCCGAATTGGGAATCTGTGTCAAATCTTTGTTAGGAATTATGTGATCCTTACTAGCTGGAAGTAAGGGAGTTGGGGCATGAAGTTATTTCTAGAGGTTGGACACATACCAAGTTTAGCTCAGTTCTGGGCATCTTTGAAATACCTATACAAACTTGTTCCTACATAGTAACTTGCAACTTTGAATGAGAATGTGCTTGCTTACAGCAACGTGCTATATGTTCTGAATGCCCGAATTGGGAATCTGTGTCAAAACTTTGTTAGGAATTATGTGATCCTTACTAGCTGGAAGTAAGGGAGATGGGGCATGAAGTTATTTCTAGGAGTTGGAGACATACAACGTTTAGCTCAGTTCTGGGCATCTTTGAAATACCTACACAAACTTGTTCCTACATAGTAACTTGCAACTTTGAATGAGAATGTGCTTGCTTACATCAATGTGCTATATGTTCTGAATGCCCGAATTGGGAATCTGTGTCAAAACTTTGTTAGAAATTATGTGATCCTTACTAGCTGGAAGTAAGGTAGATGGGGCATGAAGTTATTTCTAGGAGTTGCAGACATACAACGTTTAGCTCAGTTCTGGGCATCTTTGAAATACCCATACAAACTTGTTCCTACATAGTAACTTGCAACTTTGAATGAGAATGTGCTTGCTTACAGCAACGTGCTATATGTTCTGAATGCCCGAATTGGGAATCTGTGTCAAAACTTTGTTAGGAATTATGTGATCCTTACTAGCTGGAAGTAAGGGAGTTGGGGCATGAAGTTATTTCTAGAGGTTGGACACATACCAAGTTTAGCTCAGTTCTGGGCATCTTTGAAATACCTATACAAACTTGTTCCTACATAGTAACTTGCAACTTTGAATGAGAATGTGCTTGCTTACAGCAACGTGCTATATGTTCTGAATGCCCGAATTGGGAATCTGTGTCAAAACTTTGTTAGGAATTATGTGATCCTTACTAGCTGGAAGTAAGGGAGATGGGGCATGAAGTTATTTCTAGGAGTTGGAGACATACAACGTTTAGCTCAGTTCTGGGCATCTTTGAAATACCTATACTAACTTGTTCCTACATAGTATCTTGCAACTTTGAATGAGAATGTGCTTGCTTACAGCAACGTGCTATATGTTCTGAATGCCCGAATTGGGAATCTGTGTCAAAACTTTGTTAGGAATTATGTGATCCTTAACTGCTGGAAGTAAGGGAGATGGGGCATGAAGTTATTTCTAGGAGTTGGAGACATACAACGTTTAGCTCAGTTCTGGGCCTCTTTGAAATACCTATACAACTTGTTCCTACATAGTAACTTGCAACTTTGAATGAGAATGTGCTTGCTTACATCAATGTGCTATATGTTCTGAATGCCCGAATTGGGAATCTGTGTCAAAACTTTGTTAGGAATTATGTGATCCTTACTAGCTGGAAGTAAGGGAGATGGGGCATGAAGTTATTTCTTGGAGTTGGAGACATACCAAGTTTAGCTCAGTTCTGGGCATTTTTGAAATACCTATACAAACTTGTTCCTACATAGTAAACTGTAACTTTGAATGAGAATGTGCTTGCTTACAGCAACGTGCGATATGCTCTGAATGCCCGAATTGGGAATCTGTGTCAAAACTTTGTTAGGAATTATGTGATCCTTACTAGCTGGAAGTAAGGGAGATGGGGCATGAAGTTATTTCTAGGAGTTGGACACATACCCACTTTAGCTCAGTTCTGGGCATCTTTGAAATACCTATACAAACTTGTTCCTACATAGTAACTTGCTTCTTAGAATGAGAATGTGCTTGCTTACAGCAACGTGCTATATGTTCTGAATGCCCGAATTGGGAATCTGTGTCAAAACTTTGTTAGGAATTTTGTGATCCTCACTAGCTGGAAGTAAGGGAGATGGGGCATGAAGTTATTTCTAGGAGTTGGAGACATACAAACTTCAGTTCACTTCTGGGCATCTTTGAAAGTCCTATACAAACTTGTTCCTACATAGTAACTTGCATCTTTGAATGAGACTGTGCTTGCTTACAGCAACGTGCCATATGTTCTGAATGCCCGAATTGGGAATCTGTGTCAAAACTTTGTTAGGAATTATGTGATCCTCACTAGCTGGAAGTAAGGGAGATGGGGCATGATGTTATTTCTAGGAGTTGCAGACATACAACGTTTAGCTCAGTTCTGGGCATCTTTGAATTACCTATACAAACTTGTTCCTACATAGTAACTTGCAACTTTAAATGAGAATGTGCTTGCTTACAGCAACGTGCCATATGTTCTGAATGCCCGAATTGGGAATCTGTGTCAAAACTTTGTTAGGAATTATGTGATCCTTAACTGCTGGAAGTAAGGGAGATGGGGCATGAAGTTATTTCTAGGAGTTGGAGACATACAACGTTTAGCTCAGTTCTGGGCCTCTTTGAAATACCTATACAAACTTGTTCCTACATAGTAACTTGCAACTTTGAATGAGAATGTGCTTGCTTACATCAATGTGCTATATGTTCTGAATGCCCGAATTGGGAATCTGTGTCAAAACTTTGTTAGGAATTATGTGATCCTTACTAGCTGGAAGTAAGGGAGATGGGGCATGAAGTTATTTCTTGGAGTTGGAGACATACCAAGTTTAGCTCAGTTCTGGGCATTTTTGAAATACCTATACAAACTTGTTCCTACATAGTAAACTGTAACTTTGAATGAGAATGTGCTTGCTTACAGCAACCTGCGATATGCTCTGAATGCCCGAATAGGGAATCTGTGTCAAAACTTTGTTAGGAATTATGTGATCCTTACTAGCTGGAAGTAAGGGAGATGGGGCATGGAGTTATTTCTAGGAGTTGGACACATACCCACTTTAGCTCAGTTCTGTGCATCTTTGAAATACCTATACAAACTTGTTCCTACATAGTAACTTGCTTCTTAGAATGAGAATGTGCTTGCTTACAGCAACGTGCTATATGTTCTGAATGCCCGCATTGGGATTCTGTGTCAAAACTTTGTTAGGAATTATGTGATCCTCACTAGCTGGAATTAAGGGAGATGGGGCATGAAGTTATTTCTAGGAGTTGGAGACATACAAACTTCAGTTCAGTTCTGGGCATCTTTGAAAGTCCTATACAAACTTGTTCCTACATAGTAACTTGCATCTTTGAATGAGAATGTGCTTGCTTACAGCAACGTGCCATATGTTCTGAATGCCCGAATTGGGAATCTGTGTCAAAACTTTGTTAGGAATTATGTGATCCTCACTAGCTGGAAGTAAGGGAGATGGGGCATGATGTTATTTCTAGGAGTTGCAGACATACAACGTTTAGCTCAGTTCTGGGCATCTTTGAATTACCTATGCAAACTTGTTCCTACATAGTAACTTGCAACTTTGAATGAGAATGTGCTTGCTTACAGCAACGTGCCATATGTTCTGAATGCCCGAATTGGGAATCTGTGTCAAAACTTTGTTAGGAATTATGTGATCCTTACTAGCTGGAAGTAAGGGAGATGGGGCATGAAGTTATTTCTAGGAGTTGGACACATACCCACTTTAGCTCAGTTCTGGGCATCTTTGAAATACCTATACAAACTTGTTCCTACATAGTAACTTGCTTCTTAGAATGAGAATGTGCTTGCTTACAGCAACGTGCTATATGTTCTGAATGCCCGCATTGGGAATCTGTGTCAAAACTTTGTTAGGAATTATGTGATCCTCACTAGCTGGAAGTAAGGGAGATGGGGCATGAAGTTATTTCTAGGAGTTGAAGACATACAAACTTCAGTTCAGTTCTGGGCATCTTTTAAAGTCCTATACAAACTTGTTCCTACATAGTAACTTGCATCTTTGAATGAGAATGTGCTTGCTTACAGCAACGTGCCATATGTTCTGAATGCCCGAATTGGGAATCTGTGTCAAAACTTTGTTAGGAATTATGTGATCCTCACTAGCTGGAAGTAAGGGAGATGGGGCATGATGTTATTTCTAGGAGTTGCAGACATACAACGTTTAGCTCAGTTCTGGGCATCTTTGAATTACCTATACAAACTTGTTCCTACATAGTAACTTGCAACTTTGAATGAGAATGTGCTTACTTACAGCAACGTGCCATATGTTCTGAATGCCCGAATTGGGAATCTGTGTCAAAACTTTGTTAGGAATTATGTGATCCTTACTAGCTGAAAGTAAGGAGATGGGGCATGCAGTTATTTCTAGGAGTTGGGAATCTGTGTCAAAACTTTGTTAGGAATTATGTGATCCTCACTAGCTGGAAGTAAGGGAGATGGGGCATGAAGTTATTTCTAGGAGTTGGAGACATACAAACTTTAGCTCAGTTCTGGGCATCTTTGAAATACCTATACAAACTTGTTCCTACATAGTAACTTGCAACTTTGAATGAGAATGTGCTTGCTTACAGCAACGTGCTTTATGTTCTGAATGCCCGAATTGGGAATCTGTGTCAAAACTTTGTTAGGAATTATGTGATCCTTACTAGCTGGAAGTAAGGGAGTTGGGGCATGAAGTTATTTCTAGAGGTTGGACACATACCAAGTTTAGCTCAGTTCTGGGCATCTTTGAAATACCTATACAAACTTGTTCCTACATAGTAACTTGCTTCTTAGAATGAGAATGTGCTTGCTTACAGCAACGTGCTATATGTTCTGAATGCCCGCATTGGGAATCTGTGTCAAAACTTTGTTAGGAATTATGTGATCCTCACTAGCTGGAAGTAAGGGAGATGGGGCATGAAGTTATTTCTAGGAGTTGAAGACATACAAACTTCAGTTCAGTTCTGGGCATCTTTTAAAGTCCTATACAAACTTGTTCCTACATAGTAACTTGCATCTTTGAATGAGAATGTGCTTGCTTACAGCAACGTGCCATATGTTCTTAATGCCCGAATTGGGAATCTGTGTCAAAACTTTGTTAGGAATTATGTGATCCTCACTAGCTGGAAGTAAGGGAGATGGGGCATGATGTTATTTCTAGGAGTTGCAGACATACAACGTTTAGCTCAGTTCTGGGCATCTTTGAATTACCTATACAAACTTGTTCCTACATAGTAACTTGCAACTTTGAATGAGAATGTGCTTACTTACAGCAACGTGCCATATGTTCTGAATGCCCGAATTGGGAATCTGTGTCAAAACTTTGTTAGGAATTATGTGATCCTTACTAGCTGAAAGTAAGGAGATGGGGCATGAAGTTATTTCTAGGAGTTGGGAATCTGTGTCAAAACTTTGTTAGGAATTATGTGATCCTCACTAGCTGGAAGTAAGGGAGATGGGGCATGAAGTTATTTCTAGGAGTTGGAGACATACAAACTTTAGCTCAGTTCTGGGCATCTTTGAAAGTCCTATACAAACTTGTTCCTACATAGTAACTTGCAACTTTGAATGAGAATGTGCTTGCTTACAGCAACGTGCTTTATGTTCTGAATGCCCGAATTGGGAATCTGTGTCAAAACTTTGTTAGGAATTATGTGATCCTTACTAGCTGGAAGTAAGGGAGTTGGGGCATGAAGTTATTTCTAGAGGTTGGACACATACCAAGTTTAGCTCAGTTCTGGGCATCTTTGAAATACCTATACAAACTTGTTCCTACATAGTAACTTGCAACTTTGAATGAGAATGTGCTTGCTTACAGCAACGTGCTATATGTTCTGAATGCCCGAATTGGGAATCTGTGTCAAAACTTTGTTATGAATTATGTGATCCTTACTAGCTGGAAGTAAGGGAGATGGGGCATGAAGTTATTTCTAGGAGTTGGAGACATACAACGTTTAGCTCAGTTCTGGGCATCTTTGAAATACCTATACAAACTTGTTCCTACATAGTAACTTGCAACTTTGAATGAGAATGTGCTTGCTTACAGCAACGTGCTATATGTTCTGAATGCCCGAATTGGGAATCTGTGTCAAAACTTTGTTAGGAATTGTGTGATCCTTACTAGCTGGAAGTAAGGGAGATGGGGCATGAAGTTATTTCTAGGAGTTGGAGACATACAACGTTTAGCTCAGTTCTGGGCATCTTTGAAATACCTACACAAACTTGTTCCTACATAGTAACTTGCAACTTTGAATGAGAATGTGCTTGCTTTCAGTAACGTGCTATATGTTCTGAATGCCCGAATTGGGAATCTGTGTCAAAACTTTGTTAGAAATTATGTGATCCTTACTAGCTGGAAGTAAGGTAGATGGGGCATGAAGTTATTTCTAGGAGTTGGAGACATACAACGTTTAGCTCAGTTCTGGGCATCTTTGAAATACCCATACAAACTTGTTCCTACATAGTAACTTGCAACTTTGAATGAGAATGTGCTTGCTTACAGCAACGTGCTATATGTTCTGAATGCCCGAATTGGGAATCTGTGTCAAAACTTTGTTAGGAATTATGTGATCCTTACTAGCTGGAAGTAAGGGAGTTGGGGCATGAAGTTATTTCTAGAGGTTGGACACATACCAAGTTTAGCTCAGTTCTGGGCATCTTTGAAATACCTATACAAACTTGTTCCTACATAGTAACTTGCAACTTTGAATGAGAATGTGCTTGCTTACATCAACGAGCTATATGTTCTGAATGCCCGAATTGGGAATCTGTGTCAAAACTTTGTTAGGAATTATGTGATCCTTACTAGCTGGAAGTAAGGGAGATGGGGCATGAAGTTATTTCTAGGAGTTGGAGACATACAACGTTTAGCTCAGTTCTGGGCATCTTTGAAATACCTATACAAACTTGTTCCTACATAGTATCTTGCAACTTTGAATGAGAATGTGCTTGCTTACAGCAACGTGCTATATGTTCTGAATGCCCGAATTGGGAATCTGTGTCAAAACTTTGTTAGGAATTATGTGATCCTTAACTGCTGGAAGTAAGGGAGATGGGGCATGAAGTTATTTCAAGGAGTTGGAGACATACAACGTTTAGCTCAGTTCTGGGCCTCTTTGAAATACCTATACAAACTTGTTCCTACATAGTAACTTGCAACTTTGAATGAGAATGTGCTTGCTTACATCAATGTGCTATATGTTCTGAATGCCCGAATTGGGAATCTGTGTCAAAACTTTGTTAGGAATTATGTGATCCTTAAGAGCTGGAAGTAAGGGAGATGGGGCATGAAGTTGTTTCTAGGAGTTGGGAATCTGTGTCAAAACTTTGTTAGGAATTATGTGATCCTCCTTATCTGGAAGTAAGGGAGATGGGGCATGAAGTTATTTCTAGGAGTTGGACACATACCCACTTTAGCTCAGTTCTGGGCATCTTTGAAATACCTATACAAACTTGTTCCTACATAGTAACTTGCTTCTTAGAATGAGAATGTGCTTGCTTACAGCAACGTGCTATATGTTCTGAATGCCCGAATTGGGAATCTGTGTCAAAACTTTGTTAGGAATTTTGTGATCCTCCCTAGCTGGAAGTAAGGGAGATGGGGCATGAAGTTATTTCTAGGAGTTGGAGACATAAA
This sequence comes from Diceros bicornis minor, assembly GCF_020826845.1. Taxonomy (NCBI): domain Eukaryota; kingdom Metazoa; phylum Chordata; class Mammalia; order Perissodactyla; family Rhinocerotidae; genus Diceros; species Diceros bicornis. The sequence continues at coordinate 894,408 of NC_080749.1, forward strand.
AACTTCAGTTCACTTCTGGGCATCTTTGAAAGTCCTATACAAACTTGTTCCTACATAGTAACTTGCATCTTTGAATGAGAATGTGCTTGCTTACAGCAACGTGCCATATGTTCTGAATGCCCGAATTGGGAATCTGTGTCAAAACTTTGTTAGGAATTATGTGATCCTCACTAGCTGGAAGTAAGGGAGATGGGGCATGATGTTATTTCTAGGAGTTGCAGACATACAACGTTTAGCTCAGTTCTGGGCATCTTTGAATTACCTATACAAACTTGTTCCTACATAGTAACTTGCAACTTTAAATGAGAATGTGCTTGCTTACAGCAACGTGCCATATGTTCTGAATGCCCGAATTGGGAATCTGTGTCAAAACTTTGTTAGGAATTATGTGATCCTTACTAGATGGAAGTACGGGAGATGGGGTATGAAGTTATTTCTAGGAGTTGGAGACATACAACGTTTAGCTCAGTTCTGGGCATCTTTGAAATACCTATACAAACTTGTTCCTACATAGTAACTTGCAACTTTGAATGAGAATGTGCTTGCTTACAGCAACGTGCTATATGTTCTGAATGCCCGAATTGGGAATCTGTGTCAAAACTTTGTTAGGAATTATGTGATCCTTACTAGCTGGAAGTAAGGGAGATATGGCATGAAGTTATTTCTAGGATTTGGAGACATACAACGTTTAGCTCAGTTCTGGGCATCTTTGAAATACCTATACAAACTTGTTCCTACATAGGAACTTGCAACTTTGAATGAGAATGTGCTTGCTTACAGCAACGTGCTATATGTTCTGAATGCCCGAATTGGGACTCTGTGTCAAAACTTTGTTAGGAATTATGTGATCCTTATTGATGGAAGTAAGGGAGATGGGGCATGAAGTTATTTCTAGGAGTTGCAGACATACACCGTTTAGCTCAGTTCTGGGCATCTTTGAAATACCTATACAAACTTGTTCCTACATAGTAACTTGCAACTTTGAATGAGAATGTGCTTGCTTACAGCAACGTGCTATATATTCTGAATGCCCGAATTGGGAATCTGTGTCAAAACTTTGTTAGGAATTATGTGATCCTTACTAGCTGGAAGTAAGGGAGATGGGGCATGAAGTTATTTCTAGAGGTTGGACACATACCAAGTTTAGCTCAGTTCTGGGCATCTTTGAAATACCTATACAAACTTGTTCCTACATAGTAACTTGCAACTTTGAATGAGAATGTGCTTACTTACAGCAACGTGCTATATGTTCTGAATGCCCGAATTGGGACTCTGTGTCAAAAGTTTGTTAGGAATTATGTGATCCTTACTAGCTGGAAGTAAGGGAGATGGGGCATGAAGTTATTTCTAGGAGTTGGGAATCTGTGTCAAAACTTTGTTAGGAATTATGTGATCCTCACTAGCTGGAAGAAAGGGAGATGGGGCATGAAGTTATTTCTAGGAGTTGGAGACATACAAACTTTAGCTCAGTTCTGGGCATCTTTGAAAGTCCTATACAAACTTGTTCCTACATAGTAACTTGCAACTTTGAATGAGAATGTGCTTGCTTACAGCAACGTGCTATATGTTCTGAATGCCCGAATTGGGAATCTGTGTCAAAACTTTGTTAGGAATTATGTGATCCTTACCTGCTGGAAGTAAGGGAGATGGGGCATGAAGTTATTTCTAGGAGTTGGAGACATACAACGTTTAGCTCAGTTCTGGGCATCTTTGAAATACCTATACAAACTTGTTCCTACATAGTAACTTGCAACTTTGAATGAGAATGTGCTTGCTTACAGCAACGTGCTATATGTTCTGAATGCCCGAATTGGGAATCTGTGTCAAAACTTTGTTAGGAATTATGTGATCCTTACTAGCTGGAAGTAAGGGAGATGGGGCATGAAGTTATTTCTAGGAGTTGGAGACATACAACGTTTAGCTCAGTTCTGGGCATCTTTGAAATACCTATACAAACTTGTTCCTACATAGTAACTTGCAACTTTTAATGAGAATGTGCTTGCTTACAGCAACGTGCTATATGTTCTGAATGCCCGAATTGGGAATCTGTGTCAAAACATTGTTAGGAATAATGTGTTCCTTACTAGCTGGAAGTAAGGGAGATGGGGCATGAAGTTATTTCTAGGAGTTGCAGACATACAACGTTTAGCTCACTTCTGGGCATCTTTGAAATACCTATACAAACTTGTTCCTACATAGTAACTTGCAACTTTGAATGAGAATGTGCTTGCTTACAGCAACGTGCTATATGTTCTGAATGCCCGAATTGGGAATCTGTGTCAAAACTTTGTTAGGAATTATGTGATCCTCACTAGCTGGAAGTAAGGGAGATGGGGCATGAAGTTATTTCTAGGAGTTGGAGACATACAACGTTTAGCTCAGTTCTGGGCATCTTTGAAATACCTATACAAACTTGTTCCTACATAGTAACTTGCAACTTTGAATGAGAATGTGCTTGCTTACAGCAACGTGCTATATGTTCTGAATGCCCGAATTGGGAATCTGTGTCAAAACTTTGTTAGGAATTATGTGATCCTTACCTGCTGGAAGTAAGGGAGATGGGGAATGAAGTTATTTCTAGGAGTTGGAGACATACAACGTTTAGCTCAGTTCTAGGCATCTTTGAAATACCTATACAAACTTGTTCCTACATAGTAACTTGCATCTTTGAATGAGAATGTGCTTGCTTACAGCAACGTGCTATATGTTCTGAATGCCCGAATTGGGAATCTGTGTCAAAAGTTTGTTAGGAATTATGTGATCCTTACTAGCTGGAAGTAAGGGAGTTGGGGCATGAAGTTATTTCTAGAGGTTGGAGACAAACCAAGTTTAGCTCAGTTCTGGGCATCTTTGAAATACCTATACAAACTTGTTCCTACATAGTAACTTGCAACTTTGAATGAGAATGAGATTGCTTACAGCAACGTGCTATATGTTCTGAATGCCCGAATTGGGAATCTGTGTCAAAACTTTGTTAGGAATTATGTGATCCTTACTAGATGGAAGTAAGGGAGATGGGGCATGAAGTTCTTTCTAGGAGTTGCAGACATACAACGTTTAGCTCAGTTCTGGGCATCTTTGAAATACCTATACAAACTTGTTCCTACATAGGAACTTGCAACTTTGAATGAGAATGTGCTTGCTTACAGCAACGTGCTATATGTTCTGAATGCCCGAATTGGGAATCTGTGTCAAAACTTTGTTAGGAATTATGTGATCATTAATAGCTGGAAGTAAGGGAGATGGGGCATGAAGTTATTTCTAGGAGTTGGAGACATACAACGTTTAGCTCAGTTCTGGGCATCTTTGAAATACCTATACAAACCTGTACCTACATAGTAACTTGCAACTTTGAATGAGAATGTGCTTGCTTACAATAACGTGCCATATGTTCTGAATGCCCGAATTGGGAATCTGTGTCAAAACTTTGTTAGGAATTATGTGATCCTTACTAGCTGGAAGAAAGGGAGATGGGGCATGAAGTTATTTCTAGGAGTTGGAGACATACCAAGTTTAGCTCAGTTCTGGGCATCTTTGAAATACCTATACAAACTTGTTCCTACATAGTAACTTGCAACTTTGAATGAGAATGTGCTTGCTTGCAGCAACGTGCTATATGTTCTGAATGCCCGAATTGGGAATCTGTGTCAAAACTTTGTTAGGAATTATGTGATCCTTACTAGCTGGAAGTAAGGGAGATGGGGCATGAAGTTATTTCTAGGAGTTGGAGACATACCAAGTTTAGCTCAGTTCTGGGCATCTTTGAAATACCTATACAAACTTGTTCCTACATAGTAACTTGCAACTTTGAATGAGAATGTGCTTGCTTACAGCAACGTGCTATATGTTCTGAATGCCCGATTTGGGAATCTGTGTCAAAACTTTGTTAGGAATTATGTGATCCTCACTAGCTGGAAGTAAGGGAGATGGGGCATGAAGTTATTTCTAGGAGTTGGAGACATACAACGTTTAGCTCAGTTCTGGGCATCTTTGAAATACCTATACAAACTTGTTCCTACATAGTAACTTGCTACTTGGAATGAGAATGTGCTTGCTTACAGCAACGTGCTATATGTTCTGAATGCCCGAATTGGGAATCTGTGTCAAAACTTTGTTAGGAATTATGTGATCCTTACTAGCTGGAAGTAAGGGAGTTGGGGCATGAAGTTATTTCTAGAGGTTGGACACATACCAAGTTTAGCTCAGTTCTGGGCATCTTTGAAATACCTATACAAACTTGTTCCTACATGGTAACTTGCAACTTTGAATGAGAATGTGCTTGCTTACAGCAACGTGCTATATGTTCTGAATGCCCGAATTGGGAATCTGTGTCAAAACTTTGTTAGGAATTATGTGATCCTTACTAGCTGGAAGTAAGGGAGTTGGGGCATGAAGTTATTTCTAGAGGTTGGACACATACCAAGTTTAGCTCAGTTCTGGGCATCTTTGAAATACCTATACAAACTTGTTCCTACATAGTAACTTGCAACTTTGAATGAGAATGTGCTTGCTTACAGCAACGTGCTATATGTTCTGAATGCCCGAATTGGGAATCTGTGTCAAAACTTTGTTAGGAATTATGTGATCCTCACTAGATGGAAGTAAGGGAGATGGGGCATGAAGTTGTTTCTAGGAGTTGAAGACATACAAACTTCAGCTCAGTTCTGGGCATCTTTGAAAGTCCTATACAAACTTGTTCCTACATAGTAACTTGCATCTTTGAATGAGAATGTGCTTGCTTACAGCAACGTGCTATATGTTCTGAATGCCCGAATTGGGAATCTGTGTCAAAACTTCGTTAGGAATTATGTGATCCTTACCTGCTGGAACTAAGGGAGATCGGGCATAAAGTTATTTCTAGGAGTTGGAGACATACAACGTTTAGCTCAGTTCTGGGAATCTTTGAAAAACCTATACAAACTTGTTCCTACATAGTAACTTGCAACTTTGAATGAGAATGTGCTTGCTTACAGCAACGTGCTATATGTTCTGAATGCCCGAATTGGGAATCTGTGTCAAAACTTTGTTAGGAAATATGTGATCCTCACTAGCTGGAAATAAGGGAGATGGTGCATGAAGTTATTTCTAGGAGTTGGAGACATACAACGTTTAGCTCAGTTCTGGGCATCTTTGAAATACCTATACAAACTTGTTCTTACATAGTAACTTGCAACTTTGAATGAGAATGTGGTTGCTTACAGCAACTTGCTATATGTTCTGAATGCCCGAATTGGGAATCTGTGTCAAAACTTTGTTAGGAATTATGTGATCCTTACTAGCTGGAAGTAAGGGAGATGGGGCATGAAGTTATTTCTAGGAGTTGCAGACATACAACGTTTAGCTCAGTTCTGGGCATCTTTGAAATACCTATACAAACTTGTTCCTACATAGTAACTTGCAACATTGAATGAGAATGTGCTTGCTTACAGTAACGTGCTATATGTTCTGAATGCCTGAATTGGGAATCTGTGTCAAAACTTTGTTAGGAATTATGTGATCCTTACTAGCCGTAAGTAAGGTAATTGAGCCATGAAGTTATTTCTAGAGGTTGGAGACATACCAAGTTTAGCTCAGATCTGGGCATCTTTGAAATACCTATACAAACTTGTTCCTACATAGTAACTTGCAACTTTGAATGAGAATGAGCTTGCTTACAGCAACGTGCTATATGTTCTGAATGCCCGAATTGGGAATTTGTGTCAAAACTTTGTTAGGAATTATTTGATCCTTACAAGATGGAAGTAAGGGAGATGGGGCATGAAGTTCTTTCTAGGAGTTGCAGACATACAACGTTTAGCTCAGTTCTGGGCATCTTTGAAATACCTATACAAACTTGTTCCTACATAGTAACTTGCAACTTTGAATGAGAATGTGCTTGCTGACAGCAACGTGCTATACGTTCTGAATGCCCGAATTGGGAATCTGTGTCAAAACTTTGTTAGGAATTATGTGATCCTTACTAGCTGGAAGTAAGGGAGATGGGGCATGAAGTTATTTCTAGGAGTTGGAGACATACAACCTTTAGCTCAATTCTGGGCATCTTTGAAATACCTATACAAACTTGTTCCTACATAGTAACTTGCAACTTTGAATGAGAATGTGCTTGCTTACAGCAACGTGCTATATGTTCTGAATGCCCGAATTGGGAATCTGTGTCAAAACTTTGTTAGGAATTATGTGATCCTTACTAGCTGGAAGTAAGGGAGATGGGGCATGAAGTTATTTCTATGAGTTGGAGACACACAAAGTTTAGCTCAGTTCTGGGCATCTTTCAAATACCTATACAAACTTGTTCCTACATAGTAACTTGCTTCTTAGAATGAGAATGTGCTTGCTTACAGCACCGTGCTATATGTTCTGAATGCCCGAATTGGGAATCTGTGTCAAAACTTTGTTAGGAATTATGTGATCCTTACCTGCTGGAAGTAAGGGAGATGGGGCATGAAGTTATTTCTAGGAGTTGGAGACATACAACGTTTAGCTCAGTTCTGGACATCTTTGAAATACCTATACAAACTTGTTCCTACATAGTAACTTGCAACTTTGAATGAGAATGTGCTTGCTTACTGCAACGTGCTATATGTTCTGAATGCCCGAATTGGGAATCTGTGTCAAAACTTTGTTAGGAATTATGTGATCCTTACTAGCTGGAAGTAAGGGAGTTGGGGCATGAAGTTATTTATAGAGATTGGACACATACCAAGTTTAGCTCAGTTCTGGGCATCTTTGAAATACCTATACAAACTTGTTCCTACATAGTAACTTGCAACTTTGAATGAGAATGTGCTTGCTTACAGCAACGTGCTATATGTTCTGAATGCCCGAATTGGCAATCTGTGTCAAAACTTTGTTAGGAATTATGTGATCCTCACTAGCTGGAAGTAAGGGAGATGGGGCATGAAGTTATTTCTAGGAATTGGAGACATACAACGTTTAGCTCAGTTCTGGGCATCTTTGAAATACCTATACAAACTTGTTCCTACATAGTAACTTGCAACTTTGAATGAGAATGTGCTTGCTTACAGCAACGTGCTATATGTTCTGAATGCCCGAATTGGGAATCTGTGTCAAAACTTTGTTAGGAATTATGTGATCCTCACTAGCTGGAAGTAAGGGAGATGGGACATGAAGTTATTTCTAGTAGTTGGAGACATACAACGTTTAGCTCAGTTCTGGGCATCTTTGAAATACCTATACAAACTTGTTCCTACATAGTAACTTGCAACTTTGAATAAGAATGTGCTTGCTTACAGCAACGTGCTTTATGTTCTGAATGCCCGAATTGGGAATCTTTATGAAAAGTTTGTTAGGAATTATGTGATCCTTACTAGCTGGAAGTAAGGGAAATAGGGCATGAAGTTATTTCTAGGAGTTGGAGACATAACAAGTTTAGCTCAGTTCTGGGCATCTTCGAAATACCTATACAAACTTGTTCCTACATAGTTACTTGCTGGTTGGAATGAGAAAGTGCTTGCTTAAAGCAACGTGCTGTATGTTCTGAATGCCCGAATTGGGAATCTGTGTCAAAACATTGTTAGAAATTATGTGAGTCTTACTAGCTGGAAGTAATGGAGTGGGGGCATGAAGTTATTTCTTGGAGTTGGAGACCTACGCACTTTAGCTCAGTTCTGGGCATCTTTGAAATACCTATACAATCTTGTTCCTTCATAGTAACTTGCTAGTTGGAATGAGAAAGTGCTTGCTTAAAGCAACGTGCTATATGTTCTGAATGCCCGAATTGGGAATCTCTGTCAAAACTTTGTTAGGAATTATGTGATCCTTACTAGCTGGAAGTAAGAGAGTTGGGGCATGAAGTTTTTTCTAGGAGTTGGAGACACACCCACTTTAGCTCAGTTCTGAGTATCTTTGAATTATCTGTAGAAATTTGTTTCTACATAGTAACTTGCTCGTTGGAATGAGAAAGTGCTTGCTTAAAGCAATGTGCTATATGTTATTAATGCCCGAATTGGGAATCTGTGTCAAAACTTTGTTAGGTATTATGTGATCCTTACTTGCTGGAAGTAAGGGAGATGGGGCAGGAAGTTATTTCTAGGAGTTTGAGACATACCCACTTTAGCTCAGTTCTGGGAATCTTTGAAAGTCCTATAGAAAGTTGTTCCAACATAGTAAAATGCAACTTGGAATGAGAAAGTGCTTCCTTACAGCAACGTGCTATATATTCTGAATGCCGGAATTGGGAATCTGTGTCAAAACATTGTTAGGAATTATGTGATCCTTACTTGCTGGAAGTAAGGGAGATGGGGCATGAAGTTATTTCTAGGAGTTGGAGACATACTAAGTTTAGCTCAGATCTGGGCACCTTGAAATACCTATACAAACTTGTTCCTACATAGTAACTTGCAACTTTGAATGAGAATATGCTTGCTTACAGCAACGTGCTATATGTTCTGAATGCCCGAATTGGGAAACTCTGTCAAAACTTTGTTAGGAATTATGTGATCCTTACAAGATGTAAGTAAGGGAGATGGGGCATGAAGTTATTTCTAGGAGTTGGAGACAAACCCACTTTAGCTCAGTTCTGGGCATCTTTGAAAGTCCTATACAAATTTGTTCCTACATAGTAACTTGCTACTTGGAATGAGAAAGTGCTTGCTTACAGCAACGTGCTATATGTTCTGAACGCCCCAATTGGGAATCTGTGTCAAATCTTTGTTAGGAATTATGTGATCCTTACTAGCTGGAAGTAAGGGAGATGGGGCATAAAGTTATTTCTAGGAGTTGGAGACATACCCACTTTAACTCAGTTCTGAGGATCTTTGAAAGTCCTATACAAACTTGTTCCTACATAGTAACTTGCTACTTGGAAGGAGAAAGTGCTTGCTTACAGCATCGTGCTACGTGTTCTGAGTGCCCGAATTGGGAATCTGTGTCAAAACTTTGTTAGGTATTATGTGATCCTTACTTGCTGGAAGTAAGGGAGATGGGGCAGGAAGTTATTTCTAGGAGTTGGAGACATACCCACTTTAGCTCACTTCTGGGGATCTTGGAAAGTCCTATAGAAAGTTGTTCCTACATAGTAACTTACTACTTGGAATGAGAAAGTGCTTCCTTACAGCAACGTGCTATATATACTGAATGCCGGAATTGGGAATCTGTGTCAATACTTTGTTAGGAATTATGTGATCCTTACTAGCTGGAAGTAAGGGAGATGGGGCATGAAGTTATTTCTAGGAGTTGGAGACATACCCACTTTAGCTCAGTTCTGGGCATCTATGAAAGTCCTATAAGAACTTGTTCCTACATAGTAACTTGCTCTTGGAATGAGAAAGTGCTTCCTTACAGCAACGTGCTATACGTTCTGAATGCCCGAATTGGGAATCTGTGTCAAAACTTTGTTAGGAATTATGTGATCCTTACTAGCTGGAAGTAAGGGAGATGGGGCATGAAGTTATTTCTAGGAGTTGGAGACATACCCACTTTAGCTCAGTTCTGGGGATCTTTGAAAGTCCTATACAAACGTGTTCCTACATAGTAACTTGCAATTTTGAATGAGAAAGTGCTTGCTTACAGCAACGTGCTATACGTTCTGAATTCCCAAATTGGGAATCTTTGTCAAAACTTTATTAGGAATTATGTGATCCTTACTAGCTGCAAGTAAGGGAGATGGGGCATGAAGTTATTTCTAGGAGTTGGAGACATACCCATTTTAACTCAGTTCTGAGTATCTTTGAAAGTCCTATACAAACTTGTTCCTACATAGTAACTTGCTACTTGGAAGGAGAAAGTGCTTGCTTACAGCAATGTGCTATATGTTCTGAATGCCCCAATTGGGAATCTGTGTCAAAACATTGTTAGGAATTATGTAATCCTTACTTGCTGGAAGTAAGGGAGATGGGGCATGAAGTTATTTCTAGGAGTTGGAGACATACTAAGTTTAGCTCAGATCTGGGCACCTTGAAATACCTATACAAACTTGTTCCTACATAGTATCTTGCAACTTTGAATGAGAATATGCTTGCTTACAGCAACGTGCTATATGTTCTGAATGCCCGAATTGGGAATCTCTGTCAAAACTTTGATAGGAATTATGTGATCCTTACAAGATGTAAGTAAGGGAGATGGGGCATGAAGTTATTTCTAGGAGTTGGAGACAAACCCACTTTAGCTCAGTTCTGGGCATCTCTGAAAGTCCTATACAAACTTGTTCCTACATAGTAACTTGCTAGTTGGAATGGGAAAGTGCTTGCTTAAAGCAACGTGCTATATGTTCTGAATGCCCGAATTGGGAATCTCTGTCAAAACTTTGTTAGGAATTATGTGATCCTTACTAGCTGGAAGTAAGGGAGATGGGGCATGAAGTTATTTCTAGGAGTTGGAGACATACCCAATTTAGCTCAGTTCTGGGCATCTTTGAAAGTCCTATACAAATGTGTTCCTACATAGTAACTTGCAATTTTGAATGAGAAAGTGCTTGCTTACAGCAACGTGCTATACCTTCTGAATGCCCGAATTGGGAATCTGTGTCAAAACTTTATTAGGAATTATGTGATCCTTACTAGCTGGAAGTAAGGGAGATGGGGCATGAAGTTATGTCTAGGAGTTGGAGACATACCCACTTTAGCTCAGTTCTGGGCATCTTTGAAAGTCCTATACAAACTTGTTCCTACATAGTAACTTGCTACTTGGAATGAGAAAGTGCTTGCTTACAGCAACGTGCTATATGTTCTGAATGCCCCAATTGGGAATCTGTTTCAAATCTTTGTTAGGAATTATGTGATCCTTACTAGCTGGAAGTAAGGGAGATGGGGCATGAAGTTATTTCTAGGAGTTGGAGACATACCCACTTTAACTCAGTTCTGAGGATCTTTGAAAGTCCTATACAAACTTGTTCCTACATAGTAACTTGCTACTTGGAAGGAGAAAGTGCTTGCTTACAGCATCGTGCTACGTGTTCTGAGTGCCCGAATTGGGAATCTGTGTCAAAGCTTTTTTAGGAATTTTGTGATCCTTACTTGCTGGAAGTAAGGGAGATGAGGCATGAAGTTACTTCCATGAGTTGGAGACATACCCACTTTAGCTCAGTTCTGGGGATCTTTGAAAGTCCTATACAAACTTGTTCCTAGATAGTAACTAGCTACTTGGAATGAGAAAGTGCTTGCTTAAATCAACCTGCTATATGTTCTGAATGCCCGAATTGGGAATCTGTGTCAAAATTTTGTTCAGGAAATATGTGATCCTTTCTAGTTAGAAGTAATGGAGATGGGGCATGAAGTTTTTTCTAGGAGTTGGAGACATACCCACTTTAGCTCAGTTCTGGTGATCTTTGAAAGCCCTATACAAACTTGTTCCTACATAGTAACTTGCTAGTTGAAATGAGAAAGTGCTTGCTTAAAGCAACCTGCTAAATGTTCTGAATGCCCGAATTGGGAATCTGTGTTAAAACTTTGTTAGGAATTATGTGATCCTTACTAGCTGGAAGGAAGGGAGATGGGGCATGAAGTTATTTCTAGGAGTTGGAGACATACCCACTTTAGCTCAGTTCTGGCGATCTTTGAAAGTCCTATACAAACTTGTTCCTACATAGTAACTTGCTACTTGGAATGACAAAGTGCTTGCTTACAGCAACGTGCTATATGTTCTGAATGCCCCAGTTGGGAATCTGTGTCAAATCTTTGTTAATAATTATGTGATTCTTACTAGATGGAAGTAAGTGAGATGGGGCATGAATTTATTTCTAGGAGTTGGAGACATACCCAATTTAGCTCAGCTCTGGGCATCTTTGAAAGTCCTATACAAACTTGTTAATACATAGTAACTTGCTAGTTGGAATGGGAAAGTGGTTGCTTAAAGCAACGTGCTATATGTTCTGAATGCCCGAATTCGAAATCTGTGTCAAAACTTTGTTAGGTATTATGTGATCCTTACTTGCTGGAAGTAAGGGAGATGGGGCAGGAAGTTATTTCTAGGAGTTGGAGACATACCCACTTTAGCTCAGTTTTGGGAATCTTTGAAAGTCCTATAGAAAGTTGTTACTACATAGTAACATGCAACTTGGAATGAGAAAGTGCTTCCTTACAGCAACGTGCTATATATTCTGAATGCCGGAATTGGGAATCTGTGTCAAAACATTGTTAGGAATTATGTGATCCTTACTTGCTGGAAGTAAGGGAGATGGGGCATGAAGTTATTTCTAGGAGTTGGAGACATACTAAGTTTAGCTCTGATCTGGGCACCTTGAAATACCTATACAAACTTGTTCCTACATAGTATCTTGCAACTTTGAATGAGAATATGCTTGCTTACAGCAACGTGCTATATGTTCTGAATGCCCGAATTGGGAATCTCTGTCAAAACTTTGTTAGGAATTATGTGATCCTTACAAGATGTAAGTAAGGGAGATGGGGCATGAAGTTATTTCTAGGAGTTGGAGACAAACCCACTTTAGCTCAGTTCTGGGCATCTCTGAAAGTCCTATACAAACTTGTTCCTACATAGTAACTTGCTAGTTGGAATGGGAAAGTGCTTGCTTAAAGCAACGTGCTATATGTTCTGAATGCCCGAATTGGGAATCTCTGTCAAAACTTTGTTAGGAATTATGTGATCCTTACTAGCTGGAAGTAAGGGAGATGGGGCATGAAGATATTTCTAGGAGTTGGAGACATACCCACTTTAGCTCAGTTCTGGGGATCTTTGAAAGTCCTATACAAATGTGTTCCTACATAGTAACTTGCAATTTTGAATGAGAAAGTGCTTGCTTACAGCAACGTGCTATACCTTCTGAATGCCCGAATAGGGAATCTGTGTCAAAACTTTATTAGGAATTATGTGATCCTTACTAGCTGGAAGTAAGGGAGATGGAGCATGAAGTTATTTCTAGGAGTTGGAGACATACCCACTTTAGCTCAGTTCTGGGGATCTTTGAAAGTCCTATACAAACGTGTTCCTACATAGTAACTTGCAATTTTGAATGAGAAAGTGCTTGCTTGCAGCAACGTGCTATACGTTCTGAATGCCCGAATTGGGAATCTGTGTCAAAACTTTATTAGGAATTATGTGATCCTTACTAGCTGGAAGTAAGGGAGATGGGGCATGAAGTTATGTCTAGGAGTTGGAGACATACCCACTTTAGCTCAGGTCTGGGCATCTTTGAAAGTCCTATACAAACTTGTTCCTACATAGTAACTTGCTACTTGGAATGAGAAAGTGCTTGCTTACAGCAACGTGCTATATGTTCTGAATGCCCCAATTGGGAATCTGTGTCAAATCTTTGTTAGGAATTATGTGATCCTTACTATCTGGAAGTAAGGGAGATGGGGCATGAAGTTATTTCTAGGAGTTGGAGACATACCCACTTTAACTCAGTTCTGAGGATCTTTGAAAGTCCTATACAAACTTGTTCCTACATAGTAACTTTCTACTTGGAAGGAGAAAGTGCTTGCTTACAGCATCGTGCTACGTGTTCTGAGTGCCCGAATTGGGAATCTGTGTCAAAGCTTTTTTAGGAATTTTGTGATCCTTACTAGCTGGAAGTAAGGGAGATGAGGCATGAAGTTACTTCCATGAGTTGGAGACATACCCACTTTAGCTCAGTTCTGGGGATCTTTGAAAGTCCTATACAAACTTGTTCCTAGATAGTAACTAGCTCCTTGGAATGAGAAAGTGCTTGCTTAAAGCAACCTGCTATATGTTCTGAATGCCCGAATTGGGAATCTGTGTCAAAATTTTGCTCAGGAAATATGTGATCCTTTCTAGTTAGAAGTAAGGGAGATGGGGCATGAAGTTTTTTCTAGGAGTTGGAGACATACCCACTTTAGCTCAGTTCTGGTGATCTTTGAAAGCCCTATACAAACTTGTTCCTACATAGTAACTTGCTAGTTGAAATGAGAAAGTGCTTGCTTAAAGCAACCTGCTAAATGTTCTGAATGCCCGAATTGGGAATCTGTGTTAAAACTTTGTTAGGAATTATGTGATCCTTACTAGCTGGAAGGAAGGGAGATGGGGCATGAAGTTATTTCTAGGAGTTGGAGACATACCCACTTTAGCTCAGTTCTGGCGATCTTTGAAAGTCCTATACAAACTTGTTCCTACATAGTAACTTGCTACTTGGAATGACAAAGTGCTTGCTTACAGCAACGTGCTATATGTTCTGAATGCCCCAATTGGGAATCTGTGTCGAATCTTTGTTAGGAATTATGTGATTCTTACTAGATGGAAGTAAGTGAGATGGGGCATGAAGTTATTTCTAGGACTTGGAGACTTACCCAATTTAGCTCAGCTCTGGGCATCTTTGAAAGTCCTATACAAACTTGTTCCTACATAGTAACTTGCTAGTTGGAATGGGAAAGTGCTTGCTTAAAGCAACGTGCTATATGTTCTGAATGCCCGAATTGGGAATCTGTGTCAAAACTTTGTTAGGTATTATGTGATTCTTACTTGCTGGAAGTAAGGGAGATGGGGCAGGAAGTTATTTCTAGGAGTTGGAGACATACCCACTTTAGCTCAGTTCTGGGGATCTTTGAAAGTCCTATAGAAAGTTGTTCCTACATAGTAACATGCAACTTGGAATGAGAAAGTGCTTCCTTACAGCAACGTGCTATATATTCTGAATGCCGGAATTGGGAATCTGTGTCAAAACATTGTTAGGAATTATGTGATCCTTACATGCTGGAAGTAAGGGAGATGGGGCATGAAGTTATTTCTTGGAGTTGGAGACATACTAAGTTTAGCTCAGATCTGGGCCCCTTGAAATACCTATACAAACTTGTTCCTACATAGTAACTTGCAACTTTGAATGAGAATATGCTTGCTTACAGCAACGTGCTATATGTGCTGAATGGCCGAATTGGGAATCTCTGTCAAAACTTTGTTAGGAATTATGTGATCCTTACAAGATGTAAGTAAGGGAGATGGGGCATGAAGTTATTTCTAGGAGTTGGAGACAAACCCACTTTAGCTCAGTTCTGGGCATCTTTGAAAGTCCTATAGAAAGTTGTTCCTACATAGTAACTTGCTACTTGGAATGAGAAAGTGCTTGCTTACAGCAACGTGCTATATATACTGAATGCCGGAATTGGGAATCTGTGTCAATACTTTGTTAGGAATTATGTGATCCTTACTAGCTGGAAGTAAGGGAGATGGGGCATGAAGTTATTTCTAGGAGTTGGAGACATACCCACTTTAGCTCAGTTCTGGGCATCTATGAAAGTCCTATACGAACTTGTTCCTACATAGTAACTTGCTCTTGGAATGAGAAAGTGCTTCCTTACAGCAACGTGCTATACGTTCTGAATGCCCGAATTGGGAATCTGTGTCAAAACTTTGTTAGGAATTATGTGATCCTTACTAGCTGGAAGTAAGGGAGTTGGAGCATGAAGTTATTTCTAAGAGTTTGAGACATACCCACTTTACCTCAGTTCTGGGCTTCTTTGAAATTCCTATACAAACTTGTTCCTACATAGTAACTTGCTACTTGGAATGAGAAAATGCTTGTTTAAAACAACGTGCTGTATTTTCTGAATGCCCGATTGGGAATCTGTGTCCAAGCTTTTTTAGGAATTTTGTGATCCTTACTAGCTGGAAGCAAGGGAGATGGGGCATGAAGTTACTTCCAGGAGTTGGAGACATACCCACTTAAGCTCAGTTCTGGGGACCTTTGAAAGTCCTATACAAACTTGTTCCTAGATAGTAACTTGCAACTTGGAATGAGAAAGTGCTTGCTTAAAGCAACGTGCTATATGTTCTGAATGCCCGAATTGGGAATCTGTGTCAAAACTTTGTTAGGAATTATGTGATCCTTACTAGCTAGAAGTAAGGGAGATGGGGCATGAAGTTATTTCTAGGAATTGGAGACACACCCACTTTAGCTCAGTTCTGGGGATCTTTGAAAGTCCTATACAAACTTGTTCCTACATAGTAACTTCCAAGTTGGAATGAGAAAGTGCTTGCTTAAAGCAACGTGCTATATGTTCTGAATGCCCTAATTGGGAATCTGTGTCAAAATTTTGTTAGTAATTATGTGATCCTTACTAGCTGGAAGTAAGGGAGATGGGGCATGAAGTTATTTCTAGGAGTTGGAGACATACCCACTTTAGCTCAGTTCTCAGGATCTTTGAAAGTCCTATACAAACGTGTACCTACATAGTAACTTGCAATTTTGAATGAGAAAGTGCTTGCTTACAGCAACGTGCTATATGTTCTGAATTCCCAAATTGGGAATCTTTGTCAAAACTTTATTAGGAATTTTGTGATCCTTACTAGCTGGAAGTAAGGGAGATGGGGCATGAAGTTATTTCTAGGAGTTGGAGACATACAACGTTTAGCTCAGTTCTGGGCATCTTTGAAAGTCCTATACAAACATGTTCCTACATAGTAACTTGCTACATGGAATGAGAAAGTGCTTGCTTACAGAACGTGTTATATGTTCTGAATGCCCCAATTGGGATTCTGTGTCAAATCTTTGTTAGGAATTATGTGATCCTTACTAGCTGCAAGTAAGGGAGATGGGGCATGAAGTTCTTTCTAGGAGTTGGAGACATACCCATTTTAACTCAGTTCTGAGTATCTATGAAAGTCCTATACAAACTTGTTCCTACATAGTAACTTGCTACTTGGAAGGAGAAAGTGCTTGTTTACAGCAACGTGCTACGTGTTCTGAGTGCCCGAATTGGGAATCTGTGTCAAAACTTTGTTAGGAATTATGTGATCCTTACTTGCTGGAAGTAAGGGAGATGGGGCAGGAAGTTATTTCTAGGAGTTGGAGACATACCCACTTTAGCTCAGTTCTGGCGATCTTTGAAACTCCTATACAAACTTGTTCCTACATAGTAACTTGCTACTTGGAATGAGAAAGTGCTTGCTTACAGCAATGTGCTATATGTTCTGAATGCCCCAATTGGGAATCTGTGTCAAATCTTTGTTAGGAATTATGTTATTCTTACTAGATGGAAGTAAGTGAGATGGGGCATGAAGTTATTTCTAGTAGTTGGAGACATACCCACTTTAGCTCAGTTCTGGCGATCTTTGAAAGTCCTATACAAACTTGTTCCTACATAGTAACTTGCTACTTGGAATGACAAAGTGCTTGCTTACAGCAACGTGCTATATGTTCTGAATGCCCCAATTGGGAATCTGTGTCAAATCTTTGTTAGGAATTATGTGATTCTTACTAGATGGAAGTAAGTGAGATGGGGCATGAAGTTATTTCTAGGAGTTGGAGACATACCCAATTTAGCTCAGCTCTGGGCATCTTTGAAAGTCCTATACAAACTTGTTCCTACATAGTAACTTGCTAGTTGGTTATGGGAAAGTGCTTGCTTAAAGCAACGTGCTATATGTTCTGAATGCCCGAATTGGGAATCTGTGTCAAATCTTTGTTAGGTATTATGTGATCCTTACTTGCTGGAAGTAAGGGAGATGGGGCAGGATGTTATTTCTAGGAGTTGGAGACATACCCACTTTAGCTCAGTTCTGGGGATCTTTGAAAGTCCTATAGAAAGTTGTTCCTACATAGTAACATGCAACTTGGAATGAGAAAGTGCTTCCTTACAGCAACGTGCTATACGTTCTGAATGCCCGAATTGGGAATCTGTGTCAAAACTTTATTAGGAATTATGTGATCCTTACTAGCTGGAAGTAAGGGAGATGGAGCATGAAGTTATTTCTAGGAGTTGGAGACATACCCACTTTAGCTCAGTTCTGGTAATCTTTGCAAGTCCTATACAAACTTGTTGCTAGATAGTAAGTTGCAACTTGCAATCAGAAAGTGCTTCTTCAAGGAACATGCTGTTTCTTCTCAATGCACCAAACATGAATCTGTTCCAAATCTTCTTTTGGATTTATGTGATCCTTACTAGCTGGACGTAAAGGAGATGGGACGTGAAGTTTTTTCCAGGAGTTGGAGTCATTCCCAGATTTTCTCAGCTGTGCGTATCTTTGCAAGTCCTATACAAACTTATTGCTTAACAGCAAGTTGCAACGTGGAGTGAGAAAGTGCTTCCTCAAGGGAACATGCTGTTTCTTCTCAATGCCCTAATTGGAAATCTGTGTCAAACTTTTTTTAGGAATTATGTGTTCCTTATGAGGTGGACGTAAGAGACATGGGGCATGAAGTTATTTCCCGGACTTGGATTCTTACTCAAATTCTTGGATTCTTACTCAAAATACTCAGTGCTTGCTCAAAGGAACTTGCAATTTCTTCTCAATGCCCATTTGGGAATCTGTGACAAATCTCCTTTAGGAAATATGTGATCCTTACTAGATGGAAGTAAGGGAGATGGGCCATGAAGTTATTTCTAGGAGTTGAAGACATACCCACTTAATCTCATCTCTGAGAATCTTTGCAAGTCCTATACAAACTTGTTGCTAGACAGCAACTTGCAACTTGGAATCAGAAAGTGTTTCTTCAAAGGAATGTGCTATTTCTTCTCAAGGCACCAAATTTTAATCTGTTCCAAATCTTCTTTAGGAATTATGTGATCCTTACTAGGTGGAAGTAAGTGAGATGCGGCATGAACTTCTTTCCAGGAATGGGTGCTATATATGGCTTGGCTTACCTCCACTCTGGATTGCCAGTCCTATAGTAACCTGTTGCCATACCTGCCCTGAGAAGCCGTGATCAAGACACTGTCTTCTGAAAGGCATTTGAGATTCTTTCTCAAGGACTCAAAATGGCATCTTTTTCTTAACCTGGTTTACGTGTCTGATCATTACAAGATGGAAGGGAGAGAGTTCAGGCACAAAGTAATTTTCAGGAATGGATGTCATACCCAGTTTCGCTCAGCTCTAGGTATGACTGCCAGTCCTATTCAAACATTTTGCCAGACAGCGACTTGGAACTTGAAGAAAGAAAGTGCCAACTCAAAGAAATTTGTAATCATTTCTGAAGGCCCAAAATGGTAGTCTGTGCCAAACTTGTTTAAGTATTATGTGAGCCTTATTAACTTGCACTAAGGGAGATGGGGCATGAATTTATTTCCAGGAATGGGTGCTATACATGGTTTGGCTCAGCTCCAGTCTTGATTGTCAGTCCTCTACAAACCTGTTGCCAGAGCTGTCCTGAGAAGCCGGTATCAGAACACTGTCTTCTGAAAGACATGTGAGAATCCTTCTCAAGGGCTGTAAATGGCTTCATGTTCTAAACTTCGTTTAGGTATGTGATCCTTATGAGATGGAAGGGAGAGGGATCAGGCACAAAATCATTTTCAGGAAAGGGTGTCATACCCAGTTTAACTCAGCTCTAGTTATGTTTTGCAGTCCTATACAAACTTGTTGCTAGACAGTGACTTGCAACTTGGAATCAGAATGTGCCTCCTCAAAGGAACGTGCAAATCCTTCTCAAGGCCCCAAAGAGCATTCTGAACCAAATCTTGTTTAGGTATTATGTGATCCTTACTAGATTGAAGGAAGTGAGATGGGGCATCAAGTTATTTCCAGAAATGAGTGCTAGACATGTTTTGGCTTATGTCTACTCTAGATTTCCCGTCCTATACAAACCTGTTCCCAGACGTGACCTTACAAGCCTGATTCAGAACTCTGCCTTTTGAAAGTCATGTGAAAATCCTTCTCAAGGGCTGTAAATGCCATCATGTTCTAAACCTGGTTTCAGTGTATGATCTTTGTGAGATGGAAGGGAGAGGGATCTGGTACAAAGTTATTTTCTGGAGTGGGCATCATACCCAGTTTAGCTAAGCTCTAGGTATGATTGCCAGTCCTATACAAACTTGTTGCTAGACAGCGACTTGGAACTTGGAATCAGATACTGCCTCCTCAAAGGAACATGAGATTCTTTGTCAAGGCCCAAAACATGAATCTGTGCCAAAATTTGTTTAGGTATTATGAGATACTTACTAGCTGGAAGGAAGGTAGATGGCGAATGAAGTTATTTCCAGGATTGTGTGCTAGACCTGGTTTGCCTCAGGTCCACTTTGGATTTCCAGTCCTATACAAACCTCTTCACTGATCAGCACTGACAAGCCAAGATCAGAACACTGCCTTCTGAAAGGCATGTAAGAATCCTTCTCAAGTGCCATATATGGCATCATGTTGTAAACCTGGTTTCACTGTGTGATCCTTACGAGATGTAACGGGGAGAGATCAGGCACAAAGTTATTTCCAGGAATGGGTGTCATACCAAGTTTAGATCACCACTGGTATGATTGCCCATCCTATACAAACTTGTTGCTAGATAGCGACTTGGAACTTGGAATGAGAATGTGCCTTCTCAAAAGAACGTGCAATTCCCTCTGAAGTCCCTAACTGGGAACCCGTTCCAAATGTTGTTCAGTTACTACTTGATCCTTACTAATTGGAAGGAAGAAGCGGCTGTGCAGGTGCCGTGCCCAGGTGAGGCTCACCCCGAGGCGGTCATGAGGGTGGTGGGTGGAATTGGGATGGCGTGTGTGTTGGCACCAGCAGTGGCGACAGTGACTCAGAGATCAGGGATCTCTCTCTCTCTCTGTCTTTCTGTCTCTCTCTCTTTTTCTCTCTCAGGGACCTGAGGAGAGGAGGTTGGCATGCCCTGCCCACCTCACTTACTTCTCCCCTGGGCCCTTCTTTCTCAGGCCACTCCAGGAGCCCTGCGGGCTTGGATTCCACCCATCAGAACAAGGGTACGTGCGCAGCCACCGGGACCTGTTGCGGGCCTCAAGAGTCCTCAGTTGAGGCCCCGCCAACTGCCAGGCTCTGACCGGTTGGGGCTCTCTTTCTTGCCTGCCAGATTCAGGTGAAGAAGGAATGCTGCCCTTCTTTACTTGGCTTCAGCTGTTGTCTCCCTCCATTCCCCCACTTCCACTCAACTGGCTGGCTGCTTCCCTTCTTTGGAAGCGGTGGTCTGGCTCTGGTGGCCAAAGGCAGACTGGGGTGGGAGGTCAAGGCTCTGCTTCAGCCAGTTGCTTCGTGCCAGGCCTCATTTCTTCCTGGAAAGACAGAACCATAGCATCACCCCAGGCCCACACTTTTTGACTCCAACTAGGTGGAGGAAAGGCTCTGTGGAGTCCAAAGGACTGAGACAGGCATATGGCAATGTAGTGAGTGTGGCCCAAGCAGGCCTCAGGCCTAGGGACCCGAGCCCACACTGGGCACAGTGTGCGGTCCCAGGTTCCAGCGTCAGGTCCCAGCCTCTTCTCTGGAGTTGGGAAGGCCTGGCCTTCTTAGTGCCCAGGTTAGGGCTCTGGGAAGAAATCCACGATGGAGGGCACGCGTAAGGTCCTCTGCCTGAGGGTGCAGGTGCAGTGCCCATGGCGACAGCAAGGCTGGCTCGGCTTGCCTGCTTTCTCCAAAGGAGGCTGGCCAACCAGCCAAAGCAGCCACCTGGTCCATGCACCTTTTGAGTGGACAAGTTCTGGAGGAAAAAGGCGCCAAGGGGCCTCGCACCAAGATTTCTTGGCTGTGTGCTGGGCCCCATCAGAGCAGGAAGCAGCTTGGCAACCAGTGTGCCAGACCTGAGATCTGGTCTCCCACACCTGCATCCCTGTCCAACCCAGACCTCCCGAGGGAGGACGATGGTCTTGGCAGTGGTGAGTGGGGTAGGGCTGGCAGTAAGCCTTCCCTGGGATGCTCCGGGAGAGGGGTCCAGGGGATGGGCTGCCCCTGGCCAGGACTGTGGGACTGACCCAGCTCAGGGCTGTCAGGGGCAGAGAGAGAATCACCCTCTGCCCCTTCCCTTTAGGTTCTTATGGCAGGCCAAATACTTAACAAATCAGATTATCTGGAGAAAATAATACCAAGCTTAAGCACGTGTGTACATGGGGGAAACCAGGGAAACTGAGTCTCTAAACACAATGGCAGAGACTCTCCTCTTATATCCTATCTTCACCCAAAAACAAAGGAGAATTTTGGGGATGGGGTTTTGGGATTAGAGAGAGGCAGAAGATAATTATCATGGAGTGGGACATGTAAACAATTGTCTGAACCATTTCCCCTGCACTGGGTTCAGGTCCAGAAGGGACAGCATGGAGGTGACCAGGAACTGGCCTCTCTGTGGTGGGGCTGGCCCAAGACAGCAGTGGTGGCGGGTGGAAGTGGGATGGCATGTGAGTTGGTACCAGCCATGGTGACAGCAACTCAGAGATGAGGGATCTCTCTGTCTCTCTGTCTGTCTGTCTCTCTGTCTCTCTCTCGGGCACCTAAGGAGAGGAGGTTGGCACATCCTGCCCACCTCGCCTACCTCTCCCATGAGCCTTTCTTTCTCTGGCTGCTCCAGGAGCCCTGCAGGCTTGGGTTCAAACTGTCAGGCCAAGGGCACAAACATGGCTGCCGGGGCCTAGGGCAGGCATCGGGGGTCCTCAGTCAAGGCGCCGCCTGCCCTCCAGGCTCTGACAGACTGGGGTGCTCTCTTGCGCCCACCAGGTACAGGTGAATAAGGTGCACCACCGTTCTTGACTTGGCTTCAGGTGTTGTCTCCTTCCCATCCCCCGCTTCCACTCAGCTTGCAGGGTGCTTCCCTTCTTTGGAAGCAGTGGTCTGGCTCTGGTGGCCAAAGGCAGACTGGGGTGCCAGGCCAAGGTTTTGCCTCAGCCAGCTGCTTCATCCCGGGCCTCATTTCTTCCTGGAAAGACAGAACCACAGCCTCACCCCACGCCTGAACTTTTCAACTCCAGCCAGGTGGAGGAAATGCTCTGTGGAGTCAGAAAGGCCGAGACAGGCATAGGACAAAGCAGTGAGTGTGGCCCCAGCAGGCTACAGGCCTAGGGAGCCGGGGCCATACTAGACAAGCCCTTCTGATGACAGGTCCCAGCCTCTTCTCTGGAGTCAGCAAGGCCTGGCCTTCCTAATGCCCAGGCCACGGCTCTGGGGAGAAATCCATGATGGAGGGCACGCATGAGTCCCTGTGCCTGAGGGCCCAGGTGCCATACCCAGGGAAGACTGCAAGGCTGTCTCGGCTCGTCTGCTTTGTCCAAAGGAGTCTGGCCAACAAGCTGAACCAGCCACGTGTGCCAGGCCCCTTTCAAGGGGACAAGTTCCGGAGCAAAGAGCCCTGGGGCCTGCCGCCAAGTTTTCTGGGGCTTGTTCTGGGCCCCGTCAGAGGAAGAAGCAGCCTGGCAACCGGTGTGCCAGACCTGAGACCTGGCACCCTCCGACACCCGAGTTCCATTCCTGCCCAGGCCTCCCAAGGGAGGAAGACGGACTTGGCAGTGGTGAATGTGGTGGGGCTGGTGCTGAGCATTTCCTGGGATGCCCCAGGAGAGGGCGCCTGGGGATGGGCTACCCCTGGCCAGGTCTCAGGGACCAAGCCAGCTCAGGGCTGTTGGGAGCAGAGAGAGAATCCCCCTCCGCCCTTTCCCTTAAGGTTCTTATGACTGGCCAAACCATTAACAAGTCAGGTTAGCTGGAGAAAATAGTACCAAGCTTAAGAACTTGTGTACATGGGAGAATCCCAGGAAACTGAATCTCTCAGCACAGTAGCAGAGATTGTCCTGTTGAATCCTATTTTCCACTAAAGACAAAGGAGGATGTTGGGGGTCAGGTTTTGGGATTTGAGAGGGGAAGAAAACAATTCCCATGGAGAGTGACATGTAAATGTTTCTCTGAACCTTTGCCCAGCACTGGGGTAAGGTCCAGAAGGGCCAGAATGGAGAGAATCAGGAACCGGCCTCTCTGTGGTGGGTTTGGAATGGGTGAGGGCATGGGGGTGGTGGGGGAAGTGGTATGGTATATGAGATGTCACCAGCAGTGGCGGCAAAGACTAATGGTCTGGGATTTCTCTCTCTCTCTCTCTCTATCTCTCTCTGTGTGTGTGTTTCTCTCTCTCTGTGTCTCTCTCTCTCTGTCTGTCTCAGGGACCTGACAAGAGGAGGGGGGCATGCCCTGCCCACCTTGCCTACCTCTCCCATGGGCCTTTCTTTCTCTGGCCCCTCCTGGAGCCCTGTGGGCTTGGGTTCAACCTGTCAGGCCAAGGGTGCATGCGTGGCCACTGGGGCCTATGGTGGGCCTTGGGGGTCCTTAGTGAAGGCCCCCCCATCTGCGAGACTTTGACCAGCTTGGGCACTCCCTCATGCCTGCCAGCTGCAGGTGAAGAAGGTGCACAGCCATTCTTGACTTGGCTTCAGGTGTTGTCTCTCTCCCATCCCCCACTTCCACTCAGCTCGCAGGCTGCTTCCCTTCTTTGGAAGCGGTGGTCTGGCCCTGTTGGCCAAAGGTGGACTGGGGTGCGAGGTCAAGGTTCTGCCTTGGCCAGCTGCTTCGACCCAGGCCTCATTTCTTCCTGGAAAGACAGAACCATGGCCTCACCCCACGCACACACTTTTTGACTCCAACCAGATAGAGGAAAGGCTCTGTGGAGTCAGAAGGGCTGATACAGGCATACAGCAAAGCAGTGAGTGTGGCCCCAGCAGGCTACAGGACTAGGGAGCCGGGTCCATGCTGGGGAAGCCCTTCCAGCAACAGGTCCTAGTCTCTTCTCTTGAGTTGGCAAGGCCTGGCCTTCCTAGTGCCCAGGCCACAGCTCCAGGGAGAAATGCACGATGGAGGGCACCTGTGAGACCCTGTGTCTGAGGGCCCAGGTGCCACACCCAGGGCAGACTGCAAGGCTGGCTTGGCTCGCCTGCTTTGTCCAAAGGAGGCTGGCCAACCAGCCGAACCAGCCGAACCAGCCACATGTGCCAGGCCCCTTTCAAGGGGACAAGTTCCAGAGCAAAGAGCCCTGGGGCCTGCCGCCAAGTTTTCTGGGGCGTGTGCTGGGCCCCATCACAGGTGGAAGCAGTCTGGCAACCTGTGTGCCAGACATGAGATCTGGCAGTCTCCCACACCTGGGTCCCTGCCCCACCCATGCCTACCTTCATCGAGGGAGCACGACGGTCTTGGCAGTTGCCAGTGTAGGTAGTCATTAGAGACTTAACTTGGACTTGTAGTAAAAGAGCCTAACATAAGAGCATTGGGCTTGGGCTCTGCCATTTGTAACCTGGGTGAGTTTCCTAGCCTGTGTACCCAGTCTCTTCATCTATAAATTGTGAGAAGAACAACATCTACTACATCTGGATATTTTGAGTGTTATGTGCGTTAATGTATGTTCAAGCACAGAATTAACATTCAGAGTGTAGCCCCTGGCTCAGAAGAACTGTTTGATGCTATTATCATAATTATCATTATTTCACGTCCTTATCATCCTCGTGAGTTGCCTGTAAAACCAACCATTATCCACAGTGTCAACAGTTTTCTTCCTGGTCCCTGCTTAAAGGCCTGCAGTTGGTGCCTCGTGCTCTTAATCTCCTGTTTTTATCCCAGTCCTTGTAGGGATACATTTATTCCTTTCTTCTTTGCACTAAGGCGCTGAATTGGGGGCCCACACCCAACCCTGCATGTTCTCCTTTTAATATCCGATGCTTTTGAAACACTTATTACTGTTTACCTGGTGGATTATACTCCCTCACATGAACAACGCACAGAAGATAGGATGTAGGAATCGTTACATGTAGGGCTCTGAGTTTATCATAACACAGATTACAGTTGATCAAGGACCAAACTAGTGTTCCTTAATGCAAAGATCTTCAGAGATGAGTGTGTTCTAATGTGACAGCACCTGAAAATAAAGCAAGCACATAAAAGCATAAGTAGTTTTAAAAGGAAAAGCACACAACTAAAAGAATTGATCCCATTAAATACACTATTCTATTTGTTTATGTATCAAATTACTGATAGGAAATAGCCAGGTGTAGAGATAGTAGAATTGAAGAATTTCATAGAGAATTATTTAACAATTGTTCATATCTTGTGTTTTACATCTTTGATTAGGGTAATATTTTCACCTTTTCCTTTCCTGGTGTCTCTATCTTTCTCAACTTTTCCAAGAGACATATTTATATTATCCTCTAAAATTTTAGAGAAATTTTTAAAAAGTTCTGAAACATTTTAATTTGTATTAAATTAATGTTGTTGATTTTGTATATTGGAATAGCACTAGATTGCAAGTTAATTAGTGATAATTCGAGATTTAGTTTGGTAAAAGATGGTAGTTGGAATTAATACCAGGATGTTTGTAACCTAGTTCTTCTTCATTTTTTGATGTAGTTTTCAAAGTGCCAGAGCTGGTCATTTTTAATATAATAAAGAGTCTCATTTTAAAATATGTGTTCCTGGAGAGGGTGACGGAAGTAAGTAGAAAATAATTTACTGTAGTGACTTGTTTTTCTCTAATGGATCTGTTATAAACCCAGCAGCCATATAGCATTCTTTTTTCCAAATGACCTGATGGCACATAAATTTTCTTGCTGTGAATCGAGCAATCTGGGATCACACTATCTTCTCCCTCCTAGTCATGCTTTCAGTTGTAACAGTGACATTGTCAATAATATAGTGACAAATTTGCACACAGTCTAATATTTACTAAAATATATATATATCAATTGCAAACTTTGATAACATAATTATTAAGTAAGGAACTATTTGCAGTGCACTTAAGAACTGATTGCTACACATTACTGTGTAGTGACATCATGGTTAAAACCATTCTTTGCAACATGTGGCCCATTTCAACTTTATTTTAAAGGAAAAGGTTCAATAATCTTTTTCTTTTTGAAGAAGAAAGAATTGCATTTCCATCTTAGAAAATTGAGAACTTGTTTTGTGCCTTCGTTTTTGTCTTCAGCTCTTTATATTGCTTATTAATTCACATGTCCAGTTACTTCAGATTCATGGTGCTACCTCCTCTGCCTTTTTCATGGCTCTCACTTTAATTTTTCCATAATCCCGTCTGTGAGAGAGGTTTCTCTCCACCTTCATATATCAAGGAAGGAACTGACCCTCCTTTATGTGAACTTGGAGACAGAGGCCAAAGTGAAGCCTCAGTGCCCCTCCCCACCAGTGAGCGGCAGAAGGGCTGCAGATTCCTGTGAATTTTTTTCTCCCCTCCTGGCTTTCTACATAGTTGGCATTGTCTCCATGGAGGAGCCCAGCTTGTTACAATCGAATTTTTGAAGTCTATAGAAGCTGGTTGAAGGATGAGACTGGCTAGAAAGGACACAAACAAGCAGTGTGCTCCTAAAGTTGGTGGCGGAAACATTAAGAAGAAGAAAACCTTTGCATTTATCTTCTTTTGTCTTTATCTTCTCGCTCTTTGTTTTCCTTTACTTATATGGTACAAACCCTGTCCACCCCCCATGGCGGGTTTTTTTTCCCTCAAATCCCCAATACATAGCTGTATATCTTGGTTGTGGTTCAACCCATGGTGGTTCTTTTTCCTAGAGTCCCCTTGCATTTTATACATATCTCTTTAGTTCAAATTATTTCTGTACTGTAATTTACCTGTTTATACATATCTGTCTTCCTTGCAGACCCCCAACATTTCAAGACCTTTGGGCACATAGTATATACTTAAGTATTTGAGTGAATCAATGAAGATCTTTTGTTGAATAAGATCTAAATAAATAAAATACCTACCCAGCACACGAATGCAAGCATTTGAGAGAGAGTTTTGTGTCTGCTGAAGCAGCCTGTGGACAAGTTTAGGGGCTCAATGCCAAGGTTACTCAATAGATTTAGATAAAATGAAAGAGATAATTAACTTCAGTTTTAAAATTCATGGAGAACAGAAGCAGGATATCTAGGTGTGACTCAGGACTTGATCATTCTTGTTGCATCTTTGAAAAATCCAGTCCTTTATCTTTCTATGAACATGTGACTGGCCAAGAGAGTGAACAGAGGACTGGCTTTCAGAAAGGCTATTTTGTCACAGGAAATCCTGGAGGAAAATATATGGAAGGAGAGCTGGTAGAAACATGGCAGAAACTTTTTGTGTAGAAACCCTAAAAATTGTGTTTACATGCTGGCTGAAAGAATTGTAATCCAAATTTTCTCCAATATAGATTTGAGCAGCTTTTAAATATCTAGGTATACAAAAGGATTACAATGGAAAATAGATCAAACCTAAAGGAATTTAGGATGGAACAATGAAATGAAGCTGAAATAAGCCAGCGCACTGAAATGTGTTTCAGAAGGACCTGCAGTTTTTTTTTTAATGTTTTAATTTTGTGTGTGTGTGTGTGTGAGGAAGATCAGCCCTGAGCTAAAATCCATGCCTCTCCTCCTTTTTTTGCTGAGGAAGACTGGCCCTGAGCTAACATCCATCACCAATCCTCTTCCTTTTTTTCCGCCAAAGCCCCAGCAGATAATTGTATGTCATAGTTGCACATCTTTCTAGTTGCTTTATGTGGGATGCAGCCTCAGCTCGGCCAGAGAAGCAGTTCGTCGGTGCGTGCCTGGGATCCGAACCCAGGCTGACAGTAGCGGAGCTTGGGCACTTAACCGCTAAGCCATGGGGCTGGCCCGAGGACCTGCAGTTTTTAAAAGTAGTTGGAAATGTATCCCTCAGGTTTAAAGTAGAAAGGGAAATGGGAACAATTCTCTATCATCTCATGTCCATGAGATTAAAAGCAACAGTCTCTCAGAGAAGCAAAACTTCTCTGGCCTCTAATGTCCCAAAAAAGTGTTTTGAATGGTGCCTAATGAAAGAGATTCTGTGTGACGTAATGCAAATACAGTGTCATCAGCTCATTTTCAAGTTTAGTTCAAACACTTTAGGACAAGTTCGGTTGAGGCAATGCAGAATTCTATAAGGGGCCAAGGAAGAGGCTGACAGCATTCCCTCTCTCAGCTTCTCACTTGAAGGGAGAAAATGTTCTTGAACAGATTGACCACGTCTCCTAAAGATAATGCTCCATCTTCAATTTTTCTTTTTTAAACTCAGCCCACATTTCCCCTTACATATGCAAGCTAAGGCCTGAGTGTAGACATCCTTTGTTGGCAATGAGGAGCAGATCCATGCTATTAAATGATCAAATAGGCAGAACATACGGTTGGGCCCTTTCAGGAAAATTACAGGTTTAACCCCACCTTCATTGGTGGAGGACATGGTATACCAGAATTAAAATATCTACCATTTATTATGTAGTTAATCATAAATCATGTTATTTAAATGAAATTTAATGAATTCTTCTTCTATTAAGTTGACTAGACTTTAGTCAACCTGATGTATAATTTTATATAGGTGCATTTTTACTTAAAATGTAAAACTCTTTAGAGACAGCTTCATTCAGTTTTAGAGGTGTATTTTGTATATTTTGGTGTGATTTTATTTATTTTCCTTCATAGCAGAGAGGCATATCCTAGTCTTTTTCTTGCTGCCCTCTCTCTACGAGATAAAACTCATCCAAGTTTATTTTGTTTTTTAAGGCATAGGCTTACTTTGTGATGATACAGAGATCATTTCTGAAACATATTTAGAACTGTGGGGAGCCCAGAATTTTAGATTATGCTCAGAATTTTGTGATGTAACTTCAAAAAAAATGGAACATTTAAAGTTTTGCCAGGAAAGTTTTCTCCTACTTTGCTTCACAGTAATTAAAAAAAAAAAAAAAAAAGCAGTTTAGTTTCTTAATTCTTCAGAAGGGTGAGTGAAGCATTTGGCAGGTTTAAATGTACCCTTGAGAGAGCTCTCTCTGAGTTACTCTTTCAAAGCAACCATCCCAGTTGATGAATATTTAATGGGGACTCTGTCAGTCCCAGAGATGAGAGAGGCAGTTCCTAAAGCTCCAGCAGGTCCTGGGAGAGGAGAGCACTGATAAGCAGTGCCATCAGAGCTTGGATGAAGCGTGGTCATTCTCAAGATGTTAGAACTGAGTGGAGTTCTCAAATGCAGCCCAGGGACTCTAGACCTGAGCCCTGTTCAGAAGCCAGTTGAGTTGTCATTTGCTCTGAGCATGGTGTTGTCGGGGAAGAGGGAGGAGCCCCCTCTTCCCTTTTCCTTAAGGTTCTTCTGGCTGGCCAAATAATTAAAAGACAGGTTAGCAGGAGAAAATAATACCAAGTATAATAACATGTATACATGGGAGAAACCAGGGAAACTGAGTTTCTCAACACAATGGCAGTGATTCTCATCTTAAATACCATCTTCAGCTAAAGACAAAGGAGGATGTCGGTGTAGGTAGTGTTTTCAGATTTCAGAGGGGAAGAATGCAATTCACAAGGAAAGGGCAATGTAAATATTTGTCAGAAAATTCTTTACAGGGCTGCCTATAGAGAATGTGGTTAGAGAGACAGAAATCACAGTAATCAAGAGTATATAAGGCTGGCCCCGTGGCTTAGCGGTTAAGTGCATGCACTTCGCTACTGGCAGCCCAGGTTCAGAACCCAGGTGTGCACCGATGCACCGCTTGTCCAGCCATGCTGTGGCTGCGTCCCACATACAGCAACTAGAAGGATGTGCAACTATGACATATAACTATCTACTGAGGCTTTGGGGAAAAAAAAGGAGGAGGATTGACAATAGATGTTAACTCAGAGCCGGTCTTCCTCAGCAAAAAGAGGAGGATTAACATGGATGTTAGCTCAGGGCTGATCTTCCTCACACACACAAAAAAAGTATATAGATTTAAGACCTCTCCTTCTGTACTGATAAGAGTTTCCAGAGACAAGGCCATACCCCCCCTTCCCAGCACATGGAGGGAGATACCTTTACAAATGTAAATATTTGGTAAACAGAACATTGAAAAGAATGGCCTTATTGAGGACCCTGCCAGGCTGTCCATACCCAGAGTTAAATTCCCTTAGGCAGTTAGTGGGGAACGTCAAATGTCCGCCAGAGAAAATAATCAAAGTAACGTGATATATTTCAGGGTGGTCAATTTTGATTTCCCACAGTGTGTTCTCTCTGCTCGTGCCCCTTTTTGCCATTTCTCATGCTTTCCCTAACTCTTTCTCTTTCCTACACCTTCTTTCTTCTTTTTTCTCTCTTTCTTACTTTTACTCTCTACTATATTCCTTCTCCTTATCATTTTTTTCTTCCTTCTCTCATTGTTCTCATTCATTTTCTTTTTATTTTGTAGTACAGTTACTCTGTACATCACTTTCATCTTAAAATCTTGACCCTCTACAACTCCTATACTTCAGCTAGCTATTTTGAAGAGAGTATTTTGATAAATTTCTCTTAGATGTTATAACATGCTGATTCAGGGAAATAAAAACTATCACGAAAGGGATGGGGATGGAGAATGAATTCAGTTCAGGTAGTCATGAAATAAGACAGAGGGAAACTGAGAGCTTAGGTGTGGGTGTTCAAAATATTTCCTGATACATCTTTGTAGTTCATTGGTGTGGTAAACTGCACACAGTCTTATTTACTGTTGGAGCCCAGAAGTTTGCTCCTCTGGGCAAGTCAGCATGTCTTGGCCTATAGAAAAGACGCTAGGAAACACTGCCTGCATTTCTAATGTAAAGAGCTGTTCGTGTTCCACCAGGAGACCCTTTGGGCTCTTCCCTGCACTATCTGAATAGAAACAGAGGAAGAGAAGCTTCTCTCAATCTGCACAAAGCCGGGACCCTATCTTGAGTTTGAGAGGATTTGCATGTGACTGAAAACACAAGTGTTCCCGAGTTTGGATTTGCTTTAATAGGATCTATTGGCTGGCTTTGATGTTAAAGGTCTTTATTCAAAATTGACTACCTCTAGTGCTAAGTTCAGAGTGGAGATTTGTCAGTATAAGAGAGAAGAATCCCTTTTTGATTAACTCAGTGAAATATAGTATTTGGGAAAATGGTTATATTTGAAGGCCACTTGTTAATATTCTGTTGCCACAGTGACATCTGTTGGTAAGTGACTACTTCATGTTATTCTTAATGATTTCTGTTTGAAAGACACACCTTGAGCTTGATAAATAAATGGCAAGCAATAGGATATATTGGAGTATATGAGGAAGCCATTTGGGGTAAAGCTAATTCGGCCTGAATTTGTTTTTCCAAAAAGGCCTGTGGCCTGCATTGTGTAACTGCTTTGCCATGTCCCAAAGAGAAGAGTAAATGCCTTTAAGATAAGGATGCAACTTCCCCACCACTGGCATTGCCTTAAGGATAAGCATTTCTCCCTAATCTAGGATTTGATTGCTGCAGTCATCCTGTGACCACCCAGCTCCAGACAACAGACCTGACACCAGCCAAGCCCATCGAGACAGCAGACCTGCTCCCCGCTGTGTCCATCTATAGCTATTCTGGCAGGGCAACCTGGCAGGGCGGATCTTGTTATAGTAAAAGAGACATTGCAATCATATGTGATACTTTCTTTTTGACAGTATGTAACTGCTCTGTACACCCCACTTCTTTGTTGCCCTTCCTTCCTTAGGGAAGGAAGGCCCCAGGCCACGGTCCTCAAAAGTTGGCTCATAATAAACTCACCCCAATTTTGATTTATAGTTTGATTATGGATTATTTACATCGACAAGCTGACATGCAGGAAGTAGTAAAGGCACAGTGGTATCTGTGTTGCCAGATATAAAATCTTTCCTCCCTCTTTCCCTTCCCAGGATGCCCACTCTTCATGGTTTCACCTACTTCCATGCTGTGCTCATTCTTCTGATAACTCCTTTCATTCCCTCCTACAATTACTCAACAAATATTTAAACACCTACTCTATGCCAGACTTGGGATACACTAAGGAAAAAATTTTCTACAAAATCTCTGTCTTTACAGAGTTTGTTTTTGTTGGGTAAGAGAGATAATGGCTAAGTAGGCAGACAAGTGAATTACATAGTCTATCATGTGATGATCTGTTTCATGAAGAAGGTAAGTGACAGGCAATGGGGAGAGCTAGGGAGTGAGTGGGTTGCTACTTTAGAGAGCCCAGGGAGGCTGGAGCAAGGCCCAGAGGGAAGAGACAGGGCAGGAGGACATGCAGATGTCCCAGGGCTGCAGAGATGCTGTGGAGGGACTGTGACTCGGATGTCAGTGGGCAGCAAGAAGCCAGTGTGGCTGGAGCACAGTGAGCAAGAGCAGAAATGCAGAGAAGGTTTGAGATGTCAGGGAGGGTGAGCAGATGAAAGAAGGCCCCTGGGCCCATCAAAATTGCGCTGTAAGTGAAATGAAAACTTTCAATGTCATTTAACTATACGTTATACAATTTAAGTAGTAAATACCTTTTGTTTTTCTATAGCCTTGTCACGTACATCAACTAAAATGTTGCTAAATTGGGAATGTCTAAATTATCCCCAGGAGTGACTGCTGTATCTTGTCAGGCGTCTGGTCTGCACAGCAGTCGGAGGTGGGAGTGACTTGACAGTCAGGAGATGAAGTCTAGTCTTCAGGTTGCCACCAACTGCTTGTGTTATGTCTCATCTGTAAAACGTGGAGGATGGAAAAGACGAGTGGTTTTCAGACTCCGATCCATGGAGCACTGGGGATTCCTGAAGGCTTTTTGTTTTTCTTCTTATGTTTGTAAACATCACTGCAAGCTTCACGTAGAAGAAAGTGTCCCCTAGCTTTAAAAAGATTCCTAGACTTGGTTATCCCTCAGGTTTTCCAGTATGAAGAATTTGCAGTCTCACAGACTCCCAAAGGACAGACTAAAGGAGCACAATCCCTTTCTCCCGAATGTCTCTGGTGACAGTGCTCATCATCTCTCATTCAAACCAGAAAGTGATTTGTCAATAGTGAGATATGGCGTTTGAGACCCCATCCTTCAAGATGGCTGAGTTGTCATCTATCATTGTACAGACTTACGATAAGTGAATAATATAAAAAGTGAATGTCTCAGCAGGTACTTTCTGGCACAAAATAGAAACTAGGAATTGAGAAAAGTAATTATGATTGATGTCTGTCAATAAGGGCATAGGGCTATTCTAATTTCAAAAGTAATTAACGGCATGAGTGTTAGTCACTGTACATATTAAATATATTGAAAAGCAGTCATGTTCTCATAACACAGAAGTATAACTGGAAGATAAACTGGATATTTTTGGTACTTATAGCTAAAGATATATTTTATTTAGTTCTATTTTCTTTTTTTTTTTAGATTTTATTTATTCATTTTTTTCCCCCCAAAGCCCCAGTAGATAGTTGTATGTCATAGGTTCACATCTTTCTAGTTGCTGTACGTGGGACACGGCCTCGGGTTGGTCGGAGAAGTGGTGCCTTGGGGCGTGCCCGGGATCCGAACCTGGGCCGCCAGCATCAGAGCGCGCGCACTTAACCGCTAAGCCACGGAGCCGGCCCAAAGATTTAATTTATTTATTTATTTTCCCCCCAAAGCCCCAGTAGATAGTTGTATGTCGTAGCTGCACATCCTTCTAGTTGCTGTATGTGGGACGCGGCCTCAGCATGGCCGGAGAAGCGGTGCGTCGGTGAGCGGCCGGGATCCGAACCCCGGCCTCCAGCAGCGGAGCGCGTGCACTTAACCGCTAAGCCACGGGGCCAGCCCTAGTTCTATTTTCTGATTGAGGAAATGAGAAAATTTATTTTTTAGTATACTGACTATCTTCTTCCTTTCCAACATAGAATCTCAATCTGCTATTTTGGAAACTCCGAAAAAAATGTTCAAATGTTGTTCAACAAGTAAGAAGATCTTGTTAGGATGTGGAATCCTTTTCTCTCTTATTTGTCATAAAATTGTGACAAACTCTGATTTATCTTCCTGTCTGCCCAGCTGGCTAGGCCACCTTGTTTCTCTAAGCCTGCAGGGGAATCCAATCAGCTGGAAGGGGATGTTTTCTTCTACTTAGACTTTGCAGAGGAAATCAACCTTGAAGTGGAACCGAGCACATGCTTTTCAGAAGCTGCATCATTCTCTACCCAGCCAGAACATTGGACCTGACAACAACTGGATCCAGCAGAAAACTGGCCACTCTAGGAGATGTCATGTGGAAATGTGCTTGGTTGGACTGATAATGACAAGGATATGATTTTTAACAAAATCTCTCAGAGCTTTTCTAAAATCAAATAATATTCTTAAGTTGCTTTAGTAGATGGAACATTAGTTAGTGTCTTTTTAATTTCCACAGCTTTTTTTTCTGTTACTAAAGAAGCCACATTTTATGTCTTTTTTTCTTGTACCAAAATGGACTCACTATTAAAAAAAGGAAACCTGCAAGAAAGGAAACACTCATATGGGATAGAAATTGTGGATAGCAGTTGCTACTTTTTATATAAAACTATCTGTTTAATCTATTTATACTTTCTCCCAACTTTGCTTTTCAAAATAACTTAGTATTAGAAATTACCAGTAAGAAGAGGGTGTGCTCTCTTGAGTGTGGCCCAGTAGAAGTCAGGCGACTGAGACGTGAGTTCTAGGCCCAGGTATGTTTCTGGGTAGTGTGTGACAATGTACTTAGGCTCTCTGGAACGTAGTATTCCTTTCTGTAAAATTACAGAATTTGATGATTTTTGAAAACTTTTCCAAATATTAAATGACTTCTCTTTTAAAAAGAAGCAGACATATCCTCCTTAAACTTAAAAATTATCAAAAATGTTTTGTGACCTTTCACTTGTCAAGAACAACTGATGTCCCTTTAATTACATTTATTGAAAATAAAGATCATAAAAGTATAAATTTAGTAATCTAATAAATGAATTAGCATAAAAATGATCCAGGAAAAAATTTATGATCAATCAAGATACTACATTATGAAAGTATTACTGCTTATTACAGTATATAAAATTATGACACTAAAGTAGCAGGTTTTTCCAGTTTGTAAGTTTATATTGTTACTCACATATCACTATTAACCCTATTATGTTTTACAAGTAATAAAATATCTTGAAAGGAAAAAACAATAAACCAGCAGCCCTGCATTACACATGAAAGTTGTGCTCCCCTGGAGGGAAAATGAGGATACAACATTGGTCGAGTACTTCATTTTGTAATCCATTGGTGCCTCTCAAAACTATAGCTATTATTGTAAAAGTAAAGATACTCTTAAGAATAGTGCCACAAAACAGGTTTTCCCAGCTTCTTTTTGTCAAAGCTGAGACCTACATCAGGCTGGGGCACTTGAAGAGGCATGGTGGACTCAGCTGAGGGTTACTTAATTACTGTGAGATGATTAGCAAATAGCGAATAAGATGGAGAAAGATTAAAAAGAGGTAAAGGGAAACAAAGCTGGAAATAAGAATAATAGTGCCTTCAAAATATCCTCTCATTATTTTTATAGCTTTTTTTTTTTTTTTTGAGGCATGACTAGGATAGTATGTTAGATTTTTCTGAATCCTTATCTCCAGGGCATATATTACTGAGTTCTTCATTATATATGAAAATGCCAAAGAAAATCTGGACAAAAGTATTCTATATTATCAACAAGGACAAAACATGTACAACATGTTAATTTATTATTATTATATTATTTATTATATTTTATATAATTTATATATATAATTATATAATTTTATATTTATTATTATATATTAAGATTCCAGCTGTAATAGTCAAGATATATATTCACGTGTGTAAAATTATGATGATTTTCTATTTTTCTCGGACTATGAACCGTGGTAAAATATACAGTAATAAGCAGAAAACCTGATGAACTAGGTGATTTAAAACACTTGATATTACAGCTTGGCCATTCGAGGGTGAAATGGATGAATTTAAATTTCACACCATCTCCTTTCTTTGTAGCCAGTGAAGTGTCTGGAAGACAGAAAACACATAAAACTAATTGAGAGTTAACAGTATTTGGAAGCAGTTGAGGTTAAGCACTCGACAATGATGTTCCTTACTTCTGGAGCTATTGACTCTTTGTTATGAGTTTACTGTATAGGCGGGTTCTCTTCTTAGATGATTTGTGTATGTGTCATAGAAGAGAGACAAAGAAGGAGAATTAACTGTCAATCTACTGTGCACCGGTTCCTTTACTGTATTATCTCATGCAATTCTTACAGTAATCTTTTAAAGTAACTATTATAATTCATATTTAACTGATAAAGAAAACCATGTTTACAAAATTGATCAAGGATAAGAGGGAAGATCTGAACATCAGTCTGTTGGGTTTTATGCCTCATATTCTCTCCACCGTGATAAAAATGGTACTTCAACATGGGTACTCACCGTCTGGCTATTTAATACCAGGTCCTGCCAACAGCATTGGATGAGATGAGATGAGAAGTTTATTTCCAAAGTTATTCTACTATATTTAAACTATATTATTTATGAGTCAGATGTCAAGACATGTTTTAGAGGCAGAGAGAGCAACTGATTAGTTCACCTACACATTTTTCAGGTTCATTATAACTTTCGTGTGCCAGCTTGTGTCAACTTTACCAACTTTAATGCTTCACTGTTCTTTTTTAAAAAACTCACAATTTCACTTTTCTTGTAAAGCACCTTGCTGTTTTCTTCTTAGTCACTAGATGGCAGTTCTGTATGTCTGTAAATTACCACTGCAGCAGGAAACGAGAGGTCTTAAGCCAGTTTACTCTGTACAAATGATGGCCATAGGAGGATTTCTGGTCCATCAAGGCTGCCTGTGTTTTTCCGTGGCCGTAACGGGGATGTCTAGGACTGCTTAGTCAGAGGCACGAAGCAGAGTCAGAAAGCATCCTCTAAGTTCTTCTTCAGATGTGCGTTCAGACACCTGCCCTCTCACCTGAGTACAATGGAGTTTGTTGAATATGTTCTGATTCTTACTCTCTCTGTAGTTAATAAGTCTGGGAGCTCCATACCCCTAGAAAAAACACATGACTCATAAAGCCTTTTCTCAACTAAACGGAGTTGAGGGTTGTGGTGTTGCCCGAGAGTCTGATGCTTAAAGAAAATACAGCTGGTGCTCATGAGGAAGAAAGAGGGTCAGCTACTCCTGGAGGGCTTTTATTGATGCTCCTATAGAATGAGCAAGTTTAAAATAAAACCACATTGCTTAAACCTCACTAACTGATTGTTTTATTTTCAAATAATGTGCTCTGAAAATCTGCTATGTCTAAAAAACTATTTCATAAAACTGAAACAATTCTGTTTTTTATTCTCTGGTATTTGAAATACTATTAAAACTGTAACTCCTTTAACATTCTACAATATACAAACAGGCAAATATCAATTATATTCTCTAAAAATATTTGCTCCCATGCTAAATATTAATATATGGTAGCAAAACTGGTTACCACCCAGTTTTTAACTAATTTTTTGCTTTTGAAATTACATATAAAATTTGTGTTTTGAAGTATTTTCCTAAAACTCAACATCTTTCTGACATAAATGGACTAGTTGAGAGGTAACTAGAATGAAATTTGATCTTTAAAACTCTAGCTTTATGTAAGAATTGATAATATCAGGCAGTTGAAAGTTGAGTCTCTCCACATTATATTTATTAATTGTGAACAGCCACATCTATTACCAAGTGCTGAATAATAAAAAGAAATTAAACAATATCAGCACTCTTACCCCACATGTGGTACAGTTTATATGCAAATAAATTCTCAAAGGTCAGAGAAATGCTTATGATTTCAGATAACTGGTAATATACTTCCTCATTCCAGTTTTAACCTCATTTGAAATTGACTTAAAATTCTTCTCTTAGGATCCTGGTCTAATCAGTGCCCCCTGCTCCCCTCAATGCCTCATTTGATTGCAAAGTTATCTGAAGAATTTAATATTCTTTTCCATTTGTTCTCTTTAAAATATCTGTGATAGTGATTTTTATACAATGACCAGTTGGTACAATTTATTATTAGTTTCAGAAATATCTTTATTTAGGAACAAATCAAGGAAATGTAGCCAGAAAAACCCAGGACCCTGTCACCGTAGCCGAATCAATGAACGCAATGACCAGGGACTGAGGAAAAGAAAAGTGGTTTAATTTTGCCAGCAAAATGAGGCTGTAGTGGGCACATGCCCCAAAATCCACAGTCCTCCTGAGGCATTAGGAGTTGAGGCTTTTAAAGGAAAGTCTGTGGGAAATAATATATCCTTGGTGACTGATTATTTGTTGGAGGAGGGATCCCAGTCTTCTGGCGCCAAGCCGGCTGTCATCTCTATCTACAGCGGGAGATCTAGGGCTCCATCAACCAATCTTCTCTCATCACCAGAAATTTGGCCTTGGGGTGTGGACGGCAACTATTGCCAATTAACCATTACAGTTTACAAGGTTTTAGGTGGGGTAGGGGAGCTGCGGCTTTGCAGTTCGGCGTCCTCCCATCAGCCTGCGTTTAGCTGAGTTAGGGGAGCTGCAGGTGTCCTCTGTTTGTCTGTCCCTGTGATGAATGGTGGATTCGGCGCCAGGAAGCGGGAGTTGGGGAGCTTCAGCTTCTTGATAATTTTGAGATCTCAGTCTCCCTGTAACAAACCACAAGAACTGGTAATTAGTCAGAGTTTCAGTTTGTAGACACCTGGGCTTTCAACAATTTATTACCTCCATTTGTCTTGTGGAATTCAGGAACACAAAGGGTAAAACAACCCATATCTACATGTGAATATAACTTAGAGAAGCAGAGAAGGGGGAATGAGTGTTTTTTGATTTAACCCCATATATGGTGGGTTCAATGCTGGGGAACAGATATCAGGGCCGGCATCAGAAACAGATGTGAGGAATGTGGGATTGCCTAGCTGATGGTGCTTGAGGGATTCCTCATGGGAGTCTTGGCATAGAAAAGTTTAAAGAGTAAAGCATCATTGGTCAGATCAAAAGTGTGGGGTGAACATAATTCTGAAGGAATAATGATGGAGATATAAGAACAAGAAGCCACTTGAATTGCGTTGGAAGGTATTAGACACATCAAAGAGCTGGGAAAAAAACCTTGTTTAATGTAAGTTCTTTCTAAACTCTAAGGCAAAAAGTAATAACAATTTACATGGTAATTATAAGCCACAAAACAACAATTCACAAGACAAGTAAAGAACTAAAGTAGAAACCAGAGTAAGAAAAATAGAGGTTAAAGGAGAGATGGAGAGAGATGGTTGGGGTCAGAAAACAGACTATCCTTGAAGTCTCCCTCAGACTCTGCTCCTTCTTAGTGCTCAGTAAACACTTTGAGCCCATGAGCCTGGGGAGGGGCAAAGTGAGAGGTGGTTGGGAGGGGAGACAATGCAAGGATACCCTTGTGGAGGCACTAACATTGAAAATCAGTGACATTTTGCCAAGGTGTTTACCATAATATATTAAGGATTATCTGGAAAGTTAAGGATTTTTCTGGAATGTACATTTTCATTTTATGGAAACTCCAACTGGCTTGGAGAACGATTTAGACATTTCAGCTTTAGAAATAAACAGAGGGGTTGGCTCGGTGGCACAGCAGTTAATTGCGCACACTCTGCTGTGGTAGCCCCGGGTTCACAGGTTCAGATCCCAGGCGCGCACCAATGCACCGCTTGTCAAGCCATGGTGTGGCGGAATCCCATATACAGTAGAAGAAGATAGGCACAGATGTTAGCCCAGGGCCAATATTGCTCAGCAAAAAGAGGATTGGCATCAGAAGTTAGCTCAAGGCTGACCTTCCTCCCCCCCCCCAAAAAAAGGAAAGAAAGAAATAATGAGAATCTTTTCTGTCAGTTTTAAGAATGAAAACCAGTTAGCATCTGGAAAACAGTTGCAATTTGACATGAGAATGTGAAGAAAGAATTAGATGTCACACGTTGTTTTTGCTTTTCTCTGGGGCAGTAGGGCTTGCAGGGGGAATGAAGTTCCATCTTTGCTCTATTGAGTTTGAGAAGGTGTAAAATTCATTTGTGCTGGGCAACACTGTTGACCTGTGGAGAAAGACAAATGGATCAAGCAGCTGATCTAAAGGAATAACTGAGCTCATAAAAGTTCTTAGCTTATAAAGGGTGCTTCTTCTTTATTGAACTTTACTGGACATCCATTGACCTATATGTGCAAGATATTTGTGGTAGGTATTGAAGAAAATACAAAGAATTATAAGATTCCAAGCTCCTCCACATACATGAAACTGTTTGCAAGATGTAATTAGGTTCTGCCAAGGTATTTAGTGTATGTTGTATTACAGAACCTAAAAAA
The DNA here is from genome assembly GCF_020826845.1 of Diceros bicornis minor. NCBI lineage: Eukaryota > Metazoa > Chordata > Mammalia > Perissodactyla > Rhinocerotidae > Diceros > Diceros bicornis. Next base: position 935,060 of record NC_080749.1, read on the forward strand.
ATTGGGAATGTTATTGAGAAAATGTAATTAAGGACAGCTCCTTAGGAGAGGGAGACTAGATCAAGTCCTCAAATGGATCACTTTTGGGCAGGTGGAGGGAAGAAAGAATGAGGATTTCAAATGGAAGAAGAGAGGAAAGGTACAGACGTAGAAAGGAACATGACATTTGGGGATATGGGTGGGGAGGCCATGACAGGCACAGTCTTCCTGTGACTGAGAGGCAGCTCAGTTTCCTCCTCCAGGAGCCCAGCACTGCTTCCCACCTCCTGGCCTCCTCCACCTGCAGACCCCCCGCCTGAGCCAAGGCCTATTTATCTGGATCGCTGCCCAGTCTCCCAACAGGACCCTTTACTTCCAGTCTCAATTTCTTCTAATCTTTCCTCCACAATACCTCCAGAGTTACCTTCTAGAATCTAAATTTGCTTAAATCTGATATCTGCTTAGACTGCTACAATGACTGCTCAGAGCATCTGAGAGAACATTCAGACTCCTGAGCTGGACACGCAGGCTTTGCCTTGCTGTCCTCATCTTTAGCCTCATCACCCACTGTTTCCTACATGTTGGCTTTTTTCCAGCCTTAGAAATACCCCCATACTCTGAAATCCTTAGCATCCTTTATATCTGTCTTTTTTATGTGTGTCTTCTGTCTTCCTACCCTCTTTTTTGATCAACTTAATTCCTATTTCTCAATCTAAACTCATGTCAAATGTTCCTTCCTCTTGGACACTTTTCCTGAGAGGTCTCCATTTAGAGACCCCTTTTGATGTCACCACTCGGGGACCTTGTACTTATCTACTTTTTCTTAACTGTTGTTTTTTTCATGTCTCATTGACAGTGAGCTCCTTAAAGCTGAGACTATCCTTCTTCTTCATAAATAAATGGCAAGCAATAGGATATATTGGAGCATATGAGGAAGCCACTTGGTGTAAAACTAATTAGGCTTGACCTTGTTTTTTTTTTCCCCCCAAAAGGGGCCTGTAGCCTCTGTTCATCCATTGTATATCAGCTTTAAGCAATTAACATGTCCCAAAGACAAAAACAATGACCTTAAGATATAAATGCAACTTCTCCCACATTGGCATTTCCTTAAGGATAAGCATTTCTCCCTAGGCTAGGATTTGATTGCTGTGCTCATCCTGTGACCACCCAACTCGAGACAACAGCCACACCCATGGAGACAGCAGACCTGATACCTACTGTGTCCATCAATCAACGTGCTGAAAGGTCAATGTCACGGCTATTATAAAAGGAACATTGCAATCACATGTGAAACATGCTCTTTGATGGTATATAACCACTCTGTACACCCCACTTCTTTGGAGTACTCCATTTCTTAGTGAAAGGACTCTCCCGGGCTATATGGCCCTCAAATGTTGGCTCATCATAAACTCACCCCAATTTTGATTTATAGATTGGTCATGGATTATTTGTGTCAACATTCTATTTGTCCCTCCAGTATCTAAACACAGTACCTGACACCTTTGGGGCACTCAGAAAATGTTTGATGAGTGAATATGTATGTGAGAGACCACACTGACTGGAGAAGAGGCTTTTCGGGGCATGCTAGAAAATTCGCTCACATTCCTACCACAGTGATTGAGGCTGTGTGCTTTGGACCAGTTTGTCTGGGCACCAATCCCAGTTATTCCACTTTTAACTGGGGAAACTGTGCAAAGTATTTACTCTCTGAGATTTAGTTTTCTCATCTATAAAATGAGGCTACTGAGAATTCCTGTCTCATAGGGTTTCAGTGAGACTTAAATGCATAAACTTATGTAAAGTGCTTAGAAGAGCTCCTGGCACATAGTAGGCACTAAAATGTTAGCTGTTATGTTATCATTATTGCTCTTATATCTGAGCAATACTCTGGTTTTGAAAAGATGCTTTCATAATATAGTTGATCCTCATTATTTGTGGATTCCGTGTTTGCACACTTGCCCACTAGCTAAAATGTACTGACAGCCTCCAAATAAACACTCACAGGGCTTTCATGTCCATTTGCAGATATGCACAAAGTGGTGAAAAACTTGAGTCACTCGACATGCACGTTCCCAGCTGAGGGTGAACAAGGTGACGCTCTGCCCTCTTGTTTCAGCCCATACTGTAAACAAGTGTCCTTCTTGCAGTCTATTTAGTGCCTCATTTCTCATCTTTTTGTGCCTTGTGTTGGTGACTTTGCTGTTCAATATGTCCCCCATGTGTAGTGCTGCAATGCTGCCTGGTGTTCCTCAGGGCAAGAGATTGTGACATGCCTTTACAGAGAAAGTATGTGTGTTCGACAAGCTTCTTTCAGACATGAGGTACAGTGCTGTTGGTGTGAGTTCAATGTTAATATATCAACAATATATTTTAAATAAGGTGACTTTAAAGAGAAACACACAGAGAATAAGGCTATGTATTGATCAGTTGAAGAAAATGTAACTAAGGCTTGCAGCAACCTAACCCTGCATTTCTCGTAGGAGCAGTGGGTCATATTCACTGACTCAGTGTTCACAGTGAATTTATAGAATATCACACTGTGCATAACAAGCATCATTGTGCATATCTTATGTAATCCTCACATACTCCTTTATAGTAGGCAGGGTAGGGAATAGGTTGTCCACATTCTACAGGCTATTCCAGATCTTATGAGCCAAGTAGAGAATTTAAAATGTCTTGTGCTCAGCATAAGAGCCATGAGATTTTGAGCAAGGAAGATCTATGATGAACTGATCTTTAAGGAAGAATTACCTAGCAAGAGAATGTAGTATCAAGAGGAAGAGGGAGAACTGAGCCAGAAAGGAAGACCAGCTGTTAAACTCTCCAAGTATTGCCAATGCTAGATGAGGAGATTCGGAGGTAAGGTGCTGATGTGATAAAAGAAAAGTAGCAGACAAATGATGAAATAATGGATTTGGTAACCATACATAGGGTGTAAGTTAGGCTGTGGTTCTCAAAGTGGGGTCCCTGGACCAGCAGCATCAGCATCACCTGGGAACCGGGTAGAAATGCAAATTCTCAGGTGCTGCTGCACACCTGCTGAACTGGAAACTCTGGGGTGGGGCCTGGCAATCTGGGTTTCAACAAGGCCTCCAGGTGCTTCTGCTGCCCATCAAGTTTAAGAGCCAATGAATTAGAAAAATGATCCAAACACGTCACCATGCCCAGGTAAGCGACAAGGCAGAGAGGTGGTATTTGTTTGGAAGATGCGATGCATTTTAAACTTTAAGAAAAAGTAGTTCAGCGTCTGTTTCATCATAAGGATTCCAGCATTTAAGATCTTTTAGCTCTCTGCATTTAAGATCTTTTTTCCACAATATGTTCTCCTTTAGAGAGCCCCTGGTAAGTTATTTACCATTTACCACATGTTCTGAGAATCCTTTCTTTCTTGAAATACCCTTTCAGAACGTGAAAATGTACTTTATTTTTGTACACAATCTCCTCTATTTAAAATTCGGATTTCTCTTCTTATAGGATCATGTACGGCACATGCAGCCTTACTGTAAATTTGGAATGTCATTGGTTTGTTCCAAAACCTTAGAATGTTTTAGAATTTAGAACAAGATGAAGAGAGAATTTATATGTTTCTCTGTAGGACTCATATTTTTCAGATGTCTAGAGGTATCCCAACTTGCCAGTAATGTGGCCTTAGATTTAGCAGAACTTGAAAATCCTAATATAGTAGGAAGTGAATTACTTCTTTTTTTTTTAAAGATTTTATTTATTTATTTTTTCCCCTCAAAGCCCCAGTAGATATTTGTATGCCATAGCTGCACATCCTTCTAGTTGCTGTATGTGGGACGCCGCCTCAGCATGGCCGGAGAAGCGGTGCGTCAGTGTGCGCCCGGGATCCGAACCCCGGCCACCAGCAGCAGAGCGCGTGCACTTAACTGCTAAGCCACGGGGCGGGCCCAAAAGTGAATTACTTCTCTAGTATTAACATTTACAAAATAAATGATCACAATGTTAACTTACCAATAAGCACTTTCCATACTCCAGTCTCTGAAAGTATCTTGCTTACATAATAAACATGATAAAGTTTCAAAGATGAGCCAAATAACTTTTCAGCAAAAGCTTGACTTGAGTCTATCTTGGCTTCCTTTTTGACAGTTTTAGCCTTAATGTTACAGTATTGTTTTCTTTTTCTAGGAATCAGATAACCTTGTATTTCGTGAATATTTTAATTTTTAATGGCCACTTGTATTTTGTGATACGCACGTGTTTAAACAATCTATAAGAACCCACCATTACCACCCATATATAAGATTATACAGGAATGGAAGAATTTTGGCTGACACTGTATATAATTGTTCAGCCAAGGCAGTTGGCAGACTCTACCACTTACAATGATTTAGGGGTTTGAAGCAGTATTTTTAAATACAAATAATCTCAAAATTGGTAATATATAAAATATAATACTGTGTTAACTAACCAAAAGAGTTAAATTTGTTACCTTTCCTCCATTTATAAGGATTCACCCATTATATAGATTCTGTACAAAATTGCAAAGATCACTTTTTTTCTTTTCAAAGTTTATTTATTTTAATTTTTGATAGTGAGAAGCTTAGTGTTGGGTAAACTGCTGCACAATTACTGGAAATGCTGAGAGTCTTTTTGAAAAGTGTAAAAGTCTAAAGACAATGAAAAGTACATTTCTCCAATGTCAAGTCCTTTGAGCCTCTGTCTAGTAGTACACTGAAGAGATGGAAGATTAAGTACCAGCACAGGACACAAGAGAACAGGCTCCCAACTTGAGTCCTTCCCACTGACCACAGAGTTATTTATTGTGTGGTTTGATTGGGTTGGGTGGTTGTTGATGTGGGGTGGTTGTTGATTTTGTGGGTGCTTAAATGACCAGAGAATAGACAACATTTTTTCTTGATAATAAGTAATACTTACCATATAAATTTCTTTATAAATCTCTGAATAAAATAAAAAAATATAACCCGTACAGAAATCAACTCTTACTGACAAGCCCCACAGCCTTCTCTAGAAAGCTCAACAGAAAATGTCACAGCTGACTGTGAATTGGTCTTCTCTGAAAGCCAGCCAGCCCTTCACTGATAGCTTTGGATGAGGAAGGCCAGATACAATTCTTTGAAGATGTTTAGCTGAATTCAGAACCAAAAATCCTACCTCCAGTTGGCTCCTCTGTGAGAATGGATGGCCGGCCTTATTTCACAGGCTGGGCAGATGAGGTTTCAGATGAGCTTAAATGCTCTGTTCCCCAGGGATGGAAAAGCTGGATTGTGACATTGATTCAGAGCTGACATTTTGCAGATAAAGATAGGGTCATAGAGGGAAACAAAGATTTCAGCAAATTGGTTTTTTGTTCTCTACAGTGGGAGTAATTTAACAAGCAGATAGTCTCTCACTCCAACTTCTCTTCCCTCTTCTCGATCTGTAATATCGCTGTAAAAATTCTCTCTATAAAAATTTCAGTTTTTTTTCTTTGCAGTCTGTTTATTATCATCTTTACGAATTCTTTGACTTCACCACCTTCTTGGCACCACAACGCTAGCCATTGAGATATTAGTATAGATTCGGTTTTGCAATTTCATCCTCTTATCTCTATTTCCTCTGCCATTTCTTGGCTTTAGTTCTTATTGTATTTTATGCTTGAAAACATTTGAAGCTTACAAAGTATATCAGTTCCTTATTTTCTCAACTTTTTATTATCTAAGTGCCCTCAACTATCACTTTTTTAAAAAAAGAAGTGAAATACATAACAGAACAATACACTGTAATAAACTGACCACTTGTAAAATTAAGTTCAACCTGAAATCCCTCCCCACTTAACAGAGACCATCTTTTATAATTCACCATGCTTTAGTTTGGGCAGGGTCAGTTTATCAATGATTTTTGGATGTTTTAAACCACATGAGAGAAATACAGTGTAAGGTAAAATTGTTAATCTTGCAGAAGTTGTAGAATTTCCTGATAGTTAGGGAAATCAATGGCGGAGAACCTGAATCATAGGAAAAGTAGTTAATTAATTAGCACCTGACAGAGTTTGTTAATTTGGTAAGGATGATGATAAGACATATATGTTGAAAAGATAACTTTGCATATCAGAGTATTGTGAGAGGCTACTGGGAAAATTCGTAATGTTCTCAAATACTACAAAAAATGACCATTTTTTGATAAAAGATGTCATACATGATGGTATCATATACTTCTGTCAGAAAATTTGTAATGAAGAAAATGAACACTTGAGTCATTTTAATTCTAACAATTTTTTCATGCCTATTATTAGGTTAAAAAATTTTAAGTAGTAAAGTGGTAAGTAACGTATTTGCTTAATTTTTAATTTGTTTTAGGAAAACAACTTTTTCACATTTTTAAAAAATATTTATTTGTATTTATTTTATGCTGAATTTATTCCTGGGCACAAAGCCTTTTTTTTTAATTAAATAACACCAATTCTTTTCAAACTCTTTCAAAAAGTTGAAGAGGAGAGACTATTTCTAAAGTCCTCCTGTGGGGTTAGCACTATGCTGATATCAGAGCCAAAGACACTAAGAGAAAATAAAATGACAGGTGTTTGAAACTACAGAAATAGAAAACTATAATAGAATACAATAGAAAAGAAAAGTACGATTTCTATTGTAGAAAAGTACAATATCTTTGATGAATATTGATACAAAAATCCTCAATAAAATAGTAACAAACCAAATTCAGCAGCATATTAAAAGGATTATACATCATTTTTAGGTGGGATTTATTCCTGGAATGCAAGGATGTTTCAATATATGAAAATAAATCAATGTAATAAACTACATTAACAAAATGAAGGAAAAAATAAAAAGATCATCTTAATGGATGCAGAAAAAGCATTTGACAAAACTGAACATGCTTTCATGTTAAAAACCCTCAGATATAAGGAAGCTACTTCAACATAATAAAAGCCAGATATAGAAATTCACACAGAACACCATATTCATGGGTGAAAGACTGAAAACTTTTCCTCGAAGATCAGGAACACGGCAAGAAGGCCCACATTCACCACTTCTATTCAACATGGTATTAGAAGTTCTAGACAAGGCAATTAGGCAAGAAAAAGAAAGAAATAGCAACCAAATTGGAAAGGAAGAAGTAATATTATATTTGTTTACAAATATTATCTTATATGTTGAAACCCCTAAAAATTCCAGAAAAAAATTTTTAGAACTAATAAATTCTGCAGAGTAGTGGGACACAAAATCAACATGCAAAAATTAGTTGTTCTTCTATACATTAATAATAAGTAATCTGAAAAAGAAATCTACAAACATTACATTTTTATTTACAATATCATCAAAAAGAGTAAAATACTTAAGAGTCAACTTATTCAAAGAAGTAAAAGTTCCAATGATGTTTTTTGCAAAAATATAAAAATATGTCCTAAAATGCATATGGACCCTCAAGGGACCCTGAATAGCCAAAACAATCTAGAAGAAGAAGAACAAAGTTAGAGAACTCATACTTCCTGATTTCAAAACTTACTACAAAGTAATCAAAACAGTGTGGTACTGGCATAAATACACACAATATACTAATGAAATAGTATAGAGAGCCCAGAAATAAACCTTTGCTTATACAGTCAAATGATTTTTGACAAGGGTGCAAAGACCATTCATTGGAGAAAGGATAAGTTTTTCAACAAATGGTGCTGGGAAAACTGGATACCCACATGCAAAAGAATGAGGTTGGATGCTTACCTTACACCATATACAAAAATTAAGTCAAAATAGATCAAAGATGTAAATGTTAGAGTTGAAGCTATAAAATCCTTAGAAGAAAACACAGGGTAAAAGCTGTGTGTCATTGAGTCCAAATGCCATTGCCAACAATGATTTCTTTAATATGACACCAAAGACATAAGCAACAAAAAAATAACAAATTGGACTTCATCAAAATGCAAAAGTTTTCTGTATCACAAGATACTATCAACAGAGTAAAAAGGCCACCCACAGAATGGTTGAGAATATTTGCAAATCACATATCTGATAAGGGATTAATATCTAGAATATACAAAGAACTCTCACAACTCAACAATTAAAAAAAAAACCAATTTAAACATGCACTAAGGACTTGAATAGACATTTCTCCAAACAAGATAAAAAATGGCCAGTACACACATGAAAAGATGCTCAACATCACTAAGTGTCAGGAAAATGCAAAATAAAACCACAATGAGATACATCTTCATACCCATTAGGATAGTTACTATCACAAAATCAGAAAATAACATGTTGGCAAGAATGTTGAGAAATTGGAACCCTTGTGCTCTGATGGTGAGAATATAAAACTGTGGAAAACAGTATGGTAGTTCCTTCAAAAATTAAAAATAGAATTACCATATCATCTAGCAATTCCACTTATGGGTTCTGAAATAATAGAAAATATATTTATTGGTCTCTGTCTCTAGTTCCTGGCACAGAGCTCCTAAAACCCTTGTAATTTCCTAAATGATAAGAACACTAGGAGCATCTCTTGTTCTAATATTTGTCTTTGACTCCATCCCTGACACAGAGCTCCTAAAACCCTTGTAATTTCCTAAGTGATAAGAACACTAGGAGAATCTTTTGTTCTATTGAGGTAACTCTGGGTGGGCTTCTGGATGGCTCCTGGATGGGGGCTGGTCACCAGACAGACCAAGCCCTGATTAGAAGCTTGGAATATTTAGCCCTACTCCTTATCCTCCAGACAAGGGAGAGGGGCTGGAAACTGAGTTAATAATTGATCATGCCTACATGAGGGAGCCTCAGTAAAAATCCCAATAGAAGGAGGTTCAGAGAGCTTCCAGGTTGCCAATGACAAGGAGTGACTGGAGAGTGGTGCACCTGGAGATGGCATAAAAGCTCTGTGCCCTTTCTCACATACCTTTCCCTATGCGCCACTTCCATCAGCCTGTTCTTGAGTTATATCCTTGTATAATAAACTGGTGATCTAGTAAATGTTTCTCTGAGTTTTGTGAGCCACTCTAGCAAATTAATCAAACCCAAGGAGGAGGTTGTGGGAACCTCTGGTTTACAGCCAGTCAGTCAGAAGTACAGGAAACAGCCTGGACTTCTAACTAGCATATGAAGTTGAAGTGAGGTTGGGTGGGTGTGCAGTCTTATAGGACTGAGCCCTCAACCTGTGGAATCGGATGTATCTCTGTGTTGACAGCATCAAATTGAGTTGAATTATCTGACGACCAGCTGACATTCCAAGAATTGCTTGTTGGAGGTCTGGGGAACCCTCCCATATGGGAGAAAATGAATCTCAGAACACCATTTATGGGTATACACCCAAAAGAACTGAATGCAGAGGTAAAAAGACATATACATACACCCCTGTCATTAACAGTGTTATTCAAAATAGCCAGAAGCTGGAAGCAAGCCAAGTGTCCATCAACGGATGAATTGACAAAAAAAAAAATGTGCTGGATACACACAGTGGAATACCATTCACCCTTAAAAAGGAAGGAATTCTGACACATGCTATGGCATGGATGAACCTTAAAGACTTTATGCTAAGTGAAATAAAGCCAGCCACAAAAGTAAAATAGTGTATGATTCTACTCATATAAGGTACTTAGAGTAGTCAAATTCATAGGAATAGAAAGGAGAATGGTGGTTCCCAGGGGCAAGAGGGAGAGACAACAGGGAGTTGTTGCTTAATGTGCACAGAGTTTCACTGCAAGGTAAAAATAGTTCTGTGGATGGTTGGAGGTTATAGCTACACAATAATGTGAATGTACTGAATGTCACTGAACTGTACACTTAAAAATGGTTAAAATGGTCAATTTTATGTTATGCATATTTTATGACCATTTAAAAAAATTAATTATTTCCAACAAATAAACAAACACTAGCTACATGCAATAGCATGGATAACTATCACAATCATAATGCAGCATAAAAGAAATTATATTCAAAAGGCAATATATTTTATAATTCAATTTATATAAAATCCAAAAAAGACGAGGTCTGGCTTCCAGTAATGGTGGAGTAGCTTGTTGAACTAACACTCTCACAGATAACAATGATAAAAATCTGCATAAAATATTATATATATTTATAGAGAATCATTTATCCATATGTAATACACATATAATAAATGTGTATGTGTGTGTATGTATAAACCTCTTCCAAAGCAAGCAGAACTGAGACAGAGTCTTCCCTTAAGTGATGGGAATTGCACCAGGAGATATTTGCAAGCTTGAGTCTTTTGCCTCAAAGCATTCCAAAATCTGTACACGGCCCAGACAGGGGAAAAACTACAGTCTTACTTGTAATGCTACAGGATATATTTTGGGGCTGGCAGAGTAGCTGGAAAGTTAGGGGAGAAATTCTGGAAGGGAGGGACACACAAAGAGGAAAATCTCAAAATATGTATGAATGTCTCCCCCCCACACACACCAAATTGGCAGATCTTTGAACAGCACACATGCAGGGTAGGCCCCAGAGGGCCTTGTGTAAACAACAGTTGGAAGATGAAAGAACTGAATGAGGATTTCAGCTATGCTCACTGTAAAGGAGACAGGATTGGAGTTTCAGTCCAGCCAAGTTAACTCTCTGCTAGAAAAACAACAACACTCTTCAAAGGAATACAATAGAATCCAGAGTCTCTATAACTATCATTCATGGTTTCCAGTACACAATTTTGAAAAATCATGAGATTTGAAGAAATAGGAAAATGTAATCCATATATGAGCAAAAGCAGGCAGTAGAAGCTATCCTCAAGGTGTTGCAATTAGCAAACAAGGATAAGAAAGTAGCTATTATAAAGATGATCATGGTGGTAAAGAAAAATATTCTCATAATGAATGAACAGATGTTGAAACTCAGCAGAGAAATGGAAATTACAAAAAAGAACCAAATAAGAAGATGAAATAAAAAAATACTTTTGAGTTTACTGGTAGATGAGAAACAGTAGAAGAAACATGAAGATAGAGCAATAGAAATTATCTAGCCTGAAGAAAAGAATGTAAAAATTTTGAAGAAAAATGAAGAGAGCCTTACAACCTGTGAGATGATTGAGTCTCCAGCAGAGGGGAGAGACAGAAAAATTAAATGAGGCAGAAAGGCAAATCAATAAGTAATAGCATAACTTTCAAAATTTGGTGGAAAATCTAAAATTTTAGATCCAAGAAAGTCAGGAAACCCACAAAATAAAACACAAATTAAAACCATACCTAGGCACGTGATAGTCAAGCTGCTAAAATCCAAAGATAAAGGAAAATCTTGAAAGCAGTCAAGGAACTACATATATACATGGGAAGACATTACATACAGGGAGAAATAATGTGAATGATGGATGATACATTATCAAAAACAAAAGAGACAAATCAATAACAAAATGACATTCTTCAAGTGCAAAATGAAAACCCAAAAGTCAACACAGGAACCACTCAGGATTCTATATTTAGCAGAACTCACTTTCATAAAGGAAGCAGAAGCCACAATAAGAGACCGCACACCTATTAGATAGCTAAAATAAAAAATAAAATTGCAAATACCAAGTGCTGGTGTGGACTAGGAGCAACTAGAACTAGGAATGCAACATGATAGTTGCATTTGGAAAACAGTTTAGCAGGTTCTTATAAAGTTAAACATACATTTATTATATAACTCAGATATCCCCCTCCTAGGTATTTACTGAAACAAATTAAAAACTAAAGTTTAAACAAAAACCTTTGTGTGAATCTTTATAGCCATTTTATTCATAATTGCCAAAAGCTGGAAATAAACTAAGTGTCCTTCATCAGGTGAGTCGAGAAAGAAGCTGTGGTGCATCGATACATTAGAATAGTACTTGGCAATAAAAAGGATAAACTCTTGATTCACCCAACAACATGGATGAATCTTGGAGGCATTTCTCTAAGTCTAGGCAGTGATATGTTAAAGATGCATATTGTAATCTGGACCAACCACTAAAAAATGCAAAGGTGTGTCACTTAAATGCTAATAAAGGAATTAAGAAGCAAAAAAAAAAGGGTTTGTACAAGAATGTTCACAGGAGATGACATGCAAGACGAGCACACTGCGGGGCAACCACAGAGCAGAACGCCCTCAGCCATGCCAAGGAGCAAACGCTGACACACACATGTTGGGTGAGTCTCATCAACCTCGTGTTGAGGGAGGCAAGGTGGACAGAAAACAAAACACTTGGGATGATTTCAGCCAAGATGAACCTATGATGAAAAAACCAGAGCAGTGGTTGCCTCGGGGGAAAGAAAAAATTGCCTGGGAAGGAACAGGAAGGAGTTTTCTGGGGGTGATGGAACTATTCTATTCTTAAAGGGGTGAAGGTTATATGGGCATGTTTATTTGCCAAAACTGTACAGTTGAGAGTTGTGTCTTTCAGTGTGCGTACATCTTACACCCCCCACACACAAAGGAATAAAGAATAATAAAGTGAGGTGGGAATGGGATGGAATGTGGATGAAACAAAATTGGCAGACAGTTAGTAGTTGTTGAAGCTGGGTGACGGGCCTACTATGCTATTTTGTTTATTTTGTATATTGTTTAAATTGTTCTGTAATAAAAAACTCGTATAAGAAGACAAACTCGATATACAGTGTTTGCTGGTAAGATATCGCTTACATTTTGGGAGGAAGGAGGGAGAAACGGATTGTCGGCGCCGGAGTGAAGCTGGTGCTAGTTCTTGGTCACACAAGTGTGTTCACTTTGTAATAATTCTTTGAGGTTTACATGGATGATTTCTGCATATATTTCTGTACTCATGTTATACATCAATAAACATTTTAAATCCTTCATATTTGCACAAAGATCCTAACTCAATATCTCAGAATAACAGCAGTGTTTTGTTTTAAAGTGGAACACGTTCACTCATGACATCATCAGATGGATTTTAATACTTCCAAGTATCTATTAATGCCCTCGCCCTTGTGTGGCCCCCTGGGTCTTTCCATTTTTGCCTCAATTTGGCAAGTGGCATGGCTTTGAGTTTTTATGATGGGTATGGGCCCTTCAGGTGGGCGAGGTCCAAGGGAAGGATCTCTGCAGCGACCTTGACCACGGGAACCAGAGGGAGGATCATGTCAACCTGGAGGGATGGAGGGGATGGTAGGACAGGTGGCCTTGTAAAGGCAAATTCCAGAATCCCAGGCACTCATTATTTCCATTTTAGATATAGAATTTACCCTTCAAATACTGGCCAGGATGTTTCCACGAGGGCTGCAAGCATCCTCAGCAATAGCCAGGCTGCTGAGCCCCACCCCTACTTGAGTACTGGCCTCAAGGGATGTAGCCCAACCACACTGCGCATACTCTGGGGGGTGGGCAGGGCATAGAGAGTGGTCATGGTATAGAGAAGAGGCGGAATAGAGAGTGGGGTGGAGAAGCAGAGGGATGGGGACCAGGGGCGGGGGGACAAGGTGGGAGTTGGGGCCCCTAGCTGTGTATGCTGGGAGCTTTTGTCTCTTAAATGCTCCCAGCTGGGAGCTTGCAGGACCGCAGGACTACAAATCCCAGGAGGCTGTGAGCATGGGGCGGTGCCTAACCCTGGGGGGAGGAGCAGGGCTGTGTGCGCTTGGCCGAGGGACACACCGCCCTTGACTCAGGACTTTGGTCCTGCACCCGCTGCACGTGGACTGAATCCCAGAGGGATGCGACGGGACGAGTGGGACCAGGGAGTTAGGAGGATGTGGCGGCTGCATGGGCAGCCAAGGGCCTGCAGCGTGCAACTGGTTTTGTCCAAAATAGAAGTCGGACTCGTGCCTCTTCCACACCGCCTTCCTCCGTTGTTTGATTCCTCCTCCCACCTGCGTGCCTGTGGGTCTTTCCACAGCCCCCTACCAAGTCCAGGGCCAGGTGCTTCTCTAAAATGCTTATGGGAACTGGTTTGACATCCCAGAAACTTTCCACTTTGCCTGCTGCCCTCTGCCTTCTCTAGCCAAAGTGCCATCCTTTCATCAGCTTTTGAGAGAGATTCCCCCTTGTGGCTGGTCTTGCAAGTACAACTTAAGAGCTTTGCTGGGTGGTAACATTGGCTGTTGCTTGCCTTTTTCACAGGTGTGGAAGTTAAGGCATCTGTGAGGTTAATCACTGGTTTCCCCAGGATCCGCGAAGAGCAGAGGAGAACAATCCAATTCCCAGGCAAGTAGGCCATTTTCACCAACGCATTCCAGGGCAGTGGCCTCCAAAGCAGCAACCTTAAGACGAGAATAGCTTAATCATTTTGCCCTTTAGATTGATCACCTAATCTCAGCTCAGGCCTGAGTGGCCAGTCTCTCAGGGACATGAGTGGCGACTCTGATCACTCAGGAAGAGACCAGTCATCCAGCTTTGGGAGAGGGATGTTCAAGGTAGACAGCACTTGGGCAGCATTTGAAACCCGTCAGATTTAACATCTCTGCTTTGGATTCTGGCAAGGTTCCCGCATAAACATGCCTAGGGATAGTCAGAGGTACCATATTCTTTAAAAATTGATTAGAGTTGTGAAAGGAACAGAGCATAAAATATCTTGCTTATTTGCAAAAGATAAAATGAAAGCAAGACCTTCCTGTTAATTTTTTTCTGCTCATTCTCTTAGCTGTACTGTACGTTTGAATGCAGAAACAAAAAACTTGAATTGCCAAATTCTCTTTTCCTGAGATTGGTAAATTAACTTAAATGTCTTATTGAAACCTGTGGAGGAATGGTTAGCAGCTTTCATGATTTATGTCGTCCCTAAAAATCTGGGCGTTGATCTACATGAAAAAAAGTCCCTCTTTATATTACACATCCCAATAGATTACATTTCCGATTCCTGAATGTGGGATATTATCAAAACAACTGAAAAACCTGGTCATGGAAACTGGACCCTGTCACTTTGTCAAGAATTTGCCTCTTTATGAATTAATGACACATGAATTCTTTAACATTTTTGTAAAGAAAGAATGAGAAAGTGTGTAGTGTCTCTGAATGTGGCAAGATAGGGAAGTCTTGTTAGACCACATCCTCGGGTTCTTCTCTCCTGTTCAATAGGCCCAGGTGATAGTCCGTGTAGTCAGGTGCAGCGCCACTCCCCCAGGCCCCAGTGTTCCATCCTACTCTGGCCTGTGCCTTCTTCAGGGGGTTCTGATGACACTGGTCCACAAGTGTTGGAAGGAGACATTGTAACATGAGAATATTCATCATCTTAAAACAAGGATTAATGGAGAGGAAAGTCTCAGGGTGTGTGTGCTCTGATGCACTGCTGTTGGGATATGGCCGCAGTGACAACTGTGCTCCCAGCAGTCCCCACATAGCTGTCTCAGGCGTTTGATCTCCTGGCGCAACCACAGCAGCTGTTGACAGAGCTGGGAACTCATCGTGGTTCAGTGTCTTCCATCAGATTTTGTCGCTCTGACCCTCCTCTGCTTGCCCCATTCCCAAGCCTATCCGCTGTGTTGATTGCTTTGTAGTTGTTTCCTAGGAGCCACTGTGTGTAACTCTGTTTCACAGTGTCTTTAGGGACCCACTCTCACTACACGAGTCACTGTACAACAGCCCCTTATCCTGGTGTAGCCCGTGTTCGTCCTCTCCAGTGGAGCTGTGAAGAACCCTGCTTAGTCGGAGCTCCTCTCATTCTCATGCTGCTGGGGCTGCTTACAAAGCTGGGCATCTCATCTTTGGTCATCAACATTATTCTTTTCATCGATTTTCTGAAGTCAGAGACGACTTTGTTAATAATGTGACACTGATTGTAACAGACACTTTTATGTATCTTCCCCAACAGCTCTGTGAAGTAGGCCTGTGATCCCCATTTTACAGCGGGGGACACTGAGGCTCAGAGAGGTTGAGTAGCTTCCTTCACTTCACACAGTTTCTTGGTACATTTTGAGTCTCCACCTGGACCTCCGCCTCTCAGGTGTGTGCACTTAGCTGGTGTTCCACTTTGTGCCTCTCTGCCAGCCTCTCCAAAGGCACACGCCCCATCCTGAGTCCATTTTCTGCTTGATGGCAGTCACCCTGCACAAACCGGCCCCATGCAGGGAGTGGATTAGTCGGGCATGGTCCTCCAGCTTACCCTGGGGAGGTTCTAGGTTTCTTAGGAGAGCCGGAGCAGTGGAAGATACTGACCATCACTCACCTGGAAGGTTTGTTATGTAGAAATACTCCACTGAATTTTTGCAGGTGTCATGTCTTCTTTGTCTTCATTGTTTCTCTGGGCTTTCTCTTACAGTCCGTGCTGTGCAGAAACATACAGTACAGAGACTGGGGAACATAATGTTGTTGCCCTGCACCAAACGGTCACATTACTCATTTTTCTAATTATGAAAGAGTTACATACTGTAAAAAAAAGTCAAATTACCCAGATCTGTGTAGAGCAAAGTGAAACCTCCCCCATCCATCCCTTTCCCTGCAAACTCACTCCCCTACTCAGAAGGAACTATTGTTAAGAGTTTGCAGCTTATTCTTCTGGACATTTCCTATGAATTTATAAATACACATAAAGTTTTTTTAACATAAATGACATAACTACATCATTTTGCAATTTGTTGTTTCCCAAACCATATATCATAGATGTCTCTCCTTCTCAGTGCTCGCCACTCTAACTTAGTTTTTTAGAAGTTTTAGAGGTACTCCAAAGAACAGGAATACCATGATCTGTTTATCTCTTCTTTGATAGAGATGGGATTATGTCCAGTTTCACTATTATACATAATGCTGCAGTAAGATCCTTGTATGGAGTTTATTACACTGCTATTCAACTGCTCAATTTTCCTTGTTTCCTCTTGGTCAGAGACTATGATATATTTTTAACAATTTTATGGGAATTATTATTGTTATTATTATTATTATTTTTTGTGTGTGAGGAAGATCAGCCCTGAGGTAACATCCATGCCAATCCTCCTCTTTTTGCTGAGAAAGACTGGCTCTGAGTTAACATCTGTTGCCAATCCTTCTCCTTTTTTTCCCCCAAAGCCCCAGTAAATAGTTGTACGTCATAGATGCACATCCTTCTAGTTGCTGTATGTGGGATGTGGCCTCAGCATGGCCAGAGAAGCGACGTGTTAGTGCATGCCGGATCTGAACCCGGGCCACCAGTAGCAGAACACTTAACCACTAAGCCACGGAGCCAGCCCTATGGGAATTATTTTATAGGGAATTTAATTTTATCACTGAATAAAGACATTTATGGGGAAACTGGACTTTAAGGTCATCCATCTCAGTATTCTGGAGAAAAATCATGAAACTTAGAAGGTATGAGGCTTGCTCCATCACAATCTAACAAGTCATGTTAACAATTTAAATTTTAATGTTTGAATAGCTACTACTCTCTCTGTTCAGAGGAAGAATGACTTTTTCTTGTCTAGAAAACTTCTGACTCCAGGGGCTCTCAGTTGTACTTCAGAGAGGGTAAGATATTGGTGTTGTATCTGTTTCTCTTCAGCTGTAGGCTGCATCTTCTAAAGATCACAGAATTGAACATGGTCCAATAAATGTATATGATTTGGGTCAAAAATTCAAAGTAATGAACCCAAGATAGGAATCCATAACTTTGGTTCTTAATAAAGAATTTCCTTTGATATCCTCAAGTCTCTGTGATTACTGTGTATACATGAATGAAATATCCCTCTGTCCATTTCTTCAGTTGTTTCCATTGACTTTATGGATTTATCCTCTAATCCAGATTCTAAGTGTGAAAGAACATCTTGGTCCTTCAAAGAAAAGAAGCCATTGAAATTTGATTTTCTTTTAGCTCGCCATCCTACAAGTTTGAGGAATAAATTATCATGTAATGGTACAATGATTCTGAAATCTAATTTTCAATTAGAGGGGTGTAAGGGATGAATGAATGGTGGTTCATCCCCATGGTCAAGGGTATTGTACACGTGGACGTGTAAACAAGATTCAGGAAGTTGCTTCAGCCCTGTGACATCCCTGAGAACCATAGTGCAGGAGGATCTAGGCACACAGCCATCTGCCTCGATCTCCTGGGTTACATGTAGATCCAGGGGTCTTGAGAGTGGTGTCAGAGCAGCTAGCTTTTATCTATTTCTCCCCTTCCTTCTCTCCAGCTTATCTCAAACAGTCCTGACTATCATATTTTAAAGACCAATTATAGTTATTTACATGAGCTGCTTGTTCATTATTGCAGAGTAATAAACAGGCATACCATTAAATATCATTTAATCTACCTAATTAAATTTGTTGTACCTTTTGATTGATTAGAACACTAAAGTTAGTTCAGAGTTTGATATTCACCAAATGTGTTAATCTGCTTACAACTGCCATGTGCCTCATTCCTCTTAGAAGTGTATCTTTGGCCCATCACAAGATTTTAATGAATCAAATCATCATAAATTAAGATAATGTACTGTCTTTTGGATGATCGGGAGGCATATGGGTCCATTTTGGAAATATGCCCATCTGTCTTTGCTCCCCATGGGAAGTTTCTGGTCACTAGGTCTCCAGGTGGCTTGCACAAGCCCTAGGTCTATAAAGCTTGGTGCCTCTCCTTCTAATTGGGGTAGAAATAAAAGAGGTCAGAGAGACTTATTAAAGTTTTGGTTGCATGAAGTCTTCAATGAAGACCATCCATGCATATTGTTCTGGATAGCTCTCTGTTCCTAAGACTACTAGTTACTTTAAGGGCTTGTCTGGAACTGTCAATGGTCTGATATTTTACCTTACCTGCAAACGAATAAGTTAGCTACCATGGTCTTACAGATGCTGGCAAAAGATACGAGACCCATGGGTCAGAGACACAGGACTTAATGACACAGCAATGGCAGTGGCCAGAGTGTCAACATTTGCACTGGTTCACTAAATCCCACTTCCTACAGGATGATACACAGTGGGCCAGGAGACATGCAGAGGGTTGCAAGAACTCAGAGCTTAAGGAACTCAAATCTTCAATAACAGGCAGGAAGTCTGCTGACCTTTGGTCTGGGGAAGGGTGTTATTTTTATTATACTGGGGAGTAAGCAAGCCTGCCTTTTGCTGCAGAGGAGGCCACTATTTCTATCTTCCAAGGTTGTCAGCTCTACACACATTCTTGAAAAGATAACCTGGTTTTACTGGCTTTCAAAGGTAAGCTTGAATGAGACTTCATCATCATTCCGTTCTTCTGTTACCTTTATTGAGATTGTCCAAATATGCTCTTTTCTCTGTAAAGTTCACTAACTTTATTCATACATAAGGGTTGCTTTTGGTTTTATTTATTAAGTTAAAATTTTCTTATTAGAGCAAATGAGGAAACTATTATGGGTTGGATCTGAAGGTATGCTTTTCCAGGAAAAATGTGAAAGAAGATCGGTGGTCACAGAACTTTGCCACAAGGAGTTGATATCAACTTAAATGATTTTAATTTGAATAGTGTTTTGCACAACTTTCTTCCATCTTACTTCATCCTCTCTGCTTCCTGTAACTCTCATATGGGAATGAGGCAGTTTCAGGGATTCACTGAACTCATTTACAATATTAAAATGGTTTTTTCTGTTTTTTTTTTTTATTGAGGTAAAGTTAACATACTACATTAAATTAGTTTCAGCGGTACAACACATTGATTCAGTGTTTGTATAAATGTTGAAATGATCACCACAATAAGTCCAGTTATCATATGTCCCCATACATAGTTACAAATTTTTTTCTCTTGTGATGAGGACATGGCGTACTTCAAGGTGCAGAAGAATCAATGATGATGTCATACTTTTCCATATACAACTTGATGAATTTGGACATAAGTATACACCCTTGAGACTGTCACCACCATCAAGGCCACAAACATATCCATCACCTCCCAAAGTTTTCTCTCACCTCCTTTATTACTATTATTGTGTAGTAAGAACTCTTAGTATCTACACTATTAGCAAATGTGATGTACGCAATACAGTCTCGTTAGCTGTAAGCACTATGCCATATCCTAGATCTCCAGAACTTATTTATCTTGATTACTGAAACTCTGTATCCTTTGATCATCAGCTCCCCATTTCTCCATCCCCTCAACCCCTGGCAACCACCATTCTAACTTCTGCTTGTATAAGTTTGACTATTTAAGATTCCACATATAAATGAGTATTTGCCTTTGTCTGTCTGCCTTATTTCACTTAGCATAACGTCTTCTAGGTCCATCCATGTTGTCAAAAATGGCAGGAACTCCTTCTTTTTTCAAGGTTGACTAATATTCCATTTCTTTATCCATTCATCCATCAGTGACATTTAGGTTACTTCCATATCTTGTCTATCGTGAATTAGCTACAATGAACATTAGAGTGCAGGTATTTCTTTGAGACCCTGAGTTCAATCCTGTGGGCATATACCAGAAGTGGGATTGCTGGATCATATGCTAGTTTTCATTTTTGTTGTAAGCTCCATACTGTTTTCCATAATGGTTGTACTAGTTTACATTCCCACAAGGGTTCCTTTTCTCCACATCCTCACCAACATTTGCCATCTTTAGTTTTTTTGATAATCGCAATCTTAACAGGTGTGAAGTGATAGCTCATTGTGGTTTTGATTTGCATTCCCTGATGATTAGTGATGCTGAACACCTTTTCATACACCTGTTGGCCACTTGTATGTCTTCACTAGGAAAAGTCTACTCTGGTCCTTTGCCCATTTTTTAAATTGATTTATCTTCTTGTTATTGAGCCAACACGAAAAAAGAGAACAAGATTTCCAGGCATTATGGATGCTTCCCAGTTGATGCAGATGGTTTTGTATTTACAGTGGTACGAAAAGATCATGTTTCATGCTTTTTCTTCAGCTTGTTATAAGACCAGCAGTAGCTGCGGCATGGCAGATAATTGGGATCTTCTGGGTTTGGAGGTTTACAACATAAATGAGTGGTAATGAATTTTTTATTATTCCAAGGAAATTATTGAGATCATAGTCCATGGAATCCAGGATTGATAGGTGTAGGAGGAAATTAAGGTGAGGATCGGTGATCTGGCACTACTTCTGATCATGAGGCACAGGTATCTACTGTATGAGTGTTTGAATAAAAATATTAGAGATCAGGAATTTGTGGAGGCTGAATATGTTTTCTGAATTATTTACTTTTGAACATAACCATTTGGATTATGTGAACATCTGGGATATGGGAGTAAGTCGTTAACAGGGGGTGGTTGATAATATCACTATTGATTTAACTTCTATGAACACCAAGTGGTCAATGGATTAAGCAAATGAGTAATCAGAAAACACAGAAATGGTAGGATTTGGGATTTAGTAAAGGACTGGGGACCGACTGTCCTGAGAGGGATGAGGTTGAGAGTGATAAGGACAAGAAAAGAATAGAAACACACTCAAACAAGGAGGGGGTGTTAACAGGATGGGGGAGGAGAAATGATCTGGAGTAGCCTTGAGTTTTGACCTTGAGCTTTCTGTTCTTGATGCAAATCTGCCTGATGACATCCCGGGACAGAGGTCAGATCTATCCCCAGAGGATAGAGGGAGGGTGGAAGTACAAAACAGACAGGATAATTGTCCTAAAAAGGCAGGCTTCCTTTATCATTTGTCTCAATTTCTTGATTTACTTTTGTAGGGTAAGAGGAAAAGAAAGATGATAGCCACGTCTTCACAGAGGAAGCAGCATAACTGTGGGATCCAGTCCAAACCAAAGCCTGGTTTAAACATCTCCATCCGTATGAGGATGTCCAGTCACATATTCAAGAGGCCGGTTCCTAGAATTCCATCCCATCCTGACAATGAAGGGTCTCTGGGAGGACACCTTGGACCAGCCCCACCAGGTTTGCTGGCCTGAGAGACCACAAGGACTCCAGGCCTGCAGCAATGCAGGACAACTGGTAACTCCTTTCAAGCTTGCCAAAGGATTGCAAAACCTTGTACCTAGTCACACAGGTGAATCCCTTCCAGGTGTGCTCGCAGGTGGTCTGCACTCCAGGTCCCATGCCCACTCCTGCCGGTCTTCAGATTTGGCAGGGATGATTCCAGGAGCTGATCTGGGCATTCCACAGCTCCACTGCCAACAATTTCTGGCGACTGAGGAAGGTATCAGGAAGGAGGAAACGGCAGTGAGGAGCACAGGAGAGAGACTGGTGATAGCACTGATGGCGGACAGACTAGCTAGTGAGGCAGAGAAAGTGAGGGGCCAAGAAGGCCGTCTTGACAGCAGATGAAATGAAGCAGGCACCTCAGTGAGGTCTCTTGGCAGCGTCCCTAATGTTTTTGTACTTTGAGCTCTTGAAACTTTGAAATATAACAATACGTTTCTTTTATTAAACTCTGCTGCGTGACAGAAAATATAGACAGCGGTTTCTTTCTGAGGTGAGAGGTTGAGTTGCAGGTGAGGAGAGAAAGATCTTCCTTTTTCATGCTGTTCTCTCATTTTCCTTTACTATGTACTTTATTTATTTGTACTTTCAAGTCAGCAGCGAGTTATCAACGTCACAGGATGATTCAGTTTTTCCCCATACAGTCACAGTAAAACCTACTTAAAGTGGATTATTCTTTTTGTGTAATATTCCAATAGATTCCAAAATATTATTTCCAAAGCACTTCGATGTCTATGTTCTCAAATTAGATATTTACTTCTAGGTCTCCATTTTTGTGTTCCTTCTTGCATGCTACTTCAGAGTTGCATCTAAGGAAATACCAGATTTCCCTCAGTTTTTTAGATCCATATGTGTTGGAAATTTGATTCATGAAGATGGACATGGCAGCTGGGGGATTATGCTATTATCAAGAGACCATTTTTCGGCATCAGTAATCTGACAAGAACTCACTGCTTGTTGAGATTTAATTGACTATTTGAGGAATCAAGCTTTCACTATTGGTACTTCTCTTTCTCTTTGGAGGGGAAGTATTGCCTTCCTAGTCTTTCCATTACCAAACCACTTTCCTGGGTGGCTGTGCCCTGTCAGGAAGGGCCTGGGATGCCGGGAACCAGGATTCATCCTCAGCTTCTGCCTGTCCTGAGAAGGCTTCCCTGGCAGAGTCCAGCCTGTGTGTCTGGGTGACACTTGCAGCCATCAGAAAGGAGGCGATAACTCACAAGTGCCAAGCGATTCATCTGGCTCTTGTCTTACAGGGTGTTTCCAAGGGATGAGGTTCAAAATGCCACTTGGTAACCCCTTGAAAGCTCCTGGTCACGGGGTGGGTTCTCGGTGTGAGGTCAGAGCAGTGTCTATTCACCACCAGATGGGAAGCATTTCAGTATTTTAATTGGTAAGGCTGTGTTCATGCACGACCATGGATCATCTGTTCCGTGGCATTTCCTGCTGGACCACCCCACACCCCTGTCATGCCTCATCTTTCAAAGCTCCAAACAGGGTTCACAACCCATCAGGTGGTTGTAATGTAACCACAGCACAAGACTGGGGAAAAAAACACAACCACCCAAGGGGTGACACACTTTAATGGCTCGGGCCAAATTGCCCCATTTGGACAAGTTGGCAACATCAACACTGAGTATGTAAACTGGAGGACTGTCTAAGACCATGGACCTCAGAATGACACGGCCTCAGATGTCACCTGGACAGCAAGGGACAGTGTGGAGTCACTCACTGGCCAGGATTATGGTCCCTTATCCTGGTAAAGTAGAGCTCACCCGGGATCCATCAGGCCAAGCCAGGGAGGAGGCTGGGGGCCTTCTAGGGAATTTCTGCCCTAAAGGGAATTGCATAAGGAAGGCAGGTGTGCTGGAAATCCTGGTTCACAGAGAGCGGTCGGTCGTGTTTATGGAATGAGGCCCAGTGGTAGACTTAAAGCTGCGTCACAGATCTTTCCCATTGGATACAAAACAAGCAGGAAACAGAATTCACAGTCCTGGACATGGACCCCAGCAGGATTCAATTCTAGGTCAGTGGTGAACATGGAGGCACTAGAGGGGTATCAGGAGGGAAAGTCCTGTCTGCCTTTAGTCCATTTGCAAATTACCTTTTCGGGCCTTGTCCTCTCCACATGCATGTTTTGATCTTTTTACATTGTTTTCCCCACTTACAGCTGATGCAATTCCAGAGATTGAACTAGAAAACTACAAGTTCCTAAAATTTGGTCAAAAGAAACCTCAACAGGAGAAGCAGAAAACATTCCTTCTTCCTCCAGAATGTAGAAAGGCACCCCCTGCCTATGGCACGACCTGGTCCTGGGTAGTGCTGTTTTAAAGACATCCACATTTCAGTGGTTGTTGCTTTGCCTGTGAAAGTACCATTAACCTTTATATCCCAGGAGAACGGGCCGGGGACAGTGTCCGCCCCTGGAGGAGCTGAATGATACTGAAATGAACTTGTCCTCCGGAGTTAGGGCGAATTGGGAGTGATGTCACTAGCCAAAAAAGGGGCTGGCCTTTCTCCCTTCTCCAACATACAATAAGTTGATGACTCAGAAGAGTTCTTGATTCAAGGAGAAATATGAGATTCTGTGTCTCACTCACATGCCTACAGAAAGCGACAGAACCACACCACAACTCCCAAGCTGTAAAGGGAACAGGACTTTAATATAATGTTCAAATATGTCATTTATTATTTACAACAAATAACCACTGTTTCTCCCCAATGGGTGAGTAGGTGCTGAGGTAGAGATGTCAGGGAGCTGGGATGGGGTCATCCCTTCTCTCTTGGGCTTCAGGGGACCCCAGGAATCAGCTTACAATGCTCCCCTTCCCATCAAATGGGAGGAGCTGACCCTGTGCATCGCAAGCATCCCAGCTGTGTCCCCGCTGCTGAGGATGGCGCTGTGATCGGCCACTGGTACGGGGTTTGGGGTTGGGGCCTGGGGGCTGAGTAGAAGACTCGGGTTATCTTGCGTGGCCTCCCTCAGAATCATGGCCCCCCACCATGTCCCCACTGCACTGGGTGCTCCAGACCCTGTGCTCAGTGCTGTCAGCCACCAGTACCCCATTCGTCCCTGCCACGTGAGCCATCATTTAGTATCACCTATTTCACAGAGGGGGAAACGGAGTCTCAGGAAGCTGAAGAGAGTCACCCCAGTCACAGGACTGGTCAACAGTGGAACTGGGATCCCAGTGCCAGCTATCCGACTCCCCAAGGCCACGCTTAGCCCAAAGCCTTACTGAACCCCTAGGAGTCAGTCACCCCAGGCCAGACACTCACTCACCCCTGACCTTGATGATGGCCGGTTCTTCTTGGCCTTGCGTACTCTGCAGGCCAAGTAGGTCTAGCGCTCTGGCTCGCAGGACAAGCTGTAGCTACAGGACAGAGAGACACTTGTGAGCCTACCAGGAACCACACCTCAGGGGTCCCCCCACTGCCTGCCCAGCAGCTGGAGTCTGGGTGTCCCAGAGATCACCATGTAATAAGGCCGGGGGATGAGTGGGGCACCATGGAGACAGGCGCTCTGGGCTGGCCAACAGGGAGAGTCCACCCCTGCCTTCACCCAACTCCTGCCCGGCCTCACTTCTCATTCTCTTTGAGCAACTCCATGTCCTGGAACGAGGCCCCAAATCGCTCCCTCGGGCTCTAGGTTGTAATTCTTTGCAGCCTCCTGGAGCAGCAGGATCTCCCTCATGACTCGGTATTCCTGGGACCAGAGGGAAGGAGAGGATGCAGACAGGGCCTGGGTGGGGGATGCTGCAGTGGTCTTGTTGGAGGGGAGGAGTGGGGCAGGGGACCAGTCCTGGAAACCATCCTTCACTCCAGTTCCATCCAGGATCTACCAGTTCTCAGAATGGAATAATCAGCCCCTCCTCCAGGAAGATTTCCTTGATGCCATCCTCCCCTCAACCCACTCGCCAATTGGATGGGTCTCCCACTTCTCTGGTATCAAACTCTTCCATTCAATGTAAGATACAGCGGGTGGAGCCAAGGACTGTTCTGCCCAGAAGGTCTCTGATTTCCACCTCCTTCCCCTCCCCTGCAGGGAGTGCCACAGCTGCTCCTCATTCCTCTTCTCAAGGTTGATCCCATTCCCCTGGAAGGTAGACAGCCAGAGTCCATCAGACAAAGACCCCTAGCCTGACTAACTCCCTATGCCCACCCCTTCTCATGTTGCACTACTGCCAGATCCCCAGAGGGGGCCGGGCATGCAGAGAAAACAGGACTTGGACCTAGGCTTGGCTCTGGGCTCCAGAGGAGGAGGACATGGGGGTGTAACTGAGGGACCTGGCAGCACAACTCTCTCTGATGACAGACTTGGAGGCTGAGGCTTCAGGCAGAGGGGACTGCTCAGGCACTTATGTGCTGCCTGACTTGGGGGGGCCCGACTTCTTTCTCCCTTCATGGGCAACATGGGAGTTACAGGCTGAGTCCAGCTCAGATAAAACCTCACGCAGCTCTGCCATCAGGCAACTCTGAGCTTCCCCAGCCTGGGTAACTGGAATGGGTTTCTCTGGCAGAAATTCTGTTCACTCATCGCTAAAACAGGCCTGATGCCCCAGCTCCCAGGGGTGGCTGCGAGGCTCTCATGAGAGGAGATGTGCCAAGTGTTGAGAACTCAGAGCTCAGTTCGGGGGCTCCCGCATCCCAAGGCTCAGAATCCTGGTCCTTCCTGCCTAGTCCTCAGGTGCACCCACCTCGAAATAGTCACCCATCGCCAGGTGCAGCATCAGCAGGTCACTGAGCAGAGTTCCAAGATAGGGGACAACACCTTGTGACATCGGGGTGTGGGTGGGATGAACCTTTGCTCTCAAGTCAACCCCATGTAGACCCTCTCCTGAAAAGTCCCCACCCTCAGCCACCTGGCCCACCCCAGGGTTCCCACGAGGAGCAGCCTAGGACCCTCAGCAGCCTCCCGTCAATTCCTACTCCCTTCACACCCCAAGAACACCACACTCCTCCTCCTCACCTCCCAGGGCCGGCTTCTGGCAAATCACAGGGTGTGCAGTCCCTTGCCCTCCCCAAAACACACTCATCCTGCACCAGCTCTTCCAGGCCCTCCTCTTGGTCACTTCTACTGGGGGATTCAGACACTGTGGCACCAAGATGAAGGGCCCTCATCTTTTGGTTTGAGGCCTCCAACTGGGAGCACAGAGACCCTCCCCCACAGGCACACTAACCTGCTGCTGCTGCTGCTTCTTCTGCACTCTCTGGGGGTTGCTCTCTGGGGGAGCAAACGTGGAGGGCCCCTCCTGTCAGGGTCGAGGACAGTGTCAGTGAGGCCATACTCCCCTCACCCCATTTCTCTCCAGCACCACTGGCCTCCGACACTGGACATCTGACTTGAGTCAACTGGTACCAATGTCATTCCATCCTCCAAGGTCTTGTGATTCCAGAACAAGCCCAGCTCCAACTCTCACTCTGGGTGTGAGCTTGGGCTTGTGGCCTGGCCTCCTTGAGCCTGTTTCCTCATCTGGAAAGTGTGAGAACTCCGGCTACCACACAGGTTCTCATGAGGACTCAGTGTCACAAGACTGTCATCATTGTTCTGGCCCTCACCCCTCCAGGTGGAGTAGGCAGAAAGCTCCCACATTCCTTTCCTCCCTCTTACCTCAACACCCTGTGAGGCCTGCACCACACAATCACCATCCCTCCATTTCCCTGATGAGGAGACAGAGGCCCAAACATAGGCAGTGTGTTGCTCAGGGGCCCACAGAGGAGAGGCCGCTTGCCCCTCTCAGCCAGAGGCCCTGTTCCAACATCCTCGCCTAACCCCCAGCCCCACCACTGACAAGAGTCCTGTCCCCTGAGCTCTCAAAGCTTGGTCCTGGGCTGAGTCATGGATGGAGAGGACGGGGTGTCTTGGGAGTCTGGTTGAGTGGCTCTTGCCTGGCCCAGTCCCGTGGAGTGTCTGGCCCCCAGGCTGGGCCAGAGGCCATGCCAAAGCCTTCTCCTCCCCAAGGAACCCCTCAGGACATTCCCCTGCACTGAATTTTTTTTTTTTTTTTTTTGTGAGGAGATCAGCCTTGTGTTAACATCTGCCAATCCTCCTCTTTTTTTGCTGAGGAAGACTGGCCCTGGGCTAACATCCATGCCCATCTTCCTCCACTTTATATGGGACGTTGCCACATCATAGGTCGACAAGCAGTGCGTCGGTGCGCACCCGGGATCCGAACCGGCGAACACTGAGCCGCCGCAGCGGAGTGCGCGCACTTAACCGCTTGCGCCACAGGGACGGCCCCTGAACTCTTTCTTTATCCACTCAAGAACTGGACCTCCAAGGTGCCACCTCTGATCAACAGAGAAGGGGATGACAGGACATTTTGATTCCCCGTTTACATGAAGCTCCTAAGGTCCTTTCAGCAGGATCCATTAAGAATCCATCAGTTGCCTAGACGCTTCTCATAAGCAACCGGGGGCATATGTCATTGCCAACCAGGCACTCAGGTTAGACTCCTGTGGTTGACTCAAGTGAAGTGACTGCTCTAGGGGTCCAGTGGGGAGTCCCAGAATGCACACACATCTCTCACCTGAGGATGAGCAGCCTGTTTTTCCACCTGGACCATGGGAATCCTCTGCCACGCACATCCCTGGGGCAGGCAGGGTGCAGCCCCTTGGAGATGTGGTGAAGATAGAAGGAGCAGCAGGGTCCTGGCTTCCTGAGGATAGGTTTAGGCTGAGGGCTAAACCCACCCCAACCACCCAACAGCCTGGAAGAAGCTACATCCAGCAGGATGGACATACATGGAAGCCAGAGACCTGTTGATGGCGCCAGCTCGGCAACTCCTCCTGGAACAGGCCAGCCAACACCATTGTGTCCCATGACCAGGGCCTCCCGCCCACAAATGGCACCCCACCTTCCCATGGGCAGAACAGAGCCCTCTACTTGTTAATCTGCATGAGATAGACGGGAATGTTTCAGAGAAAGTTCAAGGGAGAAACTATCAAAACCACAGCCTGCCCAGTGTCCCTCCTCCGCACCCCTCCTCTCTTTCCAGACCCCCAGCCTCCACTCTACCTTGATCATCAGTTCTCTGCTCAAGGACTTGTCTTGACTATTTAGTTCCTTAAGATTTTCAGAGCTCTCTCTCAGGGGAGGGGAAAGAACGAGGGATAAATTTAGGAATAATGTGAGGGGTCTGAATGCAAATCCCTTTTCTTTGCAAACCCAAGAGATTCAAACTGCCTGAAGGAGTGTTCTCACTGGGCTCCTCTGAGCGCTAAGGTCTCATGATACTGGGAGGGGGCTCTCCTGTTGGTCACTGGGATCTCCACTCCCCAGTTCTACAGAGCAGCTCTGTTTTGACTGCTTTGAGTTTCAACTGGGCATAGAGTTCTGTTGTTATAAACACTTGAAAATCTCCAATTTGGCTCAACTTACTACCTGACACTTAGGGAAGCCAAGTCCTAAAGCAGAACTGGTGCACTAAGGACCCCGGAAGGTTTAGAGACCCCCTGCCGAGGCCCAGGCCCTGTCCCCAGCATTTGCTGCCTCCCAGGAGTTCCCAGCTGACTGAGGGGCCAATGGAAGACATACAAGAAATCCCCCATCCACCCTGGTCCTCCTATGGAGAGAGGCCTACCCACCGGGAAACTTCCCCCGTGTGTTCTTCAGGTGGCTTGTGAAGGTTTTCTGTAGAGCAGAGTTGACAGTGCAGGACGAGAAGAAGTTCTTCAGGATCTCGAACTCCTGGGGAAGGGAAGAGAATGAGCTGTGAGGTGGGGCACTGTAGCCCAGCTTGCTCTAGCTTCAGTACCCTTCTATTTAAATCTCCCCTCCTGGATGAGACAGATGCTCAGGGAGTCGCAGAAGGGCACATTTAGGACCCAAAGAGTAACACTCACAGGGAGCAGGATTTTAGCTCAACCCAGGGAAGGAGCCAGGTAGGAAGTGAGCATCCTCTCACTGGGACCTGGAGTTAAAGTCAGCGGGCCCCTGGCAGGAAGGGCCTAGGGACTGTGCAGGGGCTTAGACCACACACTGCAATCCTGGGACCTGATAAATGTGGAGAGGCAGTTTCTAAGGCTTCAGAGAGGGGCTCCACTGGGCCTCCCACAGCACACCTGGGTCACCTGGATCCAGCGCTCCACCACCCTCACCCTGTCCTGGGCTGTCATGCTCGGGTCCCCGAGGCAGGGGATGATGAGGAAGCTGGCCACCCTTCTGACGTGGTCGACGGTGGCCTGGACGTTGGGTGTCTGGTGCTCATTGCCAGGCTTGTTCCTCTTGCCCCACGTGGAGCCCAGGCATGGAGAGGACACCACCTTCTGGAAGAGCTCCTGGAGAACAGGGGGAGTGTCACCGAGCCCTGCCACACCCCAGGTCTGTGTCTACAGCCCCCAAAATCCCACACAGGAGTCACAGTTTAGAGCTGAAGCTCAGAAAGCTCAGGATGTGGCCTGAGCCTTGTAAGAGTCCCTGGCTTTTCTTCTCTGTCCACTGAGGACACCCAGCACAGGATGACCCAGGACCCAATACTGGCAAGGAAGGGAGAGAGACATTTGAACCCAGCCCGTCCTGGCTAACTCCAAGCTCCAGATGATGGCTCAACTAGGCTCATCCCAAGGGGGCATCTTCCAATACCCTGATCCCCCCTCTGGTCCCACTCCACATTCTGATGCACATCCCCGCGTGGCAGCTACACCCACAGGCCTTGTCTGTCTCCCTTGTAGTGGAGTACACATCAGGCGTCTAATAAGTCCTGAGGCTATTGAGCCTCCTGAGCAGACGGTTGGGCCACCAGGGTCCAGGCTGTACACAGTGAGCCCTTCCCTGCACAGATGGGCCAGGGCCCACCCAGCTTTCTGTCTCTTCTACCTCATGGAGTTGGCACAGTCACTCTGTGCAGCAGGTCCTCTTAATGTCCACCTCCATGGTCTGCAGGTGGACAGCAAAGGCTTGGGTGTTCAGAAAGTTGCCCAGGTTTTATGATTGGTAAAGGGTGGAGCCTGGATTTGGGCCCAGATCATAGGAGTCTGGATCAGGTCTGGGGCAACGATAGCAGAGAGAAGGCCTGCCCCACACCACCCTGAAAGCCCAGCTGCTCACCGCATCCATCATGGTAAACTGCTCCACCACCAGCTTAGGAGGGAAGGCCATGAGATTAAGCTTCTCACGCTCCTTAAGAGCCACAGGTGGAGATGGACTTCTCACTAGAAATGATGGTCCAGGTGACTCCAGCTAAGCAGCTCCTACTCCTGCTGGAGCCCATGTTGGCCCTTGCTCCACCTCCAACACTGCTGGTGGAGGGGACACTGGCTCCAGTGCTAGAGGGGGTGGTGTCAACGGAGCTGGAGCCAGCTCTACCTCCACCACTGCCCACTGCTCTTCTTCTGCCGCTGGCTGGAGCTCTGCAGCTGACGCTGGAGTGGGATAAAAAGAAAGATTCACCCACATAGCTGACTTTCCATGTGTCCTTCTAAACACAGGAAAGATCCCACTCCCTTCCAGGAATACCTAGCCTGCAGTCCCCCTTACCATCTGACTCTGCCTCAGTGGCCTCCAGAAGCTCACACCGGACAAGGGTAAGAGGGTCACGGCAGCTCATCTCCTAACCAGGCAAGATGACATTCATGTACATCCCCTTTAGCTTAAAAAAGGGACAGCCTGAGTCTGGTCCCTCCCTAGTTCTAGTCCAACCCCGTCATCTCAAGCTCCTGAGTGTGGAGACCCTCTGCTCCTGCTCTCATCTCAGAGCAGCACTGCAAAGTGTGGGTGGCCTCATGTACCTGCCCCTTGTCTAGTGAGTTGGTGGAGTTGAAACCATTGGGCAGTTACTCAACAACCTCCTGGGTGGAGTTCTGCAAAGACTGCCTGGGAACTGGGCCAGAAGAAATCAGGGGCTGCCTGCACACTGCCACTGGGGCCAACCGCCAAGAGAATATCTGTTCCTCAGTTCAGGCACAGAGGGGCATCCCTGCAAAGAACTCTGGTCAGGGAGGGAAGGAGATGAATCCTCTAGTGCTCGGTAACAATGTGAGTAGAGGAGCTCACCTTCTCATGCTGCCAGGCATGGCCTGAGGTATGAACATGACCTAGCTGTTAGGTTTCCGACACCTAACAACCAGCTCCTGCTCAGGAATGACCCGCCCCTTATGTCCTGCCTTCTCTCCTCCTCACAGACACATGCACACACACACACACACAAAGAGGGGCAAGGGGTGTGGGGCTGATCAGGTGGGATCACAGCTGTGCCCTGGCCTGCACTAGCCTCTCCTGGGCTGCCCCGTGTTACCTTTCACTGCCTCCTACCAGATGCCCAGAGGCGTCAAGAATTAAGGCTGAGCCAACATCGCCAACTACCAAAAAGATTCTCTTTCTGGGATTTTTTGAGCCCAGATCCTCCAAAAGTTGGGAAACAACAACAAAACATCTTTGCCTGTTGACTGTCTCCAATCAAGTGAGCTGGATGGGGCAATGTGGGTGCCTGGTTACCAGAGTTCTAAGATCTGTTGAGGTCTATGACCCCACGTCATCTCTTGAACTGTACACAATGAGACCACATAGCCCTACCCACAGGTCCCTGGAAACCTAACTAGGGACCTAGTTTTGAGGAGACAGAGATGAATGCAGACCTCCTTTTCCTTACTATTTCTTCATCCTGGGATAGTCCTTGTGCCTCTCAGGTCCTCCCCAGTCTCTAAACCTGCACCATGGGAATCAAGCTAGAATCTACTTCCTAGGGACATCACCCGGTGTATATGAGATAATATCTATTACCCCTGTGGGCTGGTGTCACATGTACCTAAGGCACAAACTTAGAGATGGAAGAATAACAAGGAGGGGTGGGATGTAGTACAGAACACCACTCAAAACAGGCCTGGGCTCCAAGAATGTGATATTGGGACAGTCACTTCCAACTTGGCCTCATTTTCAGGTCAACACCATGAGGGTGTTGCAACTAATGGAAATTCAGATATTGCCATCTGTGGCATAAAACCATTCAATTGTTTCCTGTTTTATGGAGAATGAGACTGAAGTGCCTCATCTTGGCCTATGAGGTGGGCATCCTCCACAGTGGTACCCAGTAAGCCCCACCCGTGTTATACACATCCCCGTGGAACCACAAAGAGGTTAGTAACTGGCTTCTGAACATAATAAGAGCCAAAGTGATGGGATGTCTTTTCTAAACTTTAACTAAAAAGGTCTCTCACTTTCTCTTACTCCCTCTCTCATGTGCCATCTCTCTCTCTCTCACTCTGTCAAATCCCTGGAAGTGAGGAATCAAATACTGGTGTATTGGGGCTGCCCAATGTGGAGGCACATTGAGGAGAGAAGCAAGGGAGTGCCTGGGCCAACAGACAGAAAGGAACTCAGGCTCTCAATACAAAATGAATCCTGAAGGCTGAGAGTGAACTTGTGGGCCAGTCCTCCCCGAGTCGAGCCTCAGTTCAGGCCACAGCCCCAATCTGTTAAACTCACTGAGACAGAGGCACCCAGCTAAAACATGCATGATTGCTGATACACACAAATTGTGAGATTGTTAACATTTGTTGTTTTGAAATGCAAGGTTAGGGGCAATGAAGTCAGAGAGGGAAAGGTAACGAACACAGCCTACCAGGCCCTGGCCCTACCTTCCACCCTAGCTCCTGTTCTCTTCTCCCAGCCTCCCTCCAGTTGCATTGGCCACCTTTCTAACCTCCTCTGGCCAAACTCACTTCTGCCTGTGAGACTCAGGACCGGTGGTGCCATCTCCCTGACACACTGCTCCCAGACTTGTGCAGGGCTGACTCCCTCTTGTCATTCTGGTCCCAGAAAATGTCACCCTAGAGAGGTCTTTCAGACCCTCCTACCCAGTGACGCCCAGCCCTCCCTCACAGCCCCCTGATGTGTTTCTCTACAGCGCTTGCTCTTTTCTGTCTCATGTCTTTGCTTTTGTCTATTTCCTCTCTAGACTGTGAGCTCCTGGCAGGCAGGGACCACTTGGTCATTTTCATCCTGCACTTCAGCCCACCAGGGCACCTGGCACAGGGTGAGTGCTCAGGACACAGCTGCTGAATGAGTACATGGGTAGATCTTGCACCCCGCCCCCTGCTTTTGACCAACTTTCATTGTGGAGATGAACACTAGTAATAGGAGGTACAAGTTGTTTCTGAGGCAGGGGGACAGCCAGAAAGACCTCTGGTTGACTCTTCGCTGCTCCAGGAGCTCAAGAAAAGTTCAGTGGACACCAAGTAAATTCCAGGATTACAGCAGAATGACTTGATATATATATATTATGTAATGGTTACCAAAATAAGTTTAGTTAACATCAATCACCAAACAGAAAAAAAAGATTGTTTCCTGATGATGAGACGTTTTAGGATCTACTCTCTTAGCAAGTTTCAAATATACCACACAGCAATGTTAACTTAGTGCTGTATATCAAGTATATCTCAATACAACTGAAAAAAAATAAAAGCAAAAACTCACTGGCCACCACTGACACAAGAGGCTGCCCGCCCCCTCGTGGCCAGAACTAGCACTGCTGCCCAGGCCGGAACTCCAAACAGAAAGGAATCTTTCTTCAGGTGTCCTCAAGGCAGAGGCTCTCCAGGGTCCCAGGGGTAAAGCAGCAGGACCTGTCAGCTTCGAGGGAGTGGGAGGAATCTCGGGAGCCTACCGTGCACCTCTCTTGCTGTTCCCCACCAGGTGTCCTCTTCACTCCTAAGGCATCCTAACTGCAGCCATGACAATGATTTCCCCTACTTCCAGATGAGGACCTCAAGGGTCCAACAAGGATTAGTCTTCTCCCTGGACTCTGGACTTGGTGTCCAGTGCTCTGGCATCTTCTTCCTTATCCTCAGTTCTCATCCACCCAAGCCCCCTAGCCTCCTCAGTTCTAAAGGATCTCCAGGGGCTGGAAATCATTTTCTCAGGGTTTCAGAGCACAGTAGGTCATCAACAGAGAACCTAGTCCAACAGACATGTTGTGAGTGCATGGAACACTTGGAGTCACTCGCTGGATGCACTCCACTTTATACAGGAGGACCCTCACTGAGATCTTCTCTCCTGTTCCCAATGCCTACACAAAGGGAGGATGGGCTCATCACAGTTCTGGGTGCCCACAGAGGTGGACTGCAGGACCCCAGTCCTGTGATCCCCAGGCTGGGCCAGGGATGGATCTGGAACTGGTAGACACCTAGGAACCTTAGGGATTCCTCTTCCCATCTCTGGGCCCCTGTGCACGAATCTAGGAGAACGGATGCTACTGCCCCGTGGGAGTGCTGCCTCCAACCTCTCTCCCTCCTGCCTCTTGTCACTTCCCCGGTGTCAGCTCTTTCTTGACTGCACCTCAGTGTTCTCCATATGAGAAGTCAAGTGTGAGGGAGTGTGCCTGTGCAGGTGTGATGATGAGGAGAGGAAAATGACCCCATATGGAAAGGGGTGGGCAGCAATCCTCTAGGATCTTAACGCCACTCATTGCCAAAGGAAACCTGAGGGAAGAGGTGGAGCCTTGGCCAAGTAAGCTGGAGCTCTCTCTAGTCTTCAGGACTCTGACCACCTCGTGTGGTCTGGGACAGTATCTGCTTCTTTCTAGGCCAGTTTCCCAACTGTACAGTGAGGGGTAAGATGTGCAACAGCACAAGCTTGTGCTCGGCCAGGACAAGTCATCAGGCCCCATAGATACATTAAGTATGTTTTAATGTGTATTGAAGTGTACTGAAGACATTAATATTGCTGTGCAATCATCACCACGATCCATCTTCAGAACACTTCTCATCTTACAAAACTGAAACTCTATACCCATTCATGAATAATCCCCCATTCCCCCTCCTCCCACCCACTGGCAAACACCATTCTACTTTCTGTCTCTCTGAATCTGGTGATTTCAGGAAGCTCTAGAAGGGAAATCACACAAGGTTGTATTTTTGTGACTAGCTT
Organism: Diceros bicornis minor; assembly: GCF_020826845.1. NCBI lineage: Eukaryota > Metazoa > Chordata > Mammalia > Perissodactyla > Rhinocerotidae > Diceros > Diceros bicornis. The sequence continues at coordinate 970,603 of NC_080749.1, forward strand.
ATTTCATTTAGAGTAATATCTTGAAGGTTCATCCATGGTGTGCCATATATTAGACTTTCCTTCATTTTTCAAGGATGAATAATATGCCATTGTATGTATATAGCACATTTTGCTCATCCATACATCCCTGGACAGATACCATAGCAAGGCCCACAACCAAGCCCAAAATAAAATGGGGCCCCAGCCAGATTTTTCTCAACAGTACCCTGGAGACTACTTTCTTAAGCCATATCCCATATGATATTTACTAAGGATCTAATCTTGGGCCGAGAGTTGCTTTTCAGAAACTCCATTTCTCTTCCTTAAGCAAGTTTCAACTACTTTGAGCCAATGAGACAACAAGACGGCTTGCAAGACTCAAACTGCAACTGCATAAGTGACTGGAGGATGAACTGGGGGACCAAGAACTCCCCTGCCAATCATGTTAAGGACACCGTCTTTTGAACGTGGGATGTGTGACAGAACATGAAAATCTGTGCTTGCACAAAATGCCTAGGACTGTTCCCAAACTTACTGTACCCGCTCCTTTGCCCTTTTCAAGCCCTTTTCAACAGCCCATTGGGGAGAAAGATTTAACCTTCGTCTCTTTGCTGGCCAACCTCGTAATAAAGCTTTTTCCCCTTCTACAAGAGCGGGTATCCTGTTTGGCTAATGGGTGCATTGGGCTGTAAGCCCTTCCTTGATTACAATACTTGTGTGGCTTCCATGTTTTAGCTATTATGAATAATGATGCCATGAACATGAGTGTTGAAATATGTCTTTGAGAACATGCTTTCAACTCCTTGGTGGGGTATACACCCAGAATAGGAATTGCTGGGTCCTATATAATTATATTTTTAATTTTTTTTAGGAATTTTTATACTGATTTCTACAGCAACTATATATTCCCACCACAGTACACAAGGGTTCCAACTTCTCCACATCTTGGCCAACAGTGGTTCTATTCTTTTTCTTCTTCTTTTTTTTTTCTTTTTGATAGATGCCATCCTAATGAATGTGAAGTGGTCTCTCACTGTGTTTCTGATTTACATGTCCCTAATGATTACTGATGATGAGCATCTTTTCATATGCTTATTGGTTATTTGCATATCTTCTTTGAGCAAACGTCTACTCATATACTTTGTTCAATTTTGATTTGAGTTGTTTGTTTTTTGTTGTTGAATTTAGGAGTTCTCTATCTATTCTGGATATTAAGCCTTTGTCAGATACATGGTTTGCAAATATGGTCGCCCATCCTATGGGTTGTGCTTTTACTCTGTTGATAATGGCTTTTGAGGCACAAAACATTTTAATATCCATGAAGTCCAGCATATGTATTTTCCTATTTTATTGGCTGCTCTTGGGTGTCAGAACCATGAAATCATTACCAAATCCTATCTTGTCAAGTTTTGCCTTATGTTTTCTTCTAAGGGTATTATAGCATTAGCTCTTACACTTAGGTATTTGATTCACTGGGAATCAAGTTATGTATACAGTGTTAGGTAAATGTCCAAGTTGATTCCTTTGCATGTAGATATCCACTATTTCCAGCACAACTAGTTGAAAAGACTTTTCCCCATTTAATAATCTTGGCACCCTTGTCAAACATCATTTGATCACATGGGTGAGGGTTAATTTTTGGGCTCTCAATTCTGTTTCCATTGCTCAATATGGCTGTCTTTATGCCATGACAATGCTGTTTTGATACTGTAGATTTATAGTAAATTTTCAATCAGGAAGAATCAGTCCTCCAACTTAGTATCTCCTTTCAAGATTATTTTTGGTATCTGGGCTTATTTGAGATTCCATAAGAATCTTAGGATGGGTTTTTTTCTATTTCAGCACAAAACGCCCTTGGGATTTTGATAAGGACTGCACTGCATTTGTTGATCTCTTTGGATAATGTTGACACCGTCACAATAAGGAGTGTTCCAATCCACGGTGATCGGATGTCTTTCATTTCTAATAGTGCCGGATGGCTGTTCAGGTGGAGGGGCGGGCCCTCCTCGAGGTAGTCGTGCAGAAACCCACAGTTCCTCCTCACTGTGCCTTCACCATTTCCTTAGAACCCATCGACAGTCAACAGAGGGCAAAATGCATGTAAAATGCACGCAGGAAGTTTTCAAAGATTGGATGTGCATGGAGCACACATTTCTTCCACTCCTTTCCATTAGCAAGAACCACGGACTGAAGCAGCAGACCCTAACACATGGAGACTGCAGACTCACCCAGCAGACCCCAACAAACGGGGACTGTGGACTAACTAAAGGCCAGGGACTCGGGTTCCTGGCAGAACCATCTGGCAGCTCAAGCTGAACCACTAAGCCTTTGCCTGGCACTGCTGACTAACCAAGTGCTAAGACTGATGCTCTCTTAGAGCATCCTGTCAGTCTAGACTGACCCACTGACCCTGGACTGGAAAGCCAGTTAGATCAGGAGCTCAAGGCAAACAGAGTGGATCTCAGATCCAAGAGAAACTTACCCACAGCCCTCAGAAACAGTGAAAAAGATGGAGAACTCAAAGGTTTTGCTGGTACCAATGACTGTTTCTCATCCTCGAAGCCATCAGGCGTCTCCTTTGGATCCCACTGCTGCCGCCAAACTGGTACAAAACAAAATAAAATTCAGTAAATTTTAAACATCTTATTGGCTTTATTCAACAGTTCATGAATCAGGCAGCATCCAGTCTAGCAGAGAGAAAGGACCTCCAAGGAGTTCTACAAAATGAAGGATTTTATAGGCAGAAGGGAGCAAGAACAAGGAAGTTACACTAGATAAAAAAGCGGGTTGGTTACTGCAAGGTTACTTTCCTTTAGAGGATGGCAGGGCTCTATCAGGAAGATGACCTACCTGCTGCGCATGAGGTGATTCCTGATTGACTGGTTTAAGATTCTATTCCTGGGAGGGCCAAAAGTTTAATTAAGTCTCGACTTGTTTATGTGAGGCATAGCCTAAGCGGCTCCATTTGGGCCTGGTGTCTTGTTTTAAACACATGACTTCTGCTGGTCCCTGCTTTCCCCAGTTACACCCCGGCTATCCCTTCACTGACCATTGTTGGTCACACACCCACTGCACCTGCCTCCAGTCCTCCCCCTTCAACACCGTAATCTCACACACAGCTCCTCCCGACACTATCATGACTTCTCCCACCACACGTCGCCTATACTTTCCACACTGCCATCAAGATGCTTCACAAACACCACCACCATTTATGTCCAATGGGCTGAGAGGCCTGCCCGTGCACTGGGAATCAGGAGTTGCAGGGTCTGTCACTTGGCCTCCAATCACCTATTGTACCCCAGCTGAAGGGCTTACCCTGCGGAGACACTCAGTTGTACCCAACTCAATCGCACAACAACATCTTTGCCCCAGGCTTCCTTCAAAATGCTCCACCCACTTTCTGCCTCAACTGCTCCTTGAGGGGTCATTTTGGGGTAGCCTTCGAGGCCACCTTGGTGATTTTGTGCTCAGGCCCAAACAGATCTTGGCCGACAAACACTTTAACAATACCCCCTGAAATCAGATAGCATAGGTAACTAGTGAATGGGTGCAAATTACTGGTTTTACTTCCAAGGGCCGTAATGAATATTTCACACCAGGAACATCCACTTGTGGGTTTTACTGTAGGCTGATATCACAAGGCTCTCACCCAGTGAGGCTCTCTCTTCCCCAGCCTTCTGAGCAGATTTCTCCAAGCTATATTCTGCAATGCATCATTGTTTCTATCTCGGCCTGCTTCCCTCAGGTTGCAGGTCCCCTGAGGTTCCTGCCCTGACTGGCTACCACCAACCCATAGAGACACTGTCAGTCCTATAGGACTGGGTGTTCAGTTCTACTAGGACTGACTGACTGGACTGGACACAGGTGCGGTGGCCCTACCCACGCAAAATCAGGTAACGGAGGCAACCAAGAAGTATCGAAAACCTTAACCCAACATCGACAACAACTCCATAAGACCCTATCCTAGCCCTTGTGGAACAGTCTCATGAGTCTCTTGCCTAAATGGTTTTAGAGAATGGCCTGGCCCTAGATTGTCTATACCAACCAATGAAGGAGGGGTTTTTGCCTTTCTTAGAACCACTTGCTGAATGTACATCAACACACAAGTTCAAACCTACCTCCACCAGATGGCCCAAGAGGTTAAAATATTGCGTAATGTTACCTAAATCTTTTGAAAGATACCCAAGGCCCCGGAGATCACTGACCTATTTTCATGGCTGGTCTTTCCAAGTTGGCGACAATGGAAACAGACTGGATTTTAGACTGTTGCTTGTACAATTATAGGTTCTGTTACTATAGCCATCATCGGATATTTACTCTCTTGGCTACAATGTGCCCTATCCCTAATAACTCTATTAATTACCCTTATTAACTATCCCAACCAACTTTAAATTAACTAAATTAAAATTAATCAATACCCTGATTAATTTAAAAAATTCAAAATTTTTATGGAGAATCTACTTAACACAGAATACACTGTTGTAAGCATTTAAAGTATACAGTTCAGTGCCATTTAGTACAATGATTATGTCGTGTGGTTATCACCACTAACTAATTCCAGAACATTTTCAACACCCCCAAACAAACCCATACTCATTCACACTATTATCTCCTAACCCAAGCCCATGAAAACAACTCACCTTTTTTCTCCCCCTATTGATTTGCCTATTCTGGACAGTTCATTCAAATGGCATCATGCTATCTGTGGCCTTTGTGGACGACTTCAGTGAGCACACATGTTTCAAGGTTCATCCATGGCCGAGCATGTAGCAGTAGCTTATTCCTTTTTATGGCTCCATAATGTCCTATATTATGAATAGGGCACATTTGGTTTATGCAGTCATAACTGGATAGAAATTTGGGTTTGTTCCACTTTTGGACCATTGTGAATAATGTTGCTTTGAATATCCATGGAAAAGTTTTTCTTTGAACATATGTTTCCAATGGTCTTTTGGACATACCAACCTTGTGACTCTCCTGGTCCATGGTAATTCTAGGTTTAAGATTTTTAAAAATGGCAAACTGTTTTCTGCAGTGAATGCATCAAATTACTTTCCCACCAGTAATGTATGTGGGTTTCCCATTCTCCATATCTTTACTAACACTTGTTACTTTCCATTATGTGGAGTATAGCCTTCATTTTGAGTGTGAAATAGTTTCACACTATGCTTTGAATTTGCATTTTCCTAATGATTTATGATACTGAGCATCTATCTAGTGCTTATTGGCCATCTGTGTTTCTCCTGGAGACATGTCCATTGCAGCTAGTTACCCATTTTCATTGGGTAACCAATGAAAATGGTTTCATTTCAAATTTCTTTGAATGAAGTTTCATTTCAAACTTCTTTGTTTTTTATAATTGAGTTCTAAGAGATCTACCCCAGGTAGATTCCATGGCTCCAGGCTTCCCGGGGGCTACTAGGAACTCAGGCCCATGGCTTACCACACCACCTGCCAGTTCCAGCAGCCGTAGACAGCTCTCATGGAACCAGGCTTCCGACAGGCTTCTACAGAACCAAGTCCACCGAGGTGCTTGCTGACTCAGGCGGCCCCAGGCAGCTCCCATGGCACCAGGCACCGGCAGGTTCCCATGAACCCAGGCTTCCATCTTGACCCAGCGCCTGCTGGCTCTTGCAATCTCAGGTAGCTCCTGTGGCCCCAGGCTACCAGGAATCCAGACTTCTGGCCTACACCAGCACAAACTGTCTCTCATGGCACAGGATCCTGGCAGGCTCTCGTGAGCTGAGACTCTCAGATCATCCCAGCACTGGCCAACTCTCATGGCCCTGGATGACTCCTGTGGTCACAGGCTCTCAATGAGGACCTGCCAAACCAGGGTCCAGTGGGGTTACTCGTGAACTCAGGGTCCCAGCTGTGCCCAGGGCCAGACACAATACCGTGGACCCAAGCTTTCCACTCACCCCAGTACCAGGCTGCTCAAGGACTCCAGCAGCAAGCTTGCCCCTGGACACCACCAGATGGCCTACCCAGGACCCCTAGATGGGCTGAATGTGAAGGCTTTGGTTTACTAAAGCCAGTCTGTAATAAGTGGAAGAAATGCCTACTTCCTCAAATTTGCAGACACCAATGGAATGTCACAAGGATCATGAATAATCAAAGATCCATGACACCACCAAAGAAAAAGAATAAAACTCCAATGACCGACCAAGAAATGGAGATATAGGAACTATGTGACAAAGACTTCAGAACAATGCTCTTTGAGAAATTCATAAAACTCTAAGGAAACAAAGATAGACTACTAAATAAAATAAGGAAATAGTGCATGAACAAGTGAGAAGTTCAACATAGAAACAGAAATCATTAAGGAAAAACAAACAGAAATCCTAGAGTTGAAGAACACAATGACTGAACTGAAGAATTCAATAGAGACCTTCTAAATCAGATTCAACCATGTACAAGAAATAATTAGTGCACTAGAAGATGTGTCATCTGAAATCATCGAGTCAAAGGAGCAAAAAGAAAAAAAGGAACAGATAGGATTGGGGAAAGGCAGTGTGAATTATGGGATACCTTGAAAAGAAATAGATAAGCATTATTAAAGTACCAGAGGAGACGACAGGGAGAAAGGAAAAGAAAGTTGACTTAAAAAAGTAGCAGCTGACACCTTCCCAAATCTGGGGAGAGATGTAGACATCCAAGGTCCTGAAGCCGATCAGTCACCCTAAAATTTCAAACTAAAACATTCTTCTCCAAGACACATTGTAACAAAACTATCTAAACTCAAAAAAAGGATCAAACAACATGATCAAGTTCAACATGATGCAAATCAATGAATGTGATACACCACATTGATAGAATGAAAGATAAAAATCCTAAAATAACCTCTCAAATCAGATAAAGCAGTTTGACAAATTCAACGCCCCTTCATGATGAAAACTCTCAAGAAAGGGTTACAGAAGGAACATACCTGAACATAATAAAAGGTTTACATGACAAACCCACAGCTAACATCATATTGAACAGTGAAAGGTTGAAAGCTTTCTTGCTAAGACAAAGAACAAGACAAGGGAGCCCAGTCTCAACACCACTCTTCAACATACTGCTGCAAGTCTTAACCAGAGACTTTTGGCCAGAGAAAGAAATATAAAGCACCTAAATTGGAAATGAAGAAACAAAGTGGTCTCTGTTTGCAGATATGATTTTATGTAGAGAAATACTTAAAGACTCCTCCCCAAACTGTTAGGACTAATAAACAAATTCACTCAAGCTGCAGGAGACAAAATCAACATATAGAAATCTCTTGCCTTTCTCTACACTAACAATGAACTATTTAAAAATGATATAAAGGGCCGGCCCCGTGGCTTAGCGGTTAAGTGTGCGAGCTCTGCTTCTGGCGGCCGGGGTTCGGATCCCGGGCACGCACTGACGCACCACTTCTCCGGCCATGCTGAGGCCGAGTCCCACATACAGCAACTAGAAGGACGTGGAGCTATGACATACAACTATCTACTGGGGCTTTGGGGGAAAAAATAAATAAATAAAAATTATAAAAAAAATGATATAGGAGTGACGTCAGCATCATGGCGGAGTGAGCTTTCCCGTGAATTCTTCCCCCACAAAATACAACAAAAGTAACAGCCACAGACCAACAACGGAATCCCAGACAGTCAAAAGCTGGAGCGGAGGGATCCACACTGCCGCACATCTGAGAGCGGAACGTGCTGGGCCCCCGGAGGAAGTGGGGAGAGGTAAGGAGAACTCCGCTCCCTCCCCATCAGATCAGCGATCCGGTCCGCGCGGCTCCCAGAGAGGGGGGAGGGGCGGCCCTCGGCGGGAAACTGTAGCTCTTCGGGCGCTCTCAGCCAGTGGGAAACTCCCGCACAGAGGGCTCAGAGGAGCCACAGGGCTACCATCAACATCTGAGCAACCCAGAGAGCGGATAAAGAGGGGCAAACGAGAAGCCTCCCACGTCAGGGACCCAGAGGGCAAAAGAGAGAGCTCCCCCCTCCCCACAACCCGGAGTCTGCAGCTCGACCAGATCTAGCGGTCCGAGGCAGACCTGAATAAACTGGACTGGCCCCGTGGATCGCAGTGGGGAAAAGAAACAAAACAAAACTGCGGATCGCAGCAGAAAAACTGGGGCAGAGCGCAGGGGGCGTAGACTACACAGCCCTTTACCACCAGACAGTGGCGGCAGGTGGAAATTGCAACCAGAGACTTCCAGGATGAGGAAAATCAAAACCAACACAGGAACCACAATGCAAAAATATATGAAATCACCAGACCAGAAACAAAATGACAAGCACCCAGAAATCAACCCCGAAGACACAGAAATCCATAAACTAAATGACAGAGATTTCAAAATAGCTATCATAAAAACACTCAACGAAATACGAGACAACACAGACAAACAATTAAATGAGATTAGGAGTTTCTTCACAAAAGAGATTGAAATCATAAAGAAAAACCTATCAGGGCTGATGGAGATGAAGAACACAATGGAGGAGATAAAGGAGAATCTGGAATCTTTAAAGAACAGAGCTGACAATATGGAGGAAAGAATTAGTACTTTAGAGGATAGGAATACAGATATACTCCAGATGGAAGAAGAGAGAGAACTAAGACTAAAAAGAAATGAAGAAAGACTCCGAGAAATATCGGACTCTATTAGAAAATGTAACATAAGAATTATAGGTATTCCTGAGGGAGAGGAGAGGGAAAGAGGAACAGAGAGCCTATTCAAGGAAATAATAGCTGAAAATTTCCCAAATCTGGGGAAGGAGCAGGAAATACCAGTAAGCGAAGCCAACAGGACTCCTATATATATTAACAGACAAAGGCCTTCACCACGACACCTAGTGGTAAGGCTAGCCAGGGTCAACGACAAAGAAACAATATTAAGGGCAGCTAGACAAAAACAAAAAATAACGTACAAAGGAACTCCCATCAGGCTCTCAGCGGATTTCTCAACAGAAACTTTTCAGGCTAGAAGAGACTGGAATGATATATTCAAAATACTAAAAGACAAAAACTTTCAGCCAAGAATACTCTATCCAGCAAAAATATCCTTCAAATATGATGGAGAAATAGTAACTCTCCCAGATAAACAAAAGCTAAGGGAGTTCATGGCCACGAGACCGCCACTACAAGAAATACTCAGGAAGGCCCTCAGGCCTGAAAACAAGAAGAGAAAGGGAACACAAAGCTTGGAGTAAGGAGAAAAGTAGGTAGACAAAATCAGAGAAATAGTAGATCTTTACCGGAATAGGTTAGCAACCACTTAAATACTAAACTCAAAGATCAAAGGAAGAAATTCACCAAAAATAAATTTAACCTCATCACTGTAAACACACAGCCACAACACAAGATAGAATAAGGTATAACAAGAGCAACTTAGAAGGGGAAGAGGAAAGTGACTGAATTGACTTAGTATAAGGAAATAGGAGGCTATCAGATAATGGACTATCTCATACAGAAGATTTTTCGCCCAAACCTCAAGGTAACCACTAAACAAATAATCAAATTAAAACCACATATGATAAACAAAGAGAAAACTAGAAGAATCATAAGACAGAACAACCAAACTGAATTGGCAGTCCAAAACAAATGGGACAAGAAACAAAGGAAATGCAAAAGAACCAGAAAATAAGTGACAAAACAGCAACATTCAACCCTCATATTTCAATAATTACCCTAAATGTAAATGGATTGAACTCTCCAATCAAAAGATACAGAGTGGCAGGATGGATTAAAAAGCAAGACCCAACAATATGCTGCCTTCAGGAAACACATCTTAGCACTAAAGACAAGCACAGGCTCAGAGTGAAAGGATGGAAGACAATACTCCAAGCTAATGGCAAACAAAAGAAAGCAGGTGTTGCCATACTCATATCAGACAAAGTAGACTTCAAGATAAAACAGGTTAAGAAAGACAAAGAAGGGAAATATATAATGATAAAAGGGACACTCCATCAAGAAGACATATCACTTATAAATATATATGCACCCAACATAGGAGCACCAATGTACATAAAGCAACTATTAACAAACCTAAAAGGAGAAATCAACAACAACACAATAATAGTAGGGGATCTTAACACCCCACTTACAGCAATGGATAGATCATCCAGACAAAAAGTTAATAAAGAAATATTAGACTTAAATGAAAAACTGGACGAGATGGACCTAGTAGACATATACAGAGCACTCCACCCAAAAACAGCTGACTACACATTCTTCTCAAGCGCGCATGGAACATTCTCTAGGATAGACCATATGTTGGGAAACAAAGCAAGCCTCAATAAATTTAAGAAGATTGAAATCATAACAAGCATCTTTTCAGACCATAAGGCTATGAAACTGGAAATGAACCAGGAAAAAAAAACTGGGAAAGTGACAAAAATGTGGAGATTAAACAACATGCTACTGAACAACCAATGGATCATTGATGAAATTAAAGGAGAAATCAAAAACTATCTGGAAACAAACGAAAATGATAACATGCCATATCAAACCATATGGGACGCAGCAAAAGCGGTCCTGAGAGGGAAACTCATAGCGATACAAGCCCACCTTAACAAACAAGAAAAAGCCCTAATAGGCAACCTTAAATTACACCTAACAGAACTAGAAAAAGAAGAACAAACAAAGCCCAAAGCCAGCAGAAGGAGAGAAATAATAAAAATCAGAGCAGAAATAAATGATATTGAGACCAAAAAAACAGTAGAAAGGATTAATGAAACAAAGAGTTGGTTCTTCGAGAAGATAAACAAAATAGACAAACCCTTAGCCAGGCTAACTAAGAAAAAAAGAGAAAAGGCTCAAGTAAATAAAATTAGAAATGAAAGAGGAGAAATTACAACGGATACCATGGAAATACAGAGGATTATAAGAGAATACTATGAGAAATTATATGCCAACAAATCGGACAATCTAGAAGAAATGGATAAATTCTTAGACTTATACAACCTCCCAAAATTGAACCAAGAAGAAATGGAGAATCTGAATAGACCAATCACAAGTAAAGAGATTGAAATAGTAATCAAAAACCTCCCAAAAAATAAAAGTCCAGGACCAGATGGCTTCTCCAGTGAATTTTACCAAACATTCAAAGAAGATTTAATACCCATCCTCCTCAAACTATTCCAAAAAATAGAGGAAGATGGAACACTTCCTGAATCATTCTACGAGGCCAACATCACCCTGATACCGAAACCAGACAAAGACAATACAAAGAAAGAAAATTACAGGCCAATATCGCTGATGAACATTGATGCAAAAATCCTCAACAAAATATTGGCAAACCGAATACAACAATATATTAAAAAGATCATACACCATGATCAAGTGGGATTTATACCAGAGACGCAGGGATGGTTCAACATCCGCAAATCAATCAACGTGATACATCACATCAACAAAACAAAGAATAAAAACCACATGATCATCTCAATAGACGCAGAGAAGGCATTTGACAAGATACAACATCCATTTATGATAAAAACTCTCAATAAATTGGGAATAGAAGGAAAGTACCTCAACATAATAAAGGCCATATATGACAAACCCACAGCTAACATCATACTCAACGGGGAAAGACTGAAAGCCATTCCTCTGAGAACAGGAACGAGGCAGGGCTGCCCACTCTCACCACTCCTGTTCAACATAGTACTGGAGGTTTTGGCCAGAGCAATTAGGCAAGAAAAAGGAATAAAAGGAATCCAAATAGGTAACGAAGAAGTGAAACTCTCACTATTTGCAGATGACATGATTGTATATATAGAAAACCCTAAAGAATCTGTTGGAAAACTGTTAGAAACAATCAACAACTACAGCAAAGTTGCAGGGTACAAAATCAATCTACAAAAATCAGTTGCATTTCTATATGCTAATAATGAACTAACAGAAAGAGAGCTCAAAAAGATAATACCATTTACAATTGCATCAAAAAGAATAAAATACCTAGGAATAAATCTTACCAAGGAGGTGAAGGACCTATACAATGAGAACTACAAGACATTATTGAGGGAAATCAACGATGACATAAAGAAATGGAAAGATATCCCATGCACGTGGATTGGAAGAATAAACATAGTTAAAATGTCTATATTACCTAAAGCAATCTACAGATTCAATGCAATCCCAATCAGAATCCCAATGACATTCTTCACAGAAATAGAAAAAAGAATACTAAAATTTATATGGGGCAACAAAAGACCCCGAATAGCTAAAGAAATCCTAAAGAAAAAGAACAAAGCAGGAGGCATCACAATTCCTGACTTCAAAACATACTACAAAGCAATAGTAATCAAAACAGCATGGTACTGGTACAAAAACAGACACACAGATCAATGGAACAGAATTGAAAGCCCAGAAATAAAACCACACATATACGGACAGCTAATTTTCGACAAAGGTGCTAAGGACATGCAATGGAGAAAGGAAAGTCTCTTCAATAAATGGTGTTGGGAAAACTGGACATCCACATGCAAAAGAATGAAAGTGGACCATGTGCTATCGCCATACACAAAAATTAACTCAAAATGGATCAAAGACCTGAAGGTGAGACCTGAAACTATAAAACTCATAGAAGAAAATATAGGCAACACACTATTTGACATTGGGTTTAAAGGAATCTTTTCGGATGACATGCCTACCCAGACTAGGGAAACTAAAGAAAAAATAAACAAGTGGGACTTTATCAGACTAAAGAGCTTTTATAAGACAAATGAAATCAGAATCAAGATGAACAAACAACCAACCAGCTGGGAGAGAATATTTGCAAAACATACATCTGACAAGGGGTTGATCTCCATAATATATAAAGAACTCACACAATTGAACAACAAAAAAACAAACAACCCGATCAAAAAATGGGCAGAGGAAATGAACAGACACTTCTCCAAGGAAGATATACAGATGGCCAATAGGCACATGAAAAGATGCTCAACATCACTAATCATCAGGGAAATGCAAATCAAAACAACACTAAGATACCACCTCACGCCCGTTAGAATGGCTATAATCACCAAGACAAAAAACAACAAATGTTGGAGAGGATGTGGAGAAACAGGAACCCTCATACACAGCTGGTGGGAATGCAAATTGGTGCAGCCTCTATGGAAAACGGTATGGAGATTCCTCAAAGAATTAAAAATAGAGATGCCCTATGATCCAGCCATCCCACTACTGGGAATCTATCCAACGCACCTGAAATCAACAATCCAAAGAGGCTTATGCACCCCTATGTTCATTGCAGCATTATTCACCATAGCCAAGAAGTGGAAGCAACCTAAGTGTCCCTCGACTGACGATTGGATTAAGAAAATGTGGTATATATATACAATGGAATACTACTCAGCCATAAAAAAAGACAAAATCGTCCCATTTGCAACAACATGGATGGGCCTGGAGCGTATTATGTTAAGTGAAATAAGCCAGAAAGAGAAAGACAAACACTGTATGATCTCACTCATATGTGGAATATAAACAAACACATGGACAGAGAAAACTGGACTGTGGTTACCCGGGAAGTGGGGGTGGGGGGTGGGCACAAGGGGTGAAGGGAGTCATATATGGGGTGAAGGACAAACAAAAATGTACAACCCAAAATCTCACAATGTTAGAAACCATTAAAATATCAATAAAAATGTAAAAAAAAAAAAAAAAAAAAATTCAAGGCCCTTCGGGCGCCGCAGCCTGGGGCAGACTGGCCATCTGAGCTGGGCTGGGAGGATAAGCAGGGTAAACAATGCACGTACACAACTACTGGGCTGGGACGATAGCCAGAGGGTGGGGCTCAGTGCACGTACGCCACTGATAACCATTTGTGCATGGGAACATTGAATGCTTTCTCTGTAAACTCTGTAACTGCTTATATAAACTGCTGGAGACTGAGACCCGGTGAGAGTTCCACCTGTGGAAGAGACGCCTTGCCCAGGACTGTGATTCCCGCCCAGCCATATCAATTGACAGGACTCTCCCAGCAGTGGGGCATGGATGTTGTGAGTAATTGATTTATTGTGAAGTAATTGATCTGATGTGTTCTCTTTTCAGTCAACCTGGTGTTTCTCTTTCTGGTTGATTTGTGTCATTTCACTTCAGTCGACCTGGTGTTTCCTTATCCGATAGATCTGATGTTTTTCCCTCTTATTATATGACCTATTCAAATGTGCTGCTATCTCAGCCGATGTGGATGTTTTCCCTTTCCAGTCGAGCTGGTGTTTTTTCCCTCTTATTATTTGACCTATTCAGATCTGTTTGTGGACTATCACCTTTACCATCCTCTCTATAATAAAATATACCTTCAGTCCATTTGTTTGGAGTGGAAAGTTTCTTTTACGTCTCCAATCGAATCCCCAAACCTCTCATAACAGGAGCCCAGCCCGGCACCTCCTCAGGGCCCAGCAGACTCCTTCTCCCCATCTGGTCCTACCTGCAGCACAGACACCTGCTAGCTAATCTCCACCTTACAAACAAAACTCTCCCTTGGGCCCATGCTCCCTTTTGGTTATTGTCCACTTTCCCAACTCCCCTTCATGGCTAAACCTCTTAAATAAAGTGCCTCACACCTACTGCCCTCCCATGGCTCCCCTTCCCCCACTCTAGACCCAGCTTCATTCCCACCCTCTCAAGGAGACTGAGGTCACCCGTGATCCCATGTGGCCGAGTCCAGCTATCTTTTCTCCATTCTGATCAGAGCTGTATCCCACCCAGCAGAGCACCCCTCCTTTCTGCAATACCCTTTCCCCTCATGGTTCCTGCAACTTCATGCTCCACCATTTCAGGCCCCTTTCCTGGACCCTCTTCAGCTACACCTCTGCAAACACTGCCTGCTCCTAGGCTGGGCCCGGGGCCCTTCCACAGCTACAGTGTCTCCAGGAAACCTCATTCAATTCCACGGTTTTAAATATCTCTGACCTCATCCTGACTCTGCTGACACACTGATGCAACTTTAAGAGGTTAGGTGCCAGCTCCCCAGCATCAGTACCTAAGGACTATCTCAGACTCAATTCGTCTCAAAATTTCACTGTCATATGAGTTCCAAAATAGCATTAAATCTTTCCAAAAGGAGGAAAAATTTGGATACAATAAACAGTTGTGAACAAAGTAACCAATAAAACGTATACTTACATCCAGTCATGGTTGCTTGATGGGGAAAATAAGAACACAGAACTAAGATCAGATATTCTCAAGCTGGGGACCGGAAGGTGATGAATTGGGAGTGTAAAACACAGGAAGTGATCAACTCTAAGCATTTACAGAAAGAGAGGCAGAAATGGTTGTTCATAAAAGCTGAAAGACACCCACTAAAGGAATAGAAAAATCATGAGAAAACCCAAGAAATTAAAAATTAAATTAAATGGTAGACTCACATTCCAATTTATCAATAATCACAATTGTAAATGGATCAAATTGCTCTATAAAAACATGAAGGCTCTCAAGTTGAGTTAAAATATTGTTATAAAATAAAGGGATATAATATGGTTGAAAATAAGGAGATAAAGAAATAAGACTTTAAATGGGACAAACAGGGGTTTTCTGTGTTGATAACTGTCAGGGACACTTATGCACCTAACAATATGGTCTTGAAACATAAAGCAAAACTGGACAAACAAGAAGACACAGGCACCCCAGGGGAGGTGCCTTCCCTTTCCACAGGGAAACCTACCTTACCTCTCTTAAAAAGCCACAGGTCAAGTGATAACAGTAAGTTAGGAAACAGATCTGCTGACAAACACAAAAAAGCTAGATCTAGCCTCAGCCCCAGGGACAACGTAAGCATCTAGTGGAGAGCGAACATTCTCCTCAAACCACAATGAAACAGTCACCACAATGGACTGTGTGCTAAGCCACAATGAAATCTCTAAAGAGTCCAAAAAGCAGAAATCTATAAGTGACTATATTACTGGAACTTAAAGCAATAAAAGTAAAAAATAATCACAAAATATTGGCTCCCCTCCCCCAACCTATCCACTTGAAAATCTGTCCACACCCTTCTAAATCTCTCAGGTTAAAGAGGGAATCCAGACAGACTGGAGAAACTCTTTAGAAATGAACAGCAATGAGAGCAGCATGAGGCAAATCCATGACGTGGGGACAAGGGGACGGAAGAAGGGACACAACCTCCACTGCAGGTATCAGGGAATATCACCTGTACAAGAAGCTGAGCACTTCCCTCCAAGAGCCAGAACAACACCACAATAAAACCAATGACAGCAGAATGAAGGGAGAATTCACCTGGCAGGAACAACAACATAGACCTGAGCAATGGCGTCAAGGGCTTTTGTCTGGAAAGACCTGTAACAGTGAGAAACTTTGGGCAGTCTGACCAAGAAGAATAGACAAAGGCACCAAGAGGAACAGACAAAGGCACCAAATTGTACCATCAGGTACGAGAAACTACAGAAACAGCTTTAATGTGATAGGAGAACATAGTGGATAACTCTGACCAGGACATCAGTGGTCCTCAACTGGAGCTGTCCTTCCCATAGGATGCATCTGGAAACATGCGGGATGGGTTTTGTTTCTTGTTTTGGGTTGTCCTACTGGTTGTTGCCCTGGGGGTCCCGGAGATCCTGAATAGCCTGTCACACAGACCCGTTTCCCTCTTGAAGTGTTACTGACATCTGGGAAGACAAGCACTGATCCACATTAAATGAACAATGTGGTAGGAAAATGTTTTCCATGGATGTATAACAGGCAAAAGATGGTACCCTCAATATGTAAGGAATATTGAGAAACCAATGTTTACAACTACTAAACTGTAAGAGAGCAGGAAAATCAGAAACATAGCCAAGAAACACACCAAAAATATATCCGACCTATTTGTACATGTGGAGAAATATGTAGGTAAAGCACAGGAAACAGTGGAGGAGATTACACACCAAATTTTACTACCGACAAGGAATAAAAGTTGGGAGGTAGGTGAGAAATAGGAGTCTTTACCACTTCTTAGCTTATGTATTTCTCTAGTGTTTTAATTTTTACAAAAGAGAATGTATTCTACTCAAAAAGATGTTTCAAATTTTAAAGAAATTATTAAAATGTTCAAAATGACTTCAGTTCAAGGATATTCATTAAAACATGTATGGAAAACACCTCGCCATGACTTTAAGAGTCTCCTATAACTTTTCCAATAGTTTACTATGTAGATTTTATTTCACATTTAGATCCTAACTCATTGGAATTTACATTTGTGTGAGGGATGCAACAGAAGCTGATTTTCTCCTGTTCAAGTGGAAAACCAACTATCCAGGCACCATTCATTGCGTAGGTCTGGCTTTCCCAGCTGACCTGCAATGCCTCCTTCCCCACCTGCTAAACCCTGACAACTACCACTGCCTCTTGAGCACCCTAGAGCGAGCGGGGTGAGCTCTGCAGCCTTGGCTCCCTGTGTGCGAGGGGCGGCTACCAGCAGAGCCTTCTCCCAAGACAGCAGCAGGCATGCTGCACACAGAAGTGCTCAGGGGCCGTCTGCTGTGAAGCAGGAAACTCCTCATGAAGAGCAGGCAGTGGGGGAGCCCTGAGCCCCAGGACTGACCTCGGCTGGGGGCAGCAGGCTGCTCAGTTAGGGAGCCTCTCCCTTCAGCTCGTCCAGCTCCTCCTTCAGCGTGTGCACCTGGCTGTCGGCAGCTGCCCCTCTTCAGCTCGCTGTCCTTCTCCACCTGCTCCTGCAGGTGGCACACGTGCTCCTGTTCCCCCGGGAGCAGAAGCAGTAGGAGTGCAGCGAGTCGAGGAGTTCTTAGGCCCCAGCGCTGACAGGATGACCCCGCTGAGGGACCTGGGGTCGGTGTTGCTGTGTTCACCCTGCACATCTTCTGCAGCTGGCTCCGGGGTGACATCAGTTGGAGGGTGAAGGGGCTCTGGGAGGGTTTCTGAGGCATCATTGTGAATGATGAATGTGGGGGCTCTGGGCCAAGCTCTCATCAGGCCCAAGGCTGGTCCCACTGTAGGTGGGCTCCACATCTCTCTTCAGCCTCTTTCGGTCAACAGCCTCTCGAGGGACAGATGGCCTCTTTTGAGTGTGTGCTGAGGAGAAACTGTAAGAAGGATGCCAGCCAATAAATCTGCATGCCTCAGATCCTGAGGGATAAAGTCACCCACGGATATGCCACTCTTATCCAGCAGGCCCTGGCTGGGAAGAGGGGGTCTCATCGCAAGCATCTACAGCAGACCTGTTTGCATATCCCTGGCTGCCTCACGCTGTGGAGACCACACTGTCTCCTGGAGTTCCTTCCAGAGACTCTGTGCCCGCTCCTGACTGGTGGCTTCCTGGGTGGCACTGGGTTCGGGTTTGCCCTGCAGAAGGGCTCACTTCAATTTGCGGGACCCTGGCTGGGCGCTCAGGTTTTCCCTCGAGGATAAGGATGAACCTGAAGCTCCTTTCCCGTCTGCTTCACTGGCATGTTCCTCTTGTCCCTGGTGGCTATCTTGGTGTCATTTCTTCTGGGGCAGCCGTGGCCTTCAGCTCCTCCTTCTCAGTCAGGTGGAAGATGGAGGGCAAGGCCGTGGGCTTGAACATGTAGTATTGACCCTCCAGCCTGTTCAAGAGTTTTTTTTGGTGAAATGTTCACTACAGATGAAAGAATACTTAGTAGGGTCCAGTCATCCCTGTGAACAGCTTTTAGCAACTGGACAAGACGTTTTGAGTCCTTTATGTGGAGCCTGCAAGGATACATGAAAAAGTAGTTAAAAAGAAAGAATTAAATGTCTCCCCCTAAAATAATCAATTATAAAAGCAAAACAAGTGTTTTTGGGAACACCCACATTTAGGAATTTTGCCCATTTAAAACTTTAGTAAAGATTTAAGGAACACCTCTGCTTGCAAGTTATTACTGTAATAGAAAGATGAAAGACCCACTGTCTACCTTAAGGAGCTGACCATCTGTAGGGCAGAGAAGGAAGGAAGGTGAAGACCTCCACCCAGGTTGTGGTAAGTGCCCTGTAGGAACAAAGATGCTCGGGCAGAGAGCACAGGATGGCACCAAGACAACAGGAAAGGCTTCAGGAAGCCTCAGAAATAGTTCCTAGAAGCTCATGGCTGTCCAACCCTCCTGCTGTCCCTGGGATGCAGGACTTTGGGTGCTAAAACGGGAAGGATTGGTCCCCCTATTTCAAAGCCAGGCCAGGTGTCGGCCAGCAGAGCCTCCTAGGCACTCAGCAGGGCGCCTGGTCCCAGCTCTACTCAAGCAGCTGAGGATGCAGGACTGCCGCCAAGAGGAGGTCAGCCCCAAGAGCTGTGGTTCTGTGTTCCTCCTGTCCTTCCACTACCAGGAGGAAAACTGCTTCCTGTACCAAGCAACCAGCCCCTGAAATGTACTGACCAAGACACTTCATAATCTTTTCTCCTCATTAAGGTAAAATCTCTATTTAGAGAAAACTATGCACATGGGGAGGAAGGGGGTCTCTCTCGAGGCTTTCTTCTCCTCCTGAGTTCATCTAACCCCCATGAGGCCGGGTGGATACTAGGTCCTCAGGGAGTTCCAAGCAACCTGACCTTCTAACATTTCTCAATGCTTTGTGACAGTTACGAAAGGACTCCCACTTCCTTTGCCCCCATACCACGTTAAACAATGACACATGCCAAGAGCAACCTTCTCTGTAGTGTTTTGCATCATTCTCAAAAACAGTAACAAAACTTTTGGGACACAGGCTCTGAAGGAAACTGTCAAGAAAGCATGTTGTCTGACCTCTGAAACAAGCTCACATTACTAGTTCTTTGGATAGATTGTAACAACTTCCGACTTAAAACAAACCACTGTTAACTTTGAATAAGACTAAAGACAACAAGTGGCATTCAGGTCTTGAAAAACTCAATAACAACCTGCAACATGAAACAAAAGGGTCTGCCAAGAGGTTTTCAAAGTAGAATGTCTTCAGTGCACTGTTCTGGGACCTCCATTGCAGAGTCTGCAGGAAAGGACTCACTCAACTGGCTGAATTCCAGAAGCCCTCATGAAGGGAGCCAGGCCAAGGGGAAGGCAAACCCCTCATCCTGCTGTGGGATCCCAAGGAAGAAGTGAAGAGAGGAGCCCCTTCCCTGAGTCCCCAGGGTAAGCCTCCCAGTGAGGAGTGGGTTGCAACCTCCTCCACCCAGGATGCTATCACATGCAGAATCTGCAGAGTCAGATGCCTCTCCAGGACTCACGTCCAGTGCAGAGCCACCTTTCCCTGCACTGCCAGGACCCTTCTAGCAACAGAGCATCTGAGAGGCGTGTCAATTTGGAGGTAGAAGCTGCATTTGCTCAGCCACATTCCTGATCTCAGAGATCAAGGCAGGCTCCCTGCCATCAAAAGAGCAGAAAAGTCACGGCAAATGCAAGAAGATAGTGACCTAAGAAAGAGTGTTTCCAGAATACCCTGTTTCTTGACATTGTTGGCCCCAGCCTGAATCAGTGGAGAGCAGAGTGGCCAGGGGGTGGGGGTGACAGTGTGGTGGAGGCCATAAGGTGGGTGCCAGTGGCCATGGGATGGCCGCAGTGGCCCGAGGTGCCCAGAGCAGAGACAGTGGCACAGACCAAGGCCACATAGCGCCTGGCGCTCACTCACCTTCTGGACCGGCCCCGAGGCCCCAAGCACAGAATGCTGCCTGCCTTGGGCTGGAACACCAGGGGGGCTGACTGGGAGGCAACAGCTGGTTACCTGTGGAAGGAGATGGCTGTTTCTCCTCGTTGCCCAGTGGTGGGAGCAGTTTGCGGCAGTGCAGTGATCACCATCCTGGGCCTCAGGCTGTCATGCTGCCAGGCTCCGGCCCCCTCTTCTCCGCCCCACAGTGGGACTGCCACAAGAGTAGGGCTCGAAGTGACACTGTGCAGCAAGTGGGAGCTGGTCCCCACGCCCCGCAGGATGGCAAGATGGCGGCGCGTGCCCATCTGTCCTCCGTAAAGCAAGATGGCCACATCTGTGGGCCTAGGCAAACTGACGCCTGATACACCCACCCTGGGGGAGCGCTGCCAAAACGCGTCTGTTCCGCTGCCCTGATGGGTCACTGCTGCGGTGTTCATAGCAAATGACCCAGACCGAGGGGGGAGGGACAATGTGGCCGGCCCTCCAAGAGGGGCCCCGCCGGACGCCAAGATGGTGACCGATGCACTTCCGCCCACACTTCTGGGCCTGCCCACGTTGCTCACCTGGATTGGCCCCAGTGGTTGAGCATCACATTCTGCTCATTTTCCTGGGCAGCGGGGAGAGGGACGCGGGTAGGGGCACCTGCACCGGTCAGCATGGAAGACTGTGCTCGCCTGGACTCTTACCCGCTGGGACTGGCTGGCATGGTTTGGGGCGGGGCCGTTGGGGGGAGCAGCTCCTCAGGTGGAGCGGGTGGGGGCAGCTCCCATAGTGAGACCTGTGCGTCTGGCAACCAGGTCCCTGCGGGTCTGGACGCTCTTTCCATCCACCCTCGGTGCTCTGGCGCTGGCCTGACAAGCCCATGGTTGCTGAGGCAGGAGGGGCAGCAGGGAGTCAGGGAGGGGAGGGGGGTGCTGGGCGGGGCTGGGGCAATGGTTCTTGGGAGGCTTTTTCCTTCCCCGCCAGGATTAAGAAGTCCCTTCTCTGGAACTGGCTTTGGATCCAACCACACAATCCCTGTCTGTGTGCAGAACTCTTGCCCTGGTCTCACCCCTGGCAAAGATTTCTTGCTTTGACCAAACTTTAGTCAGGCTCCTGAACCTTCTTGTAGGCCTGTCTGTGCACTTCCTTGTAAAATCCAGTTTTAGCAAGAACCTTGCTAAGTCAGTTCAACCAGAACACCCACCCGTATGTCTGATCACCATCGAGATCTGCTCAGGCTCCTCCTCCTCCTCCACCATCCCTCAGGTGGTGTCTGATCACTCTGGTCTCTCTTTGGTAAGAATCCTGTTAGGTCAGGTTAGCCAGAAACCCCAACACTTGTTTTTTCTCTTAGTAATTGTCCATCCTGTGACCCCCACCCTGCTGCCTGGCCATGAATTCCCACTTGCCCATGCTGCATTCAGAGTAGAGTCCAATCTCATTTCTCCCCTGCTGTGAATCCCATCACGGTGGTCCCTACGTATCACAGTGGTTCTGAATAAAATATGGCTTACCATCTTTGACAGGTGTCATTAAATAATTTTTCTTTAAAACCTCCAACCACAACAAAAAACCAGACCAGGCTCCTTTCCTTTCTCCCTCAAGCCATTTCAGAGCTACTTCAGATTCTGGCCCTGCTCTCCTCAGAGACCTCTATTATGCGAGTCATAAGACTTTTCCTAACTTTGGTGCGTGTGTGGAGGGGGGCACACACCAGCATCAGTCTCTCCATGGGAACCACAGCACTTGCCAGTGAGCAGTCATATTTTGAAAGGAATCTCTTTCTCTGAGTGGTAGCTGTCAACAGTGGACTCAAAATATTCAGTGAACCATGTTGTAAACAGATGTGCTGTCATCCAGGCTTTGTTGTTCAATTTGAGCATTGACTTTAACTTAAAGTCAGCAGATGCATTATGTCTAACAAGAGAGTGAGCCTGTAAAAAGGCCCTAGGGTGTGGATCGGAGGGAGAGGGGAGAGAACAGGATCAGTTAGAGGACCAGAGGTCAGAATGTGAGACAGGATTTGGAGAAGGAGCCAGAGCAGTCACTAACAGCACAGCAGCCAGGTCAATGTCCCGCACACCATATCTGGGAGACAGGACCATTTCCTAATCGCAGTCAGTGGGGGAACCCCACTTCTGGTTGGATCTCTTGGGGGACAAGAAGGCAGTGTCTTACCACATCTGTCTGTCCACATCTACCAGACCCTGGCCAGGGAGTGTGAAGTGCTGATGCAGAAGTACCTGCACCTGCTGCAGATCGTGGAGACGAGAAGACAGTGGCGAAGCAGCTACGGCAGCAGATCGAGGATGGGGAGATCAATATCGAGTGGCTGAAGGCAGAGGTGACTGCTGGCTAGGGGTGCAGAGGAGGCTGGCCAGGGGGCCCAGGGCACAGGCCAAACACCTCACACTCCGGCCTCCTGCAGGATCGGGGAGCACATGACCGGCAGGGGGACCAGCTTCCAGCCACAGCTATGCCAGCCTAGAAACTTAAATTTAGTGATGCTGGCAGAGTGGGAAGGGCCTTAGCCAGATCTGAGTTCAGATCCTACCTCTGCCACTTGACAGTTGCAACCTAGAGTACATCCCCCCGTCATCTGTGCCTCAATTCCTTCATCTATAAAACAGCCTTTTTATACTTGCCTGACAAAGTTGTGAGGATTGAGTGAGGTTATTTATGGGCGAGTTTTTAATTACTCTGCTGATGACCACATTGACTAAGCATTCCCACATTATCAGCTGAAGTGTCCGGGGACACAGAGTTACTGGTGAGTCATCATAGTGTGGGCTGCTGGCTCAGTTCTAAGCAGTCGTTCCCTCTGCCTGTCATAAGAGCTCCTACAGGGGCTTGCCGGGCATCGGTCTGGAGGCCACGCTGTTCCTAGGTTAAGGCTTCTAGAACTTCACTACTCAAAATGTGGTCCATGAAGCAAGAGCATGTTAGAAATGCAGAATCTCAGGCCCTGCCCAGACCTCCAGAATCAGAATCTGCACTTTCACAACATCCCAGTTGATTGCCATTTACATTAAAGCTTGGGAGGCGCTGGCTCTCTGTCCCTTAGACGCCCCTCACCAGCTGTCTACCCCAGCGCCGAATGATGTGATTGCCTCTCCCCCCTCATCTCACCATGCTCACCAGATGCTCAGAGCAATTTGGCCACATCACATAAGGACCGAGGACTCTGAGCTGAGGATGGGAAAATGGAAACAGATTCTAACGAGGGTTGGCTGCATGATTTGTAGGGCCTGATGCAAGGGAAAAATGCAAGGCCCTGGGTGGAGTCGGGGAAGTCGACCTCTCCTTCTCACAGCCCAACAACCAACCCATGGCAGACAGGCGAACCCCCAATATCAACCTTCAACCTCCGCTAAACTCTGTGCCATGATACACTTGGTACCTAGATGAGGGGTGGGCAAGATGCCCCTGCTGAGTCACCCACCTAGTGCCCAGGCATTGTCTCCTTGCCTTGCCCTGAGACAGGATCGGGTGTTCACTGCACCAGCCATTTCTGCACCTACCCCAAGGCCCGTGCAGAGGGTGGAGGGTGACTCACTGTGGAATGTGAGTCTTCCTGGTTGACTCCACCCATTTGCTCCCAGACAGAGGATAGAGGAGGTCATGGGTTCTGGGGGTGCCAGCATGTGGGGAGCAAGCAGCTGAGACACCATCCCAGGGAGGCAACAGTAGGCAGGAACACATGAGGGCTGAGGCTCCACGCCCCTGGGGTGTGCTCCATTGTTCCATCAGATGTTTCTCATGAAAACAAATTCAAAGAGAAATAATAACTTCAAGGTTGCAACTGCAGAACTTGAAGCCCCAAGCATGGGGCCTTCTGAGCACAAGACCCCATCACACGCCCTTGAAGCCAGCTCCGCCTGGAATGTTCAACGCTCTGAAGTTGCTAATTCCACCTTATGGTGCCGCTGCCAAGCTCTGAACTAATGATCACATCAGCTTCAAACTTGAGCTTGAACAAAAGTTTCAGATTCCACACACCTCCTCTACACTGCAGCAGGCACTGTCAGAGATGCTTTCTTAGTCAGTCCCCATAACCATCCTCATAGGTTGGAATGAGGAAGCAGGTTCAGAGAACTCAAGGCACCTGACCAAGCTCACACAGCTGGGAGGTGGCAGAGCCAGGACTAGAACCCAGGTCTGTGTGTTTACTTGCCAGTCTTGCCACTCTACTTGTGGGTCCTGGGATCGGGGCTTGTCCCGTGTCTAAACCATCTAGTTCATTCTGAGATCTATCCTAGCCATACACATATCCCTGAAACCAAGCTGAGTCCTTACTAAGGACGAAGGAATAGGTCTAAGGACCAGTACCAGGTTAGTGGCTTCATGATCAAGGGTGTCATTCACTCACTCACTCGTTCACTAACTACCTAAAATCTGCTGACCACTGCCTAATCCTCTTCCCCAGGCTCCTCTTACCCCATCACTCGGGGCTCCAGCCAGTGTCCCTGGTCATGAGCTGTGCACACCTTGGCCTTTGCACATGCTGGGGCTTCTGTATGGAGTGCCCCTTCCACCCCCACGCTTCCCTGCCTGGTGGAATCCTACCAAGCTCAAATGCCTCCTCCTGGGGACTCTCATCCCAGAATGTGCTCCATGAACCCTGCTGCCACAGCTTTCCCACCCTCAGCATGCCATGGCAGACCCGGCTCCTCAGGTGTCTGTCCCTCACCTGGTCTGGTGGGACTTCCTTGAAGGCAGGGGTGTCCTTTATCACTCTGTCCCTTCTGCCTCGCACATAGTAGGTACTCTGTAAGGACTTGATGAATGAATGGACATCAGGTTCTGTGGGAGGCAGTAAAGAGATGGAAGCTTCTAGCCTTAAAGTCTGATTGTGGTAGAGTGTGATTGGCACCATAATAGAGCTTGCAGTGTGAACCCAGGTAGAAAACGAGTCATTTTATGGCCAAAGAAGGTATGGGTTCATGTCGCATATGGCCTTGAAAGGTTTCGGGGGTTGGTAGGCCAGAGAAGGGGTGGGTGCAAAGGGCAGGGCCCTCTCTGGTGCTGGAGAGCACAAAACTGGTCAGTTTTGGTGAAAGTGTGTGTGTGTGTGTTTGTGTCAGCGTGGCAGCAGAGGCCTTTGTGGTGGGAATTAGGAGCAACGTTTCCAACTGAGTATATTACTCTCCAGGGAAAACGATATTTTAAAGTAAGGCTTTTTTTGTGTGTGTGTGAGGAAGATAAGCCCTGAGCTAACATTCATGCCAATCTTCCTCTTTTTGCTGAGGAAGACCGGCCGTGAGCTAACATATATTGCCAGTCCTCCTTTTTCTCCCTAAAGCCCCAGTACATAAGTGTATATCACAGTTGCACATCCATCTAGTTGTCATATGTGGGACGCCGCCTCATCATGGCTGGACGAACGGTGCGTCAGTGCGCGCCCGGGATCCGAACCCGGGCCACCAGTAGCGCAGCGGGTGCACTTAACCACTAAGCCATGTAGCCGGCCCCTAAGTAAGACTTTGCAAGATCAGCTTGGTAAACCTTTCTGGCTGTAGTCTTTCTCTCTCTCTCTCTCTCTCACTCCCTCACTCACTCACTCTCACTCTCTCTCTCTCTCTCTCACACACACACACACACACACACACACACACACACACACACACACACACACACCCTGCAGAGCAGAGGGCACTTGTATGTTCTGGAGGGGCTCCAGGAAGTTGAAACAGAGCCCATTTCCCAGGAAGTAGGCCATCAGGTAGGCAGGAGGTGCTGAGGAGCCAAGTAAGTGATGAGTGATGCCCGAGACAAAGACAGAGGGTCATAGAATGTCAGAGCTGGGAGGGATCTGAGAACTGAGAGGTCCACAGAAGAGGAAAGGACTTATCCAAGGTCACTCCAAGGTCACTTCCAGCGCTGGAATCCAGGCTTAACTTTGCGTCTCCTGGCTGTAGATCCGTGGCCTGTGCCTGCCACACACGTTATTCCTTCCTTGCTGGGGAGACGGGCCATATAAAATGTGCATATTCAGGAAACAATGTGTCACCTGATAGCCAGAAAACTTCCTCAAGCCCCCTCCCACGTATTCCTGAGGATTTTCAGGGTCTTCCATTTTCCTGGCCACATCTGGCTTCCAATTCTGCTCTCCTGGCTTCTTGTATCACTTCCCACAGCGCCAGTCTCCACTCAGTCTTGACTGCTCCTTACCCCCTTGTGGTCGCTCCATGTGTCCGTCAGGTGGAGCTAGATTCTGCTGCAATTACAAACAGCCCCCAAGTCTCAGAGGCTTAAAACAACAAAGAATGCTTTCTCTCTCACACTGTGTGTCCATTGTGTGTTCTGCTCCACATCATTCTCACTCAGAGTCAGGGACACAGGCTGAAGGGGCTCCCACCATCAGGAAATTCACCAGTCCCAGGGCAGGGGAAGGAATGTGGCAAATGATGCCTGACAACTCTGCTCAAGTTTTATTGGACACAGCGAGTCACATGACCGCACCCGACTTCAGGGCCCTGGGCAGTACAGTCCTGCCCTGTCCCAGGAGGAGAACCAGAGTATCCAGGAAAGCCCTAATGACACCCAGCTGGCTCCTCCTTCACTCCCCAAGCCCCCAACATGGGCCAAGTATGGACCAGACTTTCTGAAAGGCTTAGATGCACTCGAGGGGGTTTCCAGTACTGAAACAGAAAACAGCTGAAAGCTGAATAGAAGACATCCTTGCCCTTCTGTCACTCAGCCTTTCCTGCTACAGGGATTTCTTGCTGACCTCCTCTCCTCACGCTGGCCTCTCTCCACACTCTCCCAGCTGCCATTTTGGTGGTGGTGCGGGGGTGTTCATAATCCCTTTATCTGCCAAGACCCTCGCCTTACATCCAGTGATGTGCTGGAGTTGGCTCACACCAACTTGCAAGTCGGTTGTGAAATTTTCAAGAATCTTGCAAGCTTGTTATTCACTCTTTGGTAGCTTAAAATGGGCCAAGGTAGGAACGTTTACAGCATGGAAATTGGCCAGTGCTACCAGTCAGAGTTTTTCTTTCAGAGAGCTGGTCATTAATCCTTTACCAATATACCCTTGTCTACACCTTTTTTCAGGATCAGCTAAATACTTTGCTGGGCCCAGTGCAAATTGAAAATGCAGGGCTCTTAAGAATTTCAAGGCAACAACAGCAGAGCCTTAAACCAGGCATTATGCCCTTCTTAGCAGGCTGTGCACAGGTCAGACATCAAGGACACTGGCCCTGTCTCTACTCCCTCTATACCCTCTACACTCAGAGCCCCCACCAGCAGCCAACTCTCCCTAGAGGTAACGGGAGATCACACCCAAACAAAAGCAAAGTTATTAAGCAAAACTGTCCAGCTCTGCTCAGTCTCTTCTCTCCCATCTAAAGAGTCCTCTTGGGCTTCATCTTTTGTAACCAAAAAGCTACAAGGACCATCTAAAACAAAGGGAACATCCTCTTCTGAGAAGAATCCTTCCCTCCTCTAGAATCATCAGTTTGGCACCATTTCATTGTTTTAATAGTTATTTTTCTCCCATTTATGATTGGAAGTAAGTTGGGACGGCTCAGGCAGCCCAAAGGGAAGGGTAGGAATTTAGAGGTGGTCATGGTATTTTCCTGACTTGGGAGCACTCAGAATCCTGGAAGGCTGACTCTGCAAGAAACTGCACAGATCTTTAGTTCAGGGTTTGTGGTAAAACTGTAGCCTTGGGATCATGTTTACAAACCAACTTTGACATGGAGAGGGCCACCTTGACCCCTCCCCAGGCAGCCCCTCTGCAGGGCCCACTCCATGCCTTGAGTCCTGTTTCCCATGTTCCTCCTGCCATCCCCACCCCTGCTGCCCTGAACTCAACACCCTGTTGTACTCTGCATCTTTGTTCACATCATCCCTTCTGCTCCAATTCCTTCTATACTCTAGCACACATGTTGAGTTTCTTTTTTTTTTTTTTGTGAGGAAGATCAGCCCTGAGCTAACATCCATGCCAATCTTCCACTTTTTGCTGAGGAAGACTGGCCATGGGATAATATCTGTGCCCATTTTCCTCCACTTTTATATGGGACACAACCACAGCATGGCATGACAAGCGGTGCATCAGTTTGGATCCTGGGCCGCCAGCAGCGGAGCTCATGCACTTAACTGCCACAGCACGGGGCCAGCCCAATTGGGCTCCTGTTTTGTCCTTCAAAACCTCTGGGTAGCGCTTGTGGATTCCATGGTGAGACCCTCCCACTGCAGTAGGGGCACCCCTCTGTTCTGGCCTCACCTTTTTGGAGTATAAGTTCCCTCTGTGGGTTTCTGACCCTTTTCTTAGGCTGGAAGCTCCTCCAGTGAAGGGATCTGACTTATCCCCCTCTGGCTGTCTCACCCATGCCCAGCATGGTGCCACCACACGACCTCCATCAGGACATGCTGACAGCATTGGCACCAAGGGAGACAGAGATGGGCATCTCTTAGGCTTGGAAGAGGCCAGAGGGAATGGAGAAGGAAGGAGAGAGAACTGAGTTGTGTGGCAGCTGTTTGAAAAACAGGAAGTACAGATATCTTTAGCAAAACCTTGACTGCTAACAAAAGAGAGAAAACCATGGACTAATTCCTCCATCAATGACTGCACCGACTAAATGCATTCTGGATTAAAGACACTGTCTCCAGAGAGGGGACTGTGGTGGGGCAGGAGCGAATGAGCAGTGCCGCCGAGGGATGCGGCAAATGAGGGTTTGCCTCTGATGGGCCAAGAAGGCCAGACCTTGGGATGGCAAGTGGGCAGGGCTCAGCTGAGACGCCAGACATTGAGCCAGGTTGGGTAGCCAGAGCTGGACTCTAGCCGGCAAGTTAGGATAATAAGCCGAAGTCCCAACTCGCCGTGGTCATCGTTGACAAGGGTCAACTGAGCAGGCCTTGGACGTCAGCCAAGCCAACCTGGATCCAAAGCAAATGCATCCTCAGAAGGAACCTTCAGGATAAGGGAAAGGCTGTCTCTGTGATCTCAGAGGGGCTGGGGTTCCTGCGGCCATCCTGACATTGGCTCCTAGCAGGGGTGGGCCGTGGCCCAAGGCTTCTGCAAGGTCTCCAAGCTCACAGCTCTCCAGAGCATTGCCCACCCAGCACAATCCTTAAATCAGACTCCCAGACCGCCAGTGTTGCCTGTGCAGGGAGCAGAGCATCTGACCTGACTGCATCTGGTTTTTGCTCTGGTCCCTGGGGAGTAGATGTCCTGTAGATGCCTCTGAGAAGAGCGCCATCAGTTTTACATACAGACTACATTTACCCACA
Source organism: Diceros bicornis minor (assembly GCF_020826845.1). Lineage (NCBI taxonomy): Eukaryota > Metazoa > Chordata > Mammalia > Perissodactyla > Rhinocerotidae > Diceros > Diceros bicornis. The sequence continues at coordinate 1,000,330 of NC_080749.1, forward strand.
CACCCACACCCACACGCATACCCCACAATCCTAAAGAGAAAAGGCTACCACGTGCAAATCCCAGAACTGGCAAAGAGAGCAGACTGGCATGGGGGTGATGACATCAGGGCAGTGAGGGTGCTGACTGGGCATCCACGTGTCTCTGAGCTCTCCATGAGCCTGTGTGTGAGTCCCTTAGCTCTTTAGAGTTCAGATCCAAGAACAGCCATTATTTCATGTGCCTAGGTTCTCAGAGAATGGAAAAAATAGAAAAGCCTGCATTGACACTGAATATTTCTCCATTAGATATTTTCAGCCGCTCTTCAAGCACAGGCTGGTGTAGTTTTAGCAACCCGGAAGTGGAGAGTGGCTAACTGTCCCATTTTGCTTTCAAAGTGCTCCATTCGGTCAATTGTCAGAGCCCATTCATCCTGTGGTTCAGCAAGTGTCCTTGAGGGGACAAAGCCACATGCCCTGGAAAGGGAGGGGAGCTGGCTCTGTGGCATGTTTGTGATTTCCTGAGCTACTATCTTTGGACGTGTGCCACACAGCTCAAGGGTGTCTCTGTGCCCACTCAGCAAGTTCCACCCCTGCTCTTGTTGTACTGAGAAAGTGAGACCCCAGGGTGGGGGTTTGCCCTCAGGGCACAAACTGCTGGGAGAGGAGACAGCCGCGTGGCAGCTCACAGAAGAGGAAAGCACCAGGGGACTCCAATAGCCAAAGTGCTGGGTCATCATAGAGGGAGGGAGCAGAGAGCACACGTGGAGAATGGGACTAGGGAGGGGCATCTGATGTGGCAGAGAAAGACAGAGACCACTGCAGGGATATGAGGACAGGCTCCTACGCTGGGGCTGCCCTGACTCCCAGGGGCTTCACTCTTTCTCTCTGGGTCTGTTTTCCTGTCTACAAATGGGGTGCACGACAGAGTCCCTTTGGCTTCCCCTCTGTCGTTCAGCTCAAACACCAGACACATTGGGGTGGTTCCCAGGTCTCCAGGGTGGTAGGAGCTGAGGGTGATGAACAAGAACAGAGGAGGAACAGTTGGGAGGGGAGGGGGCTGCAGGAAGTCTCTCTGGTATCTTTACAGCTCATCCTGAGAGAGGAGACTCGGGCTGTGTTCTGGAGCTGGCTGGCTGGGGAGCATGGGCGGGGAAGAGGGTGCTGGGAGGGGAGCCACGGCAAATGTGGCTGCCAGGGGTGCTCAGAGGCCCATTACCCAACCTGATGCTAAGCTGCCAGTGAGGAGGCATGATCCCCAGGGCTCTTTAGGTGGTGACAGGGCATGTGCTTGGGAGAATCTGGGTGTTTTTGCTTTTCTAAGTTGTCCCCCCAAAAGGGGGTGGTCGAGAGGTAGTCTTTACTGAGCAACTTCTCTGTACCAGGCCCTCAAATTGTCCCATTACTTACAGGAGTGACGTCATTTCACCTTCATATTTTACAGGAAAGACCTGAGGTTCAGAGATATTAGGCATCTTGCTGGAGGTCACACAGCTGAGAAGCAGGATAAGGTGGATTTGAGCCTGATCTGTGTGGGTCTCAAGCCCTAGGTCTTTTCACATCATCAGTGGCATTTCCTCTGAATTCTCCAGAGCCCTGAGTTCCTCTAAGATCCCTTGGGGTCACCGCGGCAGGTGGACACTGAGGGTGCCAGGAAGGCTGGCAGCGAGAGCAGCTCCCGTCCTCTGCCAGCTTCTGGGGCGTGTGATCCATGTTTAGAAAAGTCTGTGTTTGGTTTAGTGCTCTGCTGTCACCATCTTGAAATTTTGTCATTTTTTAAGAAGGGGTCCTGCATATTTTCTCTGCACTGGGCCACAAGTTACATAGTCCATCCTGCTGATGGGGTTTTCACATAAGGTGTCACTTGAGAAAGGCTGCTCGAGTCCCACCGGTGGTGGCAGCCCCTGCCCTCTCCCTAGTCCCCTCAGCTCTGCTGGACTTGTGGGCGAGGCCTTGGAGGGGCAGGAACTCCGTGGCCGGAGCTTACCCTGTGGTTCCTCTGTCAGTGAGGCCATCGTGTGTTTGCACCAGATCTTTACCAAGGCCTGAAGACCTGCATCTCCAGCTGGCCCTCTGGGATCTGGGTGAGCAGGCAGCCCTGGCAGAGGTCCCCAGCCCCACCTGCACCAAAATCCACCTGAGAAGTCCCTCTCCAGGGCCCACTCCTCCAGGCTGGCAGCACTTCCATCCTCCCGGGGTGTAAACCACACCTTAAAACACACAGAATCCCTCAGAGGGAGCAGAAGAGGAAAGACAAGTTGGCAAAAGCTGTTTTTCTAGGAGGAAGTGATATATTTTTAGTTCTTTATCTACTTTTCCCTTTAAAAAATTATATATATGAACCCATTTGAGAAAATTTGACAATCTAGAGAGTCAGAAAATGTTCAAAGCTATATCAACCATAGTTCTCCTTCCCAAAGATAACCACTGTAAACACTTTGTTGTGTTTTCTTCAAATTTTTTTCTATGCACAGACCTTGGGATGTTCCCCCCGCTTTATTTACATAATATCACATATATGAATGTTGAATTTGAATCTTAATGTGTTTTTTTTTAATTAACATTATAGCACAAGTGTTTTCTCATGCTGAAAGTATGCTTTTTGATGGCTGTATGATCCTCCAGTACCTGTGAGCATGCCATCATCCATGCAGCCATCTCCCATCATTGGCTCTTAAAGTTGTTGCAAATTTTTGTTACTAGAAACACTCATCTCTCCAACTGAAATGTTCATATGAGAGAGCGTCTCCTTGGGACAGGTTTCCAAAAGTAGAATGACTGAAACAAAAGGTAGAAGCACTGTCAAGGCTCCCACTCCTTCCACCCTGCGTCACTGCTCTCTGAGCTGACTGCACCGCCCTGACGGCCCCGAGGGCTGCACAGTAGGACCACCTGCATCGCGCCTCTCCCACACTTGAGTGTGACATTTTCTTGTTCACTTTCCTAAGTCAGAGAGCCCCGCTTTTCCCCCAAGGTCACAATGGGAAGCGGCCCTAGAAAGACGAGGTCTGCACTTCCTGTAGTTGCGTGGGTAATGGTGCTGTCCCATGGGTAGTGGAATGCCCTGTGTAAGCTCCCACTTAGAGTTTATTGCAAAGGAGGCATGTTTTTCTTTAATGGAGTTTATAAGCAGAGGTTTCAGTGGACCCATCCTTGCAAATCAAGTACTGAAGGGCAGGTTTGGGGAGATTGGCTGGGCTTTCGGGAGCTGGAAGGCAGGGTATTGTGTTTCCAAGAGGTTGGGACAGAGCAGGCCAGCAGCAGACCCAAGTTGCTGAGCCTGGGGAGGTGTGGAAGGACAGGGACAAATGGATAAAGGGACAGACAGCTGAAGGGACGTGACTCGGGAGGGCATGTCTTGTGGAGGGAAGCCCTGGAATGGGGGACTCAGGAGACCTGGTTCCAAGCCAGCTACTGACTCACCTTCTGACCTTGGATGGGTCAGTTCTGTCACTGGTGGGGCACTCTGAGAGGGAGGCCTCTTGGGGGAGCCAGGGCTGAGGGGGATGTGGAGCTGCAATTCAGTGACCACAGAGGCCTCAGCTGAACCCCCAAAACTCCAGAGCTGGGTAGCCCTTCAGACCCTTCAGGCGGCGAGGCACACCACAGCACCCACAACAGCCCTCTCCGACCTTCCAATACACAGGTGTCAGACAAGATGGGGCCCCATCTCTATAAAGATCTGTGACTCTGATGGTGTCCTGATGCCTGGGGCCAACTATCTGGCCCTGGATAGGGCAGTGGTGCCAGAGTCATCCTCAAAGGCAAGGGTGTCTCTGGGTGGGAGCTCTGAACTAGGTCTTGACCTCTGTGGGTGGGGTTGGGTGACCAAGGGCTTGTGGAGCCACTCCTCGTGCAGACCCATTAGACATCCTGCTGCCGATGGTCAATTTCTATCAGGAGTTGGTCTCCAGCTACCAGTACAGCCTGCAGATCTTGGCCCACTGCAAGCAGAACAGCGACGTGACTTTGACAAGCTGCTGAAGCACTCTGAGGCCAAATTGACTGCAAGGAGAGAGTTCTGGAGATCTTCCTCACTGACCCCATGTTCCAGCTGGCACCTAGACCTGTCCTTGAGGGCACATGCCTTGGGAGCCTTCTGGGGGTCCATGGCAGTGAGGGCCCCAGCTGGGAGCAAGCCACAGCTGGGGGCACCATGGAGCCATGGCTGGGAGAGCCCAGACCCTAACAGGCCCCAGCTCTGGGCTGCCTGGAGAATGGGGTTAGAGCCAGCCCTTGACCCAGCGGACCGCAGGGCTGTCCAGCTCCACAGAGCATGCAGTGTGGGAAGGTGAGGGGGAGCTCCTGGTACTGAGCCCACCTCCAGGCCCTTTCTCCTGCTGGCTTAGAGCATCAAGATCTGGGCTCTTGCCCCAAACAAGACCCTGGAAGATCCTCCACATTAGAGTCTGAGATCAGAAGTGCTGTGGGTGTCCGTCCTCATCCCTGCTCATGGGAGTGCTGGTTGCTGAGAGAACCATTCTCCGTCCACTTGGTCACTCTCTCTCCCTCTCTACATTGCTGTTTTCTCTCTGACTTACTTCATCACTGTCTCTCTCTTTGCCTCTGTCCCTGTCCCCCTGCCTCTTCCTGCCGCAGATTCCCAGGCACATTCTGACACTGCACGAGCTCCTGGCCCACTTTTCACGAGCACATAGAGCCAACAGACTGGACGATGCCAGGGCTAAACTGGGGGAGCTGTCTGGGTGAGCCCGGCTCCGGGGTGCCCCCATCAGTGGAAAGGCCAGGGCTAAGGATGCTCCCCAGCAGGAGTTTCCTGAGCCCCAGATGCTAAAATATCATGTTCAGGTTAGGATCCCAAGGGGTGGGTGTTGGGGCACCCCCAGCTTGCCCCACCTGGAAGCAGGGTCTCCGGAGCAATCTGAGGAGTTCACAGCTCAAGCTCAGGGGGCAGTTGGTGGGATGGTGTGGGTGGTGTGCTGTCCCTGGCACAGATGGGGTTCGAGGAAGGGCCCTGGGTACTCACGTGAGCCCACCTGCCAAAATGGGGAACCGCCCAGGGACTCGCAGGCACTCTGCCAACTTCCCCTGTTCTCCAGTGTCAATGTCTCACAACCTGTGGTATAGGAGCCCCAGAGGGGGTCCTGGCTGATGGGCCTTCATGTACCCAAGGGTGCAGTCACAGCAGGCAGTGTCATGGATGGACAAACGCCTGACTTTTTCAGTGTCAGAGGCCCCAGCCCTCTGGTCAAGGCCCCTCCGCTGCCCCTCATTCAGTCTCCGAAGCCCAGGGGGATCCTTCCTCTGCCAGGGCAGAAGCAGAGGGGCCAGGGAGGAGGGGCCTACAACAGCCCAGGCAGCAGTTGACGGTGGCCTGCACCAGGTGGTGGCAGTGGAGGTGAGGAGGAGGTTCAGATTCGAGGTGTGTTTTGAAGATGGAACCAACAGGAGTTTCTGATGCATTAGATGTGAGGAGAGAGAAGATGGGAGGCAAGAGTGATTCGAGAGTTTTTGGCTGAGCAAGCAGAAGGTTGGAGTTGCTGCTAACCGAAATGGAAAAACCGGCAGGATGGGCAGGTGTGGAGGGGAAGTCTTTCTTGCTTCACTGGAGCTTGACTGGGGGCGTGTTGAACTTGAGATGGACAACAGTGCTGGAGAGCACAAGATGGAGGAGGGCGTTTGAGTCTGGAGTGTAAGGGAGTGAGCCATTCAGGAGCCATCAGCTCAGAGATGGTATTTAAAGTCACAAGACTGGTGAGATCACCAAGGGAATAGGTTTAGGCAGGAACGAGGTGGGTACCAAGAGCTGAGCCCTGGGGTCTGCACCTTATGGAGGCCAAGAGATGATGAGCAGCCTCACACTCAATGATGGGCTGCCAGAAGCTGCAAAGGAGTGTCGGTCTGCAGCGTGTGAGGTCCAGTCCCCAGCCCTGCCAACCACTCAGTGCCCTAAATGGTTTCCCGAGTCCAGCAAAAGGCAGCCAGTAGGGCCACGTCTCCCAGCTGGGCAGAGGGAGGACCAGGTTGGACTAGGGCAGGGCACAGGCCACGGAGTGGGGGTTCATTCAGGGAGCAGATGTAATCAGAGTGTGTTTGCAGACTAACAAAAACCATTGTGGGGTGGAGACCCCAGTCCTCTCATGACCCAAGGAGCCAAATCCTGCACACTTCCCCAAGGAGAAGACTTGGGACTCCAACGAGGCTCCTCATCCCTGTGGCATGCCCTGTACCGGTGCGGGCCATAGCAAGGAAGGCACATGAGTGCCAAGGCATTTATCCTAAGATCCCGATCCCCTTTCCCGAAGCCTACTCATCTGATCACCTGATCACCTGCATCTGGCCTGAACACAGCCCTAGTGGCACAGAAGAGGGTTTTCCTATAGCCCTGACAGCAGCCCTTTCATCCTCCTCTCTCTCTCCCTTGGGGGACTGAGGAAAGCTCCCAGCCCTGCAGGAAGCCATCAGTTAACAAACCCTCCCTGGCTGTGCTCAGAAACACTCCTGCCCTGGAGCTGACTCTCTCCTACCTCTGGCCTTTGTTCCGCTTTTTCTCCTGAATCTCATCTCTTGGGCTTACTGTAACCCAGGTTGTCAATTCCAGCTGCCCCGGTAGACTGCGGCCCTGGGAACTCCTCCCCAGCTGCGTGGACGGTGTGGCTTTCAGCACAAAACCCAGCCGGGGCTGGCAGGGGTCCTGATCATCTGCAGCTGGCACTTGTCTAACAGTGAAACTAGTGTTGCTACTGTGGGATCGTCCCCTTGTTTGTAGCAAATACAGCCCTCCTCAGCAAAATCCCCACCCTCGTCAAAAGAAATGGTTCTGCTTACCTTTGCTCACCTCCAAAAATGAATCCCTATCCAGGGAACTAGCATATCCTTGAATGGTGCCTCCCTGTGCCCCGTCCCTTCCAGAAAACGGCTAGGGCCTGGGCTGCTGAGAAGAGCATTGCTGGGAGGGAGGGACTGAGGATTCTAAGGAAGAGACTCCGTCTCCATGCCACAGTCTGATAGCCAGAAAACAACGGGTAATAATAGTTGGATAATAACACCTTTGCAACCAGTGATACTAGCAACAGTGATCACGGCCCTTTACTCAAGCACCTGCCGTGTGTGCTGGGCCTGAGGTCAGCACGTGAAATGCATTCTTTTCCATCTTCACTCCGACATTCTACAGGTGAGCACACTGAGGGTCAGAGGGGCCCAGTAATTGGCTCATCGCTGAGTTCGTTAATCACCGATCCAGCTCGACCAGTGTCATCTCTCTTTGCTGGGAGGGTTAAATTGGACAGTGTCTACTAGAGAACTTTGGAAGCCATGCATATTAAGCAGCCCTCTTGGTGATCTGGTCGTGGTTGTAGAATTTGAGGCATCAGCAGACAAATAAGACATTTGTGCTTTTCTTGGAGTAAGTGGGGTACTTTCTCCAGATGCTCATCCCCACAAAATTACTATCTTCCTAAGACTCCTGAAAACCCACCAAGGCTCTTAACAAAGTTGGCAACTCACAGGCCTCTTTTCCAACCAATGCTATTTGTTTGTGTGTGAGGAAGATCAGCCCTGAGCTAACATCCACGCTAATCCTTTTTTTTTTTTTTGGCTGAGGAAGACCGGCTCTGAGCTAACATCTATTGCCAATCCTCCTCCTTTTTTTCCCCAAAGCCCCAGTAGATAGTTGTGTGTCATAGTTGCACATCCTTCTAGTTGCTGTATGTGGGACGTGGCCTCAGCATGGCCGGAGAAGCAGCGTGTCGGTGCGCGCCCGGGATCCGAACCCGGGCCGCCAGTAACGGAGCGTGCACACTTAACCGCTAAGCCACGGGGCCGGCCCCACCACCAATGCTATTTTTAAAAAGCAGTTAAATGGCGCCACCTCCTGGAGGAGGGGTGTTGCGGCAGTCATAATAGGACAAATAGGAAAGTTGTCCTTATTCTCACATTAAGGGACAAGGTGTGTCTTGCTCCCACCAAACATGCTGGAGCCTACGGGAGTCAGACTTTCATTGAGCCAGCTGGATTGCCAGGTGCTCCAAAACTAAGCCATTCCACGACCTGAACATTAAGGAAGCAGCTATATAACATGCATTGGGGGAGGGGTGGAGACAGTAAATGCAAAGGCCCTGAGGAAGGATGGGTGGGTGGAGTTCTATGGATGGAGATAAGGCCAGTAGTGGTGTGGGGGGCAGAGTAATGAAGAAAGGTTGTTTCCTATACTCCTGTCCTCCCAGTTTTGCCGTCTCAGTTCCATGTGGTTCAAACTTTTAAATCAGACCTGCTTTCTAGCTGTTAATCTCCATTTCCATTTCCAACACCTGTCTCCTTGGGCTATGAGAAGGATGATGTGATACCATGCCCATAGAGTGCCCGGCAGAGCGGGCATTCAATATGCATGCTCTCTCCCCCTTTGTGACCACAGGCTCCACCTGAGAATCCTGGGTGCCAGGCCTTCTTCCTAGGTCTGGCCAGAAGCCCGGCATTCCCTTCTCCCTGAGAGACGGGGGCAGCCTGTCTCTGACATTTTCTGTCCTGACAGGATAATGTACAATGAAGTAAACAAGACAAAGAGCATCCAGGAAAACATAGCCATGGAGGGCATGATTGTCGAAGGCTGTGAGACCCTCCTGGACACCAGCCAGACTTTTGTGAGATGGGGCATGGCACCCTGCCTCCCCCAAATCTCAAGGTAGACCCCAGCAGTGGTGGCACTTGGGGACACCACCAGTTCGTTTGGCTACTATGTGCCAAAACCTGCCAGCATGATTGTGGAGTATTCCAGGGCTGCTGGAGGAATGTGACAGCTGTATGTAGATGTCGGTATCTGCACACATGGATGCAGATATTACTGGTTTTCACAGTTCCCTTCTCTCCAGATGTACACATGATTCTTCCCAGATGCCCTTGATGTGTCTGTGGATGTCATAGTAAACACTGACATGTCCTTTTGGGGAGAGAGGAGTGGAGGAGAAGGACAGATACTGACTGGCCTGGTGAATCACAAGCATGTTCAGCATCCGAGGGGAAGTCATGTGGGTCAGTCCCTCTGTCCCTTGCTCATCATCCTTAGCCCCTTGTGGGAGGCCGTGATCACAGCGGTTCTCACGGGTAGGAGGTTGCCTTCACCCTCAGCCTCCACTCTCCTTGGGAGCGGTGTTTGAGAGGCACAACCCTGTGAGGGGGCAGCTAGAGGCTGTGACTGAGGGGACTGACTTCCAACTCAGAGACGTTAGTGCTGCAAGGAGTTTGAGGGTCACCTCTTCAGATTCCACTTGCTGTGGGACCCTCAGCTTCTGCTTGCATGCCCCCGAGGTGACCTCCACCTCAGATGGGCCTCCTGAGTTCCTTCTATCCAGCCCTGGGACTCTCTGAGCTGATGAAAAGCTCGCCAGCACTTCCTGTGGCCTGTGCAGCTGCCTTTGGCCCCTGCTGCCCTTAGCAAGGGTATCATCGACTTAGAGTTTTGTCCCGAACCCCTCTGTGTGGCCCCCTGTAACTTTTCCCTAAGCCGACGCTGTGATCTGCTGGGCCCAGAGCCAGCCTCCCTGTGTCCTGGCTCCAGCTGAGCTGCAATGGGCCAAAGCTGGAAAAGGCCCAAAGAATGACCTCTCCTGGGGTGGGCAGTGTCACCACAGTCCAGGAATCTGCTCCATTGCCCTGAGCCTAAGAATTTCCTTCCCACCTGAGGGGCTGGGGTACACGTGAAGACCAGAGTATGGGGTCCAGCAAGGTTCCAGGCAGTGACAGATGTGGGCAGGAGGCAGAGTGGTGGCCCAGAGCAGGCCTAGGGAGATGGAGCGTCAGGGAGGGCTTCCTGAGGAGGCATCACTGGAGTCGAGTCTTGAAGGGTAAGTAGGCATGCACAGGGTGGATGGCGTGAAGGAAGGCCCTTCCAGGCCAAAGAGCATCACTCAGGAGCCACAGGTAACTTGCCCTGGAACTAGAGCGGGAGCAGAGAGGGGAGGCGATGGTAAGGAAGGAGAAGTGCTGGAGCAGCCTGCTGGCGGGCCTTGAAGGCCTGAGTCCCGAGGACAGTGACTAAGTGGGGAAAGGAGGCCTGGAGCACGTCTTAGGGGAGCTGGGATGGCAAATGGGTTCATCACAGTCCCCTGCTCTGCCCGGGAGTGGCTTCCGTGTGCAACTTGTTGAGGACTGGTGGGCTCTCTGGGCTCTGCAGCCCAGCATGTCGTGACTGATTGGTGATGTCTGCTGTGGCTGTGTGTGGCAGCAGGTGCCCTGTGTCTCTTGCTCATCCCTCTGGGCCAGAGCCAGCTCCACACTTGTCCAGCCTCCTGCCTTCCCCAGACTCAGCCCTAAAGAGGTACAGCCTTTTAGATACAGGATACAACCTTCCTTAGAGAGGGAGTACAAACAATACACTAGTTGGCCTAAATTCAGCCACCAATTAAGAAAGCCTTCAGGCGCAACAATATACTTATCTTAATTTCAATCTCAGAAACTAACTCCTAATCTAATACTGCATTAATCTATTAATTCATAGAAGTAGTACTGTTACTATAAGCAACAAGAATTATTTCTCCTTGCATAATCTTAGAACAGATAGATAATCACCGAAAGTTAACAATAAAATAAATTCAACCCAATAATTATTTATTACATTAACTGTTAACCCAACACAGGTAGGCATTCAAACAAAGATTTAAAAAAGTAAAAGAAACTCGGCAAACACAACCTCCACCTGTTTACCAAAAGCATCTCCTCTGGCATTTCTGGTGTTACTGGCACTGCTTGCCCAGTGACACGGTGTAAAGGCCACAGTGACTGGACCCTGCAAAGGCAGCATCATCATTTGTTGTCTAAATGAGGACTTGTATGAACGGCCACTCAAGGGTTTTACTCTCTCTTACTTTTAATCAGTGAAATTGACCTTTCCCTGAAGAGGCGGGAATGACAAAGTAAGACGAGAAGACCCTATGGAGCTCCAATTAATTTAAAAAAATCAAAGGTAAGCCAAATCAAGGGATAACAAAACTTAAATGGACTGACAATTTTGGTTGGGGTGACCTCAGAGAATAAAATAAACTCTGAGTGATTAAAATCTAGACCAGCTAGTCAAAATATTTTATCACTTATTGATCCAAAATATTGATCAACAGAACAAGTTACCCTCGGGAAAACAGCACAGTCCTATTTTACTGTCCGTATCCACTATAGGGTGTATGACCGCGATGTTGGATCAGGAGATCCCAGTGGTGTAGCCGCCATTAATCGCTCATTTGTTAAATGATTCAAGCCCTACATGATCTGAGTTCAGACCAGAGTAATCCAGTCAGTTTCTAGCTATTCCATATTTCTCCCAGTACGAAAGGGCAAGAGAAACAAGGCATACTTTACAAAAGCACATTCAAACTAATAGGTGACATAATCTTAATCTAATATATATATGTATATAGACCTGCCTATAAACAGGGTTTGTTAGGGTGCCTGATTAATTGCATAAAAAGTAAACCTTTATACCCAGAGGTTCAATTTTTCTCCCTAACAGCATGTTCATAATCAATCATCTTTTGTTAATTGTCACCAATCTACCTTCCATAGAATTCCTTACACTAATAGGATGAAAAGTATTAGGTTATATATGACTATGTAAAGGACCACACATCATTGGCCCCATGATCTGTGAAGACACCAGTATTTATATCAGTGTCACAAGGCCATCAGCTGGAGTTCACATTGGAAAACGTACCCGGGAAGACACCCTACGGAGGACCCATTAGCACACAACTGAACAAGTAATGTGGACTTTTGTCGATGATCATTTGAAAACGTAACTGGGAAGACACCCTACAAAGGATCCACTAGCACACAACTGAACATGTGGACTTTTGTCAATTACCTAGTATTTAAAACGGGAGGATAGGGCTGGCCCCGTGGCTGAGTGGTAAGTGCGAGAGCTACGCTGCTGGCGGCCCGGATTCGGATCCTAGGAGCACACTGACACACTGCTTCTCCGGCCATGCTGAGGCCAAGCCCCACATACAGCAACTAGAAGGATGTGCAGCTATGCCATACAACTATCTACTGGGGCTTTGGGGGGAAAAATAAATAAATAAAAATTATAACAAAAAAATAAAATGGTAGAATAAAGATGCAGGATTCTAATGGGTTCATGGAAATGCTGAATGCACAATTCGGAAACAAGGAATAATCGACAAGGTAAACCAACTCCAATAGATTTATAATTGCTTACTTGTACACAGTAAGAGTTTTTGCCGAACAATTAAGTATTCATGTATTTGTCTTGATGAAAATATGAAACTTTATGTTGAATAAAAATGGACCATTTTCCTGTATTAGTACATTACTACTCATCATTTAGTCATTTCTATAGTTAATGGAGTTATAAACATAATTACAAAGGCATGCATCCATCAGAAAACAACTATGAGTGAATCTGGAAATTGTAGGGCCAAAAATAATGTTTTCAATATTATATATTAGAACATGTATATACATAACAAGGATGAGAGAAAACTTTGATTAAAGGAGATTAAAATGTAATCTAATCTTAAAAGAATAAAAAGAGTGTCAGTCCTGGGAGACTGGGGATAGGCAGTAAAATTTCACAGAATTCTGAGACTGGAAATGGGCCATTCCCTACCTTCATTTTTTTATTGTCGTTGCCAAGGGAATTTTTCCACCAAGAACAGAGAGATGGAGGGGAAAGAGGACATGGAAGGATATTGCAGACATGGGAAGGGTTCCATTTTCAGGACACCTTAGAGCAGTCAGGTGTCCATATTCTAGGTCATGTAACCACAAAGAATTTCCCCTGGGATATGCCTTCTGTAGCTCTTCCCTCCAAATTTCCACTCATTCCTCCTGGTGAGATCATCCTAAATGAGAACAGGCTGGGAGAAACACAGAGCTGCCTGGAAAAAAGCCTATCTTGTAAATTGACCCTGCCCTGGAGCTGACTGGGCAGAGGGCAGGAGCTGCACGATGGATACCGACTCCTCTTCAGTCCAGGGACTTTCCTTTATTGCCCTTTGGGGAATACACTGACTGTAACACTGAGGTTCACTGAAGGCCAATAAGATCTAGTGTGACACTAAGTTGTCAATAAAGCACTTGACGCAACATGTTTTCATGTGTATCAACATGTGCATAACTAGGGAGAAGGGCCTTAACATCTTTATGATCCTTAAGGGAAATTTGACTCACATCAATTTAGGAATGATTGACAATAACGTGTCATGTAGAAGAAGGATCGTCAATCTAAATGTACTTATTCACACAGTCAGTGTCCTAGTCAGTATGGGATGCTGTAACAAAAATATCATAGACTGGGCACTTTATTTATTTATATTTTTCTGAGGAAGATTCACCATGAGCTAACATCCGTGCCAGTCTTCCTCTAGTTTGTATATGGGTCACGCCCACAGCATGGCTGCTGATGAGTGGTATAGGTCTGTGTCCAGGAACCGAACTCAGGCCACCAAAGAGGAGCTCATTGAACTTAAACATTAGGCCATGGGGCAGACCCCTAGACTGGGCATCTTTGGATTTTGTGTGTGTGTGTGTGTGTTTGTGTGTGTGTGTGTGAGGAAGATCAGCCCTGAGCTAACATCTGATGCCAATCCTCCTCTTTTTTGCTGAGGAAGATTGGCCCTGAGCTAACGTATTTGCCCATCTTCCTCTACTTTTTATATGGGACGCTGCCACATCATGGTTTGAGAAGAAGTGCATCAGTGCATGCCCAGGATCTGAACCTATGAACCCTGGGACCACGAAGCAGAGCACCCACACTTAGCCACTGCACCACCGGGCCATCCCTAGACTGGGCACTCTTAACAAGAGAAGTGCATTCTTCACAGTTCTGAAGACTGGGATGTTCAAGATCTAGGTTCAAGCTGAGTGGCTTTTGGTGATAGCTCTCTTCCTGTTTTGCAGAAGGACAGCTTGTTGCTCTACCCTCATCTGGCAGAGAGAGCTCTGGCCCTCCATCTCCTTGTAAGGGCACTAATCCCATCATGGGAGCATCACACTCATGGCCTCATCTAAGCTAATTAACTCACAAAGGCCCCACTTCCAAATACCATCACGTCGGGGATTAGGATTTTAACTTATGAAATTGGATTACATAGACATTCAGTCCATAGCATTCATGAAACCAACAATTAACAAATATTTATAGAAGTCATACAGCCCAAACTGAAGAATGTTCTGGAGATCATGTGGCAAATGATACAATGTCTTTCCCTTCATAGAGTCTCCTAGTGGAGGCAATAAAAATTAACAGTCAAAGAAAACTTGTGCTATTTAAAAGCTAACATAGATCAATTCTGACAGACTGTACTTACAATTGTCTTTTGGTAAGACAGGTCTGATTATCAGAGTCCAGATTCAGCAAATTCCCCTGGGTGAGGGCATGTCTGGCAATCTCACCTAAAAAGGCTCTTTCCTTTTTGAAATTTTATTTCATCTAGTCCTGTTTGCTTCCACATCCCTTTGGTGTTTTCAAACATATAGTATTTATTAAATCAATGTTTAACTGTTGCTCTGCCTTTACCACATCTGACTGGAAGCAGAAGTTACTGGACTTGGCTGGAACCAAATTTCAGTTCATTTTTCCTCCTCTTTCTGCTCAGACTCTCTTCTCTCACCATTGAAATAGCAAATGCCTTAGGGGAGAAGCCGCATGGAGCTGGTGCTCACAATCTTGTGTTTCCTTTGTCTCAGAGATTGTAGACCCCCAAGTCCTGTTTGCACAGGATGTTCTACAACCCTCCAAACAGCTGTTGTGTGCTTTGTCCAGCTCTTATAGCTGCCCAAGAAAAGCTACTCAATAAAAGTGGAACCTGGGGCCGGCCCCGTGGCTTAGTGGTTAAGTGCATGTGCTCCGCTGCTGGCAGCCCGGGTTCGGATCCCGGGCGCGCACCACTTCTCCGGCTATGCTGGGGCCGCGTCCCACATACAGCAACTGGAAGGATGTGCAGCTATGACATACAACTATCTACTGGGGCTTTGGGGGGAAAAAATAAATAAATAAAATCTTTAAAAAAAAAAGTGGAACCTGCAGTAATTTTATCCTGAAATGTTTTAAATATTTTAAACCAATGAATATTTGTCATTTTTCAAGGAATATTTCTATCATTTTATAAGAAACATTTAAATAGGAATTTTAACAGCAGTAATGGCTGTTCTTTGGCCAGAATTCCATGTCATTAATTGTTTGGAATTATATCTAAGCTTTGATGCACTCTCTTCAGTGCCTTTTAAAATATCACTGTTCCTTACATTTAAATATCTTGTGATGGGTTTGTATCAGTCACCTTTTTTGTACCATTTCAGATCCTTTTGGGTCCTCATACCCTTGAGTCATATGTCATTTAGCAACCAGCTTTGTAGGTATCATATTTGCTTTATGCAAGTGCCTCCTGACAGCTCCCCACATTTTTTCCCTGTGCTCTCTGCCTCTCTCTCTCGCCCTGGGGTGTCCATGTTGATGCTGAGGTGTGAAAAACCTCTTGATCAAGCCCACTCGTGCACAACCACATTCCTTGTTGTGTGGATGTGTGTGTGTTCAGCAATTCTGTATGGTCACAGGGTGCATGGCTATTATGGCATCTATGTGAAAGTGTGTTTTGTTGATGTGTGTGTGTTTAGAGAGTTCAAGTCACTGTGGTCTCTGAGACAGTGAGTGGTCTGTATGTGTCTGTGTTTGTGTGTGTCTTCTGAGTATCAGTGTTCATTATCATGTAGTTTACAGTCTGAATGCTGCTGGTCATTTGCAAATAGTGTGTATGTGGGTGTGGGTGTGTGTTGTCAGCATTTCCACATGTTCAGAGGATGTCTGTCATTGTGGGAATGTGTGGAATAAGTACGTTGTTAGAGATCAGTGTGGGCACCAACATTGTTTGCCTGTTACTAGTTCAACACTCAACACCCCTGAAGAAACATTGAGTCCAGACATTCACAGGCTCCATCAGGCCCACAGAGATCCTACTCAGCTGTTTTCTTCCCATCACAAACATATGAACAGGTAGCCAAGGACCACTTGATATTTGAGGAATTTCTCTAGCATGAAAGATGGAGCAAAAAACACATACACTGAAGTGAGGGACTAAAGGAGCAGCAAGGAAATCCAGAGATCATAGTGAAACTTCAACTGCATATCTAGTAACATCTTCAAAACAATTAGAGATGGGCCAGTCCCATGGCCTAGTGGTTAAGTTCAGAGAACTCCACTTCAGTGGTCCAGGTGCAGTTCCTGGGCGTGGACCTACACCACCCATCAGTGGCCAGGCTGTGGTGGCAACCCACATACAAAATAGAGGAAGGCTGGCACAGATGTGAGCTCAGGGTGAATCTTCCTCAGCAAAAAGAAGAAGATTGGCAACAGATGTTAGCTCAGGGTGAGTCCTCCTCAGCAAAGAAAATAAAAAAGAGAAAACAACCAGTAAGTGTATATATATGTATTGATGTTACTGCACAATATTGGGGTTCTTTTGCCCAATGCACATTAAAAAAGCCAATTATTCTGGCATCAGCTTTTGGGAAATGAAGTGTAGCTTTATTTTGTGAGATTGATCTGCAAGGAGACAGGGGGCATGTGTCTGTCTCAGATCTCAAGCCCTGATCCAGGGCTTGGGGCACAATTTATGGGATGAAGGGCAGGGTGGTCTGACATGTGGAGGTACATGATTGGAAGTAAGGAGAAGTGAGGGAATTGATGATCTGCACAAGCAAAGTCAAGCTTCATGGCTCTTCATCAGATGTGTGTTCACAAATTGGCAGTGTTACCATGATCGGAGAATGGAGTTTTTAGCTCCTTGATGTCAAAAACGTC
Source organism: Diceros bicornis minor (assembly GCF_020826845.1). NCBI lineage: Eukaryota > Metazoa > Chordata > Mammalia > Perissodactyla > Rhinocerotidae > Diceros > Diceros bicornis. Next base: position 1,017,071 of record NC_080749.1, read on the forward strand.
ACATATAAAGCATTTGTGAACTCCCAGTTGATGAGTTGGTGGTCCCAACTGGTCTGAACTGGACGAGGGGTCTCAGTTCCTGAAAGAAAACTCTTAAATACTCTGTTGATAAGATGGGGTCAGTTTAACTGGTCCTGGAGGGCCCAAGGTTGTGTTTGTATATGCGTATGTATGTATATGCATGGGATTATCTGTATGTGTGTTAAATGTACAGTATACACAAAGCCAGGCTCTAGTTAAAGTGGTCAGGACAGATTTTAATCAGGCATATACCACTGCAATAGGGAAGAAGGAACAGGATGAACTGAATTCAATTTGATTTGTACAGAGGTGACTGGGCATTTGAAAGGGAGAATGAGGAAGCAAGCAGAGGAGTGAGCAGGGGCTCAGTAGAGTCAGGGAGGGGAAAGTTACAGAGTGTTGGTCAGTGCAATGTGATCTGGCCAGTTGTGTCTGCTAGTTGGGAATGATCAAAGTTTCACTTCTCTGCTCTCACAGAGTCTGGGAGACAGACACCCTGTCCTCCAATGGCTCTCAGGACCTTGAGAAATGCACTCCTGAGTTATAGGAGACACACATACAACTCAAAAGGACAGAGGAAAGATTCACAGTTGTAAGCACTTTTGGGTAAATGCTCTAAGAAAGGAATGTCAGGGTCCAATGATCGAGTGTTGGCCAGAACAGTCAATTCTTTTGGCTGCCTTGAGCTTTCTCAGGCAGGCACTTTAAGGGGGCAGTGGTCATCCTAAGGATGTGGATTTGAGCTGTTAGAAACTATGTCAGTTTTTAAGTCTTATAAATTGTGTGCGGGGAGGTGAAATCATTTGTGCTGAGAGGCTGTAGATATTATAGGCCAAGATCGAGGCCTAGACAAGAATAGGGCTCAAAGGAGCCTGGCTTGAGTTTGGTCAAGTACAGGAAACTACATATATAAATAATATATGTATATTTTTTGAATAATACAAATCAGTATATTGAATAATATATTGAATTAAATATATATTTAATGAATATATAATGAATGTGTATGTTTATATATTTTTGAATTAAATAATATAAATATATATATGATTTAAAGGAATATTGACACATAATAACAGAAATTTACAGAATTCCTAAAAGACTTCTACTCTAGGTTCAGGAAGTTGAATACATCTCAAGAACAATTAAAAAAAAAAAATCTAGAGCCAGATCCATCCAGGGAAAGCAAAGAACACTAAATAAAAAAGAAGATACTCAAAGCCCCACAGAGGAACAGAACACTTACGGAGACTTACATTTAGACATATGATACATTTCTTAACAGTGGAAGACAAGAGAGAGTTGGATTAAATATTCAAGGTACAGAGAGAAAATAACTTTCAGTGTATATCCAATCAAACCATATCTCAAGGACTAGGGTGACTTAAAGATATTTTTATGGGAACACTTACTAAGAGTATTACCACCAACAAATGCTCATTAAGGAACTTCTAAAGAATGTACTTTAAGGGGGTCAGCCACCTGGTGTAGTGGTTTAAGTTCAGCACACTCCGCTTCCAAGGTCTGGGTTTGTGGGTTTGGACCCCAGGTGTGGACCTACACCACTCATCAGCCATGACATAGTGGCGACCCAGATACAAAATAAAGGAAGATTGGCAAAGATGTTAGCCCAGGGCTAATCTTCCTCAAGGAAAAAACTTAAAAATTATAAAAGAATGTACTTTAAGGAGAAAGAAATTGATAGAAGAAGAAATGCTAAGAGGTAAAAATGGATCGTGAGGATAAAAACGGTTACACATCTGAACAAATCATTGAAAGCATGACTTAATGAAACAATAATAATATTGACAATGTATAACTGATGGAGTTAAAAATTAATGACAAGGGAACTTCTGTTTTAGAGGAGACTAGGACAGGAAAGCATTCTTGCTGCAAAACTGGACACAGGCAGATAAATCATAAATATATTTTCAGAGCATCAGAGAACTTCAGAATCAACCAACTAAAATTCCAAAAAGAAGAAAAAGTCTTTTATGTGGGCAAGGATTTTTATCTTTCTTTCCCCTGCAGGCGTTTTCTGATTCTGGGTGCCTGCTGAGGATCTGGTTTGCTCAGTCAGAGCCTCGGCTAGGGAAAAGAGAAACTAGCCAAACTTGCAGTGATTCTGCAGGACTGGTGTGGCAGAGGAAACCCGAGGGCTTTCAGACACACAACTGCTCTTATCACAGCACCTGTACTAAGTTTTGGTGCCACACAGGAATCTGGGGAGCTAGGCCAAAAGCTTCCACAAAACAAAGTGAAACCTCCAGAAGTGGTGGAAGTGGCCTAAGTCAAACATACCGCTAGTCTGACCTTCAGCGAATTTGCCATATTGTGAAGCGATGTAAGGTAGGAGGCTGCAGAGCTGCGCTGAGATGTCTGAAGGATGTAGCTGAATTTTCTGTGGGCTCCCAAACCTGAAGAGAGAGAGATCTACCAGACTTAGAACCAGACCCCTGTGCGGGGGAGGGGAGCACAGCAAACAGGAACTGGGGAAAGCGGAAGGGCTGGGTTTACTAAAAGTGAGACCCGGCCCCAACTCTGATCAACGTCTGATTGGACTCAGGTGCTCCAACCTCACTCTGTTTCTCAACGAAGGACAATAAGGTCACGTGGAGCCTCTCGAGTTACGTTACACAGACCTTCCAAAGACACTGGTGAGAGGATGGAGAAGGCAAGCCACAGACTGGGAGAAGACCTTTGCAAATCACATATCTGACAGGACTATAAAGAACTCTCAAAACTCGGCAATAAGAAAATCCAAGTTTAAAATGGGCACAGATTTGGACACTTCACCAAAGAAGATACACAGATGGCAAATAAGCACATGAAAAGATGCTCAACGTCATTAATCGTGAGAAAAATGCACATAAAAACCACATTGAGATACTGCTATGTACCTATTGGAACGACTAGAATTAAAGAGGATGAACATACCAAGTGTTAATTTAGGGTGGAAAGTAACTGGAACACTCCTACATTGCTGGTGGGAAGACAAAGTGGTTCAGCCTCTTTGGAAAACAGTTTTATTTATTTTTTGTGAGGAAGATCAACCCTGAGCTAACATTCATGCCAATCCTCCTCTTTTTTTCCCCAAAGCCCCAGTAGATAGTTGTATGTCATAGTTGCACATCTTTATATTTGCTGTATGTGGGATGCGGCCTCAGCATGGGCGGAGAAGCGGTGCATCAGTGCATGCCCGGGATCCGAACCTGGGATGCCAGTATTGGAGCGGACGCAATTAACCACTAAGCAACGGGGCCGGCCCCTGGAAAACAGTTTTAAAGTGGAGTTTGTTATGCTGCTGTAACAAATCAACACAAATTTCATGGCTTAAAACAACTCAGATTTATTGTTTTACAGTTCTGTAGGGTAGCAGTCTGACACGGGTCTCCTTGGACTAAAATCAAAGTGTTGGCAGAGCTAGGTTCTTTTGGGGGGACTGTAAATGTTAATCAATTTCCTAGCCTTTTCAAGCTTCTAGAGACCACCACGTTTCTTAGCCTATGGCCTCCCTCCTCCACCCTCAAGACCAAGAACTCTGCACCTCTCTTGCCCTGCCTCCCTTGTTGCATCTTTTTTCTACTCGCCTGCTTCTCTTTCCCTTTTAAGGGCCTTTGTGATGCACTGGGCCCACCTGGATAATCCAGGATAATCTCCCTATTGTGAAGTCAGTTGATTAGCAACCTTAGTTCCATCTGCAAACTTAATTCACCTTTGCCAAGTAAACTAATGTATTCCCAGGTTCCAGGGATTAGGACATCTTTCTGGGCCATGACTTTGCTACCACAAACAGTTTTTAAAATAAAGTTAAACATACACATACCATGTGACCCAGCAATTCCACTTCTATGTGCTTACCCAAGAGGAGAAGACTAATGCTCACACAAAAACTTGTTTGCAAAGATTTATAGCAGCTTTATTCATAGTCAAAAAAGACAAAACTGAAAATAACTCAAATGTCCTACAACTGCTGGATGGATAAACTGTGGTACATTCACACGATACTACATTCAGCAATAAAACAGAAGGAACTGCTGATACAGACAACAACATGGATGAACACTAAAATGAATGTATTGTGCTACATGAAAGAATCCAGACTCAAAAGGCCAAATACTGTAGGATTCCATTTATATGATATTCTAGAAAAGACAAACCATAGGGAAAGACAACAGATCATTAGTTGCCAGGGGTTAAGGGTGGGGGAAGAGTTGACTACAAAAGAGCAGCTCAAGGGAGTTCTGGGTGCTGGAACTGTTCTGTGTCTTGATTTTGGTAGTGGCACAGCTCTATGCTTTTGTCAAAACAGTTGTACAAAGAGGAAAACAAATACATCATTTCTCACTCATCAGATTGGCAAACCTTTAAAAATCTGACAATGCCGATCTGACAATTCCCAGGGCAAGGATGACTCAGACACTGTTGGCGGGAATGGAAATTGTTAAAACTTCAGAGGATGATTTGGCTGCAGCTCGTCAAGTTGCAGATTCACATCAGCCCCTTGTCCAGCAATCCACTCACAGGCAGGTTTCCATTCTAGGGAATCCACGTGTGCTCGAGGAGACACACACAAGTATAGTCATTAAACATGGTATGGGAATGAGTTAATTGTGGTTAGTAGTTATTTAAAAAAGAAAGGAAATATGCATATGGGAAAGAATCAACCCTGCTGGCTACATATATGATCTGGGAAGGTAAGTCATTGGTTTGTCTACTTAATAGTACGTAGCACAGACAGCACTGTACTAGGAATCTGGAGACAAGCATCTGAGAATATAGTTCCAACTCTGCCACTAAGTAGCAGTCAGACTATGGACGACTTAACTTGAGAAACCTCACTTTCCATTTCCTGGAAAATGAAGAGGTTAGGCTCGACAACCACTAAAATTATTTCCAACTCCACAATTCTATGATTCAATAAGTCAACAATCAAAAATTATATTCCAAAGTACCTATGTTCAGAAACTGTTTTTCCCAGATACCCTGAAACTGGAAACTATCAGGGAAATAGGATATCTTAAAATATTGATACATAAAATGGCCCAAATTTCTTGGTACGTCTATGACAAGCTGTTTAATCAAGATCGTAACTCAGAAAGAGCATATAAACAGCGAAACCTACCATATTGACTTGGGTCACCCTCAGGAAAAACATATGTCCTCTCCCATTTTAACAATGCAAAACAAATTCACTATACTAATGAGTCCATCTTGTCAAGTTCAGGTCTGTCTAGCCAAAAGTCATTCATGTATATGGTAAGATTTACTTGATTTTTTAACAAAGATAAAAAGATAAATGGCTTTTTGTATTTTTGCCTGTTTCATCTATAAAGATCTTACATTACAATTTAATAGCTTCAGCCTGCTACAATAATTTAAAGAGCCTTTTGAAACTTGTAATATGCCATGTCCAACAGGATCTAGTAAAAAAATCAGTAGTTCACAATCCAAAAATGCTTATTTAGATTCATTACCAACAATACTTACACTTCAAAGACACCTATAACCAACATGTCATTTGTTCCTACTGCAGAATTTAATAGGTTGTTAAATTCTGGTATCATCCAAAAGCATAATTAGGCTGCTATCAATAAAATGTATTTTATTAATCAGAGATATTAAAACTAATGATTAAACTATTAAACTAAATGATTAACTAAATATTAAAACTAATGGCAACTAATGATCTGTTGTCTTTCCCTATGGTTTATCTTTTCTAGAATATCATATAAATGAAATCCTACCGTATTTGGCCTTTTAACCTTTCACCCTCTCAGCCAAATCAAAATTTGAAAATTCTTGTTCTATGAGCTTTCCAAATCTAAATTCTTACAATTCTAAATGAGTATGGAGACAAAACACACACTATATACTACTTCTAAAAACCTCCTCCTTATCCGATTTTAAATTTAGCACCAACTGCCAAGAAAATCCTTTCCACTGAAAACAAAATTCCGTACACATTATGTCAATCATCAATTGATCAGTCATCAGTCTATGTTAACATATGGTGAATTATTATTAGGAAGCTACATAATTTTCACCAAAGACTGTTTGAAGCTCCTTTCATTAAATGCAGTTTACAACAATTCACAGGTTTCAAAGTTCCCCTTGCAAATATAGAGTCAATTATCAGAAACCATTAATGGGATTAGGCTTTTCTATAAAGGTGGTCCCAAGGAAGTAGGAACGCTTATTTGTTTAAAGAACGCAATGAGGAGCCCAATAGCCTGCGCGGAGTCAGGCAGAGGAGCGCTGACCACAGTCCATCTTCTGAAGGAAAGTGTTCACCCCGGGATGTCGAGACCTGGCCTAGACGGGCCCCCGGGGGCGCGAACTCAAGGGCGCGCGCAGAGGGCAGGCGACTCCCTGCTGCCCCCTGCACCTCCGCTGGGTGGGCAGGAGGCCCCGCCGGGGTGGGGCCCCGCCAAGGCAGAGGGGCCCGCCGGCCAGGCGGCACTCCTCTGCTCCTCCAAGGGACAGAGTTGGGCTCCCCCGCCTGGGGCAGCCCGCCAGCAGCCCCGGCCCCCGGCCCCATCCGCCGAATCCCCCCCCACGCTCCCGCCATCTGCCGCGGAGATCTCCACGCCGAGCCCGCCGCCCACCGCCTACCTCAGCGCCGCCTCCTGCCCAGCGCTCCTCCACACTGCAGAAAGGAGAGCTCCCCAGCGCTGAAAATCCTGGAGGAAGAATCCAGAAACCGCCAATCCCCCTACACAAACCTCCGAGACAGCCACCTGCGCACCTGGGGCGCCACCTCCAGTGCACACGCCTCGGGGCTCTCCAGCTCGCCATCCCCTCTGCCGCTCTGAGAGCCAGTCCTGCGCATGCGCGGCCTCCAAGGCTACAATGGGAACCTCTGGGGGGCACTGGGAGGGGGGTGGGGGTGTGGGGTCCAAGATGTCCCTGAGAGGGAGAGCGGAAGCGGGCTGGCTCTCTGCAGTCCTTGACTCTGCTCTCCCTGGATGACCATCAGCTCCTGGAGAAAATCTGCCTTCCCTTGAGGCGGCTCCTCCTGTCCTGAGAAGCACGTTACATGATCTAACATTTGTTTAAAAAAGAAGAATGACATCCTTAACACCTGATGTGTCGTGTCCCCAGAAGAATTCTCTGCTTCCCCAGAAGACTAGACAGCGAGCAACTGGGACTGAGTTCTGACCTAGGAAGGAAGGACACTGAGGGCACAGCTGTCTCCCCTCTGCTGGCTCCTTCCCCTGATCTGTGGCCGTGATGGGGACACAGCTTTGGGGACTCGTGCAGGTGACAATGCTCACATGTTTGCCCACCATATTACATTTCTTATGATTGAGTGGTTAAAACGGGAGGCTAGCTGTCTGTTTTTCCGATGATTTCACTTGCAGAAATGTCTTTGGACAAAGAAGTTTGTTTTCTTAATTTCTGATTTTAGTAATCAATAACAATAGTTAAAATACTTATTTTCTTAATCTCATTGGCATGCTAAAACAAACAAGTCACTTGGTTTTCACCAAATTGGCCACATTTTCATTAAAACTTTGGAAGTATTGCTGTTTGAGGTAAAGAAAGCATTTGGGAAGAACAATTACCCTTGGATAATATCTTCCCAGATAAATGTACAAACACACAGTTATGAGCCGTTCTGAGGGGCCTGGGAAATCCAGTTTGAGTTCTACAATGGATCATCTGAAGTAAGGTTAAATTAGTAATTTCTGAGGAGTTTGCAAGTAAATATTCACGTCGCCTTCATCAAATAGGTCTGGTGATTTAAATGAAGGTTGAGCTTAATGATAAAAGTTTTAAAGAGGCTGAGAAATGTTAAGTAAATGCACTTAAAACAAAAAGGTGCAAATCAAAGTAAAGCCTGCCATTATCCTCTTTAAAACAGAGTCACAGTAGCAGTATTGTCAAGGTATGAGAAGGAATAGAAATGCTTTATAAAGTCAATTCTTCACTTCTAAAGGACGTAACGTGACATTCTAGAAGTCTCCATAGTCTTTCACTCGTCTAGATAAAATTGCTCAATTTATATTTTAAAGACTAATGAATCTGAGGGCAAAATATTCAAGGTCAGTGTTCAATTGTTTTTCATTGTTGCAAAGTACATGGGTATAAAATGTGTCTGAAATCCATGGTCTTGGAGAAGAAAAATACATAGAACTTATTTATCACTCTCACAGCATGTCCTGACTTAATCCTACAAATATCCCAAGAATAAAGCCTCAGTGAATTCCATTCTGTTCTTAAATATGACATCTTTCATTTCTAATGAATATTCTCAAATTAGGCTCTAGCTAGTAATTATGTTCCTGATGCAAGTAGGAAGTAAAAAAGAATCCATGCTTGATTAACTTGGGCTCAAGAGGACTACTTAGAACCAAAATTTGTTTTTTGTTTTGTTTTTCTTTATCGATTTCTTTCTTTCTGCTCAGCGGAGTCAGCAGATAAATGACACAGAAAGCTGAGAGACTGGAGGGCAGGGTCTTGAAGAATGTAGGATTTCCTAAACTGCCAGATCTTTTTTATCTTTAAAATTCTGTGATTTTTACTATTTATATAGGGGTTGATTTTTTTCATTATTTCTAATAGTGATCATAATAGTGAGACTAACAAAACTTAGCACCTGTGGAACATTTTTCGTCGTAAAAATTTACGTCATTCTGACAACTTAATATTTTAAAAAGCCACTAAGAGCTAATCTGATGCTCAGAGGATTTTTAGGGTGGTGAGATTGTTCTGTACATAATGGTGGCTACATGTCACTATATGTGTATCAAAACCCATGGAACTGTACAACATAAAGAGTGACGCTTAATTTAGGGACTGTAATTCATAATGTGAGAGATCAAGATTTGGCCACCCTGAAATTTATCTCTTTACCTTGGTTGTTTTCTCTGAGGACATTTGACCTCCCCCACTAACTGCCTAAAGAATTTGACGTAGTAACTCCTTCCTGGAACAGATCTTCTATCTGATGGCTGTAATATATTGTAAAATAGATGTTACAATAGAAAAGGCACCAACAAGCCCATCTTATCAGAAGTTCTGTCTCCAGCCACACTCTTTGGATGGCCCTACAAGGAGTTGCCAGACAGACATTTACATTTATAAGGGAAATCTCCATTTGTAAAGGTATCTCCCTCTCTGTATTTGGGAAGAGGGGGGATGAACTCATTCCTAGAAACTTATCAATGTGAAAAGTGAGGCCTTAAATCTGCATAATAACCTTACTCTTGTTTACTGTGCTTTAGTGGTAATCTCCTGTAACTGACTCCCCCCACCCCCAACATCCTCCTTTGTCATTAGCTCAACATGGTATGTAAAACGAGAATTTCTGCTATTGTGTTGAGAAACGCAGTGTCCCTGCTTTCTCCCATGTATACATGTTATTAAACTTGGTATTATTTTCTCTTGCTAACCTGTCTTGTTGATTATTTGGGCATCCATAAAATCCTTAAGGAAAAGGGCATAGGGGGATTCTCCCTCTCTCCCCACACCTGCAATACCTACACATTTGGGTGAATTCCTCTCTTCCGAGATTCCCCCAAAATATTTCGAGGTTCTTTGTACCTGCTACATAAGTGACATTCTTTACTTATCCAGTAAATGCTGCTTGGAACATTGAACATAAGGTACCAGGCCAATATTTCCACATGGCTTTATTCCATAAAGTCCAATCTTCATTCCTCTAAACTGTATGGCTACATCGCAAATATGATGTTCCAGTCACAGCCTTGGTAATATAACCAGTGTTTCCAATTGTGTCCTGTTATAAGGAGAACAGATTCTTATTGAACTTATGCGAATAACTATATTGCCATGAAAACAACAATACTTACTTACTAAGAGTTTTTAAATTCTGGAGGGATCAGGTAGAGAGAAAAAGAGAAATATTTTAATATTGCTTACAAAAGTATCATTCAGCAAATTGCTATAAGTCATAGCTAGCTCAGGAGAAAAGAGAAAAAGTTTTCCTTAAATTTGAAAAAAAACATTAAAAATTCCACAATACTTCAAATAAAAAATCATAAAAATTATAATCATCCTTATAAGTTCATTCAGTCCTGTGTAATCCATTTTTGATCCCAATCTTTTTGTTAGTGGCCTCATGAAGTCATCAGTTTCTCCATCAGATTTCTGTAATTTCTTACCCAGTTCAGTTTTATGATCAGCAAGTTTATCAGAAGCCTGTACTCCAGTGTAACTGTCACAGTCCTTTCCATGAATTTTTCTGAAGTTGAAACATTTTGCAAAAGCATTAGAGCAAAGAAATAAGTCTGTAAACAAGACCTCAAAATGGCAATTGACAAAGAAATTTGGTTAATTTTGTGACATACGACACTTTAAAATAATAACCAGAATTATGACTGATAACCAGGACAGATCAGAATTTCAGTAATTTTATACAATTTTAAAACGCCTATATCAATAACATTTACCCACAAACTACCACCTAAGTATGTTTATCATCACTTGTCTGACAATGCTTCCCATGTAGTTTAACATACTGAGTAAGCCTAATAAGTTTAGTATCTTCCTCCTTATAGGAAGAGAGCAAATATCTCCAAAATAGGATGAGAAGAAGACAACATCAGTTGTAGACAGCTGTCCCAAGACTCCAGACCAGGACTGTATTCCCAACTTTACATCCACTCATTTAAACCTTTGTTATGCTTAAACTGTATACCTATTTTATAATTGTTACAGTTAAGATTTTCAGAATACTATCATACTTAAGGAAGGTGCTTGATTTGCAACAGACTGGCCTTAATGTCCAGGCATTTATCTGGGTGGCTCCTAATAGAACTTAATGGTTATATAGAACAAATCTCTGGCCTTGACTACTGGTCTGATGGCTAAAACACTGCACCCGATCTTCCCTTAAATGCAGCGAAGGATTCACAGTGACAATTGCTGCCAACCTGCCGCTGCTTAAGGCCAGACGGGCTCATTCAGTGTTCCCCTGGTATGACCACCGAGCAGCTAGCTATATTTGTTCCTTTTTTAGGGCTAAATGGTGTCACATCACATACAGAAGCCCTTAATGACAGTCAAGCAGGAATTGCCTTATTAAATACTAAAATGTCTTTAATAAAAAGACTGTCCTTCAAAATAGAATGGCCTTAGATATTTAAACTACATCCCAAGGTGGTACATGTACAATCATTCAAACTGAATGCTGTGTTTTCATACCTGACGAGTCTTCCAATGTGTCGTCTCTGCTAAAGCCCATGAAAAAGCAGGTGAATGCCCTAAGCGAGCCTGCACCCGGTCTTGAGTTGTTTGGTTGGCTCCCTTCTGGTATTGGTTCCCTTTTTCCATCTGGATTGCAATTCCTATTTCTATTACTTCTTGGAATTCTTGTACTAGCCATAATGTTTAAACTAATTGCTGTTTTCTTTACTCAGTACTGTAAGACTGTCATGTAAGCTGGAGTAATGAAAGCTGAGGTGGCCGATTGATCTTATAACCTTGGACCAATTTCCTTTTTTCATAGGGACTATGCCTAAGAACTCATTTTACACTAATCTTTTCAAAGATGTTAAATTATTATCATTGTTACTGTACTTGTTCTATAATTGTGAATAGCGTAAATACAAGGATTCATAAAAAGCACAGATACAATGTTTGTGCAACAACCTAAAATTAATCCAAAACCCATGAAATGCTTCCTCTATTAATATATATATACCTCTTTGCTTGTCCACTATATCCAATTAATTCCCCCCAAGGTGGACAATTGGGCAAATAAATGAGATAAAAGCCTGGCATCGAGGGACATGAGGGACCCAGGGCAGGCAGCAACCACTCTGGGGCCGAGGGACAATATTTTGATCATCAATGCTTTCTATCAAAAGATTATAGATCAAAAGGGAGAAAATGATAAATAAATGGCAAGAAATAGGATATATTGGAACATATGAGGAAGCCGTTTGGGGTAAAACAAATTTGGCCTGGGTTTGTTTTTCCAGAAGGGCCTGTCACCTGCGTTGTGTATCTGCTTTGCCATGTCCCAAAGAGAAGAATAAATGCCCTTAAGATAAGGATTCAACTTCCCCCTCCTTGGCATTTCCTTAAGGATAAGCATTTCTCCCTAGGCTGGGATTTGACTGCTGCACTGATCCTGCAACCACCCAGCTCCAGACAACAGACCTGACACCAGCCACACCCTCCCCACTGTGTCCATCAATAGCTATACTGGCAGGGCAATCTGGCAGGGCGATCTTGTGGTTATTGTGAAAGGGACATTGCAATCTGATGTGATACATGCTCTTTGATGGTATATAACAGCTCTGTACACTCCACTTCTTTGGTACCCTTCCTTCTTTAGGGAAGGAAGGCCCTGGGCCATGGTCCTCAAAAGTTGGTTCATAATAAACTCACCCCAATTTGATTTATAGATTGATTATAGATTATTTACGTCGACGTGTTTTACAAGTAATATCCTGAAAGGAAAAAACAATAAAGCAGCAGCCCTGCATTACACATGAAAGTTGTGCTCCCCCTGGAGGGAAAATGAGGATACAACATTGGTCAAGTACTTGATTTTATAATCCACTGGTGCCTTTCAAAAATATAGCTTTATTATTGTAAGAGTAAAGATATCCTTAAGAATAGTGCCACAAAACAGGTTTTCCCAGCTTCTTTTTGTCAACTATGAGAGTGACATCAGCCTGGGGCACTTGAAGAGGCATGGTGGACTCAGCTGAGGGCTATTTAATTACTGTGAGATGATTAGCCAATAGCAAATAAGATGCAGAATGATTAAAAAGAGTTAAAGGGACATAAAGTTGGAAATAATTAGGAAAAATAGTGCCTTCAAAATATCCTCTCATTATTTTTATAGCATTTTTTTTGAGGCATAACTAGGATAGTATGTTAGATTTTTCTAAATCCTTATCTCCAGGACATATATTACTGAGTTCTTCATTAAATAAGATAATGCCAAAGAAAACCTGGACAAAAGTATTCTGTACTATCAACAAGGACAAAACATGTACAACATTGTTCTATATATTAAGATTCCAGCTGTAATAGTTAAGATATATATTCATGTGAGTAAAATTATAATGAATTTCTATTTTCTCAGGCCGTGAACCATGGTAAAATATATAGTAATAAGCAGAAAACCTGATGAACTAGGTGATTTAAAACACCTGATGTTACAGCTTGGCCAATCAAGGTTGAAATAGATCAATTTAAATTTCACACCTTCTGCTTTCCTTGTAGCCAGTGAAGTGTCTGGAAGACCGAAAGCACATAAAATTAATTGAGAGTTAAGAGTATTTGGAAGAAGTTGAGGTTAAGCCCTCAACAATGGTGGCCCTTACTTCTGGAGCCATTGACTCTTTGTCATAAGTTTATTGTATAGACGAGTTCTCTCCTTAGATGATTTGTGTATGTTTCATAGAAGAGAGACAGGGCAGGAGAATTAACTATCACTCCACACCGGTTGTGGAGTGATATATATTACCTCATGCAATTCTTACAGTAATCCTTTAAAGTAACTATTATAATTCACATTTAACTGATAAACAAAACCATGTTTAGGGGCCTGCCCTGTGGCGCAAGTGGTTAAGCACACGCACTCTGCTGCGCCAGCCTGGGGTTCACCAGTTCTGATCCTGGGCGCGCGCCAATGCACTGCTTGGCCAGACATGCTGTGGCGGCGTCCCGTATAAAGTGGAGGAAGATGGGCACGGATGTTAGCCCAGGGTCGGTCTTTCTCAGCAAAAAAAGATGAGGATTGGCAGAAGTTAGCACAGGGCTGATCTTCGTCACAAAAAAAAATAAAAAAGACCATGTTTACAAAATTGATCAAGGGTAGAGGGAAGATCTGAACATCAGTCTGTTGGGTTTTATGCCTCTATTCTCTCCACTGTGATAAAAATGGTACTTCAACATGAGTACTCACCATCTGGCTATTTAATACCAGCTCCTGCCAACATCATTGGATGAGATGAGATGAGAAGTTTACTTCCAAAGTTATCCTATTATATTTAAACTATACTATTTATGAGTCAAATGTCAAGTCATATTTTAGAGGCAAAGAGAACAACTGATTACTTCTCCTACACATTTTTCAGTTTTATTATAACTTTGTTGTGCCACATTGTGTCAACTTTGTGTCAACTTTACCAACTTTAGTGCTTCACTGTTCTTTTTTAAAACACAATTTCATTTTCCATGTAAAGCACCTTGCTGTTTTCTTCTTAGTCACTAGATGGCAGTTCTGTATGTCTGTAAATTACCACTGCAGCAGGAAACAAGAGGTCTTAAGCCAGTTTGCTCTGTACAAATGATGGACATAGGAGGATTTCTGGTCCATCAAGGTTGCCCGTGTTATTCTGTGGCCGTAACAGGGATGTCCAGGACTGCTTAGTCAAAGGCATGAAGCAGAGTCAGAAAGCATCCTCTAAGTTCTTCTTCAGATGTGAGTTCAGGCACTTACCCTCTCACCTGAGCACACTGGAGTTTATTGAATGCGTTCTGACTCTTACTCTCACCCTCTAGTTAATAAGTCTGGGAGATCCATACCCCTAGAAAAAACACACGACTCATAAAGCCTTTTCTCAACTAAATGGAGTTGAGGGCTATGGTGTTGCCCGAGAGTCTGATGCTTAAAGCAAACGCAGCTGGTGCTCATATGGAAGGAAAGAGCGTCAGCTACACCTGAAGCGCTTTTATTGATGCTCCTATGGAATGAGCAGGTTTAAAATAAAACCACATTGCTTAAACCTCACTAACTGATTATTTTATTTTCAAGTAATATGCTGTGAAAATCTGCTATGTCTAAGAAACTATTTCATAAAATTGAAACAATTCTGTTTTTTATTCTCTGGTATTTGAAATACTATTAAAACTGTAACTCTAACATTCTACAATATACAAACAGGCAAATATGAATTATAGTCTCAAAAAATGTTTGCTCCCATGTTAAAGATTAATATATGGTAGCAAAACGGGTTACTACCCAGTTTTTAACTAATTTTTTGCTTTTGAAATTACATATAAAATTCGTGTTTTGAAGTATTTTCCTAAAACTCAGCAACTTTCCGATATAAATAGACTAGTTGACAGGTAACTAGAATGAAATTTGATCTTTAAAACTCTAGCTTTGTGTAAGAATTGATAATATCAAGCAGTTGAAAGCTGGGTCTCTCCACATTATGATATTTGTTAATTGTGAATAGCCACATCTATTACAAAGTGCTGAATAATAACAAGAAATTAAACAATATCAGCACTCTCTTACCCCACATGTACAGTTTATATGCAAATAAACTCTCAAAGGTCAGGAAAATGCTTATGATTTCAGCTAACTGGTAAAATACTATCTCATTCCAGTTTTAACCTCATTTGAAATTGACTTAAAACTCTTCTCTTAGGATCCTGCTCTGATCAGTGCCCCCTGGTCCCCTCAATGTCTCATTTGATTGCAAACCTATCTGAGGAATTGAATATTCTTTTCCATTTGTTCTCTATAAGGTATCTGTGATAGTGCTTTTTATACAATGACCACTTGGTACAATTTATTATTAGTTTCAGAAACATCTTTGGCCGGCCTTGTGGCTTAGCGGTTAAGTGTGCACGTTGCACTACTGGCAGCCTGAGTTCTGATCTCGGGCGCGCACTGACGTACCGCTTCTCTGGCCATGCTGAGGCTGCATCCCACATACAGCACCTAGAAGGATGTGCAACTATGGCATACAACTATCTAGTGGGGCTTTGGGGGTAAAAAAAGGAGGAGGATTGGCAATAGATGTTAGCTCAGATCTGGTCTTCCTCAGCAAAAAAAAAGAGGAGGATTAGCATGGTTGTTAGCTCAGGGCTGATCTTCCTCACAAAAAAAGAGAAACATCTTTATTTAGGAACAAATCAAGGAAACAGATGTGAGGAATGTGGGGTAGCCTAGTTGATGGTGCTTGAGGGATTCTTCACGTGTCTCAGCATAGAAAAATTTAAAGAGTACAGCAGCATTGGTCAGATCAAAAGTGTGGGGTGAACATAATTCTGAAGAGATAATTATGGAGATGTAAAAACAAGAAGCCACTTGAATTGCATTGGAAGATATTAGACACATCAAAGGGCTGGGAAAAAACTTTGTTTAATGTAAGTTCTTTCTAAACTCTAAGGCAAAAAGTAATATGAATTTACATGGTAATTATAAACCACAAAACAATTCACAAGACAAGTAAACAACTAAAGTAGAAACCAAAATAAGAAAAATAGAGGTTAAAGGAGAGATGGAGAGAGCTGGTTGGGGTCAGAAAACATGGCTTAGTCATCCTTGAAGTCTCCCTCAGACTCTGATCATTCTTAGTGCTCAGTAAACACTTTGAGCCCATGAGCCTGGGGAGGGGCAAAGTGAGAGGTGGTTGGGAGGGGAGACAATGCAAGGATACCCTTGTGGAGGCACTGACATTGAAAATCAGTGACATTCTGCCAAGGTGTTTACCATAATATAATAAGGATTATTCTGGAAAGTTAAGGATTTTCCTGGAATGTACATTTTCATTTTATGGAAACTCCAACTAGCCCAGAGAACGATTGAGACATTTCAGCTTTAGAAATAGAGAGAGGGGCCAGCCCTGTGGCACAGCGGTTAAGTGCCCGTGCTCCACTGTGACAGCCCCGGTTCACAGGTTCGGATCCTGGTGCGCACCGACATACCGCTTGTCAAACCATGCTGTGGTAACATCCCATATAAATTAGAGGGAGATGGGCACAGATGTTAATCCAGGGCCATTCTCCCTCAGCAAAAATAGGAAGGTTGGCATCAGAAGTTAGCTCAGGGCTGATCTTCCTCACAAAAAAAGAAAGAAAAGGAAATAATGAGAAAATTTTCTGTCAGTTTTAAGAATGAAAACCAGTTAGCATCTGGAAAACAGTTGCAATTTGAGATCAGAATGTGGAGGAAGAATTAGGTGTCACAAATTGTTTTTGCTTTTCTCTAGGGCAGTAAGGCTTGCAGGGGGAATGAAGTTCCATCTTGGCTCTATTGAGTTTGAGAAGGTGTAAAATTCATTTGTTCTGGGCAACACTGTTGACCTGCGGAGAAAGACAAATGGTTCAAGCAGCTAATCTAAAGGCATGACCTATATGTGCAAGGTATTTGTGGTAGGTATTGAAGGAAATACAAAGTATTATAAGGTTCCAAGCTCCTCCATATACATGACATGGTTTGCAAGATGTCACTTGATTCTGTCAAGTTATTTAGTGTATGTTGTATTAGAGAACCTAAAAAAAATGGGAATGTTATCGAGAAATTGTAATTAAGGACAGCTTCTTAGGAGAGGTGGACTACATCAAGTCCTCAAAGAGACCACTTTTGGGCAGGTGGAGGGAAGAAAGTGTGAGGATTTCAGATGGGGGAAGAGGGGAAAGGTACAGGCATAGAAAGGAACATGACATTTGGGCATGGGGGTGGGGAGGCCATGACAGGCACAGTCTTCCCGTGACTGAGAGGGAGCTCAGTTTCC
Source organism: Diceros bicornis minor (assembly GCF_020826845.1). Classification (NCBI taxonomy): domain Eukaryota; kingdom Metazoa; phylum Chordata; class Mammalia; order Perissodactyla; family Rhinocerotidae; genus Diceros; species Diceros bicornis. The sequence goes on from NC_080749.1 coordinate 1,034,554, forward strand.
TCCTCCAGGAGCCCAGCACTGCTTCCCACCTCCTGGCCTCCTCCACCTGCAGACCCCCCGCCTAAGCCAAGGCCTATCTTATCTGGATCACTGCCTAATCTCCCAACAGGTCCCTTTACTTCCAGTCTTAATTTCTTCTAATCTTTCCTCCACAATGCCTCCAGAGTTACCTTCTAGAATCTAAATTTGTTTAAATGTGACATCTGCTTATACTATTTCAATGACTGCTCACAGCATTGGAGAGAACATTCAGACTCCTGAGCTGGACACGCAGGCTTTCCCTTGCTGTCCTCATCTTTAGCCTCATCACCCACTGTTTCCTACATGTTCGCTTTGTTCCAGCCTTAAAAATACCCCCATATTCTGAAAGCTTTAGCATCCTTTATATCTGCCTTTTTTATGTGTGTCTACTGCACTCCTACCCCTTGTTTAATCAACTTAATTCCTATTTCTTAATCTAAACTCATATCAAATGTTCCTTCCTCTTGGACACTTTCCTGAGAGGTCTCCGTCTAGAGACTCCTTTTGATGTCCCCACTCTGGGACCCTGTACTTATTTGCTTTTCCATAACTGTTGTTTTATTCATGTCTCATAGACAGTGAGCACCTTCAAGCTGAGACTATCCTTCTTTTTGATAAATAAATGGCATGCAGTGGGATACATTGGAGCATATGAGGAAGCCATTTGGTGTAAACCTAATTGTGCCTGACCTATTTTTTTATAACTTTTTTCCAAAAGGGGCCTGTAGCCTCTGTTCATCCATTGTACATCCACTTTAAGCAATTAACATGTCTCAAAGACAAGAACAATGCCCTTAAGATGTAAATGCAACTTCCCCCACATTGACATTTCCTTAAGGATAAGCATTTCTCCCTAGGCTAGGATTTGATTGCTGTGCTCATCCTGTGACCACCCAACTCGAGACAACAGCCACGCCCATGGAGACAGCAGACCTGATACCCACTGTGTCCATCAATTGAGGTGCTGACAGGTCAATGTCGCGGCTATTGTAAAAGGGACATTGCAATCACATGTGATACATGCTCTTTGATAGTATATAACCACTGTGTACACCCCACTTCTTCAGAGGGCTCCATTTCTTCATGAAAGGACTCTCCCGGGCTATATGGTCTTCAAAGGTTGGCTCGTAAGAAACTCACCCCAATTTTGATTTATAGATTGGTTATGGGTTATTTGCATCGACATTTCTTGGTGTAATTGCGGCAGGATCTCAGAGAAACCCACCGGATACCACCTGGATTCTACACTGAACCGACAGTTGGTACCGCAGGGGCACTTTGAGCCCCACCCGGATCACTGCATTCTTCAGGTGACCCTGGTGAGTTCTCCTGAATCCTGGACCTCTTTATTTTAAGTTGATAGTCCAAGAGTTTATTTGAGCTGTTTTAAGATATTAAGACTAGAGGCTTTGAAGGGTACCAGTACATTTCCTAGGTGGAGAAAAACCTAGGGGGAATTTCCCAGGCCAAGGAACTTTAGGGGAAGCTTGGAGTAAACTGGGTTGGTTGTCCTTTTAATTTGGCTTTAAAATTGGAAAGAATTATGTTTATAAGGTCTGAACAAAACTGCTTGATAGAGAAATGAGAGTCTGATCTTGTTCAGCTGTGAGGAAAAGAGACATGGCTCCTCCCGGCTGAAAAGGCGTTTTACACGTGACTGAAAAACCTCAGTAGGCGTGTCAGAGGTGAACCTCACGATGTGTAGCCGTCCTATAAGGCATTCCATTATCATTCACTTTAATTAATTATAGCTTCATCCGGGGATGCGCACATGAGAGTTGGTCACCCGAGCTCCGAACCGCCACAGTGGTCCTAGACTGCCAGCGGGAGAAACCTAGACAAATAAGACAGTGATTACGACATTCCTTTAGGGAATAACACTCAAAGCAGCACACTTGTGACCCACTACACTGTTCGAGAAGTTGTTCAGACTTTAGAAAAAACAAACGAACAAACAGAACTAAAAATGGGAAACCGTGCTTCAAAAGCCTGCCGGCTTCCAGATGGACAACCCCCGACGGGGACTCCCGCTGGTTTCACGTATACTGCAGACGGAAACAATGCTTGCAAGTATTTAACTAAATGGGAAAGGTTAACTAAGGATGACTAAGGTCGTAAATGGCCAAAATGGGGAACGTTTGACCTCTGAAAACTACTGTATTTGCACGCCCATGTTGAAAAAGCCGGCGATAAAACCAAAACAAAAGAAGGGGAAGATTATTACGATTGGCATTTAGAGGTTTCAAAGTGTAATAATGATAAAATGACCTCTTTACAGGAGACTAACCATAAACTGACTGAGAATATTTCTGAATTAAAGAGAGATAAGATGTCAGAAGCTGTCCACCCCCTTCACCTCCTCTACCTCCTCCACCACCGCCGCTTTCAGCACCTCAGAGCTCATCTCCTTCTCCCTCAGCACCCGTGTATCCTTTCCTTTCTGAGCTTCCGTACCCTGACCTATCCACTTCACCTCCTCCTCCCTCACCTCCTCCTCCTCCCTCACCTCCTCCTCCCTCACCTCCTCCTCCCTCACCTCCTCCTCCCTCACCTCCTCCTCCTCCCTCACCTCCTCCTCCTCTCTCTCCTCCCACACCTCCTCCTCCTTCCTCTCCTCCTCCTCCCTCACCTACTCCTCCTCCGTCACCTTCTCCTCCTCCTTCACCTCCTCCTCCTCCTTCACCTTCCCCTCCTCCTCCACCCCTAGAGAAAACAAGAAGTAACTCTCAGGGAGCAGATACTGAAAGTCCTAAAGTTATAGTGGCTGTCTTTAAGGAGAAAACTGTTACTGGGTGAGATGAGCCTGCTCTTGTGTATACTCCTTGGACTAGAACTGAATTTAAGAATTTGACGAAGGACTTCCCAGGCCCTTTGCAAGATCCTTTAGAGTTTGCTCAAGAATTTGATTTTATTGTTAGAACATATGCACAGGATATTTAGATTTATATCAGCTTGTGCATTTGCTGGTGTCTGAGAACAAAGCAAATGAATGGATAAAAGAGGCAGATTGGAGAGACCCCCTGGAGGATTTCCATAAGCATGAGGCTCACCACCTTAAAGAGTGTAGGAATATTGCTCGAAACTTACACGAAGCCATTCCAGTAGTTTTTCCCAGGAGGATAGATTGGGCTAAAGTCCATCAACGTAAGCACAGACCCAAGGACTCTATCTTTGATTATTTCGAAAGGCTTGAGAGAGCCTTCAAACAGCACTCTGGGCGGCTCCTGAATGTTTTGAGAATCATTAAAATGATTCAATTTTCAATTCAATTTCCTTGGAAGGATTAGATGAGGAATTAGCAAAATTAGTTAAGAGACATGAACTGGATTGGACTTTAATGCACACTAGTGCTCTTGTCACTATTACAGATAAACTATCTAAAACCCTCCAGAGGGCCGGCCCCGTGGCTTAGAGGTTAAGGGCACGCGCTCCGCTGCTGGCAGCCCGGGTTCGGATCCCAGGCGCGCACCGCTTCTCCGGAACATGCTGGGGATGCATCCCACATACAGCAACTGGAAGGATGTGCAGCTATGACATAAACTATCTACTGGGGCTTTGGAGGGAAAAAATAAATAAATGAAATCTTTAAAACCCTCCAGCAAAAAAAAAAGGCCACTGAGGTTATGAGTATACAGCTACAACAGCTTAGTGGCCCAACAAACGCCATCCTTTTAAAATCTGACCAGAAACGAAATCACCGTGTTTGTTACTATTGCAAAAATCCCGGTCATTTCAAACAAGACTGTCATAAACTCAAATGGGATTTAGGGGGTGACAACAAAACACAGGAATAGGGCTGCTCCAAGGATTACGAGAGGGCATTTCCCCTCCTCCTCACAAATGCCTTAGGGGAAATTAGATAAATAATGGAGGAGAAACTTTAAAGGTCCTTGTAGATACCGGGGCTACCTTATCTGTCCTCAACCCTACCCTTATTCATTGCCCTCTCCCTCGGAGTAAACGGGCAGTTGAAATGGTAGAGGTTTCGAATTTTCCAATGTAGGTTTTTAAATCAGAACCAATAATTTTTCAATTAAGAACCATCACAGTAAAAATGTGTTTCTCCTGGTTAAATGTGTTCCAATTCATTTGATTGGACGAGATCTTCTAGAACCATACAACGTCCATATTGCCTTTTCACGAAAGGGCAAAATGATTCTAGATTCAGAAAATCGGGATGCTGACCAGACTGTAATTGCTGAAAGGTTGATGATTGTGAAATCAATGACTCAAATAAAAGAGAAAATTGATGACCTGTTATTACAAGTGCCTAGAGAATTATGGTCATCATCCTCTTCAGATATTGGGAAAATTAAATCAGCCACTCCTCTTAAGGTGACTGTTGACAACCCTAAGCCTCTATCTAATATTCGGCAATATCCACTTAGACCAGAGGCATTAAATGGGATAAACCCTATCATTCAGGATTTCTTGAAAAGAGACTTATAATTCCTTGTACTAGTCCCTGTAATACACCTATCTTGCCTGTAAAAAGCCAAATGGGAAACGCTGGAGATTTGTTCAAGATCCCAGAGCTATAAATAACATCGTGATTCCTCGGCATCCTGTGGTTCCTAACCCACACACTTTGCTCTCGGCTATTCCAACTAACAGCTGCTATTTCTCAGTCACTGATTTATGCAGTGCCTTCTTCAACATTCCCGTAGAAAATAATAGTCAATATCTTTTTGCCTTCACGTGGGAAGATCGTCAGGATACCTGGACAGTTATGCCACAGGGCTATACTGAGATGCCCACTTATTTTTCCCGGATACGCCAGGCTGATTTAGTGAATATAGAATACCCTAATGACTCCACTTTAATTCAATATGTGGATGATTTCTCTTGTGTTCAAACACTAAGTTGGATTCTGAGAAGGACACAATTTATCTGTTGCAACAACTAGCATCTAAGGGGCATAAAGTGTCCAAGGACAAATTGCATTTTTGCCTGCCTGTTGTAAAATATCTAGGACACTTGATATCTAAGGATGGACTGTTGATTGATTTTGAAAGGATTAAAGGAATCCTGGCTTTTTCTCTCCCTAAGACAAAGAAACAGTTGAGGATTCCTAGGACTAACTGGATATTGCAGGAACTGGGTACCTAACTTTTCACTTATTGCCCAGCCCTTATATACATTACTAAAGTCTGACCAGCCTGATGTAATTGAATGGACACCAGAAGGAGAGAAGGCAGTAACTACCTTTAAGTCTGTTTTGGCCCAAGCACCAGCCTTAGGACATCCTAATTACAGCTTGCCATTTTTCCTCTTCGTACATGAAGATAAAGGAAATGTTTTAGGTATCTTAACTCAAAAACACGGAGGTCGACATCTATCTACAGGGTATTATAGTCAGCAGTTAGACTCAGTGGCAAAAGGGCTTCCGCCTTGTATGAGAGCCATTTCAGCAGCAGCGCTCTTATGCAAGACCACTGAAGAAATAGTGATGGGGTCTCCTTTGACTATCTATGTTCCTCACTCAGTCTAATCTCTCCTAAAATCTCATCACACTCAGCATTACTCTGTCAGCTGACTAGCCTCCTATGAAGTTCTGTTGCTCTCTGCTCCTAATATTACCTTAGCTCGGTGTAATAATCTTAACCCTGCAACTTTACTTCCAGCATCACAAGAAGAAGATGCCCACTACTACATTTATTAACTAATTACCTACTTACTCCTAGGAATGATTTGCAAGAAACTCCCATTGATAATGCTGATCTAATTTGGTTTACAGATGGATCTTACTCAAAGGATGAACAAGGGTGTTATCGGGCTGGATATGCAGTAATGTCCTCAGTAGACGTAATTTACCAGAGATAAAGTCAGCACAGCAAGGCGAGTCAATTGCTTTAACTCGAGCTTGTCAATTGGCCAGAGACCAGGTAGCAAATAATGACACTGACAACCGTTATGCTTTCGGAGTAGCACATGACTTTGGAATGCTGTGGAAACAACGAGGGTTTTTAACCTCTTCAGATCAGCCTGTAAAGACGGAGAAACATGTTGCAGAATTATTACATTCTATACAGCTGCCGAGACAACTAGCGATTGTTAAAATACTAGGGCATTCCAAATCTGATACTTTGGAAGCTAAAGGAAACCGGCTTGCTGATGCAGCTGCTAAACAAGCAGCCTTGAAGGCTTGCCCTACCCAGCCTCGAGAATGCCTGCTGCTTCCTAGTAACTCTGCTAACCCAGGAAAAGACTTCCTTCTACAGGCCCAAGAAGTGGCCACGGAAGAAGAAAAACAGATATGGCAGTCAAAAGGGGGAATTTTAGACCCCCCTCACAGATGTGGTTTGGGCCCAATAGGAAACCCATAGTACCTGTTGGAGCACAATTGCCCCTGCTCCAACATATACACCAACTAACCCACTGGGCACCTGAAAAGATGATTTTATGGGGAAAACAATACTTTTGGAAACTTTCTCCCAAAGTGGCCCATACAACTTATATTCGTTGTGTTATATTCCCAAAGTAGAATCCATGGAAACCACTTCATGGGTCACAAGGTCACTTTCCCCTTCCTAAGGGACCCTTTGAGGTATGGCAATTGGACTTTGTCTAAATGCCACCACCTCAAGGATATAAATACATCTTGGTAATGATCTGTATGTTCTCACGTTGGGTTGAGGCCCTTCCTTGCAGAAGAGCCACGGCTCTAACAGTAGGTAAATTACTATTAGGGAGAATAATTCCTGCTTGAGGAATTCCTACCGAGTTACATAGTGACAAGGGAACTCATTTCACCGGACAAATAATTAAATCTATTTGTAATATTTGGCCAATAATGCAGCATTTCCACTGTGTTTACCATCCCCAATCCTCAGGATTGGTGGAAAGAACTAATAGCAGGATCAAACTTCAATTGGCAAAGCTTTCAGAAGCATTTAATCTCTCATGGCCAAAAGGTCTTCCGTTAGTGCTCCTTAGTCTTAGATCTACATCCTTTGGTAAATATCGACTGTCTCCTTTCGAAATAATAACTGGATGACCTATGCAATTAGAAGAAGAAATGTATGAACCAACTTTACTTAAAGGAGATATTTTACATTATTGTCAAGGTCTCATTGAGGGTCTTAAAAGAAATGAGAAACTGGTAGCTAATTCTTTTCACAGTAAGCTCCCGGGAGACGAAGACCTTAAGGATCATGGATTACAACCTGGAGATTTTCTTTATTGGAAAAGACACCTGATAAAGGACTCTTTATAGCCCCGTTGGAAAGGACCACGTCAGGTGCTTTTAACCAATCCATGTGCTGCAAAATTAAAAGGCGTAGACTCATGGATTCACATTTCTCATTTAACATAGTCTTCTCCTCCTGAATGGACTTCAACTCCAGTCTCTGACACCCAACTTCGACTGACCAAGACGAATATCTCCAAACCATGATGAGAAGAAGATGACATCTGTTGAAGACAGCTGTCCCGAGACTCTGGACCAGGCCCGTATTCCTAACCTTATATCTCCTCATTTAAACCCTTGTAGTGTTTAAGCTTTATGTAATTGCTAAAATAATCAATTTCTAGATTGCCTTACCATTTTCCTACACCAATGCTTTACCCTTCAACTTTATAAGATAGATCAGAACCTAATTACAAAACCTTTTGTTGATTACAAAAAAAAAATGCCATTCAAGGTTTCCCTAATGCTTTGTTTTTCCAGTCTACATCTGAATGGACCTCTGATGGCAATGTTTTTCTGCAATGGGCACATTTCTTTGCTACACACAAAAATCAGTCCAATTGTTGGCTATGTGGCCAACTTCCGCTTTCTAACACCTCTGGGTTGCCTTGGTGGGTCTTTCCCTTTCAAGGCACAGATTGGAAAGCTCTAAAGCAATTTATTGTGATAGAAAGATCTAGTTCTAATGTTCACAGTTCATCTGATATTACTAATTATGATCGTGAAACATGGTCAATAGCCCATACTATTAATAATACAGGACACGGTTATTCTTTTTCTGTTACTCAAACCATCCAATTATCCGAACAAATTGCAGATAAACAAAAGAAACCAGACATTACAGTAAAAACTATGGAAGGTTTCACACAAATTTGGATGGGTATGTTTGGCTTACTCCTAGCCATGGATCTTTAAACATACCAGCACCTTTATGTTGGGAACAGAGAAATCATTCCAAACAAAATCTACCAAATTACACTCTAAAGATGGGCTGGATATCCCCCGAGTAATGTCAGAATACTATTATACATGAAAAAGGTGATTGGTTTGGAACAGACTGGTCTCGAAGACCAGGCATCTATTGGATGGCTCCTAATGGAACTCAATGGTTATGTGGAACAAATCTCTAGCCTTGGCTGCCACCAGGATGGCTAGGGCGCTGCACTCTTGGCTTCTCTTGGATACAGGGAAAGATTCGACCAGAGCTAATATCTGTGGCTAATCTGCCTTTCCTTAAGGCCAGATGGGCTCGTTCAGTGTTCCATTGGTATGACCACCTAGCAGCTATATTTGCTCCTTCCTTGGGGCTGGAAGACGTCATATCACATATAGAGGCTCTGACAAAATTTACTCAACAAGCCCTTAACGATAGTCAGGCAAGAATAGCTTTCTTAAATACTGAAATGTCTTTAATGAGAAAAGCCGTCCTTCAAAATAGAATGGCCTTAGATATTCTTACAGAAACCCAAGGTGGTACACGTGCGATCATTCAAACTGAATGCTGTATGTTTATACCTGACGAGTCTTCCAATGTGTCATCTCTACTAAAGCACATGAAAAAACAGGTGAATGCTTTAAGCGATCCTATACCCAGCCTTGATTTGTTTGGTTGGCTCCCTCCTGGTATTGGTTCCCTTTTTTGAACTGGATTGCAATTCCTATTTCTATTACTTCTTGGAATTCTTGTACTAATCATAATATTCAAACTGATTATTTTTTTCTTTACTTAGTGTTGTAAGACTGGCATGCAAACTAGAGTAATGGTGGCTCAGTGACTTGAGATGGCCAATCAATCTTATAACCCTGGACAAATATCCTTTTCTGATAAGGACTATGCCTAAAAACTCATTTTAAACTAATCTTTTAAAAAAATGTTTAATTATTATCATTGTTACCGTACTTATTATATAATTGTGCACAATGTAACATAAGGGGCTATATATATTTAAAAATATATTTTTTAATATAAAATAAAAATAAATATAATATAAAATATAAAAAATATTAAAAAAAAGTGCATATACAATGTTTGTGCAACAACCTAAAATTAATCCAAAACCCATGAAATGCTTCCTCTGTTTATATATATATATATATATATATATATATATATATATATATATATATATACCTCTTTGCTTGTCCACAATATCCAACTAATTCCACCCAACGTGAACAACTGGGCAAATAGACGAGATAAAAGCCTGGCACTGAGGGACATGATAGACCCAGGGCATGCAGGAACCACCCTGGCTCTGAGGGACAATATTTTGATCATCAATGCTTTCTGTTGAAAGATTATACATCAAAAGGGGGAAAATGATAAATAAATGGCCAGTGATAGGATATATTGGAGCACATGAGGAAACAATTTGGTGTAAAACTATTTGGGCTTGACCATTTTTTTTTCCCAAAAGGGGCCTGTAGCCTCTGTTCATCCATTATATACCCACTTTAAGCAATTAACATGTCCCAAAGACAAGAACAATGCCCTTAAGATGTAAATGCAACTTCCCCCACATTGGCATTTCCTTAAGGATAAGCATTTCTCCCTAGGCTAGGATTTGATTGCTGTGCTCATCTTGTGACCACCCAACTTGAGACAACAGCCACGCCCATGGAGACAGCAGACCTGATACCCACTGTGTCCATCAATCAACGTGCCAACAGGTCAATGTCGTGGCTATTGTAAAAAGGACATTGCAATCACATGTGGTACATGCTCTTTGATGGTATATAAGCACTCTGTACACCCCACTTCTTTGGAGTGCTCCCATTCTTCATGAAAGGACTCCCCCGGGCTATATGGTTCTCAAAGGTTGGCTCATAATAAACTCAACCCAATTTTGATTTATATATTGGTTATAGATTATTTGCATTGACATTCTATTTGTTCCTCCAGTATCTAAACACAGTACCTGACACATTTGGGGCACTCAGAAAATGTTTGATGAGTGAATAAGTATGTGGGAGACCACACTTGGTGGAGCAGAAGGGGCTTTTTGGGGAGTGGTAGAAAATTCGCTCACATTCCTACCATAGTAGTTGAGGCTGTGGGCTTTGGACTAGTTTGTCTGGGCACCAATCCCAGTTATTCCACTTTTAACTGGGGAATCTGTGCAAAATATTTACTCTCTGAGCGTTAGTTTCCTCATCTATAAAATGGGGCTACTGCTAACTCCTGTCTCATAGGGTTTTAGTGAGATTGAAATGCATTAACTTATGTAAAGTGCTTAGAAGAGCTCCTGGCACATAGTAGGCACTTAAATGTTAGCTGTTATGTTATCATTATTGCTCTTATTTCTGAGCAATATTCTGGTTTTGAAAAGATGCTTTCATAATATAGTTGATCCTCATTATTTGTGGATTCCGGGTTTGCACACTTGCCCACTAGCTAAAATGAACTGGCAGCCCCCAAATCAACACTCTCAGGGCTTTCATGTCCATTTGTAGATATGCACAATGTGTTGAAAAATTTGATTCACTCGACGTGCATGTTCCCAGCTGAGGGGAACAAGGTGTGGCTCTGCCCTCTTGTTTCAGCCCATACTGTAAACAAGTGTCCTTTTTGCAGCCTATTTAGTGCCCCATTTCTTATCTTTTTGTGCGTTGTGTTGGTGACTTTGCTGTTTAATATGTCCCCCATGTGTAGTGCTGCAATGCTGCCTGGTGTTCCTCAAAGCAAGAGGCTGTGACGTGCCTTTATAGAGAAAGTATGTGTGTTAGACAAGCTTCTTTCAGTCACGAGTTACAGTGCTGTTGGTGTGAGTTCAATGTTAATATATCAACAATATATATTAAATAAGGTGACTTTAAAGAGAAACACAGAAAACAAAGTTATGTATTGATCAGTTGAAGAAAATGTGACTAAAGCTTGCAGGAACCTAACCCTGCATTTCCCGTAGGAGCAGTGTTCCCGTAGGAGCATATTCACTGATTCAGTGTTCACAGTGAATTTATAGAATGTCACACTGTGCATAATGAAAACTGACTGTATCTTATGTAATCCTCACATACTCCTTTATAGTAGATAGGTAGGGAACAGGGTGTCCACATTTTACTATTCAAGTAAGGCTATTAAAGACCTTATGAGCCAAGTAGAGAATTTAAAATGTCTTGTGCTCACCATAAGAGCCATGAATTTTTTCTTTTTTTTTTGGTTAGGACGATCAGCCCTGAGCTAACATCTATGGCCAATCCTCCTCTTTTTGCTGAGGAAGACTGACCCTGGGTTAACATCTGTGTCTATCTTCCTCCATTTTATATGGGACGCTGCCACAGCATGGCCTGACAAGCGGTGCATTGGTGTGCACCTGGGATCCGAACCTGGGCTGCCAGCAGCAGAGCGTGAGCACTTAACTGCTACGCCACGGGGCTGGCCCCTAGCCATGAGTCTTTGAGCAAGGAAGAACTATGATGAACTGATGTTTAAGGAACAATTACCTGGCAAGAGAATGTAGTATTGAGAGGAAGAGGGAGAACTGAGCCGGAAAGGAGAACCAGCTGTGAAACTCTCCAAGTATTCCCATTGCTAGGTGAGGCGATTCAGAGCTAAGGTGTTGATGTGATAAATGAAAAGTAGCAGCCAAAGGATGAAATAATGGATTTGGTAACCATATATAGGGTGTAAGTTAGGCTGTGGTTCTCAAAGTGGGGTCCCTGGACCAGCAGCATTAGCATCACCTGGGAACTGGGTAGAAATGCAAATTCTCAGGTGCTGCTGCAGACCTGCTGAACTGGAAACTCTGGGGTGGGGCCTGGCAATCTGGGTTTCAACAAGGCCTCCCAGTGCTTCTGGTGCCCATCAAGTTTAAGAGCCAGGGAATTAAAGAAATGATTCCAACACGTCACCATGCCCAGGTAAGCCGCAAGGCAGGGAGGTGGTATTTGTTTGGAGGATAAGACGCATTTTAAGTTTTAGGAAAAAATAGTTTAGCGTCTGTTTCATTTTAAGGGTTCCAGAGATGCCATTTTAGCTCTCTGCCTGTGAAGCTGTTTTGTTCACAATATGTTCTCCTTTAGAGAGCCCTTGGTAAGTTATTTACCACTTACCACATGTTCTGAGAGTCCCTTCCTTCTTGAAATCCCCTTTCAGACTTGAATACGTACTTTATTTTTGTGCACAAGCTCCTCTATTTAAAATCTGGATTTTTGGGCCGGCCCCGTGTCTTAGCAGTTAAGTGCACGTGTTCTGCTGCTGGTGGCCCAGGTTCTGATCCCAGGTGCACACCGACACACCACGTGTCCGGCCATGCTGATGCTGCTTCCCACATGCAGCAACTGGAAGGATGTGCAGCTATGATATACAACTATCTACTTGGGCTTTGGGGGAAAAATGAATAAATAAAATTAAAAAAAAAACAAAATCTGAATTTCTCTTCCTATAGGATCATGTATGCCCTACTGTCAATTTGGAATGCCATTGGTTTGTTCCAAAACCTTAGAAGGTTTTAGAATTTAGAACTTGATGAATAGAGAATGTATAAGCTTCTGTGTAGGACTCATATTTTTCAGATGTCTAGAGGTATCCCAACTTGCCAGTAACGTGGCCTTAGATTTAGCGGAACTTGATAATCCTAATATAGTAGAAAATGAATTACATCTCTCACATTAACATTTACAAAATAAATGATCACAATGTTGACTTACCAATAATGACTTTCTATATTCTAAGCTCTGAAAGTATCTTGCTTACATAATAAACATGATAAAGTTTCAAAGATGAGACAATTAACTTTTCAGCAAAAGCTTGATTTGAGTGTATCTTGGCTTCCTTTTTGACAGTTTTAGCCTTAATGTTACAGTAATATTTTCTTTTTCTGGGAATCAGATAACCTTGTATTTGGTGAATATTTTAATTTTTAATGGCCACTTGTGTTTTGTGATATGCACGTGTTCGAACAATCTATAAGAACTAACCATTACCACCCATATATAAGATTATACAGGAATGGAGGAATTTTGGCTGACTTATTGTATATAACTGTTCAGCCAAAGCAGATGGCAGACTCTACCACTTACAATGATTTAGGGGTTTGAAGCAGTATTTTTAAATACAAATAATCTCAAAATTGATAATATATAAAGTATATTACTTACTGTGTTAACTAACCAAAATAGTTAAATTTGTTATCTTTCCTCCATTTATAAGGATGCACCCATTACATAGATTCTGTACAAAATTGCAAAGATCATTTTTTTGCTTTACAAAATTTATTTATTTTAATTTTCAATAGTGAGAACCTTAGTGTTGGGTAAACTGCTGCACAATTACTGGAAATGCTGAAAGTCTTTTTGAAAAGTGTAGAAATCTAAAGATAATGAAAAGTACATTTCTCCAATGTCAAGTCCCTTGAGGATCTGATAGGCCTCTGTCTAGTTGCACCCTGAAGAGATGGAAGATTAAACACCAGCACAGGAAACAAGGGAAGAGGCTGCCAACTTGAGGGCTTCCCACGGACCACAGAGTGCCTGGCAGACAGTTGGAGATTAAATCTGGGCTTTGTCCATGGGTGGACCCTGAGAGGAGGATTTTGCATAACTGACCAGAGAATAGACAATATTGGTTCTTGATAACAAGTAATACTTACCATGTAAATTTCTTTATTAATCTCTGAATAAATAAAAATTATAACCTGTATAGAAATCAACTCTTACTGACAAGCCTCGCAGCCTTCTCTGGAGAGCTCACCAGAAAATGTCTCAGCTGACTGTGAATTGCTCTTCTCTGAAAGCCAGCCAGCCCTTCACTGATAGCCCTGGATAAGGAAGGCCAGATACAATTCTTTGAAGATGTTTAGCTGAATTCAGAACCAAAAATCCTACCTCCAGTTGGCTCCTGTGTGAGAATGGATGGCCGGCCTTATTTCACAGGCTGGGCAGTTGAGGTTTCAGATGAGCTTAATTGCTCTGTTCCCCAAGTATGGAAAAGGAGGATTGTGACATTGATCCAGGGCTGAGATTTTGCAGATAAAGATAGAGTCATAGAGGGGAATAAGTATTTCAGCAAATTGATTTTTTGTTCTCTACTGTGGAAGTAATTTAAGAAGCAGATTGTCTCTTAATCGAACTTCTCTTCCCTGTTCTCTATCTGTAATATCGCTGTAAAATTCTCTCTATAAAAATTTTAGTCTTTTTCTTTGAAGTCTGTTTATTATCATCTTTACGAATTCTTTGACTTCACCACCTTCTTGGCACCACAACGCTAGCCATTGTGATATTATCATAGATTCAGTTTTGTAATTTCATCCTCTTATCTCTATCTCCTCTACCATTTTGTTAGTTTTAGTTCTTATTGTATCTTATGCTTGAAAATATTTGAAGCTTACAGAGTATATCAGTTCCTTATTTTCTCAACTTTTGATTATCTAAGTGGCCTCAACTATCACTCTTTTTTTTTTATAATTTTATTTATTTATTTTTCCCCCCAAAGACCCAGTAGATAGTTGTATGTCATAGCCGCACATCCCTCTAGTCGCTGCACGTGGGACGTGGACTCAGCATGGCCGGAGAAGCGGTGCGTTGGCGCGCGCCCAGGATCCAAACCCGGGCCGCCAGCAGTGGAGCGCGCGCACTTAACCGCTGAGCCACGGGGCCGGCCCTATCACTCTTTTTAAAAAAGTGAAATACATAACAGAACAATACACTGTCATAAATTGACCACTTATAAAATTAAGTTCAACCTGAAATCCCTCCCCACATAACAGAGACCATCTTTTATAATTCACCATGCATTAGTTTGGGCAGGGTCAGTTTATCAATGATTTTTGGATGTTTTAAACAATATGAGACAAATACAGTGTAAGCTGAAATTGTTAATCTTGCAGAAGTTGTAGAATTTCCTGGTTGGTTAGGGAAGTTGATGGCAGAGAACCTGAATCATATGAAAAGTAGTTGATTAATTACCACCTGACAGAGTTTGTTAATTTGGTAAGGATGATGATATGACATGTTGAAAAGATAACTTTGCATATCAGAGTATTGTCAGAGGCCACTGGGAAAATTCATAGTGTTCTCAAATACTACAAAAAAATGACCATTTTTTCGTAAAAGATGTCATACATGATGGCATCATATACTCCTGTCAGAAAATTTGCAATGAAGAAAATTAACACTTGAGTCATTTTAATTCTAACGATTTGTTTATGCTTACTATTAGGTTAAAAAATCTTTTTAGAAATAAAGTGATAAGTGATGTTCTGGCTTAATTTTTAATTTTTTTTTAGGAAAAAAATTTTTCACATTAAAAAAATATTTATTTATATTACTTTATGTTGAATTTATTCCTGGGCCCAAAGACTTTCTTTTAATTCACTAACACCAATCCTTTTCAAACTATGCCAAAAAGTTGAAGAAGAGAGAATGCTTCTAAAGTCACCCTAGGGTGTTAACACTACCCTGATATCAAAGCCAAAGACACTAAGAGAAAAGAAAACTACATGTCAATATCTTTGATGAATAGTGATACAAAAATCCTCAATAAAACATTAGCAAACCAAATTCAGCAGCATATTGAAAGGATTATACATCATTTTGAAGTGAGATTTATTCCTGGAATGCAAGGATGTTTCAATATATGAAAATGAATCAATGTAATAAACCACATTAACAGAATGAAGGAAAAAAACACCTGATCATCTTGATGGATGCAGAAAAAGTGTTTGACAAAAGTAAACACGCTTTCATGTTAAAAACACTAAAAAACCCTCAGAGTAAAAGGAAGTTACTTCAACATAATAAAAGCCATATATAGAAATCCACAGATAACATCGAACTCATGGGTGAAAGACTGAAAGCTTTTTCTCTAAGATCAGGAAAAAGGCAAGAATGCCCACTTTCACCACTTCTATTCAACATGATATTAGAAGATCTAGCCAAAGCAATTAGGCCAGATAAAAAAAGAAATAACACCCAAATTGGAAAGGAAGAAGTAATATTATATTTGTTTACAAATAATATCTTATACGTTGAAACCCCTAAAAATTCCACAAAAAAAATTGTTAGAACTAATAAATTCTGCAGACTAGTGGAAAACAAAATAAACATGAAAAAATTAGTTGTTCTTCTATACATTAATAATAAGTAATCTGAAAAAGAAATTTACAATCATTATATTTTTATTTACAATAGCATCAGAAAGAGTAAAATACTTAAGAATCAACTTACACAAGGAGGTAAAAATTCCAATGATGTTTTTTACAAAAATAGAAAAATCTATCCTAAAATTCATATGGACTCTCAAGGGACCCTGAATAGACAAAACAATCTAGAAAAAGAAGAACAAATTTGGAGAACTCGCACTTTCTGATTTCAAAACTTACTACAAAGTAATCAAAACAGTGTAGTACTCGCATAAATAAACACAATATACTAACAAAGTAGTATACAGAGCCCTGAAATAAACTTTTACATATACGGTCAAATGATTTTTGACAAGAGTGCAAAGACTATTCATTGGAGAAAGGATAAGTTTTTCAACAAATGGTGCTGGGAAAACTGGATACCCACATGCAAAAGAATGAGGTTGGACCCTTATCTCACACGATATCTAAAAATTAACTCAAAATGGATCAAAGATATAAATGTTACAGTTGAAGCTATAAAATCTTTAGAAGAAAACACAGAGAAAAAGCTGCATGTCATTGGGTCCAAATGCCATTGCCAACAATGATTTCTTCAATATGACACCAAAGACATAAGCAACAACAAAAAAACAAATTGGACTTCATTAAAATGCAAAGGTTTTCTGTATCACAAGATAAAATCAACAGAGTAAAAAGGCAACACACAGAATGGCTGAAAATATTTGCAAATCACATATCTGATAAGGGATTAATAACTAGAATATATAAAGAACTCCTACAACTCAACAATAAAAAAAAAACCAATTTAAAAATGCACAAAGGACTTGAATACACATTTCTCCAAAGAAGATATAAAATGGCCAATAAACACATGAAAAGATGCTCAACATCACAAAGTATCAGGAAAATGCAAAAATAAAACCACAATGAGATACCTCTTCACACCCATTAGGATAGTTACTATCACAAAATAAGAAAATAACATGCGTTGGTAAGGATGTTGAGAAATTGGAACCCTTATACTTTGATGGTGAGAATATAAAACTGGAAAACAGTATGGCAGTTCCCTCAAAAATTAAAAATAGAATTACCATATGATCTAGAATTTCCACTTATGGGTTCTGAAATAATAGAAAATATATTTATTGGTGTCTGCCTCCAATTCCTGGCACAGAGCTACTGAAAACCTTTTACTTTCCTAAACAATAAGAACACTAAGAGCATCTCTTGTTCTAATATTTGTCTTTTACCCATTCCCTGACACAGAGCTCCTAAAACTCTTGTAATTTCCTAAGTGATAAGAACACTAGGAGAATCTTTTGTTCTATTGAGGCAACTCTGGGTGGGCTCTTAAATGGGGGCTGGTCACCAGAAAGACCAAGCCCTCATTAGAAGCTTGGAATTTTTAGCCCTACCCCTTATCCTCCAGAGAGGGGAGAGGGGCTGGAAACTGAGTTAATAATTGATCATGCCTACGTGAGGGAGCCTCCATAAAAAGCCCAATAGAAGGAGGTTCAGAGAGCTTCCAGGTTGACAATGACAAGGAGTGCTTGGAGAGTGGTGCATCTGGAGATTGCGTGAAAGCTCTGTGTCCCTTCTCACATACCTTTCCCTATGCACCACTTCCAACAGGCTGTTCTTGAGTTATATCCTTGTATAATAAACTGGTGATCTAGTAAATGTTTCTCTGAGTTTTGTGAGCCACTCTAGCAAATTAATCAAACCCAAGGAGGAGGTTGTGGGAAGCTCTGGTTTACAGCCAGTCAGTCAGAAGTACAGGAAACAGCCTGGGCTTCTAACTAACATATGAAGTTGAAGTGAGGTTCGGTGGGTGTGCAGTCTTATAGGACTGAGCCCTCAACCTGTGGAATCGGATGTATCTCTGGGTTGACAGCATCAAATTGAGTTGAATTATCTGACGACCAGCTGCCATTCCAAGTATTTCTTGTTGGAGGTGTGGGGAACCCTCCCCCATGTGAAAAAATGAATCTCAAACACCATTTATGGGTATACATCCAAAAGAAGTGAATGCAGAGGTATAAAGACATATATGTACACCCGTGTTCTTAACAGCATTACTCAAAATAACCAGAAGCTTGAAGTAAGCCAGGTGTCCATCAAAGGATGAATTGACAAAAAAAAAAAATGTGGTTTATAACATAATGGAATACCAATCACCCTTAAAAAGGAAGGAATTCTGGGTCCGGCCCAGTTGTGCATGCGGTTAAGTGCGTGCGCTCTGCTGCGGTGGCCAGGGGTTCACCGGTTCGGATAATGGACACGCACTGATGCACTGCTTGGCAAGCCATGCTGTGGTGGCTTCCCATATAAAGTGGAGGAAGATGGACATGGATGTTAGTCCACGGCCAGTCTTCCTCAGCAAAAAGAGGAGGATTGGCAGATGTTAACTCAGGGCCGATAGTCCTCACCAAAAAACAAAAAAAAAAAGGAAGGAATTCTGACGTATGCTATGACAAGGATGAACCTTGAAGACTTTATTCTAAGTGAAATAAAGCCAGCCACAAAAGGAAAAATACTGTATGATTCCACTCATATAAGGTACTTAGGGAAGTCAAATTCATAGGAATAGAGAGGACAATGGTGGTTCCCAGGGGCAAGAGGGAGGGATAACAGGGAGTTGTTGCTTAATGGGCACAGAGTTTCAGTGCAAGGTGAAAATAGTTCTGTGGATGGTTGGAAGTTATGGCTACACAATAATGTGAATGTACTGAATATCACTGAACTGTACACATAAAGATGGTTAAAATGGTCAATTTTATGTTATGCATATTTTATCACCATTAAATAATTAATTATTTTCAACAAATGAACGAACACTAGCTACATGCAATAGCATGGATGAATATCACAACCATAATGATACATAAAAGAAATTATATTCAAAAGGCTATGTATTGTATAATTCCATTTATATAAAATCCAAAAAAGAAACAAAACCGAAGTCTGGCTTCCAGTAATGGTGGAGTAGCTTGTTGAACTAACACTCTCACAGATAACAGTGATAAAATCTGCATAAAATATTTTATATATTTATTATATATACATATTGTATATATATATATATAGTATATACATATTGTATATATAGTATATATATATACTTTATATATATATATTTACATAGACTCATGTATCTATATGTAATACACATACAATAAATGTGTATATGTGTGTATGTATAAATGTCTTCCAAAGCAAGCAGAACTGAGAGGGAGTCTTCCCTTGAATGATGGGAATTGCACCAGGAGATATTTGCAAGCTTGAGGCTTTTAACTCAAAGCATTCCAAAATCTGTACGTGGCCCAGACAGGGGAGAAACTACAGTCTTACTTGTAATGTTAGAGGATGTATTTTGGGGCTGCCAGAGTAGCTGGAAAGTTAGGGGAGAAATTCTGGAAAGGAGGGAGCCACTAAGAGGAAAATCTCAAAATATGTATGAAAGTCTCCCCCACACACACACCAAATTGGCAGATCTTTGAACAACACACATGCAGGGTAGGTCCCAGAGGGACTATTGTAAAAACAGCAGTTGGAAGATGAAAGATCTGATTGAAGATTTCAGCTATGCCCACTGTAAAGGAGATAGGATTGGAGTTTCAGTCCAGCCAAGTTAACTCCCTGCTAGAAAAATAACAACACTCTTCAGAGGAATACAATAGAATCCAAAGTCTCTATAACTATCATACATGATTTCCAGTACACAATTTAAAAAAGCATGAGATTTGAAGAAATAGGAAAATGTAATCCATATATGACCAAAAGCAGGCAGTAGAAACTATCCCCAAGTTGTTGCAATTAGCAGACAAGGATAAGAAATTAGCTTTTATAAAGATGATAATGGTGGTAAAGACACATATTCTCATAATGAATGAACAGATGTGGAAACTCAGCAGAGAAATGGGAATTATAAAAATGAACCAAATAGGAAGATGAAATAAAAAAAAGTACTTATGAGTTTACCAGTAGATTAGAAACAGTAGAAGAAACATGAAGACAGAGCAATAGAAATTATCCAGTCTGAAGAAAAGAATGTAAAATTTTTGAAGGAAAATGAAGAGAGCCTTACAACCTGTGAGATGATTGAGTCCCCAGCAGAGAGAGGAATGACAGAAAAATTAAATGAGACAGAAAGGCAAATCAATAAGTAATAACATAAAACTTCCAAAATTTGGTGGAAAATCTAAAATTTTAGATCTAAGAAAGTCAACAAACCCACAAAATAAAATACAAAATAAAACCATACCTCGGCACATGATAGTCAAGCTGTTAAAATCCAAAGATAAAAAGAAAATCCTGAAAGCATTCAGGGAAATACATACATACCAGGGAAGACATTACATAGAAGGAGAAATAACGTGAATGAAGGATGATATATTATTAAAAAAAAAAAGACAAATCAACAACAAATTCGCATCTTTTAAGTACAGAAAGAAAACCCAAAAGTCAACACAGGATCCTATATTTAGCAGAACTCACTTTCATAAAGGAAGCAGAAGCCACAACAAGATACCACACACCAATTAGATGGCTAAAATAAAAAAATAAAATTGCAAATACCAATAAAATTGCAACTACAAAGTGCTGGTGAGGACTAGGAGCAACTAGAACTGGGAATGCAACATGATAGTTGCATTCAGACAACAGTTTAGCAGGTTCTTATAAAGTTAAACATATACTATTATATGACACAGATATCCCACACCTAGGTATTTAGTGAAACAAATTGAAAACTAATGTTTAAGGAAAAATCCTTGTGTGAATCTTCATAGCCATTTTATTCATAATTGTCAAAGATGGACACAAACTAAATGTCCTTCATAAGGTGAATGGAGAAAGAAACTGTGGTGCATCGGTACATTAGAATACTACTTGGCAATAAAAAGGATAAACTCTTAATTCACACAACAACATGGATGAATCTTGGATGCATTTCTCTAAGGGAAGGAAACCAGATTCAAAAGGCTATATAGTATATGATTCCATTTATATGACATTCTAGCAAAGGCAGAAATACAGGGATGGAAAATGATCAGTGGTTGCCAACGGATGGAGTGGGGGAAGGGGTTGACTACAAAGTGACAGCATGAGAGAAATTTGGGGGTGAATAAAACAGCTCTGTATGGTACTGTGGGGGTGGATATACGACCAGAAAGTTGTCAAAACCCATAGAACTGTACACCACAAAGAGTGAATTTTACTCTGCAAATTTTAAAAATCAATCAGGATGCTAGGGAACTCAGATGGAATGAAGTGACAAATGAATCTCGCTGTATTATAAGCATGTGACATAACCACACTGAAGGTGTGGAGATGAAAGGTCCTGACCTGAGTAACTGTGGAAGACAATGTTTTGACGGGATACTGTAAAACTAAAGTACTGGACACAAACACTGTACTCTAGGTGGTAAGTTTGTTTTTCATAAGGGTATGGATTAGCAATTCTGAAAGTAGTTGACACATTAGTAAATATATTGTAGCTAACTGGAGTTAAGTTTCTCACTGTTGGTGAAAGAAGTTACAAATAAGCAAAAGGAGAATGCTAGAATAAACTCTGTGGTGCTCGATTGGAGTTGGAATTATCAGTATGAATCCATGTCTCTTTTAATATATCTATCCAGATAGACAGATTGATAGATAGACTGATAGATCGATTGATAGATGTGTATACCTGAGTTTATATTCATACATACATTTCCAAGCTCTGCTGAGAGGGTCTAGAAGCAGTGACACCCTAGTATCAATGAGCACACCTAGCTCCTAGATCTTGGTTTCTAAATATCATTTTCCAATAAAAATAAGCAGGTTTTCTTGGAGAAATGGGTACTTCTAGGGCTGGAGATGGAAAATACAAGATAAGCCTGGAGCATCTTGTAGTGCCAGGAAGTCTGAAAGTGCTTTAAAAAAAAAACACAGAAAATGATGAGATGTGTCAAAAGCAATCAATCTGAAAGACTTCCCAATGGCTCAAGTTGGAAAACTGTGAGCAACAAAATAAATAATGGTAGCATTTGATTATTACCCAGAGAATAAAATAAATATCCATGAGTCTATACTGATATAAAAAAGATTAAATAAGAAAGAAAGAAAAAAGGGGGAAAAAAAGAATGAAAGAAAGAGAGAAAGAGAGGAAGAAGGAAGGGAGAGGGAGGAGGGGAATCTTCCTCACAGAATTCCAAATAATAACCGCAGCTGGATAACGTGAAATAGAAAATTGCCACTAGAACACCACAGTAATAATTACTGTGGGCAAGACTGACTGGTGAATGCAAAAACTGTGGGTGAAACTTAAAGAAGAAACAGTACATTTGCAGAACCTCAAAGCATCTACCTCCAAATACTTAACTTTTTTCTCTTAATTTATTTAAAAGTCCTATGACTATTTAAAGCAAAAATTATAACACTGTATTGTGGGATTTATAACATGAGTAGATGTAAAATTTATGAAAACAATAGCACAAAGGACAGACAGAGGTAAATGGAACTGTTCTGTAGCAAGGCTTCCATATTTTACATTGATTAAACTGGTGCACTATTAAGTCTAGGTAGGCTGTGATATGTTAAAGATGTATATTGTAATCTGGAACAACCACTAAAAAGTGCAAAATGTGTGTCACTTAAATGCTAATAAAGGAATCAAACAGCATACAAAAAGCTTTTGTACAAGAATGTTCGCAGGAGATGACCTGCAAGTCCCCAGGAGGAAGACGAGCACACTGCGGGGCATCCACAGAGCAGAACACCCTAAGCCGTGCCAAGGAGCAAACGCTGACACACACATGCTGGGTGAGTCTCATCAACCTCGTGCCGAGGGAGGCAAGCTGGACAGAAAATACACGTGGGATGATTTCAGCCAAGATGAACCTATGGTGAAAAAACCAGAACAGAGGTTGCCTCAGGGGAAGGAAAAAATTGCCTGAGAATGAACAGGAAGGAGTTTTCTGGGGGTGTTGGAAACATTCTATTCTTAAAGGGGTGAAGGTTATATGGGCATGTTTATTTGCCAAAACTGTAGAATTGAGATTTGTGCCTTTCACTGTACATCTTACCTCCACACACACACAAAAGACTAAAAAAATAATAAAGTGAGGTGGGAATGGGATGGAGTGTGGATGAAACAAAAATGGCAGATGATTAGTAGTTGTTGAAGCTGGGTGATGGGCCTACTATGCTATTTTGTTTTTTTGTATATTGTTTAAATTTTTCTGGCATCCACAGAGCAGAATGCTGTCAGATATTGTTCTGTAATAAAACAGAAATTTTCTGTAATAAAACACTTGTATAAGAAGACAAACTTGATATACAGTGTTTTTTGGTAAGATATTGGTTACCTTTGAGGAGGAAGGAGGAAGAAAGGGATTGTCCAGGTCTGAGTGAAGCTGCTGCTAGTTCTTGGTCACACAAGTGTGTTCACTTTATAATAATTCTTTGAGGTTTACATGGATGACATCTGCATATATTTCTGTACTCATGTTATACACCAATAAACATTTTAAATCCTGCATACTTGCACAAAGATCCTAACTCAATATCTCAGAATAACAGCAGGGTTTTGTTTTAAAGTGGAACACATTCACTCATGACATCATCAGATGGATTTTAATACTCCCAAGTATCTATTAATGCCCTCACCCTGTGTGGTCCCCTGGGTCTTTCCATTCTTGCCTCAATTTGGTAACTGGCATGGTTTTGAGAATTTATGATGTCATCTTTCTCCAGCAAGTTCCACTCCCACGATGATGCTCACCAAGGCCTCGACACCTAGCACAGTGCAGTGTTCACAGCATGCACTCAAGACCTGTGGGACTGGGTTGAATGAGGAACAAAACGAGGAGCTCATGATGTTCGTAACTTATGTCTAGGTGCCATATCATGACTTAGGAAATTGGTAGGGTTTTTCGATAGATTTGCTATGTTTTCTAATTTTTCCTATTGAAAACAATGGGAAATAGGGTCTCAGAGTTCTTTCTCAGAGACAGTCTGACATTTCAGGCACAGATTACTGACAATTATTAATGGCATATGACTTTCCCACCTCATCTTAGTTTTAAGTTTTTAACTCCTTACCTCGGAAATGACATAACTTTGCTTCTTCTAAATCTTGTAGTAATACTGATGCTCCAGAAAGTCGGGCCACGGATATTCTGCTGTTGTGCATCCTCTCTGCAAAGAAGTGGAGCTGTGCATCCACCAGTCTGAGAAGCATGTGGTGCTGTAGTATTTGCAGTCAGAGTAGCTAAATGGAAAAATGACTTCAGAGAATTATCACCATAACCCCCAACAGCAACAAATAATTTTGCTTAATTATTTTGTGATTCTGAGGGTATATTTAAAAAGGGATATTAAAACTGGTTGCCAAGGAGCCAGCCCTATAGTAGAGCAGAAATTGCATATTACCTTCCTACACAAACTTGCCTAACATAGTGGGAAAGAGCAACGAGAAGTTTTGGTGCTGTTGCCTGTGTTAACGAGGCCAAGAGGTCCACACTGGGATAAAGAAGTCCAGTGAACAAGCCTATGTGCAGCGTCGGACAAGGGGCATGAGTGTGGTTACCCAAAGTGGCTTAGGGGTCACTTACCAGTGCATCTGAGTTTCCTGTCTGTACAATGCAGGAATTGGGGCTGTGCACTGTGATGTTTTCTCCTTTTTATGACATGTCTTAGGGCAGTCCTTCTAAGATGCCTGACCAAGGTATGGGCCCTTCAGGTGGGTGGGGTCCAAAAGGAGGATCTCTGCAGCGACCCTGACCACGGGGTCCAGAGGGAGGATCATGGCAGCCTGGAGGGATGCAGGGGATGGTAGGACCGGTGGCCTTGAAAAAGCAAATTCCAGGATCCCACGCACCCGGTATTTCCATTTTAGATATTGAATTTACTTTTCAAATACTGACCAGGGTGCTTCCAATAGGGCTGCAAGCATCCTCAGCAACAGCTAGTCTGGTGAGCCCCACCCCTACCTGAGTACCGGGCTCAAGGGATGCAGTCCCTCCTCACTGCGCATACTCTGGGGGGTGCACAGGGCATGAAGGGTGGGTGTGGTATAGAGAAGAGGCGGGGTAGAGAGTGGGGTGGAGAAGCAGAGGATTGGGGCCCAGGGACGGAGGGACGAGGCAGGAATTGGGGCCCCTAGCTGTGCATGCTGGGAGCTTTTGTCTCTTAACTGCTCCCAGCAGGCAGCCTGAAGGGCTGCAGGACTACAACTCCCAGGATGCTCTGGGCACAGGGCGGTGCCTAGCCCTAGGGGGAGGAACAGGGTGGTGTGTGTTTGGCTGAGGGCAAAACCGTCATTGGCTGCAGACACTTGTCCTGCACCTGCTCCACGTGGACTGAGCCCCAGAGGGATGTGATGGGACGAGAAGGACCAGGGAGTTAGGAGGGTGTGGCGGCTGCATGGGCAGCCTCTGGCCTGCAGCGTGCAACTGCTTTTGTCCAAAGTTGAAGCCAGACTCATCCCTCTTCCACACCGCCTCCCTCCGTGGCTTGATTCCTCCTCCCACCTGCATGCCTGTGGGTCTTTCCACAGCCTCCTACCTAGTCCAGGGCCAGGTGCTTCTCTAAAATGCTTATGGGAACTGGTTTGACATCCCAGAAACTTTCCACTTTGCATGTTGCCCTCTGCCTTCTCCAGCCAAAGTGCCAACATTTCATTAGCTTTTGGGAGAAATTCGCCCTTGTGGCCCCTCTTACAAGCACAACTTAAGAGCTTTGCAGGGTGGTAACATTGGCTGTTGCTTGCCTTTTTTGCAGATGTGGAAGTTGAGGCATCCTTGATGTTAATCACTGGTTTCCCCAGGATCCGCTAAGAGCAGAGGAGAACAAGCCAATTCCCAGGAAAGTATCTAGTAGGCCATTTTCACCAACCCATTCCAGTGCAGAGGCCTCTGAAACAGCATCCTTAAGATGAGAATAGCTTAAGCATTTTGCCCTTTAGATTGATCACCTAATCTCAGCTCAGGCCTGAGTGGCCAGTCTCTCAGAGACACAGGTGACGACTCTGATCCCTCAGGAAGAGACCGGTGGTCCACCTTTCGGAGACGGATGTGTAACGTAGACAGCACTTGGGCAGCATTTGAAATTCGTCAGCTTTAACATCTCTGCTTTGGATTCCGGCAAAGTTCCCGGATAAACACGCCCAGGGATAGTCAGATGTACCGTATTCTTTAAAAATTGATTAGAATAGTGAAAGGAACAGAGCATAAAATAGCTTGCTTATTTGCAAAAGATGAAATGCAAGCAAGATCTTCTTGTCAATTTTTTTCTGTTTATTCTCTTGGCTATACTGTACACTTGAATGCAGAAATAAAAAATTTGAATGGCCAAAATCTCTTTTCCTGAGATTGGTAAATTAATTTAAAAGTTCTATTGAAACCTGTGGAGGAGTGGTTAGCAGCTTTCACGACTTATGTCCTCCCCAAAAATCTGGGCATTGATCTACATGAAAAAAAGTCCTTGTTAATATTACACATCCCAGTAGGTTACATTTCCGATTCCTGAATGTGGGATATTATCAAAATAACTGAAAAACCTGGTCATGGAAACTGGACCCTGTCACTTTGTCAAGAATTTGCCTCTTTATGTATAAATGACACATGAATTCTGTAACATTTTTGTAAAATGTTATTTTGTAAAATGGACGAGAAACTCTGTGGTGTCTCTGAATGTGGCAAGACAGGGAATTCTCATTAGACCACATCCTCGGATTCTTCTCTCGTGTTCAATAGGCCCAGGTGATAGTCCGTGTGGTCAGGTGCAGCGCTGCTCCCCCAGGCCCCAGTGTTCCATCCTACTCTGGCCTGTGCATTTTTCAGGGGGTTCTGACAACACTCGTCCACAAGGGTTGGAAGGAGACATTGAAACATGAGGATATTCATCAACTTAAAACAAGAATTAATGGAGAGGAAAGTTTTGGGGTGTGTGTGCTCCGATGCACTGCTGTTGAGGTGTGGCTGCTGTGACCACTGTGCTCCCAGCGTCCCCACAATGGCTTTCTCAGAAGTTTGATCTCCTAGCACAACCACAACAGCTGTTGACAGAGCTGGGCGCTCATCGTGGTTCAGTGTCTTCCATCAGATTTTGTGGCTCTTACCCTCCTCTGCTTGCCCCTTTCCTATTCCTATCTGCTGTGTTGATTGCTTTGTAGTTGTTTCCTAGGAGCCACTGTGTGTAACTGTATTTTGCAGTGTCTTTAGGGACCCACCCTCACTACACGAGTCATTGTACAACATTGACTTATCCAGGTGTAGCCCGTGTTCGTCCTCTCCAGTGGAGCTGTAAAGAACCCTGCTTAGTCAGAGCTCCTCTCATTCTCATGCTGCTTATGAAGCTGGGCATCTCGTCTTTGGTCTCATTAACATTATTCTTTTCATCGATTATTCTGAAGTCAGATACAACTTTGTTAATAATGTGGACACTGGCTGTCACAGGCACTTTTATGTATCTTCCCCAACAGCTCTGTGAAGTAGACCTGTGATCCCCATTCTACAGGGGGGGGGGACACTGAGGCTCAGAGAGGTCGAGTAGCTTCCTTCACTTCACAAAATTTCTTGGTACATTTTGAATCTCCACTTGGAACTCCGCCTCTCACCCCATCCTGAGTCCATTATCTGCTTGATGGCAGTCACCTTGCATAAACAGGCCCCGGGCAGGCAGTGGACTAGTTGGGCGTGGTCCTCCGGCTTATCCTGGGAAGGTTCTAGGTTTATTGCGAGAGCTGGAGCAGTGGACACTGACCATCACTCGCCTGGAAGGTTTGTTATGTAGAAATACTCCACTGACTTTTTGCAGGTGTCATGTCTTCTTTGTCTTCATTGCTCCCATGGGCTTTCTCCTACAGTCCGTGCTGTGCAGTAACATACAGTACAGAGACTGGTGAACATAATACTGTTGCCCTGCACAAAATGGCCACATCACTCATTTTTCTAATTATGCAAGAAATACATCCTGTTAAAAATGTCAAATTACACAGATCTATAGAAAGCGAAACCCTCCACTTTCATCCTCTTCCCTGAAAACTCACTCCTCTACTCAGAGGGAACTGTTGTTAACAAGGTGGGGTTTATTCTTCTGGACATTTCCTATGTATTTATAAACACACATAAAGTTTTTTGACATAAATTACATAACTACATCGTTTTGCAATTTGCTGTTTCCCAAGCCATATATCATAGACGTTTCCCGTTATCAGTGCACATCATTCTAACTTACCATTTTAAATGTTTTAGAGGTATTCCAAAGAACAGGAATACCATAATCTGTTTACTTCTTCTTTGATAGAAATGGGATTACATCCAGTTTCACTATTGTACATAACGCTGCAGTAAGATCATTGTATGGAATTTATTGCACCGCTATTCAACTGCTCAGTTTGCTTTGTTTCCTTTTAGTGAGAGACTATGATATATTTTTAACATTTTTATGGGAATTATTTTATAGGGAAATTAATTTTATCACTGAATAAATACATTTATGGGGAAATTGGCCTTCAAGGTCATCCATCTCAGTATTCTGGAGAAAAATCTTGAAACTTAGAAGGTATTATGCTTGCTCCATCACATTCTAACGAGTCATGTTAACAATTTAAAGTTTAATGTTTGAATAGCCTCTACTCTCTCTGTTCAGAAGGATGACTTTTTCTTGTCTTGAAAACTTCTGACTCCAGGGGCTCTCAGTTGGACTTCAGAGAGGATAAGATATTGGTGTCGCATCTGTTTCTCTTCAGCTGTAGGCTGAATCTTCCAAAGATCATAGAATTGAGCATGGTCCAATCGATATATATGATTTGGGTCAAAAATTCAAAGTAATGAACCCAAGATAGGAATCTATAACTTTGGTTCTTAATAAAGAATTTCCTTTGAGGACCTGCCCAGTGGCACAAGCGGTTAAGCCCACACACTCCGCTGCAGCGGCCCGGGGTTTGCCGGTTCAGATCCCAGGCACACAGTGATGCACCGCTTCTTAAGCCATGCTGTAGCAGTGTCCCATATAAAGTAGAGGAGGATAGGCATGGATGTTAACCCAGAGCCGGTCTTCCTCAGCAAAAAAGTGGGGGATTGACATTGGATGTTAGCTCAGGACTGGTCCTTCTCACACACACACACACAAAAACAACAGAATTTCCTTTGATATTCTTAAGTCTCTGTGATTACTAGTAAAAACTCACCTATGGGTGAAGAGATTTGGTTCTGCTGGCAATGTCTGGCTTGAACATCCATAGTTAAGCCTGCCACATCTGTAGGTAGATTAGACTTGACCTCTTGATGACCTCTGCCCTTGGTCTTTGACCGGGGAAAAATAAGAATTTTAAAAAGCTGCTGTTATTAGCACTCAATGCTAGAAATGCCCATTAAAGAGTGAGTTTCATTTGGTAAACCAAAGGGAATATAAGCAAAACAATGTCTTTAATATCTATAAAATTTCAAAAAATTCTCATTTTTTAAAATGTAACTCTGTTTTTGCCACAGTGAAAACTGTGTATATATAGGAATGAAATATTCCTCTGTTCATTTCTTAAGTTGTTTCCATTGACTTGGATTTATCCTCTAATCCATATTCCAACTGTGAAAGAACGTCTTGGTCCTTGAAAGAAAAGAAGCC
Source organism: Diceros bicornis minor (assembly GCF_020826845.1). Taxonomy (NCBI): domain Eukaryota; kingdom Metazoa; phylum Chordata; class Mammalia; order Perissodactyla; family Rhinocerotidae; genus Diceros; species Diceros bicornis. The sequence goes on from NC_080749.1 coordinate 1,064,458, forward strand.
ATTGAAATTTGATTTTCTTTTAGCTCGGCATCCTACAGGTTTGAGGAATAAATGATCATGTAATGATACAATGATTTTGAAATCTAATTGTAAATTAGAGAGGTGTAAGGGATGATTGAATGGTGTTTCATCCTCATGGTCAGGGGTATTGTACACATGGACATGTAAACACGATTCAGAAAGCTGCTTCAGCCCCGTGACATCCCTGAGAACCACAGTTCAGGGAGGATCTAGGCACACAGCCATCTGCCTCGATCTCCTGGGTTACATGTAGATCCAGCTGTCTTGAAAGTGGCTTTAGAGCAGCTATCTATTTCTCCCCTTCCTTCTCTCCAGCTTATCTCAAAAAGTCTTGACTATCATATTTTAAAGTAAGACCAATTATAGTTATTTATATGAGCTTCTTGATCATTATTGCAGAGTAATAATCAGGCATACCATTAAATATCATTTAATTGATCTAATTAAATTTGTTGTACCTTATAATTGATTAGAACACTAAGTTTAGTTTAGAGTTTCATATTCACCAAATCTGTTAATCTACTTACAACTGCCATGTGCCTCACTCCTCTTAGAAGTGTATCTTTGGCCCATCACAAGATTTTAATGAATGAAATCATCATAAATTAAGATAATGTACTGTCTTTTGGATGATAGGGAGGCAGATGGGTCCATTTTGGAAATATGCCCATCTGTCTTTGCTCCCCATGGGAAGTTTCTGGTCACTAGGTCTCCAGGTGGCTTGCACAAGCCATAGGTCTGTAATAGCTTGGTGCCTCTCCTTCTAATTGGGGTAGAAATAAAAGAGGTCAGAGAGCCTTATTAAAGTTTTGGTTGCATGAAGTCTTCTATGAAGACCATCCATGCATATTGTTCTGGGTAACTCTCTGTTCCTAGGACTACTAGTTACTTAAAGCGCTTGTCAGGAACTGTGAAAGGCCTGATATTTTACCTTACCTGCAAGTTAATAAGTCAGCCTACCATGGTCTTATAGATCTTGGCAAAAGACATGAGACCCATGGGTCAGAGACAAAGGACTTAATGTCACAGCAATAGCAGTGGCCAGAGTATCAGCATTTGCACTGGTTCACTAAATCCCACTTCTTACAGGGTGATACACAGTGGGCCGGGTGACATGCAGAGGGTTGCAAGAACTCAGAGCTTAAGGAACTCAAATCTTTGATAATGGGCAGGAAGTCTGCTGACCTTTGCCCCAGGGAGGGGTGTTATTTCTATTACACTGGGCAGTAAGCAAGCCTGCCCTTTGCTCCAGAGGAGGTCACTATTTCTGTCTTCCAAGGCTGACAGCTCTACACACATCCTTGAAAAGATAACCTGGTTTTACTGGCTTTCAAAGATAAGCTTGAATGAGAATCAATCATCATTCAGTTCTTCTGTTTCCTTTATTGAGTGTGCAAATATGCTCTTTTCTCTGTAAAGTTCACTAACTTTATTCATACATAGGGATGCTTTTGGTTTTATTTATTAAGTTGAAATTTTCTTATTAGAGCAAATGAGGAAACTATTATGGGTTGGATCTGAAAGTATGCTTTTCCAAGAAAAGGTGAATGATCAGTGCTCATAGAACTTTGCCACAAGGAGCTCATAGCAACTTAAATGATTTTAATTTGATTAATGTTTTGTACAACTTTCTTCCATCTTACTTCATCCTCTCTGCTTCCAGTAACTCTCATATGGGAATGGGGCAGTTTCAGGGATTCACTGAACTCATTTACAATATTCAAATGGTTTTCTCTGTTATATTGTCTTTATTGAGGTAATGTTGACATACAACATTATATTAGTTTCAGGGGTACAACATAATGATTCATTGTTTGTATATATGTTGAAATGATCACCACAGTAAGTCCAGTTAACATCCATCCCCATACATAGTTACAAATTTTTTTCTCTTGTGATGAGGACACGGTGTATTTCAAGGTGCAGAGGAATCAACGATTATGTCTTACTTTTTCATATACAGCTTGATGGATTTGGACCTAAGTATACACCCTTGAGACTGTCACCACCATCAAGGCCACAAACATATCCATCACCTCCCAAAGTTTTCTCTCAACTCCTTTTGTACTATTATTCTGTGGTAAGAACTCTTAATATCTACTCTATTAGCAAATGTGACGTATGCAATACAGTCTTGTCAGCTGTAGGCACTATGCTTGTCCTACATCTCCAGAACTTATTTATCTTGATAACAGAAATTTTGTATCCTTTGACCATCAGCTCCTTATTTATCCATCCCCCCAGCCCCTGGTAACCACCATTCTAACCTCTGCTTGTATGAGTTTGACTATTTTAGATTCCACATATAAGTGAGTATTCGCCTTTCTCTGTCTGCCTTATTTCACTTAGCATAATGTCTTCCAGGTCCATCCATGTTGTCAAAAATGGCAGAAATTCCTTCTTTTTTTAAGGTTGACTAATATTGCATTTCTTTATCCATTCATCCATCAGTGACATTTAGGTTACTTCCGTGTCTTGGCTATTGTGAATTAGCTGCAATGAACATTAGAGAGCAGGTATCTCGTTGAGACCCTGATTTCAATTCCTGTGGGTATATACTAGAAGTGGGATTGCTGCATCATATGTTAGTTTTCATTTTTGGAGGAAGCTCACTGTTTTCCATAATGGCTGTACTAATTTACATTCCCACAAGGGTTCCTTTTCTCCACATCCTCACCAACATTTGCCATCTTTAGTTTTTTTGATAATCACCATCTTAACAGGTGTGAAGTGATAGCTCATTGTGGTTTTGATTTGCATTCCCTGATTAGTGATGCCGAACACCTTTTCATACACCTATTGGTGCCTTGTATGTCTTCACTGGAAAAAGTCTATTCTGGTCCATTGCCCATTTTTTAATTGATTTTTCTTTTTGTTATTGACCCAACACAAAAAAAGAGAACAAAATTTTCAGGCATTATGGGTGCTTCCCAGTTGATGCAGATGGTTTTGTTTTTACAATGGTACCAAAAGATAATGTTTCATGTTTTTTCTTCAGTTTGTTATAGGACCAGCAGTAGCTACGGCATGGCAGATAATTGGGAACGTCTTGGTTTGGAGGTTTGCAACATAAATGAGTGGTAAGGAATTTTTTATTATTCCAAGGAAAGTATTGAGATCATAGTCCATGGAATCCAGGATTGATAGGTGTAGGAGGAACTTAAGGTGGGGATCGGTGATCTGGCATTACTTCTGATCTTGAGGGACAGGTATCTACTGTATGAGTGTTTGAATAAAAGTATTAGAGATCAGGAATTTGTGGTGAAAGAATACGTTTTCTGAATTATTTACTTTTGACCATAACCGTTTGGATTATGTGAACATCTGGGATATGGGAGTAAGTCGTTAACAGGGGGTGGTTGATAATGTCACTATTGATTTAACTTCTATGAACACCAAGCGGTCAATGGATTAAGCAAATGAGTAGTCAGAAAACACAGAAATGGTAGGATTTGGGATTTAGTAAAGGTTTGGGGACCGACTGCCCTGAGAGGGAGTGTCAGGACTTGTGCGGTTTAGAGTGACAAGGACAAGAATATAATAGAAACACACTCAAACAGGGAGGGGTGTTAACAGGATGGGGGAGGAGAAATGATCTGGAGTAGCCTTGAATTTTGACCTTGAGCTTTCTGTTCTTGATGCAAATTTGCCTGATGACATCCCAGGACACAAGTCAGATCTATCCCTGGAGGACAGAGGGAGGGTGGAAGTACAAAACAACCAGGATAATTGTCCTAAAAAGTCAGGGTTCCTTTGTCATTTGACCCAATTTCATGATTTATTTTTGTAAGGTAAGAGGAAAAGAAGGATGATAGTTACGTCTTCACAGAGGAAGCAGTGTAACTGTGGGAACCAGTCCAAACCAAAGCCTGGTTTAAGCATCTTCAACCCTTTGAGGATGTCCAGTGACATATTCAAGAGGCCGGATACTAGAATCCCATCCCATTCTGGCAGTGACGGGTCTCTGGGAGGACACTTTGGACCAGCCCCACCAGGTCTGCTGGCCCGAGAGACCGCAAGGACTCCAGGTCTGCAGCAATGCAGGACAACTGGTAAGTCCTTTCAATCTTGCCAAAGCGTTGCAAAAACTTGCACCTAGTCACACAGGTGAATCCCTGCCAGGTGTGCTCGCAGGTAGTCTGCACTCCAGGTTCCATGCCCACTCCTGCCGGTCTTCAGATTTGGCAGAGATGATTCCAGGAGCTGATCTGGGCATTCCACAGTTCCACTGCCAACAATTTCTGGCGACTGAGGAAGGTATCAGGAAGAAGGTAAGGGCAGTGAAGAGCACAGGAGAGAGACTGGTGGTAGCACTGATGGCGGACAGACTTGCTAGTGAGGCAGAGAAAGTGAGGGGCCAAGAAGGACGTCCTGACAGCAGATGAAATGGAGCAGGCACCTCAGTGAGGTCTCTTGGCAGCGTCCCTAATGTTTCCTTGCTTTGAGCTCTTGAAACTTTAAAACATACCAATACGTTTCTTTTATTAAACTCTGCTGCGTGAAATAGAAAATATAGACAGTGGTTTCTTTCTGAGGTGAGAGGTTGAGTTTCAGGTGAGGAGAGAAAAATCTTCTTTTTTCATGCTGTTCTCTCATTTTCCTTTACTATGCACATTATTTATTTTTACTTTCAAGTCAGCAGAGAGTTATCAACGTCACGGGATGATTCAGTTTTTCCCCACAGTCACAGTAAAACCTACTTAAAGTGGATTATTCTTTTTGTGTAATATTCCAATAGATTCCAAAATATTATTTCAAAAGCACTTCGATGTCTATGTTCTCAAATTAGATATTTACTTCTAAGTCTCCATTTTTATGTTCTTTGTTGCATGCTACTTCAGAGTTGCATCCAAGGAAATACCAGATTTCCCTCAGTTTTTTAGATCCATATGTGTTGGAAATTTGATTCATGTAGATGGACACGGCAGTTGGGGGATCGTGCTATTATCAAAAGAGGCCTTTTCAGCATCAGTAATCTGACAAGAACCCACTGCTTGTTGGGATTCAATTGTCTATTTGGGGGATCAATCTTTCACTGTTGGCACTTCTCTTTCTCTTTGGAGGGAAAGTATGGCCTTCCCAGTTTTTTCATTACCAAACCACTTTCCTGGGTGGTTATGCTGTGTCAGGAAGGGCCTGGGATGCCGGGAACCAGAATTCATCCTCAGCTTCTGGCTGTCCTGAGAAGGCTTCCCTGACAGAGTCCAGCCTGTGTGTCTGGGCGACACTTGCAGCCATCAGAAAGGAGGTGATAACTTACAAGTGCCAAGCGATTCATCTGGCCCTCGTCTTACAGGGTGTTCCCAAGGGAAGAGCTTCAAAATGCCACTTAGTAACCCTTTGAAAGCTTCTAGTCATGTGGTGGGTTCTCGGTGTGAGCTCAGAGCAGTGTCTATTCACCACCAGATGGGGAGCATTTCAGTATTTTAATTGGTAAGGCTGTGTTCATGTACGTCCATGGATCATCAGTTCCGTGGCTTTCCCTGCTGGAGCCCCCAACACTCCCGTCATACCTGATCTTTCAAAGTTCCAAAAAGGGTTCACACCCCAGCAGGTGGTTGTAATGTAACCACAACACAAGACTGGGGAAAAAATCACAGACACCCAGGGTTGACACACTTTAAGGGCTTGGGCCCAGTTGCCCCATTTGGACGAGTTTGGAACACCAACACTGAGTGTGTAAACTTGAGGATTGTCCAAGACCATGGACCTCAGAAGAACACGGGCTCAGAAGTCACCTTGGACAGCAAGGGACAATGTGGGGTCACTGACTGGCCAGGATTATGGTCCCTTATCCTGGCAAAGTAGAGCTCACTCGGGATCCATCAGGCCAAGTCAGGGAGGAGGTTTGGGGCTTTCTAGGGAAATTCTGTCCTAAAGGGAATTGCATAAGGAAGGCAGGGGTGCTGAAAATCCTAGTTCACAGGGAGCAGTAATGTTTATGTAACAAGGCCCAGCTGTAGCCTTAAAAGCTGCATCACAAATCTTTCCTCCTGGATACAAATCAAGCAGGAAAAGGAATTCAGGGTCCTGGACAAGGATTCCAGCAGGATTCAAATCTAGGTCAGAGGTGAACATGGAGCCCCTAGAGGGCCCTCAGGAGGGAAAGTTCTGCCTGCCTTTAGTCCATCTGCAAATGAACTTCCGCGGGTCTTGTCCTCTCAACGTGCACATTTTGATCTTTTTCCATTGTTTTCTCCACTTAGAGCTGATATATTCCCAGAGATTGCACTAGAAAACAACAAGTTCCTAAAATTTGGTCAAAAGAAACCTCAAGAAGAGAAGCAGAAAACATTCCCTCTTCCTCCAGAATTAGGAAGGCAGCCCCTGCCTGTGGCATGACATGGTCCTGCGTAGTGCTGTTTTAAAGTCACCCACATTTCAGTGGTTTTTTTCTCTGCCTGTGAAAGTACCTTCTACCTTTAAATCTCAGGAGAAGGGGTGGTGGGCTGTGTCTGCACCTGGAGGAGCTGAATGATACTGAAATGAACTGGTCCTCGGTGTTAGGGGGACTTGGGGTTGTCCCCACTAGCCAGAGAAGGGGCTGGCCCTTCTCCCTTCTCCCACATACAATAAGCTGATGACCCGGAAGAGTTCTTGATTCAAGGAGAAATGTGAGATTCTGTGTCTCCCTCACATGCCTACAGAAAGTGACAGAACCACACCACAAGTTCCAGGCTGTAAAAGGAACAGGACTTTAATATAATATTCAAACATGGCATTTATTATTTACAACAAATAACTACTGTCCCTCCCCAATGGGTTCATAGATGCTGGGGGATGTCAGGGAGCTGAGATGGGGTCGTCCTCTCTCTCTTGGGCTTCAGGGGACTCCAGGAATCAGCTTACAATGCTCCCCTTCCTGTCAGGTGGGAGGAGCTGACCCGGTGCATCGCAAGCTTCCCAGCTGTGTACCGGCTACTGAGGATGAGGCTGTGATCGGCCACTGGTATGGGGCTCGGTATTGGGGCCTGGGGGCTGAGTAGAAGTGTCGGGTTATCTTGGGGGGCCTCCCTCAGAATCATGGCCACCCACCCTGTCCCCACTGCACTGGGTGCTGCAGACCTTGTGCTCAGTGCTGTTAGCCACCAGTACCCCACTTGTCCCTGCCACGGGAGAAATCGTTTACTATCACCTATTTCACAGAGGAGGAAACGGAGTCTCAGGAAGCTGAAGAGAGTCACCCCAGTCACAGGACTGCTCAGTAGTGGAGGTGGGATCCCAGTGCCAGCTATCGGACTCCCCAAGGACACGCTTAGCTCAAAGCTTTACTGAACTCCTAGGAGTCAGTCACCCCAGCCCAGACACTCACTCACCCCTGAACTTGATGATGGCCGGCTCTTCTTGGCCTTGAATATTCTGCTGGCCAACTAGATCTGGGGATCCAGCAGGCAGGACAGGCTGTAGCTACAGTACAGAGAGGCACCTCTGAGCCTACCAGGAGCCACACCTCAGGTGTCCCCCCCACTGCCTTCCCAGCAGCTGGAGTCTGGGTGTCCCAGAGTTCGCCAAGCAATAAGGCCTGGGGCTGAGCAGGGGGCCATGGAGACAGGCTCTCTGGACTGGCCAACATGGAGAGTCCACCCCTGCCCTCACTCAACTCCTGCACAGCCTCAACTATCATTCTCGTTGAGCAGCTCCATGTCCTGGAACCAGGCCCCAAATCACTCCTCCAGCTCTGGTTGTAATTCTTTGCAACCACTGGGAGCAGCAGCATCTCCCTCATGACTCAGTATTCCTGGGACCAGAGGGAAGGAGAGGATGCACACAGGGCCTGGGTGGGGGATGCTGCAGGGGCCTTGTAGGGGGTGAGGGGTGGGGCAGGGGACCAGTCCTGGCAACGCTCCTTCCCACCAGTTCTATCCAGGTTCTACCTGTTCTCAGAATGGGAATAATCAGCCCCTCCTCCAAGAAGTTATCCTTGATGCCATCCTCCCCTCAACCAACCCGCCAATTGGATGGGTCTCCCACTTCTCTGTTATCGAAATCTTCCACTCAATGTAAGATACAGGGGGTGGAACCAGGGACTGTTCTGCCCAGAGGGTCTCTGATTTCCACCTCCTTTCCCTCCCCTGCAGGGAGTGCCACAGCTGCTCACCTCAGTCCTTTCTTAAGGTTGATCTCATTCCCCTGGAAGGTGGAGAGCCAGAGTCCATCAGACAGAATGCCATAGACTGACTAGCCCCTTATGTCCACCCCTTCTCATGGTGCACGACTGCCAGGTCCCCAGAGGGGGCGGAGCATGCAGAGAAAACAGGACTTGGACCTAGGCCGGGCTCTGGGCTCCGGGCTCCAGAGAAGGAGGACATGGGGGGAGGCTGAGGGACCTGGCAGCACAACCCTCTCTGATGACAGACTTGGAGGCTGAGGCCTCAGGCAGAGGGGACTGCTCAGCAACTTATGTGCTGCCTGACTTGGGGGGGGGCCGACCCCTCTCTCCCTCCATGGGGAGCATGGGAGTTAGAGGCTGAGTCCAGCTCAGACAAAACCTCACGCGGCTGTGCCATCAGGCAGCTCTGAGTTTCCCCAGCCTGGGGAACCGGAATGGGTGTCTCAGGTGGAGCCTCTGTTCACTCATCTCTAAGATGGGCCTGATGCCCCAGCTCCCAGGGGCCACTGCGAGGCTCCCAGGAGAGATGTGTCAAGTGCTGAGAGCTCGGAGCACATTTCGGGGGCTCCCGCATCCCAAGGTTCAGGATCGTGGTCCTTCCTGCCTGGCCTCAGGTTCACCCACCTCGAGATAATCACCCATCGCCAGACACAGCATAAGCAGGTCACCAAGGAAAGTGCCAAGATAGGGGATGACACCTTGTGACATTGGGGTGCGGGTGGGATGAGCCCTTGCTCTCAAGTCGACCCCCTGCAGACCCTCCCCTGAAAAGTCCACAGCCACAGCCTCCTGGCCCACCCCAGGGTTCCCACGGGGAACAGCCTAGGACCCTTACTAGCCTCCCCTCAATTCCTCCTTGCTTCACACCCCAAGAACACCACACTCCTCCTCCTCCTCTCCCAGGGCAGGCTTCTAGCAAATCACAGGGTATGCGGTCCCTGTCCCTCCCCACAACAAACCCATCCTGCACCAGCTCTTCCAGGCCATCCCGGTCACTTCTACTGGGGGATTCGGACACTGTGGCACCAAGAGAAAGGGCCCTCCTCTCTTGATTTGAGGCCTCCAGCTGGGAACGCAGAGCCCCTGCCCCACAGGCACACTCACCTGCTGCTGCTGCTGCTCCTTCTCCTGCACCCTCTGGGGGTTGATTTCCGGGGGGCAAACGTGGAAGGCCCCTCCTGTCAGGGTCGAGGACAGTGTCAGTGAGGCCATAGTCCCCTCACCGCATTTCTCTCCAGCACCACTCGCCTCCGACACTGGACATCTGACTCGAGTCAACTGGTACCAATGCCACTCAAGTGCTTACACAAGTGTAAGCTTGGGCTTGCGTCCTGGACTCCCTGAGCCTGTTTCCTCATCTGGAAAGTGTGAGAACTCCAGCTACTTCACAGGTTCTCCTGAGGACTCACTGTCGCACGACTGTCATCACTGTTCTTGCCCTCACCCCTCCAGGGAGCAGGCAGAAAGCTCCCACATTCCTTTCCTCCCTCTTACCTCATCACCCCCATATGAGGCCTGCACCACACGATCACCATCCTTCCATTTCCCTGATGGGGAGACAGAGGCCCAAACAGGGGCAGTGAGTTGCTCAGGGGCCACAGAGGAGAGGCCACTTGGCCCTCCCAGCCAGAGACCCTGTTCCAACATCCTCACCTAACCCCCAGCCCCACCACTGACAACAGTCCTGACCCCCGAGCTCTCGAAGCTTGGTCGTGGGCCGAGGCGTGGATGGAGAGGATGTGGTGTCTTGGGAGTCTGGTTGAATGGCTCCTGCCTGCCCCAGTCTCGTGGAGTGTCTGGCCCCCAGGCTGGGACAGAGGCAATGCCAAACCCTTCTCCTCCCCAAGGAACCACTCAGGATATTCCCCTGCACTGAACTCTTTCTTTATCCACTCAGAAACTGGACCCCCAAGGTGCCACCTCTGATCAACAGGGAAGGGGTGAGAGGACATTTTGCTTCCCTGTTTACATGAAGCTCCTAACTTCCTTTCAGCAGGATCCACTAAGAATCTATCAGTTGCCTAGGCGCTACTCATAAGCCACCTGGGGTATATGTCATTGCCAACCAGGCATTCAGGTGAGACTCCGTTGTTGACTTGAATGACTGTTCTAGGCGTCCAGGGGGGGTCCCAGAACGCACACACATCTGTCTCTGGTCCAGCTGTTCAGATCCAAGGATGAGCATCTTGTTTGTCCACCTGGGCCAGGGGAATTCCCTGCTGTGCCCGTCCCTGGGGTAGGCAGTGTGCTCTCCCCTTGGAGACATGGTGAAGATAGAAGGAGCAGCAGGGGCCTGGCTTCCTGAGGACAGGTTTAGGCTGAGGGATAAACCCACCCAACCACCCAACAGTCTGGGAGAAGCTACATTCAGCAGGACGGAAGTGCATGGAAGCCAGAAATCTGCTGATGGCGCCAGCTCGGCAACTCGCCCTGGAACAGCACAGCCAACACCACTGTGTCCCATGACCAGGGCCTCCTGCCCACAAACGGCACCCCACCTGCCCATGGGCCAAACAGATCCCTAAGCTTGTTAACCTGGACAAGATAGATGGGAACGTTTCAGAGAAAGTTCAAGTGAGAAACTATCAAAACCACAGCTTGCCCAGTCCCCCTCCCCCCGTGGCCCTTCCTCTCTTTCCAGACCCCCAGCCTCCACTCTACCTTGGTCATCAGTTCTCTGCTCAAGGACTCGTCTTGGCTATAGTGCTCCTTAAGTTTTTCAGAGCGCTCCCTGAGGAGAGGGGAAAGAAGGAAGGATAAATTTAGGGATAATGTGAGGGGTCTGAGTGCAAATCTTTTTCTTTGACAACCTGAGAGATTCAAACTGCCTGGAGGAGTGCTCTCACTGGGCTCCTCTGAGGGCTAAGGTCTTGTGAGACTGGGAGGGGGCTCTCCTGTTGGTCACTGGGGTCTCCATTCCCCCGCTATACAGAGCAGCTCTCTTTTGACCACTTTCAGTTTCAACTGGGTATAGAGTTCTGTTGCTATAAACACTTGAAAATCTCCAATGTGGCTCAACCCAGTACCTGGCATTTAGAGAAACCGAATCCTGAAGCAGAATTGGTGCACTAAGGACACCAGGAGACTTAGAGACCCACCGCTGAGGCCCAGGCCCTGTTCCAAGCATTTGCTGCCACCCAGGAGTTCCCAGCTGACTGAGGGGCCAATGGCAGACATACGGGAGATCCCCCATCCACCCTGGTCCTCCTATGGAGAGAGGCCTACCCACCAGGAAACTTCCCCCATGTGTTCTTCAGGTGGCATATGGATGTTTTCTGCAGAACAGAGATGACAGTGCAGGGCGAGGAGAAGTTCTTCAGGATCTTGCACTCCTGGGGAAGGGAAGAGAATGAGCTGTGAGGTGGGGCGCTGGAGCCCTGCTTGCTCTAGCTTCAGTCCCCTTCTATTTAAATCTCCTCTCCTGGATGAGACAGATGCTCAGGGAGCCCCAGAAGGGCACATTTAGGACCCAAAGAGTAACACTCACAAGGAGGAGGATTTTAGCTCAACCCAGGGAGGGAGCCAGGTAGGAAGTGAGCATCCCCGCAGTGGGACCTGAAGTCAAGGTCAGCATTCCCCTGGCAAGAAGGGCCTAGGGACTTGCAGGGGCTTAGACCACACACTGCAATCCTGGGAGCTGATAAAGGTGGAGGCAGTTCCCAAGGCTCCAGAGAGGGGCTCCACTGGGCCTCCCACAGCACACCTGGGCCACCTGGATCCAGCACTCCACCACCCTCACCCTGTCCTGGGCCATCATGCTCGGGTCCCCGAGGCAGGTGGTGACGATGAGGCTGGCCACCCTTCTGAAGTGGTCGATGGTGGCCCGGACGGTGTGTGCCAGGTGCTCATTGCTGGGCTTGTTCCTCTTGCCCCAGGTGGAGCCCAGGCACTGAGAGGGCACCACCTTCCGGAAGAGCTCCTGGGGAACAGGGGGAGTGTCACCCAACATTGCCACACCCCAGCTCTGTGTCCACATCCCCAAAAGTCCCACACAGGGGTCACAGTTTAGAGCTGGAGCTCAGGAAGCTCATGATGTGGCCTGAGCCTTGTGAGAGTCCCTGGCTTTTCTTCTCTGTCCACTGAGCGTACCCAGAGGATGACCCAGGACCCAATACTGGCAGGGAAGGGAGAGGGACATTTGCATCCAGCCCTTCCTGTCTAACTCCAAGCTCCAGATGGTGGCTCACCTCGGCTCATCCCAAGGGGGCATCTTCCAACACACTGATCCCCCTCTGGTCACACTCCCCATTCTGATGCACATTCTCCCCTGGCAGCTACAACCACGGGCCTTGTCTGTCTCCCTTGTAGTGGAGTACACATCAGGTGTCTAATAAGTCCTGAGGCTCTTGGGCTTCCTGAGCAGACGGTTGGGCCACCAGGGACCTGGCTGCATACAGTGAGTTCCCCTCCACTACTGATGTGCCAGGCCCTGCTCACCCTTCCTTCTCTTCAAGGAGCCGGCACAGCCACTCTGTGCAGCAGGTCCTGTTAGTGTCCACCTCTACGCTCTGCAGGTGGAAAGCAAAGGCTTAGGGGTTCAGAAAGTTGCCCAGGTCGTATGGTTGGTAAGGGGTGGAGCCAGGATTCAGGCCCAGATCATAGGAGACTGGATGAGGTCTGGGGCAACGATGGCAGAGGGAAGGCCTACCCCACCCCGCCCTCAGAGCCCAGCTGCTCACTGCATCCATCACGATCAACTGCTCCACCACCAGCTTAGGAGGGAAGGCCGTAGGTTGGGCTTCTTCTCACACTTCTTAGCCACAGGTGGAGATGGACTTCCCACTAGAAATGATGGTCCAGGTGACTCCAACTCAGCAGCTCCCACTCCTGCAGGAGCCCATGTTGGCCCTTGCTCCACCTCCAACACTGCTGGTAGAGGGGACACTGGCTCCAGTGCTAGAGGGTGTGGTGTCAACGGAGCTGGAGCCAGCTCTACCTCCACCACTGCCCACAGCTCTGCTTCTGCTGCTGGCTGAAACTCTGGAGCTGACTCTGGAGCGGGATAAAGAGAAAGGTTCACTCACATAGCTGACTTTCCATGTGTCCTTCTAAATACAGGAAAGATCCCACTTCTCTTCCAGGAATAGCCAGCCTGCAGTCCCCTTTAGCCTCTGGCTCTGCCTCAGTGGCCTCCTAAACTCACAACAGACAAGGAAAATAGGGTCAAGGGAGCACAGCTCTGAACCAGACAAGGTTACCTGCATGTACGTCCCCTTTAGCTTGAAAAAGAGACAGCCCCTGACTGGTCCCACCCTAGTTCTGGTCCAACCCCATCATCTCAAGGTCCTGAGTGTGGAGGCCCTCTGCTCCTGCTCTCATCTCAGAGCAACACTGGATGGTGTGGGTGGCCTCATGTACCTGCTCCTTGTCTAGTGAGTTGGTGGAGTTGAAACCATTGGGCAGCTACTCGACGACCTCCTGAGTGGAGTTCTGCAAAGACTGCCTGGGAGCTGGGCCAGAGGGAATCAGGGGTGGCCTGCACACTGCCACTGAGGCCAACCCCCAAGAGAAAGTCTGCTCCTCAGTTCAGGCACAGAGGGCATCCTGGCAAAGATCTTTGGTCAGGGAGGGAAGGAAATGAAACCTCTAGGGCTCAATAATATACGAGTAGAGGAGCTCACCTTCTCATGCTGTCAGCCATGATCTGGGGTATGAACGTGACAGACCCACCAGGTTTCCGACACCTAACAACAAGCTCCTGCTTAGCAATGGCCTGTCCCACATACCCTGCCTTCCCCACTCCACACAGACACACAAACACACACACACACACTATGAGGGGCCTGGAGTGTGGGGTTGATCAGGTGGGATCACCGTTGTGTCCTGATCTGCACTAACCTTTCCTGGGCTGCCCATGTTACCCTTCACTGCCTCCTGTCAGACACCCAGAGGCGTCAGGGATGAGGGCTGAGCCAATGTAGGCAACAATCAAAAAGATTCTATTTCTGGGTTTTTTTGAGGCCAGATCCTGCAAAAGTTTGGATACAACAACAAAACATTTTTGCTTCTTGGCTGTCTCCATTCAAGTGAGCTGGATGGGGGGCTGTGGGTGCCTGGTTACCAGAGTTCTAAGATCTGTTGAGGCCTAGGACCAAGGAGATGGGGTCATTTTTCAAGATTCCTTTACCTGGGACCCTTACCTCAATCAGATTTCTCCAGAGCTGCCCATTGAGCCCGGGCTGCTCACCCTCCTCTCTCATGTCACTTCCTGAACTGTACACAAGGAGCCTACACAGCCCTAGCCACAGTTCCCTGGAAACCTAACTCAGGTCCTAGCTTTGAGGAGACAGAGATGAATGCAGACCTCCTCTTTCTTACCAGTTCTGCATCCTGGGAAAGTCCCTGTGCCTCTCAGGTCCTCCCTAGTCTCCAAACCTGCACCATGGGGATCAGGCTAGAATCTACTTCCTAGGGACCTCACCCGGTGTATATGAGATAATATCTATTACCCCTGTGGGCTGGTGTCACATGTACCTAAGGCACAAACTTAGAGATGGAAGAATAACAAGAAGGGGTGACATGTAGCACAGAACACCACTCAAAACAGGCCTGGATTCTAGCAATGTGATATTGGAACAGTCACTTCCAACTTGGCCTCATTTTCAGGTCAGCATCATGAGGGGTTTGAAACTAACGGAAATTTAGATACTGCCTTCTGTGGCATAAAACCATTCAACTGTTTCCTGTTTTATGGAGAATGAGACCCAAGGGCCTCATCTTGGCCTATGAGGTGAGAAGCCTCCACAATGGTACCCAGTAAACCCCACTCATGGCATAGCCATCCCCGTGGAACCACTAAGTGGTTAGTAACTGGCTTATGAACATAATAAGAGCCAATGTGATGGGATGTCTTGTCTAAATTTTAACTACACAAGTCTCTCACTTCCTCTTACTCCCTCTCTCATGTTCCATCTCTCCCTCTCACTCTGTCGAATCCCTGTAACTGAGGAATCAAATACCAGTGTTTTGGGACTGCCCAATGTGGAGGCCTATAGAGGAGACAAGCACGGGAGTGCCCAGGCCAACAGACAGAAAGGAACTTAGGCTCTCAGTCCAAACTGAACCCTGAAGGCTGAGAGTGACCTTGGGGGCTTGTCCTCCCCCAGTTGAGCCTCAGTTGAGGCCACAGCCCCAACCTGTTCAACTCAGTGAGGCAGAGGCACCCAGCTAAAACGTGCCTGATTGCTGATACACACAAATTGTGAGATAGTCAACATTTGTAGTTTTGAAAAGCAAGGTTAGGGGCAATGAAGTCAGAGAGGGAAAGGTAACTGACACAGCCTACCAGGCCCTGGCCCTACCTTCCACCCCAGCTCCTGTTCTCTCCTCCCAGCCTCCCTCCAGCTGCACTGGCCATATTTCTGACCTCCTCTGGCCAAACTCACTTCTGCCTGTGAGACTCAGGACCGGTGGTGCCATCTCCCTGACACACTGCTCCCAGACCCCTGAAGGGCTGGCTCCCTCTTGTCATTCTGGTCCCAGCAAATGTCACCCTATTGAGGCCTTTCAGACCCTCCTACCAAGTGACGCCCAACCCTCCCTTACAGCCTCCTGCTGTGTTTCTCTACAGCACTTGCTGAGAGGAACTTACCCACGGCTCTCAGAATCAGTGACAAAGATGGAGAACTCAAAGGTTTTGCAGGTACCAATGCCTGTGTTTCTCATCCCCTAAGCCATCAGATGTCTCCTTTGGATCCCACTGCTGCCACCAAACTGGTACAAAACAAAACTGAGTAAATTTTAAACATCTTATCGGCTTTATTCAACAGTTCATGAATCAGGCAGCATCCAGTCTAGCAGAGAGAAAGGAGCTCCAAGGAGCTGTACAAAATGAAAGACTTTTATAGGCAGAAGGGAGCAGGAACAAGGAAATTACACTACACCAAAAAGAGGGCTGGTTACTGCAAGGTTACCTTCCTTTAGGGGATGGCAGGGCTCTATTAGGAAGGTGACCTACCTGCTGCTCATCAGGCGATTCCCAATTGACTGGTTTATGATTCTATTCCTGGGAGGGCAAAAAGTCTAATTAAATCTCGGCTTGTTGATGTGAGACTTAGGCTAAGTGGCTCTATTAGGGCCTGGTGTCTTGTTTTATTATTTTATTTATTTTTTTTTTTTGTGAGGGAGATCAGCCCTGAGCTAACATCCATGCTGATCCTCCTCTTCCTTTTTCCTGAGGCAGACCAGCTCTGAGCTAACATCTATTGCCAATCCTCCTCCTTTTTTCCTTCCCCAAAGCCCAGGTAGATAGTTGTATGTCATAGTTACACATCCTTCTAGTTTCTGTATGTGGGATGTAGTCTCAGCATGGCTGGGGAAGAGGTGCGTCGGTCACGCCTGGGATCCGAACCCAGGCCGCCAGTAGTGGAGCATGCGCACTTAACAGCTGGGCCTGCCCTGGTGTCTTGTTTTAAACACATTACTTCTGCTGGTCCCTGATTTCCCCAGTTACACCCCAGCTGTCCCTTCATTGACCATTGTTAGTCACACACCCACTGCACCTGCCTCCAGTCCTTCCCCCTCAACACCGTAATCTCACACACAGCTCCTCCCGACACTATCATGACGTCTCCCACCACACGTCCCCTATACTTTCCACACTGCCAGCAAGATGCTTCACAAACACCACAACCATTTATGTCCAATGGGCTTAGAGGTCTAACCGTGCACTGGGAATCAGGAGTCACAGGGTCTGTCACTTGGCCTCCAATCACCTACTGTACCCCAGCTGAAGGGCTTACCCTGCAGAGAGACTCAGTTGTAGCCAACTCCATCGAACAACATCTTTGCCCCAGGCTTCCTTCAAAATGCTCCACCCACTTTCTGCCCCAACTGCTCCTTGAGGGGTCATTTTGGGGTAGCCTTCGAGGCCACCTTGGTGATTTTGTGCCCAGGCACAAACGGCTCTTGGCCGACAAACACTTTAACCATACCCCCTGAAATCATATAGCACAGGTAACCAGTGAATGGGTGCAAATTATTTTACCTCAAGACACCTAAGGAATATTTCACACCAGGAGCATCCACTTTTGGGTTTCACTGTGGGCTGATATCACAAGGCTCTCACCCAGTGAGCGTCTCTCTTCCCCAGCTCTCTGAGCAGCTTTCTCCAGGCTATATTGTGCAACGCACTATTGTTTCTCTCTCAGCCTGCTTCCCTCAGGTCGCAGGTCCCCTGAGTTTCCTGCCCTGACAGGCTACCACCAACCCATAGAAACAATGTCAGTCCTATAGCACTGGGTGTTCAGTTCTACTAGGATTGACTGACTGGACTGGGCACAGATGCGGTGGCCCTACCCACACAAAATCAGGAAACTGAGGCAACTAAGAAGTATCAACAACCTTAACAGAACATGGACAACAACTCCATAGGAACATATCCTAACCCCTGAACAACACTCTCATGAGTCTCTCGCCTAAATGGTTTTAGAAAATGGCCTGGACCTAGACTGTCTACACCGGCCAAGGAAGGAGGGGTTGGTGCCTTTCCTAGAACCACACTTGCTGAGTGTACATCAACAGAGAAGTTCAAACCTACCTTCACCAAATGGCCCAAGAGGTTAAAATATTGCATAATATTACCCAAATCTTTGAATAGATACCAAAGGCCCCCGAGGTCACTGACCTATTTTCATGGCTGGTCTCTCCAAGTTGGGGACAATGGAAATGGACTGGATTTTAGACTGTTGCTTGTATAGTCATAGGATTTGTTACTATAGCCCTCGTCGGATGTTTACTCTCTTGGCTACAACTTGCCCTACCCCTAATAACTCCATTAATTACACTTATTAAATATACCAGGCAACTTAAAATTAACCAATACCCTGATTAACTTAAAAAATTCAAAATTTTTATGTGGAAAATCTGCTTAACATAGAATACACCGTTTTAAGTATTTCAAAGTATACATTTCTGTGGCTTTTAGCACAATGATTATGTTGTGTGGCTATCACCACTATCTAATTCCAGAACATTTTCAACACCCCCAAACAAACCCATACTCATTCACAATCTATTTTCTGCTAACCCAAACCCATGGAAACAACTCATCTGTTTTCTCCCCCTATGGATTTTCCTATTCTGGACATTTCATTCAAATGGCATCCTGTTATCTATTGCCTTTGTGGATGGCTTCAGTGAGCACACATGTTTCAAGATTCACCCATGGCCAAGCATGTAGCAGTACTTAATTCTTTTTTATGGCTTATAATATCCTATATTATGAATAGGCCACATTTGGTTTATGCAGTGATAACTGGATAGAAATTTGGGTTTGTTTCACTTTTGGACCATTGTGAACACTGTTGCTTTGAATGTCTATGGGCAAGTTTGCTCTTTTGGACATATCTACCATGGGCCTCTCCAGGTCAATGGTAATTCTAAGTTTAAGATTTTAGAAAATGCCAAGCTGTTTTCTGCAGTGCCTGCATCATTTTACTTTCCCACCAGCAATGTATGTGGGTTTCCCTTTCTACACATCTTTACCAACACTTGTTATTTTCCATTATGTTGAATATAGCCTTCATTTTGAGTGTGAAATAGTATCACATTGTGCTTTGAATTTGTATTTTCCTAATAATTAATGATACTGAGCAACTATCTTGTGCTTATTGGCCATCTATGTATTTCCTGGAGACATGTCTATTCCAGTTGCTTACCCTGTTTCATTGACTTGTCTTTTATAATTGAGTTCTAAGAGATCTTTATATATACCCCATATAAGAGCCTTCTCACGTATATAAGTTGCAAATAGTAGGAGACTTCAAAGACCACTTTTAACGGATAGAATATCCATACAGAAAATCAGGAAATAGCAGACATGAAAACATTAAATACTAAATGGACCTATCAGACACACACAGAATATTTTACTGGACAGCAACAAAATGTACACTCTTCTCAAGGGCACACAGACTATTTTCCAGAACAGATCACATGTTAGGTCACAAAACAAGTCTTAACAAGATTAAAGAAGACTGAAATAATACCAAGTAACTTTTCTAAACACAATGGCATGAAACTAGAAGTCAATAACAGAAGGAAAACTGGAACATTCATAATATGTGGAAGTTCAACAAAAACTCTTAAACTTAAAAGTAGATCAGGGTGCAGACAGGTGCTGTAGCGGTTAAGTGCATGTGTTCCGCTGCTGGCGGCCTGGATTCGGATCCTGGGCACGCACCAACCCATGCTTGTCAGGCCATGCTGTAGTGGCATCCCATATAAAGTGGAGGAATATGGGCAAGGATGATAGCTCAGGGCCGGTCTTCCTGAGCAAAAAGAGGAGGATTGGCATGGATGTTAGCTCAGGGCTGATCTTCTTCACACACAAAAAATGTAGATCAAAGAAGAAATCAAAAGGGAAATTAGAAAACAGCTCAAAACATACAAAAAGAAACAATAGGGACCGGCCGGGTGGCACAAGCGGTTAAGTGCGTGTGCTCCACTGCGGCGGCCCGTAGTTCGCCGGCTCAGTTCCCGGGTGCACACCAACGCACCGCTTGGCAAGCTATGCTGTGGCAGCATCCCATATAAAGTGCAGGAAGATGGGCACGGATGTTAGCCCAGGGCCAGTCTTCCTCAGCAAAAAATAAAATAAAATAAAATAAAAGAGGATTGGCAGATGTTAGCACAGGGCCAATCTTCATCACACACACACAAAAAGAAACAATATGGGCCGGCCCTGTGGCTTAGCGGTTAAGCGCGTGCTCTCTGATGCTGGTGGCCCGGGTTCGGATCCCGGGCACACACCGACGCACCGCTTCTCCGGCCATGCTGAGGCCGCGTCCCACATACGGCAACTAGAAAGCTGTGCAACTATGGCATACAACTATCTACTGGGGCTTTGGGGCGAAAATAAATAAATAAATCTTTAAAAAAAAAAAAGAAACAATAAACACACCAAAACTTATAGGCTGCAGCAAAAATAGTACTAAGAGGAAAATTTATAGTGATAAACTTGTACATTACAAGAGAAGAAAGATGTCAAAGAAACAACCTGACTTACAACACACAGCATTAAAAAAAGAAAAAATGAAACCCAAAGTTAGCAGAAGGATGGAAGTCACCAAGAGGAGAGTGGAAAAAAAATGAAAGACAGTATGGACGATTAATAAAAGTAAAAGTTGAGTTTTGTAAAAAATAAAATTGAGAAACCCTTAGATAAAATATCTAGGAAAACAAAGAAAGATGACTCAAACTAAATCAGAAATGAAAGAGGAGGCATTGCAACGGATGCTTCAGAAAGAAAGAGATCAGAAGAGACTATTCTGAACTAGTGTACACTCATAAATTGCATAACCTAGACAAAATAGATAAATTCCTAGAAACAACCTACAAAAGCTGAATCATGAAGAAATAGAAATCTTGAACAGACCAGTAACAAATAAGCAGACTGAATCAGTAATCAAACACCTCCCAATGAGAAGGGACTTCTCCACTCTGCCTGACCTTAGCCAGCCTGCCCCAGCGCCAGGCTGACTCCTGTGGACCTAGCTGGCTCCCTGCAGGCTTCTGCAAATCCAGGCCCCTGGCTCACCCTGGAGCATGCCAGCTCTGGCGGCCCCAAGCAGCATCCCTGACACCAGGCTCCCACCAGGCTCCTGGGAACCCAGGGCCCCATCTCAGCCTAGGAGCTGCCATCTTAAACAGCCCAAGGTGGCTCTTGTGACCACAAGTGGTATCCTTGGCACCAGGCTCCTGGTGGGCTTTGGTGAATCCAGACCCTGGCTCACCCAAGGTCCTGCGTATGCCAGGCAGCCACAGGCAGCATTCACAGCCACAGGCAGCTTCTGTAACAGGGCAAACCCAAGACCCCAGTGGGCTCCCACAAACGCAAGACCCCAGGTCACTCCAGCACTTGCTGGCTCCAGCAACCCAGGTAGATTCCATGACACCAGGCTCCCAGGGGGCTGCTGGGAACTCAGGCCCATGGATCACCACACCACCTGCCAGTTCCAGCAGCTGTAGACAGCTCTTATGGAACGAGGCTCCTTGCAGGCTCCCACAAAACCAGGCCCCCAGTTTACCCAGGTGCTTGCTGACTCAGGCGGCCCCAGGCAGCTCCCATGGCACCAGGCACCGGCAGGTTCCCATGAACCCAGGCTTCCATCTTGATCCAGTGCCTGCTGGCTTCTGCAGCCTCAGGCAGCTCCTGTGGCCCCAGGATCCCAGCAGGCTCCCAGGAATCCAGACTTCTGGCCTACCACAGCACAAGCTGTCTCTCATGGTGCCAGGCTCCTGGCAGTCTCCCATGAACCAAGGCTCTCAGCTCATCCCAGCACTGGCGAACTCTCATGGCCCTGGATGACTCCTGTGGCTGCAGGCTCTCAAAGAGGACCTGCCAAAACAGGCTCCAGTGGGGCTACTCATGATCTCAGGGTGCCAGCTGTGCCCAGGGCCAGACACAATACCATAGACCCAAGCTTTCCACTCACCCCAGTACCAGGCTTTCCAAGGACTCCAGCAGCAAGCTTGCCCCTGGACACCACCAGATGGCCTACCCAGGACCCCTAGATGGGATGACTATGAAGGCTTTGGTTTGCTAAAGCCAGTCTGTAAAGGGTGGAAGAGGTGCCTACTTCCTCAAATTTGCAGACACCAATGGAAGGCCACAAGGATCATGAATAATCAAAGACTCATGACACCACCAAAGAAAAAGAATAAAACTCCAATGACCGACCAAGCAATGGAGATATAGGAACTATGACACAAAGGCTTCAGAACAACCCTCTTTGAGAAATTCATAAAACTCTAAGGAAACATAGATAGACTACTAAATGAAATAAGGAAACAGTGCATGAACAAGTGAGAAGTTCATTATAGAAACAGAAATCATTAAGGAAAAACAAACAGAAATCCTAGAATTGAAGAACACAACGACTGAACTGAAGAATTTAATAGAGAGGTTCTAAATCAGATTCAACCATGTACAAGAAATAATTAGTGAACTAGAAGATGTGTCGTTTGAAATCATCCAGTCAAAGAAACAAAAAGAAAAATGGTACTGCATAGGAATGGGGAAAGGCAGTGTGAATTATGGGATACCATGAAAAGAAATAGATAAGCATTATTAAAGTACCAGAGAAGACAGGGATAAAGGAAAAGAGTGTTTACTTAAAAAAAAAATAGCAGCTTGTATCACTATGAGTTTCCCTCTCAGGACTGCTTTTGCTGCATCCCATATGGTTTGATATGGCATGTTATCATTTTCGTTTGTTTCCAGATAGTTTTTGATTTCTCCTTTAATTTCATCAATGATCCATTGGTTGTTCAGTAGCATGTTGTTTAATCTCCACATTTTTGTCACTTTCCCAGTTTTTTTTTCATGGTTCATTTCCAGTTTCATAGCCTTATGGTCTGAAAAGATGCTTGTTATGATTTCAATCTTCTTAAATTTATTGAGGCTTGCTTTGTTTCCCAACATATGGTCTACCCTAGAGAATGTTCCATGCGCGCTTGAGAAGAATGTGTAGTCAGCTGTTTTTGGATGGAGTGCTCTGTATATGTCTACTAGGTCCATCTCGTCCAGTTTTTCATTTAAGTCTAATATTTCTTTATTAACTTTTTGTCTGGATGATCTATCCATTGCTGTAAGTGGGGTGTTAAGATCCCCTACTATTATTGTGTTGTTGTTGATTTCTCCTTTTAGGTTTGTTAATAGTTGCTTTATGTACATTGGTGCTCCTATGTTGGGTGCATATATATTTATAAGTGATATGTCTTCTTGATGGAGTGTCCCTTTTATCATTATATATTTCCCTTCTTTGTCTTTCTTAACCTGTTTTATCTTGAAGTCTACTTTGTCTGATATGAGTATGGCAACACCTGCTTTCTTTTGTTTGCCATTAGCTTGGAGTATTTTCTTCCATCCTTTCACTCTGAGCCTGTGCTTGTCTTTAGTGCTAAGATGTGTTTCCTGAAGGCAGCATATTGTTGGGTCTTGCTTTTTAATCCATCCTGCCACTCTGTATCTTTTGATTGGAGAGTTCAATCCATTTACATTTAGGGTAATTATTGATATATGAGGGCTTAATGTTGCTGTTTTGTCACTTATTTTCTGGTTCTTTTGCATTTCCTTTGTTTCTTGTCCCATTTGTTTTGGACTGCCAATTCAGTTTGGTTGTTCTGTCTTATGATTCTTCTAGTTTTCTCTTTGTTTATCATATGTGGTTTTGCTTTGATTATTTGTTTAGTGTTTACCTTGAGGTTTGGGCAAAAAATCTTGTGTATGAGATAGTCCATTATCTGATAGCCTCCTATTTCCTTATACTAAGTCAATTCAGTCACTTTCCTCTTCCCCTTAAGTGATACAATAAGTTAGGAAACAGATCTGTTGACAAACACAAAAAAGCTAGATCTAGCCTCAGCCTGAGGGACAACAACATAAGAAACTAGTGGAGAGGAAACATTCTTCTCAAACCACAATGAAACAGTCACCACAATGGATTGTGTGCTAAGCCACAGTGAAATCTCTAAAGAGTCCAAAAATCAGAAATCTATAAGTAACCATATTACGGGACCTTAAAGCAATAAAAATAAAAAATAATCACAAAATATTGGCTCCCCTCCCCCAACCTATCCACTTGAAAATCTGTCCACACCCTTCTAAATCTCTCAGGTTACAGAGAGGATCCAGACAGACAGGACAAACTCTTTAGAAATGAGCAGCACTGAGAGCAACATGAGCCAAATCCATGGCGTGGAGACTAAGGGACAGAAGAGACACAGCCTCCACTGCAGGTATCAGGGAATATCAACTCTACATGAAGAAGCTGAGCACTTCCCTCCAGGAGCCAGAATAACACCACAATAAAACCAACAACAGCAGAATGAAGTGAGGATTCACGAGGCAGGAAAAACAATGCAGACCTAAGCAATGGAGTTAAGGGCTGGCTCTCTGGAAAGACTTGTACCAGTGAGAAACCTTGCGCAGTCTGACCAAGAGGAACAGACAAAGGCACCAAACTGTACCATCAGGTACAAGAAACTACCGAAACTGCTTTAACGTGATAGGAGAACATAGTGGATAACTCTGACCAAGACATCAGCGGTCCTCAACTGGAGCTGTCCTTCCACCAGAATGCATCTGGAAACACGCAGGATGGGTTTTGTTTCTTGTTTTGTGTTGCCCTAATGGTTGTTGCCCTGGGGGTCCCGGAGATCCTGAACAGCCAGTCACATAGAGCCGTTTCCCTCCTGAAGTGTTACTGACATCTGGGAAGACGAGCACTGATCCAGATTAAATGAACTATGTGGTAGGGAAATGTTTTCCATGGATGTATAACAGGCAAAAGATGGTACCCTCAATACATAAGGAATATTGAGAAACCAATGTTTACAACTACTAAACTGTAAGAGAGCGGGAAAATCAGAAACATAGCCAATAAACACACCAAAAATATATCCAACTTATTCGTACAGGTGGAGAAATATGCATGTAAAGCACAGGGAAGAGTTGAGGAGATTACACACCAAATTTTACTACCAACAAGGAATAAAAGTTGGGAGGTAGGTGAGAAATAGGAGTTTTTACCACTTCTTACCTTATATATTTCTGTAGTGCTTTAATACTTACAAAAGAGAATGTACTCTACTCAAAAAGATGTTTAAAATTTTAAAGAAATTATTAAAATGTTCAAAATGACTTCAGTTCATGGATATTCATTAAAACACAAATGGAAAGAACCTCCCCAAGACTTTAAGACTCTTAAAGTCTCCTATAACTTTTCTAATAGTTACTATGTCGATTTTATTTCACATTTAGATCCTAACTCATTGGAATTTACATTTGTGTGAGGGATGCAACAGAAGCTGATTTTCTCCTGTTCAAGTGGAAAAACAAGGATCCAGGCACCGTTCATTGTGTAGGTCTGGCTTTCCCAGCAGACCTGCAATGCCTCCTTTCCCAGCGGCTAAACCTTGACAACTACCGCTGCCTCTCGAGCACCCTAGAACTGGCGGGGTGAGCTCTGCAGCCTGGGCTCCCTGTCTGCAAGGGGCAGCTACCAGCAGAGCCTTCTCCCAAGACAGCAGCAGGCATGCTGCACAAAGAAGTGGTCAGTGGCATTCTGCTGCATAGCAGGAAACCCCTCATGATGAGCAGGCAGTGGGGGAGCCCCGAGCACAGGCACTGACCTCGGCGGGGGGCACCAGGCTGCTAAGGCAGGGAGCCCCCTCCCTTCAGCTCGTCCAGCTCCTCCTGCAGCGTGTGCACCTGGCTGTCGGCAGCTGCCCCTCTTCAGCTCGCCATTCTTCTCCACCTGCTCCCACAGGTGGCACCCGTGCTCCTGTTCCCCTGGGAGCAGAAGCAGTAGGAGTGCAGCGAGTTGAGGAGTTCTTGGGCCCCCAGTGCTGACAGGATGACCTTTCTGAGAGACGTGGGGCCGGTGTTGCTGTGCTTGCTCTGCACAGCTTCTGTGTCTGGCTTTAAGGTGACATCTGTTGGAGGGTGGAGGGGCTCTGGGAGGCTTTCTGAGGCATCATTGTGAATGATGAACTTGAGGGTTCTGGGCCAAGCCCTAGTCAGGCACAAGGCTGGTCCCTCTGCAGCTGGGCTCCACATCTCTCTTCAACCTCTTTCGGTCAACAGCCTCGTGGGGGACAGATGACCTTTCTCGAGTGTGCTCTGAGAAGAAAGTGTAAGAAAGTTGCCAGCCAATAAATCTGCACACCCCAGATCCTGAGGGATAAAGTCATCCACGGAAATGCCACTCTTACCTAAGAGACCCTGGCAGGGAAGAGGGGGGTCTCATTGTCAGCATCCATAGCAGACATGTTTGCATCTCCCTGGCTGCCTGATGCTGTGGAGGCCACACTGTATCCTGGAGTTCCTTCCAGAGACTCTGCACCTGCTCCTGACTGGTGGCTTCTTGGGTAGCCCTGGGTGCAGGTTCACCCTGCACAGTGGCTCGCTTCAACTTGCGGGAGCCCTGCTAGGCCCTCAGGTTTTCCCTCAAGGACAACGATGAACCTGCAGCTCCTTTCCCATCTGCTTCACTCGCATGTTCCTTAGGTCCCCGGTGGCCTTCCTGGTGTCCTTTCTCCTGGGGCAGCCACGGACTTCAGCCCCCCCTTCTCAGTCAGGTGGTAGATGGAGGGCACGGCCATGGCTTGAGCATGTAATACTGACCATCCAGCCTTTCCGAGAGCTTTTTTTTTGGTGAAACGTTCACTACAGACGAAAGAATGCTTAGTGGGGTCTAGTCATCCCTGTGAACAGCTTTTAACCACTGAACCAGACATTGAGCCCTTTATGTGGAGCCTGCAAGGATAAATGAAAAAGTAACTAGAAAGAAAGGATTAAATGTCTACCCCTAAAATAATCAAGTATAGAAACAAAACAAGTGTTTTTGGGAACACCGACACCTGTAGCCAATTTACCCATTTAAACCTTTAGTAAAGATTTAAGAAGCACCTTCTGCTTGCAAGTTATTACTGGAATAGAAAGATGAAAGACCCACTGTCTACCTTAAGAAACTGACCATCTAAGGCAGAGGAGGAAGAAAGGTGAATACCTCCTCCCAGGCTGTGGTAAGTGCCCTGTAGGGACACAGACACTCGGGCAGATAGCACAGTATGGCATCAAGACAACAGGAAAGGCTTCAGGAAGCCTCAGAAATAGTTCCTAGAAGCTCATGGCTACCCAACCCTCCTGCTGTCCATGGGACGTAGTGCTAAAACGGCGAGGGTTGGTCCCCCTATTTCAAAGCCAGGCCAGGTGTCGGACAGCAGAGCCTCCCAGGCACTCAGCGGGGCGTCTGGCCACAGCTCTGCTCGAGTAGCTGAGGTATGCAGGACTGCCGCCAGGAGAAGGTCAGCCCCAAGGGTTGTGGTTGCGTGTTCCTCCTGTCCTCCCCTTACCAGGAGGAAAGCTGTTCTCTGTACAAAGCAACAAGCCCCTGCAAGGTACTGACCAAGACACTTCATCATCTCTTCTCCTCATTAAGGTAAATTCTCTATTTAGACCAAACTCTGCACATGGGGGTTTGGGGGGTCTCTCTCAAGGGCTTTCTGCTCCACCTGAGGTCATCTAGCCCCCCTGAGTCCGCTGTGGACCAGACCAGGTGGATACTAGGTCCTCAGGGAGTTCCAAGCAACATGACCTTCTAACCTTTCTCAATGCTTTGTGACTAGTTACCAAAGGACCACCACCTCCTTTGCCCCCAGACCACGTTAAACAATGACACATGCCAAGAGCAACCTTCACTGCAGTGCTTTGCCTCATTCTCAAAAACAGTAACAAAACTTATGGGACACAGGCTCTGAAGGAACTGTCAAGAAAGCAGGGTGGCTGACCTATGAAACAAGCTCACATTACTAGTTCTTTGGATAGATTGTAACAACTTCCGACTTAGAACAAACCACTGTAAACCTTCAATAATTCTACAGACAAGTGGCATTCAGCTCTTTCAAAATACAACAAGAACCTGCAATGCAAAACAAAAGGATCTGCCAGGAGATTTTCAAAGTAAAATGTGTTCAGTGCACTGTTTTGGGACCTCCAGTGCGGAGTCCGCAGGAAAGGACTCACTGAACTGGCTGAATTCCAGAAGCCCTCATGAAGGGAGCCAAGCCAGGGGACAGGCAAACTCCTCACCATGCTGTCGGAGCCCAAGGAAGAAGTGAAGAGAGAGCCCCTTCCCCGAGTCCCCAGGGTAAACCCCCGGGTGAGGAGTGGGCCATGCCCTCCACCACCCAGGATGCTGTCAAATGCAGAGTCCACTGTCAGATGCCTCTCCAGGACTCACCTCCAGTGCAGAGCCACCTTTCCCTGCACTGCCAGGACCCGTCTAGCAAGAGCATCTGGGAGGTGCGTCCATCCCGGAGGTACAAGCGGCTTTTGCTCAGCCACATTCCTGATCACAGAGATCAAGGCAGGCTCACTGCCATCAAAAGAGCAGAAAAGTCACAGCAAATGCCAGAAGATAGTGACCTAAGGAAGAGCGTTTCCAGAATACCCTGTTTCCCGACATTGTAGGCCTCAGCCCAAATCAATGGAGAGCACGGTGGTCATGGGGTGGGACTGAGAGGGTGGTGGAGGCCATAAGGTGGGTGCTGGTGGCCATGGGGAGGCCGTAGTGGCCCGAGGCACCCAGAGCAGAGATGGTGGCACAGACCAAGGCCACACAGTGCCCGGTGCTGACTCACCTGCTGGACCGGCCCGGAGGGCCTGAGCACAGAGTGCCGCCTGCCTCAGGCTGAACCTCGAAGCAGGCTGACCAGGCGGCAGGATGGCATTGTTTTTAACTCCTTTTTCTTTTCCTGGCAGCTGCAACGTAAGTTTACTGAAATCTCAGTTTGGGAACGGTACAGTAGACTAGTAGGCAATATTTCAATGGTTTGTGGCATCTGGCCACTTAAACGTGAGGTGGCTGACTTCCAAAGGAGCATGTTCAGCAGATGTATTTCTGGTGACGTTTGTTTAAAAAAGATAAAGAATCAGACAGTGATGCACTGTTTGCTGGGGGTACACGGTGGGGGAAGGAATAGAATTATTTACTTCTCCATCTGTTCTCAGGTTATTACCGCTTACATACCTACGACCATTCCCAGGAGAGACTTGGTTAAGGTAGAAAACACAGTTTAATATCAGTCATATTACCTTAGATATGAAAGTCATCATGGTAAAGTCAGGAAAAGACATACGATGAGTGGTAATGAGACACGGAAGGCTGCTTCAAAGTAGAAAAAGTGTTTGTGTTTGAAGGCCTCTGTTGATGCTGATAAGAACATGTACGGTATTTGTAGAATGGGGTGGGGAGTTTTCTTTCTAACATGATGCTGTGCGTCCTTTTAGGGCTGATTAATGGATCAGCCTCTCCTGGCCCCTGGTGTTCTTACAGATTCGGCCTCCCTTGCCCAAGGGTTAGGCAGTTCCTGGTAGTTTTTATAGTTATCCATTCATTAAGCTACATTTCTTATTGAGCGCAAGGTTTGGTTCATGCATTGTCCTAGACCCTGGTGCCAGAGAAGTGAGCAAAACACAAAAAGCATGCCCTGGGTGATGTTCTAGATGTGACACCAATGGTGTGGCTCATGTGGGAGAGTGATGTGTGCCAGGCTGGAGGGGGGTGGAGTTGTAGCCAGGAGGGCCAGGAAAGGTCTCACTGCAGAGGTAGATTTTGAACAAGCTCCAAAAGCAGTGCAGGAGGAAGAGCAAGTGGCCTGCTCTGGGAGCAGCAAGGAGGCCAGTGTAGCCAGGGCACAGCCGGTGACAGCAGCAGGAGCTGAAAGCAGAGTTGTGATTTTGGCCCAATCGTCGGCCCTTGTTGGTCATAACGAGGACTCGTGCATTGATTTATTCTGAATGAGATGGTGACCCTTTGGAAGGTTTTGAGAGCAGGAGTAACATGGCTGGACATAGGTTTAGTAGACTTGATCTGGCTGCTCTGTTGAGAACATATCACAGAGGGGCCGGGGCAGAGGCAAGGAGACCAGTTAGGGTGCTGTTGCAATAAGCCAGGCAAGAGGCCTTGGAGATGTAGGTCAGGGTGGGGAGAGGAGGTTGAATTCTGGGTGTGTTTGGAGATCGAGACAGTAGGACTGTGTACAGATGGGAAGTGGTGAGGGGTGGGGCTGGGGAGGGAGGACTTGAAGTCGGTGCTGAGTTTATGGCCTGAGTCAAGAAACTTAGCTGGGGAGACTTGGAGAGGTCCTGCTTGGTGGGGAGCTGTGGGAGTTTGGTTTTGGCTGAGTTGACTGTGAGATTTATAGTTTGTCTGTGGCTCTTTTCCACGAGAGGAGAGCAGAGAATGGCCACCTGGAATCTGTCGTATGAACTCCCTGTGCCCCTCCCAGGCTCCCTCCTGGCACAGACATCCTATGGGAAGGCCTTGGAGTGGAGGTTCCTCTGTGCCAACTTTCTTGGGTGTTCTGGCCTGTTTGCACTGCCCCTCCCTGGGTTTGTCACCTTGAAAAGATTTACTCACTTAGTGGAGCCTCAGGTTTTCAAAAGTTAAAGTTTATGTAATCAGTGGGCTTGAAAAGCAGTATAAAATATTTCCAAAGACGCAAGAAATAGGTAAATTTAAGAAAAAAAAGATTCTAGTATTACATTGTATGTGTTAAAAATTCTTGTTTCCCTTTCTGCCTCCCCTGAGCGTGTGTAGTCATATTGTTAGTTCTGTTCTTTTCCTTGTGATGCAGTATTTTCAAATGGAATTCCAGGGCTTACAATTGCACAGCAAGTTGTAATATGATTAATTGTTTATAAAACAATGTCTTTCCACGGAAATAGTTAATTAACATTATTTTCTGAAAGTAATAAATACATGTGGCTTTTCTTGTTGAACTAGAAAAATGCTTTACAACTTTCTTCTCTCCTTTCCATTAAAGTGTAGGTTTGTGTGAATTTGCTGGATTCTTCAAACACTGGGTTTGCCATTTACAAGGTCACTGTGGTCCAAAGCAACGTGACTGGGAGCAGAGGCCTGGGGTCAGGGTCTCTAAGATAAGCCCCCCTTGAGCCTGCACTGAGAAGTACTTGAGGCCCACACGTTCTTCCTGGGTGTCCTCCCTGCTCATACTCACTGCAGAAGGAGGCTTTCTGCTGAGAGAAGCTACAGAGCCCTGGAAAGCTGGGAAGGCACCTGCACAGGGGGAGGGAGTTGCTGCCCTTCCTGAGGTTGTCCCTTTGCTTCCCTTGAGCCTGTGTCTACACGTAGGGTGGAGTTTTGCACCCATAGTGTAGGGGCCCCGCAGAGTGTAATTTGTTCACATTGAGAAAGTCTGTGAATGTCAGGAGTTCTGTGCCTGGATTAGAGTTTATGAATTTAGGGTTCATTTGAGTTACAACATTAAACTGCATCCTGTCGAGAGTCTCCTCACTTGTGAGAGTGGAAGCTGAGAGAGGGAGCCCTTCTTTTCCTTCCCAGGCAGGGGAGGGTGTATGAGCTCCCAGAGTCCATTCCTGTGGCTGCTCAGGTATCGCCACCCTTCTGCACCAGGGACTGACCCACTCCAGGGCTTCTGTCTCTACCAGGAGAGTTTAGAATGTGTTTAACTTTCTGCATGTTGCTTTCCTTCTGTCCTGTGGGAAGCAGGCAGCTTATCTGTGCTGATCCCAATATTTGTGTTGCTTTGCTTTGGATTCCTGTATCGATTGAGCAGTGCAGCCCTATATTTCTGGTTTCCCTTAGCTCTTTGTAATTTTATTTCCTGTATGAGAAATAACATTTTGAGTTTCTTGGGATTAAAAATGTGAATTGATGGAGAGAGATAATGTCAGTAAGGCAAGAAAATTGTAGAACTAAATAGAGTTTTTGTTTTTAGGCAAAAGAATCTCAAGATGTGAAATGAATGTGTTGAAGTTTTCAGGTGCATTTTCATTTTTACATCAGTGTTTGCATGTGCTTGTCCCTAGAGAACATTGAGATTTAAAAAGCTAAAACAATGGAATTTCTATTTTAACTGATGTGAAGAAAATTAATCAAACTAATCCCACTATGTTTAAGGAGCTAATCCCAAACCCCTCTTGCATTATAATGTGCCACTGACTCTTGAAAATCCTGCCTGTGTGAGACGCAGTGGAGGACAAACTAGGATGCAGCTTGTCCTTTTACTTAGCGAGAGATATGAAAATGTCATTTCGTATGGTTACTCTTTTGTAACCGTTAGTGTGCTAAAGGAATTAAATCTTAGAATGGTTTCCTATGTACAGAAGTTTAAATTAAAGAAAAGCTATGAAATGGGAAAACATGGTATGTGTAAATTTCTCTATTTATATTAGATAAATCTGTAAGATAGAAAAGTCTAACCTCAGAAGAGTCACTGCCAACACTTCTGGGTCCCCTCCAGCCACCCCCAGTGCACAGTTCTGATCATTCTTGAGCTTCCTGTTGGTGTTTCTTTCTATAAAAACAAGCCATTGTGAATGCATATTTTTGTACGCATGTTTGTCCTTGTAATGAGCGGTCAGACTCCGCACTTTTTGATGTATGCTGACAACTTACGCCTCTCCTCTCCCTCTTCCTCTCGTGTCCACACCTGGACAAGCTGAGGAACAAGTCCGGAGGCTCTGTTCTCTGACATTGGCTTTGGATCCAACCACACAATCCCTGTCTGTGTGCAGAAGTCTTGCCCTGGTCTCAGCCCTGGCAAAGATTTTTCACTTTGACCAAACTTTAGTCAGGCCCCTGAACCTTCTTGTATGCCTGTCTGTGCACTTCCCTGTAAAATCCAGTTTTAGCAACAACCTTGCAAAGTCAGTTTAACCAGAACCCACACACGAATGTCTGATCACACTTGAGATCTGCTCAGGCTCCTCCTCCTCCTCCACCATCCCTCAGGTGGTGTCTGATCACTCTGGCCTGTCTCTGGTAAGAATCCTATTAGGTCAGGTTAGCCAGAAACCCCAACACTTGACTTTCTCTTAGTAATTTTCCATCCCCTGACCCCCACCATGCTGCCTGGCTGTGAAAACCCACTTGCCCATGCTGCATTTAGAGTCGAGCCCAACCTCATTTCTCCCCCGCTGTGAATCACATCACAGGGGTCTCTGCGTATCACAGTGGTTCTGAATAAAATATGCGTTACCATCTTTGACAAATTTCATTGAAGATTTTTTGTTTAAAACCCCAAACCACAATAAGAACCCAGGCCAGGCTCCTTTCTTTGCTCCCTCAAGCCATTTCAGAGCTGCATGTGATTCTGGCCCTGCTCTCCTCAGAGACCTCTATTATGTGAGTCATAAGACTTTTCCTAACTTCTGTGTGTGTGTGGAGGGGGGCACACACCAGCATCAGTCTCTCCATGGGAATCACAGCACTTGCCAGTGAGCAGTCATATTTTGAAAGGAATCTCTTTCTCTGAGTAGTAGGTCTCAACAGTGGGCTCAAAATACTCAGTGAACCGTGTTGTAAACAGATGTGCTGTCCTCTGGGCTTTGTTCTTCCATTTGAGAGTTGACTTTAACTTAAAGTTACCAGATGCATTACCCTTAACAAGAGAGTGAGCCTGTACAAAGGCCTGGGGGTGGATTGGATGGGGAGGAGAGAGAACAGGATCAGTTAGAGGGACCAGAGGTCAGAGTGTGAGAGAGGAGTTGGAGAAGGGGCCAGAGCAGTCGGTAACAACACAGCAGCCAGGTCAAGGCCCTGTGCACCATGTCTGGGAGTCAGGATCTTCTAATAGCAGTCAGTGGGGGAGCCCCACTTTTGCTTGGATCTCTGGGGGACAAGAAGACAGTGTCTTACCACGTCTGACTGTCCACAGCTACCAGACCCTGGCCAGGGAGCATGAAGCGCTGATGCAGGAGTACCTGCACCTGCTGCAGATTGTGGAGGCGAGAAGACAGTGGCCAAGCAGCTACGGCAGCAGATCGAGGATGGGGAGATCAATATCGAGCGGCTGAAGGCAGAGGTGACTGCTGGCTAGGGGTGCAGAGGAGGCTGGCCAGGGGACACAGGGCACAGGCCCAACACCTCACACTCCAGGCTCCTGCAGGACCAGGGGGCACATGACGAGCACGGGGAGCAGCTTCCAGTCACAGCTATGCCAGCCTCGAAACTTAAATTTAGTGATGCTGGCAGAGTGGGAAGGGCTTTAGTTAGATCTGAGTTCAGATCCTACCTCTGCCACTTGACAGTTGCAACCTGGAGTACATCCCCCCATCCTCTGTGCCTCCATTCCTTCATCTATACAACAGCCTTTTTATACTTGCCTGGCCAGGTTGTGAGGATTGAGTGAGGTTATTTATGGACGAGTTTTTAGTTACTTTTCTGATGACCACATTGACTAAGCATTCCCACATTATCAGCTGGAGTCCAGGGACACAGAGTCCCGGGTAGGTCGTCATAGTGTGGGATCCTGGCTCAGTTCCAAGCATTCGTTCCTTCTGCCTGTTGTAAGAGCTCCTACAGGGGCTTACCGCGCATGAGTCTGGAGGCCACGCTGCTCCTAGGTTAAGCCTTGTAGAAATTCACTACTCAAACTGTGGTCCATGAAGCAAGAGCATGTTGGAAATGCAGAATCTCAGGCCCTGCCCAGACCTCCAGAATCAGAATCTGCACTTTCACAACATCCCAGTCGATTGCCATTTACATTAAAGCTTGGGAGGCGCTGGCTCTCTGTCCCTTAGACGCCCCTCACCAGCTGTCTACCCCAGCACCGAATGATCTGATTGCCTCTCCCCCCTCATCTCACCATGCTCACCAGATGCTCAGAGCCATTTGGCCACATCACACGAGGACCGTGGACTCTGAGCTGAGGATGGGAAAATGGAAACATAGATTCTAACGAGGGTCGGATGCATGATTTGTAGGGCCTGATGCAAGGGAAAAATGCAAGGCCCTGGGTGGAGTCGGGGAAGTCGACCTCCCCTTCTCACAGCCCACCAACCCACCCATGGCAGACAGGTGACCCCCCAATTTCAACCTCCAACCTCCTCTAACCTCTGTGCCATGATACAATTGGTACCTAGATGAGGAGTGGGTAAGATGCCCGTGCTGAGTCACCCACCTAGTGCCAGACACTGTCTTCTCACTCTGCCCTGAGACACCATCGGGTGTGCACTGCACTCACCCTTTCTGCACTTACCCCGAGGCCCCTGCAGAGGGTGGAGGGTGACTCACAGTGGGAGGTGTGTCTTCCTGGCTGACTCAACCCATTTCCTCCCAGACAGAGGGTAGACGAGGTCATGGGTTCTGGGGTGCCAGCGTTTGGGGAGCGAGCAGCTGAGAAACCATCCCAGGGAGGCAGCAGGAGGCAGTAACACATGAGGGCTGAGGCTCCACGCCCCTGGGGAGTGCTCCATTGTTCCATCAGATGTTACTCGTGAAAACAAATTCAAAGAGAAATGATTAAGAACTTCAGGGTGGCAACTGCAGAACTTGAAGCCCCAAGCATGGGGCCTTCTGAGCATAGGACCCCATCACACGCCCTTGAAGCCAGCTCTGCCTGGAATGTTCAAAGATCCAAAGTTTCCAATTCCACCTTATGGTACCGCTGCCAAGCTCTGAACTAATGGTCACATCAGCTTGGAACTTGAGCTTGAACAAAAGTTTAAGATTCCACACACCTCCTCTACCCTGCACCAGGCACTGTCAGACAAGCTCCCTTAGTCAGTCCCCATAGCCATCTTCATAGGATCAAAAGATGAAGCAGGTTCAGAGAACTCAAGTCACCTGCCCAAGCTCACACAGCTGGGAGGTTGCAGAGCCAGGACTAGAACCCAGGTCTGAGTGTCTACTTGCCAGTCTTGCCACTCGTAGCCTCTTCTCACATGGCTCCTGGGATGAGGGCTTGTCCCATGTCTAAACCATCTGGTTCATTCTGAGATCTATCCTAGCCCTACACATATCCCTGAAGCCAAGTTGAGTCCTTGTTAGGGACCAGGGAATAGGTCTAGGGACCAGCACCAGATTAGTGGCTTCATGATCAAGCGTGTCATTCATTCACTCAATCACTCGTTCACTAACTGCCTAAGATCAGCTGACCACTGCCTCATCCTCTGCCCCAGGCTCCTCTTTCCCCATCACTTTGGGCTCCAGCCAGTGTCCCTGGTCATGAGCTGTGCACCTCTTGGCCTTGGCACATGCTGGGGCTTCTGTTTGGAGTGCTCCTGCCACCCCCACGCTTTCTTGCCTGGTGGAATCCTACCAAGCTCGAATGCCTCCTCCTGGGGACTCTCATCACAGAATGTGCTCCACGTCCCCTGCTCCCTCGGCTTTCCCACCCTCAGCATGCCACGTCAGAGCCAGGTCCTTGGGTGTCTGTCCCCCATCCAGCCTGGTGGGACCTCCTTGAAGGCAGGAGTGTCCTTTATCACTGTGTCCCTTCTGCCTCGCACATAGTAGGTACTCTGTAGGGGCCTGATGAATGAATGGACATCAGGCTCTGTGGTAGGCAGTAAGAGATGGAAGTTTCTGCACTTAAGGTCTGATTGTGGTAAAGTGTGACTGGCACCATAATAGAGCTTTCGGTGTGAACCCAGGTAGAAAATGAGTCACTTTATGGCCAAAGAGGGTGCGGGTTCATGTCGCATATGACCTTGAAAGGTTTCGGGGGTTGATAGGCCAGAGAAGGGGTGGGTGCAAAGGGCAGGGCCCTCTCTGGTGCTGGAGAGAACCAAACTGGTCAGTTTTGAGTGAAAGTGTGTGTGTGTGTGTGTGTGTGTGTGTCAGTGTGGCAGCAGAGGCCTTTTTGGTGGGAATTTGGAACAACGTTTCCAACTGAGTACATTACTCTCCAGGGCAAACGATTTCTTTAAACAAGACTTTAAAAGATAAGCTTGGTAAAGCTTTCTGGCTATAGTCTCTCTCTTTCTCTCTCTCTCTCTCTAACACACACACACACACACACACACACACACACACACACACACACATATAAACATCCTGCAGGGCAGAGGGCAGCTGTGTGCTCTGGAGGGGCTCCAGGAAGGTGAAACAGAGCACATTTCCCAGGAAGTAGGCCATCAGGTAGGCAGGAGGTGCCAAGGAGACAAGTAAGTGATGAGTGACGCCCATGACAAAGACAGAGTGTCTTAGAACATCAGAGCTGGGAGGGATCTGAGAACTCTGATGTCCACAGAAGAGGAAGGGACTTATCCAAGGTCACTCCAAGGTCACTTCCAGCGCTGGAATCCAGGCTTAACCTTGGGTCTCCTGGCTTTAGATCCTTGACCTGTACCTGCCCCACAACTGATTCCTTCCTTGCTGGGGAGATGGGCCATCTAAAACGTGCATGTTCAGGAACCACTGTGTCACCTGGATGGCGTCAAGCTCTCATGGTCCACCTGATAGCCAGAAAACTTCCTCAAACCCCATCCCACATATTCCTGAGGATTTTCAGGGTCTTCCATTTTCCTAGCCATGTCTGGTTTCCAATTCTGCTCTCCTGACTTCTAATATCACTTCTCACAGTGGCTGTCTTCACTCAGTCTTGACTGCTCCTTGCCCCCGTGTGGTCACTCCACGTGCCCATCAGGTGGAGCTAGATTCTGCTGCAATTACAAACAGCCTCCGAATCTCAGTGGCATAAACAACAAAGATTGCTTTCTCTCTCACATTGTGTAGTCCATTGTGTGTTCTGCTCCACAACATTCTCACTCAGAGACAGGGACTCAGTCTGATGGGGCTTCACCATCAGGAAATTCACCAGTCCCATGGCAGGGGAAGGATCATGACAAATCATGCCTGACAGCTCTGCTCATGTTTCACTGGACAAAGTGAGTCACATGACCACACCCGGACTTCAGGGTCCTGGGCTGTACAGTCCTGCCTTGTACCAGGAGGAGAACCAGAGTATCCAGGAAAGCCCTAATGACACCCAACTGGCTCCTCCTTCAGTCCCCAAGCCCCTGACACCAGCCAAGTATGGACCAGACTTTCTGAATGGTTTAGATACAGTCAAGGGGTTTTCCAGTACTGAAACAGAAAACAGCTTAAATGTGAATAGAAGACATACCTGCCCTCCTGTCACTCAGCCTTTCCTGCTACAGGGATTTCTTGCTGACCTCCTCTCCTCACACTGGCCTCTCTCCACACGCTCCCAACTGCCATTTTGTTGGTGGTGGGGGTGTTCATAATCCCTCTATCTGCCAAGACCCTCGTCCCCGTCCAGTGATGTGCTGGAGCTGGCTCATACCAACTTGCAAGTCACTTGTGAAATTTTCAAGAATCTTGTAAGCTTGTTATTCACCCTTCGGTAGCTTAAAATGGGCCAAGGTAGGAATGTTTACACCATGGAAATCGGCCGGTGCTACCAGTCAGAGTTTTTATTTGAGAGAGCTGGTGGTTAATCATTTAACAATATACGATTCTCTATACATTTTTTCAGGACCAGCTAAATACTTTGCTGGGCCCAGTGCAAAATGAAAGTGCAGTGCTCTTAAGAATTTCAGGGCAGCAACAGCGAAGCTTTAAACCAGGTATTAGGCCCTTCTAAGTGGGCTGTTCACAGGTCACACTTCGAGGACATCGGCCCTGTCTCTACTCTCTCTATATTCTCCAGCCCTGGAGCCTCCACCCATAGCCATCTCTTCCTAGAGGTAATGGGAGATGACACATAAACAAAAGTCTGCACAAAATTTATTAAGCAAAACTATCCAGCTTTGCTCAGTCTCTTCTCTCCCACCTAACAGGCCTCTTGGACCTCATCTTTTGTAACCAGAAAGCTCCAAGGACCATCTAAAACAAAGGGAGCATCCTCCTCTGAGAAGAATCCTCCCCTCCTCTAGAATCTTCAGTTTGGCACCATTTCATTGTTTTAATAGCTATTTTTCTCCCATTTATGATTGGAAGTAAGTTGGGACTGCTCAAGCAACCCTAGAAGGCAGGGTAGGAGTTTAGAGATGGTTGTGGTATTTTCCTGGCTTGGAAGCACTCAGAATCCTGGAAGCCTGACTCTGCAAGAAACTGCAGAGATCTCAATTCAGGGTTTAAGGTAAAACTGTAGCCGAGGAATCAGGTTTGCAAACCAACTTTGTCATGGAGAGGGCCGCCTTGACCCCTCCCCAGTCAGCCCCTCTGCAGGGCCCACTCTATGCCTTGAGTCCTGTTTCCCATGTTCCTCCTGCCATCCTCACCCCTGCTGCCCTGCACTCAACACCCTGTCGTACTCTGCATCTTTGTTCACACTATCCCCTCTGCTCCAATTCCTTCCATTCTATAACACACCTGCTGGGCTCCTTTTTGTGTGTGTGAGCAAGATCAACCTTCAACAAATATCCACGCCAATCCTCCTCTTGATGCTGAGGAAGACTGGCCCTGGGCTAACATCTGTGCCCATTTTCCTCCACTTTTATATGGGATGCCACCACAGCATAGCCTGACGAGCGGTGCATGGGTGCAGGCCCGGGATGAGAACCCCAGGCCGCCAGCAGCAGAGCGTGTGCACTTGACCACTACACCACAAGGCCAGCCCAATTGGGCTCCTTTTTTGTCCTGCTAAACCTCTGAGTAGCGCTTGTGGCTTCCATGGTGAGACCCTCCCACTGCAGGAGGTGTGCACCTCTGGTCTGGCCTCACCTTGTTGGAGTATAAGTTACCTCTGTGGGTATCTGACCCGCTTCTTAGGCTGGAAGCTCCTCCAGGGAAGGGATCTGACTTATCCACCTCTGGCTGTGTTTCACCCGTGCCCAGCATGGTGCCCACCACAGAGACTCCATCAGGACATGCTGACAGGATTGGCACAAAGGGAGACAGAGATGGGCATCTCTTAGGCTTGGAACAGGTCAGAGGGAATCGAGAATGAAGGAGAGAGAACTGAGTTGTGTGGCAGCTGTTTAAAAAGAAAGAAGTACAGAGATCTTTAGCAAAACCTTGACTGCTAACAAAAGAGAGAAAACCATGGACTAATTCCTCCGTCAATGACTGCACTGACTAAATGAATTCTGGATTAAAGACACTGTCTCTAGAGAGAGGAGTGGGGTGGGGCAGGAGCCAACGAGCAGTGCACCTAAGGGGTGTGGCAAACGAGGGTTCGACTGTGATGGGCCAAGAAGGCCAGACTGTGTGGTGGCAAGTGGGCAGGGTTCAGCTGAGATGCCAGGCATTGGGCCAGGTTGGGCAGCCAGAGCTAGACTGTAGCCAGAGAGTTGGGGTATAAGCCAAAGTCCCAACTCTCCATGACCATCGTTGACAAAGGTCAACTGAGCAGGCTTGGATGTTAGCCAAGCCAACCCAGATCCAAAGCAAATGCATCCCCAGAAAGGACCTGCAGGATAAGGGAAAGGCAGCCTCTGTGATGTCAGTGGGGCTGGGGCTCCTCCCGCCAACCTGATACTGGCTCGTAGCAGGGGTGGGCCATGTCCCAAGGCTTCTGCAGGGTCCGAAGGTCACAGCTTTCCAGAGCTTTGCCTACCCGGCCCGATCCTTAAATTAGGCTCCCAGACTGCCAGTGCTGCTTTTGCAGGGAGCAGAGAGCCTGACCTGACTGCATCTGGTTTTTGCTCTGGTCCCTGGGGAGTAGGTGTCCTGTAGATGTCTCTGAGAAGAGCGCCATCAGTTTAACATACAGACTACATTTACACACACACACACACCCTGCCATCCTAAAGAGAAAAGAATACCGCGTGCAAATCCCAGAACTGGCCAAGAGAGCAGACTGGGATGGGGGTGCTGACATGAGGGCAGTGAGGGTGCTGACTGGGCATCCACGAGTCTCTGAGCTCTCCACAAGCGTGTGTGTGTGAGTCCCTTAGCTCTTTAGAGTTCAGATCCAAGAACAGCCATTATTTCATGTGCCAAGGTTCTCAGAGAATTGAAAAAACAGAAAAGCCTGCATCAGCCCTGAATATTTCTCCATTAGATATTTTCAGCAGCTCTTCAAGCACAGGCCGGGGTAGTTTTAGCAACCCGAAAGTGGAGATTGGGTAACTGTCCCATTTTGCTCTCAAAGTGCTCCATAGGCTCAATGGTCAGAGCCCATTCATCCTGCAGTTCAGCAAGTGGTCTTGAGGGGACAAAGCCACATGCCCTGAAAAGGGAGGCGAGTTGGCTCTGTGGCATGTTTGTGATTTCCTGAGCTACTATCTTTGGACGTCTGCCACACAGCTCAGGGTTGTCTCTGCGCCCACTCAGCACCTTCCACCCCCTGCTCTTATTGTACTCAGTGAGACCCCAGGGTGGGGGTTTGCCCTCAGTGCACAAACTGCTGGGAGAGGGCACAGTCCCCTGTGACAGCTCCCCAAGGAGGACAACACCAGGGACCTCCAACAGCCAAAGTGCTGGGTCATCACAGAGAGATGGAGCAGAGAACACACGTGGAGAAAGGGACCAGGGAGGGGTATCTGATGTGGCAGAGAAAGACAGAGACCACTGCAGGAAGAGGGGGACAGGCTTCTAGGCTGGGGCTGCCCTGACTCCCAGGGGTTTCACTCTTTCTCTCTGAGCCTGTTTGCCTGTCCACCAATGGGGTGTATGACAGAGTCCCTTTGGCTTCCATTCTGTCGTTCAGCTCAAATCCCAGACACATTGGGGAGGTTCCCAGGTCTCCAGGGTGGTAGGAGCTGAGGGTGTTGAGCAGGGGCAGAGGAGGAACAGTTGGGAGGGGAGGGGGCTGCAGGAAGTAGCAAAAGTCTCTCTGGCATCCTTACAGCTCATCCTAGGAGAGGAGACTCGGGCTGTGTTCTGGAGCTGGCTGACCGGGTAGCATGGGCGGGGAAAAGGGTGCTGGGAGGGGAGCCACAGCAATGTGGCTGGAGGGTGCTCAGAGACCCATTACCCAGCTTGGTGCTAAGCTGCCAGTGAGGAGGCATGATCCCCAGGGCTCTTTAGGTGGTGACAGGGCATGTGCTTGGGAGAATCTGGGTGTTTTTGCTTTTCTAAGTTTTCCCCCAAAAGGGGGTGGTGGAGAGCTAGCATTTACTAAGCACCTTCTCTGCACCAAGCCTTCAAATTTTCCCATTACATACAGGGGTGACCTCATTTCACCTTCATATTTTACGGGAAAGGCCTGAGGTTCAGAGATGTTAGGCATCTTGCTGGAGGTCACACAGCTGAGAAGCAGCATAAGGAGGATTTGAGCCTGCTCTGCGTGAGTCTCAAGCCCTAGCTCTTTTCACATCATCAGTGGCATTTCCTCTGAATTCTCCAGAGCCCTGAGTTCCTCTAAGATCCCTTAGGGTTACCCCAGCAGGTGGGCACTGAGGGTGCCAGGAGGGCTGGCAGTGAGAGCAGCTCCCACCCTCTGCCAGCTTCTGGGGCGTGTGACCCATGTTTACAAAAGTCTGTGTTTGGTTTAGTGGTCTGCTGTCACCATCTTGAAATTTTGTCATTTTTTAAAGAAGGGGTCCTGCATATTTTCTTTGCACTGGGCCTCACAAGTTACATAGTCCATCCCGCTGATGGGGTTTTCACATAAGGTGTCACTTGAGAAAGGTGTTTGCTGCTAGAGTCCCACCGGTGGTGGCAGCCCCTGCCCTCTCCCTGGTGCCCTCAGCTCTGCTGGACTTGGGGGTGAGGGCCCCTTGGAGGGGCAGGAACTCCGTGGCCAGAGCTTACCCTGTGCCTCCTCTGTCAGTGAGGCCATCGTGTGTTTGCACCAGATCTCTACCAAGGGCTGAAGGCCTGCGTCTCCAGCTGGCCCACTGGGGCGTGGATGAGCAGGCAGCCCTGGCAGAGGTCCCCAGGCCTCCTGCTCCGGCCTCCACCTGAGAAGTCCCTCTCCAGGGCCCACTCCTCCAGGCTGGCGGCACTTCCATCCTCCCCGAGTGTAACAGTGGCCCCTTAAAAACACAGAATCCCTCAGAAGGAGCAGAAGAGGAAAGACAAGTTGGCAAAAGCTGTTTTTCTAGGAGGAAGAGATATATTTTTAGTTTCTTATCTACATTTCCCTTTTAAAAATAATATATATGAACCCATTTGAGAAAATCTGACAATATAGAGAAGCAGAAAATATTAAAAGCTGTATCAACCATAGTTCTGTTTCTCAAAGATAACCACTGTAAACACTTTGTTGTGTTTTCTTCAAATTTTTTCTATGCACAGATCTTGGGATTTTTCCCCGTTTTATTTACATAATGTCACACATATGAATATTGAATTTGAATCGTAATGTGTTTTTTTTTTTTACTTAAGATTGTAGCACAATTGTTTTCTCATGCTGAAAGTATGCTTTTTGATGGCTGTATGATGCCCCAGTACCTGTGAGCATGCCATCATCCATGCAGCCATCTCCCATCCTTGGCTCTTAAAGTTGTTGCAAATTTTTGTTACTAGAAACACTCATCTCTGCATCTGAAATGTTCATATGAGCGAGCGTCTCCTTGGGACAGGTTTCCAAAAGTAGAATGACTGAAACAAAAGGTAGAAGCACGGTCAAGGCTCCCACTCCGTCCACCCTGCGTCACTGCTCTCCGAGCGGGGTGAACCGCCCTGACGGCCCCGAGGGCTGCACAGCAGGACCCCTGCATTGTGCCTCTCCCACACTGAGTGTGACATTTTGTTGTTCACTTTCCCTAAGTCAGAGAGCTCCACTTTTCCCCAAGGTCACAATGGGAAGCGGCCCTAGAAAGACGAGGTCTGCACTTCCTGTAGCTACGTGGTTGAAGGTGCCGTCCCTTGGGTAGTGGAATGTCCTGTGTAAGCTCCCACTTAGAGTTTATCGCAAAGGAGGCATGCTTCTCTTTTTCAATGGAGTTTATAAGCAGAGGTTTCAGTGGACCCATCCCTGCCAATCAAGTACTGAAGGGCAGGTTTGGGGAGATTGGCTGGGCTTTCGGGGGCTGGAAGGCAGGGGACTGTGTTTCCAAGAGGTTGGGACAGAGCAGGCCAGCAGCAGACCCAAGTTGCTGAACCTTGGGAGGCATGGAAGGACAGGGACACGTGGATAAGTGGACAGGCAGCTGAGGGGACGAGACTCGGGAGGGCATGTCATGTGGGGGATGCACTGG
Source organism: Diceros bicornis minor (assembly GCF_020826845.1). Classification (NCBI taxonomy): domain Eukaryota; kingdom Metazoa; phylum Chordata; class Mammalia; order Perissodactyla; family Rhinocerotidae; genus Diceros; species Diceros bicornis. The sequence goes on from NC_080749.1 coordinate 1,107,924, forward strand.
AATGGGGGACTCAGGAGACCTGGTTCAAAGCCAGCTACTGACTCACCTTATGACCTCGGATGGGTCACTTCTGTCACTGGCGGAGCACTCTGGGAGGGAGGCCTCATGGGGGGGAAAGGGCCAAGGGGGATGTGGAGCTGCAATTCACTTACCACAGAGACCTCAGCCAACCCCCTCAAAGCTCCAGAGCTGGGTGGCCCTTCAGACCCTTCAGGAGGCGAGGCACACCACAGCACCCACAACAGCCCCCTCCGACCTTCCAATACACAGGAGTCAGACTAGTCGGGGCCCCATCTCTATAAAGATCTGTGACTCTGATGTTGTCCTGTTGCCTGAGGCCACCTATCTGGCCCTGGATAGGGCAGTGGTGCCAGAGTCATCCCCAAAGGCAAGGGTGTCTCTGGGTGGGAGGTCTGAGCCTGGCCCTGACCTCCGTGGGTGGGGCTGGGTGACCAAGGGCTTGTGGGACATCTCACCGAGCAGACCTGTTGGCCATCCTGCTGCCCATGGTCAATTTCTATCAGGAGTTGGTCTCCAGCCACCAGTACAGCCTGCAGACCCTGGCCCACTGCAAGCAGAACAGTGACTTTGACAAGCTGCTGAAGCACTATGAGGCCAAACTGACTGCAAGGAGATAGTTCTGGAGATCTTCCTCACTGACCCCATGCTCCAGCTGGCACCTAGCCCTGTCCTTGAGGGCGCATGGCTGGGGAGCCTGCTGGGGGGCCATGGCAGTGAGGGCCCCAGCTGGGAGGAAGCCACAACTGGGGGCACCAGGGGGCCATGGCCAGGAGGCCCCAGGCCCTAACAGTCCTCAGGTCTGGGCTGCCTGGAGAATGAAGTTACAGCCAGCCCCTGACCCAGTGGACCGCAGGCCTGTCCAGCCTCACAGAGCAGGCAGTGTGGGAAGGTGAGGGGGAGCTCCTGGTCCTGAGCCCACCTCCAGGCCCTTCTGCTTGCCGGCTTAGAGCCTCAAGCTCTGGGCTCTTGGCCCAGACAAGACCCTGGAAGAGCCTCCACGTTAGAGTCTGAGATCAGAAGTGCTGTGGGTGTCCGTCCTCAGCCTTGCTCATGGGAGTGCTGGGAGCTGCGAGTACCATTCTCCGTCCACTTGGTGTCTCTCTCTCCCTCTCTCCATTGTTGCTATACCTCTGACTTGTTTCATCACTGTCTCTCTCCTTGCCTTTGTCTCCCTGTCCCTCTGTCCTTCCCCATCCTTGCCTCTGTCCCTGTCCCCCTGCCTCTCCCTGCTGCAGATTCCCAGGCATATTCTGACACTGCACGAGATCCTGGCCCACTTTTCACGAGCACATCGAGCCAACAGCTTGGAGAACGCCAGGGCTAAACTGGGGGTGCTGTCTGGGTGAACTCAGCTCCCAGGTGCCCCCCCTGGTGGACAGGCCAGGGCTGAGGATGCTCCCCAGTGGGAGTTTGCTGAGCCCCAGATGGTAAAATGTCAAGTTCAGGTTAGGATCCCAAGGGGTGGGTGTTGGGGGACCCCCAGCCTGTCCCACCTGAAAGCAGGGACACGGAGCAATCTGAGGAGTTCATAGCTCAAGCCCAGGGGGCACTTGGTGGGATTGTGTGGGTGGTGTGCTGTCCCTGGCACAGATGGGGTTCGAGGAAGGGCCATGAGCACTCACGTGGGCCCGCCTGCCAGGGTGGGGATCCGCCAAGGGACTCACAGGCACTCTGCCAACTTCCTCTGTTCTCCAGTGCCAGTGTGTCACAACCTGTGGTATAGGAGCCCCAGAGGGGGTCCTGGGTGATGGGCCTTCAAGTGCCAAAGTCTGCAGTCAACAGCAGGCAGTGACATGGGTGGACAAGCCCATGACTTGGCCAGTGTCAGAGGCCCCAGCCCTCTAGTCAAGGCCCCTCTGCTGCCCCTCTTTCAGTCCCCAAAGCCCAGGGGGAAACTTCCTCTGCCGGGTCAGAAGCAGAGGGATCAGGGAGGTGGCGCCTACAACAGCACAGGCAGCAGTTGACGGTGGCCTGCACCAGGTGGTGGTATGAAGGTGAGCAGGAGGTTCAGATTCTGGGTGTGTTTTGAAGATGGAAACAACAGGATTTTCTGATGCATTAGATGTGGGGAGAGAGAAGATGGGAGTCAAGAGTGATTCGAGAGTTTTTGGTTGAGCAAGCAGAAGGTTGGAGTTGCTGCTAACCAAGATGGGGAAAGGTGCAGGAGGGGCAGGTGTGGAGGGGAAGTCTTTCTTGCTTCATTGGAGCTTTACTGGGGGCGTGTTGAACTTGAGATGGACAACAGTGGTGGAGAGGACAAGAAGGGAGGAGGACGTTTGGGTCTGGAGTGTAAGGGAGTGAGCCATTCAGGAGCCATCAGGTCAGAGGTGGTATTTAAAGTCACATGAGTGGTGCGATCACCAGGGGAGTGAGTTTAGGCAGGAACGAGGTGCATACCAAGAGCTGAGCCCTGGGGTCTGCACCTTATGGAGGCCAAGAGATGATGAGCAGCCTCATACGCAGTGATGGGCTGCCAGAAGCTGCAAGGGAGTGTGGTTCTGCAGCATGTGGGGTACAGTCCCCAGCCCTACCAACCACTCAGTGCCCTAAATGTCTTCCCGTGTCCAGCAAAAGGCAGCCAGTAGGGCCATGTCTCCCAGCCTGGCAGTGGGAGGACCAGGCTGGACTAGGGCAGAGCACAGGCCCCGGAGTGGAGATTCATTCATGGAGCAGATGTAATCAGAGCGTGATTGTAGACTAACAGAAACCATTGTGGGGTGGGGACCCCAGTCCTCTCATACCCCAAGGAGCCAAATCCTGCACACTTCCCCAAGGAGAAGACTTGGGGCTCCAGCGAGGCTCCTCATCCCTGTGGGATGCCCTGTCCCGGTGCGCGCAGTAGCGAGGAAGGCACATGGGTGCCAAGGCATTTATCCTAAGATTCTGATCCCCTTTCCCAAAGCCTACTCATCCTTTGTTCCACCTGATCACCTGCATCTGACCTGAACACAACCTTAATGGCACAGAAGTGAGTTTTCCCATCGCCCTGACAGCAGCTCTTTCATGCTCCTCTCTCCCCTTGGGGGACTGAGGAAAGCTCCCAGCCAGGCATGAAGCCATCAGATAACCAACCCTCTCTGGCTGTGCTCAGAAACACTCCTCGCCTGGGGCTGGGTCTCTCCTACCTCTGGCCTTTGTCCCGCTTTTTCTCCTGAATCTCATCTGTTGGGCTCACTGTAACCCAGGTCGTCACTTCCAGTTCCCCCGGGAGCCTGTGGCCCTGGGAACTCCTCCCCAGCTGCCTGGATGGTGTGGCTGTCAGCACAAACTCCAGTTGGGGCTGGCAGGAGTCCTGAGCAGCTGCAGCTGGCACTTGTCTAACAGTGAAACTAGTGTTGCTACTCTGGGATCGCCCCCTTGTTTGTAGCAAATACAGCCCTCCTCAGCAAAATCCCCACCCTCGTCAAAAGAAATGGTTCTGCTTACTTTTGCTCACCTCCAAATATGAATCCCTATCCAGGGAACTAGCATATCCTTGAAAGGTGCCTCCCTGTGCCCTGTCCCTTCCAGAAGAGGGCTAGGGCCTGGGCTGCTGAGAAGAGCATTGCTGGGAGAGACAGACTGAGGCTCCTAAGTAAGAGACCCCATCTCCATGACCCAGTCTGATAACCAGAAAACAACGGATAATAATAGTTTTATAATAACACCTTTGCAACCAGTGATACTAGCAACAGCGATCACGGCCCTTTACTCAAGCGCCTGCCATGTGCTGGGCCTGAGGTCAGCAAGTGAAATGCATTCTCTTCCATCCTCACTCCGACCTTCTACAGGTGAGCAAACTGAGGGTCGGAGGGGCTCAGTAATTTGCTCATCACGCTGAGTTCATTAATTAGAGATGCAGCTCGACCAGTGTCATCTCTCATTGCTGGGAGGGTTAAACTGGACAGTGTCTACTACCACACACATTAACCAGCCCTCTTGGTGATCTGGTCGTGGTTGTAGAATTTGAGGCATCAGCAGACAAATAAGAGGTTTTGTGCTTTTCTTGGAGTAGGTGGGGTAATTTCTCCAGAAGCTCCTCCCCACATGATTACTAACCTCCTAAGACTCCTGAAAACCCACCAAGGCTCTTAGCAAAGTTGGTAACTCACAGGCTTCTTTTCCCACCACTGCTATTTTTTTTTTTTTTTTGGTAAGGAAGATCAGCCCTGAGCTAACATCCATGGTAATCCTCCTTTTTTTCTTTTGCTGAGGAAGACCGGCTCTGAGCTATCATCTATTGACAATCCTCCTCCTTTTTTTCCCCAAAGCCCCAGTAGATAGTTGTGTGTCATAGTTGCACATCCTTCTAGTTGCTGTATGTGGGACGCGTCCCCAGCATGGCTGGAGAAGCGGTGCGTTGGTGAGCACCGGGGATCCGAACCCGGGCCACCGGTAGCGGAGCTTGCATACTTAACCGCTAAGCCACGGGGCCGGCCCCACCACCAATGCTATTTTTAAAAAGCAGTTAAATGGCGCCACCTCCTGGAGGAGGGGTGTTGCGGCAGTCAGAACAGGACAAATAAGAGAGTTGTCCTTCTTTCTAGATTAAGGAGCAAGGTGTGTCTTGCTCCCCCCAAGACGTGCTGGAGCCTAATGGAGTCAGTCTTTCCGTGAGCCAGCTGGATTGCCAGGTGCTCCAAAACTAAGTCATTCCAGGGCCCAAACATTAAGGAAGCAGCTATATAACATGCATTGGGGGAGGGGTGGAGACAGTAAATGCAAAGGCCCTGAGGAAGGATGGGTGGGTGGAGTTCTATGGATGGAGATAAGGCCAGTAGTGGTGTGGGGGGCAGAGTAAAGAAGAAAGGTTGTTTCCTATACTCCTGTCCTCCCAGTTTTGCCGTCTCAGTTCCACGTGGTTCAAACTTTTAAATCAGACCTGCTTTCTAGCTGTTAATCTCCATTTACATTTCCAACACCTGTCTCCTTGGGCTATCAAAAGGATGATGGGAGATCATGCCCCTAGAGTGCCCTGCAGAGCGGGCATTCAATATGCATGCTCTCTCCCCCTTTGTGAACACAGGATCCACCTGAGAATCCTAGGCTTTCTTCTTAGGTCTGGCCAGAGGCCTGGCATTACCTTCTCGCTGAGAGGTGGGGGCAGCCTGTCTCTGACATTTTCTCTCTCCACAGGATAATGCACAATGAAGTAAATGAAACACAGAGCATCCAGGAAAACATAGCCATGGGGGGCATGATTGTCGAAGGCTGTGAGACCCTCCTGGACACCAGCCAGACTTTTGTGAGATGGGACATGGCACCCTGCCTCCTCCCACCCTCATGGTAGGCCCCAGCAGTGGTGGCACTTGGGGACACCACAAGTTGGTTTGGCTACCATGTGCCAAAATCTGCCAGCGTGATTGCAGAGTATTCCAGGGCTGCTGGAGGAATGTGACAGCTGTATGTGGATGTCAGTATCTGCACACATGGATGCAGATATTACTGGTTTTCACAGCGCCCTTCTCTCCAGATGTACACATGATTCTTCCCAGATGCCCTTGATGTGTCTGTGGATGTCATAGTAAACACTGACATGTTCTTTTGGGGAGAGAGGAGTGGAGGATGGGGACAGATACTGATTGGTCTGGTGAATCACAAGCATGTTCAGCATCCGAGGGGAAGTCGTGTGGGTCAGTCCCTCTGTCCCTTTCTCATCATCCTTGGCCCCTTGTGGGAGGCTGTGATCACAATGGTTCTCAGGGGTAGGAGGTTGCCTTCACCCTCAGCCTCCACTCTCCTTGGGAGCGGTGTTTGAGAGGCACAGCCTTGTGAGGGGGCAGCTAGAGGCTGTGACTGAGGGGACTGACTTCCAACTCGGAGACGTTAGAGCCGCAAGGAGTTTGAGGGTCACCTCTTCAGATTCCACTTGCTGTGGGACCCTCAGCTTCTGCTTGCATGCCCCCGAGGTGACCTCCACCTCAGATGGGCCTCCTGAGTTCCTTCTATCCAGCCCTGGGACTCTCTGAGCAGATGAAAGGCTCGCCAGGACGTCCTGCGGCCTGCGCAGCTGCCTTTGGCCCCTGCTGCCCTTAGCAAGGGTATCGTCGACTTGGAGTTTTGCCCCAAGCCCCTCTGTGTGGCCCCCTGTGCCTTTTCCCTAGGCCCACCCTGTGATCTGCTGGGCCCAGAGCCAGCCTCCCTGTGTCCTGGCTCCCCCTGAGCTGCATTGGGCCCAAGCTGGAAGAGGCCCAAAGAATGACCTCTCCTGGGGTGGGCAGTGTCACCACAGTCCAGGAATCTGCTCCATTGCCCTGAGCCTAAGCATTTCCTCCCCTCCTGAGGGGCTGGGCTGGACATGAAGTCCAGACAAGGGGACCCAGCAAGGTGCCAGGCAGTGATGGACATGGGCAGGAGGCAGGGTGGTGGCCCAGAGCAGGTCTGGGGAGATAGAACGTCAGGGAGGGCTTCCCAAGGAGGCATCACTGGAGTCGAGTCTTGAAGGGTAAGGTGAGCTCACAGGGTTGATCGGGTGAAGGAAGGCCCTTCCAGGCCAAGGAGCAGCACTCAGGAGCCACAGGTAACTTGCCCTGGAACTAGAGTGGGAGCAGAGAGGGGAGGCGATGGTAAGGAAGGAGAAGTGATCCCAGTGGTATAGCCGCCATTAATGGCTCATTTGTTGAATGATTCAAGTCCTACGTGATAGGAGTTCAGACAAGACTAATCCAGTCTGTTTCTATCTCTTCTGTGTTTCTCCCAGTACAAACAGTAAGTACAGGAATCTACATATATAAATAATATATGTATATTTTTTGAATAATACAAATCACTAGACTGAATAATATATTGAGTTAAATAATATAAATATATATTTAATGAATATATAATGAATATGTATAAGTATGTTTATATATATTTGAATTAAATAATATAAATATATATATGATTTAAAGGAATATTCAGACATAATAACAGTAATTTACAGAATTGATAAAAGACTCCTACTCTAGATTCAGGCAGCTGAATACATCTCAAGCACAACTAAAAAAAAAAAAAAATCTAGAGCCAGATCCATCCAGGGAAACCAAAGAACACTAAATACAAAAGAAGATATTCGAAGCTCCACAGAGGAACAGAACACTTACAGAGACTTACATTTATACCTATGATACATTTCTTAACAATGGAAGGCAAAAGAGAGTTGGAATAAATCTTCCAGGTACAGAGAGAAAAGAACTTTCAGTGTATATCCAATCAAACCATACCTCAAGAACTAGGGTGACTTAAATATATTTTTATGCAAACATTTACTAAGGGTATTACCACCAACAAATGCTCATTAAGGATCTTCTAAAGAATATACTTTAAGGGGGCCAGCCACCTGGTGTAGTTGTTTAAGTTCAGCACGCTCCGTTTCCAAGGCCTGGGTTCGTGGGTTTGGATCCCAAGAGTGGATCTACAACACTCATCAGCCATGCCATGGTGGTGACCCACACACAAAATAGAGGAAAACTGGCACAGATGTTAGCCCAGGGCTAATCTTCCTCAAGGAAAAAAACTTAAAAAGTAAAAACTTTCTTCTTTAAGAAGAAAGAAACTGATAGAAGAACTGCTAAGAGGTAAAAATGGATCGTGAGGATAAAAAAGGGTAACATCTGAATAAATCATTGAACGCATGACTTTACCAAACAATAATAATATTGACAATGTATAACAGATGGAGTTAAAAACTAATGACAAGAGAACTTCTGTTTTAGAGGAGACTAGGACAGGAAAGCACACTTGCTGCAAAACTGGACACAGGCAGATAAATTATAAATATATTTTCAGAGCATCAGACAACTTCAGAATCAACCAACTAAAATTCCAGAAAGAAGAAAAAGTCTTTTATGTGAGCAAGGATATTTATCTTTCTTTCCCCTGGAGGCGTTTTCTGATTCTAGCTGGTTGCCAAGGATCTGGCTTGCTCAGTCAGAGCTTCTGCTAGGGAAAAGAGAAACTAGCCAAACTTATAGTGATTCTGCAGGACTGATGTGGCAGAGGAAACCTGAGGGCTTGCAAACACACAACTACTCTTTCTCACAGCACATGTGCTAAGTTTTGGTTCCGCACAGGAATCTGAGGAACTAGGCCAAAAGCTTCCACAAAACAAAGTGAAACGTCGAGAAGTGGTGGAAGTGGCCTAAGTCCAACATACTGCTAGTCTGACCTTCAGGGAATTTGCCATATTGTGAAGCGATGTAAGGTAGGAGGCTGGAGAGCTGCGCTGAGATATCTGAAGGGAGTAGCTGAATTTTCTGTGGGCTCCCAAACCTGAAGAGAGAGAGATCTACCAGACTTAGACCCAGACCCCTGTGCGGGGGAGAGGAGCACAGCAAACAGGAACGGGGAAAGCAGAAGGGCTGGGTTTACTAAAAGTGAGACCCAGCCCCAACTCTGATCAACATCTGATTGGACTCAGGTGCTCCAACCTCACTGTGTTTCTCATCAAAGGACAATAAGGTCATGTGGAGCCTCTCGAGTTACGTTACACAGACCTTCCAAAGACACTGGTGAGAGGATGGAGAAGGCAAGCCACAGACTGGGAGAAGACCTTTGCAAATCACATATCTGACAGGACAATAAATAACTCTCAAAACTCGGCAATAAGAAAATCCAAGTTTAAAATGGGCACAGATTTGGACACTTCACTAAAGAAGATAAACAGATGGCAAATAAGCACAGGAAAAGATGCTCAATGTCATTAATCGTGAGAAAAATGCACATAAAAACCACATTGACATACCGCTACGTACCTATTGGAATGACTAGAATTAAAGAGGATGACCATAAGAAGTGTTAATGAGGATGGAAAGTAACTGGAACACTCCTACATTGCTGGTGGGAACACAAAGTGGTTGGAAAACAGTCCATTATTTATTTATTTATTTTGTGAGGAAGATCAACCCTGAGCTAACATCCATGCCAATCCTCCTACTTTTTTTCTTCCCCAAAGCCCCAGTAGATAGTTGTATGTCATAGTTGCACATCTTTATAGTTGCTGTATGTGGGACGCGGCCTCAGCATGGCCAGAGAAGCGGTGCATCGGTGCAGGCCTGGGATCCGAACCCGGCTCGCCAGTAGCAGAGCGGACGCACTTAACCGCTAAGCCATGGGGCCAGCACCTGGACAACAGTTTTAAAGTGGAGTTTGTTATGCTGCTGTAACAAACTAGCACAAATTTCATGGCTTAAAACTACTCAGAAGGTGTGTTTTGTTGATGTCTGTGTGTGTTTAGAGAATTCAAGTCACTGTGGGCTCTGAGTGGTCTGTATGTGTGTCTGAGTTTGTGTGTATGTTCTGAGTATCAGTGTGCATTATCAGGTGTAGTTTACAGTCTGAATGCTGATGGTCATTTGCAAATAGTGTGTGTGTGGGATGGTGTCAGCATTTCCATGTGTTCAGATGATGTCTGTCATTGTAGGAATGTGTGGAATAAATATGTTGTTACAGACTAGCATGGGCACCAACACTGTTTGCCTGTTACTAGTTCAACACTCAACATCCCTGAAGAAACATTGAGTCCAGACATTCACAGGCCCCATCAGGCCCACAGAGATCCTACTCAGCTGTTTTCTTCCCATCACAGAAATATGAACAGGTAGCCAAGGACCACTTGATATTTGAAGAATTCCTCTAGCATGAAAAATGGAGCAAGAAACACATACACTGAAGTGAGGGACTAAAGGAGCAGCAAGGAAATCCAGAGATCATAGTGAAACTTCAATTGCATATCTAGTAACATCTTCAAAACAATTAGACATGGGCCGGTCCCATGGCCTAGTGGTTAAGTTCAGAGAACTCCACTTCAGCAGCCCACGCTCCGTTCCTGGGAGTAGACCTACACCACTCATCAGTGGCCAGGCTGTAGTGGCAACTCACATGCAAAATAGAGGAAGACTGGCACATATGTTAGCTCAGGGTGAATCCTCAGCAAAGAAAAAAAGAAAAGATAAAACATCCATTAAGTGTATATGTATGTATTGATGTTACCGCACAATATTGGGGTTCTCTTTCCCAATGCACATTAAAAAAGCCAATTATTCTGGCATCAACTTTTGGGAAAAGAATTGTAGCTTTATTTTGTGAGATTTATCTACAAGGAGACAGGGCTCATGTGTCTGTCTCAGATCTGTCTCCCCGATGCAAGGCTTGGGGCACAATTTATGGGATGAAGGGCAGGGTGGTCTGACATGTGGAGGTAGATGATTGGAAGTAAGGAGAAATGAGGTAATTGATGATCTTCACAAACAAAGTCAAGCTTTGTGGCTCTTCATCTGATGTGTGTTCAGAAATTGGCAGTGTTATGATGATCTGAGGATGGAGCTTTTAGCTCCTTGATATAAAAAATGGCATTTATTGAGCATTTGCGCAGGCCTAGTTGATGGGTTGGTGGTCTCAACTGGCCTTAACTGGACTAGGGGTCTCAGTTCCTGAAAGAAAACTCTTGACTACTCTGTTGATAAGGAGTCAGTTGAACTGGTCCTGGAGGGCCCATGGTTATGTTGGTATATGCATATATATGCATATGCATGAGATTATCTGTATGTGTGTTAAATATAGAGTATACACAAAGCCAGACTCTAGTTAAAGTGGTCAGGACAGATTTTAATCAGTAATATACCACTGCAATAGGGAAGAGGGAACAGGATGAACTGAACTCAATTTGATTTGTACAGAAGTGACTGGCCATTTGAAAGGGAGAATGAGGGAGCAGGCAGAGGGGTGAGCAGGGGCTCAGTCGAGTCAGGGAGGGGAAAGTTACAGTGTTGGTCAGTGCAGTGTGATCTGGCCAGTTGTGTCTGCTGGTTGGAAATGATCAAAGTTTCACTTCTCTCCTCTCACAGAGTCTGGGACAGACACCCTGTCCTCAGCTCAAGGAATGGCTCTCAGGACCTTGAGAAATGCACTCCTGGGTTATTGGAGACACATATAGAACTGAAAAGGACAAAGGAAATATTCACAGTTGTAAGCACTTTTGGGTAAATGCTCTAAGAAAAGGATGTCAGGGGACAATGATCGAGTGTTGGCCAGAACAAACAGTCAATTCTTTTGGCTGCCTTGAGCTTTCTCTGGCAGGCACTTTAAGGGGGCAGGGGTCATCCTAAGGAAGTGGATTTGAGCTGTTAGAAACTATGTCAGCGTTTAAGTCTTATAACGTGTGTAGGGGGGTGAAATGATTTGTGCTGAGAGGCCATAGTTATAATTGGCCAAGATTGAGACCTAGTCAAGAAGAGGGCTCAATGGAGCCTGGCTTGAGTTTGGTCAAGTACAGGATCATATATAGAAATAAGATATGTACATTTTTTGAATAATATAAATCATTATATTGAACAATATGTTGAATTAAATAATATATATTTAATGAATATATATTGAATGTGTATAAATAAGTATGTGTATATATATTTGAATTAAATCATATAAATATATAGAAGAGAGTGACATCAGCATCATGGCAGAGTGAGCTTCCCCTATTGAACTCTCCTCCTCTAAGACACAAGAAAAAGGACATTCATATTCCAACAGAAGCTATTCACAAATAATATAAATATATATATGATTTAAAGGAATATTCAGACATAATAACAGAAGATTCCAGGGCCAGCCCCATGGCTTAGCGGTCAGGTGCACGCGCTCTGCTGCTGATGGGCCAGGTTTGGATCCTGGGCACGCACCAATGCACCCCTTCTCTGGCCATGCTGAGGCAGCGTCCCACATACAGCAACTAGAAGGATGTGCAACTATGAAATACAACTATCTACTGGAGCTTTGGGGGAAACAAAAAAAGGAGGAGGATTGGCAATAGATGTTAGCTCAGAGTCAGTCTTCCTCAGCAAAAAGAGGAAGATTAGCATGGATGTTAGCTCAGGGCTGATTTTCCTCACACACACACAAAAAGAAATTTCCAGAATTGATAAAAGACTTCTATTCTAGATTCAGGCAGCTGAACACATCTCAAGCACAATTAAAACAAAAAAATCTAGAGTCAGATCCATCCAGGGAAACCAAAGAACACCAAATACAAAAGAAGATATTCAAAGCCCCACAGAGGGACAGAACACTTACAGAGACTTACATTTAGACCTATGATACATTTCTTAACAATGGAAGGCAAGAGAGAGTTGGATTAAATCTTCAAGGTACAGAGAGAAAATAACTTTCAGTGTATACCCAATCAAACCATATCTCAAGAACTGGGGTGAATTAAAGATATTTTTTTTTTTTTTTTTTTTGTGAGGAGATCAGCCCTGAGCTAACATCCGCCAATCCTCCTCCTTTTTTGCTGAGGAAGACGGCCCTGGGCTAACATCGGTGCCTATCTTCCTCCACTTTATATGGGACGCCGCCACAGCATGGCTTACCAAGCAGTGCGTCGGTGCGCGCCCGGGATCCGAACCAGCGAACCCCGGGCCGCCGCAGTGGAGCGCGCGCACTTAACCGCTTGCGCCACCGGGCCGGCCCCTAAAGATATTTTTATGCAAACATTTACTAAGAGTATTACCACCAACAAATGCTCATTAAGGAACTTCTAATGAATGTACTTTAAGGGGGCCAGCCACCCAGTGTAGAGGTTTAAGTTCAGCACGCTCTGCTTCCAAGGCCTGGGTTCATGGGTTCAGAGCCTAGGCGTGGACCTACACCACACATCAGCCATGCCACGGTGGTGACACACATCAAAATAGAGGAAGATTCGCACAGATGTTAGCACAGAGCTAATATTACTCAAGGAAAAAAAATAAAAAGTAAAATGAATGTACTTTAACAAAAAATTGATAGAAGAAATGCTAAGATGTAAAAATGGATCATCAGGATAAAAAAGGGTAAACATCTGAATAAATCATTGAAAGTATGACTTTACCAAACAATAATAATATTGACAATGTATAACTGATGGAGTTAAAAACTAATGACAAGGGAACTTCTGTTTTAGAGTAGACTAAGACAGGAAAGCATACTTGCTGCAAAACTGGACACAGCCAGATAAATTATAGATATATTTTTAGAGCATCAGAGAGCTTCAGAACCAACCAACTAAAATTCCAGAAAGAAGAAAAACACTTTTATGTGAGCAAGGATTTTTATCTTTCTTTCTCCTGCAGGCGTTTTCTGATTCAGGGTGCTTGCCGAGGATCTGGCTTGCTCAGCCCGAGTCTCGGCTAGGGAAAAGAGAAACTAGCCAAACTTGTAGTGATTCTGCAGGACTGGTGTGGCAGAGGAAACCTGAGGGCTTTCAGACACACAAACTGCTCTTCCTCACAGCACCTGTGCTAAGTTTTGGTACAACACAGGAATCTGGGGAACTAGGCCAAAAGCTTCCACGAAGCAAAGTGAAACCTCCAGCAGTGGTGGAAGTGGCCGAAGCCAAACATACTATTAGTCTGACCTTCAGGGAATGTGCCATATTGTGAAGCGATGTAAGGTAGGAGGTTGGAGAACTGCGCTGAGATGTCTGAAGGGCATAGCTGAATTTTCTGTGGGCTCCCAAACCACAGGAGACAGAGATCTACCAGACTTAGAACCAGAGGGAGAGGAGCACAGCAAACAGGAACAGGGGAAAGCGGAAGGGCTGGGTTTACTAAAAGTGAGACCCGGCCCCAACTCTGATCAATGTCTGATTGGATTCAGGTGCTCCAACCTCACTCTGTTTCCCAAGGAAGGAAGACAAGTTCATGTAGAGCCTCTCGAGTTACATTACACAGACCTTCCAAAGACACTGGTGAGAGGATGGAGAAGGCAAGCCACAGACTGGAAGAAGACTTTTGCCAATCACATATCTGACAGGACTATGAAGAACTCTCAAAACTCAGCAATAAGAAAATCCAAGTTTAAAATGGGCACAGATTTGGAGACTTCACTAAAGACGATACACAGATGGCAAATAAGCACATGAAAAGATGCTCAATGTCATTAATCATGAGAAAAATGCACATAAAAACCACAGAGACATACTGCTACGTACCTATTAGAATGACTAGAATTAAAGAGGTTGACCATACCAAGTGTTAATGAGGATGGAAAGTAACTGGAACACTCCTACATTGCTGGTGGGAACACAAAGTGGTTCAGCCTCTTTGGAAAACAGTTTTAAAGTGGAGTTTGTTATGCTGCTGTAACCAATTAGCACAAATTTCATGGCTTAAAAACAACTCAGATTTATTGTTTTACAGTTCTGTAGGTTAACAGTCTGACACGGGTCTCCTTGGGCTAAAATCAAGGTGTTCTTTTTGGGGGACTCTAAAGGTTAATCCATTTCCTAGCCTTTTCAAGCTTCTAGAGACAACCACATTCCTTAGGCTGTGGCCCCCCTCCTCCACCCTCAAAACCAGAAACTCTGCATCTCTCTGGCCCTGCTTCCCTTGTTGCATCTTTTTCTACTCTGCTGCTTCTCTTTCCCTTTTAAGGGCCTTTGTGATGCACTGGGCCCACCTAGATAATCCAGGATAATCGCCCTATTTTGAAGTCAGTTGATTAGCAACCTTAATTCCATCTGCAAATTTAATTCACCTTTGGCAAGTAAACTAATATATTCCTATGTTCCAGGGATTAAGACACATTTGTGGGCCATGACTTTGCTACACAAACAGTTTTTAAAATAAAGTTAAACATACACATACCATGTGACCCAGCAATTCCACTTTTAAGTGCTTACCCAAGAGAAGAAGACTTATGTTCACACAAAAACTTGTTTGCAAAGATTTATAGCAGCTTTATTCATAGTCAAAAAAGACAAAACTGAAAATAACTCAAATGTCCTTCAACTGGTGGATGGATAAACTGTGGTACATTCATACAATGGATACTACATTCAGCAATAAAACAGAAGGAAGTGCTGATACAGGCAACAACATGGATGAACACTAAAATGAATGTATTGTGCTAAATGAAAGAATCCAGACTCAAAAGGCCAAATGCTGTAGAATTCCATTTATATGATATTCTAGAAAGGACAAACCATAGGGAAAGACAGCAGATCATTAGTCTCCAGGGGTTAAGGGTGGGGGAAGAGTTGACTACAAAAGAGCAGCTGAAGGGAGTTCTGGGTGCTGGAACTGTTCTGTATATTGAATGTGGTAGTGGCACAGCTCTCTGCATTTGTCAAAAGTTGTAACAAGAGGAAAACAAATACATCATTGCTCACCCATCAGATTGGCAAACCTTTAAAAATCTGACAATGCCAATCTGACAATTCCCAGGGCAAGGATGACCCATACACTGTTCGTGGGAATGGAAATTGTTAAAACTTCAGAGGATGATTTGGCTGCAGCTCGTCAAGTTGCCGATGCACATCAGCCTTTGGCCCAGCAATCCACTCACAGGTAGGTGTCCATTCTAGGGAATCCATGTGTGATCGAGGAGACACACATAAGGATAGTCATTAGACATGGTAGGAGAATGAATTAATTGTAGTTAGTAGTTATTTTAAAAAGAAAGGAAAAAATGCATATGGGAAAGAATCAACCCTGCTGGCTACATATATGATCTGAGAAGGCAACTCATTAGTTTGTCTCCTTAATAGTATGTATACAGCACAGAGAGCACTGTACTAGGAATCTGGAGACAAGCATCCGAGCATTTACTTCCAACTCTGTCACTAAGTAGCAGTCAGACTATGGATGACTTAACTCAAGAAACCTCACTTTCCATTTCCTGGAAAATGAAAAGTTTAGGCTCTACAACCACTAAAATTATTTCCATCTCCACGATTCTATGATTCAATAAGCCAACTATCAAAAATTATATTCCAAAGTACCTATGTTGAGAAACTGTTCTTCCCAGACACCCTGAAATCAGAAACTATCAGAGAAATAGGACTTCTTAATATGTTGATACATAAAATGGTCCAAATTTCTTGGTATGTCTATGACCAGCTTTTTAATCAAGATCGTAACTCAGAAAGAGCGTATAAGCAGCTAAACCCACCATATTGACTCGGGTCACCCTCAGGTAAAACTAATATATCTTCTCCCATTTTAACATTCCAAAACAAGTTCCCCATACTAATGAGTCCATCTTGTCAAGTTCAGGTCTGTCTAGCCAAAAGTCATTCATGTATATGATAAGATTTACTTGATTTTTTAACAAAGATAAAATGATGAATGGCTTTTTGTGTTTTGCCTGTTTCATCTATAAAGCTCTTACATTACAATTTAATAGCTTCAGCCTGCTACAATAATTTAAAGAGCCTTTTGAAACTTGTAATATGCCACGTCCAACATGATCTAGTAAAAAAACCAGTAGTTCAGAATCCAAAAAGCTTAGTTAAAAATTTCAGTACCACCAATACTTCTACTTCAAAGACACCAATAACAAGTCATTTGTTCCTACTGCAGAATTTAATAGGTTATTAACTTCTGTTAATCATCCAAAAGCATAATTAGGATGTTATCATTAAAATGTATTTTTTAATCAGAAATATTAAAACTAATGATTAAACTATTAAATTAAATAATTAACTAAATATTAAAACTAATGGCAACTAACGATCTGTTGTCTTTCTTTATGGTTTATCTTTTCTAGAATATCATATAAATGAAATCCTACCGTATTTGGCCTTTTGACCTTTCACCATGTCAGTCAAATCAAAATTTCAAAATTCTTGTTCTATGGGCTTTCCAAATCTAAATTCTTACGATTCTAAATGAGTACGGAGACAAAACACACACTACATACTACTTCTAAAAACCTCCTCCTTATCCGATTTTAATTTTAGCACCAACTGCCAAGAAAAACCTTTCCACTGAAACCTAAATTCCATACACATTATGTCAATCATCAATTGATCAGTCATCAGTCTATCTTAACCAAAGGTGAGTTATTATTAGGAAGTTACATAATTTTCACCAAGGATTGTTTGAAGCTCCTTTCATTAAATGCAGTTTACAACAATTCACAGGCTTCAAAGTTCCCCTTGCAAATATAGAGTCAATTATCAGAAACCATTAATGGGATTAGGCTTTTCTATAAAGGTGGTCCCAAGGAAGCAGGAACGCTTATTTGTTTAAAGAACGCAATGAGGAGCCCAATAGCCTGCGCGGAGTCAGGCAGAGGAGCGCTGACCACAGTCCATCTTCTGAAGGAAAGTGTTCACCCCAGGATGTCGCGACCTGGCCTAGACAGGGTCCTGGGAGAGCGCGAACTCAAGGGCGCACACAGAGGGCAGGCGACTCCCTGCCGCCCCCTGCACCTCTGCTGGGTGGGCAGGAGGCCCTGCCGAGGTGGGGCCCCGCCAAGGCAAAGGGGCCCGCCGGCCAGGCGACGCTCCTCTGCTCCTCCAAGGGACAGAGGTTTGGCTCCCCCGCCTGAGGCAGCCCGCCAGCAGCCCCGTCCCCATCCGCCGCCCCCGACACCGCGCTCCCGCCATCAGCGGCGGAGATCTCCTCGCGGAGCCCGCCGCCCACTGCCCACCGCCTACCTTGGCGCCGCCTCCTGCCCAGCGCTCCTCCACACTGCAGAAAGGAGAGCTCCACAGCGCTGAAAATCCTGGAGGAAGGATCCAGAAACTGCCAATGCCCACACACAAACCAGCGCAGCCGCCACCTCCGCACCAGGGACCCTGCCTCCGGTGCACGCGTCACGCAGCTCTCCAGCTCGCCGGCCCCTCTGCCGCTCTGAGCGCCGGTTCTGCGCATGCGCGGGCCTCTGAGGATACAATGGGAACGGCTGGGGGGGGCACGGCCTGGGCATGGGCGCGTGGTGACCCAGGTGTCCATGAGACGAGAGCAGGAGCTGGCTGGCGCTTTGCAGCCCTTGACTCTGCTCTCCCTGGATGACCGTCAGCTCCTGGAGAAGATCTGCCTTCCCTTGAGGCGGCTCCTCTTGTCCTGAGAAGTGCGTCACATGATCTAACATTTGTTTAAAAAAGAATGATGACATTCTTAACACCTGAAGTGTGTCGTGTCCCCAGAAGAATTCTCTGCTTCCCCAGAAGACTAGACAGCGAGCAGCTGGGACCGAGTTCTGACCCAGGAAGGAAAGATGCTGAGTGCGAAGCCATCTCCCTCCACCAACTCCTCACCCTGATCTGTGGCCTTGATGGGGTGACAGCGCTGGGGACTTGTGCAGGTGACAGTGCTCAAGTGTTTGCCCACCGTATTACATTTCTTATGGTTTAGTGGTTAAAAGAGTGGCAAGCTGTCAGTTTTTTAGACAATTTCACTTGCAGAAATGTCTTTGGACAAAGAAGTTTGTTTTCTTCTGATTTTTATAATCAACAACAATAATTAAAATACTTATTTTCTTAATCTCATTGGCATGCTAAAACAAACAAGTCACTTGGTTTTCACTAAATTGGCCACATTTTCATTAAAACTTTGGAAGTATTGCTGTTTGAGGTAAAGAAAGCATCTGGGAAGAACAATTACCCTTAGTTGACATCTTCCCAGATAAATGTACAAACACAGAGCTATGAGCCGTTTTGACGGGCCTGGCAAATCCAGTTTGAGTTCTAGAATGGATCATCCAAAGTAAGGTTAAATTAGTAATTTTCTGAGGAGTTTGCAAGTAAATGATCATGTTGACTTCATCAAATAGGTCTGGTGATTTAAATGAAGTTTGAGTTTAATGATAAAAGTTTTCAAGAGACTGAGAAATATTAAGTACATGTACTTAAAAACGTGTAAATTAAAGTAAAGCCTGGCATTATCCTCTTTAAAACAGAGTCACAGTAGCACTATTGTCAAGGTATGACAAGGAATAGAAATGTTTTATAGAGTCAATTCTTCACTTCTAAAGGACCTAATGTGACATTCTAGAAATCTCCATAGTCTTTCAGTCATCTACATTTAAATTGCTCAATTTATATTTTAAAGACTAATGAATCTGAGGGCTAAATATTCAAGGTCAGTGTTTAATTGTTTTTCATTGTTGCAAAGTACATGGGTATAAAGTGTGGCTGAAATCCATGGTCTTGGAGAAGAAAAATACACAGAACTTATTTATCACTCTCACAGTGTGTCCTGACTTAATCCTACAAATGTTCCAAGAATAAAGCCTCAGTGAATTCCATTCTGTTCTTAGATATGAAATTTCATTCATAATGAATATTCTCAAATTAGGCTCCAGCTAGTAATTATATTCCTGATGCAAATAGGCAATAAAAAAGAATCCGTGTTTGATTAAATTGGGCTCAAGAGGACCACTTAGAACGAAAATTTGTTTTTTGCTTTGTTTTTCTTTATCGATGTCTTTCTTTCTCCTCAGTGGATTTGGCAGATAAATGACACAGAAAGCTGAGAGACTGGAGGGCAGGGTCTTGAAGAATATGGGGTTTCCTCATCTTCAAGATCTTTTTATCTTTCAAATTCTATGATTTTTGCTATTTATATAGGGATTCATTTTTTTTCCGTTATTTCTAATAGTGATCATAATAGTGAAACTAACAAAACCTGTGGAACATTTTTCATCGTAAAAATTTACGTTATTCTGACAACTTAATATTTTAAAAAGCCATTAACAGCTAATCTGATGCTCAGAGGATTTTTAGGGTAGTGAGACTGTTCTGTACATAATGGTGGCTACATGTCACTATATGTGTGTCAAAACCCATGGAACTGTACAACACAAAGAGTGACCCTCAAACTAGGCTCTGTAGTTCATAACAATGTATCAATATTGTTCATTCATTATAACAAATGTATCACACTAATGCAAGGTGTTAATAATAGGGGAGATGGGGCTTGGAGGAGAGGAGAGGGGCAGTGCGGTGGGTGTATGGAACGCTATGTACTCTCTGTTCAATTATCTGTAAATCTAAAACTGTACTTTTAAGAATCAAATTTTTTAAAGTTTTTTTGAAAGGCACTGAAAGGTAATTTAACAGTGTAAGGCATCTATTTTGTGCAGAAGGGCAAGGAAAGAAGAAGGTGAAATGATTTAAACAGTTCACCTTGTGAAAGTTTGAATTGTGGTGTGTTTCTGAAGCCTTAGACAAGGGCAGGACATAGAATTTGAGACAGGAATGAAATAAAGGAGAAGGAAGACATCAGCGTGATCAGACCTGATCAATTAATATTTAGGACAAATTACTATATTGGGTGGATTTGTTTTTTAGAAACCTTACACCTTTCTATGAAAGCCACACGTGCACAGTATCAACAGGTGTGTTTCCTACCGAGCGGCACCTGCTTCTCTCCCTCTGCATCTTCTATTCCTTTACCCCGCCTCTCACTACCTCTGACTGATGGTCGCTGTTTCTATCTTCCTTCCTCACTCTCCCTCTCTCCTTTTTTTTTTTTTTTTCTCTTTGTGCTTTCTCCTCTAACACATCAGACTAACCATAACCTTCCTGGTCATTGTTTAGTTCCACTGAAAGAAGTCAGTGGTTTCCATCAAGAAATGATAGATCAGTGTTCTGGGAAAATTTTCTCTATTTCAGCTACTTCTCCACCCTCAATCTGAAGCAGGAAAATTTCTTGAACGTTGAACCAATTTTTTATATTTTTTTCTTTTTTGAATCCAAATTTCAGAGCTCCTGGTTGTACTGGAAAAATTCCTGAAGAAGGCTGCCTGGAGTTGAGCCGATAGTTCTTCCTATAAAAAGAACCATAAAAAAGAATCCTTATTTTGTCCATGGGGCCTCAGGAGAAGCCCTCGTGAGAGAGGAATCCTTGCTAACCCTATGTTGTACCTAGGACTGGCTTCTCCTAAGACAGTGGTTCTCGAACTCCAGTGTG
The DNA here is from genome assembly GCF_020826845.1 of Diceros bicornis minor. Classification (NCBI taxonomy): domain Eukaryota; kingdom Metazoa; phylum Chordata; class Mammalia; order Perissodactyla; family Rhinocerotidae; genus Diceros; species Diceros bicornis. Next base: position 1,128,578 of record NC_080749.1, read on the forward strand.
CATTAGAACTGTGTGGAGGTCCCCTACAACACAGAATGCTGAGCCCATCCCAGAGTTTGTGATCCAGTAGGATGGCGGACCCGAGAATTTATGTCTCTGACCATTTCCTAGGTGATGCTCCTGAACCAGCTACACATTGAGAACCACCGGCTTAGAAACCTTAGGTTTCAAAGGATGCTTTCCTTGAGCAGACAGCCAAAACTATCAAAATCTTAATCAAGATTCACCAACAACTTCAATGTGTTGGCATTTGGATCTAGAGGCTCCTGAATTGTAAGAGACTAAAGCAAAGATTACGCTAAGTTCAAGGTTTGTGACTCTCCTAAGTGTTGCCCAATTCCTTTGCTTGCTTCCCTTGACCCCTACCTGGCTAGAAAAGAATATTAAAAACAAAGCCATCTTTGATTATTTAATCTTCAGTCAATTAAGACATTTTTGAGTAAGATTTTTTTTGACAGAATAGCCAACTTTCTTTTATCTACACTATTGGAAACAAATTATTAGTGATAACAATGGTTATTTACTGAGGACCTAATATGTCTCAAGCCCTTTACATACTTTTATTCCTCTGCTTCTCAGAACCCTATAGCATCCCATGTGTGTTCACTGTTTCTCCACCACTCCTCTAATGAAACCCCAGACCACACTCATATTTGACTTCACCATGCCTTCTCTCATTTAATTTAGCAGTAGATTAAAATTACAGAAGAAACTTGAAGGGGTTGTGAACCCCAGCAGGAGAAGGTCTAAAGTCTATCCAGGACAAATGGCTTAATGTTTGTTTCTGAGAAGTTTCCAGGGACAAAAACTCCACAACCTCCAGAAACTAGTTCTGTTGAATATTAATATCTCTAATCAATGATATACATTAATTAATTGGTTTTTTATTGATTGGTTGATTGTCTGCTATATTACTTTGCCATATGATAAAATTTTTCTTCGTGTTATTTAAATAATTTTCACTTTATATCCACTTTTTAAAGTTAGCCTTCTCTGGACTTCCTCATACATTGAAGATGGTAATTGTCACCTATTAACCTTTTCCTCTTCTGTTTAGATAACCTCAGTTTCTTTACTGTATTAAAAATATTTATTAAGTGTTGTGCTTTTTTTCTCCAGTTCTTCTCTAGGTTCAATTTATTGGGTAGTATAGTGGAAAGGTGACTTCAGAGGTCCTGTGTGGTAAAGAATCATCTTTGTACTGTATTCAATGTGAATAAAATCTATACTACTTTTGTGTTCAGTCTAATCTGGAATCTGAACCTTTCCTTCCTCCCTCCCTCTACTGTCTGGAATAGTTAATGATCCCAGACCTAGAGTTTTGCTTGTGGAAAGTGTTTGTTGTTCTTGTTGGTTAGTTGGCTTGACGTTGTAACAATTCAATTTATTTAGTAGATATGTCAGTTTTCCTATTTTATGTTTTTTTGTGTGTCAGTTTCAGTATATGGGTTTTTTTTTTTTTTTTTTTTTTTTTTTTTTTTTTTTTTTGTGAGGAGATCAGCCCTGTGCTAACATCCGCCAATCCTCCTCTTTTTTTGCTGAGGAAGACGGCCCTGGGCTAACATCTGTGCCTATCTTCCTCCACTTTATATGGGACGCCGCCACAGCATGGCTTACCAAGCAGTGCGTCGGTGCGCGCCCGGGATCCGAACCAGCGAACCCCGGGCCGCCGCAGCGGAGCGCGCGCACTTAACCGCTTGCGCCACCGGGCCGGCCCCAGTATATGGGTTTTTTATAAAGTGAATTTTGACCTTTTCTGTCTAATTCGTAGTGCTAAGTATTTCACAAAATGGTGTATCTCGTTAAGATCTAAGCACTCTGTAGACAATACTTCTTATTTGATTTCTGATACTGGTCATTTGTGTTGCACTTCTTTTTCTTTTCCTTAATCAGTTTTGCTAGTGGTTTGTTAACATTATTAATATTTTAAAAATAACTACTTTTAGCCTGATTTATTTCTTTAGTATTTTTCTATTTCATTGATTCTTATCTTTATTATTTTTTCCTATCTGTATTTTTTCCAGTGTTATTCTCTTTTAATTCTTGGGACAGAAGCTGAGATTGTGGATTTCCTGTCTTTCTTCCATACTCATACATTCATTTAAGGCTACACACAGATGTAGCTGGTATCTTTTGTCTTCCCTAGTGTATTACTAAACTCTGTGCTGCAAGCCTTGTCTGCCCCATAACGTCTCCAGCCCATGATCTGCAACCATGCCAGCCTTTGTGTGTCTCCGTCCCTCTACCTGAAGCTCATATCTTGTGTCGAGTGTCACCATCTCATATGACTGCAGCCCATGTCTGCCCTTTTGTTTTGTCAAGATTTTCTCTCCCCTCTGTCCATACCACCTCTCAAAATTCTCCATTCCTTGTTCCTGTAGCCCTTGCCAACCCATATGAGTTTCCATCCCCTCTCTCTAAAACCCATGTCAGACAACTAATGTAATTCTCTCATGTACCTGCAGCGCATACATTTCCTCGAGTGTTTCTATCTCCTGTGCCCACATTTTATACCAGACCTCACATGTCTCTCTCACTCCATGTGTCTGCATCCCTTTCCACCCCTGAGTGTGCCTGTCCACTGTGCTTCAGCCCATGCCAGCTCGTGTTTGTCTACATTCTCTGTGCCTCCAGCCTATCTAGACAACCAGTGTTTTCATTTACTGTTCCTCTAGCCCCTGTCTGAACTCGTGTGTTTCCTTACCCTGTGCCTGTAGCCCATGTGTGCCTCAAGTGTCTTCACTCAGTGTCCCACGCTTGGGTGTCATTCACTTGTTAAAGGACATATTGGTTCCTTCTAGGTTTTGGCCACTGTGAATAAAGCTGCTTTTTAGATGTTCTTAGGGGTCTGTGTGTGGATGTATATTTTCACACTAGTTGGAGAAATACACTGGTGCACAATTGGTGCACCATATAGTGACACTATATTTAGCTTCAAAAGAATTAGCAAGATGTCTTCTTAAGAGGTTGTACTGTGTGTATTCCCATCAGCAGTGAATGAGATTTCTTATTGTCCTAACCCTTCACCAGTAATTGGTATTGTCAGTTTTTGTTTTTTAGCTATTCTACTAGAAGAGTAGAGTATCTCATTGGTGTTTTAATTTGCTTTTTCTTAATGCACAATGGATTTTATTTTCCAATAATTCCTTGTTGTTGAGCAATTTTTATTTGCTTATTTGCCATGTATATATATATTTTTGGTAACTTGTCTATTCACATTTTGGTCTATTTATTTTAATTTCGGGAGTTTGTTTTCTTGTTGCAGCATTTGATTGGTTCTTTGAATATTTTGCATACAGGTCTTTCTGCAGATATGTGTTTTACAAATGTATTATCCTAGTCAGGAGTTTGTATTTCCACTCTGTGAATGCCGTCTTTCCCAGATTGGACAGTTTAAATTTAACCAAGTCCACATGATCAATTATTTTCCTCATGGATTGTGCTTTTTGTGTTGTATATGAAAACTAATCATCAAACTGTATATCATGAAGATTTTCTCCTGTTTCCCAGTATGATTTTTACAGTTTTACATTTTATATTTAAGTTGATGAGTGATTTTGAGAAAATATATGTCTAATGTGCAAAGTTGGTATCTTGGTTCATTTATTTCCATAGGGTCGTCCTTTTTTATCATCACCATGGTTGATGATGACTAAAGACCTAAAAGACTATTATTATTTATGTTGGAGTGCATTTATTGTCTTGACCAAGATCAAGTTGTCTGTATTTGCAGAGGTCTGTGTGTGGACTTTCCGTGCTTTTTCATTTACCTCTATGTCTATTCATTTTATTTTTTATTTGTTTTTTAATTTTTATTTGTTTATTTTTCCCCCAAAGCCCCAGTAGATAGTTGTATGTCACAGCTGTACATCCTTCCAGCTGCTGCACGTGGGACGCCGCCCCAGCATGGCCAGAGAAGCAGTGCGTCGGTGCACGCCCGGGATCCGAACCCAGGCCGCCAGCAGCGGAGCGCGCGCACCCAACCGCCAAGCCATGGGGCCAGCCCCATTCATTTTAAAATATCACAGTTTGGATCCCAGGCGTGCACCAATGCATGGCTTCTCCGGCCATGCTGAGGCTGAATCCCACATACAGCAACTAGAAGGATGTGCAGCTATGACATAGAACTATCTACTGGGCCTTTGGGGGAAAACAATAAATAAATAAAATTATAAAAAAAAAATCACGGTCTCTTGATTATTGTAGTATTGTAAAATATCACAGTCTCTTGACTTTGTAATTAATCTTGACATTGAGAAGTGTGAGTTCATCAATTTGTTCTTCATCAGGATTGTCTAGACCACTCAAGGTTTCAAATGAGTTCTTCAATATCTACAAAATAGCTTGGTGAGATTTTTATTGGAATTGCACTGGATCTTTAGATCAATTTAAGATGAATTGACATCTTAATAATATTGTGACTTTTGATCATGAGCAAGGAATATATCTTAATCGATTTATTTTTCCTTTATTGTTTTTAAGAGTGTCTCATATTTTTTTCTACAGATATCTGTAAATATTTTATTGGATTTACACTTGAGGATTTCTTTGTGTATGTGTGTGTGTTGTTAACGGTATTGTTTCATATTCCAATTATTTGTTGGTATATAGAAAATCAACTGAATTTTGTATCTGAATTTGAACTTCTCTTCATGATATCTCTATAAATTCCCATCTGGGCACAGAACAGGGGGCTCCGTTTCTGTTTGAACATCCCAAATCATAACATTGAATAATCTGAACACTGAATTTCAGCCATTCACCAGAACTGCCAAGGCACACAGCCACCACTAACACTGCAGTTACAAGCCTTTTCTGAGAGGCACGCCCTCGGATTCATTAAAGAACGCTCATTTTCCACTCAGCCTGGCAGTGGCAGTTTGGCAGGAAGACTGCAGAGCCCTTACAGGCTTGGTCCTAGAGCTGAGACAAACTATCCCTGTCTTCCATTCCTAAAATGGAGACTGACCTGAACCTCCCTCGGCTCTAGGAATTAAGGCTCTCTCACACATAACTTCCCAGACACACTGCAGTTACAAGCCTTTTCTGAGAGTCATTCCCTCGGACTCACTAAAGAAAGCCAGTTCTCAACTCGGCCCGCCAGTGGCAGTTTGGCAAGAAACTGCAGAGCCCTTAGAGCCTTGTCCCTAGAGCTGAGTCAAACTATCTCTGTCTTCCATTTCTGGATCTGAGACCGTGCAGAACCTCTCTCAGCTTTAGGAATTAAGACTGTCTCACACATAAATTCCAAGACACACTGCAGTTAAAAGCCTTTTCTGAGAGGCATTCCCTTGGATTCACTAAAGAAAATCGGTACTTGACTTGGCCTGCCAGTGGCAATTTGGTGAGAAACTGCAGAGCCAGATTGTATGTATAACTGAGATCAAATGGTATTTGTCTTTCTCTGTCTCAGTTATATCACTTACTATAATGACCTCAAGGTCCATCCATGACATTGCAAATGGCAAGATTTTTTCATTTTTATGGCTGAATAATATTCCATTGTAAATATATACCCCATTTTCTTTCCTTTTTTTTTGTGAGGAAGATCAGCCCTGAGCTAACATGTGCCAATCCTCCTCTTTTTGCTGAGGAAGACTGGCCCTGTGCTAACACCCGTGCCCACCTTCCTCCACTTTATATGGGACTGCATCACAACATGGCCTGAGAAGCGGTAAGGCAGTGTGCGCCAGGGATCTGAACCCCGGGCTGCCACAGCAGAGCACACACACTTAACCACTATGCCACCAGGCAGGCCCATACCACGTTTTCTTTATCCATTCATCTATTGATGGACATTTAGGTTGTTTCCATATCTTAGCTATTATAAATAATTCTGTAATAATCACAGGGGTGCATATATCTTTTCAAGTTAGTGTTTTCATTTTCTTCGAATAAATACACTGAAGTGTATCTATTTTTAATTTTTTCAGGAACCTCCACTGTCTTTTTCATAGTGGCTGCACCAGTTTAAATCCCCATAAACAGCACACAAGGGTTTCCTTTTCTTCACATCCTTGCCAACACTTATTATCTCTTGTCACTTTGATGATCACCACCCTTACAGGTGTGAGGTGATAGCTCTTTGTGCTTTGGGTTTGCATTTCCCTGATGATTAGTGACATTGAGCTCCTTCTAATGTACGTGTTGGCCATTTGGATGTCTTCTTGGGACAAATGTCTACTTAGTCCTTTGCCCATTTTTCAATTGGATTGCTTTTTTGTTATTGGGTTGTATGAGTTCTTTATAAATTTTGTTATGGGTTGTATAAATTTTTTATAAATTTTAGATATTTAACTCTTTATCTGATACATGGTTTGTAAAACTTTTCTCCCAGCCTTTTGATTTTGTTGGTTGTTTCTTTTGCTGGGCAGAAGCTTTTAAGTTTGATGTAGTCCCATTTGTTGATTTTTTCTTTTGTTGTTTGCAGTTTTGGTGGGATATCCACAAAATCATTGCCAAGACCAATGTCGAGGAGCCTCTTCCCTGTGTTTTCTTCTAGCAGTTTTACAGCTTCAGGTCTGAGAATGCCCAAAAGGCCGGGAGGAGCAATGTCCCTTTTTTTCGGAGCTGAACAGATTCAGTCTCTCATTTCTCTATCAAGCAGTTTGTTCAGACCTTATAAACACAATTCTTTCCAATTTTAAGCCAAATTAAAAAGGTCAGCCTCCCCCATTCACTCCAAAAGTGCCCCCTAGGCTCCCCTGGTCAAGGAAATTCCCCCTGGATTTCTCGTTCCTAGGAATTCCGCCCTAGGTTCCTCTGACCTAGGGAATGTACCAGTACCGCCTTAAGACACCTAGCCTTAAGCCTTGAAAACAGCTCAAATAAACTCTGAACTGTTGACTTACAATAAGGAGGTCCAGGTTTCAGGAGAACTCACTGAGGTCACCTGAAGAATGCAGTGATCTGGAGGGCACAATGGGCCCCTATTGGTACCCAATGCCAGTTCAGTGTAGATTCCAGGTGGTCTCTGGTGGGTTTCTCTGAAATCCTGCCATGACTACACCAACAAATGTCTACGTAAATAATCCATAATCAATGTATAAATCAAAATTAGAGTGAGTTTATTATGAGTCACCTTTTGAGGACCATGGCCCAGGGCCTTCCTTCCCTAAAGAAGGAAGGGCATCAACAAAGTGGGGTGTACAGAGCGGTTATATGCTGTCAAAGAGCATGTATCACATAGGATTGTAATGTCCCTTTTACTATAGTGACAAGATCGCCCTGTCAGGTTGCCCTGCAAGAATAGTAATTGATGGACACAGCAGGGAGCAGGTCTGCTGTCTTGATGGGTTTGGCTGGCGTCAGGTCTGTTGTCTCAAACTGGGTGGTCACAGGATGACTGCAGCAACCAAGTCCTAGCTTAGGGAGAAATGCTCATCCTTAAGGTTCTGCCAATGAGGGCATCTTTATCTTAAGGGCATATTCTCTTCTCTTTGGGACATGGGAAAGCAGATACACAATGCAGGCGACAGGCCCCTTTGTAAAAACAAACTCCGGCCATATTAGTTTTACCCCAAATGGCTTCCTCATGTACTCCAATATATCCTATTGCTTGCCATTTATTTATCAGTTCCTTAGTACTCATTGTGTGTCTGTTATGTATACAGAATATGTAATATCCCGGGGGAAACGGGGGTTATAGGGTATAGTGTCTGTAGACAAGAAGCTTATTACCCTACTTGGAAAATAACTACATTTCTTTCTGTTTTTTTGGGAGGAAGATCAGCCCTGAGCTAACATCCATGGTAATCCTCCTCTTTTTGCTGAGGAACACTGGCTCTGAGCTAACATCTATTGCCAATCCTCCTCCTTCCCCCCCCAAAACCCCAACAGATAGTTGTATATCATAGTTGCACATCCTTCTAGTTGCTGTATGTGGGACACGGCATCAGCATGGCCAGAGAAGCGGTGCGTCGGTTCGCGCCCGGGATCCGAACCCAGGCCACCAACAGTGGAGCTCGCACACCTAACCGCTAAGCCACGGGGCTGGCCCTAAACATAGATTTTTAAAATGTCAAAATGAGTGGTACTCCTGGTGTGTTGTTTCTGAATAACAGCTGTCATTGTCTTAGCTCTTTCCGCATAGTGTTTGCTCCTGCCTCACACCAGCCCTATGAACAGGGCCAGGGCGGGTATCATTCATGATTTCCTGATGAGAACGCTGAGGCCTTGTAAAGTTAGGAGATCTGTCTGGGCGCCGGTATTGATGATATCCTAGGATTTTTATCTACCATGTATTTTTCTTTATCTTCTGTAATTGCCATTAGATTTCGATATAATTGGTAACTTGCTACCTTGGTTTTTCAAATGAAACCCACAAAGTTTGTGGGTATCTTTTGGTACCTTATTAAGCAAAGGAGGAAAATGAGATTACCAGCTACAGCTGCTGCTCATATTGACAAAACATTTCATTTATTTTTCTACCTGACAAGCGTGTTCATGCAATAGACATTAAGTGGCTGTTATGCAGTCATCATGAAATTGTCAAGAGTGGGGGGATTGACAGGACAAGTGTGCACACTTCTCATGCTGAAGAGACTTTCAGTGCATTTGAGGGAAGATAAGATACACTCATGAAAGTGTTAAGCCGCTACCCTTCCAGACAGCACAACATTATTGTCAGAACGAGGGATGCAGGTGTGCCGTGTCTGTGTGTTGATTCCAGAGGGGTCCAGGTGAGCTGGGGCTTCAACCTGACTTTACTGATTGATGAGACTCTGTGAGGGGAGGACCAGGGAGGGCCTTCTAGTGGAGTGGAGCTTGACTCAGGAAACAGGGAGAGACGAATTTGGGGGGTGGATGGGAGGCATGTAGAAAAATATAAGTGATAGTCTGGTTGAAGAGATGGCATCTGTAGACACTAAAAAGCCATGAAAGAAATTGTGTTTTCCTTATTTTCTGCTACTGGAGCCATGAGGTGAAGGAGAGGTTTTGAGATTACCTCACAGCACTGTAATGTGTGAGAGCCCTGGGGTGTGGCTGAAAGCCTGGAGGACCAACTGAACTTTCCATATATATATAGTTTACATGGGGTTGTATAGAGTGCGTATAGCATACATTGTATTGGTGTGAACGTGGAATCCTAAGTGAAACCATTTATCCCTTTGGCTGTTGGTGCCGCCTGTTTTACATGCAGGCAGAGATATCCAAGACTGAGTGGCATTGTATTAGGATGATGAAGCGCTCTAGGCAAGAGTCCATTCATCAGGTGATGTGCAGCTTGCTACCCAGATAGATGCCCGGCTACACCTTCCGTGAAAGGTTCACATGATACAGATATGAAGGAGGCAAGATCCTGTGCCTAATGGCTGGCAACAGGCAGGGAGACATTTTCCTAAACCAGCAGCTGACGCAGCACTGTCAGGACATCACACCTGACATCCTCGCTTGCCCGACTCTTACCTTCTTCCTCTAAGTATGAGGATATTCTCTGATGTTTTGGCCAATCCACATATACAGAATCCCTTCAGTTTCACCAATGAGAGCTCATTTCTAAATTCATGCTAATTAAACGAACCACTCATTTCACCAATGAAAAGCTATTTCTGATATTCAGCAAGCTAAGTAGCAAAGCCTGTGGTGCTTATCAAGATATGACTAGCTTAAAGATTTTATTTATTTATTTTTTCCCCTCCAAAACCCCAGTAGATAGCTGTATGTCATAGTTGCACATCCTTCCAGCTGCTGCATGTGGGACACGGCCTCAGCATGGCCAGAGAAGTGGCGCGTCGGTGCGCGCCCGGGATCCGAACCCGGGCCGCCAGCAGCGGAGCGCGTGCACCCAACCACTAAGCCATTGGGCCGGCCCTAGATATGACTAAACAGCTTAAAGAGACGTGAATAGCTGAAACGCACAGCCAGTTCTGAAATGTGACACTTTCTGATACAAGACTAGCTGACCCCTGGAATCTGAATTCTCTATTAGGGTCAATGACTGTCCCTGAAGGTAAAGCTTGAACTAACTCATCTATGCGTTGTATATTACCGTCACTGCTGAAGAATATTTTATGAATTTCTTAATTTATTAAAAAAAATTACAGAAAGAGCATCTCCTGTCCATCAGTTAATTCAGTTTACTTTATAGTCTCAACATGATGACTACAGTATGTTTTTTGCTTTTAATTTGCTCTTTACCTCTGCCACACTCTTACTCTCCTCACTTTGCTTTATAATCAACAAAGGTTTAGGGAAATATACATATAAGTAAGGAAAATATCATGAGCAGAACCCAGGACATGCATATATTGAACACACACATCCTAAACATGTTGTTGTTCTGAAATCCTAATGAGTAGCTTTGCAAGGTGTTTATAGGCCTCAAAGTGGCCTCCTTTGTGAGATTTCCACTTTACTCCCTGGTGCCAGGTGTAGTTGTGAGCCGTCTCATTCTGTCCAGGTTCTATTGGTCTGTAGCTGGGAAAAGTTTTCTTTGCCAGCAGATCCCTGTCCAATTCTTTTATTCTTGTCTGGTTTATTTACTTTTTCACTATATTTCTCCAAAACACTTCCCAACTTGGACCCAAGATAACTCGGTTTCCTGGACCTTTTGTTGTTGAAGGCAGGGAAGCTATTATCATCCTGTGGTGCCTAGTATACGCTGTCCTTTGACTTTGCCACACGTATTCAAACAGATGTTAAAGGGACAGCATATTTGAATGTATTAAAGATGCTAAGAAATTGCTTAAAAGATGCTTAAAGTTCAGGGAGATCTCCGATTGAGTGTCTGGATTTTGTGATCTTATAATCTCTGCCCACATGCCATCTCTACCTCTAAAGAAAGAGACTTATCGTCTCAAAGAATCAGCTCTTAGTTTCATTGAACGTTTCTGTTTTTTTCTAGCCTCTCTTTCATCTATTTCTGCTCTGATTTTTATTTCTGTCCTTCTACTGACTTTAGGCTTTGTTTATTCTTCTTTTTCTAGTTCTTTTAGATACTGTGTTAGATTGTTTATTTGGGCTTTTTCTCATTCCTTGAGGTAGGCTTGTATTGCTATAAATTTCACTCTTAGTACTACTTTTGCTGCATCCCATATGTTTTCATATGTTGTTTTTCATTTTCATTTGTCTCTAGGTATATTTTGAATTCTCCTTTGACTTATTCATTGATCCAATAGTTGTTCAGTAGCATGTGGTTTACTGTCCAAATATTTGTGACTTTTCCAATTTTTTCTTCTAGTTGATTTCTAGTTCCATACACTTGTGCTCAGAAAAATGCGTGATATGATTTCAGTCTTCTTAGAAATATTGAGGCTTGCTTTGTTTCCCAACGTATTTCTATCTTTGATAATGTTCCATGTGAACTTGAGAAGAATGTGTATTCTGCTGTTTTAGGATGAAATGTTCTATATATATCTATTAAGACCATCTGGTCTGATGTTTCATATAAGGCCACTGTTTCCTTGTTGACTTTCTGTGTGGATGATCAATCCATTGATGTGGGTGGGGTGTTGAAGTCCCCTACAATTATTGTGTTGCTGTCAATTTTTCCCTTTAAGTCTGATAATAGTTGCTTTATATAGTTTGTTGCTCCTGTGTTAGGTGCATGTATATTAATGTATTATGTCTTCTTGGTGAAATGTCCCTTTTATCCTTATGTAATGTCTGTCTTTGTCTCTTGTCAGGCAAGGGAAACAAAAGAAAAAATAAGGAAGTGAGACTACATCAGACTAAAAAGTTTCTGCACAGCAAAGGAAACTGTCAACAAAATGAAAAGACAACCTACCAACTGGGAGAAAATATTTGCAAATCATATATCTGACAAGGGGTTAATTTCCAAAATATATAATGAACACAAACAACTCCACAACAAAAAAATGAACGACCTGATCAAAACATGAGCAGAGGATATGAAAAGACATTTTTCCAAAGAAGTTATACAGATGGCCAACAGGCACATGAAAGATGTTCAACATCACTAATTATTAGGGCAATGCAAATCAAAACTACAATGAGATATCACGTCACACCCATCAGAATGGCTATAATTAAAAAGGCAAGAAATAATAAGTGTTGAAAAGGATGTGGAGAAAAGGGAACCCTCATACATTGCTGGTGGGAATACAAACTGCTGCAGCCACAATGGAAAAAAGGATGGAGATTACTCAAAAAATTAAAAATAAAAATACCATAAGATCCAGCTATTCTACCTCTGGATATTTATCTGAAGAATATGAAGTCAGTAATTCAAAAAATGTATGCGCCCCTATGTTCTTCACAGCATTATTCATAATAGCCAACGCTGGGAAGCAACTCAAGTACTTATCAATGGATGAATGAATAAAGATGTGATATATATACATATATACCATGGAATACTACTCAGCCATAAAGAAGACAACATCATGCCATTTGTGACAGTATGGATGGACATTGACGGTATTATACTAAGTGAAACGAGTCAGATAGACAAAGAAAAATACTGATTGATTTCACTCATATTTGGAAAATAAACAAACACATAGATAAGGAGTACAGATTGTAGTTACCAGAGGGAAAGAGGGAAAGGTGTAAAGGGGCACATATGTATGGTGACAGATGAAAACAAGACTATTGGTGGGGAACATGATCCAGTCTATACAGAACTGAAATATAGTAATGTACACCTGAAATTTACACAGTTATAAGCCATATGACCTCAATAAAATTAAAAAGAAATTTATTTTTAAATATAGCAAGACCCACTTTACACCTGGGCTGCAGGCAGCCCACGCACTCACTGAATTACACAGAAGGGCAGTTTCCCAGGTGAGTCCTGTCTGTTTTGCCACCCTCGGAACCTCCTGATGAAGAACACAGGCTCTAGGATGCTGAAGCAGGTGGGACCCCTGGGGCAGGGAATGTTCTGAGAGTGTGTGACACAAAGTATCTGTGCAGTGCATACTGGGTAGTGAGTTTGTGCTTCTCTTCAAGGTATGCCTTTGGTCATAATCTGCCAATAACTCAAGGAAAATCACTCTTAGGCTTCTTAAATGGAAAATTCTCGTGTCCCAACTTCAAAGCTGCTGAGTTAGAATTCCGGGGAAGGGACACTGGACTTGTCCAGTTATTATCGTGTAGACTGAAGTCTGAGAAGCACTGCTGCTGGCGTCCAGCTGTAGCCACTGCCCGAGGTCAAAGCTCCACATCTTGTGAGGCTTGAGACGGCTCCCAGGGGAGATTTCTGTCTGTCGTCTGCAGAGGGGCGGCCACCTCACCTCTTCCCGCTGACTCGCTTCTCTAACTGGCTTCGTTGTGCTTTTCTTAGTCCTTTTCTTTACCTTCAGAGATAACTGGGAAAGGCAAGATAGAGATACAAATTTTACTAAATCTAACACTTAAGTAATCTTTAAAAAATTGTACAGCGTTCAGATGTAATGTTTATTTTTCTGTTGGGTTGTTTTTTGTCTTTCTCCCTTTTGTTGTCTTAAAGTATTTTGTGTTATTGGCTGGGAAGATAAGATGATATTAACATCAGCTTTATATTGAGCCCCAAACCAGGAAAGCACTTTATATTTGTCATATAGAATTAAGAATCACATTTGTCTAATGATGTTTAAAGGAATTTGGTTGTTTTATTCCTTGTTTTTTCTTCTTTTTGGCATAATAAAGTCCCAGTTTCTTCTTGGTGGACTGATCAGGAATATTGATGTCTGATCTATAAGTGAAGAGTAAATAGAAGGGCATTATTACTATTCATAAATCTCTTCCTCACTAACATTTCCTAAATGATAACATGGGTGTTAGAGTTAAGAATTTTGATTTTTCCCCCATTGGATTATAGAGAGAAAGATAGTCATTAGAGACTTCACTTGGAGTTGTAGTCAAAGAGCATAACATAAGAGCACTGAGCTTGGGCTCGGCCATGTATCAGCTTTGTAACCTGGGTGAGTTTTCCAGCCACTGTACCCAGTCTCTTCATCTATAAAATGATGAGAAGCACAACATCGACTACGTCAGGATATTTTGAGGGTTATGGGAGTTCATGTATGTTCAAGCACAGAATCAACATTCAGAGTGCAGTGCCTGGTTCAGTAGAAGTGTTTGCTGCTGTTATTTTAATTATCATTATTTCATGTCCTATCTTCCTCATGAGTTCCCTGTAAAACCAACAATATTCCACAGTGTAAACAGTTTTATTCCAGGTCCCTGCTTAAAGGCCTTCAGAGGGAGCCTCGTGCTCATAATCTCCTGTTTTTATCCCAGTCTCCGGAGGGATGCATTTATCTCTTTCTTCTTTGCACTGAGGCACTGAATGGGGGCCCACACCCAGCCCTGCATGTCCTCCTTTTAGTATCCGATGCTTTTCAGACACTGTTTATTGTTTACTTGGTGGACTATACTCCCTGACATGAACAACTCATGGGAGATAAGACGTAGGAAACATTGTTCCATGTAGGTCTCTGAGTTTATCATAACTCTGAGTACAGTTGATCAAGGGCAAAGGTAGAGTCCCTTAATGCAAAGATCTTCAGAGATGAGGGTGTTCTAATGTGACACCACCTGAAAATAAAGCAAGAACATAAAAGCATATGAAGTTTTAAAAGGAAAAGCACAGAACTAGAAGAATTGATCCCATTACATACACTATTCTATTTGTTTATGCATCAAATTACTGATAGGAAATAGCCAGATGTAGAGATAGTAGAATTGATCAATTTCATAGAGAATTCTTTTTAACAGTTGTTCATATCTTGTGTTTTACATCATTGATTAGGGTAATATTTTCATCATTTCCTTTCCTAGTGTCTTTATCTTTCTCAACTTTTCCAAGAGATGTATTTATATTATCCTCTAAAATTTTAGGGCAATTTAAAAAAAGTTATCAAACATTTTAAGTTATTGATTTTGTATACTGGAGGAGATCTAGATTGAAAGTTAATTAGTGATAATTAGAGTTTTAGTTTGGTAAAGGATGGTAGTTGGAATTGATAACAGGATGTTTGTAACCTAGTTTTTTCTTCATTATTTGATGTAGTTTTCAAAATGACAGAGCAAGTAATTTTTCATGTAATATATTGTCTCATTTTAAATTATGTGTTCTTGGAGAGGGTGATGGAGGTAACTAGAAAATAATTTAATGTAGTGACTTGTTTTTCTCAAGTAGATCTGTTATAAACCCAACAGCTGTATAGCATCATTTTGTCCAGATGACCTGATGGCACTTTCTTGACTTTTCTTGCTGTGACTCTAGCAATCTGAGGTCACACCACCTTCTCTCTCCTAGTCATGTTTTCAGTTGTAAGAGTGACACTATCAGTAATATAGTGACAACTTTGCACACAGTCTACTATTTACTAAAATATATATATCAATTGCAAACTTTGATAACATTATTAAGTAATGAACTATTTGCAGTGCACTTAACAACTGATTGCTACACATTATTGTGTAGTGACATCATGGTTAAAACCATTATTTGCAACATGTGACCCCTTTCAATTTTATTTTAAAGGAAAAGGTTCAATGACTTTTTTCTTTTTGAAGAAGAAAGATTTGCATTTCCATCTTAGAAAATTGAGAACTTGCTTTTTGCCTTTTTTTTGTCTTCAGCTCTTCTTCCTACTGGTTACTAATTCACATGTCCAGTTTCTTCAGATTCGTGGTGCTACCTCTTCTGCCTTTTTCATGGTTCTCACTTTAATTTTTCTATAATCCCGTCTGAGAAAGATGCTTATCTCCACCTTCATATATCAAGGAAGGAACGGACCCTCCTTTCTGTGAACTTGGAGACAGAGACCAAGGTGAAGCCTCGGTGCCCCTCCCCACCAGTGAGCTGCAGAAGGCCTGCAGAGTCCTGTGAATCTTTTGCTCCCCTCCTGACTCCCTACATAGTTGACATTGACTCCACGGAGAAGCCCAGCTTGGTACAATCGAATTTTTGAAGTCTATAGAAGCCTGCTGAAGGATAAGATTGGCTAGAAAGGACATCAGCAAGCAGTGTGCTCCAAAAGTTGGTGGCAGAAACATTAAGAAGAAGAAAATCTTTTCGTTTATCTTGTTTTCTTTTTATGTTCTCTATCTTCATTTTCCTTTACTTAGATGGTACAAACCCTGTCCATCCCCCATTGTGGTTCTTTTCCTGGAGTCCCACGGCAGTTTATTCATATCTCTTTCATTCAAATTATTTCTGTAGTGTAATTTATCTGGTCATATATATCTGTTTTCCTTGCAGACTGCCAACATTTCAAGACCTTTGGGCACATAGTGTATACTTAAGTATTTGAGTGAATAAATGAAGCTCTTTTGTGGCATAAGATCTAAATAAATAAAATACCTACTAAGCACATGAATGCAAGCATTTGAGAGAGAGTTTTGTGTCTCCTGAAGCAGCCTGTGGACCAGTTTAGGGGCTCAGTGCCAAGGTTACTTAATAGATTTAGATAAAATGAAAGAGATAATGAACTTTAGTTTTAAAATTCTTGGAGAACAGGAACAGCATATCTAGGTGTGGATCAGGACTTGATCATTCTTGTTGCATCTTTGGAAAATCCAGTCCTTTATCTTTCTATGAAAATGTGACTGGCCAAGAGAATGAACAGAGGACTGGCTTTTAGAAAGGCAATTTTGTCAGAGGAAATCCTGGAGGAAAAAATATAGAAGGAGAGCTGGTAGAAACACGGCAGAAACTTTTTGTGTAGAAACCCTAAAAATTGGGTTTACATGCTGTCTGAAAGAACTGTAACCCAACTTTTCTCCAATATAGATTTGAGCAGCTTTTAAATATCTAGGTATACAAAAGGATTAGAAAGGAAAATAGATCAAACTGAAAGGAATTTAGGATGGAACAATGAAATGAAGCTGAAGTAAGCCAGTGCACTGAAATGTGTTTCAGAAGGACCTGCAGTTTTTAAAGGTAGTTGGAAATGTATCCCTCAGGTTTCAAGTAGAAAGGGAAATGGGAACAATTCTGTATCATCTCATGTCCATGAGATTAAAAGCAACAGTCTCTCAGAGAAGCAATACTTTTCTGGCCTCTAATGTCCCAAAAAGTGTTTTGAATGGTGCCTAATGAAAGAGATTCTGTGTGACGTAATGCAAATACAGTATCATCGACTCATTTCCGAGTTTAGTTCAAACACTTGAGGACACGTTCAATTGAGGTAACGCAGAATTCTATAAGGGGCCAAGGAAGAGGCCGACAGCATTCTCTCTCAGCTTCTCACTTGACCAAGGGAGAAAATGTTCTTGAACAGATCGACCACATCGCCTAAAGACAATGCTGCGTTTTCAATTTTTCTTTTTGTAAACTCAGTCTGCATTTCCCATTACATACGCAAGCTAAAGCCTGTGTGTAGACATCCTTCGTTGGCAATGAGGAGCAGATCCATACTATTAAATAATCAAATAAGCAAAACATCTGGTTGGCCCCTTTTAGGAAAATTACAAGTTTAAGTCCACCTTCATTGGTGGAAGTACATGGTATATCAGAATTAAAATATCTACCACTTATTATGCAGCTAATCATAAGTCATGCTATTTAAATGAAACTGAATGAATTCTTCTTCTATTAAGTGGAATAGATTTTAGACAAACTGATGTATAATTTCATATAGGTGCATTTTTACTTAAAATGTAAAACTCTTTAGAGACCATTTCATTCAGTTTTAGAGGCATATTTTGTATATTTTGATGATTTCATTTATTTTCCTTCATAGTAGAAAGGCACATCCTACTCTTTTTCTTGCTGCCTTCTCTCTACAAGATAAAACTCATCCAAGTTTATTTTGTTTTATAAGGCATAGGCTTACGTTGTGATGATAAAGAGATCATTTCTGAAACATGTTTGGAACTGTAGGGAGCCCAGAATTTTAGATTATGCTCAGAATTTTGTGAGGTAACTTCAAAGCAGATGGAACATTTAAAATTTTGCCAGAAAAGTTTTCTCTTACTTTTCTTCACAGTAATTAAAAAAAAAAAAGTTTAGTTTCTTAATTCTTCAGATGGGTGAGAGCAGGAGTTGGCAGGATTAAATGTACCCTTGAGAGAGCTCTTACTGGGTTACTCTTTCAAAACAACCATTGTGGGCCGACCCCGTGGCTTAACAGCTAGGTGCACGTGCTCCGCTGCTGGCGGCCCTGGTTCGGATCCCAGGCGCGAACCGACGCACCGCTTCTCCAGCCATGCTGAGGCCACGTCTCACATACAGCAACTAGAAGGATGTGCAGCTATGACATACAACTATCTACTGGGGCTTTGGGGGAAAAAATAAATAAATAAAATTTTAAAAAAAAAGTAATTAAAAAAAACCACCATCCTAGTTCATGAGTATTTAATGGGGATTCTGTCAGTCCCAGAGCTGCTGACAGAGGCAGTTCCCAAAGCTCCAGCAGGTCCCGGGAGAAGACAGCGCTGGTAATCAGTGTCATCAGAGTTTGCATGAGGAGTGGTCATTCTGTGGATGTTAGAACCGAGTGGAGTTCTCAAATGCAGGCCAGTGACTCTAGACATGAGCCCTGGTCAGAAGCCAGTTCACTTGTCATGCCCTCTGAACATGGTGTCTTCCCTCTGCTCGTGCCCCTTTTTGCCATTTCTCATGCTTCTCCTGACTCTTTCTCTTTCCTACACCTTCTTTCTTCTTTTTTCTCTCTTTCTTACTTTTACTCTCTGTTATATTCCTTCTCCTTATCATTTTTTTCTTCCTTTTCTTATTGTTCTCATTTATTTTCTTTTTATTTTGTAGCAGTTACTCTGTACATCACGTTCATCTTAAAATCTTGACCCTCTACAACTCTTATATTTCAGTTAGCTATTTTGAAGAAAGTGTTTTGATAAATTTCTCTTAGATGTTATAACATGCTGATTCAAGGAGATAAAAACTATCATGAAAGGGATGGGGAGAATGAATGAATTCTATGAATGGAGAATGAATTCAGTTCAGGTAGCCATGAAATTAGACAGAGGGAAACTGAAAGCTTAGGTGTTGATGTTCAAAATATTTCCTGATACATCTTTGTAGTTCATTGTTGTGGTAAACTGCATATGGTCTTATTTACTGTTGGAGCCCAGAAGTTTGCTCCTCTGGGCAGGTCAGCATGTCTCGGCCTATAGAAAAGAAGCTAGGAAACACTGCCTGCGTTTCTAATGTAAAGAACTGTTCGTGTTCCACCAGGAGATCTTTTGGGCTCTTCCCTGCACTATCTGAATAGAAAAAGAGGAAGAGAAGCTTTTCTCCATCTGCACAAAGCCGGGACCCTATTTTGAGTTTGAGAGGATTTACATGTGACTGAAAACAAAAGTGTTCCCAAGTTTGGATTTGCTTTAACAAGATCTATTGGCCGGCTTTGATGTTAAAGGTCTTTATTCAAAATTGGCTACATCTAGTGTTAAGTTCAGAGTTGAGATTTCTGAGTATAAGACAGAAGAATGCCTTTTTGATTAACTCAGTGAAATACAATATTTGGGAAAATGGTTATATTTGAAAGCTACTTGTTAATATTCTGTTACCACAGTGACATCTGTAGGTAAGTGACTACTTCATGCTGTTCTCGATGATTTCTGTTTGAAAGACACGCCCTGAGCTTGATAAATAAATGGCAAGCAATAGGATATATTGGAGCATATGAGGAAGCGATTTGGAGTAAATCTAACTCGGCCTGAGTTTGTTTTTCCAAAAGGTCTTGTCGCCTGCATTCTGTATCTGCTTTGCCATGTCTCCAAGAGAAGAATAAATGACCTTAAGATAAGAATGCAGCTTCCCCCTCATTGGCATTACCTTAAGGATAAGCATTTCTCCCTAGGCTATGATTTTACTGCTGCATTCATCCTGTGACCGCCCAGCTCCAGACAACAGACCTGACACCAGCCACATCCATCGAGACAGCAGACCTGCTCCCTGCTGTGTCCATCAATAGCTATTCTAGCAGGGCAACCTGGCAGGGCGATCTTGTGGTTATTGTAAAAGGTACATTACAATCCTATGTGATACATGCTCTTTGATGGTATATAACCACTCTGTACTCTCCACTTCTTTGGTGCCCTTCCTTCTTTAGGGAAGGAAGGCCCAGGGCCATGGTCCTCAAAAGTTAGTTCATAATAAACTCACCCTAATTTTGATTTATAGATTGATTATGGATTATTTACATCGACATGTTTTACAAGTAATAAAATATCTTGAAAGGAAACAATAAAGCAGCAGCCCTGCATTACACATGAAAGTTGTGCTCCCCCTGGAGGGAAAATGAGGATACAACATGGGTCGAGTACTTGATTTTATAATCCACTGGTGCCTTTCAAAAATATAGCTATTATTGTAAGAGTAAAGATATCCTTAAGAATAGTGCCACAAAACAGGTTTTCCCAGCTTCTTTTGTCAGAGCTGAGACCGACATCAGGCTGAGGCACTTGAAGAGGCATGGTGGACTCAGCTGAGGGTTACTTAATTACTGTGAGATGATTAGCCAATAGTGAATAAGATGCAGAATGATTAAAAACAGGTAAAGGGACATAAAGTTGGAAATAATTAAGAAAAATAATGCCTTCAAAATATCCTCTCATTTTTTATAGCATATTTTGTGGCATGACTAGGATAGTATGTTAGATTTTTCTAAATCCTTATCTCCAGGGCATATATTACTGAGTTCTTCATTGTATATGATAATGCCAAAGAAAACCTGGACAAAAGTATTCTGTACTATCAACAAGGACAAAACATGTAGAACATTGTTCTATATATTAAGATTCCAGCTGTAATAGTCAAGATATATATTCAGGTGTGTAAAATTATAATGATTTTCTATTTTTCTCGGGCTGTGAACCATGGTAAAATATATAATAATAAGCAGAAAACCTGATGAACTAGGTTATTTAAAACACCTGATTTTACAGCTTGGACATTCAAGGGTGAAATAGATCAATTTAAATTTCACACCTTCTCATTTCCTTCTAGCCAGTGAAGTGTCTGGAAGACACAAAATTTACAGACATACAGATTAATTAATTGAGAGTTAACAGTATTTGGAAGCAGTTGAGGTTAAGCCCTCAACAATGGTGGCCCTTACTTCTGGAACCATTGAATCTTTGTCATAAGTTTATTGTATAGACAAGTTCTCTTCTTAGATGATTTGTGCATGTTTCATAGAAGAGAGACAGGGCAGGAGAATTAACTATTACTCCACACCCGTCCCTTTACTGTATTACCTCATGCAATTCTTACAGTAATCCTTTAATGTAACTATTATAATTCATATTTAACTGATAAAGAAAACCATGTTTAGTGGCCTGCCCGGTGGCGCAAGCGGTTAAGTGTGCTCGCTCCGCTGCGCCGGGCTGGAGTTCGCCGGTTCGGATCCTAGGCACACGCCAACGCACCGCTTGGCAAGGCATGCTGTGGTGGCATCCCGTATAAAGTGGAGGAAGATGGGCATGGATGTTAGCCCAGGGCCAGCCTTCCTCAGCAAAAAAAGATGAGGATTGGCGGATGTTAGCACAGGGCTGATCTTCCTCACAAACAAAATAAGACCATGTTCACAAAATTGATCAAGGGTGAGAGGGAAGATCTGAACATCAGTTTGTTGGGTTTTATGCCTCTATTCTCTCCACTGTGATAATAATGGTACTTCAACATGGGTACTCCCCATCTGGCTATTTAATACCAGTTCTTGCCAGCATCACTGGATGAGATGAGATGAGAAGTTTATTTCCAAAGTTATTCTATTATATTTAAACTATACTATTTATGAGTCAGATGTCAAGACATGTTTTAGAGGCAGAGAGAACAACTGATTACTTCACCTACACATTTTTCAGTTTTACTATAACTTTCGTGTGTCACATTGTGTCAACTTTGTGTCAAATTTACCAACTTTAGTGCTTCACTGTTCTTTTTTAAAAAACTCACAATTTCATTTTCCATGTAAAGCACCTTGCTGTTTTCTTCTTAGTCACTAGATGGCAGTTCTGTATGTCTGTAAATTACCACTGCAGCAGGAAACGAGAGGTCTTAAGCCAGTTTGCTCTGTACAAATGATGGACATAGGAGGATTTCTGGTCCATCAAGGCTGCCTGTGTTATTCCGTGGCCGTAAGGGGGATGTCCAGGACTGCTTACTCAGAGGCATGAAGCAGAGTGAGAAAGCATCCTCTAAGTTCTTCTTCAGATGTAGTTCAGGCACCTATCCTCTCACCTGAGCACACTGGAGTTTATTGAATGTGTTCTGACTCTTTCTCTCTGTAGTTAATAAGTCTGGGAGCTCCATACCCCTAGAAAAAACACACGACTCATAAAGCCTTTTCTCAACTAAACGGAGTTGAGGGCTATGGTGTTGCCTGAGAGTCTGATGCTTAAAGCAAACGCACCTGGTGCTCATGTGGAGGGAAAGAGCGTCAGCTACTCCTGGAGGGCTTTTATTGATGCTCCTATGGAAGGAACAAGTTTAAAATAAAACCACATTGCTTAAACCTCACTAACTGATTATTTTATTTTCAAGTAATATGCTGTGAAAATCTGCTATGTCTAAGAAACTATTTCATAAAACTGAAACAATTCTGTTTTTTATTCTCTGGTATTTGAAATACGATTAAAACTGTAAATCCTTTAACATTCTACAATATACAAACAGGCAAATATGAATTATATTCTCAAAAAATGTTTGCTCCCATGCTAAAGATTAATATATGGTAGCAAAACGGGTTACCATCCAGTTTTTAACTAAGTTTTTGCTTTTGAAATTACATATAAAATTTGTGTTTTGAAGTATTTTCCTAAAACTCAGCATCTTTCTGATATAAATGGACTAGTTGACAGGTAACTAGAATGAAATTTGATCTTTAAAACTCTAGCTTTGTGTAAGAATTGATAATATCAGGCAGTTGAAAGTTGGGTCTCTCCACTTTATGATATTTATTAATTGTGAATAGCCACATCTATTACAAAGTGCTGAATAATAACAAGAAATTAAACAATATCAGCCTTCTCTTACCCCACATGTACCGTTTATATGCAAATAAACTCTCAAAGGTCAGGAAAATGCTTATGATTTCAGCTAACTGGTAAAATACTATCTCATTCCAGTTTTAACCTCATTTGAAATTGACTTAAAACTCTTCTCTTAGGATCCTGCTCTGATCAGTGCCCCCTGGTCCCCTCAATGTCTCATTTGATTGCAAACCTATCTGAGGAATTGAATATTCTTTTCCATTTGTTCTCTTTAAGGTATGTGTGATAGTGCTTTTTATATAATTTATTATTATTTTCAGAAACATCTTGGGCCAGCCTCGTGGCTTAGCGTTAAAGTGCGCAAGCTCAGCTACTGGCAGCCTGGGTTCGGATCCCGGGCGCGCACTGACGTACCGCTTCTCTGGCCATGCTGAGGCCAAGTCCCACATACAGCACCTAGAAGGATGTGCAACTATGACATACAACTATCTACTGGAGCTTTGGGGAGAAAAAAAAAGGAGGAGGATTGGCAATAGATGTTAGCTCAGAGACGGTATTCCTCAGCAAAAGAAAAAGAGGAGGATTAGCATGGATGTTAGCTGAGAGCTGATCTTGCTCACACACACAAAAAAGAAACTCTTTATTTAGGAACAAATCAAGGAAACAGATGTGAGGAATGCGGGGTCGCCTAGTTGATGGTGCTTGAGGGATTCCTCACGTGAGTCTCGGCATAGAAAAGTTTAAAGAGTACAGCAGCATTGGTCAGATCAAAAGTGTGGGGTGAACATATTTCTGAAGGAATAATGATGGAGACGTAAAAACAAGAAGCCACTTGAATTGCATTGGAAGATATTAGACACATCAAAGGGCTGGGAAAAAAACATTGTTTAATGTAAGTTCTTTCTAAACTCTAAGGCAAAAAGTAATATGAATTTACATGGTAATTATAAACCACAAAACATCAATTCACAAGACAAGTAAACAACTAAAGTAGAAACCAGAATAAGAAAAATAGAGGTTAAAGGAGAGATGGAGAGAGATTCTTGGGGTCAGAAAACATGGCTGCATCATCCTTGAAGTCTCCCTCAGACTCTGATCATTCTTAGTGCTCAGTAAACACTTTGAGCCCATGAGCCTGGGGAGGGGCAAAGTGAGAGGTGGTTGGGAGGGGAGACAATGCGAGGATACCCTTGTGGAGGCACTGACATTGAAAATCAGTGACATTCTGCCAAGGTGTTTACCATAATATATTAAGGATTATTCTGGAAAGTTAAGTATTTTTCTGGAATGTATATTTTCATTTTATGGAAACTCCAACTAGCCCAG
This sequence comes from Diceros bicornis minor, assembly GCF_020826845.1. NCBI lineage: Eukaryota > Metazoa > Chordata > Mammalia > Perissodactyla > Rhinocerotidae > Diceros > Diceros bicornis. Next base: position 1,152,761 of record NC_080749.1, read on the forward strand.
AGAATGATTTAAACATTTCAGCTTTAGAAATAGAGAGAGGGGCCAGCCCTGTGGCACAGCGGGTAAGTGCACGCGCTCCGCTGCAGCGATCCCAGGTTCACATGATCAGATCCTGGCGCGCGTTGATGCACTGCTTGTCAAGCCATGCTGTGGTAACATCCAATATAAAGTAGAGGAAGATGGGCACAGATGTTAACCCAGGGCCAATCTTCCTCAGCAAAAAGAGGAAGATTGGCATCGGAAGTTAGCTCAGGGCTGATATTCCCCACAAAAAAAAAAAAGAAACGGAAATAATGAGAAACTTTTCTGTCAGTTTTAAGAATGAAAACCAGTTAGCATCTGGAAAACAGTTGCAATTTGAGATGAGACTGTGGAGAAAAAATTAGATGTCACACGTTGTTTTTGCTTTTCTCTAGGGCAGTAAGGCTTGCAGGGGGAATGAAGTTCCATCTTTGCTCTATTGAGTTTGAGAAGGTGTAAAATTCATTTGTTCTGGGCAACACTGTTGACCTGTGGAGAAAGACAGATGGTTCAAGCAGCTGATCTAAAGGAATAACTGAGCTCATAAAAGTTTTTAGCTAATAAAGGGTGCTTCTTTATTGAACTTTACTGGACATCTATTGACCTATATATGCAAAGTATTTGTGGTAGGTATTGAGAGAAATACAAAGAATTATAAGGTCCCAAGCTCCTCCACGTACATGAAATTGTTTGCAAGATGTAATTAGATTCTACCAAGGTATTAGTGTATGTTGTATTATAGAACTTAAAAAAATGGGAATGTTATCCAGAAATTGTAATTAAGGACAGCTTCTTAGGAGAGGTGAACTAGATCAAGTCCTCAAAGGGACCACTGTTGGGCAGGTGGAGGGAAGAAAGAGTGAGGATTTCAGATGGGGGAAGAGAGGAAAGGTACAGACGTAGAAAGGAACATGGCATTTGGGCATGGGGGTGTGGAGGCCATGACAGGCACAGTCTTCCCGTGACTGAGAGGCAGCTCAGTTTCCTCCTCCAGGAGCCCAGCACTGCTTCACACCTCCTGGCCTCCTCCACCTGCAGACCCCCCGCCTAAGCCAAGGCCTATCTTATCTGGATCACTGCCTAATCTCCCAACAGGACCCTTTACTTCCAGTCTTAATTTCTTCTAATCTTTCCTCCCCAATGCCTCCAGAGTTACCTTCAAGAATCCAAATTTGTTTAAATGTGACATCTGCTTATACTCTTTCAATGACTGCTCAGAGCATCTGAGAGATCATTCAGATTCCTGAGCTGGACACGCAGGCTTTCTCTTGCTGTCCTCATCTTTAGCCTCATCACACGCTGTTTCCTACATGTTTGCTTTGTTCCAGCCTTAAAAATACCCCAATTTTGTGAAAGCTTTAGCATCCTTTATATCTGTATTTTTATATGTGTTTCTTCTGTCCTCCTACCCACTTTTTTGATCAACTTAATTCCTATTTCTTAACCTAAACTCATGTCAAATGTTCCTTCCTCTTGGACACTTTTCCTGAGAGGTCTCCATCTAGAGACCCCTTTTGATGTCCCCACTCTGGGCCCCTGTACTTATCTACTTTTCCATAACGGTTGTTTTATTCATGTCTCATAGACAGTGAGCTTCTTCAAGCGGAGACTATCCTACTTCTTGATGAATAAATGGCGAGCAATAGGATATATTGGAGCACATGAGGAAGCCACTTAGTGTAAAACTAATTGGGCCTGACCTTGTTTTTTTTTTTTTCCCCAAAAGGGGCCTGTAGCCTCTGTTCATCCATTGTATATCTGCTTTAAACAATTAACATGTCCCAAAGACAAAAGCAAAGCCCTTAAGATGTAAATGCAACTTTCCCCACATTGGTATTTCCTTAAGGATAAGCATTTCTCCCTAGGCTAGGATTTGATTGCTGTGCTCATCCTTGTGATGACCCAACTCGAGACAACAACCACGCCCATAGAGACAGCAGACCTGATACCCACTGTGTCCATCAATCGACATGCCGAGAGGTCAACGTCATGACTACTGTAAAAGGGACATTGCAATCACATGTGATACGTGCTCTTTGATGGTATATAACCACTCTGTACACCCCACTTCTTTGGAGTGCTCCATTTCTTTGTGAAAGGACTCTCCTGGGCTATATGACCCTCAAAGTTTGGCTCATCATAAACTCAACCCAATTTTGATTTATAGATTGGTTATGGATTATATGCATTGACATTCTATTTGTCCCTCCAGTATCTAAACACAGTACCTGACACATTTGGGTCACTCAGAAAATGTTTGATGAGTGAATACGTGGGAGACAACACTGGCTGGAGCAGAAGGGGCTTTTCAGGGAGTGGTAGAAAATATGCTCACATTCCTACCATAGTGGTTGAGGCTGTGGGCTTTGGACAAGTTTGTCTGGGTACCAATCCCAGTTATTCCACTTTTAACTGGGGAACCTGTGCAAAGTATTTACTCTCTCAGCCTTAGTTTCCTCATCTATAAAATGCAGCTAATGATTACTCCTGTCTCATAGGGTTTTAGTGAGATTTAAATACATTAACTTATGTAAAGTGCTTAGAAGAGCTGCTGGCACATAGTAGGCACTAAAATGTTAGCTGTTATGTTATCATTATTGCTCTTATATCTGAGCAATACTATGGTTTTGAAAAGATGCTTTCATAATATAGTTGATCCTCATTATTTGTGGATTCCGTGTTTGCACACTTGTCCACTAGCTAAAATGTACTGGCAGCCTCCGAATAAACACTCACAGGGCTTTCATGTCCATTTGCAGATATGCACAAAGTGGTGAAAAATTTATTCACTGGATGAGCACGTTCCCAGCGGAGGGGAACCAGGTGACGCTCTGCCCTCGTTTCAGCTCATACTGTAAACAAGTGTCCTTCTTGCAGTCTATTTAGTGACTCATTTCTTATCTTTTGTGCATTGTGTTGGTGACTTTGCTATTTAATGTGTCCCCCATGTGTAGTGCTGCAATGTTGCCTGGTGTTCCTCAGGGCAAGAGGCTGTGACGTGCCTTTACAGAGAAAGTATGTGTGTTCAGCAAGCTTCTTTCAGACACGAGGTACAGTGCTGTTGGTGTGAGTTCAATGTTAATATATCACCAATATATCTTAAATAAGGTGACTTTAAAGAGAAACACACAGAAAATAAGGTTATGTATTGATCAGTCAAAGAAAATGTAACTAAGGCTTGCAGCAACCTAACCCTGCATTTCCTGTAGTAGCAGTGGTTCATATTCACCATTTCAGTGTTCACGGTGACTTTATAGAATGTCACACTGTGCATAACGAGAACTGACTGTATCTTATGTAATCTTCACATACTCCTTTATAGTAGGCAGGGTAAGGATCAGGGTGTCCACATTCTACAGGCTATTACAGACCTTATGAGCAAAGTAGAGAATTTAAAATGTCTTGTGCTCAGCATAAGAGCCATGAGATTTTGAGCAAGGAAGATCTATGATGAACTGATGTTTAAGGAACAGTTACCTGGCAAGAGAATGTAGTTTTGAGAGGAAGAGGGAGAACTGAGCCGGAAAGGAGGACCAGCTGTTAAACTCTCCAAGTATTCCCATTGTTAGGTGAGGAGATTCGGAGCTAAGGTGCTGATGTGATAAAGGAAAAGTAGCAGCCAAAGGATGAAATAATGGATTTGGTAACAATATATAGGGTGTAAGTTAGGCTGTGGTTCTCAAAGTGGGGTCCGTGGACCAGCAGCATCAGGATCACCTGGGAACTGGGTATAAATGCAAATTCTCAGGTGCTGCTGCAGATCCGCAGAACTGGAAACTCTGGGGTGGGGCCTGGCAATCTGGGTTTCAACAAGGCCTCCAGGTGCTTCTGGTGCCCATCAAGTTTAAGAGCCAATGAATTAGAAAATGATTCAAACACGTCACCGTGCCCAGGTAAACTGCATGGCAGGGACGTGGTATTTGTTTAGAGGATAAGATGCATTTTAAATTTTAGGCAAAAGTAGTTCAGTGTCTGTTTCACCATAAGGATTCCAGAGATGCCATTTTAGCTCTCTGCGTTTAAGCTCTTTTTTCCACAATATGTTCTCTTTTAGAGACCCTTTGGTAACTTATTTACCACTTAGCACATATTCTGAGAGTCCCTTCTTTCTTGTAATCCCGTTTCAGACGTGAAAATATATTTTATTTTTGTGCACAATCTCCTTTATTTAAAATCTGGATGTCTCTTCCTATAGGATCATGTATTGCACGTGCAATCTTACTGTAAATTTGGAATGCCATTGGTTTGATCCAAAACCTTAAAATGTTTTAGAATTTAGAACCTGATGAATAGAGAATGTATAAGCTTCTGTGTAGGACTCATATTTTTCAGATGTCTAGAGGTATCCCAACTTGCCAGTAATGTGGCCTTAGATTTAGCAGAACTTGAAAATCTGAATATAGTAGAAAATGAATTACGTCTCTCATATTAACATTTACAAAATAAATGATCACAATGTTAACTTACCAATAAGCACTCTCTATATTTTAGGCTCTGAAAGTATCTTGCTTACATAATAAACATGATAAAGTTTCAAAGATGAGACAATTAACTTTTCAGCAAAAGCTTTACTTGAGTGTATCTTGGCTTCCTTTTTGATAGTTTTAGCCTTAATGTTACAATATTGTTTTCTTTTTCTGGGAATCAGATAATCTTGTATTTGGTGAACATTTTAATTTTTAATGGCCACTTGTATTTCGTGATATGCAGGTGTTCAAACAATCTATAAGAACTAACCATTACTACCCACATATAGGATTATACAGGAATGGAGGAGTTTTGGCTGACTTGTTGTATATAATGGCAGACTCTACCACTTACAATAATTTAGGGATTTGAAGCAGTATTTTTAAATACAAATAATCTCAAAATCAGTAATATATAAAGTATATTACTTACTGTGTTAACTAATCAAAATAGTTAAATTTGTTATTTTTCCTCCATTTATAAGGATGCACCCATTATACAGATTCTGTACAAATTGCAAAGATCACTTTTTTCCTTTTCAAAATTTATTTTAATTTTTATAGTGTTGGGTAAACTGCTGCACAATTACTGGAAATGTTGAGAGTCTTTTGGAAAAGTGTAGAAGTCGAAAGAGAATGTAAAGTACATTTCTCCAATGTCAAGTCCTTTGAGCCTCTGTCTAGTTGTACCTTGAAGAGATGGAAGATTAAGTACCAGCAAAGGACACAAGAGAACAGGCTGCCAACTTGAGAGTTTCCCACTGACCACAGAATGCCTGGCAGATGCTTGGAGATGTCGGGGGAAGAGGGAGAATCTCTCTCTGCCCTTTCCCTTAAGGTTCTTCTGGCTGGCCAAATAATCAACAAGACAGGTTAGCAGGAGAAAATAATACCAAGTTTAATAACATGTATACATGGGAGAAAGCAGGGACACTGCGTTTCTCAACACAATAGCAGAAATTCTCGTCTTAAATACCATTTTCAGCCAATGACAAAGGAGGATGTTGGGGGTGGAGGGAGTCAGTTACAGGAGATTATCACTAAAGCACAGTAAACAAGAGTAAGGTTTATTATGTAGCTCAAGGCCTCACCTTCCACATTGATAAGTCACTAGAAATGAGCTCATCCCCCTCTCTTCCCAATACAGAGAGGGAGATACCTTTACAAATGGAGACTTCCCTTGTAAATGATTGTCTGGCAACTCCTCGCAGGGCCATCCAAAGAATGTGGCCAGAGAGACAGAACTCCCGATAAGATGAGCTTGTTAGTGCCTTTTCTATTGTAACCTCTATCCTACATTATCTTTATAGCAGTCATGATAGATCTGTTCTAGGAAGGAGCCACCATGTCAAATTCTTTAGGCAGTTAGTGGGGGAGGTCAAATGTCCCTAGAGAAAACAACCAAGGTAAAGAGAGAGATTTCAGGGTGGCCAAATCTTGATCTCCCACAGTCCCGCCTTTGAAACTAAAAGTTTCACAGTCCTTTTGAAACTTAAAGAAGTTTCATAGTCCAGAAGCTGTGTTGGTAGATTGTTTCATCTCACTTAACACATTTCTTAGTCCTGATAATAGATCAGTTCAATTAAGTTCATTTTGGAAGGTGGTGATGCAGGTGGGCTCTCAAGGTTACGCCTATATTATGGAAGCAAGCAATCAAGTATTTAATAGAAGCATTTCCATGTAAACAAAAGAAAAACAAGGTTAATGGCTAGAATAAGTTGTAAAGCAGTTTTTGAGTTCAGAGGACAGCCAGTGAAGAAGAATTTTAGATGTCAGCGTCAAAGCATCTTTTGCAGTTTAAATTGTCTCTGATGATGTCATCAAGTAATCTCTTAAGTTTGTATCAAGTCCATCAGCTTTAGTTTGTAAGGCTTCAGGAAAAAGGGCAGGTTCAGTTTTTAGTGATTTCAAATGAAAATGATGGAAAAAATCAAAAACGTTAGTTTGGACATCTGTAGCCAGATATTTCAGGAGACTAGAAGAAATCAGGATCCAGTCCAGTCAATAGATATAAAACAAAAACCTCAAAAGACAATTAGCAAAACTAGGATCTAATATCCGCAAATGTATACTACAGTTTTTACTGAAACATAACTTTTTTTCTCTAAAATCACCCTCATTTTTATCAAAGATAGCCAAATTAAAACTAACTAGTTTGCAAAATAAGTCTAGTTTCAATAGAGTTGGACCAATTATTTACATAAGTACAGCAAGAATAGCAATTGATCACATAGGCTCTTTTAAATCTGCTTTGCTGGAACTTTTTGTAAGGAATCTCACATTGAACTTCAAAAGCTTCTCGAGGCCAGGAAAGCCAAGCCAAGGATTTTGTCATCAGACTTTGCCTGCAATACCTACAGATTTGGGTGAATTCTTCTCTTCCAAGGTTCCCCCCAAATATTTCAAGGTTCCTTGTACCTGCCAGACAAGTGACATTCTTTACTTATCCTGGTAAGTGCTGCTTGGAACATAAGGTACCAGGCCAATATTTCCACGTGTCTTTATTCCATAAAGTCCAATCTTCATTCCTCAAAAGCTATATGGTTATATCGCAAATGTGATGTTCCAGTCACAACCTTGGTAATATAACAAGTGTTTCCAATTGTGTCCTGTTATAAGGAGAACAGATTCTTATTGAATTTATGCAAATAACCATATTGCCATGAAAACAACAATACTCACTTACTAAGAGTTTCCAAATCCTGGAGGGATCAGGTAGAGAGAAAAAGATAAATATTTCCATTTTACTTACAAAAATATCATTTACCAAATTGTTATAAGTCATAGCTAGCTCAGGAGAAACAAGAAAAAGTTTTCCTTAAATCTGAAAAAACAAAACATTAAAAATTCAGCAATACTTCAAATGAAAAATCATAAAAATTATAAGCATCCTTATCAGTTTATTCAGTCCCGTGTAATCCATTCTTGATCTCAATCTTTTTGTTAGCAGCTTCATGAAGTTATCAGTCTCTCCATCAGATTTCTGTAATTTCTTACCAAGTTTAGTTTTATGATCAGAAAGTTTATCAGAAGCCTGTACTTCAGTGTAAATGTCAGAGTCCTTTCCAAGAATTTTTCTGAAGTTGAAACATATTTTGCAAAAACATTAGAGCAAAGAAATGAGTCTGTAAACAACAAGACCTCAAAATGGCAACTGACAAAGAAATTTGGTTAATTTTGTGACATACAACACTTTAAAATAATAATAACCAGAATTATGACTGATAATCAGGACAGATCAGAATTTCAGTAATGTTATACAATTTTAAAACACCTATATCAATAACAGTTGCCCACATAATATCACCTAAGAAGGTTTTATCTTCACTTGTCTGACAATGTTTTCTATGTAATTTAACATACTGAATAAGCCTAATAAGTTTAGTATCTTCCTCCTTATAGGAAGAGGGCAAATTTCTTTGAGAAGTTTCAGGGCCCTTTGAAAATTCTCAAAGAAAAAAAGACTTATTTTAAGATATGAATTTTGGTGGAGCTTGTCAAAAATATAAACAGTCAAAGCAAACAGAACATTAACAGTCCAAAAAGCCTTAATAGCGAGACCTCAGTCTTTTGAACGTAGGAAATTATTTTAACAGGTATTTTTTTTTTTTTTTAGGTAGACTTACTCAAAGGTAAAGAAAAATCTTTTATAACCTCTTTATCAAGTTTAAGCAAATTATCTTTTTACGAGAAATTTCAATTTTGCACCAGCTTACTTCTGCTATTAAAACTCATTTACTTAATTAAATTCATTTCAATCTTAGCCAACTTGACCATACAAAAACTCCTTTTCCAGAATTCCTCTTCCACAAACCTTCTATAACTTTCTTTTTACATCTAGAATTTGTCCCATGTCTTTCTTTTCCCTTCTAGTACTTGAGGACAAATTTATCTTTCTTAACCAAACAAAATATTTCCATTCTTTGCACCTTCTTTATACATCTTACTTTCCTTGTACACAGACATATTTTTCTTAATATTTAGTAGCTTCAATCACATATATTAATTAGAAATTTTAACCTTTAGAAACCTTAATTTGTAAGTAAAAACTAAACAATAATAAACTTTTTTTTACATTAGTATCTTGTGGCTTGGAAAATTTATAAACACTTCATAACTTCTAGAAACATGTTACTTTATAGTACAATCTTTTAATAAAACACATGTTTACCAATAGACCCAAAACACCTTTTAGTTTTCCTGTAATGAAAAGCCAAAAGTAGACAAACGTACATTTAGCAATCAATGTCTAATATCTTATCTTATTTGGAAATGATGATACTCAGAGAATTTTTTATCATAAATTTTAGCAAAACTCTAAAAGTCACCAAAAAGAGTTTGGAAGCTGTAACCACCATAACACATAATTATTGTTATAGTTCATCCAACATTTATCTTTTTCACAACTATTTACTTGTTCCCAATAATTATTTAGATTGCCTATAAGACTTCATAAGACTTCAGATAAAATTAGCCATCATTTAAATTACTATTTTTGTTAACCAGTTCTGTAATAGAAATAACATCAGTTTTTTCCTACAAAATTTCATGTAAATTTTATCACCTCTTATACTTTTAAACATAGTTATCATTAAGATTTTTATCAATAGGTCTTGGTCTTCTAATTTTGGACAATGGAAGCATTCCCAGTCAGACATTTTAAAACATACTCAGGCAAAGTTGATGTAACCTCTATGTAAAATTAGCTCAAACATTCCAACCTTTATAATCTTATCAACACTTACACTTTTACATGTTCTCAATTCAATTGTAACCTGAGTCAAGGTCTTAAGGCTAGTCAAATTTTTCCCTTCCTTTTTTTTTGGCCTTTTCTTAGGTACCAAATAACTAATTATGTGAGAGCTCTCAAAACATTTTTTTTTCCCCCAATTTAGAAGTTTTTCCAATTCAAAGGATCCGTCGTCTGGCCATTGACGAGTAGGATCTTCATTTGTATATTTATTTCAATAGTGACTCGAACCAATAAGCCTTTTTAAGGAAAGACCCGGAGGTAACTTTCCACGCTTAGAATAAATCTACCATGGACGCAAAGAGGCGTCCCTGGTGAGGGCGCAGATGATGTAGCCCCCGTGATCCACAGAATTCACTCCCAAAGATATTCAGAGAAAGTAAAGACCTTCATTGCACAGGCGGTAAGGATGGTGTCTCCGGTCTCCCTCAATAGTGTGGGACGCCTCCAGTCACAGACCCGCTAATCTGTGACACCGGGCAGGCGATACTGGAATGGGATTTTTCGAGCACTAACAAGCAACGAAGGTAAAGACGACAAAAGCCCTTATGGACTGGGCCCTTTATAACAAATTCCCCTGAGAGCTTGGCACAGCCAGACAAAGAGACAGTTCGGAACCCCAGTCTACTCGACTGGCCACCGAGGTGAACCCCGGTAAATGCACCTTCCGTATGGTGGAGACCAAGGAGAAGATTCTCACTGGTCACAAAGCCAAGTTTTCTCAGGACACAGAACAAGACAGAGATTACTCTGGGAGGAAAAGGGATCAAGATCAAAACCAAGAGTACTCTACCAAATTTAAACCAAGAGTCACTAAAAGCCCAAGAAACTAGTTTCCCAAATATTTTCTCCTGCCAATCTAAATTTAGAAAGAGAAAAAATTCTCACCATTTCCTTCCGCCGGACTCCGCAGATAGAGATTCTGGGAGGCTGACGTGGTAAGAAGTCTTACCTTTTGCCGGCTTTCGTCAGGCGTTCCCGTATCTCATCATCTGCAGTAGTCCAGGGAGAAGGCAGGTCTTCCAGACAGAGAAGGCAACTTGTCAGCCAGTGTGGCTCCTGGCGACTACGCCAAAACTGTCGGGGGAAGAGGGAGAATCTCCCTCTGCCCTTTCCCTTAAGGTTCTTCTGGCTGGCCAAATAATCAACAAGACAGGTTAGCAGGAGAAAATAATACCAAGTTTAATAACATGTATACATGGGAGAAAGCAGGGACACTGCGTTTCTCAACACAATAGCAGAAATTCTCGTCTTAAATACAATTTTCAGCCAATGACAAAGGAGGATTTTGGGGGTGGGGGGAGTCAGTTACAGGAAATTACCACTAAAGCACAGTAAACAAGAGTAAGGTTTATTATGTAGCTCAAGGCCTCACCTTCCACATTGATAAGTCACTAGAAATGAGCTCATCCCCCTCTCTTCCCAATACAGAGAGGGAGATACCTTTACAAATGGAGACTTCCCTTGTAAATGATTGTTTGGCAACTCCTTGCAGGGCCATCCAAAGAATGTGGCCAGAGAGACAGAACTCCCGATAAGATGGGCTTGTTGGTGCGTTTTCTATTGTAACCTCTATCCTGCATTATCTTTATAGCAGTCATGATAGATCTGTTCTAGGAAGGAGCCACCATGTCAAATTCTTTAGGCAGTTAGTGGGGGAGGTCAAATGTCCCTAGAGAAAACAACCAAGGTAAAGAGACAGATTTCAGGGTGGCCAAATCTTGATCTCCCACAGAGATTAAATCTGGGCTTTGTCTATGGGTGGACCCTGAAAGGAGGATTTTGCTTAAATGACCAGAGAATACACAACCATTTTTCTTGATAATAAGTAATACTTACCATGTAAATTTCTTCATAAATCTCTGAATAAAATAAAAATATATAACCCATATAGATATAAACTCTTACTGACAAACCCCACAGCCTTCTCTAGAGAGCCCAACAAAAAATGTCTCAGCTGACTGTGAATTGGTCTTCTCTAAAAGCCAGCCAGCCCTTCACTGATAGCCCTGGATAAGGAAGGGCAGATAAAATTCTTTGAAGATGTTTAGCTGAAGTCAGAAGCAAAAATCCTACCTCCAGTTGGCTCCTCTGTGAGAATGGATGGCCAGCCTTATTTCACAGGCTGGGCAGCTGAGGTTTCAGATGAGCTTATTTGCCCTGTTCCCCGGGGATGCAAAAGGAGGAATGTGACATTCATTCAGGGCTGAGATTTTGCACGTAAAGATAGGGTTGTCGGGATAGAGGGAGAATCTCCCTCTGCCCTTTTCCTTAAGGTTCTTATGGCTGGCCAAATAATTAACAAGACAGGTTAGAAGGAGAAAATAATACCAAGTTTAATAACATGTATGCACGGGAGAAAGCAAGGACACTGCGTTTCTCAACACAATAGCAGAATTCTCATCTTAAATATCATGTTCAGCCAATGACAAAGGAAGATGTTGGGGGTGGGGGGAGTCAGTTACAGGAGATTACCACTAAAGCACAGTAAACAAGAGTGAGGTTATTATGCAGATTTAAGGCCTCACCTTTTACATTGATAAGTTTCTAGAAATGAGGTCATTCCCCCTCTTCCCAATTCAGAGAGGCAGATACCTTTACAAATGGAGATTTCCCTTATAAATGTAAATGTCTGTCTGGCAACTCCTTGCAGGGCCATCCAAAGAATATGGTCAGAGACAGAACTTCTGATAAGATGGGCTTGTTGGTGTCTTTTCTATTGTAACATCTATTGTACATTATATTTACAGCCATCATGATAATAACTCCTTCCTGAAACAGATGTTTTGTTTTAAATTCTTTAGGCAGTTAGTGGGGGAGGTCAAATGCCCTCAGAGAAAACAACCAAGGTAAAGAGATAGATTTCAGGGTGGCCAAATCTTGATCTTCCACAGGGTCATAGAAGGGAATAAAGATTTCAGCAAATTGGTTTTTTGTTCTCTACAGTGGAAGTAATTTAAGAAGATAGTCTCTCACTCCAACTTCTCTTCCCTGTTCTCTATCTGTAATATCGCTGTAAAAATTCTCTCTACAAAAATTTCAGTCTTTTTTCTTTGCAGTCTATTATCATCTTTACGAATTCTTTGACTTCACCACCTTCTTGGCACCACAGCGCTAGCCATTGAGATATTATTATAGATTCAGTTTTGCAATTTCATCCTCTTATCTCTATTTCCTCTGCCATTTCTTAGTTTAGTTCTTATTGTATCTTATGCTTGAAAACATTTCAAGCTTACAGAGTATATCAGTTCGTTATCTTCTCAACTTTTTATTATCTAAGTGCTCTCAAATACCACTTTTTTTAAAAAAGAAGTGAAATAGATAATAGAACAATATATTGTAATAAATTGACCACTTATAAAATTAAGTTCAACCTGCAATCCCTCCCCACTTAACAGCGACCATCTTTTATAACTCACCATGCTTTAGTTTGGGCAGGGTCAGTTTATCAATGATTTCTGGATGTTTTAAACCACATGAGACAAATACAGTGTAAGGTAAAATTGTTACTCTTGCAGAAGTTGCAGAATATCCTGATGGTTATGGAAGTTGGTGGCGGAGAACCTGAATCATATGAAAAGTAGTTGATTAATTAGCACCTGACAGAATTTGTTAATTTGGTAAGGACAATAATAAGACATAAATGTTGAAACGATAACTTTGCATATCAGAGTATTGTCAAAGGCCACTGGGGAAATTCATAATATTCTCAAATACCACAAAAAATGACCACTTTTTCATAAAAGATGTCATACATGATGGCACCATATACTTCTGTCAGAAAATTTGCAATGAAGGAAATTAAGACTTGAGTCATTTTAATTTTAACGATTTGTTTCTGCTTACTATTAGGTTAAAAAACCCTTTTAGAAATAAAGTGATAAGGGATGTACTTGCTTAATTTTTATTTTTTTTTAAGAAAAAGTCTTTTTCACATTTTAAAAAAATATTTATTTGTTTTTATTTTATGCTGAATTTATTTGTGTGCCCAAAGCCTTTTTTTAATTAACTACCACCAATTCTTTTCAAACTCTTTCAAAAAGTTGAAGAGGAGAGAATACTTCTAAAGTCATCCTATGGAGTTAGCACTACCCTGATATGAAAGCCAAAGACACTAAGAGAAAAGAAAACTACAAGTCAGTATCTTTGATGAATATTGATACAAAAATCCTCAATAAAGTAATAACTAACCAGATTCAGCAGCATATTAAAAGGATTATACATCATTTTTAAGTGGGATTTATTTCTGGAATACAAGGTTGTTTCAATATATGAAAATGAATCAATGTAATAAAGCACATTAACAGAATGAGGGAAAAAAACACAGGATCATCTCAATGGATGCAGAAAAAGACTTGACAAAACTAAACATGTTTTCATGTTAAAAACACTAGAAAACTCTCAGAGTAAAAGGAAGCTACTTCAACATAATAAAAGCCAGATATAGAAATACACAGAGAACATCGTATTCAAGGGAGAAAGACTGAAAGCTTTTCTTCTAAGATCAGGAAAAAGGCAAGAATGCCCACTGTCACAATTTCTATTCAATATGGTATTAGATGTTCTAGCCAAAGCAATTAGGCAAGAAAAAGAAAGCAATAGCATCCAAATTGGAAAGGAAGAAGTAATATTATATTTGTTTACAAATAATATCTTATATGTTGAAACCCATAAAAATTCCACAAAAAAATTTTTAGAACTGATAAATTCTGCAGAGTAGTGGAACACAAAATCAACATGAAAAAATTAGTTGTTCTTCTATACATTAATAATAAGTAATCTGAAAAAGAAATTTAAAAACTTTACATTTTTATTTACAATATCATCAAAAAGAGAAAAATACTTAAGAATCAACTTACTCAAGGAGGTAAAAATTCCAATGATGTTTTTTGCACAAATAGAAAAATCTATCCTAAAATTCAAATGGACTCCCAAGGGACCATAAATAGCAAAAAGAATGTAGAAAAAGAAGAACAATTTAGAGAATTCACACTTCCTGATTTCAAAACTTACTACAAAGTAATCAAAACAGTGTGGTACTGGCATAAATACACACAATATACTAATGAAATAGTATAGAGAGCCCAGAAATAAACCTTTGCATATATGGTCAAATGATTTTTGACAAGGGTGCAAAGACCATTCATTGGAGAAAGGATAAGTTTTTCAACAAATAGTGATGGGAAAACTAGAGGACCACATGCAAAAGAATGAGATTGGACCCTTACCTTACACCATATACAAAAATTAACTCAAAATGGATCAAAGATCTAATATTAGAGCTGAAGCTATAAAATCCTTAGAAGAAAACACAGGGTAAAAGCTGCATGTCATTGGGTCCAAATGCCATTGCCAACAATGATTTCTTTCATCTGACACCAAAGACATAAGCAACAAAAAAAAACACAACAAATTGGACTTCATCAAAATGCAAAAGTTTTCTGTATCACAAGATACTATTAACAAAGTAAAAAGGCAACCCACAGAATGGTTGAAAATATTTGCAAATCACATATCTGATAAGGGATTAATATCTAGAATATATAAAGAACTCCCACAACTCAACAATAAAAAAACAACCCAATTTAAAAATGCACAAAGGACTTGAATAGACATTTCTCCAAAGACATAAAATGGTCAGTAAACACGTGAAAAGATGCTCAACATCACTAAGTATCAGGAAAATGCAAAATAAAACCACATTGAGATGCCTCTTCACACACATTAGAATAGTTTTACTCTCACAAAATCAGAAAATAACAAGCGTTGGCAAGGATTTTGAAAAATTGGAACCCTTGTGCTTGGATGGTGAGAATATAAAACTGTGGAAAACAGTATGGCAGTTCCTTCAAAAATGAAAAATAGAATTACCATATGATCTAGAAATTCTACCTATGGGTTCTGAAATAACAGAAAATATATTTATGGATCTCTGTCTCCAGTTCCTGGCACAGAGCTCCTAAAATCCTTGTAATTTCCTAAATGATAAGAACACTAGGAGCATCTCTTGCTCTAATATTTGTCTTTGACCCCATCCCTGACACAGAGCTCCTAAAACCCTTGTAATTTCCTAAGTGATAAGAACACTAGGAGAATCATTTGTTCTATTGAGGCAACTCTGGGTGGGCTCCTGGATGGGGGCTGGTCACCAGAAAGACCAAGCCCCGATTAGAAGCTTGGAATTTTTAGTCCTATCCCTTATCCTCCAGAGAGGGGAGAGAGGCTAGAAACTGAGTTAATAATTGATCATGCCTACGTGAGGGAGCCTCCATAAAAATCCCAATAGAATGAGTTTCAGAGAGCTTCCAGATTGGCAATGACAAGGAGTGCTTGGAGAGTGGTGCACCTGGAGATGGCATGAAAGCTCTGTGCCCCTTCTCACATACCTTTCCCTCTGAACCACTTCCATCAGGCTGCTCTTGAGTTATATCTTTTTATAATAAACTGGTGATCTAGTAAATGTTTCTCTGAGTTTTGTGAGCCACTCTAGCAAATTAATCAAACCCAAGGGGGAGGTTGTGGGAATCTCTGGTTTACAGTCACTCAGTCAGAAGTACAGGTAACAGCCTGGGCTTGTAACTGGCATCTGAAGTTGAGGTGAGGTTGGGTGGGTGTGCAGTCTTATAGGACTGAGCCCTTAAAATGTGGAATCTGATGTATCTCTGGGTTGACAGCATCAAATTGAGTTGAATTATCTGACAACCAGCTGGCATTCCAAGAATTGCTTGTTGGAGGTGTGGGGAACCCTCTCACATGTGAAAAAATGAATCTCAGACCACCATATATGGGTATAAACCCAAAAGAACTGAACACATATATAAAGACATATACATACACCCGTGTTCTTAACAGCATTATTCAAAATAAGCAGAAGCTGGAAGCAGGCCAGGTGTCCATAAACGGATGAGTTGACAAAAATTGTGGTGTAAACCACAGTGGAATACCATTCACCCTTAAAAAGGATGGAATTCTGACACATGTTATGACGTGGATGAACCTTGAGGACTTTACGCTAAGTGAAGTAAAGCCAGACACAAAAGGAAAAATACTGTATGATTCCACTCATATAAGGTACTTAGAGTAGTCAAATTCATAGGAATAGAAAGGAGAATGGTGGTTCCCAGGGGCAAGAGGGAGGGACAACAGGGAGTTGTTGCTTAATGGGCACAGAGTTTCAGCAGAAGGTGAAAATAGATCTGTGGATGGTTGGAGGTTATCACTACACAGTTATGTGAATGTACTGAATGTCACTGAACTGTACACTTAAAAATGGATAAAGTGGTTAATTTCATGTTATGCATATTTTATGACCATTTAACAACATTAATTATTTTCAACAAATGAACAAACACTAGCTACATGCAATAACATGGATGAATATCACAACCATAACGCTGCATAAAAGAAATTATATTCAAAAGGCTATATATTTTATAATTCCATTTATATAAAATGCAAAAAAGAAAAAAAACCGAGGTCTAGCTTCCAGTAATAGTGGAGTAGCTTGTTGAACTAACACTGTCACAGATAACAATGATAAAATCTGCACGAAATAGTATATATATTTATATAGAATCATGTATCTATATGTAATACACATACAATAAATGTGTATATGTATGTATGCATAAATCTCTTCCAAAGGCAAGCAGAACCGAGGGGGAGTCTTCCCTTGAATCATGGGAATTTTACCAGGATATGTTTGCAAGCTTGAGTGTTTTACCTCAAAGCATTCCAAAATCTGTACATGGCCCACACAGGGGAAAAACTATAGTATTACTTGTAATGTTAGAGGATGTCTTTTGGGGCTGGCAGAGTAGCTGGAAAGTTGGGGGAGAAATTTCTGGAAGGGAGGGAACCACAAAGAGGAAAATCTTAAAATATGTATGAAAGTCTGCCCCCCACACACACCAAATTGGCAGATCTTTGAACAACACACATGCAGGGTAGGCCCCAGAGGGCCTAGTGTAAAAACAGAAGTTGGAAGATGAAAGAACTGAATGAGGATTTCAGCTATGCCCGTTGTAAAGGAGATAGGATTGGAGTTTCAGTCCAGCCAAGTTAACTCCCTGCTAGAAAAATAACAACACTCTTCAAAGGGATACAATAGAATCCAGAGTCTCTATAACATCCATGGTTTCCAGTACATAATTTAAAAAATCATGAGATTTGAAGAAATAGGAAAATATAATCCATATACGACCAAAAGTGGGCAGTAGAAACTATTCCCAAGGTGTTGCAATTAGCAGACAAGGATGAGAAAGCAGCTTTTATATAGATGATCATGGTGGTAAAGAAAAATATTCTCATAATGAATGAACAGATATAGAAACTCAGCAGAGAAATGGAAATTACAAAAAAGAACCAAATAGGAAGGTGAAATACAGAAAATATTTTTGAGTTTACCGGTAGATTAGAAACATTAGGAGAAACATGAAGATAGAGCAATAGAAATTATCCAGTCTGAAGAAAAGAACATAAAAGTTTTGAGAAAAATGAAGAGTGCCTTAAGACCTGTGAGATGAGTGAGTCCCCATCAGAGAGGGGAGAGACAAAAAATTAAATGAAGCAGAAAGGCAAATCAATGAGTAATAGCATAAAACTTCCAAAATTTCATGAAAAATCTAAAATTTTAGATCCAAGAAAGTCAGGAAACCCACAAAATAAAATACAAAATAAAACCATACCTAGGCACATGATAGTCAAGCTGCTAAAATCCAAAGATAAAAAGAAAATCTTGAAAGCAGTCAGGGAAATACACATATACAGGGGAAGACATTACATACAGGGAGAAATAATATGAATGATGGATGATATATTATCAAAAGCAAAAGAGACAAATCAACAACAAAATGACATCTCTCAAGTGCAGAAAGAAAACCCAAAAGTCAACACAGGATCTGTATTTAGCAGAACTCACTTTCAAAAAGGAAGCAGAAGCCACAATAAGATACCGCACACCTATTAGGTGGCTAAAATAAAAAATAAAATTGCAAATACCAAGTGCTGGTGAGGACTAGGAGCAACTAGAACTGGGAATGCAGCATGATAGTTGTATTCGGAAAACAGTTTAGCAGGTTCTTATAAAGTTAAACATACACTTATTATATGACTCAGATATCCCACTCCTAGAGATTTACTGAAGCAAATTGAAAACTAATGTTTAAACAAAAATCTTTGCGTGAATCTTCATAGCCATTTTATTCATAATTGTGAAAAGCCAGCAACAAACTAAATGTCCTTCGTCAGGTGAATGGAAAAGATACTGTGGTGCATCAGTACCTTAGAATACTACTGGGCAATAAAAAGGATAAACTCTTGATTCACACTACAACATGGATGAATCTTGGATGCATATCTCTAAGTGAAGGGAGCCAGATTCAAAAGGCTATATAGTATATGATTCCATTTATGTGACTTTCTAGAAAAGACAGCATTACAGAGATGGAAAATGATCAGTGGTTGCCAAGGGATGGAATGGGGGAAGGGGCTGACTACAAAGAGACAGTATGAGAGAATTTTGAGAGTGAAAGAAACAGCTCTGTGTGGTACCGTGGACGTGGATACATGACCATAAAGTTGTCAAAACCCATAGAACTGTACACCACATAGAGTGAATTTTACTCTGCAAATTTTAAAAATCAATCAGGATGCTAGGGAACTCAGATGGAATGCAGTGACAAATGAACCTCACTGTATTACAAGCATGTGACATAACCACACAGAAGGGGTGGGGATGAAAGGTCCTGACCTAAATAACTTTGGAAGACAGTGTTTTGATGGGATACTGTAAAACTAAAGTACTGTACAGAAACACTGTACTCTAGGTGGTAAATTTGTTTTTCATAAGAGTATGGATTAGCGATTCTGAAACTACTTGACACATTAGTAAATATATTGTAGATAACTGGAGTTAAGTTTCTCACTGTTGGTGAAAGAAGTTACAAATAAACAAAAGGAGAATGCTGGAATAAACTCTGTGGTGCTGGATTGGAGTTGGAAGTATCAATATGAATCCATGACTCTTTTAATATATCTATCCAGATAGATAGATAGATTGATTGATATATCGATAGGTAGATGTGTATACCTGAGTTTATATTCATTCATACATTTCCAAGCTCTGCTGAGAGGGTCTAGAAGCAGTGACACCCTAGTATCAATGGGCACACCTAGCTCCCAGATTTTGGTTTCTAAATATCATTCTCCAATAAAAAGAACCAGGTTTTCTTGGAGAACTGGCTAATTCTAGATCTGGGGAGGGGAAATACAATATGAACCTGGAGCTTCTTGTATTGCCAGAAAGTAGGAAAGTGCTTTCAAAAAAACACAGAAAATGATGAGATGTGTCAAAAGGAATCAATCTTAAAGACTTCCCAATGGCTCAAGCTGGAAAACTGGGAGCAACAAAATAAATAATGGTAGCATTGGATTATTACCCAGAGAATAAAATAAATATCCATGAGTCTGTACTGATATAAGGAAGATTAAATAAGAAAGGAAGAAAGAAAAAAAGGGGGGGGAAGAATGAGAGAAAGAGAGAAAGACAGGTAGAAGGCAGGGAGAGGGAGGGGGGGAATATTCCTCACATAATTCCAAATAATAAACGCTGCTGGATAGCATGAAATAGCAAATCGTCACTAGAACACCACAGTAATAATTACTGTAGGCAAGACTGACTGATGAATGCAAAAACTGTGAGTGAAACTTAGAGAAGAAACAGTACATTTGCAGATCCTCAAAACATTTCCCTCCCAATACTAAACATTTTTCTCTTAACTTCTTTAAAAGACCTATGACTATTTAAAGAAAAATCATAACACTGTATTGTGGGATTTATAACATGGGTAGATGTAAAATTTATCACAACATAGCACAAAGGACAGACAGAGGTAAATGGAACTGTTCTGTAGCAAGGCTTCCATATTTTACGTTGCTTAAACTGGTGCACTATTAAGTCTAGGACAGCTGTGATATGTTAAAGATGCATATTGTAATCTGGATCAACCACTAAAAACTGCAAAGGTGTGTCACTTAAATGTTAATAAAGGAATTAAACAGCATACAAAAAGTGTTTGTACAAGAATGTTCACAGGAGATGACCTGCACGTCCCCAGGAGGAAGACGAGCCCACTTTGGGGCATCCACAGAGCAGAACGCCCTCAGCCGTGCTGAGGAGCAAATGCTGACACACACGTGCTGGGTGAGTCTCATCTACCTCGTGCCGAGGGAGGCAAGCTGGACAGAAAACAATACACGTGGGCTGATTTCTGCCAAGACGAACCTATGGTGAAAAAACCAGAACAGTGGTTGCCTCGGGGGAAGGAAAAAATTACCTGGGAAGGAACAGGAAAGAGTTTTCTGGGAGTGATGGAAATGCTTTATTCTTAAAGGAGTGAAGGTTATATGGGCATGTTTATTTGCCAAAACTGTACGATTGAGATTTGTGCCTTTCAGTGTGTGTACATCTTACCCCCCAACACATACAAAAAGGACTAAAAGAATAATACAGTGAGGTGAGAATGGGATGGAGTCTGGATAAAACATAAAAGGCAGATGATTAGTAGTTGTTGAAGCTGGGTGACGGGCCTACTATGCTATTTTGTTTATTTTGTATATTGTTTAAATTTTCCTGTAATAAAACACTTGTATAAGAAGACAAACTCGATATACAGTGTTTGCTGGTAAGATATTGGTTACCTTTGGGGAGGAAGGGGGGAGAAAGGGATTGTCGGGGCCTGAATGAAGCTGGTGCTAGTTCTTGGTCACACAAGTGTGTTCACTTTGTAATAATTATTTAAGGTTTACACGGATGACCTCTGCATATATTTCTGTATGCATGTTATACATCAATAAACACTTTAAATCCTGCATATTTGCACAAAGATACTAACTCAATATCTGAGAACAACAGCAGTGTTTTGTTTTAAAGTGGAACACGTTCACTCATGACATCATCAGATGGATTTTAATACTCCCAAGTATCTGTTAATGCCCTCACCCTTCCTTGGCATCCTAGATCTTTCCATTTTTGCCTCAATTTGGTAAGTGGCATGGCTTTGAATTTTTATGATGCAATCTTTTTCCATCAACGTCCACCCCCACAATGATGCTCACCAAGGCCTTGACATCTAGCACAGTGCAGTGATCACAGCATGCACTCAAGACCTGTGGGACTGGGTTGAATGAGGAAGAAAACGAGGAGCAATGATGTTCATAACTTATGTCTAGGTGCCATAACGTGACTTAGGAAATTGGTAGGATTTTTCGATAGATTTGCTATGTCTTCTAATTTTTCCTATTTAAAACAATGGGAAGTAGAGTCTCAGAGTTCTTTCTCAGAGAAAGTCTGACATTTCAGGCACAGATTACTGACAACTATTAACGGTATATGACTTTCCCACCTCATCTTAGTTTTAAGTTTTTAATTCCTTACCCTGGAAATGACCTAACTTAGCTTCTTCCAAATCTTGCAGTAATACTGATGCTCCAGAAAGTTGGGCCATGGATATTCTGCTATTGCGTGTCCTCCTTGCAAAGAAGTGGAGCTGCACATCCACCAGTCTAGAAGGGTGTGGTGCTGTAGTATTTGGAGTCAGTCAGAGAAGCTAAATGGAAAAACGACTCAAGAGAATTATCGCTATTACCCCCAAGAGCAACAAATTATTTTGTTTAATTATTTTGTGATTCTGTGGATATATTTAAAAAGAGATATTAAAACTGGTTCCCAAGGAGCCAGCCCTATAGTAGAGCAGAAATTGCATATTACCTTCCTACACAAACTTCCCTGACATTGTGGGAAGGAACAACGGGAAGTTTCAGTGCTGTTGCCTGTGTTAATGAGGCCAAGGAAGTCCAGTGAACAAGGCCTGTGTGCAGCGTCGGAGAAGGGGCTTGCGTGTGGTCCCCAGAAGCGGCTTAGGAGTCACTTACCAGTGCACCTAATTTTCCCATCTGTATATGCAGGAATTGGGGCTGTCCACTGTGATGTTTTCTCCTTTTTATGACATGGCTCACAGCAGTCCTTCTAAGATGCCTGACCAAGGTATAGGCCCTTCAGGCAGGCGGGGTCCAAAGGGAGGATCTCTTCAATGACCCTGACCATGGAGTCCAAAGGGAGGATCATGGCAGCCTGGAGGGATGGAGGGGATAGTAGGACAAGTGGCCTTGAAAAGGCAAATTCCAGGATCCCAGTCACCCGGTATTTCCATTTTAGATATTGAATTTACATTTCAAGTACTGGCCAGGGAGCTTCCACGAGGGCTGCAAGCATCCTCAGCAACAGCCAGGCTGGTGAGCCCCACCCCTACTGAGTCCCGGCCTCAAGGGATGCAGCCCAACCACACTGCGCATACTCCAGGCGTTGGGCAGGGCATGGAGGGTGGGCGTGGTAGAGAGAAGAGGCATGATAGAGGGTGGGGTGGACAAGGAGAGGAGTGGGGCCCAGGGGTGGAGGGACAAGGAGGGAGTTGGGGCCCCTAGCTCTGAATGCTGGGAGCTTTTGTCTCTCAACCGCTCCAGGCTGGGAGCTTGCAGGACTACAGGACTACAACTCCCTGGATGCTCTGGGCACGGGGCGGTGCCTAGCCCTGAGGGGAAGAGCAAGGAGGTGTGCTCTGCCCTGTGGTCCTGCACCTGCTCCACGGGGACTGAGTCTCAGAGGGATGTGACAGGATGAGAGGGACCAAGGAGTTAGGAGGGTGTAGCGGCTGCATTGGCAGCCGCGGGCCTGCATCATGCAACTGCTTTTGTCCAAAATTGAAGCCGGACTCATGTTTATTCCACATCGCCTCCGTCCGTTGCTTGATTCCTCCTCCCACCTGCATATCTGTGGGTCTTTCCACAGCCTCCTACTTAGTCCAGTGCCAGGTGCTTCTCTAAAGTGCTTATGGGAACTGGTTTGACATCCCAGAAACTTTCCTCTGCCTGCTGCCATCTGCCTTCTCCAGCCAAAGTGCCATCATTTCATTAGCTTTTGGGAGAAATTCGCCCTGTGTCCCCTCTTGCAAGCACAACTTGAGAGCTTTGCAGGGTGGTAACAGTGGCTGTTGCTTGCCTTTTTCACAGAAGTGGAAGTTGAGGCATCCGTGAGGTTAATCATTGGTTTCCCCAGGATCCGCCAAGGGCAGAGGAGAACAACCCAATTCCCAGGCAAGTATCTAGTAGAACATTTTCACCAACCCATTCCAGTGCAGGGGCCTCTGAAACAGCATCCTTAAGATGAGAATAGCTTAAGCATTTTGCCATTTAGATTGATAGCCTAATCTCAGCTCAGGCCTGAGTGGCCAGTCTCTCAGGGACACGGGTGATGACTCTGATCCCTCAGGAAGAGACTGGTGGTCCATCTTTGGGAGAGGGATGTTCAAGGTAGACAGTACTTGGGCAGCATTTGAAACCCATCAGCTTTAACATCTCTGCTTTGGATTCTGGCAAGTTTCCAGGATAAACACGCCTAGGGATAGTCAGATGTACCATATTCTATAAAAATTGTTTAGAGTATTGAAAGGAACAGAGCATAAAATATCCTGCTTATTTGCAAAAGATGAAATGCAACCAAGACCTTGTTTTTTTCTTTTGTTTTGTGAGGAAGATCAGCCCTGAGTTAACATCCATGCTAATCCTCCTCTTTTTGCTGAGGAAGACCGGCTCTGAGCTAACATCTATTGCCAATCCTCCTCCTTTTTTTTCCCCAAAGCCTCAGTAGATAGTTGTATGTCATAGTTGCACATCCTTCTAGTTGCTGTATGTGGGACGTGGCCTCAGCATGGCCGGACAAGCAGTGCATCAGTGTGTGCCCGGGATCCGAACCTGGGCCACCAATAGCAGAGCACGCACACTTAACCGCTAAGCCACCGGGCAGGCACAAGACCTTCTTGTTAATTTTTTTCTGCTCATTCTCTTGCCTGTACTGTACGCTTGAATGCAGAAACAAAAAACTTGAATTGCCAAATTCTTTTTTCCTGAGATTGGTAAATTAACTTAAAAGTCTTATTGAAACTTGTGGAAGAATGGTTAGCAGCTTTCATGATTTATGTCATCTCTAAAAATCTGGGCGTTGATCTACATGAAAAAAAGTCCTTGTTTATATTACACATCCCAATAGGTTACATTTCTGATTCCAGAATGTGGGATATTATCAAAACATCTGAAAAACCTGGTCATGGAATCTAGACCCTGTCACTTTGTCAAGAATTTGCCCCTTTATGAATTAATGACACATGAATTCTTTAACATTTTTGTAAAGAATGGAAGAGAAACTCTGTAGTGTCTCTGAATGTGGCAAGATGGGGAATTCTCATTAGACCACATCCTTGGGTTCTTCTCTTGTGTTCAATAGGCCCGGGTGATAGTCTGTGTGGTCAGGTGCAGTGCGACTCCCCCAGGCCCCAGTGTTCCATCCTATTCTGGCCTGTGCCTTCTTCAGGGGGTTCTGATTACACTCGTCCACAAGGGTTGGAAAGAGACATTGTAACATGAGGATATTGATCATCTTATTTTTTTTAAGTCTTTTTTTTTTTTTTTTAGATTTTATTTATTTATTTTTTCCCCCCAAAGCCCCAGTGGATAGTTGTATGTCATAGCTGCATATCCTTCTAGTTGTTGTACGTGGGACGCGGCCTCAGCATGGCCGGAGAAGCAGCATATTGGTGCGCGCCCAGGATCTGAACCCAGGCCGCCAGCAGCAGAGCGCATGCACTTAACTGCTAAGCCACGGGGCCGGCCCTCATCATCTTTAAACAAGGATTAATGGAGAGGAAAGTCTCAGGGTGTGTGTGCTCCGATGTACTGCTGTTGGGGTGTGGCCGCAGTGAACACTCTGCTCCCAGCAGTCCCCACAATGGCTGTCTCAGACGTTTGATCTCCTGGTGCCACCACAGCAGCTGTTGACAGAGCTGGGAACTCATCGTGGTTCAGTGTCTTCCTTCAGATTTTGTGGCTCTGACCCTCCTCTGCTCGCCCCCTTCCGATTCCTATCTGCTGCGTTGATTGCTTTTAGTTGTTTCCTAGGAGCCACTGTGTGTAACTGGATTTCAGTGTCTTTAGGGACCCACCCTCACTACACGAGTCACTGTACAACAGCCACTTATCCTGGTGTAGCCCATGTTCATCCTCTCTAGTGGAGCTGTGAAGAACCTTGCTTACTCGGAGCTCCTCTCACTCTCATGCTGCTGGGGCTGTTATGAAGCTGAGCATCTCGTCTTTGGTCTCATCAACATTATTCTTTTCATTGATTATTCTGAAGTCGGAGACGGCTTTGTTAATAATATGGACACTGGCTGTCACAGGCACTTTTATGTATCTTCCCCAACAGGTCTGTGAAGTAGGCCTGTCATCCCCATTTTACAGGGGGGGAAACTGAGGCTCAGAGAGGTCGAGTAGCTCCCTTCACGCAGTTTCTTGGTACATTTTGAGTCTCCTCCTGGAACTCCACCTCTCAGGTGTGTGCACTTAGCTGGTGTTCCACTTTGTCCCTCTCTACCAGCCTCCCCAAAGGCACATGCTCCATCCTGAGTCCATTGTCTGCTTGAATGCAGTCACCCTGCACAAACAGGCCCTGGGCAGGGAATGGACTAGTGGGGCGTAGTCCTCCAGCTTACCTTGGGCATGTTCTAGGTTTATTGTGAGAGCTGGATCAGTGGAAGATACTGACCGTCACTCACCTGGAAGGTTTGTTACGTAGAAATACTCCACTGACTTTTTGCAGGTGTCATGTCTTCTTTGTCTTCATTGCTCCTCTGGGCTTTCTCCTACAGTCCGTGCTGTGCAGTAACATACAGTACAGAGACTGGTGAACATACTACTGTTGCCCTGCACCAAATGGTTACATCACTCATTTTTCTAATTATGAAAGAAATACATATTGTAAAAAAAGTCAAAGTACACAGATCTATATAAAGTGAAACCCACCCCTTTCATCCCCTTCCCTGAAACTCACTCCCCTACTCAGAAGCCACTATTGTTAACAGGGTGGGGTTTATTCTTCTGGAAATTTCCTATGAATTTATAAATACACATAAAGTATTTTAACATAAATTATATAACTACATCGTTTTGCAATTTGCTGTTTCCCAAATCATATATCATAGACGTCTCCCCTTATCAGTGCACATCATTCTAACTTACCATTTTAGATGTTTTAGAGGTATTCCAAAGAACAGGAATACCATAATCTGTTTACTTCTTCTTTGATAGAAATGGGATTACATCCAGTTTCACTATTATACATAACACTGCAGTAAAGATCCTTGTATGGAATTAATTACACTGTTATTCAACTGCTCAATTTGCTTTGTTTCCTTTTAGTCAGAGACTATGACGTAACATTTTCATGGTAATTATAGGGAAATTAATTTTATCATGGAATAAATACATTTATGGGGAAACTGGACTTCAAGGTCATCCATCTCAATATTCTGGAGAAAAATCATGAAACTTAGAAGGTGTGCTCCATCACATTCTAACAAGTCATGTTAACAATTTAAAGTTGAATGTTTGGCTAACCTCTACTGTCTCTCTTCCGAAGATGGATGACTTTTTCTTTTCTTGGAAACTTCTGACTCCAGGGGCTCTCAGTTTGGCTTCAGAGAGGATAAGATATTGGTGTTGTATCTGTTTCTCTTCAGCTGTAGGTTGCATCTTCTAAAGATCATAGAATTGAACATGGTCCAATCGATATATATGATTTGAGTCAAAAATTCAAAGTAATGAACCTAAGAGAGGAATCTATAACTTGGGTTCTTAATAAAAAATTTCCTTTGATATCCCTAAGTTTCTGTGATTACTAGTAAAAACTCACCTATGGGTGAAGAGATGTAGTTCTTCTGGCAATGTCTGGCTTGAACATCCATAGTTAAGGCTGCCACACCCGTAGGTAGATTAGACTTGATCTTTTGATGACCTCTACCCTTGGTGTTTGACCTGGGAAAAATAAGAATTTAAAAAAGCTGCTGTTATTAGCACTCAATGCTAGAAATGCCCATTAAAGAGTGAGTTTGATTTGGTAAACCAAAGGGAGTATAAGCAGAACAAAGTCTTTAAAATCTCTAAAATTTCAAGAAATTCTAATTTTTTAAAATATAACTCTATTTTTGCCACAGTACAAACTGTGTATATATGAATGAAATATCCCTCTGTCCATTTCATAACTTGTTTCCATTGATTTGATGGATTTATCCTCTAATCCGGATTCCAAGTGTGAAAGAACATCTTGGTCCTTCAAAGAAAAGAAGCCATTGAAATTTGATTTTCTTTTAGCTTGGCATCCTACAGGTTTGAAGAATAAATTATCATGTAATGATACAATGATTCTGAAATCTAATTGTTAATTAGAGGGGTGTAAAGGATGATTGAATGGTGTTTCTTCCCCATGGTCAGGGGTATTGTACACATGGACGTGTAAACATGATTTAGGAAGCTGCTTCAACTCCGTGACATCCCTGAGAAGCACAGTGCAGGAGGATCTAGGCACACAGCCATCTGCCTCGATCTCCTGGGTTACATGTAGATCCAGGGGTCTTGAGAGTGGCTTCAGAGCAGCTAACTTTTATCTATTTCTCCCCTTCCTTCTCTCCAGCTTATCTCAAACAGTCTTGACTATTATATTTTAAAGTAAGACCAATTATAGTTATTTACATGAGTTTCTTGTTTATTATTGCAGAGTAATAATCAGGCATACCATTAAAGATCATTTAATTGACCTAATTAAATTTGTTGTACCTTATAATAGATTAGAACACTGTTTAGTTCAGTGTTTGATATTCACCAAATGTGTTAATCTGCTTACAACTGCCATGTGTCTCACTCTTCTTAGATGTGCATCTTTGGCCCATCACAAGATTTTAGTGAATGAAATCATCATAAATTAAGATAATGTACTGTCTTTTGGATGATAAGGAGGCATATGTGTCCATTTTGGAAATATGCCCATCTGTCTTTGCTCCCCATGGGAAGTTTCTGATCACTAGGTCTCCAGGTGGCTTGCACAAGCCCTAGGTCTGTAATAGTTTGGTGCCTCTCCTTCTACTTGGGGTAGAAATAAAAGAGATCAGAGAGACTTATTAAAGTTTTGGTTGCATGAAGTCTTCGATGAAGAATATTCATACATATTGTTCTGGATAGCTCTCTGTTCCTAAGAGTACTAGTTACATTAAGGGCTTGTCAGGAACCGTGAAAGGTATGATATTTTACCTTATCTGCAAGCTAATAAGTCAGCTTACCATGGTCTTATAGATGCTGGCAAAAGAAACTAGACCCATGGGTCAGAGACAAAGGACTTAATGACACAACAATACTAGTGGCCAGAGTATCAACATTTGCACCAGTTCACTAAATCCCACTTCCTACAGGGTGATACACAGTGGGCCAGGTGACATGCAGAGGGTTGCAAGAACTCAGAGCTTAAGGAACTCAAATCTTTGATAATGGGCAGGAAGTCTGCTGACCTTTGCCCCAGGGAGGGGTGTTATTTCTATTATATTGGGCAGTAAGCAAGCCTGTCCTTTGCTCTAGAGGAGGCCACTATTTCTATCTTCCAAGGCTGACAGCTCTACACACATCCTTGAAAAGATATCCTGGCTTCACTGGCTTTCAAAGATAAGCTTCACTGAGACTCGATCATCATTCAGTTCTTCTGTTTCCTTTATTGAGATTGTGCAAATATGCTCTTTTCTCTGTAAAGTTCACTAACTTTATTCATACATAAGGGATGGTTTTGGTTTTATTTATTAAGTTGAGATTTTCGTATTAGAGCAAATGATGAACTATTATGGGTTGGATCTGAAAGTATGCTTTTCCAGGATAAATGTGAAAGAAGAACAGGGCTCACACAACTCTGCCACAAGGAGCTGATAGCAACTCAAATGATTTTAATTTGAATACTCTTTTGTACAACTTTCTTCCATCTTCCTTCATCCTCTCTGCTTCCTGTAACTCCCATATAGGAGTGGGGCAGTTTCAAGGATTCACTGAACTCCTTTACAATATTCAAATCATTTTGTCTGTTGTGTTTTTTTAATTGAGGTAAAGTTGACATACAACATTATATTAGTTTCAGGGGTACAACTTAATGATTCAATGTTTGAGTATATGTCGAAATGATCAGCACAATAAGCCCAGTTAACATCTGTCCCCATATATAGTTACAAAATTTTCTCATGTGATGAGGACACGGCGTATTTCAAGATGCAGAAGAATCAACGATGATGTCATACTTTTCCATACACAGCTTGATGAATTAGGACATAAGTATACACCCTTGAGACTGTCACCACCATCAAGGCCACAAACATATCCATCACCTCCCAAAGTTTTCTCTCACCTCCTTTATTACTATTATTCTGTGGTAAGATCTCTTAATATCTACTCTATTAGCAAATGTGATGTATGCAATACAGTCTTGTTACCTGTAGGCACTATGTCGTAGCCTACATCTCCAGAACTTATTTATCTTGATAACTAAAACTTTGTATCCTTTGACCATCAGCTCCCAAATTCTCCATCCTCCCAACCCCTGGCAACCACTATTCTAACCTCTGCTTGTATGAGTTTAACTATTTTAGATTCCACATATAAGTGAGTATTTGCCTTTCTCTGTCTGCCTTATTTCACTTAGCCTAATGTCTTCCAGGTCCATCCATGTTGTCAAAAATGGCAGGAGTTGCTTCTTTTTTCAAGGTTGACTAATATTCCATTTTTTTATCCTTTCATCCATCAGTGACATTTAGGTTACTTCCGTGTCTTAGCTATTGTAAATTAGCTGCAATGAACATTAGAGTGCAGGTATCTCGCTGAGACCCTGATTTCAATTCCTGTGGGTATATACTAGAAGTGGGATTGTTGGATCATGTGCTAGTTTTCCTTTTTGGAGGAATCTCCATACTGTTTTCCATAATGGCTGTACTAGTTTACATTCCCACAAGGGTTTCTTTTCTCCACATCCTCACCAACATTTGCCACCTTTAGTTGTTTTGATAATCGCCATCTTAACAGGTGTGAAGTGATAGCTCATTGTGGTTTTGATTTGCATTCCCTGATTAGTGATGCCAAACACCTTTTCATACACCTATTGGCGACTAGTATGTCTTCATTGGAAAAAGTCTATTATGGTCCTTTGCCAATTTTTTTTTTTTGCCTTTAATTTTATTTATTTATTTATTTTTCCCCCAAAGCCCCAGTAGATAGTTGTATGTCATAGCTGCACATCCTTCTAGTTGCTGTATGTGGGACGCGGCCTCAGCATGGCCAGAGAAGCGGTGCGTTGGTGCGCGCCCGGCATCCGAACCCGGGCCACCAGTAGCAGAGCGTGCGCACTTAACCGCTAAGCCATGGGGCCAGCCCCCGTGTCCACTTTTTAATTGATTTTTCTTTTTGTTATTGACCCAACACAAAAAAAGAGAACAAAATTTTCAGGCATTATGAGTGCTTCCCAGTTGATGCAGATGGTTTTGTATTTACAGTGGTACCAAAAGATCATGTTTTGTGCTTTTTCTTCAGCTTGTTATAAGACCAGCAGTAGCTGCGGCATGGCAGATAATCGGGATCTTCTGGGTTTGGAGGTTTACAACATAACTAAGTGGTAAGGAATTTTTTATTATTCCAAGGAAATTATTGAGATCATAGTCCATGGAATCCAGGATTGATAGGGGTAGGAGGAAATTAAGGTGAGGATTGGTGATCTGGCATTACTTCTTATCTTGAGGCACAGGTATCCACTGTATGAGTGTTTGAATAAAAGTATTAGATATCAGGAATTTGTGGTAAGTGAATATGTTTTCTGAATTATTTACTTTGAACATAACCATTTGGATTATGTGAACATCTGGCATGTGGGAGTAAGTCGCTAACAAGGGCTGGTTGACAATGTCATTATTGATTTCACTTCTATGAACACCGAGTGGTCAATGGATTAAGCAAATGAGTAGTCAGAAAACACAGAAATGGTGGGATTTGGGATTTAGTAAAAGATTGGGGACCCACTGTCCTGAGATGGAGTGCCAGGACTTGTACAGTTGAGAGTGACAAGGACAAGAAAGGAATAGAAACACACTCAAATAAGGAGGGGGTGTTAACAGGATGGAGGGAGAGAAATGATCTGGAGTAGCCTTGAGTTTTGACCTGGAGCTTTCTGTTCTAGATGCAAATCTGCCTGATGACATCCCAGGACACAGGTCAGATCCCCAGACGATAGAGGCAGGGTGGAAGTACAAAACAGCCAGGATAATTGTCCTAAAATGGCAGGCATCCTTTGTCATTTGACCCAATATCATGATTTATTTTTGTAGGGTAAGAGGAAAAGAAGGATAGTCATGTCTTCACAGAGGAAGCAGCGTGACTGTGGGAACCAGTCCAAACCAAAGCCTGGTTTAAGCATCTCCATCCCTTTTAGGATGTCCAGTGACATAGTCAAGGGGCCGGTTACTAGAATCCCATCCCATCCTAGCAGTGACGGGTCTCTGGGAGGACACCTTGGACCAGCCCCACCAGGTCTGCTGGCCCGAGAGACCGCGAGGACTCCAGGCCTGCAGCAGTGCAGGACTACTGGTAAGTCCTTTCAATCTTGCCAAAGCGTTGCAAAAACTTGCACCTAGTCACACAGGTGAATCCCTGCCAGGTGTGCTCGCAGGTGGTCTGCACTCCAGGTCCCATGCCCACTCCTGCGGGTCTTCAGATTTGGCAGAGATGATTCCAGGAGCTGATCTGGGCATTCCACAGTTCCACTGCCAACAATTTCTGGTGACTGTGGAAGGTATCAGGAAAGAGGAAAGGGCAGTGAAGAGCACAGGAGAGAGACTGGTGGTAGCACTGATGGCGGACAGACTTGCTAGCGAGGCAGAGAAAACGAGGAGCCAAGAAGGACGTCCTGACAGCAGATGAAATGGAGCAGGCACCTCAGTGAGGTCTCATGGTTGCGTCCCTAATGTTTCCTTGCTTTGAGCTCTTGAAACTTTAAAACATACCAATACGTTTCTTTTATTAAACTCTGCTGTGTGACATAGAAAATATAGACAGCGGTTTCTTTCTGAGGTGAGAGGTTGAGTTTCAGGTGAGGAGAGAAAGATCTTCTTTTTTCATGCGGTTCTCTCATTTTCTTTTACTATGTACATCATTTATTTTTACTTTCAAGTCAGCAGCGAGTTACCAACGTCAAGGGGATGATTCAGTTTTTCCCCTCACAGTCACAGTAAAACGTACTAAAAGTGGATTATTCTTTTTGTGTAATATTCCAATAGATTCCAAAATATTGTTTCAAAAGCCCTTTGATATCTATGTACTCAAATTAGGTATTTACTTCTAGGTCTCCATTTTTATGTTCTTTGTTGCATGCTAATTCAGTGTTGCATCTAAGGAAATACCAGATTTCCCTCAGTTTTTTAGATCCATATGTGTTGGAAATTTGATTCATGAAGATGGACATGGCAGCTGGGGGATCGTGCTATTATCAAAAGAGGCCTTTTCAGCATCAGTAATCTGACAAGAACCCACTGCTTGTTGGGATTTAATTGTCTATTTGAGGGATCAAGCTTTCACTGTTGGCACTTCTCTTTCTCTTTGGAGGGAAAGTACGGCCTTCCCAGTCTTTCCATTACCAAATCACTTTCCTGGGTGGCTGTGCTGTGTCAGGAAGGGCCTGGGATGCCGGGAACCAGTATTCATCATCAGCTTCTGGCTGTCCTGAGAAGGCTTCCCTGGCAGAGTCCAGCCTGTGTGTCTGGGTGACACTTGCAGCCATCAGAAAGGAGGCGATAACACACAAGTGCCAATCGATTCATCTGGCCCTTGTCTTACAGGGTGTTCCCAAGGGAAGAGGTTCAAAATGCCACTTGGTAACCCTTTGAAAGCTGTTAGTCATGGGTCGGGTTCTTGGTGTGAGCTCAGAGCAGTGTCTATTCACCACCAGATGGAAACATTTCAGTATTTTAATTGGTAAGGCTGTGTTCATGCACGACCATGGATCATCAGTTCCGTGGCATTCCCCGCTGGACCTCCCAACACCCCTGTCATGCCTCATATTTCAAAGCTCCAAACAGGGTTCACACCCCAGCAGCTGGTTGTAATGTAACCACAGCACAAGACTGGGGAAAAAAACACAGCCACCCAGGGGTGACACACTTTAATGACTTGGGCCCAATTATGCCATTTGGACGAGTTCAGAACACCAACACTGAGTGTGTAAACTGGAGGATTGCCCAAGACCTTGGACCTCAGAAGGACACGAGCTCAGAAGTCACCTTGGACAGCAAGGGACAATGTGGGGTCACTGACTGGCCAGGATTATGGTCCCTTATCCTGGCAAAGTAGAGCTCACTCGGGATCCATCAGGCCAAGCCAGGGAGGAGGCTGGGGGCCTTCTAGGGAATTTCTGTCCTAAAGGGAATTGCATAAGGAAGGCAGGGGTGCTGAAAATCCTAGTTCACAGGGAGCAGTCATGTTTATGTAACAAGGCCCAGCAGTAGCCTTAAAAGCTGCATCAGAAATCGTTCCTCCTGGATACAAATCAAGCAGGAAAAGGAATTCAGAGGCCTGTACAAGGATCCCAGCAGAATTCAAATCTAGGTCAGGGGTGAACATGGAGCCCCTAGAGGGGTCTCAGGAGGGAAAGTCCTGCCTGCCTTTAGTCCATTTTCAAATGATCTTCCTCGGGCCTTGTCCTCTCCACATGCACGTTTTGATCTTTTTACATTGGTTTCCCCACTTAGAGCTGATGCAATTCCAGAGATTCAACTGGAAAACTAAAAGCTCCTAAAATTTGGTCAAAAGAAACCTCAGCAGCTGGAGTCTGGGTGTCCCAGAGGTTGCCATGCCATAAGGCCTGGGGCTGACCAGGGGGCCACGGAGACAGGCTCTCTGGACTGGCCAACAGGGAGAATCCACCCCTGCCCTCACCCAACTCCTGCCCGGCCTCACTCATTCTCGTTGAGCAGCTCCATGTCCTGGAACCAGGCCCCAAATCACTCCTTGGGGTCTTTTTATAATTCTTTGCAGCGACCTGGAGCAGCAGGATCTCCCTCATGACTCGGTGTTCTCGGGACCAGAGGGAAGGAGAGGATGCAGACAGGGCCTGGTTGGGGGATGTTGCAGGGGCCTTGTGGGGGGTGAGGAGTGGGGCAGGGGACCAGTCCTGGGAACGCTCCTTCCCTCCAGTTCCATCCAGGCTCTACCTGTTCTCAGAATGGGAATAATCAGCCCCTCCTCCAAGAAGTTTTCCTTGATGCCATCCTCCCTTCAACCCACGCGCCAACTGGATGGGTCTCGACTTCTACCAAAATCTTCCACTCAATGTAAGATACAAGGGGTGGAGCCAGAAACTGTTCTCCCCAAAGGGTCTCTGATTTCCACCTCCTTCCCCTCCCCTGCAAGGAGTGCCACAGCTGCTCCTCAGTCCTCTTCTCAAGGTTGATCTCATTCCCCTGGAAGGCAGACAGCCAGAGTCCATCAGACAGAGCCCCCTAGCCTGACTAGCCCCCTATGCCCTGCCCTTCTCATGTGGCACTACTGCCAGGTCCCCAGAGGGGGCGGGGCATGCAGAGAAAACAGGACTTGGACCTAGGATGGGCTCTGGGCTCCAGACTAGTAGGACATGGGGGGAGGCTGAGGGACCTGGCAGCACAACCCTCTCTGATGACAGACTTGGAGGCTGAGGCCTCAGACAGAGGGGACTGCTCAGCCACTTATGTGCTGCCTGACTTGGGGGAGGGCGACTGCTCTCTCCCTCCACGGGCAGCATGGGAGGGACAGGCAGAGTCCAGCTCAGATAAAACCTCACGCAGCTGTGCCATCAGGCAGCTCTGAGCTTCCCCAGCCTGAGGAACGAGAATGGATGTCTCAGGCGGAGCCTCTGTTCACTCATCCCTAAGATGGGTCTGATGCCCCAGCTCCCAGGGGCGGCTGTGAGGCTCTCACGAGAGGAGATGTGCCAAGTGCTGAGAGCTCAGAGCTCAGTGCGGGGGCTCACGCATCCCCAGGCTGAGGATCCTGGTCCTTCCTGCTTGGTCCTCAGATTTATCCACTTCGAGATAATCACCCATCGCCAGGTGCAGCATCAGCAGTTCACCGAGGAAAGTGCCAAGATAGGGGACAACACCCTGTGACATCGGGGTGCGGGTGGGATGAGCCCTTGCTCTCAAGTCGGCCCCCTGCAGACCCTCCCCTGAAAAGTCCTCACCCTCAGCCTCCTGGCCCACCCCAGGGTTCCCATGGGGAGCAGCCTAGGACCCTTAGCAGCCTCCCCTCAATTCTTCCTCCCTTCACACCCCAAGAACACCACACTCCTCCTCCTCACCTCCCAGGGCCGGCTTCTGGCAAATCACAGGGTATGTGGTCCCTGGCCCTCACCACAACAAATCCATCCTACACCAGCTCTTCCAGGCCCCCCTCCTGGTCACTTCTACTGGGGGATTCAGACACTGTGGCACCAGGAGGAAGGGACCTCCTCTCTTGATTTGAGGCCTCCGGCTGGGAGGGCAGAGCCCCTCCTCCACAGGCACACTCACCTGCTGCTGCTGCTGCTTCTCCTGCACTCTCTGGGGGTTGCCCTCCGGGGGGCAAACGTGGAGGGCCCCTCCTGCCAGAGTCGAGGACAGTGTCAGCGAGACCATACTCCCCTCACCCCATTTCTCTTGAGCACCACTGGCCTCTGACCCTGAACATCTGACTCGAGTGAACTGGCACCAATGCCACTCCACCCTGCAAGGTCTTGTGATTCCAGAACAAGCCCAGCTCCAACTCTCACTCTGGGTGTGAGCTCGGGCTTTTGGCCTGGCCTCCCCGAGCCTGTTTCCTCATCTGGAAAGTGTGAGAACTCCAGCTACCTCACAGGTTATCCTGAGGACTCACTGTCGCATGACTGTCATCATTGTTCTGGCCCTCACCCCTCCAGGTGGAGCAGGCAGAAAGCTCCCACATTCCTTTCCTCCCTCTTACCTCATTACCACCCTGTGAGGCCTGCACCACACAATCACCACACAATCACCATACCTCCATTTCCCTGATGGGGAGACAGAGGACCAAACAGGGGCAGTGAGTTGCTGAGGGGCCAACAGAGGAGAGGCCGCTTGCCCCTCTCAGCCAGAGGCCCTGTTCCAACATCCTTGCCTAACCCCCAGCCCCACCACTGACAACAGTCTTGTCCCCTGAGCTCTCAAAGCTTGGCCCTGGGCCGAGCCGTGGATCGAGAGGATGGGGTGTCTTGGGAGTCTGGTTGTTGAGTGGCTCCTTCCTGCCCCAGTCCCCTGGAGTGTCTCTCCCCCATGCCGGACAGAGGCAATGCCAAACCCTTCTCCTCCCCAAAGAACAACTCAGGATATTCGCCTGCACTGAACTCTTTCTTTATCCACTCAGGAACTGGACCCACAAGGTGCCACCTCTGATCAACAGGGAAGGGGGTGACAGGATGCTTTGCTTCTCCGTTTACATGAAGCTCTTAACGTCCTTTCAGCAGGATCCACTAAGAATCCATCAGTTGCCTAGACGCTACTCATAAGCCACCTGGGGACTATATCATTGCCAACCAGGCACTCAGGTGAGACTCCTGTGGTTGACTCAAGTGACTGCTCTAGGGGTCCAGTGGGGAGTCCCACAATGCACACACATCTGTCTCTGGTCAGTTGTTCAGATCCAAGGTTGAGCAGCCTGTTTGTCCACCTGTGCCAGGGGAATCCCCTGTTGTGCCCGTCCCTGGGGTAGGCAGTGTGCCCTCCCCTTGGAGACATGGTGAAGATAGAAGGAGCAGCAGGGGCCTGGCTTCCTGAGGACAGGTTTAGGCTGAGGGATAAACCCACCCAACCACCCAACAGCCTGGAAGAAGCTACATCCAGCAGGATGGACGTGAGTGGAAGCCAGAGACCTGCTGATGGTGCCAGCTCGGCAACTCGTCCTGGAACAGCCCAGCCAACACCACTGTGTCCCATGACCAAGGCCTCCTGCCCAAAAATGGCACCCCACCTGCCCATGGGCAGAACAGATCCCTCTGCTTGTTAACCTGGACAAGATAGACAGGAATGTTTCAGAGAAAGTTCAAGTGAGAAATTATCAAAACCACAGCTTGCTCAGTCCCCCTCCCCCCCTGGCCCCTGCTTTCTTTCCAGACCCCCAGCCTCCACTCTACCTTGGTCATCAGTTCTCTGTTCAAGGACTCGTCTTGGCTATAGCTCTCTTTAAATTTTTCAGAGCTCTCCCTGAGAGGAAGGGAAAGAGGGAAGGATAAATTTAGGGATAATGTGAGGGGTCTAAGTGCATATCCTTTTCTTTGACAACCTGAGAGATTCAAACTGCCTGGAGGAGTGCTCTCACTGGGCTCCTCTGAGCGCTAAGGTCTCGTGGGACTGGGAGGGGGCTCTCCTGTTGGTCACTGGGGTCTCCATTCGCCTGCTATACAAAGCAGCTCTCTTTTGACCACTTTGAGTTTCAACTGGGCATAGAGTTCTGTTGCTATAAACACTTGAAAATCTCCAATGTGGCTCAACCCAGTACCTGGCATTTAGGGAAACCGAGTCCTGAAGCAGAATTGGTGCACTAAGGACACCGGGAGACTTAGAGACCCACCACTGAGGCCCAGGCCCTGTCCCCATCATTTGCTGCCTCCCAGGAGTTCCCAGCTGACTGAGGGGCCAATGGCAGACATTCAGGAGATCCCCCATCCACCCTGGTTCTCCTATGGAGAGGGGCACTACCCACCAGGAAACTTCCTCCATGTGTTCTTCAGGTGGCATATGGATGTTTTCTGCAGAGAAGAGATGACAGTGCGGGGCGAGGAGAAGTTCTTCAGGATCTCGCACTCCTGGGGAAGGGAAGAGAATAAGCTGTGAGGTGGGGCACTGGAGCCCTGCTTGCTCTAGCTTCAGTCCCCTTCTATTTAAATCTCCCCTCCTGGATTAGACAGATGTACAGGGAGCCCCAGAAGGGCACATTTAGGACCCAAAGAGTAACACTCACAAGGAGGAGGATTTTAGCTCAACCCAAGGAGGGAGCCACGTAGGAAGTGAGCATCCCCACACTGGGACCTGGAGTCAAGGTCAACGTGCTCCTGGCAGGAAGGATTTAGGGACTTGCAGGGGCTTAGACCACACACTGCAATCCTGGGAGCTGATAAAGATGGAGGCAGTTCCTAAGGCTCCAGAGAAGGGCTCCACTGGGCCTCCCACAGCACACCTGGGCCACCTGGATCCAGCGCTCCACCACCCTCACCCTGTCCTGGGCCATCATGCTCGGGACCCCAAGGCAGGTGGTGATGACGAGGTTGGCCAC
The DNA here is from genome assembly GCF_020826845.1 of Diceros bicornis minor. NCBI lineage: Eukaryota > Metazoa > Chordata > Mammalia > Perissodactyla > Rhinocerotidae > Diceros > Diceros bicornis. The sequence continues at coordinate 1,191,239 of NC_080749.1, forward strand.
CCTTCTGAAGTGGTCGATATTGGCCTGGACGGTGTGTGCCAGGTGCTCACTGCCGGGCTTGTTCCTCTTGCCCCAGGTGGAGCCCAGACACTGAGAGGGCACCACCTTCTGGAAGGGCTCCTGGGGAACAGGGGGAGTGTCACCCAACATTGCCACACCCTAGCTCTGTGTCCACAGCCCACAAAGTCCCACACAGGGGTCACAATTTAGAGCTGGAGCTCAGGAAGCTCATGATGTGGCCTGAGCCTTGTTAGAGTCCCTGGCTTTTCTTCTCTGTCACTGCAGGCACCCAGCAGAGGATGACCCAGGACCCAATACTGACAGGGAAGGGAGAGGGGCATTTGCATCCAGCCCGTCCTGGCTAACTCCAAGCTCCAGATGGTGGCTCAGCTTGGCTCATCCCAAGGGAGCATCTTCCAACAACCTGATCCCCCCTCTGGTCCCACTCCCCATTCTGATGCACATTCCCCTGTGGTAGCTACAACCACGGGCTTTGTCTGTCTCCCTCATAGTGAAGTACACATCAAGTGTCTAATAAGTCCTGAGGCTGTTGGGCCTCCTGAGCAGAAGGTTGGGCCACCAGGGACCTGGCTGCACACAGTGAGTTCCCCTCCCCCACTGATGTGCCAGGCCCTGCTCACCCTTCCGTCTCTTCTACCTCATGGAGCCGGCACAGCCACTCTGTGCAGCAGGTCCTGTTAGTGTCCACCTCTACGGTCTGTAGGTGGACAGCAAATGTTTGGGGGTTCAGAAAGTTGCCCAGGTCGTATGGTTGGTAAGGGGTGGAGCCAGGATTCGGGCCCAGATCATAGGAGACTGGATGAGGTCTGGGGCAATGATGGCAGAGGGAAGGCCTACCCCACCCGCCCTGAAAGCCCAGCTGCTCACCGCATCCATCACGGTCAACTGCTCCACCACCAGCTTAGGAGGGAAGGCCGTAGGTTGGGCTTCTTCTCATGCTTCTTAGCCACAGGTGGAGATGGACTTCCCACTAGAAATGATGGTCCAGGTGACTCCAGCTCAGCAGCTCCCACTCCTGCTGCAGCCGATGTCGGCCCTTGCTCCAGCTCCAACACTGCTGGTGGAGGGGACACTGGCTCCAGTGCTAGAGAGGGTGGTGTCAAGGAAGCTGGAGCCAGCTCTACCTTCACCACTGCCCACTGCTCTGCTTCTGCTGCTGGCTGGAGCTCTGCAACTGGCGCTGGAGCGGGATAAAGAGAAAGGTTCACTCACATAGCTGACTTTCCATGTGTCCTTCTAAATACAGGAAAGATCCCACTTCCTTTCCAGGAATAGCCAGCCTGCAGTCCCCCTTACCCTCTGGCTCTGCCTCATTGGCCTCCAGAAGCTCACACCAGTCAAAGGAAAGAGGGTCACAGCAGCTCAGCTCTGAACCAGGCAAGGTTACCTGCATGTACATCCCCTTTAGCTTGAAAAAGAGACAGCCCCTGACTGGTCCCACCCTAGTTCTGGTCCAACCCCATCATCTCAAGGTCCTGAGTGTGGAGGCCCTCTGCTCCTGCTCTCATCTCAGAGCAGCACTGGATGGTGTGGGTGGCCTCATGTACCTGCCCCTTGTCTAGTGAGTTGGTGGAGTTGAAACCATTGGGCAGCTACTCGATGACCTCCTGAGTGGAGTTCTGCAAAGACTGCCTGGGAGCTGGGCCAGAGGGAATCAGGGGCTGCCTGCACACTGCCACTGTGGTCAACCCCCAAGAGAAAGTCTGCTCCTCAGTTCAGGCACAGAGGGCATCCTGGCAAAGAACTCTGGTCAGGAAGGGAAGGAGATGAAACCTCTAGGGCTCAATAACATACGAGTTGAGCAGCTCACCTTCTCATGCTGCCAGCCATGACCTGGGTACGAACGTCACAGACCCACAGGCTTCCGACACCTAACAACCAGCTCCTGCCCAGGAATGGCCTGCCCCACATACCCTGCCTTCCCCACACCACACAGACACACAAACACACACAAACACACGATGAGGGGCCTGGATTTTGGGGTTGATCAGGTGGGATCACCGTTGTGTCCTGATCTGCACTAACCTTTCCTGGGCTGCCCATGTTACCCTTCACCGCCTCCTGTCAGACACCCAGAGGCGTCAGGGATGAGGGCTGAGCCAATGTAGGCAACAATCAAAAAGATTCTATTTCTGGGCTTTTTTGAGCCCAGATCCTGCAAAAGTTGGGATACAACAACAAAACATTTTTGCCTCTTGACTGTCTCCCGTCAAGTGAGCTGGCTGGGGGACTGTGGGTGCCTTGTTACCAGAGTTCAAAGATCTGTTGAGGCCTAGGACCAAGGAGATGGGGTCATTTTTCAAGATTCCTATACCTGGACCCCTTACCTCAATCAGATTTCTCCAGAGCTGCCCCCTGAGCCCGGGCTGCTCACCCTCTTCTCTCATGTCACTTCCTGAACTGTACACAAGGAGCCTACACAGCCCTAGCCCCAGTTCCCTAGAAACCTAACTCAGGTCCTTGCTTTGAGGAGACAGAGATGAATGCAGATTTCCTTTAACTTACCAGTTCTTCATCCTGGGATAGTCCCTGTGCCTCTCAGGTCCTCCCCAGTCTCCAAACCTACACCAGGGGGATCAGGCTAGAATCTACTTCCTAGAGACCTCAGCTGGTGTATATGAGATAATATCTATTATCCCTGTGGGCTGGTGTCACATGTACCTAAGGCACAAAATTAGAGATGGAAGAATAACAAGAAGGGGTGACAGGTAGCACAGAACACCACTCAAAACAGGCCTGTGTTCTAGCAATTTTATATTGGAACAGTCACTTCCAACTTGGCCTCATTTTCAGGTCAGCATCATGAGGGGGTTGAAACTAATGGAAATTTAGATACTGCCACCCTGTGGCATTAAACCATTCAATTGTTTCCTGTTTTATGGAGAATGAGACCCAAGTGCCTCATCTTGGCCTATGAGGTGGGCAGCCTCCACAGTGGTACCCAGTAAGCCCCACCCATGGTATAGCCATCCCCGTGGAACCACTAAGTAGTTAGTAACTGGCTTCTGAACATAATAACAGCCAAAGTGATCTGATGTCTTGTCTAAATTTTAACAACACAAGTCTCTCACTTCCTCTTACTCCGTCTTTCATGTTCCATCTCTCTCTCTCTCTCTCTGTCGAATCCCTGTAGCTGAGGAATCAAATACCAGTGTTTTGGGACTGCCCAATGTGGAGGCCTATAGAGGAGAGAAGCACGGGAGTGCCCAGGCCAACAGACAGAAAGAAACTTAGACTCTCAGTCCAAACTGAACCCTGAAGGCTGAGAGTGACCTTTGGGGCTAGTCCTCCCCCAGTTGAGCCTCACTTGAGGCCACAGCACCAACCTGTTCAACTCACTGAGGCAGAGGCACCAAGCTGAAACGTGCCTGATTGCTGATCCACACAAATTGTGAGATAGTCAACATTTGAAGTTTTGAAAAGCAAGGTTAGGGGCAATGAAGTTAGAGAGGGAAAGGTAACTGACACAGCCTACCAGGCCTTGGCCCTACCTTCCACCCCAGCTCCTGTTCTCTCCTCCCAGCCTCCCTCCAGCTGCACTGGCCACATTTCTAACCTCCTCTGGCCAAACTCACTTCTACCTGTGAGACTCAGGACCAGTGGTGTCATCCCCGTGACACACTGCTCCCAGACCCCTGAAGGGCTGGCCCCCTCTTGTCATTCTGGTCCCAGAAAACGTCACCCCAGTGAGGCCTTTCAGACCCTCCTACCCAGTGATGCCCAGCCCTCCCTCACGGCCCCCTGCTGTGTTTCTCTACAGCACTTGCTCTTTTCTTGCTCCTGTTTTTGCTTTTGTCCATTTCCCCTCTAGGCTGTGAGCTCCTGGCAGGCAGGGACCACTTGGTCATTTTCATCCTGCACTTTGGCCCACCAGGGCACCTGGCACAGGGTGAGTGCTGAGTGCACAGCTGCTGAATGAGTACATGGGAAGATCTTGCACCCCGCCCCCTGCTTCTGACCAACTGTGATTGTGGAGATGAACACTAGAAATAGGAGGTACAAGTTGTTTCTGAGGCAGAGGGACAGCCAGAAAGACCTCTGCTTGACTCTTCTCTGCTCCAGGAGGTCAAGAAAAGTTCAGTGGACACCGTGTAAGTTCCAGGTTTACAGGAGAAGGAAAGGCCTTGATGTATATGTATATTATGTAATGGTTACCAAAATAAGTTTAGTTAACATCAATCACCAAGCAAACATAAAAGATTTTTTCCTGGTGATGAGAAGTTTTAGGATCTACTTTCTTAGCAACTTTCAAATGTACCACACAGCAATGTTAACTCGCATAGTGCTGTATATCAAGTATATCTCAATACAACTGAAAAAAATAAAAACAAAATCTAACTTGCCACCACTGACACAAGAGGCTTCCCGCCCCCTGGTGGCCAGCACTAGCACTGCAGCCCTCACCAAAACTCCACCAAACAGAAAGGAATCATTCTTCAGATGTCCTCAAGGCAGAGGCTCTCCAGGGTCCCAGAGGTAAAGGAGCAGGACCTGTCGGCTTCGAGAGAGTGGGGTGAATCTTGGGAGCCTACATATCCCCCCATCTTGCTGTCCCCCACCAGGTGTCTTCTTCATTCCTGAGGCATCCAACCTCAACCAGGACAATGACTCCCCCCTGCCTCCAGATGAGGACCCCGAGAATCCAACAAGAACTGGTTTTCTCCCTCATCTCTAGACTTGGGGTCCAGTGCTCTGGCATCTTCTTCCTTATCCCCAGTTCTCATCCACCCATGCCCCCATGTCTCCTCAGTTCTAAATGATCTCAAGTGGGTGGAAAGCATTTTCTCAACATTTCAGAGCACAGTAGGTCATCAACAGAGAACCTAGTCCAACAGACACATTGCAAGTGCATGGAACACTTGGAGTCACCTGCTGGATGCACTCCATTTTATACAGGAGGACCCTCACTGAGGTATTCTCTCCTGTTCCCAATGCCTACACAAGGGGAGGATGGACTCATCACAGTTCTGGGTGCCCACAGAGGTGGACTGCAGGATCCCAGTCCTGTGCTCGCCAGGCTGGGCCAAGGATGGGTCTGGAACAGACAGATAGGCAGAAACCTAGGAACCTTAGGGATTCCTCTGCCCATCTCTGGGCATGTATCTAGGAGAACGAATGCCATGGTCCCCTGGGAGAGCTGCCTCCCATCTCTCTCCCTCCTGCCCCTTGTCACTTCCTCTGGGTCAGCTCTTTCTTGACTGCACTTCCATGGCCCCCACATGAGAATTCAGTGTGAGTGGGGGTGCCTATGCACACGCTATGATGAGGAGAGGAAAATGACCTCATATGGAGAGGGGTGGGCAGCAATCCTCTAAGATCTTAATGCCTCTCATTGCCAAAGGAGACCTGAGGGAAGGGGCGGAGCCTTGGCCAAGGAAGCTGGAGCTCTGTCTAGTCTTTGGGACCCGGACTACCTCCTGTGGTCTGGGCCAGTACTTGCCTCTTTCTGGGCTAGTTTCCCAACTGCACAGTGAGGGGTAAGATGTGCAACAGCACAAGCGTGTGTTCAGCCAGGACAAGTCATCAGGCCCCATAGATACATTAAGTATGTTTTAAGTGTATTGAAGACATTAATATTGCTGTGCAATCATCACCACGATCCATCTTTAGAAGTCTTTTCATCCTACAAAACTGAAACTCTATACCCATTCATGAATAACCCCCCATTTCTCCTCCTCCCAGCCCCTGGCAAACACCATTCTACTTTCTGTCTCTCTGAATCTAGCGATTTCAGCAACCTCATAGAAGGGAAATCACACAAGGTTGTATTTTTGTGACTGGCTTATTTCATTTAGAGTAATATCCTGAAGGTTCATCCACGGTGTGCCATATCTTAGACTTTCCTTCCTTTGTTAAGGATGAATAATATGCCATTTTATGTATATACCACATTTTGCATATCCATACATCCCTGGACAGATAGCCTAGCCGGGCCCAAAACCAAGCCCAAAATAAAATGGGGCCCCAACCAGACTTTTATCAACGGTCCCCTGGAGACTACTTTCTTAAGCCACGTTCCACATATTTACTAAGGATCTAGTTTTGGGCCATGAGTTCTTTTTCAGAAACTCCGTTTTTCCTCCTTGGGCAAGTTTCAACTGGTTTGAACCAGTGAGACCACAAGACGGCTGGCAAGACTTAAAGCATCACTGCTGTTTGAGTCAAGTGACTGGAGGATGACGTAGGGGACCAAGAACTCAGCTGCCAATCATGTTAAGGACACTGCCTTTTGAACGTGGGATGTATGACAGAACATGAAAATCTACTTGCGCAAAATGCGTAGGACTGCCCCCAACCTCCCGCACCCACTCCTTTGCCCTTAAAAAGCCCTTTCAACGGCCCATTGGGGAGAAGGATTTAACCTTTGGCTCCTGTCTCCCTGCTGGCCAACCTCGTAATAAAGCTTTTTCCCTTCTACAAGAGCGGTATCTCATGGTTGGCTTAAGGGGTGCATTGGGCAGCGAGCCCTTCCTCGGTTATGATACTTGGGTGGCTTCTATGTTTTACCTATTATGAATACTGATGCTATGAATATGGCTGTTGAAATATGTTTTGAAGAATATGCTTTCAACTCTTTGGGGGCGTATATACCCAGAATTGAAATTGCTGGGTCCTATATAATTATATTTTTAATTTTTTTTAGGAATTGCTATACTGATTTCTACAGTAACTATATATTTTATCTTCCCAAGACAGTGCACAAGGGTTCCAACTTCTCCACATCTTGACCAACACTGGTTCTATTCTTTTTCTTCTTCTTCTTTTTTTTTTTTTTTTGGATGCCAACTTTTTTTTTTTTTTGATCGATGAATGTGAGGTGGTCTCTCACTGTGTTTCTGATTTGCATTTCCCTAATGATTACTGATGATGAGCATCTTTTCATATGCTTATTGGTTATTTGCAGATCTTCTTTGAGCAAATGTCTACTCATGTGCTTTGTTCAAATTTGATTTGGGTTGTTTGATTTTTGTTGTTGAGTTTAGGAGTTCTCTATCTATTCTGGATATTAAGCCCTTGTCAGACACATGGTTTGCAAATATGGTCGCCCATCCTGTGAGTTGTGCTTTTACTGTTGATAATGTCTTTTGAGATACAAAACTTTTTAATATCCATGAAGTCCAGCATGTGTATTTTCTTATTTTATTGGCTGCTCCTTGGGGGTCATATCCTCGAAATCATTACCAAATCCTATCTTGTAAAGTTTTGTCTTATGTTTTCTTCTAAGAGTATTATAGTTTTAGCTCTTACATTTAGGTCTTTGATCTATTGGGAATTAAGCTTTGTATATGGTGTTAGGTAAGGGTCCAAGTTGATTCTTTTGCATGTAGATATCCACATTTTCCAGCACAACTTGTTGAAAGGGCTTTTCCTCTTTGAATAATCTTGGCACCCTTGTCAAACATCATTTGATCACATGGGTGAGGGTTAATTTCTGGGCTCTCAATTCTGTTTCCATTGGTCAATATGTCTGTCTTTATGCTATGACAATGCAGTTTTGATACTGTAGATTTGTAGTAAGTTTTCAATCAGGAAGAATCAGTCCTCCAACTTAGTACCTTCTTTCAAGATTATTTTTGGTATCTGGGCTTACTTGAGATTCCATAAGAATTTTGGGATGGGTTTTTTTCTATTTCAGCACAAAACGTCCTTGGGATTTTGGTAAGGACTGCACTGGATTTGTTGATCTCTTTGGATAATGTTGACATCGTCACAATAAGGAGTCTTCCAATCCATGGTGATGGGATGTCTTTCATTTCTAGTAGTGCCGGGTGGTTGTTCAGGTTGAGGGGGCGGCACTCCTAGAGGCAGTCGTGCAGAAACCCACAATTCCTCCTCACTGTGCCTTCACCATTTCCTTAGAACTCATCAACCATCAACAGAAGAGAAAATGCATGTAAAATGCATGTGGGAAATTTGCAAGGACTGGGTGTGCCAGTCGGTGCGCACCCAGGGTCTGAACCCGGGCCCCCAGTAGCGGAGCATATGCACTTAACCGCTAAGCCACTGGGCAGGCCCTGGTGTCTTGTTTTAAACACATGACTTCTGTTGGTCCTTGATTTCCCCAGTTACACCCCAGCTGTCCTTTCACTGACCATTGTTGGTCACACACCCACTGCACCTGCCTCCAATCCTTCCCCTTCAACACCGTAATCTCACACAGAGTTCCTCCCGACACTATCATGGCATCTCCCACCACACGTCCCCTATATCTTCCATACAGCCATCAAGAGGCTTCACAAACACCATCACCATTTATGTCCAGTGGGCTGAGAGGGCTGCCCGTGCACTGGGAATCAGGAGTCACAGGGTCTGTCACTTGGCCTCCAATCACATACTGTACCCCAGATGAAGGGCTTACCCTGCGGAGACACTCACTAGTAGCCAACTCCATCGAACAATAACATCTTTGACCCAGGCTTCCTTCAAAATTATCCCCCCACTTTCTGCCCCAACTGCTCCTTTAGGGGTCATTTTGGGGCAGCATTTGAGGCCACCTTGGTGATTTTGTGCCCAGGCCCAGACAGCTCCTGGCCCACAAACGCTTTAACCATAACCTCTGAAATCATATAGCACAGGTAGCCAGTGAATGGGTGCAAATTACTGGTTTTACCTCAAGACACCTAAGGAATATTTCACACCAGGAGTATCCACTTTTGGGTTTTACTGTGGGCTGATATCACAAGGCTCTCATCCAGTGAGCTTCTCTCTTCCCCAATCCCGTGAACAGCTTTCTCCAGGCTATATTGTGCAATGCATTATTGTCTCTCTCTCAGCCTGCTTCTCTCAGGTCGCAGGTCCCTTGAGTTTCCTGCCCTGACTAGCTACCACCAACCCATAGAAACAATGTCAGTCCTATAGCACTGGGTGTTCAGTTCTACTAGGATTGACTGACTGGACTGGGCACAGGAGTGGTGGCCCTACCCACACAAAATAAGGAAACTGAGGCAACTAAGAGGTATCAACAACCTTAACACAACATGGACAACAACTCCATAAGAACATATCCTAGCCCTTGAACAACAGTCTCATGAGTCTCTCGCCTAAATGGTTTTAGAAAATGGCCTGGCCCTAGACTGTCTATACCGGCCAAGGAAGGAGGGGTTGGTGCCTTTCCTAGAACCACTTGCTGAGTGCACATCAACAGAGAAGTTCAAACCTACCTCCACCAAATGGCCCAAGAGGTTAAAATATTGCATAATATTACCCAAATCTTTGAATAGATACCAAAGGCCCCCGAGATCACTGACCTATTTTCATGGCTGGTCTCTCCAAGTTGGGGACAATGGAAATGGACTGGATTTTAGATTGTTGCTTGTATAATCATAGGATTTGTTACTATAGCCCTCGTCGGATGTTTACTCTCTTGGCTACAACCTGCCATACTCCTAATAACTCCATTAATTACACTTATTAAATATACTAACCAACTTAAAATTAACCAACACCCTGATTAACTTAAAAAATTCAAAATTTTTATGTGGAAAATCTGCTTAACGTAGAATACACCGTTTTAAGCATTTCAAAGTATACATTTGTGTGGCTTTTAACACAATGATTATGTCGTGTGGCTATCACCACTATCTAATTCCAGAACATTTTCAACACCCCCAAACAAACCCATACTCATTCACACTCTATTTTCTGCTAACCCAAGCCCATGGAAACAACTCATCTGTTTTCTCCCTCTATGGATTTCTCTATTCTGGACATTTCATTCAAATGGCATCATGTTATCTATTGCCTTTGTGGATGGCTTCAGTGAGCACACATGTTTCAAGGTTCACCCATGGCCTAGTATGTAGCAGTACTTAATTCTTTTTTATGGCTTATAATATCCTATATTATGAATAGGCCACATTTGGTTTATACAGTCATAACTGGATAGTAATTTGGGTTTGTTCCACTTTTGGACCATTGTGAACACTGTTACTTTGAATGTCTATGGGCAAGTTTGCTCTTTTGGACATATCTACCATGGGCCTCTCCAGGTCAATGGTAATTCTAGGTTTAAGATTTTAGAAAATGCCAAGCTGTTTTCTGCAGTGGCTGCATCATTTTACTTTCCCACCAGTAATGTATGTGGGTTTCTCTTTCTCCACATCTTTACCAACATGTGTTATTTTCCATTATGTTGAATATAGCCTTCATTTTGAGCATGAAATAGTATCACATTGTGCTTTGAATTTGCATTTTCCTAATAATTAATGATACTGAGCAACTATCTTGTGCTTATTGGCCATCTATGTATTTCCTAGAGACATGTCTATTCCAGTTGGTTACCCCATTTCAATGACTTGTCTTTTATAATTGAGTTCTAAGAGATCTTTATATATACCCAAAATAAGAGCCTTCTCACTTATATACGTTGCAAATAGTAGGAGACATCAAAGACCCACTTTTAACAATGGATAGAATATCCAGACAGAAAACAGGAAATAGCAGACATGAAAACATTAAATACTAAATGGAGCTATCAGACACACACAGAACATTTTACTGGACAGCAACACAATGCACACTCTTCTCATGGGCACACAGACTATTTTCCAGAACAGATCACGTGTTAGGTCACAAAACAAGTCTTAACAAGATTAAGAAGACTGAAATAATACCAGGTAACTTTTCTAAACACAATGGCATGAAACCAGAAGTCAATAACAGAAGGAAAACTGGAACATTCATAATACGTGGAAGTTCAACAAAAACTCTTCAACTTAAAAGTAGATCGGGGGCTGACAGGTGCTGTAGCGGTTAAGTGCGTGTGCTTCGCTGCTGGTGGCCCGGGTTAGGATCCTGGTCACGCACCGATGCATGCTTGTCAGGCCATGTTGTAGTGGCATCTCACATAAAGTGGAGGAAGATGGGCAAGGATGATAGCTCTGGGCCGGTCTTCCTCAGCAAAAAGAGGAGGATTGGCATGGATGTTAGCTGAGGGCTGATCTTCCTCACACAAAAAAAAAGGTAGATTAAAGAAGAAATCAAAAGGGAAATTAGAAAATAGCTCAAAACATACAAAAAGAAACAATAGGGGCCGGTCCGGTGGCGCAAGTGGTTAAGTGTGTGTGCTCCACTGTGGCGGCCCGTGGTTCGCCGGCTCAGATCCCGGGTGTGCACCGACGCACCGCTTGGCAAGCTATGCTGTGGAGGCGTCCCATATAAAGTGGAGGAAGATGGGCACGTATGTTAGCCCAGGGCCAGTCTTCTTCAGCAAAAAAAAAAATAAAATAAAATAAAAGAGGATTGGCAGATGTGAGCACAGGGCCAATCTTCCTCAGCAAAAAAAAAAAAAAGAAAGAAAGAAACAATAAACACACCAAAACTTCTAGGATGCAGAGAAAGTAGTAGTAAGAGGACAGTTTATAGTGATAAATTTGTACATTATAAGAGAAGAAAGATGTCAAAGAAAGAACCTGACTTACAGCACACAGCATTAAAAAAAGAAAAAATGAAACCCAAAGTTAGCAGAAGGACGGAAGTCACCAAGAGGCAAGTGGAAAAAAATTGAAAGACAGTATGGAAGATCAATAAAAGTAAAAGCAGAGTTTTGGAAAAAATAAAATTGAGAAACTCTTAGATAAAATATCTAGGAAAACAAAGAAAGATGACTCAAACTAAATCACAAATGAAAAAGGAGGCATTACAACGGATGCTTCAGAAAGAAAAAGATCAGAAGAGACTATTCTGAACTAGTGTACACTCATAAATTGGGGTAACCTAGAAAAAATAGATAAATTCCTAGAAACAACCTATGAAAGCTGAATCATGAAGAAATAGAAATCTTTAACAGACCAGTAACAAATAAGCAGACTGAATCAGTAATCAAACACCTCCCAATGAGAAGGGACTTCTCCACTCTGCCTGACCTTAGCCAGCCTGCCCCAGTGCCAGGCTGACTCCCGTGGACCTAGCTGGCTCCCTGCAGGCTTCTGCAAATCCAGGCCCCTGGCTCACCCTGGAGCATGCCAGCTCTGGTGGCCCCAAGCAGCATCCTTGACACCAGGCTCCCACCAGGCTCCTGGGAACCCAGGGCCCCATCTCAGCCTAGGAGCTGCCATCTTAAACAGCCCAAGGTGGCTCTTGTGACCACAAGTGGTGTCCTTGGCACCAGGCTCCTGGTGGGCTTTGGTGAATCCAGACCCTGGCTCACCCAAGGTCCTTCGTATGCCAGGCAGCCACAGGCAGCACCCACAGCCACAGGCAGCTTCTGTAACAGGGCAAACCCAAGACCCCAGTGGGCTCCCACAAACCCAAGACCCCAGGTCACTCCAGCACTTGCTGCTTCCAGCAACCCAGGTAGATTCCATGACACCAGGCTCCCAGGGGGCTGCTGGGAACTCAGGCCCATGGATCACCACACCACCTGCCAGTTCCATCAGCTGTAGACAGCTCTTACGGAACGAGGCTCCTTGCAGGCTCCCACAAAACCAGGCCCCCAGTTTACCCAGGTGCTTGCTGACTCAGGCGGCCCCAGGCAGCTCCCATGGCACCAGGCACCGGCAGGATCCCATGAACCCAGGCTTCCATCTTGACCCAGTCCCTGCTGGCTCCTGCAGCCTCAGGCAGCTCCTGTGGCCCCAGGATCCCAGCAGGCTCCCAGGAATCCAGACTTCTGGCCTACCACAGCACAAGCTGTCTCTCGTGGTGCCAGGCTCCTGGCAGTCTCCCATGAACCAAGGCTCTCAGCTCATCCCAGCACTGGCTAACTCTCATGGCCCTGGATGACTCCTGTGGCTGCAGGCTCTCAATGAGGACCTGCCAAACCAGGCTCCAGTGGGGCTACTCATGAACTCAGGGTCCCAGCTGTGCCCAGGGCCAGACACAATACCATAGACCCAAGCTTTCCACTCACCCCAGTACCAGGCTGTCCAAGGACTCCAGCAGCAAGCCTGCCCCTGGACACTACCAGATGGCCTACACAGGACCCCTAGATGGGATGACTGTGAAGGCTTTGGTTTGCTAAAGCCAGTCTGTAAAGGGTGGAAGAGGTGCCTACTTCCTCAAATTTGCAGACACCAATGGAGGCCACAAGGATCATGAATAATCAAAAACCCATCACACCCCCAAAGAAAAAGAATAAAACTCCAATGACTGACCAAGCTATGGAGATATAGGAACTATGTGACAAAGACTTCAGAACAACCCTCTTCGAGAAATTCATAAAACTCTAAGGAAACATAGACAGACTACTAAATGAAATAAGAAAACAGTGCATGAACAAATGAGAAGTTCACTATAGAAACAGAAATCATTAAGGAAAAACAAACAGAAATCCTAGAGTTGAAGAACACAATGTCTGAACTGAAGAATTCAATAGAGAGCTTCTAAATCAGATTCAACTGTAACAAGAAATAATTAGTGAACTAGGAGATGTGTCATTTGTAATCCTCCAGTCAAAGAAGCAAAAAGAAAAATGGGAATGGACAGGAATGGGGAAAGGCAGTGTGAATTATGGGATACCATGAAAAGAAATAGATAAGCATTATTAAAGTACCAGAGGAGAAGACAGGGATAAAGGAAAAGAGTGTTTACTTAAACAAAATAGCAGCTGACACCTTCCCAAATCTGGAGAGAGATTTACACATCCAAGGTCCTGAAGCCAATCTGTCAACCTAAAATTTCAAACTAAAACTTTCTTCTCCAAGACACATTATAACAAAACTATCTGAACTCAAAAAAAGGATCAAACAACATGATCAAGTTCAACATGATGCAAATCAATGAATGTGATACACCACATTAATAGAATGAAAGATAAAAATCACAAAATAATCTCAATCGATGCAGAAAAAGCAGTTTGACAAAATTCAACAGCCATTCATGATAAAAATTCTAAATAAAGGGTTACAGAAAGAACATACTTGAACATAATAAAAGATTTACATGACAAAACCCACAGCTAACATCGTATTGAACAGTGAAAGTTTGAAAGCTTTCTTGCGAAGACAAAGAACAAGACAAGGGTGCCCAGTCTCAACACCACTCTTCAACATACTGCTGTAAGTCTCAACCAGAGACATTTGGCAACGAAAAGAAATAAAATACATCTAAATTGTAAATGAAGAATCAAAGTGGTCTCTGTTTGCAGATGATATGATTTTATATAGAGAAATACGTAAGGACTCCCCCCCAAACTTTTAGGACTAATAAACGAATTCACTCAAGCTGCAGGAGACAAAATCAACATGTAGAAATCTGTTGCCTTTCTGTACACTCACAATGAACTATCTAAAAAAGATATAAAGAAAAAAATTCTATTTACAATAGCATCAAAAACAGTAAAATACTCATAAATAAATTTAACCAAGAAGGTGAAAGATCTAGACACTGACAACTATAAGACATTGATGAAAGAAATCAAAGACACAGAGAAATGAAAAGATATCTTATATTCATGGATCAGAAGAATTAATATTGTTAAAATGTCCATGCTACCCAATGCCATCTCAAGATTCAATGCAATTCCTATTAAAATTCCCATCACATTTTTCACAGAAATAGGACAAGCAATCCTAATATTCATATGGATCCACAAAAGACCTCCAATAACCAAAACAACCCTGAGAAAGAAAAAGCTGAAGGCATCACATTCCTGATTTCAAATTTTATTACAAATGTATAGTAATAAAAACGGTAATGATACAGGTGTAAAAAGAGACACATAGACCAATAGAACAGAATCAAAGGCCCAGAAATAAAACCACACACATACACTTTGCTAAAAGTTGATGAGTCAGCTAAGAAGACTCCATGGGGAACAGATAGTTTCTACAATAAATGGTGTTGGGAAAACTGGATAACCACATGCAGAAAACTGAAATTGGACCCCTATTTTACAACACTCTAAAAGTAATCCCAAATTGAATTAAAGACTTAAATGCAAGACACCAAATATAAAACAACTAGAAGGAAATATAGAGAAAACAGGCCCAAGAAACTCATCTTGACAATGATTTTTTTGGATATAACATCAAAAGTGCAAACAACAAATGTAAAACTTAACAAGTGGGATGACATCAATCTAAAAATCTTCTGTACAGCAAATAAAATTATTGGCAAATTAAGGGGTTAATATCCACAGTATATAAGAAACTCTTACAACTCAACAGCAAAGAAAACAACAAAACAATATGAAAATGGTCAAAGGACCTGAATAGATACTTTTCCAAAGAAGACATAAAAATGGTTAACAGGTACATGAGAAGATGCTCGTAATCACTCATCATCAGGGAAATAAAATCAAAACTACAATGAGATATCACCTCACATCTGCTAGAATGGTTATTTTCAAAGAGACAACAGACAACAAGTGTTGACGAGGCTGTGTAGAAAAGAGAACACTGTGCACTGTTGGTATGAATGTAAATTCCTACAGTCACTATGGAAAATATTTGGAATTTTCTCAAAAAAATAAAAATAGAAATACTATATAAATGAGCAATTCCCCTTCTGGTTGTATATGCAAAGGAAATGAAGTCACTATTCTGAAGAGATATCTGCACCCCTATGTTCATTTCAGCATTAATCACAAACTGAGGACGTGGACACAATCCATGTGTCCATCAATGGATAAATAGATAAAGAAAATGTCAGACACATGTATATATACATGAAATATATAATGGAATATTATTTAGCCATGCAAGAGAATGAAATCCTGCATTTTGTAACAACACAGATGGAACTTGAGGCATTACGCTAAGTGATATAAGTCAGACAGACAAAGACAAATACTATATATTCTCACCCATATGTGAAATCTAAAAAAGCCCAACTCAAAGGAATAGAGGCTAGAATGGTGTTTGCCAGGACCTTGGGCGTGGGGGAAACTGGGAGAGGTAAGTCAAAGTGCACAAATTTCTAGCTGTAAAATGAATAAGTTTTGGGGATCTAATGTACAACATGGTGACCATAATTAACAATAATATATTATAGACTTGAAAGTTGTTAAGAGAGTAGATCTTAAAAGTGATCGCTAGAAAAAACAAGTTAATTATGTGAGGGAATGGAGGTGCTAACTCACTGTATTGTGGTAATTCTTTCACAAATCATCATCTTGAACACCTAAAACTTACATGTGTTATATGTCACTAATATTTCAAGAAATATAAAAAAAAAAAATATCTCTCAACAAATTAAAACCCAGGACCATATGACTGCAGTGGTGAATTCTACCATACATATAAAGAAGTTTTAAAAACAAGCCTTCTTACACTCTGTCAAATATTGAAAAAGAGAGAATACTTCCAAACTCATTTTACGATGCCAGAATTACCCTGATACCAACACTAGACAAGGATACTAAAAGAAAATAAAATTACAGACCATTACCTCTGATGAACATAGATACAAAAATCCTCAACAAAATACTAACAAATTGAATTCAACAGCGTATTAAAAGAATTATACACTATCACCAAGTGAAATTTATTCCTGATATACAAGGGTAGATTAACACACAAAAATCGATCAATGTAATATGCAACATCAAGAAAATGAAGGGGAAAAAACGTGACCATCGCGATTGATGGACAAAAACCAGTTGACAAAATTTAACACCCTTTCATGATAAAACACTCGAGAAACAAGGAATAGGAGAAAAAACACACAGCAAACACAAAACTCAGTGATGGAAGACTGAAAGCTTTTCCTGAAAGCTCTAAGATCAGGAACAAGGCAAGGATGCCCACTTTCACCACTTCTATTCAACACAGTACTGAAAGTTCAAGCCAGAACCATGAGGCAATAAAAATAAATAAATAAAAGTCATCCAAATTGGAAAGAAAGAAGTAAAACGGTCTCTGTTTGACGATGATATCATCTCATATGTAGAAAATCGGAAAGACTCCACAAAAAGCCATTTGATCTAACAGAGAATTCAGGAAAGTATCAGGATACAAAGTCAATACACAAAAATCAGTTGCATTTCTATACATGAACCATGAGCTCTCTGAAAAGGAAATTACAAAAACAATGCATTTATATCAGAAAGAATAACATGCTTAGGAATTAACTTAACCAAGGAGGTGAAAGGCTTGCACCATAAAAACGAAACATCTCAGAAAGAAATTAAAGAAGACATACATAAATGGACAGATATCCCATATTCATGGATTGGAAGGTTTAGTATTGTTAAAGTGTCAATATTACCCAAAGCAGTCTACAGATTCAATGTAATTCCTATCCAAATCCTAATGATGTTTTTTGCAGAAATAGAAAAACCTGTCCTAAAATTCACATGGAATCTCAAGGGACTCAGAATAACATAAACAATCCTGAAAAAGAAGAACAAAACTGGAGGACTCACACTTCCTGATTTCAAAACTTACTACAAAGCCACAGTAATCAACAGTATGGTATTGGCATAAAGGCAGACATAGAGACCAATGGCATAGAATAGCTAGCCCAGAAACAAACCCTCACATATATGGTCAAGTGATTTTTGACAAGGGTGCCAAGATAGTGCAATGGAGAAAGGTTTCTTGTCAACAAATAGTACTGGGAAAACTGGATATCTGCATGCAAAAAAATGAACTTGGACCCTCATCCAACACTATATACAAAAATTAACTCAAGGATATAAATGTAAGACCTAAAATAAGAAAACTCTTAGAAGAAAACAGGACAAAATCTTTATGACACCGGACTTGCAAATGATTTCTTGGATATGACACCAAAGGCACAGGTAACGAAAGAAAAACAACGGACAAATTGGACTCCACGAGAATTTTATAAGTTGGTACATCAAGAGGCACTGTGCATAGAGTAAAAAGGCAACCCACAGAGTGGGAGAAAAAATTTGCAAATCATATTTCTGACAAGAGACTGGTATCCGGAATATACAGAGATGTCTTAAAACTGAACAACTAAAAAACAAGCCAATTCAAATATGGGCAAAGGACTTGAAGAGACAGTTCTCCAAAGACTTATGAATGGCATATAAACACATGAAAAGACGCTCAACACCACTAATCATTAGGGAAATGCAAATCAAAACCACAATGAGACACCACCTCACACCCACTAAGATGAGTGCTACAGGAAAGACAGAAAACAACATGTGTTGGACAGGATGAGGTGAAATGGGAATCCGTGTACACTGTTGATAGGAATGTAAAATGGTGCAGCCGCTATGGAAAACAGTATGAATGTTCCTCAAAAAATTGAACATAGAATTATCACATGATCCAGCAATTCCACTTGTGGATATACACCCAAAAGATCTGAAAGCAGAGCCTTGAAGAGATATTTGTACACCCATGTTTATAGCAGTATTATTCACAATAGCTAAAACGTGGAAACAACCCCAGTGTCCACTGACACATGAATGGATACACAAAATGTAGTATATCCATACAACAGAATATTATTCAGCATTACAAAGGAAGCAAATTCTGCAATATGCTACATGTGTATTAACCTTGGGGACATTATGCTAACAGAAATAAGCCAGTCACAAAGAGAAAAATACTGTATGATTCCACTAACATGAGGAACTGAGATTAGTCAAAATCACAGAGATGGAAAGTGGAATGGTGGCTGTCAACGGCTGGGGGGAGGGGAGAAGGGAGATTTACTCTTTAACAGGTATAGAGTTTCAGAATCATAAGAGTTATGGGGATGAATGGTGGTGATGACTGTGCAACAGCGTAAATGTATTTAACGCCACTGAAGTATACACTTAAAAATGGTTAAGATGTCACGCTTTTTGTTATGTATATTTTAACTCAATATACAAAAAGAAAAAAAAAGAAATTAGCTATCAAGGCACAAAAAGACATAGTGGACTTTTAAATACATATTGCTAAGTGAGAGAACCCAACTGGAGAAGGTTATATACTCTGTTCCATAGTTTTCATATATTCCAATCACGCGGCATTCTAGACAAGGCAAAACCGTAGAAACAGTATAAAGATCAGTGTTGCCAGGGGTTGGAAGGCAAGGGATGAAGAGGCAGAGCACAGGGAATTTAGGGCAATCCAATTCTTCTGTAGGCTCTGTCATGGTGGATACATGAGATTATGCATTCGTCAAAATCCAAGTACGTGACAGTGAGACAGTGAACCCTAATGTAAACCACTGACTTGGTTACGAACACTGTAGCAGCATCAGCTCCTCACTTGTAAGGAATGAATCGCACTAACACAGGTGGTCATGCAAGATGTTAACAGTAGGGCAAACTTTGGGGGAGGAGGGAGAAACGCTCTGCACTGTCTGCTGAATTTCTCTGTCCATCTAAAACTTTCCTAAAAACAATCTATTAATTAAAAATTAATCAGTGGAAGGTAGGGAGTGGGTAGAAATAT
The DNA here is from genome assembly GCF_020826845.1 of Diceros bicornis minor. Lineage (NCBI taxonomy): Eukaryota > Metazoa > Chordata > Mammalia > Perissodactyla > Rhinocerotidae > Diceros > Diceros bicornis. The sequence continues at coordinate 1,210,564 of NC_080749.1, forward strand.
GGAGGAAACAAGAATAACAGAATATTAATAAGTGTTGAAGCTGGGTAATAGGGACATGGGGAGCTATCACACTTTTCTGTTTAATTTGTGTATGTTCAAGGTTTTCCACAATAAAACATTTTTAAAGCTCCAGGTTAAATCTAGATTATATGTACAAAGAATCAAAGAATGTGAAGAAAACACATTTTTGAAGCAAGTACTCAAGGGGTACACTGAGGGAACGTGCAATCACACTGGATAGAGAGTGAACGTCCTGGTTCCACCAGGAAGGTTCAGAGCTCAGTGAGCAAGGCAGGCGACAGCACAGTCAGGGAAGTGACAGATAATGAACACGGAAAAATGTTCGCCCTCACTGGTCACAGAAATGTCAACGATGGGCCCTGACAGAACTGCCAGAGGATTTACAACGTTGTGACACTCACAGTTAGAGCGGGCTCAGGGACAGTGTACCACGTCCTGTGAGAAGGCCAATCACCACCGGCTTTCTGGAGGGCAAACCTCTCAAACTCTGGAACTTGCAGGCCACTGGCCCGGCTGTTCTGTTGTACAGAATCTGTCCAAAAACAAAGGTATTGGGTAAAGATGATAGACTGAATAAACACATGTAGAGCCCCTTGACATAAAGTCCTTAAAAAATGACCCAAAGATTCCTTGATTGTTGAACAAATTCATAATAACCCTGAGAACCATCAAGAGAGCCGACATTTTGAGGAAGACATCAGAGAGAGACAGCAGCTGGTGACCGGTGACCCCAGTGGGGAGCTCCTGGTGGGCCATGGAAACCAAGTCAGAGCGCCCTCTCCCTCTCCCCCTCCTCCCCCTGCCGCTCACCTAACACCTCCTGCATCGCCCCTCCACTCCCAGCCACTGCCCACATCACTCTCCAGGAACACAGGAACAGAGGCACAGGGTGCCCTTTCCACCAGCACATCTGTCCTCTTGTTCTCTGCACCTCCCCAGGCGGTGAAGCCCAGCCCTGCACCTCCTCAGGGCCCAGCATGCTCCTCCCTGACCCTCAGGCTCCTCCTCTCCATCAGGTCCTACCTGCAGCAACTGTTAGCTCATCTCCACCTTACAAACAAAACTCTTCCTTGGACGCATGCTCCTTTTTGGCTATTGTCCACTTTCCTGACTCCCCTTCATGGCTAAACCTCTTAAGTAAAGTGCCTCATCCCTACTGCCCTCCCATGGCTCCCCTTCACCCACTCTAGACCCAACTTCATTCCCACCCTCTCAAGGAGACTGAAGTCACCAGTGATCCCCTGTGGCCAAGTCCAGCCATCTTTTCTCCATTCTGATCAGAGCTGTATCCCACCCAGCAGAGCACCCCTCCTTTCTGCAGTACCCTTTTCCCCTCGTGTCTCCTGCGACTCCATGCTCCACCGTTTCAGTCTCCTTTCCTGGACCCTCTTTAGCTGCACCTCTGCAAACACTGCCTGTTCCTAGGCTGGGCCCTGGTCCCTTCTACAGCTGCAGTGTCTCCAGGAGACCTCATTCAATTCCATGGTTTTAAACATCTCTGACCTCATCCTGACTCTGCAGACACACTGATGCAACTTTAAGAGGATAGGTGCTGGCTCCCCAGTGTCAGCACCTAAGAAGTATTTCAGACTCGATTCCTTTCAAAATTTTACTGTCATATGAGTTCCAAAATAGCATCAAATATTTCCAAAAAGGAGGAAAAATTTGGCAACAATAAATAGTAGTGAACAAAGTAACCAATAAAATGTCTACTTGCATATAACCATCGTTGCTTGATGGGGAAAATAAGAACATAGAATTAAGTAAGATCAGACAGTCTCGAGCTGGGGAGTGAAAGGTGATGAGTTGGGAGTGTAGAACACAGGAACTGATCAACTCTAAGCATTTACAGAAAGAGAGGCAGAAATGGTTGTTCCTAAAAGCTGAAAGACACCCACTAGAAGAATAGAAAAATCATGAGAAAGCCTAACAAATTAAAAATTAAATTAAATGGTAGACTCACATTCCAATTTATCGATAATCACAATTGTAAATGGATCAAATTGCTCTAGAAAAAGATGAAGGCTCTCAAGTTAAGTTAAAATATAGTTATAAAATAAAGAGATATAATATGGTTGAAAATAAGGAGATAAATAAGACTTTAAATGGGACAAAAAGGGGTTCTCTGTGTTGATAACTGTCAGGAACACTTATACACCTAACAATATGGTCTTGAAACATAAAGCAAAACTGGACAAACAAGAAGACACAGGCACCTCAAGAATCACAGGGAAACCTACCTTACCTCTCTTAGAAATCCACATGTCAAGTGATACAGTAAGTTAGGAAACAGATCTGATGATGGACACAAAAAAGCTAGATCTAGACTCAGCCCAAGGGACAACAACATAAGCAACTAGTGGAGAGGAAACATTCTTCTCAAACCACAATGAAACAGTCACCACAATGGACTGTGTGCTAAGCCACAGTGAAATCTCTAAAGAGTCCAAAAAGCAGAAATCTATGTGACCATATTACCGGACCTTAAAGCAATAAAAGTAAAAAATAATCACAAAATATTGGCTCCCCTCCCCCAACCTATCCACTTGAAAATCTATCCAAACGCTTCTAAATCTCTCAGGTTAAAGAGGGAATCCAGACAGACAGGACAACCTCTTTAGAAATGAATAGCAATGAGAGGAGCATGAGACAAATCTATGGCGTAGGGACAAAGGAACAGAAGAAGGGACACAGCCTCCACTGCAGGTATCAGGGAATATCAACTGTACACGAAGAAGCTGAGCACTTCCCTCCAGGAGCCAGAACAACACCACAATAAAACCAACATCAGCAGAATGAAGTGAGGATTCACAAGACAGGAACAACAATGTAGACCTGAGCAATGGAGTCAAGGGCTGACTGTCTGGAAAGACCTGTACCAGTGAGAAACCTTGAGCAATTTGACCAAGAGGAACAGACAAAGGCACGAAACTGTACCATCAGGCACAAGAAACTACAGAAACAGCTTTAACGTGATAGGAGAACATAGGGGATAACTCTGACCAGGACATCAGCGGTCCTCAACTGGAGATGTCCTTCCCCCGGGATGCATCTGGAAACACGCAGGATGGGTTTTGTTTCTTGCTTTGTGTTTTCTTAATGGTTGTTGCCTTGGGGGTCCGGGAGGTCCTGAACAGCCTGTCACATAGAGCCGTTTCCCTCCTGAAGTGTTACTGACATCTGGGAAGACAAGCACTGATCCAGATTAAATGAACAATGTGGTAGGGAAATGTTCTCCATGGGTGTATAACAGGCAAAAGATGGTACCCTCAATACATAAGGAATATCGAGAAACCAATGTTTACAAGGACTAAAGTGTAAAAGAGCAGGAAAATCAGAAATGTAGCCAATAAACACACCAACAATATTCCAACCTATTTGTACAGGTAGAGAAATATGTATGTAAAACACAGGAAATAGTCTAGGAGATTACACACCAAATTTTACTACCAACAAGGAATAAAAGTTGGGAGGTATGTGAGAAATAGGAGTTTTTACCACTTGTTAGCTTGTATATTTCTGGAGTGTTTTAATTTTTACAAAAGAGAATGTATTCTACTCAAAAAGATGTTTCAAATTTTAAAGAAATTATTAAAATGTTCAAAATGACTTCAGTTCAAGGATATTCATTAAAACATGAAGGGAAAGAACCCCCCCATGACTTTAAGAGTCTCCTGTAACTATTCTTTTTTTTTTTTTAATTTTATTTATTTATATTTTTATCCCCAAAGCCCCAGTAGATAGTTGTATGTCATAGTTGCACATCCTTCTAGTTGCTGTATGTGGGACGCGGCCTCAGCATGGCCGGAGAAGCGGTGCGTCAGTGCCCACCCAGGATCCGAACCCAGGCTGCCAGCAGCGGAGCGTGCGCACTTAACCCCTAAGCCACGGTGCCAGCCCCCCCTGTAACTATTCTAATAGTTACTATGTCGATTTTATTTCACATTTACATCCTAACTCATTGGAATTTACATTTGTTTGAGGGATGCAACAGAAGCTGATTTTCTCCTGTTCAAGTGGAAAACCAATCGTCCAGGAACCATTCATTGCGTAGGTCTGGCTTTCCCAGCAGACCTGCAATGCCTCCTTCCCCACCTGCTAAACCCTGACAACTACCGGTGCCTCTCGAGCACCCTAGAGCGAGCGGGGTGAGCCCTGCAGCCTGGGCTCCCTGTCTGCGAGGGGCGGCTACCAGCAGAGCCTTCTCCCAAGACAGCAGCAGGCATGCTGCACACAGAAGTGCTCAGGGGCCGTCTGCTGCGGAGCAGGAAACCCCTCATGATGAGCAGACAGTGGGGGAGCCCTGAGCACCGGGACTGACCTCGGCGGGGGGCAGCAGGCTGCTAAAGCAGGGAGCCCCTCCCTTCAGCTCGTACAGCTCCTCCTGCAGCTTGTGCACCTGGCTGTCGGCGGCTGCCCCTCTTCAGCTCGCCGTTCTTCTCCACCTGCTCCCGCAGGCGGCACCCGTGCTCCTGTTCCCCAGGGAGCAGAAGCAGTAGGAGTGCAGCAGTCGAGGAGATCTTGGGCCCCCAGTGCTGACAGGATGACTCAGCTGAGGGACAGAGGGCTGGTGTCGCTGTGCTCGCCCCGCACAGCTTCTGCGGCTGGCTTCAGGGTGACATCCGTCGGAGGGTGGAGGGGCTCTGGGAGGGTTTCTGAGGCATCATTGTGAATGATGAACTTGGGGGTTCTGGGCCAAGCTCTCATCAGGCCCCAGGCTGGTCCCGCTGCAGCTGGGCTCCACATCCTTCTTCAGCCTCTTTTGGTCAACAGCCTCTCAAGGGACAGATGGCCTCTCTTGAGTGTGCTCTGAGAAGAAACTGTAAGAAGGAAGCCAGCCAGTAAATCTGCATGCCCCGATCCTGAGGGATAAAGTCATCCACGGAAATGCCACTCTTACCCAGCAGGCCCTGGCTGGGAAGAGGGGGTCTCATCGCCAGCATCTACAGCAGACGTGTTTGCATCTCCTTGGCTGCCTAATACTGTGGAGGCCACACTGTCTCCTGGAGTTCCTTCCAGAGACTGCGCCCAATCCTGACTGGCAGCTTCCTGGGCGGCACTGGGTGCGTGTTCACCCTGCAGAGCCGGTTACTTCCACCTGCGGGACCACGGCTGGGCCCTCAGCTTTTCCCTCAAGGACCACAATGAACCTGCAGCTCCTTTCCCATCTGCTTCACGCGCATGTTCCTCAGGCCCCCGGTGGCCTTCCTGATGTCCTTTCTCCTGGGGTGGCTGCGGCCTTCAGCCCCCACGTCTCAGTCAGGTGGAAGATGGAGGGCGTGGCCATGGCTTGAGCACATAGTACTGATCCTCCAGCCTTTCCTAGAGCTGTTTTTGGTGAAATATTCAGTACAGACGAAAGAATGCTTAGTGGGGTCCAGTCACCCCTGTGAACAGCTTTTAACCACTGGACCAGACGTTTTGAGCCCAGTATGTGGAGCCTGCAAGGATAAATGAAAAAGTAATTAGAAAGAAAGAATTAAATGTTTCCCCCTAAAATAATCAGCTATAAAAGCAAAACAAGTGTTTTTGGGAACACCCACACCTGTAGCCACTTTGCCCATTTAAACCTTTAGTAAAGATTTAAGGAACACCTGCTTGCAACTTATTACTGGAATAGAAACATGAAAGACCCACTGTCTAACTTAAGGAGGTGACCGTCTGTAGGGCAGAGAAGGAAGGAAGGTGAGGACCTCCTCCCAGGCTGTGGTAAGTGCCCTGTAGGGACACAGACGTTCTGGCAGATAACACAGGATGGCATCAAGACAACAGGAAAGGCTTCAAGAAGCCTCAGAAATAGTTCTTAGAAGCTCATGGCTGCCCAATCCTCCTGCTGTCCCTAGGATGCAAGACTTTGGGTGCTAAAACGGGGACGGTTGGTCCCCCTATTTCAAAGCCAGGCCAGGTGTTGGCCAGCAGAGCCTCCCAGGCACCCAGCAGGGCGCCTGGCCCCAGCTCTGCTCAAGCAGCTGAGGATGCGAGACCACCGCCAAGGGGAGGTCAGCCCCAAGAGCTGTGGATCAGTATTACTCCTGTCCTCCTACTACCAGGAGGAAAGCTGCTTCCTGTACAAAGCAACCAGCCCCTGCAAGGTACTGACCAAGACACTTCATAATCTCTTCTCCTCATTAAGGTTAAATCTCTATTTAGACCAAACTGTGCACGTCGGGGGTTGGGGGGGTCTGTCCCGAGGGCTTTCTGTTCCACTTGAGGTCATCTAACCCCCCTGAGACCACTGTGGACCAGACCAGGTGGATACTAGGTCCTCAGGGATTTCCAAGCAACATGACTTTCTAACCTTTCTCAATGCTTTGTGACTAGTTACCAAAGGACTCCTATTTCATTTGCCCCCAGACCACATTAGACCATGACACATGCCAAGAGCCACCTTCTCTGCAGGGCTTTGCGTCATTCTCAAAACAGTAACAAAACTTTTGGGACACAGGCTCTGAAGGAAACCGTCAAGAAAGCAGGGTGGCTGACCTCTGAAACAAGCTCATGTTACTAGTTCTTTGGATAGATTGTAACAACTTCCGAATTAGAACAAACCACTGTAAACCTTCAATAAGACTACAGACAACAAGTGGCATTCAGGTCTTTCAAAATTCAATAACAACCTGCAACATGAAACAAAATGATCTGCCGGGAGGTTTTCAAAGTAGAATGTCTTCAGCGCACTGTTCTGGGACCTCCAGTGTGGAGTCCGCAGGAAAGGACTCATTGAACTAGCTGAATTCCAGAAGCCCTCATGAAGGGAGCCAGGCCAGGGGGAAAGCAAACCCCTCACCCTGCTGTAGGAGCCCAAGGACGATGTGTAGAGAGGAGCCCCTTCACCGAGTCCCCGAGGTAAGCCTCCCGGTGAGGAGTGGGCCGTGCCCTCCTCCACCCAGGATGCTGTCAGATGCAGAATCCAAGTCCACATGGTCAGCCTCCCTATGAGGAGTGGACCGTGCCCTGCTCCCCCAGGATGCTGTCAGATGCCCAGTCTGCAGGGTCAGCCTCCCCGTGAGGAGTGGGCCTCGCCCTGCTCCACCCAGGATGCTGTCAGATGCAGAGTCCCAAGCGTAAGTCTCCCCTTGAGGAGTGGGCTGAACCCTGCTCCTCCCAGGATGCTGTCTGAGTCCAAGTCCACAGGGTCAGCCTTCCCATGAGGAGTGGGCCTTGACCTGCTCTGCCCAGGATGCTGTCAGACACCTCTCCAGCACTCACCTCCACCTGCAGAGCCACCTTTCCCTGCACTGCCAGGAACCTTCTAGCAACAGAGCATCTGGGAGGTGTATCCATCCAGCAGGTACAAGCTGCATTTGCTCAGCCACATTCCTGATTGCAGAGATCAAGGCAGGTTCCCTGCCATCAAAAGAGCAGAAAAGTCACAGCAAATCCAAGAAGATAGTGACCTAAGGAAGAGCGTTTCCAGACTATCCTGTTACTTGACATTGTTAGCCCTAGCCCAAATCAGTGGAGAGCAGGGTGGCTGCAGGGTGGGGGTGAGAGGGTGGTGGAGGCCATAAGGTGGGTGCTGGTGGCTGTGGGGTGGCCATGGTGGCCCGAGGTGCCCCGAGCAGAGACGGTGGCGCAGACCACAGCTACACAGCACCCAGCGCTGACTCACCTGCTGGACAGGCCCCGAGCACAAAGTGCTGCCCACCTCGGGCTGGACCTCATGGGGGACTGACTGGGCAGTGGCGGCCAGTTACCTGTGGAAGGAGACGGTGGTTTCTCCTTGTTGCCTGGCCAATGGGAGCAGATCGTGGCCGCACAGCGAACACCATCTCAGGCCTCAGGCTGTTGCACCCCCAGGCTCCGTCCCCCTCCTCACCACCCCTGAGTGGGACCACCACGAGGGTAGAGCTCTGGGCAACACTCTATGGGATGTGGAACTGGTCCCCGTGGCCTACAGGACAGCAAGATGGCAGCACTTACTCCAGCCACCCCCAGTGCACAGTTCTGATCGTTCTTGAGCTTCTGTTAGTGTTTCTTTATATAAAAACAAGCCATTGCGAATGCATGCTTTTCTTTGCATGTTTGTCCTTGTAATGAGCAGTCAGACTCCGCACTTTTTGATGTGTGCTGACAACTTACGCCTCTCCTCTCCCTCTTCCCCTCATGTCCACACCTGGACAAGCTGAAGAGCAAGTCCAGAGTCTCCCTTCTCTGGCATTGGCTTCGGATCCAACCACACAAGCCCCTGTATGTGTGCAGAACTCTCGCCCTGGTCTAAACCCTGGCAAAGATTTCTTGCTTTGACCAAACTTTAGTCAGGATCCTGAACCATTTCCTAGGTTTGTGTGTGCACTTCCTTGTAAAATCCAGTTTTAGTAAGAACCTTGCTAAATCAGTTTAAGCAGAACCCACACCCGTAGATCTGATCACCCTCGAGATCTGCTTGGGCTCCTCCACGTCCCCCACCATCCCTCAGGTGGTGTCTGATAACTCTGGCCTGGCTTCGGTAATAATCTTGTTAGGTCAGGTTAGCTAGAAACCCCAACACTTGTTTTTTCTCTTAGTAATTTTCCATCTCCTGACCCCCACAATGCTGCCTGGCCGTGAATGCTCACTTGCCCATGCTGCATTCAAAGTCGAGCCCAATCTCATTTCTCCCCAGCTGTGAATCCCATCACAGTGGTCTCTACATATTGCAGTGGTTCTGAATAAAATATGCCTTACCATTTTTTACAAGTGTCATTGAATATTTTTTCTTTAAAACCTCCAACCACGATAAAAACCCAGGCCTGGCTTCTTTCCTTGCTCCCTCAAGCCATTTCAGAGCTGCTTGTGATTTTGGCCCTGCTCTCCGCAGAGACGTCTATTATGTGAGTCATAAGACTTTCGCTAACTTCTGTGTGTGTGTGAAGGGGGACACACACCAGCATCAGTCTCTCCATGGCAACCATAGCACTTACCAGTGAGCAGTCATATTTTGAAAGGAATCTCTTTCTCTGGGAGGTAGGTCTCAACAATGAGTTCAAAATATTCAGTGAACGATGTACTAAACAGATGTGCTGTCATCCAGGCTTTATTGTTCCATTTGAGCATTGACTCTAAGTTAAAGTCACCGGATGCATTACCCCTAACAAGAGAGCGAGACTGTACAAAGGCCCGGGGGGGGCTGGATTGGAGGGGGAGGGGAGAGAACAGGATCACTTAGAGGAACCAGAGGTCAGAGTGTGAGACAGGAGTTGGAGAAGGGGCCAGAGCAGTCGGTAACAGCACAGCAGCCAGGTCAAGGCCCTGTGCACCATGTCTGGGAGTCAGGATCTTCTAATTGCAGTCAGTGTGGGAGCCCCATTTCTGCTTGGATCTCTGGGGGACAAGAAGGCAGTGTCTTACCACGTCTGTCTGTCCACAGCTCCCAGACCCTGGCCAGGGAGCACGAAGCACTGATGCAGAAGTACTTGCATCTGCTGCAGATCGTGGAGAAGAGAAGACGGTGGCCAAGCAGCTACGGCAGCAGATCGAGAATGGGGAGATCAATATCGAGTGGCTGAAGGCAGAGGTGACTGCTGGCTAGGGGCGCAGAGCAGGGTGGCCGGGGTGCCCAGGGCACAGGCCCAACACCTCACACTCCAGGCTTCAGCAGGATCGGGGGGGCACATGACCGGCAGCGGGGACCAGCTTCCAGCCACAACTAAGCCAGTCTCCAAAAGTAAATTTAGTGATGCTGGCAGAGTCGGAAGGGCCTTAGTCAGATCTGAGTTCAGATCTGCCACTTGACAATTGCAACTTGGAGTGCGCCCCCCCCATCCTCTATGCGTCCATTCCTTCATCTATAAAACAGCCTTTTTATACTTGCCTGACAAGGTTGTGAGGATTGAGTGAGGTTATTTATGGGCGAGTTTTTATTTACTCCGCTGATGACCACATTGAGTAAGCATCCCCACATTATAAGCTGAAGAGTTCGGGGACACAGAGTCCCTGGTAAGTCATCATAGTGTGGGCTGCTGGCTCAGTTCCAAGCAGTCGTTCTCTCTGCCTGTCATAAGAGCTCCTACAGGGGCTCACTGGCTCCAGGCTCATCGGTCTGGAGGCCATGCTGTTGCTAAGTTAAGCCTTCTAGAACTTCACTACTCAAAATGTGGTCCATGAAGCAAGAGCATGTTAGAAATGCAGAATCTCAGGCCCTGCCCAGACCTCCGGAATCAGAATCTGCACTTTCACAACAGCCCAGTCGATTGCCATTTACATTAAAGCTTGGGAGGCGCTGGCTCTCTGTCCCTTAGACGCCCCTCACCAGCTGTCTACCCCAGCGCCGAATGATCTGATTGCCTCTCCCCCCTCATCTCACCAGTGCGCACCAGATGCTCAGAGCCATTTGGCCACGTCACACGAGGACCGTGGACTCTGAGCTGAGGATGGGAAAATGGAAACAGATTCTAACGAGGGTCGGATGCATGATTTGTAGGGCCTGAGGCAAGGGAAAAATGCAAGGCCTTGGGTGGAGTCGGGGAAGTCGACCTCCCCTTCTCACAGCCCACCAACCCACCCATGGCAGACAGGCGATCCCCCAATTTCAACCTCCAACCTCCTCTAACCTCTGTGCCATGATACACTTGGTACCTAGATGAGGGGTGGGCAAGATGTCCCTGCTGAGTCACCCACCTAGTGCCCAGGCATTGTCCCTCACCCTGCCCTGAGACACCTTCGGGATTGCACTGCACCCACTCTTACTGCACCTACACCGAGGCTCCTGAAGAGGGTTGAGGGTGACTCACGGAGGGATGTGAGTTTTCCTTGCTGACTAGACCCATTTTCTCCCAGAGAGAGGGTAGAGGAGGTCATGGGTTCTGGGGTGCCAACGTGTGTGGAGCAAGCAGCTGAGAGACCATCCCAGTGAGGCAGCAGGAGGCAGGAACACATGGGGGCTGAGGCTCCAAGCCCCTGGGGTGTGCTCCATTGTTCCATCAGATGTTACTCATGAAAACAAATAAAAAAGAAATGGTTAAGAACTACAAGGTTACAACTGCGGAACTTGAAGCCCCAAGCACGGGGCCCTCTGAGCGTAGGACCCCATCACATGACTTTGAAGCCAGCTCTGCCTGGAATGTTCAAAGACCTGAAGTTGCCAATTCCACCTTATCGTGCTGCTGCCAAGCTCTGAACTGATGGTCATGTCAGCTCGGAACTTGAGGTTGAACAAAAGTTTCAGATTCCACACACCTCCTCTACCCTGCACCAGGCACTGTCAGACATGCTTCCTTAGTCAGTCCCCATAGCTATAATCATAGGATTGAACGAGGAAGGGGGCTAAGAGAACTCAAGTCACCTGCCCAAGCTCACACAGCTGGGAGGTGGCACAGCCAGGACTAGAACCCACGTCTCCTTGTCTACTTGCTAGTCTTGCCACTCTACTCATAGCCTCTTCCCATGTCGCTCCTGGGATGGGGGCTTGTCCCGAGTCTAAACCATCTAGTTCATTCTGAGATCTATCCTAGCCCTACACATATCCCTGAAACCAAGCTGAGTCGTTGTTAGGGACCAGGGAATAGGTCTAGGGACCAGCACCAGGTTAGTGGCTTCATGATCGAGGGTGTCGGGTGTCATTCATTCACTCACTCACTCATTCACTAACTGCCTAAGATCAGCTGACCACTGCCTCATCCTCTTCCCCAGGCTCCTCTTCCCCCATCACTTGGGGATCCAGCCAGTGCTCCCTGGTCATGAGCTGTGCACATCTTGGCCTTTGCACATGCTGGGGCTTCTGTTTGGAGTGCCCCTGCCACCCCCACGCTTCCCTGCCTGGTGGGATCCTACCAAGCTCGAATGCCTCCTCCTGGGGACTCTCATCCCAGAATGTTCTCCTTGCCCCCTGCTCCCACGGCTTTCCCACCCTCAGCATGCCAAGTCAGAACCAGGTCCTTGGGTGTCTGTCCCCAACCCGGCCTGGTGAGACCTCCTTGAAAGCAGGGGTGTCCTTTATCACTCTGTCCCTTCTGCCTCACACATAGTAGGTACTCTGTAAGGGCTTGATGAATGAATGGGCATCAGGCTTTGTGGCAGGCAGTAAAGAGATGGAAGATTCTACCCTTAAGGTCTGATTGAGGTAGAGTGTGATTGGTGCCATAATAGAGTTTGTAGTGTGAACCCAGCTAGAAAATGAGTCATTTTATGGCCAAAGAAGGTGTGGGTTCATGTCGCATATGGCCTTGAAAGGTTTCAGGGGTTGGTAGGCCAGAGAAGGGGTGGGTGCAAAAGGCAGGGCCCTCTCTGGTGCTGGGGAGCACAAAACTGGTCAGTTTTGAGTGAAAGTGTGTGTGTGTGTGTGTGTGTGTGTGTGTGTTTGTCAGTGTGACAGCAGAGGCCTGTTTGGTGGGAATTTGGAGCAACGTTTTCAACTGAGTGCATTACTCTCCAGGGCAAAGGATTTCTTTAAGAAGACTGAAAGATCAGCTTGGTAAAGCCTTCTGGCTGTAGTCTCTCTCTCTCACTGTCTCTCACTCTCTCTCACTCTCACTCACTCTCACTCACACACACACATCCACATCCTGCAGGGCAGAGGGCACTTGTGTGCTCTGGAGGGGCTTTAGGAGGGTGAAACAGAGCCCATTTCCCAGGAAGTAGGCCATCAGGTAGGCAGGAGGCACTGAGAAGCCAAGTAAGTGATGAGTGACGCCCGTGACAAAGATAGAGTGTCTTAGAAAGTCAGAGCTGGGAGGGATCTGAGAACTCAGAGGTCCACAGAAGAGGGAGGACTTATCCAAGGTTACTCCAAGGTCACTTCCAGTGCTAGAATCCAGGCCTAACCTTGGGTCTCCTGGCTGCAGATCCTTGGCCTGTGCCTGCCCCACAACTTATTCCTTCCTTGCTGGGGAGACGGGCCAGATAAAAGGTGCATGTTCGGGAACCACTGTGTCACCTGGATGGCCTCAAGCTCTCATGGTCCACCTGATAGCCAGAAAAACTCCTCAAGCCCCATCCCACTTATTCCTGAGGATTTTCAGGGTCTTCCATTTTCATGGCCACGTCTGGCTTCCAATTCTGCTCTCTTGTCTTCTTGTATCACTTCCCACAGTGGCTGCCCTCACTCAGTCTTAACTGCTCCTTACCCCCGTATGGGCACTCCTTGTGTCCATCAGGTGGAGCTAGATTCTGCTGCAATTACAAACAGCTCCCAAGTCTCAGTGGCTTAAAACAACAAAGATTGCTTTTTCTCTCACACTGTGTGTCCATTGTGGGTTCCGCTCCACAACATTCTCACTCAGAGTCAGGGTCACAGGCTGATGGGTCTCCCACAATCGGGAAATTCACCAGTCCCATGGCAGGAGAAGCAATGTGGCAAATGGTGCCTGACAGCACTGCTCACATTTCATTGGACAAAGTGAGTCACTTGAACACACTCAACTTCAGGGGCTTGGGAAGTACAGTCCTGCCCTGTCCCAGGAGGACAACCAGAGTATCCAGGAAAGACCTAATGACACCCAACTGGCTCCTCTTTCAGTCCCCAAGCCCCTGACACCAGCCAAGTATAGACCAGACTTTCTGAAAGGGTTAGATACAGTAGAAGGGGTTTGCAGTACTGAAACAGAAAATGGCTTAAAGGTGAATAGAAGAC